>NC_137177.1:86622519-87864186 GCF_951804945.1 Podarcis cretensis | reverse complement strand
TACAGCAAACTCAAGGCCAGATCTTTTCTGGCATTATTAAGACATCCCCGCACCCCAACAGCTCAAATTTTGCCTTCCTGCACTTTATTGATGATTATAGATTTGACAAGCAGCGTTAAGAAAAAAGGAACATAACCAGCAGACGACCAGTACAAAGTATACAATAAAAAGATGTGCATGGTTGATATCAGCAGCTAGAGATGTTCGAGCAGAATTACTCTTATAACAATAGATTTTTTTTTAAAGGTTCAGTACATAAAATGTGTTTCCTTGCCTTGTCTTGAATTCCCATCTGCTTAGGGCCAGGATACATGATGATAACATGGTTGGGCACTTAGCCTTCCCTCAAATTGCAGCTGGTGGATTAAATGTCTGGATGTCCCATCCCATCCCCATCTGAAAGCAAACTCTCTCTCTCTGTACATGTTGGACTAGCATTCTGCACATGCTAAGCTGGCATGGAGAGAGTTATTACCCGCAAGATTGCCTTGCGCACTGGACCTCTTTGGCAGAACTGGCACTGCTACAGGTGCCACGTAATACCTGTTCCACATTTGTATGAACTCAGTCTTTTAGGACTTTGGAACTCCCTGCCTATTGATACCAGGTGAACACATTCACTGTACTCTTTTCAACACCTGCTAAAAATATTTAAGCTTTAGGCCAGCCTAACCCAGATATTTAGAAGGTTGATATGAGTTTTAATCTGCTTTTTAGCCCGTCGTTATTTTAACTTTTTGTGGGGTTGCCATATTTTAAAAAGTGAAAATCTGGACACAAAAGTTAAGTCCCTCCCCCACCCCCCCCGGCAATGTTGTTGAGATGGTTTGTTTTGTTTTGGGGTTTTTTGCCCAAAGTTCTTGAGCTTTTTTTTTGGTGAAATCACAATAAAAAGGACGTTTTCCAGCAATTTTTAAGGAAAATCAGCCAAAACGACACTGCCATACATGGTTGCCAGACGTCCGGATTTTCACAGACCTTTTGCCCATTTTCCACCCGGACCCTGCTTCCAACTGCGGTATTCCATGTATGTCTGCGAAAGTCCGGGTGTATGGCAACCCTACTTTTGTAGGTCTTAAATTATTGTTATTAATGTTTCTAATTGGTAATTTTTTGCTTTTATCTTTTTTTTTGTGAACCGCTTTGAGGTTGTTGCTCTTTTTACGATCAAGCTGAGTACAAATTTTGTGAAATAAAATAATTATGAAATACCATGACAGAAGTGTGTGCAGACAGGACAAGATGCACTCCAGCTTCTATCTGTAGCCTGAGCCCAGATGGGTCCAGCTAGCTCAGCATGTTCTCCACCATCTGATTCCTCATGATTTCAGGCATGAGCCTTTCACCTTGGAGATACCAGGGCTTGAACTTGGGACTTTCTGCATAGGCTCTGCCTTTGAGGAATGGCTCCCCTTCCCATGAAATGGCTTAGTCTAGCAATGCTTTAATCCATGTGTTTGTTGCATGTGGCTCTCTATTCTGATGAAGTCGTGGCAATTGACCGAGAATGGACTTTATCCCCTGAGGCCAAGACATTAGCAAAGGGGTGTTGTTTGCAGATCTATCTATCTATCTATCTATCTATCTATCTATCTATCTACCATCTGTTGTGATTTCTGCATTTCAGGGGGTTGGACTACATGAGACTTTGGGTCCCTTCTAATTCTGCGATTCTATGATCTCTACATAAAGGCTGAGGGTTCCCACAGGGCCATTTCAGAGATTTCTCTTGCACAGCATCCCTGTTGCAGGAAGTTTGACTTTCGTTGCTGGTGTGCATGTTCTGTTGGGTCTTTGGTCTTCACTTCTCTCACCCATCTCTCCTCCTCTAAGCCCAGTAGATGGGGACGCTGCTACAGAGGATGTTGATGGTGGTACCCAAGATAGAACGGTCAGCCAGTGGCACATCTGTTTCCTCCTCGTTCTCTTTGAGGGATGATGCCGGAGGCCTGGGCTGCAAAAACAGATCTCTTTGTTAATGGTAGGACCCTGAGGAACCCCATCCAATTCTATAATTGTATGTTTCTCTGAAATATAAAATTGCCCTGCAAACTTTGACACAGCCTGACCTCTTCACACAGTCCCTCCAAATCCCTCTGGGAAAGGTTCTGCATAGTTTTCTAAGTGGCTTTAAAGATGTTCCGACAATCAGCAGGTGGGTGTGGATGGATTCCCTTCAGCTCTTGGGACTTGTTCACACATCCACCTCTCCTGTGTGCCTAGAAAGCATGGGTCCAAGTGGTTTTCCCGTTGCCCCACTCCTTTCCGAGGGAAAACCTGCGATAGATCAGAACAAATGGCAACCTATGGAAAAACAGAATTGCCATTTGCTCTGATTGAGCACTAAAGAGCAGTTTTCCCAAATGGAGAAATGGGACATGAGAAAGCTCTGGTCTGTTTTCATTCTGCCTTCATGTCCTGCCTGCAAACCAGTGGCAGCCAGCCTTAAGGACAGGGATCCCCATCTAGCCACTCTCAAAAGACAACTGCTACCCCAAACAGCCCAAACAGCAAATCACAATGTCCTTGGATTACTGCAGGCCGGGGTGTTATGTGTCCCGGGACTGGGTTTGTGGTTGTTTTGGAAGATGCTGGGACATCCACCCGCACTGTGTGAAGTGGTACAGTCCAGAAGCATTCTTCCCACATGATTTGCTCTTTCCATGCTTTGGAAACTCTGAATGTAGAGTTGAATTATTCTAACCTGGATGTTCTGGAACACCTTGACAGCAGCATCCAGGCTCTGGATGTTTTCCTTCTTCATTCTGGTGATGTAGCAGGACTGTCCCGGCCAAGATCTGTAGCCAATCAGGAGCTGTTCAAAGGCAAAGGCTGTCAATTTAGCTGTGGTTCCTGTATTGCAGGAAGTATTTTATCGTGGGTATACTGTGCATATTTTGGATCTCAACAAGGTATATGTGCAGGGGCAACCCCACTTTCTCAGGGCTCTACCTCATATCCCAGACCCCATGCACCCCCCCAAGCTTCTCTCCCTGTGCCTTCCTCTGTTGCATCTCCTGTTGACACACACTAGGTAAGCAAAGACTAGGGTTGACTCAAATGCCAAGGCTTTTGGTTTTCAGAGCAGAATGAGCCCTTTTTGTTAAGTTGTGGGCGAACATATCAGACAACACAGCGATTCTTCAAACAGCTCTTGTTTATTCAGAGGCCAGAACAGAACTGAACTGAAGAGCTCAGTCAGCCTATTTATATAGAGCTCCAGAACAACGTTACTGTAGCAACTTTCTAAAACTATCCAGTCACTGAACGTCACTTTCGATCCTTCATTTGCATACAAACTATCCAATCACTGAACGTCACTTTTGATCCTTCATTTGCAAAACTATCTACAGTATCCCCCTGCTGGCCCAGGGTACATAACACTTTTGACAACATAACATAACACTTTTGACAACACTGCTGGCCCAGGGTACATAACACTTTTGACAACACATTTTATTCTTCCCCCACCCACCAAATAAATAAGAACATATAAAAACATCAGAAGAGGCTGCTGGATCAGGCCAACGACCCATCTAGTCCAGCACCCTTTTCTCATGGTGGCCGACCAGATGTCCCTAATGGGAAACCCAGAAGCAGGATCTGAGCACAATAACACTCTCCCCTCCAAGCAGCTGCTATTCAGAAGAATGCAGAGCATAGTCACCAAGACTAGTAGCCCCCTCTCCTCCATGTATTTGTCTAATCCTCTTTTAAAAGCCCATCCAAGTTGGTGGCCCTCATTGCCTCTTGTGGCAGTGAGTTCCGCAGTTTAACTATGTGCTGTGTGAACCACTGCTTTCTTTTCTCTGTCCTGATGCTTCCAAGGCTGAGCTTCAGTCGATGCCCAGGAGTTCTAGTGTTAGGAGAGAAGGAGGGGAAACTTTTCTCCATTCGCTTTTTCCATGCCAGGCAAAATTTTACAAATGTCTATCATGTCAATAAGAAGCATGTGTGGCTTTGATACGATGCTTCAGACTTTTTGAAGGGAGAGGGAGGGCTTTTCTCTTGGGATTAACCTGCCCTGTCCTGCTCTCAATTCTCTTCTGGTCCTAATCCACCTTTCCACTACTGGGCTCAACTACACTTCCCCTTGTGCCATGCCTAGGCAGCATGAGTCTGAGCAGTTTTCTGCTTGATTTTCACGTTCTAGGCATGCATCACAGAGGCTTCCCCCTTGTGCTGCTCCTTTCCAAAGGAAAACCTGCGGTTGATCAGAAGAAACAGCAATCAAGAGGAAACCTGAATTTCCATTTGCGCAGAAGAGCGGTTTTCCATGGGGGAAGCAGTGACACAAGAGGAAGCATGGATAAGCCCCAAGGGCACATCCAAACCAGAAGAAATTGTGCAGCCCATCCCAATGTTGTCCCAGTCCTTTCCCACTTTAAACGCAGGGTTTTTCGTTCTGATTTGGACTTTTCAAGGATGAAAATCCCCGCAGTTAAGCAGAGGGAAGTTCGGGACATAAACTTTCATAGTCTCAAGTTAGCTTTTAAAAGGTAACGGGTAAAGGAACCCCTGACCATTAGGTCCAGTCGTGACCGACTCTGGGGTTGTGGCACTCATCTCACTTTATTGGCCAAGGGAGCTGGCGTACAGCTTCCAGGTCATGTGGCTAGCATGACTAACCCACTTCTGGCTTAAGCCACTTCAGAGCAGTGCACGGAAACGCCGTTTACCTTCCCACCGGAGTGGTACCTATTTATCTACTTGCACTTGTTGTGCTTTCGAACTGCTAGGTTGGCAGGAGCAGGGACCGAGCAACAGGAGCTCACCCCGTCACGGGGATTTGAACTGCTGACCTTCTGATCGGCAAGTCCTAGGCTCTGTGGTTTAACCCACAGCACCACCCACGTCCCATCATGTTAGCTTTTAAAGTGACACAATATTTGCTGTCCTTTGTGCTTACGGAAAGCAACTGATCTAGCCAGCCCCACCAGAACTCGCCACTGACTTGCTTCATTGTCAGGATAGATGTTATTATTTCTAAAAGGGACCTGCTAGGTGGACAAGCAAGCCTTGGGCAAAGCTGCACGACTCCTTTGGAAACTAAGAACCAGTTTCAGCAATCTTACGTTGCTGTAGTCATACACCACGGTGGCCGAAGAGTTGACCCTGCTGACGTGGAAGGTGGCCAGCCTCTCCTTCCTGCTCATGGAAAGATGCTGTGGGGAGCCCTCGCCATCCAGGCCTTGGATGGTCATTTGCAGGACCTAGACGTTGAAAAGGAGACCATGTTGAGTGATGAAGAGCGAAGGGAATGAGACGTATGAACTGGAGCATTTAACTTGGGTGCATTCAGCTTTACATGCTTTGCAAATATAAATGAATATAATATAAATATAATATAACATAAATATGAATGAATGAATAAATAAATAAATAAATAAATAAAGGAGGTGGAAAGGGGATGGGAGTCCAGGAAAAAAGACATGGGCAATCCCACCCAGTTTTGGTTTTATGCGCTCTCCCTAGAACTGCTTCTTAGCACTCAGTCGGAGCAAACAGGAATTCAGGCTTTTCCCGGATTGATGTTTGCTCCAGTTTAGAGCTAAAGTGTGGGTTTTCCCTGGGAAAGGAGTGGAGCAAGGGGAGTACTGCTTGGACCCCTGCCTAGAAAGTGTGGGTCAAGTGGAAAACCACTCAGACCCAAGCTTTCCAGGCACAATGCAAGTGGAAGAAGAGAAGAAGAAGAAGAGTTTGGATTTGATATCCCACTTTATCACTACCCTCACTACCCAAAGGAGTCTCAAGGCGACTAACATTCTCCTTTCCCTTCCTCCCCTACAACAAAAACTCTGTGAGGTGAGTGGGGCTGAGAGACTTCAGAGAAGTGTGACTAGCCCAAGGTCACCCAGCAGCTGCAGGTGGAGGAGCGGGGACGCAAACCCGATTCACCAGATTACGAGTCCACCGCTCTTAACCACTACACCACACTGGTGGAAGTGTGTACGGGCCTTGAGAGTCGCCAGTACTATGAAAACAAACAACTACCATCATTTTGGGAAGAAGACAGAGGAGTGGGAACCTTTGACCCTCCAGGTATGGTGGGACTGCTCACCCAGCAGGTCTGGGAACAAGTAGCCAAGTATGGTGGAAGTGGGAGTCCAGCAAGATCTGGAGTGCTAAAGGTTAGCCCGCTGTCTTCTCCATTGGAATTGCTTCTACTTAGGGAAACCACAGTACTCAACAAGGTTCAGTGCACAGGTGTTTATTTATTTTATTTTTTTATAAATATTTTATTAAATTTTCAAAATACATAATAAAAAGAGAAAAAAATATAACCAACCATTCAATATAACTTTTCTTATATAACTAACTGGACTTCCTCGCGTCTCCTTACCCTGCATTATTTATAATCAGAATGTCAGCAAATTATTACCTTATTTCATACCTTATTTTGTACTTTCCAAATATTATACTTCTAAATTTAAACTAATTTTTATCAATTGCTCATACCTTAAAATTAAACAAAATATTGCCTTAAATTTTGATCTTTTCTAACTTATAACTTAATTTTCTATTTTACAAAGCCTATTTGCTGGAGCTGGTATTTTCTAAATCGTGCAAATAATTAACATTCATACAGCTTATAATATTTTTGTAGATAGTCCTTATACTTCTTCCAGTCCTCTTCCATTGTTTCTTCTCCCAAGTCTCGGATTCTGCCAGTCATTTCAGCCAGTTCCATATAGTCTATCAATTGCGTCTGCCACTCTTCCAGTGTGGGCAAGTCTTGTGTCTTCCAGTACTTTGCAGTGAGTATTCTTGCTGCTGTTGTCGCATACATAAAAAAGCTTCTATCCTTCTTTAACACTTTCTGGCCGACAATGCTCAAGAGGAAAGCCTCCGGTTTCTTAACAAAGGTATATTTAAATACCTTTTTTAGTTCATTATAGATCATTTCCCAGAAGGCTTTCACTTTAGGGCATGTCCACCAGAGGTGAAAGAATGTCCCCTCAGCCTCTCTACATTTCCAACATTTATTGTCAGACAGGTGATATATTTTTGCAAGCTTGACTGGGGTCATGTACCACCTATATATCATTTTCATAATATTCTCCTTCAAAGCATTACATGCCGTGAATTTTATTCCGGTGGTCCATAACCTTTCCCAGTCCTCAAACATAATGTTATACCCTATATCCTGAGCCCATTTTATCATGGCTGATTTAACAGTCTCATCCTGTGTGTTCCATTTAAGCAGCAAGTTATACATTCTCGAAAGTACCTTAGTCTTTGGTTCCAACAGTTCTGTCTCTAATTTCGACTTATTAGAGACAGAACTGTTGGAACCAAAGACTAAGTGCACAGGTGTTTAAGCCAGTTGTCTTCAGCCTTCACAGGTGAAGGACCCACCTTTAGCCCCAACAGGCATTTGAGGAATTACTAGCTGTGGCACTTCTTGAGGTGACCCACAGCAGACCTCATTCACTTGAGGTTTTTAAGCAGAAGTTGGGTGGCCATCTGTCTTGGATGCTTTAGCTGTGATTCCTGCATCGCAGGGGGTTGGACTAGATGACCTGTGAGGTCCCATCCAACTCCACAATTCTGTGATTCATCATGCTGTACTTACTGTCTCCGTGTGCTTCTCTGTGATACGCAGCCCCATCAGCCCAAAAGCCAGAACAACCAAAACGATGACCACTACCACCACCACCACGATCAAGAGCTTCTTGCAAGGTAGTCCGGGTAGCCGGGGCGATGCTGTGTAACCCTGCAGAACCAGAAAAGATGTTCATGAGAACATTGTGGTGCATTTTGACCCAGACAGAATGATTGGACAGAGGGACATACAAGTTCTCATGGAAGGAGCAAACGTAAGCACGTAAAAAGAACCGACTGGATCAGGCCAATGGCCCATCTAGTCCAGCAAACTCTTCTCACAGTGGCCAGCCAGAGGCCCGTGGGAAAGCAGCAAGCAGGATTCTTGCAGAAGACCAACACTGTCTCCTTCCGTGGTTTCCAGTCACTGGTAGGCAGAAGCATTGCTGCCTCTGACTGTGGAGGCAGAGCCTAGCCATCATGGCAAGTAGCCATGGATAGCCTTTTCCTCTTCCATGAATTTGTCTCATCCTCTTTCAAAGCCATCCATGTTGTTTTCTGTGGTGATCACAAAGGGTCACACAGGACATTTCACCATCTATTGATCCCTGTGCCACCACTTTATTTCTCGCTGCCACCATCCAGGCCCTACTGAGCACAGTCAGGGTTAAATTGGAACATAAACTTCTGTTTATTTATTGCAGTTTAACAAGCGTGTGGTTTCATAAATGGTATCGGTCAATTACAAACATGGGGTGTCTATCCAGACCTATAACTTCCGCTACCTGCTCTCCCTCACTAAACCACCTCTCAGATATTTACTTGTCTTCCTAGCCCCTAACTGTTCCTGACTCCGCTTATTTCGATACACTAACTCAACCTACCCCCAGACTCTATCCCAATTCACTCCCACTCCAACCAACCACCCAACTCCCAATAAACTCCCCCCTTCGCCCCTCCCAGAGCTGGTTTTATAGTCCCTCTGACTCCACCCCCTGGGTTCTGATTGGGTAACCTGTTTAACTAGTTCACCTCCAGCACTCTCATATTTTACATCACAGTGGCCATCACTGCTTCCTGTGGGAGTGAGTTCCATAGTTTAATTCTGCACTGCCTCTGAACTGCACCACTTTAGATTAGAGGTAGGGGCTCATATGACAGAGTATTACTCCATACAGCAAAAATCCCTGTGCATAAAAAAACCCAGCCTGTTAGAGAAAAGGATAGACTTTGACCCTTGCAGGCTAGCTTTCTATGTGCAGGGGTTCCTGTATAGAGGAAGGTTCCTTCATGTGACACCCTGCACCATGCAGCTTAAAGTGGGGCACGCAATAAAAAAAGGTCAAATTATCTTCCAAATTTTAATTATTAATTTTACGGCTTCCCATAGTTTTTTATTTTTATTGGATTATGATTTGATATGTTAATTGGATGTCTTTTATTGGAAAATTAATAAAAACGATCTAACATGAAACTGGGGCATGCAGACACGGGTTTACCACCTTAGTAAGAGCTGAGGCACTGAGGAAATAGGAACCAAAATGTATATACTGTATAGTTAGAGGGAAGCACAGAAGGACAAAGCCATTGATGCAGCCACAACTCCTATTCATCCATCCACCCATCCATTCATAATCCAATGTGTGGGTAGTTTTAGTGTTAGGCCTGCCATCTCACAGGGCAGATTTTGGCTACCATGAATGGCAGCAGAGTGGGAGACAGGCAGCCCAGTCTGGCCCACTGAATCATATAACTGTAGAGATGGAAAGGACCCGAAGGGCCTTTGAGTCTAACCCCCAGCAGAGCAGAATCTATAGGGCAGAGTCCAGTGTGACGTTCTCCATCACAAGCCCCTTGGAGTGGAGAGCAGGGAGGAGAACATCCCAG
This sequence comes from Podarcis cretensis, assembly GCF_951804945.1. NCBI lineage: Eukaryota > Metazoa > Chordata > Lepidosauria > Squamata > Lacertidae > Podarcis > Podarcis cretensis. Next base: position 87,854,754 of record NC_137177.1, on the reverse strand, counting down.
AGGACCACCTTGCCCCAGTTCCAAATGCTATGGGCCATCCCTGGGCATCCCTCTCTCTCCAGTTCAGCCCTCCTTGCCCAGGCTGGACTCCACACCATACCCGCAGGAGCAGGAACTCAGTCCCAAGTGGAGAACGACTCACCGGGGGTGCCTCTATCATCAGGACATCCTTGCTACTTTTGCTGTTATTCTCCATCTCGTGCGACGAGTCTTCTGGCTAGCTTTCAGCTGTCCCCACTGATCCTAGTTATTTCCAGGCACGAGAGAGGAGGGCTCCGTTTATATAGGGTTCCTGGCACCAAAGCACTGAAGGTGATTTGCTGTGTGTCCTCTACCTGTTCCCACCAAGTTCTTTCAAAAGAAATAAAGTACAGCTAAGTGGCCCTTGGCATCACTTGTCAGTCAAGAGACCCTCTCTGGAGATTTGTCCACAGGCACAGAGGCCTCTTAGCCGCCTCTTGTCCTTCAGAAAGCCAGCTTGTTCTGACGCCAGGAGCGTCAAAGTGTGGCTCATTAAGGACTCTCTTTGCCTCTCCAACACTTGTGTCAGAAGGTTCTCGGGTCTTTCAAAGCAAGAACACGGAAACTTTCTTCTTTCTTTGATGGTGCGACTACATTTGGGAATACTATGTGCCGTTCTGGCCACCACACCTCAAAGAGGGTATTGTTGAGCTGGGAAAGGTTCAGAAAAGGGCAACCAAAATGATTGAGTGGGGGCAGCGACTCCCAGTGGAGGACTTGGGGCTTTCAAATTTCAGTGGTGCCCTGTGCTAGGACATAATTTGTCCATCCATCTCCTGCCCTCACCTTCTGTTCTAAGTCATTGTTGTGGTGCTCCCTGTGGTGTCCTCTGCAACTACCCTAGGAAAAAAGATTGCAGCATTTGCAACTTTTCAGTCTTCACAGAATCATAGAGTTGGAAGGGACCCAACTCTATTCAGGACAGATGTAAGAAAGTCACCCATGCAGCATGTACAGTAATTCAACTGTGGAATTTGCCCCACAGGGAGCAGTGATGTCCACCAACCAATATTGCTTTAGAAGAGCATTAAGCAAATTCATGGAGACATGGCTACTAGCCAGGATCTAATAATAATAATAATAATAATAATAATAATAATAATAATATACCTGGCCCATCTGACTGGGTTTCCCCAACCACTCTGGGCAGCTCCCAACAAAATATTTAAAACACAATAAAACATCAAACATTAAAAACTTCTCTATACAGGGCTAGCTTCAGATGTCTTCTAAAAGTCAGTTGTTTATTTCCTTGACATCTGATGGGAGGGTGTTCCACAAGGCAGGTGCCACTACCGAGAAGGCCTTCTGCCTGGTTCCCTGTAACTTCGCTTCTCGTATTGAGGGAACTGCCAGAAGGCCCTCGGAGCTGGACCTCAGTGTCCAGGCAGAATGATGGGGGTGGAGACGCTCCTTCAGGTATACAGGGTCAAGGGAGTTTAGGGCTTTAAAGGTCAGCACCAACACTGAATTCTGCTCAGAAATGTACTGGGAGCCAGTGTTATATGGTCTCTACAGTTGGAGGCAACGATGCTTCTGAATGCCAGTTGCTGGAAACCACAGGAGGTGAAAGGACTATTGTGCTTGAATCCTGCTTGTGGACACCTGGGTGGCCACCGTGAGAACAGGGTGCTGGACTTGATGGATCCTTGGTTTGATCCAGCAGGATCCTGCATGTGTTTTTGACCGTCTCTTCTTTGAGTGAAGTGCACCCAGCTACTTCCACCTGTCTTCATAGGAATGCTTTGCCCATGCTTAGCTGTGCTGTCTCAGAGCGAGGATGGTGACATCTCCAGATGGCTAACTGTGTCTCAGCTCTAAAGCGGATCCCCGGTCCAGTGCAAAGTCTGCCTCCACCATCAGCCATGAAGCAGAATCATTGGGTGTCACTAAAACCTTCAGCCTAACCTACCCAACAGGGGTCTTTGTGGGTAAAATAGGAGAAGTAGATAAAATATGATGTCCTAAGCATTGGGGGGGGGCAGGGAGGGGTTCTATCTTGCCAGAGTGGCTCATGCTCTAGTTATCTCCTGCTTGGACTACTGCAATGCTCTCTACGTGGGGCTACCTTTGAAGGTGACCTGGAAACTGCAATTAATCCAGAATGCAGCAGCTAGACTGGAGACTGGGAGTGGCCACCGAGACCACATAACACCGGTCTTGAAAGACCTACATTGGCTCCCAGTACGTTTCTGAGCACAATTCAAAGTGTTGGTGCTGACCTTTAAAGCCCTAAATGGCCTCGGTCCTGTATACCTGAAGGAGCGTCTCCACCCCCATCGTTCCGCCCGGACGTTGAGGTCCAGTGCTGAGGGCCTTCTGGTGGTTCCCTCACTGCGAGAAGCCAAGTTACAGGGAATTAGGCAGAGGGCCTTCTTGGTGGTGGCGCCTGCCCTGTGGAACGCCCTCCCACCAGATGTCAAAGAGAAGAACAACTACCAGACTTTTAGAAGACATTTGAAGGCAGCCCTGTTTAGGAAAGCTTTTAATGTTTAACAGACTACTGACTTTTAATACTTTATTGGAAGCTGCCCAGAGTGGCTGGGAAAATCCAGCCAGATGGGTGGGGTATAAATAATAAATTATTATTATTATTATTATTATTATTATTATTATTATTCCTGTTTACAGGATGAGCACCTCTCCTCTCATCTGCTGGATAGGAAGATCATAGTAGGCCCTCCCCTTCCCACATACTCATCAAAGCCCCCCTTCGCTGTTACATATATACCACACCAATGTTTTTACTACTTGCAGGTCTCTCTGGCCAAAGGGATGACTATGAAACTATTGTCTGGTCTGGACATACTGGTGAGCTCCATGCCCCATCCAACTTGAGGCCTGACGCGTGCTGAGTGTATCTGCCAAAGAGGATGCTCCAAGCGGTCACTTTTCTTCTGTGTGGGCCTGCCCCCCCCCCGGGTGGGGGGAGACCCGTGGATGTCTCGACCCTGCTCCCAGCTGCTCAGAAGGCCTCGCAAACATCAGGTCATCTTCTGCACTCACACTTTGCCCTTTGTTGTCTGGGGCAGAGCTGTGCCTGGAACGGGAGATGTTTGTGAACCTCCAGCTGCACACGGGCAGCTCGTGTGCCATCAATGAGCTGACAGCAACTTTAATGACCGGCAGGATGGAGGGGGGGATGAAAGAGATGAGCCAGCACTCAGGGTTGCTGATGGCGAGGGAGGGGGGCAGTTCAGAGAGATGCAGAGTGGATAAATATCCCTTGTGGTGTTGATGCCTGCCAAGGCTTTATTGTAGAGTGTAATCTTCAACATCTCCCTTTCCATGGAGGCGCAGATTGCAGCTATAACAAAGGCGGCATTTTTTCATCTCTGCCAAGCTAAGCAGTTGGCTCCTTACCTCTCTCGCCCTGACCTAGCCACTGTGATCCACGCGACGGTCACCTCCAGACTGGATTATTGTAACTCGCTCTACCTGGGGCTGCCCTTGAGACTAACCCAGAAACTCCAGCGGGTGCAGAATGCGGCAGTGAGACTCCTTACGGGGTCCTCGCCGCGGGATCACATTCACCCAGTGCTATACCAGCTGCACTGGCTCCCGGTGGCGTACAGGATCAGGTTTAAGGTGCTGGTTTTAACCTTTAAAGCCCTATACGGCCTAGGACCCTCGTACCTACAGGACTGCCTCTCCTGGTATGTCCCATGGAGGACCTTACGGTCTTCAAACAAAAACATCTTGGAGGTCCCGGGCCACAGGGAGGTTAGGCTGGCCTCAACCAGAGCCAGGGCTTTTTCGGCTGTGGCCCCCGATCTGGTGGAACACTCTGTCACAAGAGACTAGAGCCCTGCGGGACTTGACATCTTTCTGCAGGGCCTGCAAGACAGAGCGTTCCACCAGGCCTTTGGCTAATGCACAGCCTGACCCCCTCCTTCGGTAATTCTTCACAGAACTCTAGCTCAATGTTGCCATCAATTTGATCTGAACTGATTTTATAATGAATTGATTTTAGAATGCTGTATTATTTTACTGTTGTTAGCCGCTCTGAGCCTGGTTTTGGCTGGGGAGGGCGGGATATAAATAAATTATTATTATTATTATTAGTCATTCAATGATAATAATAAAAATGCCATCACCAAAAAAGAAGACAGGACAGGCAACAAATTTGCATATCTTTTTATGTCGTAAAATTTGTACACCCTCAAAGCAGTTTATAGAAAAGATAAAACATCATTGATTAGAAGAAAAAAAGATTAAAAAATCATCCATAAGAAGAACTGGCAGCAGTAATTTAAGACTTTCGAACAGTTAAAATAGCAATAGACTAAAAACAGATTTATTTATTTTTTCCCAAAAAAATTATTGGTTTTCACAATATTATAAACAAACAAACAAACAAACAAACAAACAAACAAACACACAAGACAAACAAACAAAACAAACATAAATCATAGCCTTGTTAAAAATTACAGTTATTAACTTTGTTAAGTGACTTCCTCGCTTCCCCTTGGTTGAATTTCATTGTGTGTCCTTTTAACGGTTTTCCAAATCCCAATTTTTATGAAATTTAACTTAAACCTTAACTAAAAACAGATTTAAACTTCTAAATACCCGGACAGGCTTGCCTAAACAAAAATGTTTTTAGCAGGTGCCAAAAAGGGTGCAGTGAAGGTGACTGCCTGATAGTGGCCACACTAAAAGATTGCGTTATTACAGGTGTTATGTGGCACCTGTAACTTAGATTGCATTGTAAATATGCTAAACATTAATATCCAACACCTGTGAACCACCCTGAGACCCCCAGGTATAGGGTGGTATAATAATAATAATAATAATAATAATAATAATAATAGGCTAGTATGTTCTTTTTGTATGTCTGTAATCGAAATTATAAAACACACTACATTATACTCAGACTCTCATAAGCTCCAGCCTCCATGACCGATGGGTCAGGGATGAGGACTGTGGGGTCCAGCAATGTACAGAGGGCCAGAGTTTTCCCTTTCTCTCTGCCCTGGATGTTTTGAGTTTGCCTGTAGCAGTAAGTACAGCCCAGACTGCTGGGAATGCAAATATGAAATAGGAGCCTATTCATATATGTGGTAGTGGACATGTCCAGTAGCAAGTGCATTCTGGTGTTCAGCTGAACTATGTAGACAAATTGTTTATCTCTTATTCTTAGACATAGTTTTACTAGAAGTGAAATCATATGCATGTCAGCTTGGAAGTAAGTTCTACTGACTCGCAAGTAAATTTGTATTTATACAAAAACCTACCCGTGAAATGATAACACATCTGCTGATTTCTATAGCGAGAGTTTTGTGTACTGAAGAGGGCATCAAATGTGAAAGAGTGAGAAAACAAGTTATGTGAATATATACCGTATTTTTCGCTCTATAAGATGCACATTTTCCCCTCCAAAAATTAAGGGGAAATGTGTGTGCTTCTTATGGAGCGAATGCAAGCTCCTTGGCTTCAGTGATAGCAATGCGAAGCCTCCAAAGTGCAGTGGGAGCGCTCCCGCCGCGCTCTGAATGCTTCGCGTTGCTTTCGCTGAAGGGTAGGTGCCCCTTCAGCTAAGGCGCAGCGCCCCTTCAGCTAAGCGGGAGGAGAAATGGAAGGGGCTCTGTTTCTCCTGCCGCTTCGCTGAAGGGGCGCAGCACAGAGAGGGGGAGAATTTTTTTTTCTTGTTCTCCCCCTCTAAAACAAGGTGCGTCCTATGGTTGGGTGCGTCCTATAGAGTGAAAAATGCGGTAGTTATTGATCAATGAATGTGTTCTATTTGAGCTATCCAGAAAGACCAAATATCTAGATCTAGATCTAGATCTAGATCTATATATAAAAGTGGCTCAGCAGTACTCAGGCAACTGCCTTCTGTCTTGAGTTCAAATCCAGAATCAACGATTGACAGGGTTGCACTAAACCACAATTCAAAGAGATGTAGCTCAGGCTCCCCTCCTTGCAATGGGACCCAAAATCCCACTGCTCAACTATAGGCAGTGTGGCATAGTGGTTAGAGCGTTGGACTAGGATCTGGGAACCCAGAGATCAAATCTCCCCAGCTGACCATGAAGACCATTGGGTAACCTTGGAGGTCAGGCACTGTCTCTCAGCCTAACCCACTTCACATGGTTGTTGTGGGGATTAAACAAGGAAGAAGGGAGGACCATACACACCATCTTGAGTTCTGGGAGAAAAAAGGGGAGGATATAAATATAAACATCAGGAACAACTTTGACAGTAAGAGCTGTTCAGCAGTGGAATGGACTCCCTTTAGACTCTCCACAGATGTTGTTGGACTACAACTCCCATCATCCCTGAGCTCTGGCCTTGCTAGCTAGGGGTGAGGGGAGTTGTACTTCAACAACATCTGGAGACCCACAGATTGAGAAAGATTGCTTTAGAGTAGTGTTTCCCAACCTTGGGCCTCCAGCTGTTTTTGAACTACAATTCCCATCATCCCTGACCACTGGTCTTGCTAGCTAGGGATGATGGGAGTTGTAGTCCAAAAACAGCTGGAGGCCCAAGGTTGGGAAACACTGCTTTAGAGGATGTGGATTCTCTTCCATGGTGGTATTTAAGCAGAGGCTGGATGACTGTCTGTTAGCCAGGGATGCTTTAGTTGAGAATCCTGCATTCCAGGGGGTTGGACTAGAGGACCTTTGGGGTCCCTTCCAACTCTACAGTTCTATGATTCTATGCAGTGCTTTTTTCCTGGGGGGGACGCAGGGGTGAGCATACCCCTAAACATTTTGTGAATCTAAATTTGGTCTCATTGAGGGGCAGTATTTCAATATGTATGGAAGTGAGAGCTGGACCGTAAAGAAGGCTGATCGCCGAAGAATTGATGCTTTTGTATTCTGGTGCTGGAGGAGACTCTTGAGAGTCCCATGGACTGCAAGAAGATCAAACCTATCCATTCTGAAGGAAATCAGCCCTGAGTGCTCACTGGAAGGACAGATCCTGAAGCTGAGGCTCCAAGACTTTGGCCACCTCATGAGAAGAGAAGACTCCCTGGAAAAGACCCCGATGTTGGGAAAGATGGAGGGCACAAGGAGAAGGGGACGACAGAGGACGAGATGGTTGGACAGTGTTCTTGAAGCGACCAACATGAGTTTAACCAAACTGTGGAAGACAGAAGTGCCTGGCGTGCTCTGGTCCAGGGGGTCACGAAGAGTCGGACACGACTAAACAACTAAACAACAACAAAATACTTACCATATTTTTTGCTCTATAAGACTCACTTTTTCCCTCCAAAAAAGTAAGGGGAAATGTGTGTGCGTCTTATGGAGCGAATGCAGGCTGCGCAGCTATCCCAGAAGCCAGAACAGCAAGAGGGATTGCTGCTTTAACTGTGCAGCGATCCCTCTTGCTGTTCTGGCTTCTGAGATTCAGAATATTTTTTTTCTTGTTTTCCTCCTCCAAAAACTAGGTGCGTCTTGTGGTCTGGTACGTCTTATAGAGCGAAAAATACGGTAGTTCCTGAGCCAGGTCACAGGCTCACCCTATTCATACACAGACAGACATACCCTTAAGACAGGATTTGTGAAGGAAAAGACAATGGGGAGGCTATGTATGCGCTTGGTTGGTACATTTATGAACATTTAATATTAAAATTCTTATCACACTACATTCCAGGGGGTTGGACTAGAGAACCGCTGGGGTTCCTTCCAATTCTACAGTTCTATGATTCTATGCAGTGCTTTTTTCGGGGGGGGGGACGCAGGAGTGCGCATGCCCCTAAACATTTTGCGAATCTAAGTTTGGCCTCATTGAGGGGCAGTATTTCAATATGAGGGACGCAGGTGGCGCTGTGGGTTAAAGCCTCAGCGCCTAGGGCTTGCCGATCGAAAGGTCGGCGGTTCGAATCCCTGCGGCGGGGTGCGCTCCCGCTGCTCGGTCCCAGCGCCTGCCAACCTAGCAGTTCGAAAGCACCTCCGGGTGCAAGTAGATAAATAGGGACCGCTTACCAGCGGGAAGGTAAACGGCGTTTCCATGTGCGGCTCTGGCTCGCCAGAGCAGCGATGTCACGCTGGCCACGTGACCCGGAAGTGTCTCCGGACAGCGCTGGCCCCTGGCCTCTTGAGTGAGATGAGCGCACAACCCCAGAGTCTGTCAAGACTGGCCCGTACGGGCAGGGGTACCTTTACCTTTACCTTTATTTCAATATGAGTAGGAAAACGAGAGTACCCCTAAACTTTTCTTTCCCTAGGAAAAAAAGCATTGATTCTATGAAATGCAATCAATAAAAACAATGCTCCTGATCTCTCTGCCAGCAACCCAGGTGCGCAGCTCCAACCCCATTCTGCTTCACCCCGAAAAGCACCCCGATCAAGCGCCGGCTTAACAGCTTGCACGGCCAGGCGTGCCGAGACGCTGGCCACCTTTCTTCAGCCTCTTTCTCCCTCTCTCTCCTGGATTGAGGAGGCTTCCCCGGCTGCGGGAGATGGCCAGCTCCTTCCAGCAGCTGCTGCTGCTGTTGCTGCTGCGCTCTATTCCCACGTGCAGCCGACCTTTTGTTCCACCACCCGCCCCCCGCTGTAGGCTGCATCCAGTCAGCGATGCGCTCATTCATCCACCCTCCCCATCAGTGATCAGTCCAGAACTTGGTGCTTTCGTGCTGCGCGCGTCTCTCCATCACGCCTGGCGGAGGAGCGCAGCTTCCTGCAGGGATGAGATAGCTTGCAGCAACCTGCAAACAGTGGAGAGGAACCAGGAGCTGTAGAGGAGGCGAGCGGAGAGTTCGGCTTGCTCCTGATCATCCTCCTCAGCTGCTGCTGCTGCTGCTGCTGCTGCAAACGCCCGCTTCTCCCTGGGGAGACCTTCTCCAGCCTTGGAGGACTGGTTCCTTCCCAGGAAAAGGCCATGGCAGAGCTGCAGAGGCTGGGGCAGCTTCTCCTCCTCTTCCTCCTGGGCCTGGCCTGCCTCTGGCTGCCCGCCACCTGCCGGAAAGCCCCCAGGCCTCCCCCCTGCCCGCCCAGCTGCTCCTGCACCAGAGACACAGCCTTCTGCGTCGACTCCAAGGCCATCCCCAAGAGCCTGCCGCGGGATGTCATTTCGCTGTAAGTGGATGGGGACTGGGGAGGGCGCACATCTGGTCGGAGTTAGACATTATAAATTAAGAGCATTTGCAGATGATCTAGTATTGACCTTACAACAGCCAGACACTAGTACTAAAAGAGTTTTAGAATTAATTGAAATATTTGGTCGAGTAGCAGGTTTTAAATTGAACAGACAAAAAACGAAAGTGTTGGAAAAAAATTTAACAATGGAAGAAAGAGAGAGTTTTCAGAATGAAACAGGCTTGGAAATAACAAAAAGGGTAAAATACCTAGGGGTAAACTTAACATCTAAGAATGTGAATTTATTTAAGGATAATTATGAAAAATGTTGGTCAGAAGTTAAAAAGGATCTGGAAATCTGGTCAAACTTTCCTTGTTAGGCCGAATCGCTACTATTAAGATGAATGTATTGCCTAGAATGCTGTTTTTATTCCAGACGCTGCAGATTGTGGACAAGATGGATTGTTTCAAGAAGTGGCAGAAAGATATATCAAAATTTGTCTGGCAGGGCAAAAAGCCCAGAATTAAATTTAAGATTTTAACTGATGCAAAGGATAGAGGGGGGTTTGCCCTGCCGGACTTAAGACTCTACTATGAATCAGCAGCTTTCTGCTGGTTGAAACACTGGCTACTTCTTGAGAATACTGACATTTTAGATCTGGAAGGGTATGACAATAGCTTTGGTTGGCATGCATATTTATGGTACGACAAGGTAAAGGTGTACAAAAGTTTTAAAAACCATATTGTAAGGAAAGCATTGTATAATGTTTGGATTAGATACAAAGATCTGTTGGAAAGCAAAACCCCTAGGTGGGTGTCACCAATGGAAGCTAGGGAAGTAAAAAAGCTTAATATGGATTCTAAATGGCCAAAATATCATGAGATTATAGAATACGATGGTGAAAGGGTGAAACTTCAGAGTTATGAGAAACTAAAACCTAAGGTTCGAGATTGGTTGCATTACTACCAGATAAATGAGACGTTTAAACAGGACAGGAAAATAGGATTTCAGAAAGAGAAGTCAAAATTAGAAACAGAATTGTTGGAACCCAATACTAAGAATTTATCAAGAATGTATAACTTGCTGTTAAAATGGAATACACAGGATGAAACGGTGAAATCAGCTATGATTAAATGGGCACAAGACATAGGTCATGATATTATGTTTGCTGACTGGGAACAGTTATGGACCACCGGTATCAAATTTACTGCATGTAATGCTTTAAAAGAAAATATTATGAAAATGATCTACCGGTGGTACATGACCCCAGTCAAGCTTGCAAAAATTTATCATTTGCCTAATAATAAGTGTTGGAAATGTAATGAGACTGAAGGCACTTTCTACCACCTTTGGTGGACCTGCCCAAAGGTTAAAGCTTTCTGGGAAATGATCTATAATGAAATTAAGAAGGTCCTTAAGTGGACTTTTCCTAAGAAACCAGAGGCTTTCCTCTTGGGTATGGTGGGCCAAGTGGTGTTAAGGAAGGATAGGACATTCTTTATGTATGCCACTACAGCAGCAAGAATTCTACTGGCAAAGTATTGGAAGACGCAAGAACTACCTACTCTGGAAGAATGGCAAACAAAGGTGATTGACTTTATGGGACTGGCTGAGATGACGGGCAGAATCCGGGACCAGGGGAAAGAGACAGTGGAAGAGGACTGGAAGAATTTCAAGATATATCTTAAAAATAACTGTAAAATTGAGGAATGTTAAGATGTCAGGGGGTAAGAAGTAAAGAATTGCAGCAGTAAACAAAAAAAAAACTTAAGAAATATTTATGAAAAAGAACTAAGACAATGGACTTAAGGGTTGCTAAAGAATTTTAAACAAGGATGCAGGGATAGGGAGGTATGGGGAAGTCAGAGAAAAAAGGTTATGAACCGATGATTATGAAGTTATACTGTGTTACATTGTTCTTTATTTTATGTGTGGAAAATTAATAAAAATCATTATAAATGGGGAGGGCGCACATCTGTCTCTTGGTGGGTGGGTGGGTGGGTGACGGGCTGCTATGCAGTAGGGGTTCAGGAGCATGTGGAGATGGTGTCCCCGGGTGGAACAGGGCCGGCTGGTGTCCAAGAGACAGATGACAGGGATGAGGGGTCAGAAGTGAGGGGTTAGATTGCCAGGGTGAGCACAGACAGCATTGGGAGCAAAGGTCTGCATCTTCAGACTGGTCTCCTGTGAAAGTCCATTTTCAGATGTTGCATCCCAGCTGGGGAATGGCTCCTTTGCTCCTCGAGAAAGAGGGGGGTTCTATAGATGATGATGATGATGAATTACATGCACATCCCATTTCTGCTAAAGGAGCTGAAGGTGGCATACATAAATCTCATCGTCCTCATTTTATCCTCACAACTACCCTGTAAGGTAGGCTAGGTTGATAGTGAGTGAGTGGCTCAAGGGCTTCGTGTCCAAGTAATTCAAATCCTGGTCTCCCAGGTCCTAGTCCAACACTCTAACCACTATGCCGCACTGCCTATAGATGGCTTCTTGCAGGTGAAAAGACCAACATGGTCCTTAACGGCAGCTCTACATGCAAATGCAAGGCAGTGGCTGCATTGGTTTAGAGAGACAAAACTCTTGGTTGCTTCTTGACACTCACTCATCTCATCTGCCTTTAATGACGTGAAGCTGAACTGGTTATATCATAAACCTTGAGGTGATATAGAAGTTCTCTCTGTGGTGTGAGATCTGTGAAAGCTCAACCAGGCTTTTCATTGCAGTGATCAAGTGGGGATTATGAATAATTTTCTCCATCATAGCCATATTCCAGAGTGAGTGGTAAGTGTAAGATTTTAGGCTGTTTGCCACCGAGTTGCAATTACTGTCTGAGCTGCCAAGATCATGCAAAAGACCAATTCTTTTGACAACATATCTACACCGGTATCGTCAAAAATATCCAGTAGCATTCATTTTGGACAACAAACAAGAGTTTCTTTAGTAATGTTTATCATTTCTGTCAAAATTAAATTCTAAAAATCTTGCACCAGCTTACAATTCCACCACAAATTGTAATATGTACCGAGTGCATACAGGGCCTTCTCTCCCCCCCCCCCCCCCATTTTCTCATTTCTTAGCAGCATGCAATAACATAATGCATGTGCAGTGAAAAGTTGGAGCCATGTGAGCTTGCAGCATGTTTTTAAGCACTGGTATAAATAAACGAAATTCAGCATCCCACAAATCTTGATTTTCCTTTCCTTTTTAAAATAAAGTAAGTTTCCAGCCAACATGATTGTGTATGTGGGAAGCTCGGAGGGGGGGGGGAGTGTGCACAGCCACTCCATGGTGCAATCTGAGCATGTGGGATGCTTGCATGTCATAAATACAACTGAATATCCATATTAAATGTCAGCCGGGTGGAACTGGTGCAGCGTTGCTCTTACATCGCTCCTTTGTTGCACAGGGACAATTCAAGCATTAATGCGCATCACTGCATTGCTCCGTACTTTAAAGCAAAAATCCGGAAAACCAGATTGATTGGGGACACGAGAGGGGCATCTTCCTCACCTTCCCATGGTTAAAACCTTGATCCAGGTGGTTTACAACATCAAAAGATTTGCATAATTACAAAAATAAAACTGAGATAGTTGCAAGCAATAAATGAAAACATGCTAAAATGTATGCAACAGAATTGAACAATCCTCACATGTCATATGTACAAGAAAATATTTTTTTTAAAAAATAAAAATTGCCAGCACCCCAGCAAAGCGGCATAGCTCCCCCCCTTCCCCCAATGGCTCGGGGTACTTGGGAGTCGCAGGGGTGGGGGCACAGAGGCGTAGGAAGGGTGCAGACATTCGGCGCCTGCCCATGACTCCCAAGCCTACCCCGAGCTGTCGATGTGGGAGGAGGGGGTGACAAAAAAAAATTCCGCACCGGGTACTACCTGGCTTGCTATGCCTCTGCTTGTGGGGGGCCGGACTATATTTTGAAAAAAATAATGAACGAATTTCTATGCCTCACAAATAACCCAGAGATGCATTTTAAATAAAAGGACACATTCTACTCATGTAAAAACACGCTCATTCCCGGACCGTCTGCAGGCTAGATTTAGAAGGCAATTGGGCTGGATCCGGACCCCGGGCCTTAGTTTGCCTACCCATGTGATAGAATGTACCCAGTTTTCCCTTTACTTTTCCAGCATGTGTCTGACTTTGAATTATACATTTTCGCCAGTTTACTAGGGGTTAGAGATTGCTTTCTTGAACAAATGGGATTTAGAAAAGATCTCCTAGGTTCTGTGTAATATAACAAATAACAAAGTATGTGATTGCCCACAAATACAGAGTCTATTTACGTATGAAATCTTATATTGCCCTTCCACCACAGCTGAGGGCATTGCTTAGAAACACAGTTCAATAAAGGCAGGTCTTAATGGACCAGGTAAGAGGTTTTTAGACAAATAACTGTCTCTAAAATGCCCTGTTTTAAGAGTGGGAACCACAGAGAACATTTGGAAGATTTAATCTCTTGTAGGTCCCGTCCGGATTCTGTCTAGTAGAGCCTTAGTGGGCTCGTGGCCATATTCAAAAACTTGTTCAATTCATGGACACAATAGCAATCCAGTATACCCTGAACGTTTGATTTCCCCCAGAGCTGTTCCCCATACAGCACAGGTCTGGAAAACCTCGGATCGGATGCAGTCTTGCTCTGATCATTGTCCATCTGGCTTCCGTACACAGAAGTGCAGCTGTTGTTCTGCGGGGTAAGGAAAATTAACTCCTAAGAAATTGATTCTGAACTGTTTCTAACTCTTTAATAGAGTTCACATCGTCGCCCCAAATTTCAGCTCCATACAGCATTTGTGGGATCACTTTGCATACCAAAAAGATTCAATGCTTGACGAAACAACTGTCCACACTCCATAAAATAAAACTTCATCGGTGTCCCTATAGCTTTCTGTGCTTTGGGTATGCCACTTCAAAGACAATGATTCACTAAAAAGGACTCCAAGATATCTGAAGGAGCGAGTTTGCTGTAAATCATGTTGATCCAAACTCCATTTATATTGAGGGCTGCGTTTTCCAAAAATCATTATTTTAGTCTTGGAGTAGTGTGTTGAGAGAAGCTTTTCTGTTTACAGCATGAGCTAAAAGCCACCAATACATTTTTAAAACCCAGGTAAAAGAGTGAAAGGAACTCTATGTTGTCTTCATAGGCAAAACACCTTCCTGGACACCATTTCAAAGCCCGTTAATTGCTTTAAATCGATCTTTTCATTAGTGCCTATAGTACCACTGATATAGCACTATAAAACTATAGCGCTGATTTTAAACATTTAACTCTTTCCATCAGCACCGTTTTAGACGTGATTTTATGGTTTGATTTGGTTTTGTGCTAATTAAACACTTTTTAATCTGCATTGTGTTTTAACATTTCATGGGTAGCAATAGGCAACCACACTAGAATGCTTAGCGCTAAATAAATAATGGAGGTTTCGATTTACTTATTTATGTGAGGATCACTTAGAGCTCCCCACCCCCACCCTACTAACCCAGTTGCATCTTCCTCTCCTATCTACTGGTGTGGAAGTGCAAAATCCCCGAAGGTGTGGAAAGTCAATTGAAATTCCACTTACAGCTTGCAACAGGAGAGCAATAATTCATTACACTGGCAGCAGCCAGCTGTCTGGAAGAAACCTCAGAAGCACGATATAAGCGTGCAGCCCTAGAGCCTGCCTGCTTGCTTCACGTGGTGAGCACACTCAGGTGTGTAAAACTGGTGGCGTGGATCTATGCACATGTGTGCACAAAATGGGGCTTGTGGGGCTGCCTGGTTCCCCACCAGAAGTTTTTCACCACAAATCCCATCAGCCCCAGCTTTCATGAGCCAGTTCCTATTGGTGCCAGTGTCATGCAGCTGTGCTGGTTGAGGCTGATGTGTACTGTAGTCCAAAACATCTGGAAGGCACCAGGCAAGGGAAGGCTGTTATAAGAGACAGAATCAGGACTCATAGGGCCCTCTACTCCAACTTCAAGGCAGAAATCACAGCTAAAGAATCCCTGACAGGTAGCCATCCAACTTCTGTGTTATAAACCTCTCGTGAAGAAGTGTCCACCGCCTTCAGAGGGAGTCTGTCCCACTGTCAAGTGGCTTTTACTGCCAGAAAATTATTCCTGATGTGGAGCCAGGGTCTCTTTTATTGTCATAAGCCAGTGTGGTGTAGTGGTTAAGAGTGGTGGACTTGTAATCTGGTGAAGCAGGTTCGATTCCCCGCTCCTCCACATGCAGTTGCTGGGTGACCTTAGGCTAATCACACTTCTCTGAAGTCTCTCAGCCTCACTCACCTCACAGTGTTTGTTGTGGGGGAGGAAGGGAAAGGAGAATGTTAGCTGCTTTGAGACTCCTTAAAAGGTAAAGGTAAAGAGACCCCTGACCATTAGGTCCAGTCATGACCGACTCTGGGGTTACGGCGCTCATCTCGCTTTACTGGCCAAGGGAGCCATACAGCTTCTGGGTCATGTGGCCAGCATGACTAAGCCTCTTCTGGCGAACCAGAGCAGCACACGGAAATGCCATTTACCTTCCCGCTGGAGCGGTACCTATTTATCTACTTGCACTTTGACATGCTTTTGAACTGCTAGGTTGGCAGGAGCAGGGACCGAGCAACGGGAACTCACCCCATCACGAGGTTTTGAACTGCCAACCTTCTGATCGGCAAGCCCTAGCCTCTGTGGTTTAACCCACAGCGCCACCCGCATCCCAGGATGAGACTCCTTAGGATAGTGATAAAGCGGGATATCAAATCCAAACTCTTCTTCTTCTTCATTTAGATCTGTGGTTGGGGTCCTCCCCTCTGGGGCAGCAGGAAACAAACTGGCTCCATCTTCCATGGGACAGCCCTTAGGATATTTGAAGATGGCTCCCGTGTCACCTGTCAGTCATCTGCTCTCCAGTCTAAGGAGATTTGTAGAAATCTCTGTAGTTACCCAATATTCGTATAGATTATTGTTAATTTTTCTTAATTCTTAATTGTTCTATCTTTTTTGTAAACTGCGGTGAAGTTAAATATATAAATATCAGAGACATTGGTGCACATCAGGCACAGTGAGGTGGCAGTATTTTGGGCCATAGGAGCCAACTCCTAGGGGCTGAGGGGTCTTCAGCCCCTCAGTAAAATATTTGAGGGGGCTAGCCCCCCATATCTTATTCAGGTTGGCACCCCTATTCTGGACTATGCCACTTCAGACTGTGGGCAGGTAGAGGGCATTTAATTGTTGCTTCCCCCATGTTAATAAACAAAATTGCATGGGGCACATCAGAAGGCGAGAGAGAGCTTTGGCAAACTCCTCTTGTTGATAATGCCAGTTTCTTGCTTCTGGACAGGGCTTTCTGTGTGTGGCTCTCTCACCATCACCTACAGCCTGAAGTGAGGGATTCAGACTGCATAATGTTGTTGTTTAGTCGTTTAGTCGTATCCGACTCTTCGTGACCCCCTGGACCAGAGCACGCCAGGCACTCCTGTCTTCCACTGCCTCCCGCAGTTTGGTCAAACTCATGCTGGTGGCTTTGAGAACACTGTCCAGCCATCTCGTCCTCTGTCGTCCCCTTCTCCTTGTGCCCTCAATCTTTCCCAACATCAGGGTCTTTTCCAGGGAGTCTTCTCTTCTCATGAGATAGCCAAAGTATTGGAGTCTCAGCTTCAGGATCTGTCCTTCCAGTGAGCACTCAGGGCTGATTTCCTTAAGAATGGATATATTTGATCTTCTTGCAGTCCATGGGACTCTCAAGAGTCTCCTCCAGCACCATAATTCAAAAGCATCAATTCTTCGGCGATCAGCCTTCTTTATGGTCCAGCTCTCACTTCCATACATCACTACTGGGAAAACCATAGCTTTTACTATACAGACCTTTGTTGGCAAGGTGATGTCTTTACTTTTTAAGATGCTGTCTAGGTTTGTCATTGCAGACTGCATAATAAGATGAGATAATTCCATTTTATGCAGAACGAAGGTGTGATCAAATGAGATGGCAGGATTCCACTTCTCACTGCAAGTGTGTGTCTCTCTGTGTGTGTGTGTGTGTGAGAGAGAGAGAGAGAGAGAGAGAGAGAGAGAGAGAGATGGCTTTGAATCAACAGAAGAAGTCCAGTGTCAAGATCAAGGGAAGCAATAGTGCGACTATTTTGGGCACCAAGGTTTCAGAAGGAATAGAGGAGGGTGACCAAGATGACCAAGGGTCTGGAAACCAAGAAGCCCCGCAAGCCCATCCTATTGATTCAGCAGCCCCGCAACCCCATCCTATTCCCACTGGGAATTTCTGGCATTTCCTAACACTTTTCTCCCAGACTGCTGCGTCTGGCTCTGTCTTTGTGCCAATGCCGATGCCCGCATTGATTTGTTTAAGTGTTTTTTCCAGCCTCTCTCCAACCACCCTTCATTAATCACAGCAAATGGAGAGATCTTTAAATGCATCCTCTCTGCCAAGGGACTCTATTTCTTTGGCTGTGCTCAGTTTATGTATAAAAGAGATTGCAAGGGAAACTGCAAGAAGAGGAGGAGGAGAGAGAGAGAGAAGAGATCAATCTCAGGGGTGTGTGTGGAATGGAGCAAGATTGGGGGGCCCAGGCTCTGCCTACTGAGAGCTAAAGTCAGGAGACAACCTTTTTTAAAAATAACAATAATTCAAAGATTTTCAAAATATGCAGATAACAAGTACAGTAAAGGCTAAACAAGTCCGCACGGTCCAGTCACTTGCTATCAGGATTCTGATGACTGGCGCCTACCAGCTAGAAAAATGTGCAGTTTAGCATTTGGCCTGTAGCCAGTGAGTGAGACGACGTGAAATCTGTAAATGTAGGACAGCCTGACAGTGTGGGGGATGACATCGGATGCCCAGCCATACACTGCAAGCAAATCAGTTTTATCTTAACGTTTGCTGCCCTAGCTTTCCACAAAGGATTCCTGCTGGTGAGGGGCCTCCTACCACAGATCTATGATTCCCTGGGTTCCTAGGGTAAGAGAGTGGCATTAAAAGCAAATAAAGTCAGTAGCGCAGACAGACCCTTAGGATGCTTTTCAGGGTCTTAATTAGCTGTAATAAACGTAAATCTGCCCTTATTCCCTTATGGGGGACACAAGAGCCCTTATAGAGTCCTTTGTAGGTTCTCTATCGGTCGGAGAAAAGAACAGAGGCCAACCAGAGAATACTGAGAAGCAAAGCAGCTGGTAAGCCTGATCTTTATTTAACTGTTTTAACAGGGTGCTCCCCTCACATGCAGGAAAGGAGGAGGACCCAGAACAAAGGTGTGCCTTCCCTTATATAGACATTTTAAA
The DNA here is from genome assembly GCF_951804945.1 of Podarcis cretensis. Taxonomy (NCBI): domain Eukaryota; kingdom Metazoa; phylum Chordata; class Lepidosauria; order Squamata; family Lacertidae; genus Podarcis; species Podarcis cretensis. The sequence goes on along the minus strand of NC_137177.1, from coordinate 87,836,425 downwards.
TTGCCCACCTTGGAGTCCAAGACCACCCCCAGATACATCATACCTACATCACAGAAAGGGCGGTCTACAACAGAAATCTGAGTGTGTTGTTTACCTCCTGTCTGGCAGGTTACCTGTTAATGCTTACTTGATTGGATACCCTGGGGAGCGTGGCCAGTCTTTTGTAATGATAAATACGTATTTTTTGCACCATAACACTCACTTTTTTCCTCCTAGAAAGTAAGGGGAAATGTCTGTGCGTGTTATGGAGGGAATGCCTACGGGTGGCGGGGGGGATCTGCTGCAGTCGTGAGCAGAGGATCCATGGTTCCCCTTCCTTCCCTTCTCCGTGAAACAGCAAAGCGGGAGAAGAGCCGCTGAGTGGGAAGGAGAGAGGGACAGAGAGCCTGCTTCTTTAAAGGAGCAAAGCGGGAGAGGAGAGGAGCCACTTACACGAGTGTAAGCGGCTCCTGTCCGGTTGGTTCCTTTAAAGCAAGCAGGCTCTCTGTCCCTCTCTCCTCCCCACTCAGCTCGCTACATAGCAGCAAAGGTTTTCAGCTCGCTAAGCCGGGGATGAGCAGGGAAGAGGGAGAAAAGCAGAGCCTGCTTGCTTTAAAGGAGCGAAGTGGGAGAGGAGAGGAGCCTCTCCCCTTATACCCCTCTTCTTCATTATTAGCAGCATCCTTCTCCACCCACCCCACACGTGTTCCTTCTCTCCTTAAACCCCTCTTCTGCATTTTTAGCAGCATCCTTCTCCACACACCCCACGAGTGCTCCTTGTCCCTTGAGTGTTTTTCCTTCCCTCCCCATTTAAAACGTGGTTACAAAGCACAGATCCACATGGATCCTCAGGACTTTTGCACTGGGTCACCCCAAATTCACCATCAGATCACATAGCATGTCCATGGCTACATCTTGCACCAAAAAAATCACGTACCCACTGTTGCCTGGGGCCGCAATGGTGCAAAAACGTGGTTACAAAGCATGGATCCACATGGATCCTCAGGATTTTTGCATTGGGCTACTCCAAACTCACTGTCAGATCACATGTCTGTGGCTACAGCATGAACCACAAAAATCATACTTCCACTGTTTCGTTTAGAATTTTTTTTTTCTTGTTTTCCTCCTCTAAAAAGTACGTGCGTGTTATGGTTGGGTGCGTGTTATAGAGCGAAAAGTACGGTACTTAGTTCCTGAGCCAGGTCACAGGCTCACACTCTATTCATACACAGACATACCCTTAAGACAGGATTTGTGAGCAAAAAAGCAATGGGGAGGCTCCCCCACCTCCTCCCTCCTTGCAGAGAAAACATTTGGTCAGTTTGGGAGTGAAAATGGTTTCAGGGCGGTCCTCCTGTGCTGCTCCAGACATGTGGTCCACACATCTATGTATGCGCTTGGCTGGTACATTTATGAATATATATATATATATATATATATATATATATATATATACCTTAATTTTTTTTATTTCATAGCAAACAAGTAGATTGTAGGCAGCAGTTAACAACAGCAGATTTTTATTTATTTTTAAATAATTTGTTAGATTTGCCCCAGAAAGGATCCTAAGCATTGGTGAGGTTTCCAGTTTGTTACCAGTATGGGGAAACAAAATGGGGGCGGGGGCGGAAATAGGTTGGCATTTTGATGACAATGGCATTATTTGGGCACCTCAAATAAAAAAGCTCACTGGGTGTGAACCGGGGACCACTCCCTGCCTCTCAGCCTGACCGACCTCGCAGGGTTGTTGTGAGGATAAAATGGGGAGGGGGAGAACAACGTAAGCCCCCTTGAGATCCTCAGAGAAAAAGATAGAACATAAATGCAACAAATAAAAAGATAAACCGTACACACATCTGGAAGCAGGCGTGAGTGAGTTTGTGGCTGGGAGTGTGATTGGAAACAGCCAATTTGTAGCTCGTGCTTTGAGCCACTAATGGAGAAGCCACCTACTTTGCAGATTGGAAACTGGTTTAGCCACAATTATTCGGCCTAGGACCCTCGTACCTACAGGACCGCCTCTCCTGGTATGTCCCACGGAGGACCTTACGGTCTTCAAACAAAAACATCTTGGAGGTCCCGGGCCACAGGGAGGTTAGGCTGGCCTCAACCAGAGCCAGGGCTTTTTCGGCCGTGGCCCCAATCTGGTGGAATGCTCTGTCACAAGAGACTAGGGCCCTGCGGGACTTGACATCTTCCCGCAGGGCCTGCAAGACAGAGCTGTTCCACCAGGCCTTTGGCCAAGGCACAGCCTGACCCCCTCCTTCTGTAATCCTCACAGAACTCTAGCCCAATGGTTGCCATTAATTTTATTTTGAATTGATTTTAGAATGAATTGATTTTAGAATGCATTTCAACTAATTGATTCTGATTTTATGTAAACTGTGTTACTTTTATTGTTGTTAGCCACTCTGAGCCCAGTTTCGGCTCGGGAGGGCGGGATATAAATAAATAATAATAATTATTATTATTATTATTATTATTATTATTATTATTATTATTCCCTGTCTCGAGATTGTTCACTCTCTGGAATGTTATATATTACTTACGTGGATTCAACAACTGAACAAGGAGACACCAAGTCAGGAATCTAGATTTCCTCTTTATTGGTACGCGTTTGCAAAGGCGGGCCCTCCGCTCCGAATTGGTGCGAAGAGCCCCGAGCATACTCCAGCACAAACATTTATACCCTATAGCTGCCGCCCCTCGTTAGAGGCTTGGCTTACAATCTACCTAGCATCATTAGACACCGCACTAATACAATAGCCAATCTACACTCTCTATTCTAACTCTGCCCTTTTATGGAATTACTCATTACTTCCCTATTCTACCTATTACTTCCCTATTCTACCTAGCCGACGTGGCATTCATACACCCACATCCCCATGTACAAATTACTGAATTCGACACACTCTATTTTCTATTCTCACAATCCCCCCTCTTTTTGTATCTTGTCTCGAATTCACATAAAAGTTCATGGGCCACATTTTCTCCTTCATCCTCTTGTTGTATTATGTGCTATGTACCCCTGTCGAGTCTGAGCCATGGAAAACATTTTTTTCTCTATCTGTCCTTTTGCTGGCAGTTCCTCCCTTATATCCATATACATATATGCTAGAGGTGATAGGTCCTACTGCCAGGGGTTCATAACACTCCGTTTTGTTTCCCTTTACTTTACATCTATAATATTGGGTCTGGTTGTGGATGCAAGGCTCTATATATTGGATGCATTCCGGGGCTACATTATAATACATCAATGTTTGTGTAATTTTCCTCCCAGTTCTCGTGATTTTAATACACTCGGTACATGAACCTGAGTCCTTATATTCTCCCCCTATGACTATGCATCCTATCATTATACCCAGAATCTGCCAATTAATTTTCATATTCGGGATCTAGACGGGCTAATGCTTGCTTCACCGTTGGGGTTTCTTTTAATAGGCACGTTATCCGTCCTCCCTCTTCTACCTCACAGAACTCTAGTATAATCTCCTCAATGCATATAAGATTACACTTTTCTGTGCAATGTACACATAGCACACACCCCTCGCAATGACTACAGCAACAGCATTCAAATAAACATTTACAATCACAATAAAAACACATCACTCTTGTGATGCTTGTTTATCCTTGGTTCCTGATTTGGTAAGTCTTATTTTTAGCGGATTATCCGGACTGGTTGTCACCGCCCAATCCTCCGTTGGAGCTCTTTTCACCCGATGATAATGGGTCCATCCATGCTCTCTGGTCCGTACTGCTGATTCAGTTGTGAGCAGGACCTGGTATGGGCCTTCCCAAGTCGGGCTGAGCTTCTCCGTCCGCCACGCTTTTATCAGGACCAAATCTCCAGGCTGAAAGGTATGCTGTTGCTCCAATAGCGGGGGCCGCTGTGCTAATACGCCTTGCCTATGAAAAGACAATAAAGACTGGGACAGTGTATGCAGATATTTTCTGATGAATTGATCCCTAAATTCCACCTGAGGAGTTCCTACAACCGCCAAGTAGGGATGACCCATCATCATTTCAAAAGGCGATAGACCCGTGTCTTTTCGTGGGGCCACCCTCATTCTTAACAACGCCAGCGGGAGGTTTTTCGTCCAAGGTAGCCCATTTTCCAAATACAATTTAGTTAAATGTTTCTTTATCTCTCCATTTGCCCGTTCCACTTTCCCACTGCTCTCAGGGTGCCACGGTGTATGAAGGTCCCATTTGATTCCTATTGCTTTCATCACCTCTTACATGGCTTTTTGTATAAAATGTGTCCCTCTATCAGAATCTATTGCTTCTATTATCCCGTAGCGAGGGAGAAGGTGTTCTAAAATGGCTTTGCTGACCACTTGGGCTGTTGCTCTCCTGCTAGGGAAAGCCTCAACCCACCCGGTCAGATGATCTTTAAAAACCAACAGATATTTTTGCCCCCCTCTTTCTGGCAATTCAGTAAAATCTACCTGTACCCGTTGAAACGGCCATACCGCTAAGGGTCTTCCTCCTCTCTCTACTTTCTTGGCCCGAGCCTTATTGACTTTTTGACACAATAGGCATTTCCATGCGATGGCGTGCGCCATTGGCCACATATCCTTACTCCAATATAATGGTTTTATCAAATTTATCATCCCTTCTGTACCGAAATGACTTCCCTCATGCACTTTCTCCAATAAATTTAACATGACCAGCTTTGGGAGCACTATTTGTCCTTCAGGGGTTTCCCATCCATCTCCCTTTTTCTCCCATCCTTCTTTTTCTATATATTCTTTTTCTTTTGGACTGAATACCAGGTGTTCCAGATCCCGTTTATCTATAATGGGTATTTGCAAGACGCACTGTCTAATTATCTCTGTCTTTATTTCACCCTCTGCTGCTTCCCGCGCTCGGTGATCCGCCCATGCATTTCCTCGTTGCTCTGGGCTATGTCCTTTGGTATGGGCCAGAATATGTACAATACTGATCTTATGCGGCCCCATCAAAGCTTCCAATAATCGTTCAAGCAAAGCTACATGTTCTATTTGCTTTCCATCTGCCTTTATAAATCCCCTCTCTTTCCATGTCCTTCCAAAAGTATGTACCACTCCCCATGCATATCTTGAATCCGTCCAAATCGTCACATCCAACCCCCTGGCTAATTCCAATGCCCGGGCTAATGCCATTACCTCACATTTCTGGGCCGACCAAGTGCTAGGGAGTGCACCACTTTCTATGGTTTCTCCATCTTCTTGCACTATCGCATATCCCGATCTTCTCCTCCCCTCCTTAACATAGCTTGATCCATCTACAAACCATCTTTCACCCTCATTCAGAGGCTCTTCCCTCAAATCTTCCCGGACCTTGGCCATCAATTCTATGTCTTTGAGACAATCATGTTCCCCAGGTTCCCATTCCTGTCGCTCGCCCCTCAGAAACTCTGCTGGGTTTAAATTTCTGTCGGTTCCAATAGTTATATCAGAACCTGTCCTGAGTATACCTTCATATTGTACCAAACGCCTGTCTGTCATCCAGGCGGGCGCAGCCCCTGTCATTACTGCGCCGATCTGGTGAGGACTGTGCACTATCAGAGCCCCTCCAAAAGTCAATTTTCGACTTTCTAAAACGAGCTCTGCCGCAGCGGCCACGGCTTGAATACATGCTGGCCACCCTCTGACCACTGGTTCCAAGGTAGAACTTAGATAGGCCACTGGCTGATATCGCCCTCCCCTCTTTTGAGCCAGAACTCCTACTGCCGTCTGGGCAGTCACTGTTACGTATAAGTGGAAGGGTAATTGCAAATTTGGCAAAGCCAGAGCGGGGCTGGCTATTAAAGTTTTCTTAATCTCCTCCCATCTAATCCGATCCTCCTCATCTGATTCCACCTTTTTTTTTCTTTTAAGGGAAATTGTTTAAAAGGCGGGGGATCTGGTCCGAAAAATGTTACTCGGGACCAAACCTCTATATAAGGTTTCTCTTTTTTCCTTTTTGGTCTTCACTAGATACAGTTTCATCTGTTTTATCCAATATGGATCTGTTTCCCCATCTGGCCTCCACCGGGACTCCCCTTCTGGACCTATGGGATACTCTGGCCAGGTTACCCTACATAATTTAATCATTACTGTCTTCAATAATCCTTGACTATAGGGCTTAATCTCCTTTTCGTCCCATTCTAGTAGGACTTGTCCCAGGGGACTATTTGGATCTATTGGATCCCTGTCCTCAATCCTTGGCCCCCTTCTGCATTTACTCTGTCCCTTGCCCATTCTTTAATTAAATATGTCTCGGCTTGTAACTCTCATTCACACAATCACGCGGAATCGCCTGGCCGCTCCCCTCGCGGGAATACGGAACCGCAAGCTAATCCTCTCGCTGGGTCCTGGTCCCCAGTCCACACTCACGCGTCCGTTTGGAACCTCTCTTTCGCACTGAGACCACTCATACACCCATCCCTTCCCGGGATTCCTTTATATACTCACCCCTCTCAGTCTAGCGCCTCCTTCTCGGTCGGCTGGTAAACTGGCAGGCGTCCCTGCGGGGCGATGCAGTCCCTGACTGCAACACTTCCCAACACTATCCTGTTCGGCTTTCTGAGTTGGTGTTCCGTTCTTTAAGCCCTCGGGATCCGTCGCTACCGGGGTCTGAATAGCGGATCTCTCCGAAAATACCGGAGTGCCGGCTGATCCCCTTCCAATACCCCGATACGCAGATCGTCGAGGGCCCCACGTGGGGCGCCAAAATTGTTATATATTACTTACGTGGATTCAACAACTGAACAAGGAGACACCAAGTCAGGAATCTAGATTTCCTCTTTATTGGTACGCGTTTGCAAAGGCGGGCCCTCCGCTCCGAATTGGTGCGAAGAGCCCCGAGCATACTCCAGCACAAACATTTATACCCTATAGCTGCCGCCCCTCGTTAGAGGCTTGGCTTACAATCTACCTAGCATCATTAGACACCGCACTAATACAATAGCCAATCTACACTCTCTATTCTAACTCTGCCCTTTTATGGAATTACTCATTACTTCCCTATTCTACCTATTACTTCCCTATTCTACCTAGCCGACGTGGCATTCATACACCCACATCCCCATGTACAAATTACTGAATTCGACACACTCTATTTTCTATTCTCACAGGAACCACAGAATCCTGCACTCTCTCATCAAAGTACAGACCAATTACAGTGGTGCCCCGCAAGATGAACGCCTCGCAAGACAGAAAACCCGCTAGACGAAAGGGTTTTCCGTTTTGGAGGCGCTTCGCAAAACGAATTTCCTTATGGGCTTGCTTCGCAAGACGAAAATGTCTTGCGAGTTCCTGCGGGGTTTTTCCCCTCCCCCCGCTTTTCCTAAGCCGCTAAGCCGCTTATCAGCTGATCCGCTAAAAGCTGCTAAACTGCTAATAGCGCTAATCCGCTAAGCTGTCAATGGACTTGCTTCACAAGACAAAAAAACCGCTATACGAAGAGCCTCACGGAACGGATTAATTTCGTCTTGCCAGGCACCACTGTACACAGGTGTGGAATCCACATATTGTGGATGGTAGTGCAATGGTACACAAACTCTCTGTGTATCATAAGAACATAAGAAGTTAAGAAGAGTCTTCTGAATCAGGCTAGTGGTCCATCTAGTCCAGCTTCCTGTTCTCACAGTGGCTGACCAGACTTCGCCATGCAGAGGGCATGCAGTCCATACCCAAGCTGGTTTCCAGCAACTGGTATTCAGAAGCACTGCTGATTCCAACTGTAGTCGCAAAGGACAGCCATTATGGCTGGTAGCCATCAATAGCCCTCTCCTCCTTCTTGACTTTGTCTGGTCCTCTAAAGCCATCAGTGTTGCTGGTCATCACTGCTTCCTGCGGGAGTTCCATGCTTTCACTATGCACTGCACGAAGGACGTGGGTGGCGCTGTGGTCTAAACCACTGAGCCTCTTGGGCTTGCTGATCAGAAGGTTGGCGGTCTGAATCCCCGCGATGGGGTGAGCTCCTGTTGTTCTGTCCCGGCTCCTGCCAACCTAGCAGTTTAAAAGCACACCAGTGCAAGTAGATAAATAGGTACCGCTCCGGCGGGAAGGTAAACAGTGTTTCTATGCACTCTGGCTTCCATCACAGTGTCCCATTGCACCAGAATCGGTTTAGTCCTGCTGGCCACATGACCAGGAAAGCTGTCTACGGACAAACGCTGGCTCCCTCGCCCTGAAAGTGAGGGAGCCCCATAGTTGCCTTTGACTAGACTTAACCATCCAAGGGTCCTTTACCTTTACCTTTTGCACAAAAGATACCTTTTTTCTTTCCTGAATCTTCCAACATTCAGCTTCATTGGATGTCCACAAGTTCTAGTGCTGAGACAGAGAAAAACTTTTCTCTTATCCCAGTGTTTTGTGAGCTTCCCTGGGGGAAACTGCTCTTTAGTGCTCAATCAGAGCAAAGGGCAATTCTCCAGATTGACTTTCGCTCCCATTTAGAGTTAAAAGCATGGGTTTTCCCAGGGAAAGGAATGGGGCAAGGAAAACGCCACTCATTCCTGTGTTTTCCAGGCCCAGGATAAGTGGAAGTATGGACAAGCCACCTTTTTACTGCTGCACAGATCATTTTGTGAGATTCAGTTGCCTCCTTCTGTTTCAGCAGACGTTTTAGCATTTTTCTCTCTTTCCCTCTCCTCTCCTGCAGGACTCTGATAAATGCAGACTTCAGCGAAATCAAAGAAGCCGCCTTTGCTCACCTCCCGTTCCTGCAGTTCCTGTATGTCTTTCTGCCTGTTTGTTTCCCCTGGTTTTGTCTTTGGGGAGGAGGGTTCTTGTTACCCTGAGTTGTCACAGCGCTGCTTAGCCAGCCAAAGAACTTTACCATTAGAGTGACTGCCTAGGCTAGTACAGTGGTACCTCGGGTTACGAACTTATCCCGAGTTAAGTTCTTAACCTGAGGCATGCTTTCGCTAATGGGACCTCCCGCTGCCGCCGCACTGCTGCTGCGCGATTTCCGTTCTCATCCTGGGGCAAAGTTCTCAACCCGAGGTACTACTTCCTGGTTAATGGAGTTTGTAACCAGAGGTGTTTGTAACCCGAGGTACCACTGTAATTGGGCAAAGGGCAGGAGTTTTCCATGGCAGCAGATGAGAGAGGACATCCTTTCTGCCTTGACACATTAACTTTGGCAGCTTAGAAACGGCAGTGGTTGGAATTTGGACTCTGCAATACAGTGGTACCTCGGGTTACATACGCTTCAGGATACATACGCTTCAGGTTACAGACTCTGCTAACCCGGAAATAGTACCTCGGGTTAAGAACTTTGCTTCAGGATGAGAATAGAAATCATGCTCCGGTGGCACAGTGGCAGCAGGAGGCCCCATTGGCTAAAGTGCTGCTTCAGGTTAAGAACAATTTCAGGTTAAGAAGGGACCTCCGGAACGAATTAAGTACTTAACCCGAGGTAACACTGTATAGTTAATGCCACAGGGCAAGACACTAATAGAATTGCTTTTGCACCCAACTGGAGTGGGAAACATCTGGTTTTCACGAGCCTTTGTTTTCCTTCTGTCCATTTCAACTAAACTGTCTGGAGTTCCTTTCACAGTCAAGATAACTTCCCATGAGATAAGTTTACTAGGTCAAAGCAGAGCATAGCTCTTGTGGAACTGGAATTCCTTGCAAGTTCTTAGCTCCTTTACAAGTCGAGAGGAACTCTGCATAACCCGAGCTGCCAGTTGGTACTTTTCTTCTCTAGAATAGAGCCTCATCCCCTACATGCCTACTCGGCTGCTTCAGTTGACAGAATTGGCACCATTACCCTTTGGAACTCCCTGCCTCTTGAGACCATGCAGGTGCCTTTGCTGTACTTTTTGGCACCTACTAAAAACACTTTTTATTTAGACAAGCCTACCCAGGTGGTGCAAGTTTAAATCAGTTTTTATTCTATTGTTATTTTAACTTTTTGAAAGTCTTAAAGTTGTTCATTTTTCTTACTGATAGTTTTATTGTTTTATCTTTTTTCCCTAAACCTCTTTGAGTGCGGGGTTTTTTTGTGATCAAGTAGTATATACATTTTATTAAATGAATAAATAAATATTCTGCAATGTGCAGAGCAGGTCATCAGTCCTGAAGGCACACCACCTGCGGGGTCACTGGCAAATCAGTTTAGGGGGGGGAAATCCCCTCCTACCCTTACCTTAAATATGTCAATCAGACCTTGAACGAGGTGGGAGGCAGCATTTACTGATTTTTAAAAAAAAGTATTTTTAGACAGCTTTTCAGAAAAAGTAAGGAGAAAAACCCTCCCAGAGAGGCTTATAAGTATCAATAATAAGAACACTCCTTACACCTTACATTCTAAAAGTCACAACACAAAAGGGAAAAGGATTGGGAAGTGGGGGGACAAACCCAGGCTTTAGTTCCTATTTACAGAATTATTATTTTTTTGTTGCACATTTATTTATTTTTATTCACTTTTATTAAACATACATTACATACAAAAAACAAAACAAAGAAAAAAACACAACTTACATTGGATATTTTTAGATTATAGTTATTACAGTATCCATAATCAAATTATCAAACATCTAGAATAAATGTGTATTATATAAAAAGAAATAGAGAGAGAGAGAGAAAAGAAAAAAAGAAAAAGAAAAATGAATGACAATGAAACCAAAAAATTTACAAGACTAAAAATACCTATCAAACCAAAAGCATTATTTTGTTAATTCAAACCAGTACCAGGGTATGCTCCTCACAAAGTTCCTCCTACTGGATTGAACCCCCTTTTTTAATTTGTTGGTTTGTTGACTTCCGTCTGCTCTCTGGTTTCAATTCAGCCATTGCTATCTTTGATCTGTATTTAATTATTGGTCTCCATCTTCGGATACCTCTGTCTAAACACAGCCAAGTGTTATTGTTGGAACCACGTTTGTTCAAGTAATTTTTAAAACATTCCCACATTCATGTGATGAGCAACTGGGATGGAATAAAGGAGGAGGAGGGATGCTGGTGGCGCTGTGGGTTAAACCACTGAGCCTCTGGGCTTGCCGATCAGAAGGTCGGGGGTTCAAATCCCCGCAATGGAGTGAGCTCCCGTTGCTCGGTCCCTGCTCCTGCCAACCTAGCAGCTCAAAAGCACGTCAAAGTGCAAGTAGATAAATAGGTACCACTCCGGCGGGAAGGTAAACGGTGTTTCTGTGCGCTGCTCTGGTTCGCCAGAAGCGGCTTAGTCATGCTGGCCACATGACCCGGAAGCTGTCTGAGGACAAACGCCGGCTCCCTCCGCCTATAGAGCGAGATGAGCGCCGCAACCCCAGAGTCGGCCACGACTGATGGTCAGGCGTCCCTTTACCTTTACCTTTTAAAGGAGGAGGAAAGCTTAAAGTTGCTGGTCTCTCAACTAAGAGGCGCTGAGCTCCCATCTCTCCCTCTTCTGAAGCCATTTCCTTGTGATACTCCAAGCAAAATCCTAGAATTGTAGAAGAGTTGGAAGGGATCCAAGGGTCATCTAGTCCAACCCCCGCAACACAACATGAAATGTTGAATGAATGAATTTTATTATTACTGTCACAGACCAGTTCCGGCTCACTTACAATATCAGAAAAATCAACAGGGATACATTGAATTGCAATTGGGTTTAACAGAGGCAATTCAGATATAACAGCAGTTAAAAAATATACATTAAATCTTAATCACTAAAATATAACCTAAAATTGTCATTTAAAACATTAATCATTTTGGTAGTACAGCTTGTTCCCTAAGTTTTATGGCAGTCGCACAGAATTTGACATGAAACGTTAAGCCAAGCATTCCTAGGGTTTACTGTCCCATCTCACCGCCTTAACACCGTCTCTTTTCTCTTTGCAGCTTATTGAATTCCAACAAGTTTTCCTTGATTGGGGACAATGCGTTCACCGGACTCTCCCACCTGCAGTACCTGTAAGGGTCACTTTTCTCTAGCCGCTACAAGGGGACACACTGGGACAACAGTTGTAGTAGGAAGAAGTGCCAGGAACAGGGGGAAAGGGGAGAACTGATGTTTATAAGCCCTAGGAACAACAAAATACACGACAAAGGTCACACATCTTATTCCAGTTCCAGCCATGCACATCCTCACACAGCTAGTGGAGGGCTGGCAGGGGGTGGGGAGGGGGTGTCAATGACCATGAGACTTTCAAAAGCTGGTGTAATAAACATAAATCTGCCCTTGTTCCCTTATGGGAGACACAAGAGCCCTTATAGAGTCCTTTGTAGGTTCTCCATCGATCGGAGTAAATAACAGAGGCCAACCAGAGAATACTGAGAAGCAAAGCAGCTTGTAAGCCTGATCTTTATTGAACTGTTGCAACAAGGTGCTCCCCTCTCATGCAGGAAAGGAGGAGGACCCCAGAACAAAGGTGTGTCCACCCTTATATAGACATTTTAAATTGCCCACCTTAGAGTCCAAGACCATCCCCAGATACATCATACCTACATCACAGAAAGGGCGGTCTACAACAGAAATCTGAGTGCGTTGTTTACCTCCTGTCTGGCAGGTTACCTGTTAATTGATTGGATCCCCTGGGGAGCCTGGCCAGTCTTTTGTAATGACAAATACTTAGTTCCTGAGCCAGGTCACAGGCTCACCCTATTCATACACAGACATACCCTTAAAAGACAGGATTTGTGAACAAAACGCCAATGGGGAGGCTCCCCCACCTCCTCTCTACTTGCAGAGAAAACATTTGGTCAGTTTGGGAGTGAAAATGGTTTCAGGGCGGTCCTCCTGTGCTGCTCCAGACATGTGGTCCACACATCTATGTATGTGCTTGGTTGGTACATTTATGAACATTATATATATATATATATATATATATATATATATATATATATGACCTTAAATTTTTTATTTCACCGATGTCAGTCAAGCTCATAGTTTTTGTTGAATTCATTAAACAAAATCTACAGTTAATGGGGGTTTGAATCAATGTGCAATTAACTGCTAATGTTTTGAATTTTATTCAAGATTTTATTATCTTCCTTGGTGGGTTTTGCAAACTGCTGTTCTGAATTATGTTTTTTTTTTTTTTTAAGGATAGGGTAGTTGGTATTTTGGATGAGTTTATGGAACCAAGGCAGGGCTGTGGCCTACAAAAAGCACTGGAGTCCCTGGGTGAGAATATGTCTTTCTCTTTGCCTTCAGGTTCATCGAGAACAATGATATCCAGGCTCTGTCGAAAAACGCCTTTCGTGGCCTCAAGTCCTTGACACACCTGTGAGTTGCCACTTGGGCAGAAGAATCTGTAGACTTGGCCTTGCATGCTACCTAAGAGTAACTTGTGCACTCCTGGCAGTGTGGGACATGCTTGCTAGAATAATAATGAAGCTTAGGGGTTTATTTTTGGTGGGGTCAAGATATAATTTTGGAGATGTTAATTTTGATGTTATAGAATCATAGACTTGTAGAGCTAGAAATCCCCCAAGATGCATCTAATCCAGCTCTCTGCAGTGCAGGAATCACATTATTATTGATGTTAATTTTTTGTATTGATGTTAATTTTTTGTATCTCTATTTGTGGATCTTATTATGACTTGTTTGGGGGAGGTGTTAAATTATATTGCTTGTGTTTTTTTTATTGCTTATGACTACTTTTGTTGTATTTTTGTAATTATGCAATTCTTTTCACACTGTGCTCCTTGAGCATGGTTTTTAACTATGGGGAGGCAGCATACGAATGAATTATGATGATCATGAAGACATGGCTCAAATGGTCAGGGATAATAATAATAATAATAATAATAATAATAATTTTATTATTTATACCCCTCCCATCTGGCTGGGTTTCCCCAGCCACTCTGGGTGGCTTACAGCACATAAAAAAATGGTAAAACATTAGACATTAAAAACTTCCCGATACAGGGTTGCCTTCAGATGTCAGACAGTTGTTTATTTCCTTTACATCTGATGGGAGGGCATTCCACAGGGCGGGTGCCACTACCGAGAAGGCCCTCTGCCTGGTTCCCTGTATCTTCGCTTCTCGCAGGGAGGGAACAGCCAGAAGGCCCTCGGCGCTGGATCTCAGTGTCCAGGCTGAACGATGGGGGTGGAGACGCTCCTTCAGGTATACTAGATTTGTCCAGGAGGTAGGGGAGAGCTTCTGCATTCAAAGGGCAGGATGCATTGTGCCCACAGAGGTATTGCAACATCTTCCTGCAGGATTCTTGTCCATGAGGGTTGGCTGGGTCACATGGTGTCTGTAGAAGCAGCAGAGTTTGACTTTGCATACCCTCCAACATTTCTCCAAAAGCAGGAGCTTCTGGGATCAAATCAGAAACCGGGATGGCTTCTGACATTCCAGGACTTTCCCTGGAAAATTGGGACACTGGGAGGGTCTGCCTTTGCCCCAGCAGCAGTAGCAACCACCAACCTGGATGGTTTTAAAAGAGGATTAGACAAATTCCTGAAAGAAAAGGCTATCAATGGCTCCTAGCCACAATGGCTATGCTTCTGAATACCGGTTGCTGTAAATGGCAGGAGGGGAGAGTGTGGGAATGTTCAGGGATGCAGGAGAGGATATATTGTTTGATTATATCCTTTCCAACTTGTGTTAACTAGTTATACAATTTAGCAGACTAACATTCCCCTTTTTAAACTTGCACACTGGATGCATTTGCTCAGGCTCGCTAAAGCCTCTAAAATAAGTTACCTGGTAATTTCCCCTTTAGTCCCTCATAAAAGAAATAGACACGACACAGTCTTCTATAAAAGAGTTTACTCACTCACATTCTGTTCACAGATGGATCCCAGAAGGCAGACTTAAGTTACAAAAATAATATACACCTGGAAACTATCCCATAAGGAGACAGCTCCTTTGTCCTTTCTTGGCTGCAAGCCAAGAGCATCTTAGGCTAAGCAGATGTTGCTTCTTCGACGAATGTAGTCAGAGAGAGAGAGATGGCGGCCTCCGCTGAGGTATTTTGTTACCTGCATAGGTGAGGTCATGCCCACATCTGGTCAAATGTAGAGGAAGCCTGTCCCAGCCTAGGAGGAAACAGGAAGTTCCGACTGGCTGGTCCAGACACCCCCTTTTTATGTCTACTCTAGGGATGTTGTACTTGACTGCTCTGTGTTTCACATCCCACAGAGAGGGCTCTTGTGCTCAGGTCCTGCTTGTAGGCTCCTCACTGGGGCATCTGGTTGGCCACTGTGGGAATGGGAATCTGGACTAGATGGACCTCTGGCCTGATTCTGCAGGCTCTTCTTACATCCTTATGTTCCTCAGGAGCAGCAAAGAGGGGAACCCCTGGAACAACCCAACATTCACGTCTTCCTTTTTTCCAGGTCTTTGGCCTACAACAATCTGCAGACGCTGCCCAGAGGCCTCCTGAAACCGCTGGACATCTTGAGCGACCTGTAAGGTTCCTTCCCACTTTGGTGCAAGTAATTCTACTCCCTGCGCCTTTTGCAATTGCAAATATTGCAATGTCCTCCCATATTTGTGGCCCACAAGTTCGTGGCAAGCTGCAAGAATTTCACCATATATGAAAGACCCACCGTTGTAATTAAATTAACCACAGTCCAAGCACTGACTGGGAAGGGCTTGCTGAAAAAGGGTGAGCCAAGCAGAATGGACCAATTTAAATTGGAGCAGCAAGACGCACCCGGTTAAATAATTTGATTTCATTTGTGGGGAATAGGAGAGCATTAAGCATATGTACAATTCTCCTTTTCAAGATCAGTGAGACTTAAAAGCACCAACTTCACTTTAAAGCAACATGTTCTTTACACAATAGTAGCGGATTTGGGCTACCATAATATTGCTGTCCAGCGAGACCACAGCACAGTAAAAGTGGAACGAGACCCAGAACATTTGTGGTTATCAAATTTCAACAGGGAGTCTCAGGGTGGGCATTGACTGGAAATGAAGCAGACATTCTTTTCACTGTGCATTTATTATTATTATTTGTGTCCATAATGCTGTTGGGGTGATCAAACGCTATCGTACTTTCAACACTAATTTCAATACATGAAAAAGTTTGGGGGTAGTTACACTGCTTCATTTCCAATCAGGGCATAACCTGTAACTTCCAGCTGAAATCCTGTAATTTTCATAAAGCAAATATTCTAGGGTTGGTGTTGTTTTTGTCTTGCTTTTCTTGCACTTAGAGCCATTCCAGACATCAATAATTATTATTTGTTTATTATGTGGTAGCATTAAAGAAGACCACAGAAAAAACTAGATAAGCAGGATAAGTCTACACTGACAAGCAAATGATTTATGAGATCAGCATTATCATTGGCGAAGATGGACAGCAAACAAATCCTATTTGGATTTTCAAAGCACAGGGGATTTCTGTACTTAGGGAGTGTTAGCATCGCCCTTGAGCCAGTGTCACCAACTGGACTCATGCACTTCAAACCCGACTGGGCTAGGCGAGCTGGGTAGCACTTCCAGAGACCACCAGGTCAAAGTGCTGTGGACTCACAGCTTAGAGTTGTGAGCACTGGATTCACTTCCACGATATAGTCGTCGCACAGCAGAGTATAGCAGAGTCTGGCAGTGTATAAACAACTCGGAGAGCAGCTCTGTAGAATATCTTCTTTTATTCTATAACTACAACTATAATACAAAACTATATACAGAGCTAAATAGGTCTAAGCATAAATGAATGCTGCACTGAGTGTCTGCAGCTGCTCTTAGCAGCAACCTTATCTCTACACACGATCTCTAACACTCAGTCTCTCTCTCTCTCCGACTGACTGACTGACTGACTTGGTGCTGGAGCTGAATAAGTAGAAAGCAGAACACTGCTCCTCCTCTCTGGAGAATCAGCAGACTTGTCAGGAGATTCTTGGATATGGGAGGGGTGAAATCTCCTCAGGGAGGAGAGTGCGGGGCACAGTGGTAGTTGGAGAATGCTGGATCAGATTTGCAATCTTGCCTTTGGATTGGGTGACTGCTCTTAAATTACCGTATTTTTCACTCTATAGGACGCACCGGACCATAGGAGGGGGAGAACAGGGGAAAAAAAAATCTCTCCCTCTCTGCTCAGCGCCCCTTCAGTGAAGCGGCAGGAGAAACAGAGCCCCTTCCATTTCTCCTCCCGCTTCGCTGAAGGGGCGCTGCGCAGCTCTCCCTCTCTGCTGAAGCCAGGAGAGTCTTGCTCTCCCAGCTTCAGCAAAAGGAACCCGAAGCCTGCGGAGCGCAGCACGAGGTCCTGCTGCACTCCAAAGGCTTCAGGCAGCTATCCCTGAAGCCTGGAGAGCGAGAGGGGTCGGTGCGCACCGACCCCTCTCGCTCTCCAGGCTTCAGCAAAAGCAACGCAAAGCCTCCAGAGCGCGGAGGGAGCGCTCCCTCTGTGCTTCGGAGGCTTTGAGTTGCTATCACTGAAGCCAAGGAGCCTGCATTCGCTCCATAGGACGCACACACATTTCCCCTTAATTTTTGGAGGAGAAAAAGTGCGTCCTATAGAGCGAAAAATACGGTAGCCAATTTGTGGGTGGAGGTGATTGCTCCTGAATTGCCTCTCTCTCTGACAGAGACCTCCGGGGCAATTCGTTGACCTGTGACTGCAACATCAAGTGGCTAGTGGAATGGATGGAAAGCACCAACACAAGCATCCCCGCCGTCTTCTGTGGGAGCCCGGCTCAGTATCAAGGCCAGAAGATCCGGGACCTGCCCCTCAAGGACTTTGACTGCGTCACCACAGGTAGGAACAGGTGGTGTTTGCATGGCCTTCTGGGAAATAGAATGGCACCCAGAAGCAGCGCTACATCTACAGATTTTGCTGGGGGGTGGGGGGAGGAACCCTGCCTTGCCATCCCCTTCTCCTGCAGATTTGTGCCTGACATGACCACTGTTCTGGTTGTCTCACTACAAACCTGTGGAGGTTCAGAAAAGAGCAACCGAAATGATCAAAGGGACGAAGCGACTCTCGCATTGGAAAAAGTCGCACTGTTTGGATCAGGCATAGGGAAACTCGGCCCTCCAGATGTTTTGGGACTACAACTCCCATCATCCCTGACCACTGGTCCTTTTAGCTAGGGTATCGGCAGAGAAGGCTGCAGCCAGGAGGTCTTAACCTACAACATTCCAGCTGACCTTATCAGAGAGCCTCCATATCTTGCATATCCTTGGGATACTCCCCTTGCTCTCCTGGCCAGAAAGAAAAGAAAACGGAGAGGGCGTAAGCAGAAGAGGGGCTGTAGGGCCGGACTACGAGTGAGGCTAAGTAAAAATCCTCACAAGCCTGCACTGCCAAGTCTCCTTGTATCAAATGTTAGATCTTTACCCAACAAGGTAGAGGAGTTGGAACTTATTACCTCTCGGCAGAAAAGTATCCGGGACTGTTGTGTTATGGTCCTTTTAGAGACGTGGCTGGATTCCTCCTTTCCACAGGGACTTTTGCAGCTAGAAGGACGCTCAGTAATTAGAGCGGATAGAACCGCCGAATCCGGGAAGAGTAGAGGAGGAGGAATCTGCGTTTATATAAATAACAACTGGAGCTCGGACATTAAACAAATGGACATGCATTGTTCTCCTGACTTGGAGTACCTAGTGGTGAAGTGCCGCCCTTTTTATTTGCCACGTGAGTTTAATGTTGTCATAATAACAGCGGTGTATATACCTCCCGATGCAAATACTACTACAGCTATGGGTCACCTGCTAACTGCTATTAGCAAAAAAGCAGCGGGCCCACCCGGATGGAGCATTTGTGGTTGCTGGTGATTTCAATCGAGCCGATTTAAGGACTGTGCTTCCTAAGTTCCATCAGTATGTTGATTGTCCCACTAGGGGGGGAAATACCCTAGACCGAGTATATAGCAACATCATGCATGGATACAAGACCAAGCCCTTGCCCAATTTGGGACAGTCAGACCACATATCCTTACTTATGATACCATCATATAGACCTCTCGTACGCAGAATTAGACCATCAACTAGAGAGATACGAGTGTGGCCAGCAGGTGCACCCGAGCAACTTCAAGATTGCTTTCGGAACACTGAATGGTCACTTTTTGTGGAGAATAATGTGGACACATACGCTTCAATAGTACTGTTCTATGTCAAAAGCTGCATTGATGTCGTTACTACCACCAAACAAATACGGGTGTTTCCTAACAACAAGCCCTGGCTAAACAGGGATGTGTATCTTCTGCTAAAGGCAAGGAATGCTGCTTTTCACTCTGGCGATGCGCAACAGTATAGAGAAGCTAGAGCCAAACTGAAAAAGGGCATTAGGGATGCTAAAGCCATGTACTGCCGGAGGATCGAAAAGCATTTTGAGAGCTCCGACCCTCGTCGTGTATGGCAAGGCCTGCGACAAATTACAGGGCAAAATATTAAAAACGAACTGGCTAACAGCAGTGCGCACCTGGCTGATCAGCTGAATCAATTCTTCAGTCGTTTTGAGGTGGGAACTGGAACCACCTTCACTACAGCATTGGCTACCAGCACACCATCAGGAACTATTACTGATAAACAACCACTTTTATTACAGACCTCCGACGTACAACGTGCTTTTCGGAGCATTAATACTAGGAAGGCAGCTGGACCGGATGGAATTATGGGACGAGTTATTAGGGACTGTGCTGCAGAATTGGCTGGTGTATTTACGGACATTTTTAATCTATCCCTGTCGCAGGGTTCTGTCCCTACCTGCCTGAAGACATCGATTATAGTGCCAGTCCCTAAACAGTCAGTGGTGGTATCTCTCAATGATTACAGACCAATAGCCCTAACATCTGTCGTTATGAAATGCTTTGAGAGATTGGTGCTAGATTATATTAAGGCTGGTCTTCCATCCACTCTAGACCCGTTCCAGTTTGCATACAGAAGGAATAGATCTACTGATGATGCTATTTCCATCGCTGTCCATACTGTACTGAGTCATCTAGAACGACAGGGAACCTACGCAAGGCTGTTGTTTGTGGACTACAGTTCTGCCTTTAATACAATTCTACCAGACAGGTTATTCCTTAAAATGACCAATTTGGGTATACATCAGAAGATCTGCTTGTGGGTAAGGAATTTCCTGACCGATAGGCCGCAGACAGTGAGAATGGGACCTTACCACTCTCCTACTCTAGTATTAAGCACAGGAGCCCCTCAGGGGTGTGTGTTAAGCCCCTTCCTCTATTCCCTGTACACATTTGACTGCACCCCACTGTATAAGTCCAACACAATCATCAAATTTGCGGATGATACAACAGTGGTGGGGCTCATTAGTGAGAATGATGAGGCTGCTTATAGGAAAGAAGTACAGGGGTTAATTCAGTGGTGTAAAGAAAATAATCTTATGCTTAACACCAAAAAAACCAAAGAACTCATAATTGATTTTAGGCGAAAGAAAAGTGTAGTTTTACCATTGCACATAAATGGCGAGGAGGTGGAGAGGGTTGGTAGTTTTAAATACCTGGGCACTTACATCTCTGAGGACCTCTCATGGACTGCAAATATTAATATGGTTGTGAGGAAGGTACAGGGGAGGTTGTATTTCCTGAGAATGCTCAGAGGACTGAATCTATCTCAGCACCTGCTTCTGTCCTATTATCATAGTATCATTGAGAGTGTCTTAACCTATAGTATATTATCGTGGTATGGGAGCAGCTCTGGAATGGATAAAAAAGCCTTACAGAGAATAATTAAAATTGCCCAGAATGTTATTGGGCTCCAACTACCAACCCTGGATGAGATCTTCACGTCTCGCAGCTTGAAGAAGTCACACAATATCCTGAGAGATCCCACCCATCCTGCTCACAACCTCTTTGAACTGTTGCCTTCGGGCAGAAGATATAGGACAATGAAAACACGAACCACACGCCTCCTGAATAGTTTCTATCCAAGAGCTCTGATTGCACTAAACAATGATCTCAGGGCCAGTTGTAAGAAATAGCAAGCAGTGAGTAGTAAGGAATGAGATAGGTTTTAGGTTATGCTATGCTTCTAATAGGTTGTGTTATATTCTGGATTATGTATGTTTTAATAGATTATGTCTGAATAGGATGAGAGTGTTGGAGATACGTGCAAATGTGTATGTGAATCCGGTCTTGGGTGTTTGATTTTCGTTGTTGTGTATACTGTGTATATACGGACAATGACAATAAATTTATCTAATCTAATCATGGGAGTTGTAGTTCTAAAACTTCTGGAGGGCCAAGTTTGCCTATGCCTGGTTTGGAACTTCTTTGTTGAGAGAAAAGGCGAATAAGAAGTGTCATGACTGACTTTATAAAACTATGCCAACCTCCGTGTCAGGATCTCTGGCAGGCATGAGCAAGCTCCAATACAAATTAATGAGTCTCTGGCAGGTTTGTAGTACATTTATTTACAATTAACATACAGAGAGCGGCACCAAGTGAGCCTCCCTTGGTAACTAGTTGCTCACTCTGAATCTCCGCCCCTTCCACAGCACAAAGCACGCCAAAGTCCAGTCCTTCCTCCCTTGCACTTCTGTTGCATTTCAACTTTTTCAGCCCTCCTGGTTTGGGGGGAAGGTGGATGGACTTTCCCTCCACTCTCAAATGAAGAGCCTTCTAAACGCTGCCTCCCTTCTGGTTGCATAGCAACCCCCTGAAAGCCGTCTGATTCCTCCCCCGCCCGCCGACTGTGAGCCTTTTGAGTCTACTATTTTATCTACGACTGGAAACGCAGGAGGAAAGGGGGTGAAACTAACCCACTCTTGCTTTATCTGTGACTGCATTACCTCATCTTCAGAGTCAGACACTTCCCAGGCATCCAGCTCAGTCACATCCCTGACACTCCGGTTTGGAGAAAAGGGTTAGGTACGAGGAGAGGCAAAGAGAAGGTCACATGAAAAATCATGCTCAGTGTGGAGAAAATGAATAGAGAAACTGAAATATACTCGGAGTTGAGTGTGGATTTCATGCTCTTTATTCAGCTCATAGTAGTGAGGAATGCCAGTTCCCCCGAAATGTCTGCTTTATATACATTATTTACACAATGGGCACCACATGTTTGGCTAATTCTGGGATTCTCCTGTAAGCCAATCAGGATGCGGCTTCACTTCCACCTGGAGTTGGATTGGGTGGCTTCCTGCATTCTGAATCCTATTGTTCTAGGACCAATCAGACTGCTGCAATTTGGATCCTATTCAACTCAGTACATAACAGAAAAATTTTTCTCCCTCTTTCATAACACTGGAACTCATGCACATCCAGTGAAGCTGAATGTCAGAAGATTCGGGACAGGTCAAAGAAAGTCCTTCTTCATGCAGTGCATAGTTCAACTGTGACACCTGCTCCCACATGAGGCAGTGGTGGTCACCAAGTTAGATGGCTTTTAAAAATTAGACAGATTCATAGAATCATAGAGTTGGAAGAGACCACAAGGACCAACCCCCTGCCAAGCAGGAAACACCATCAGAGCACTCCTGACATATGGTTGTCAAGCCTCTGCTTAAAGACCTCCAAAGAAGGAGACTCCACCACACTCATTGGCAGCAAATTCCACTGTCAAACAGCTCTTACTGTCAGGAAGCTCTTCCTAATGTTTAGGTGGAATCTTCTTTCTTGTAATTTGGATCCATTGCTCCGTGTCCGCTTCTCTGGAGCAGCAGAAAACAACCTTTCTCCCTCCTCTATGTGACATCCTTTTATATATTTGAACATGGCTATCATATCACCCCTTAACCTCCTCTTCTCCAGGCTAAACATGCCCAGCTCCCTTAGCCGTTCCTCATAAGGCATCGTTTCCAGGCCTTTGACCATTTGGGTTGCCCTCCTCTGGACACGTTCCAGTTTGTCAGTGTCCTTCTTGAACTGTGGTGCCCAGAACTGGACACAGTACTCCAGGTGAGGTCTGACCAGAGCAGAATACAGTGGCACTATTACTTCCCTTGATCTAGATTCATGGAGGAGGAGAGGGCTGTCGATGGCTACTAGCCAGGATGGCTCTGGGCCATTGGCCTGACCCAGCAGGTTCTTCTTACATTCTTATGTTCACACTACAGAACAATGAAATGTAACAGAACAGATGAAACCATGACTATAAACAACCTACACTTCATGTGGCGAAACATGGGTGGGTAGGGAGGGTTACCCTGACACTGGACTGATGTCCAGGAAGTGAGGATGTTATATAAATAGGACATCGTAATCAAGAAGGTTTTTCCTGACCAGTGTCTAATGTCATGTGGGAATGGGAACCCATGGAGTTCAGGCAGGCTGGTGTGGTAGAATGTGGCCCTTCAGGTATCCAGGGTCCCAAGCCATTTAAGGGCTTTTTTTAGGCCACCAGCAGGAATTGTTTGGGATACAGACAAGGTCTCTTTGTTTCTTTCCTCCATCAGATTTTGTGGTGCACCAGGTCCTGCCTTTCCAGTCTGTGTCCGCAGAGCCGTTCCTGTACTCCAGCGACCTCTACGTGGCCCTGGCCCAGCCCAGTTCCAGCAGCTGCAGCATCCTCAAGTGGGACTATGTCGAACGGAAGCTGCGGGACTTTGACCGCATCCCTGGTAAGCAGTGGATGGAACCATAGAATTTGTAGAGTTGTGTTATAAGAATTTTAAGGTCATAATATAAATGTTCATAGCTGTATATATAAACCACATGTCTGAAACCCCACAGAAAAGATCCTGAACAAATTGACCTCAAATATTTCTCTGCGAGGTCAAAGTGGGAAACCTGCCCATTGTCTCTTTCCTCACAAACCCTGTCCTCGCAAATCCTGTCTTAAGGGCACATTCAAGATATGAACAGGGTGTGAGCCTTTGACCTTGACCTGTGACCTAGATTCAGGAATTAAGTAGTTATAATAACAAAAGAGTGGCCAAAACCCAGCTAATGCAATCAGGTAACTTGCCAGACAGGAGATAAACAACGCACTCAGATTTCTGTTGTAGGCCGCCTTTTCTGTGATGTAGGTATGATGTATCTGGGGGTGGCCTTTGCAGAATGTCCACCTAAAACTGTCATGCACGTGTGCAACAGATGCATGTCTTTTGTCATGCATTTAAAAATGCCAGAGGGCAGGGGTGGCTAAGGCGCATGCCACATTCCTCATCGCAACCTGTTTGAAGGGGCTGTTGCTTCATTTCCCAATCCTCTCTCCATGGTGCCTCCCTCCTTGTAGTCTGTGGCCTGCAACATTTAGCTGTGATTCCTGCATTGCATGACAGGGATCGAAAGAGATGACCCTTTGGGTTTCCTTCCAACTGATATAAGTAAAAAAAAACCTGCTCCTTATGTAGGTTCTCTATTGGTAGGAGAAAATAACAGAGGCCAACCAGAGAATATTGAGAAGCAAAGCAGCTAGTAAGCCTGATCTTTATTAAACTGTTGCAACAGGGTCCCCTGCTCACCCCACGCAGGGAGGGAGGAGAGGAACCCAGAACACTGGTGTGCAAGCTCTTATATAGACTTTTGAAATTGCCCACCCTGTAACTCAAGACCACCCCCCAAAACATCATACATACATCACAGAAAGAGGTGGTCCCCAGCAGAAATTTGAGTGTGTTGCTTCTCTCCTGTCTGCCAGGATTGCGTTTTCTGGGTAGCCTGGCCATTCATTTGAGATGGTATATGCCATATTTTTTGCTCTATAAGACTCACTTTTTCCCTCCTAAAAAGTAAGGGGAAATGGGTGTGCGTCTTATGGAGCGAATGCAGGCTGCACTGCTATCCCAGAAGCCAGAACAGCAAGAGGGATTGCTGCTTTCGCTGTGCAGCGATCCCTCTTGCTGTTCTGGCTTCTGGGATTCAGAATATTTTTTTTCTTGTTTTCCTCCTCCAAACACTAGGTGCGTCTTGTGGTCTGGTGCGCCTTATAGAGCGAAAAATACGGTACTTAGCTCCTGAATCTCTTATGCATATTGATAGTGTGCTCAGCTTAACAGATACTTGCCAGACTGTATTTACAGGGAGGTGTAAGCCCCTACCGTCCAAAGACAATTGGAGAACTTTCCCATTTTCTTCCTCCTTGCAGAGAAATATTTGAGGTCAATTTAGGAGAGTCAAAATGGCTTCAGGATTGCTCTCCTGTACTATTTCAGACAGGACGCGGGTGGTGCTGTGGGTTAAACCACAGAGCCTAGGAGACTTCCGGTTGGCGCCAGCGCTAATGGCGGCTCTTTCTCTGATCTCCGGAGAAGGGGCTGCTCCACGAGTTCGGGTCTGACCACTACGGCGAAGCGGGGACCCCTAAAATCACAGGCGCGGAAGCCTGTGAACAAGGAGACTCGGTGGGCACCTTTTGCGCCCCCCTTTATTGCAAAAGAGCCTTTTTAAAGGCTCCGGAGGAGCATCGGGGGTGCGCGGAGCTGAGAGTCACTACCCAGCCCGTGGAGTGAAGCCGCATCGCCATTGACGGAGAGCGCCGATTCCTTCCTGAAATTTGGACTGAAAAGAGACTCCCGTGAGTAGGATTGGAAACTTTACCGGGATTTTAAATTAAAACTTTAAAATTTGGCCGAAAGTGGTGACGGTAAATAAAGGAAGTCTGCCTCCCCCGGATTGCATGATCGCTAAAGCAACGGAACCAGGAAGCTGTAATTGATAATTTATGGAGAACTTTTGAAAGGACTAACCCTAGCATTGAGTTTAATCCCCCCTCTAGTAAGCAGGAACGGGGGGGGGGGAGAAGAAAAGGAAACCTGCAGGAGAAAATTTTAAGGGACAATTTGCTGCAGCCTCTGACTCTGGGAACGGACTGTCTGGGTGAAGCACTTTGACAGGGAACTGTCAGATGTGTTGCAAAGTGGGGACTTTATTAGATACAATTGCCTGAGATTCTGTAGAAATAATACTGTTGCAACTAAAAGACTGAAAGACGTTTTTTAGTAACTTTTCCCCTCTGAGGGTTTTTGGACTCTTTGTTTCTCTGCTTATTGGATATCTTGGCTCCCTCTAGAGGGCTGAAGGTAACAGTTGCAACATTGACTGCTAAAAACAAAGTCACTGGATTTTTCCATTCAAGACCTGTTCCTGTGGGAACGACCTTGGGACATGAGTGGCCCTGCAGATGAGATAGCAACAAGATCTAAGGCTAAAGCAGCACAAAAGAAAAGGGGCTCTTTATCAGGACTATTGCCAACAGGCCCAGTTGGACAGGAAAAAGGAATAAGTGCATTCATGGAGTCAGTGACGCAGGCATTACTGAAGATAAATGAATCTTTAGAAAAGCTGAATAAACAGAGTACAGAAAATACCAAGCGATTGGCTCCATTATTTTCAAATAATGGAGGCCTACAAACAAGACAGGAAAATCGGTTTCCAGGTGGAGAAATCGAAATTAGAAACAGAACTGTTAGAACCCAATACTAAGAATTTATCAAGAATGTATAACTTGCTGTTGAAGTGGAATACAATAGATGAGACAGTGAAGCCAGCTATGATTAGATGGGCACAGGACATAGGTCATGACATTATGTTTGCTGACTGGGAGCAGTTATGGACCACAGGTATTAAATTCACGGCATGTAATGCCTTACGAGAAAACATTATGAAAATGATTTACAGGTGGTACATGACTCCAGTCAAGCTTGCGAAGATTTATCATTTGCCCAATAACAAATGTTGGAAATGTAAAGAGACTGAAGGTACCTTCTTCCACCTTTGGTGGACCTGCCCAAAGATTAAGGCCTTCTGGGAAATGATTTATAATGAGATTAAGAAAGTACTTAAATGCACCTTTCATAAGAAACCAGAGGCATTTCTCTTGGGTATGGTCGGCCAGCTGGTGCCGAGGAAGGATAAAAACTTCTTTTTGTACGCTACTACGGCAGCAAGGATTCTTCTAGCAAAGTATTGGAAGATACAAGAGCTACCCACGCTGGAGGAATGGCAGGCGAAAGTGATCGACTTTATGGGACTGGCAGAAATGACCGGCAGAATCCGCGACCAAGAGAAAGAGACTGTGGAAGAAGATTGGAAGAAGTTTAAAATATATCTTAAGAGCTACTATAAAATTGAGGAGTGCTAAAATGCTAAGGGAGAGGAAGACGTAGAATTACAGCGGTAAATTTTGTTTGATTTAGGGTGAAATTGAAAAGGAGAATGAATTTATATTTAATTGGCTAAAAGGGTTGTTGAATAATTGTTAAAAATAAAAGGATGCAAAAAGGGGAAGGTATGGGGAAGTCCGAGAAAAGAGGCTTTAAGAAATTATGAATTTATGTGTTTGTTTGTATGTTGTTTTTGTTGTGTTTGTTAAAAATTGGAAAACTAATAAAAATTTATTAAAAAAAATAAAATAAATAAACCACAGAGCCTAGGACTTGCCGATCAGAAGGTCAGCGGTTTGAATCCCCGCGATGGGGTGAGCTACCGTTGCTCGGTCCCTGCTCCTGCCAACTAGCAGTTCAAAAGCACATCAAGTGCAAGTAGATAAATAGGTACCGCTCCGGCGGGAAGGTAAACGGCGTTTCCGTGCGCTGCTCTGGTTTGCCAGAAGCAACTTAGTCCTTCTGGCCACATAGCCTGGAAGCTCTACGCCGGCTCCCTAGGCCAATAAAGCGAGATGAGCGCCGCAACCCCAGAGTCGGTCACGACTGGACCTAATGGTCAGGGGTCCCTTTACCTTTACTATTTCTGACACATGGTTTATATACTTATGTATGTGTTTGCCTTGTACATTTATGAACATTTATTTTATATATATAAAAGACCTTAGAATTCCTTTTCGTGTGCTGATGCCTCATAATGTTCTCCTGCAGCTCACTCAGCCGTTTACTGCAAGCCCATCGTGGCCGAGTCGCAGCTTTACATCGTGGTGGCCCAGCTCTTCGGCGGCTCCTACATCTACCGCTGGGACACCAACATCGACAAGTTCATCAAGATCCAAGACATCGACAGCCAGAAGATCCGCAAGCCCAACGATATCGAGGCCTTCCAGATCGAGGGCGAGTGGTTCTTCGTCATTGCCGACAGCTCCAAAGCTGGCTCCACCAGCCTCTACCGCTGGAACCAGAACGGCTTCTACTCCCACCAGGACCTGCACTCGTGGCACCGTGACACTGACGTGGAGTACCTGGAGGTGGATGGCAAGCCCCGGCTGATCATCTCCAGCAGCTCCCAGGCCCCCATCATCTACCAGTGGAACCGCTCGCAGAAGCAGTTCCTCCACCTGGGCGATGTGGCAGACGTGATGGATGTCCAGATGGTCAAGCACTTCCGGGTCAAGAGGGACAACTTCCTGTGCCTCAGCCGCTACATTGGCGACTCCAAGGTGGTCAAGTGGGAGGGCCTGCGCTTCACAGAGCTGCAGACCTTGCCCTCCCGAGGCTCCATGGTGATGGAGCCGTTCCGCGTGTCCCAGCATCAATATATGGCCCTGGGGAGTGACTTCTCCTTCACCCACATCTACCTGTGGGACGAAGAGAAGCAGAAGTTTGCAAAGTTCCAGGAACTCTCTGTGCAGGCTCCCCGCGCCTTCCGCCCCATCCCTTTGGAGGACATGGATATCCTTCTGGCGCCCAGCTTCAAGGGGAACACACTGGTTTACAAGCATATCGTGGTAGATCTCAGCTTGTAGGGCAGAGGTAGGTCACCGCCATCCCCTACCTGCACACACACACACTTCTGCTGGAGGTGGGCACCTGAGCACTGTAGTCACTTGGAGCAAGGCTGCTTACTCATCCCCCACCCTTCTTCTCTCCACGGTAAGGATATAAGCTCAGGGCCTCCTCAATGCAGAGGCTCCTCCAGAACACAAAAGGGACCTAACATACACTCACACACTCCTACGTCGACCTGGATGTATATGCAATAATAATAACACACCCCTAGACCTCACGTCATTAACTCCATGCAACGCTGGCCAAGCGTGCCGGTTGAAACGCAAATCTTGTTGCCAAATTTCAGCACCGAACTCTCTCCACACATACACACACAACAGACACATGAAGCTCCCTGGAATAATGACCACACTTGGAAATGACACTTGAGGTTATATAAGCCCCAGCTCTGCTGTCCCGTCTCCACTTCGGAACTGACAAGGCCATCCATTAAGCATCATGTACTGATAAAGGAGAGGGCTTTGTTTATACAGCTGGGTCCTTGCCACACACTGGCTCAAGTGCTCAAGTTAATGGATTTTAGCTAATGGAGAAGGAAAAATGGGGATTTTGGGGCCCGTTTCAGACTGACTGCACAGTCAGGTTTTAGATTTGGGAAACCCATTCCTTCAAGGTGATCCCTTGAGCGTGTAAGAGTTGAAATGCTATGGTTCCACACTTGGGGTTTCCTCTGGGGTTGCCACTTTTGGTTTTTTAAAGTATACCCACATGACAACATCATCATGATCAAATCGCTGTTCTCCTGCCTTTCTTCCCGGGTTTATTCCATTTCTTTTGAGATCTCCCAAAAGCTTAATTTTGCTTCGTTTTTTAAAGGAATGGAATAGCATCCTGATTGCGAACCATGATGAAAGTGCAGTAGAAATGATGTCTCAGCTGGCCCCTGCCAATCCATACCAATCCATTAAACAGGGAGCGCAACACAAACCAACATCCTTTGCTCCATACTTCCTGCTTTGCAACAAATAAACCCTGATTCTGCACACACACACACTTTTTATGGCTCTGCACCAGCAGCTCCCAGCTGACTTCCAGCTGTGCCTCTAACATCCCAGTTTTTTCTGACTGGTCCATTAGCTCTTATTAACCTCTAAACCTACAGCAACTCTCACCCTAAGAAAGCCTCTTTCTAGCTGTTGTGGACAGAGAGCTAGAAAACATAATGGTGATTGGATTGGGAATCAGGTAGCAAGTAAAGAGACATAAATATTAATTACACAACCCCTACCAGAAATCCCATGATTTCTAAGCTCCTTTGCAGATTTCTGAGGGTCCATAAA
Organism: Podarcis cretensis; assembly: GCF_951804945.1. Lineage (NCBI taxonomy): Eukaryota > Metazoa > Chordata > Lepidosauria > Squamata > Lacertidae > Podarcis > Podarcis cretensis. Next base: position 87,806,721 of record NC_137177.1, on the reverse strand, counting down.
ACATTATTCCACATACTAAGAGGAATATGCTGGAAGATATCACAGGATCAAGACCAGACATCCATCTGGATAGTGCAACTGATGCATACGGTTTATGATTATATGAAGACAGTTACTATATGCAGCTATTTTATTATGCAACTAAAATATGTGACTTTGGCAGCAGACGTCTCTCTATATTTTTACATATTCCCCAAAGAGTACTCAGTCCTGCTTATTGCTTCTCGTTAGGCAAAAAGTGTATTAAGAAAAGAGCAAAGCCTGCTTTCAGTGTGGGCCAGAGGTGGCAGATGGGTCTCTGTGACTCCAGGTGGTGCATGGGGCAAACTCTTGCCCAGTTGGGTGGGTCAGCATTGCATGTAGCTCGCTTTGCCGGCTCAGGGTGGCTGCAACTTGACATAGCTCCCTCTTCCAAATCAAGGCTGGCTTTGAACCTCTTGGGACTGGCTCAGGAATGATGAGGAGCAGCAGAAGGAGGGACCTTCTGTTGTCTAGTCCCAGAATAAAGTGAATGGGATTTTGATCTACTGGTGACATCTCCTGCTAGCATCATTCAACGGGCCAGATCCTCAGATCCATTTGAAGCATGGAGAAACCTCAGTCAGACTCTTGGCCTCCCAGAGTCAGGCCAAGGGCTTCTACAAAAAGGTGGTAGAAGGAGGCTATGGAATCAATAGGGCAAGCAGAACATCCAAGTGTGCAAACAGAAGGAGAACAGCAAAACAAGCTAAACTTGGGCAAGAGCAGGAGCCAGGGCAGGGAGGAGCCTGGTAATCTATGGCTCAGGCTTAAGAATGTGGTGCAGAGGGTTATATAAAACAGAAAGTGGTGCACATGGATACCTGGGTTCAAGAGGGTCATGTGATTCCTGCACTGCAGGGGGTTGGCCCTTTGGGTCCCTTCCAGCTCTACAGTTCTATGATTCTATGGGCGTAGGTGGAAATCCATGCACTGCCTTCCTTTAGTGGAAGGAGCAGGGCACCCAAAGGTGGTCTCCTCTTTTAATTTGCAGTATTTATGAAAGCCTTCGGTGCAATTGAGACCCTTTACACCTAACGCTTGTAAAGGCAGAGTGTAGTCAATGCTATTTTTCTAGAAAAAGAGGTGCTGGAACTCACCATGAACGCCTCCATTGTTCTCTTATAATGGCATGCAGAACGTCTTTACATCCAACCCCAAGTATCCCTTGGTAGGGTTGGGAAAGACTCCAGGCTGAAACTCAACTGACTCTCTCTGCCTTCTGTCCAGTTTTCCTTCATCATGTCGTGTTCTGCCCCTGCTTGTTGGTTTCCCAGAGGCATCTGTTGGCCACTGAATGCCAAACTTGATGGGCCACTGGCCTGATCCACCAGGATTCTTCTTCTGTCCTTATACCTTTCCTCTCTAGACCTCGCCCTCACTCTCCACAGCCACCTTTCCCCAAGGCGATGGAGAAAAGCGTCTCAAGCCATGGAGAATAGCCATGCACAGCAACAGCAGCAGCAGGGTGGGGAAAAGGACAATTCAACTCCCCTCGGCTCTGCATTTCTTGTGGTGTAAAATGTAGCATGCACACACATACACACACACACACCATCCTGTCTGGGTTCAGGAATGTAAGGCCCAGGGATATGAAGGACACAAGTGTGATGGCCTCATCCCTATGGTGTGAGTTATGTTGCAATCCTAACCCTCTAACTTTGAAGTAAGCCCTATTGAATTAAGTGGGGCTTACCTCTGAGTGGTTATGGTGAGGACTGCAGCCTTTCTTCTTTTTGGATGGAGAGCAGGGTGCCTCTGGGCCTACACAGAGAATCTGTGTCTCACCATTCTGGAACTTGAGTTTCTCTTGTCTTCAGCCAAGATAGCCTTTGGCAGTTAGGTGTGGAGGCTGCTCAAAATTAGGAAATACCAACAGCATTTTGAATTCTCAAGGAGGATGGCCTTCAACATCTCTGCTGGGAAGAACTTGAGGAAAAATATTGGGGGGATAATTTCCAGGGGGAGGCTGTTGGCTTTTCCTTCACCTCACCTGCCCAGTGCTATCCATTAAATAAGTTAAAAGGTGAAGTGAAGGTTCTATCAGGACGCTTGGACCTTTCCTAGGGAAGGCATGATATTAAGCAGGTAGGAAAGATTCTATATGGACAGGACACTTCTCACGACAGACACTTCTGCTTAATCACATACGAAATGCACTTGGGAATGTGCACCTTGAAAAATAGTGGCACCTCTACACCTTTTAATTTGACTTGGGAAATTTAATTCATTGTAATAAAGTTATTTATTCCCTATTTCTTCATGCTTTCTTCATTAACTGTCTGGAAGCTGGTAATGATTTTGCCTTGAACTGTCATGTCAAGTAAAGTTGTGTTCACATGGGAAAAAACAACTCTCCCCCTCCCCCCACCTTCTTTTGGGGGTCAGCATTAGGCAAAGGGTGTTGTCCTTTCTATTTGGAAGGCCTCTCCATTAGATATTATTTTGCTGTGATTCCTGTATTGCAGGGTGTTGTGGAAGTTGGGGTTTGCTTTTAAAACCTAACTCCCTCTCGAGGGATGTGGGATCTCCCAAGGTCCACCCTTGGTCAGAGAAACAAAACAGAGATGACAATCAGGTAAAAGAAAGCAAGGCAGGCTCTTTAAACCTGGTCTTTATTGATCTCTTGCAGCAGTGTCTCTCCCTTCTCCAACAAAAGGAAGAAGAAGAGCCCTAAACAAAGTGGGGAGCAACTTTTAAAACTTCATAAAGTGTCCAGCAAAAACTGGAGCATGCATAGGTTACATGTTTTTCCAACTTGTCCATCATGATATGTTGTAAATAGCCCATCCAGGTCTGCCATTCATCTTCCTGACACTTCTTTAGATATTGTATTTATCTGGGTTCATTTTTCTCACACTCCTACTGATGCACAAAAGACCTCAGTTTGACAGGTCTCACTCACCATTTTGTTGACAAGTATCCAATCTACCAATTAATGACCAATCTGCAGCCCATTTAGGAGTTCCTGACTGCAGAGGTGACTGCCAGGGTCAGATGTGAACCAAACATGGCGCCCCTCTTCCCCTTTTATGCTCATTGTGATGTTTTGGCTGATTGGCCAGCTAAACCAGGTGGAGGTAGCCAATTGGTCTCAAACCCTCAGTGATTTAAAGACTTCCCCTGCAAGCAAAGACAGGCTCCAGCAGATTGAGTGGACAAGACCAATAGTGTGTCCAACGGTCAAGAAGGCAGTTTCTGCACATGCTGTACAGGGAAGTGAGGGGCAGATGGGACTTTTCAACCTGGGAAGGTTGCCCATCTAGGAGAAGGAGAAGTCTGATCCTAAACATCTGCTGCCTTGTGGGATATCTCCAGGAGAAGAAAAGGCAGGAGTATCATTCATAAAATACGTTATTCATTCATAAAATATCTTATTTACAAAGATGAGAGTTATAAATTTATTCTTTCCAGGCAGCAAAACACTCCAGCAGGGGGAACTGTTGTGCATGTGAAAACACTGACTGTAAAGTTCTGGTTTAAAGGGGAAATGTGGTCCTTTTAAACGAGGAATAATGTCTTGGAGATTATATAGGGTGGAGCCCTATTTTCTGTAACATGACCCACGAGATCCCTTCCAACTCTACAACTCTATGACTTATTGACATTCTGATCCTATCTGTTGCCAAATGAGAGAGATGGAATTACGGAAACAAACCCTCCTTTCTTAATATTGGCCTATTGAACTCTCAGAGTTCGAGATCTCCTATTATTAAGAGAAAAATAACTACCAAACTTTTAGAAGACATCTGAAGGCAGCCCTGTTTAGGGAAGCTTTTAATGTTTAATAGGTTATCGTATTTTAGTGTTTTGTTGGAAGCCGCCCAGAGTGGCTGGGGAAACCCAGCCAGATGGGCGGGGTATAAATAATAATAATAATAATAATAATTATTATTATTATTATTACCTGAGTGATGGCAGCCTTGACCTAGAACACGGATTCCCAGATTTCCCTCCCTTAACAACATAGGAACCAACCTCCCAATATTTTATTCAAGTTGGCAGTCCCTGCTGAACACGGATCCCTTGAAAATTGCTGGTGGTTCTGGCTGATCAAGTAATGATTTTTCTGTCTTTTGTAGCAATTGTAATGTACTTTGCAAGATGCTGCATTGTTTGGTGTGTGTTCTTATATATGAGTTCTTAGAACTCCATAGAATTCAAACTGTAGTACAAACTCTAATACTGTACAAGAAAATAAAAGAAGGAGGGATGTTTTGGACTACTACTCCCATCATCCTCTTCCGCGCTTAGGCAACACCCGGACCGGAAGGATCGCCTCCTGGGGCTGACGGGAGTGGTAGTTCCCAAAACGCCTAGAGAGGGCACCAAGCGGGCGGAAGAAGCCGGAAGGGACTCTCCCTCCTGCTACTTAGATCTCCTCAAGCCAGTCAGAGAGGGCGGAAGGGGAGCAGCCGCCAGCCCCACTAAGGGGGCAGCAACCGTCGTCTTCTCTCTGCCTCCTAATTCGCCCACCCGCAAGGGGCGGGGCCCAGGGCAGCCTATCGGGAGGCAGGCAGAGCCGTTGGTTGCGCGAGGGGGCCGCGCGTGCGCTCTGGCACCAACATTCAAACGGCTGGCGAGGGGAGGTCGCCGCACCTGTTGCCGCCGCCGCCGCCGCCGCCGCCGCCGCCGCCGCCTCCGGGGTCGGGGCATCGCCAGCGGAGCGTCCTTGGCTGAGGCGGCCCAGGCGGAGGAAGCAGAGGCCCCGGCCATGATCTCCTGGGTCCTGTACCGCGTCGTGGTGTGAGTTGGGCTGCGTTCGGGAGCTGGGGGTGGGTCGACTGGATGGCCTCTGGGGGACCCCGCGGCGCTCCCAGGGCTCAGCCCGTTGCGGGCCCCGTGAGGCGAAGCTGCGAGGGTTCAGCCCAGGGCGAAGGGGGTGGGGGGGGGTCCTTTCGTCTGACAGCATAAGGAGCCGGCCCAGCCTGAGGCATCTCGGTCGGTGGGTGGGATGGCAGCTAATGGGACCCGCCCTCCAAGCCTCCTTTTTAGATACGTTCATGCCCACCCAGAGGACTAGAAACTTGGGCTGGTAAATGGAGGCGCCTCGCCCCGTTGTTCTCTCCCGCTTGGCGGGTGGGGTTCGTCTCCAGAGAGAAAACGATGAGCCCTTTGAGTGGCACCCTGACTCCCAGACGCCATGGAGACGAACCCCCCCCCCCCAAACACACACTTCTTATAATAGTATATTATTATTATTATTGTTATTATTATTATTATTATTTCAGTTTATTGCCTGCCCTTCCCCCTAAGGTCCCAGGGCAGGTAAAGGTAAAGGTAAAGGTACCCCTGCCCATACGGGCCAGTCTTGACAGACTCTGGGGTTGTGCACCCATCTCACTTAAGAGGCCAGGGGCCAGCGCTGTCCGGAGACACTTCCGGGTCACGTGGCCAGCGTGACATCGCTGCTCTGGCGAGCCAGAGCCGCACACGGAAACGCCGTTTACCTTCCCGCTGGTAAGCGGTCCCTATTTATCTACTTGCACCCGGAGGTGCTTTCGAACTGCTAGGTTGGCAGGCGCTGGGACCGAGCAGCGGGAGCGCACCCCGTCGCAGGGATTCGAACTGCCGACCTTTCGATCGGCAAGCCCTAGGCGCTGAGGCTTTAACCCACAGCGCCACCTGCGTCCCGCCCCAGGGCAGGTAACAGCGCTGTAAAAGACATTAAAACGCATTGCAAAAAAAATAAAATTAAGATTAATAAAAAGTAAGAAAAGTTCGTGCACTTCCACTTGTGGAACGCTGCTGTTTAAGATGCACTCTGGTTCCGTGATGGAGTGTAACTTGGATGCTTGTGGGATGCCTTTAGCGCCAGGCCAAGTGTATGTGTAACAAGGGTGCCCATTGAGGAAGTGTGTTCTGGAGGCTTGGCATGAATAACTCTCATGGAATTGAGTCAGGGCTGTAGGCGGGGTGGGAGTCAGATGCTGTGCCAGGGGCATGGATGCCATTCAGTTGCGGATCTGTGGAAAGAACAGAGACAATGGAGCATTTTCCCTTTCTTTAGCAATAGAGACCTTTTTCCCTTTAATTTTTATATCCTTTATAATCCTCCGGTTTGACAGAGTGGTTGGGGGGGGGGCCCTCTGGGCACCTAAAATTTGAAACTTGCAATGTTCCTTCAGCTCCACTGATAAACTTGGTCTTTTCTCAAAGGAGCCAAAGGTTATATTATGCTCTTTGAGTCCTGAATGCAAGACATGACAAGCCATATTATGCTCTCCGAGTCCTGAATGCAAGACATGACAAGCCATATTATGCTCTCCGAGTCCTGAATGCAAGGCATGACAAGACATGCCCTCTCCTCCCTGGTTGCACAACTGGCAAAATGCTAAGGGCCGTTTTGCCCTTGACTCCTGTGGTAGTCGGGTTTTCTTCTGGTGTCTCACAAGCAGCACATAGTGGTTCTGAATTGAGTCAGCACCAGGAGGCTGAATTAGATGACTATTGGCTGGATTAGATGACCCAATTCCTGTAAGTCTATGATCCCCAGCTTTGCATCCTTAAGAGAGGAGTCATGCTAGTGTGGAAGGAGCCACATAATGCTGGGCTTCTCTGATGCAGAGAAACTCAGATGCAGCATAAACACTACAGCTTAAATCTTGCAAGTTCTAAATCCAGGTAGGTAGCTGTGTTGGTCTGGCGCAGTAGAAATGTTATAAAATAATAAAAATAAAAATAATTGTTGGCATGCACACGAAAGCTCATACCAAGACCAAACTTAGTTGGTCTCTAAGGTGCTACTGGACATTTTTTTTTTAAAATAGAGTTATAAATCTTCACCCTTGTAGTTTCAAGATATTGCTTGCTCATCTTTCTCAGTAAACAATTGTTCAGCCTCCCTGCCCCTATTTTTCTTAAATATAACCTGCCTCAGTTTTGCTTAACTGCAGACTAATGGCCCTCAGTTTCTTTCAGTCTTTGCTATTGTATGCTTCTTGAACCTGGTGCCTTCCAGGTGTCTTTTCATCAGATTCAGCCAGCGTGGCCCATAGAGTGGGAGCACAGCAGGGGGAGCCGATGAGAGCTGTGATCCAGAACATTTCAAGGGCTCCAGATTGGGGAACTGAATCTTTTCAGGCATGCCATCAATAGTTCCAGAAGCATCCCATCGATTCAGAATCATAGAATTGTAGAGTTGGAAGGGACCGCCAGGGTCATCTAACCCAACCCTCTACAATGGTTGTGTAGAGCTCCTTCCTCAGAAATTCTGTTGCCTTATACTGAGTTGGACCATTAGTCCATCTTGTTCAGAATTGACTGGCAGGGGATTTCAGCATCTTAGAGAAAGATCTTTCCCAAACTTCCCTGCAAATGCTGGAGAATGAACCTAGGCCCTTCTGTGCACAACCAGGTACTTTTCCACTGAGCTATGGTAACCCTGATCAAATATTCTCTGTTTCCATATATGTTATGGTGCCAACAAGATGGTGGAATGCTCTACACAACATTCTTGCAATTTTGAGTTGGGCTGGGGAGATTCTTAGATTTCATGGGGGACTGAGCTGGACATCCGCTCTTGGAGGCTCCTGGAGGGGCTTGAGTCTTACGTCTCCAGCTGCCCTTTTGTTTACACCCAGCAGCCAAGGAAGGCCTGGCTGAGGAGCTTGTTGAGCCGGTCCCACCTCTCATTGAGCAACCCAAGGCATGTGTGTAGGAGGGAGAAGGCCCCAGAAATAATCCTTGAGAGTGCCTGAGCTGCTCAGTGCAGTCAGCTGCCTGCCTGGTGCTTGGATGCCTCTTGCACCCTTCTTGCCATGCCCCAGGGTCAGAATAGCATATTCTCTGGGGCAGCCATGGAGGCCGTGAAGGCCAAGGTGCAGCGCTATGCGAAGCAGTGGTGCCTGTGGATCCTAGCTGGATTGTACCGGTGCTGGCCCGCCTTCTTGACGCCCCCTTTCCGTTACAGGCTGGTGCTTGGGATGCTCTACCCTGCCTATGCTTCCTACAAGGCTGTGAAAACGAAAAATATCCGGGAATATGTAAGTGGTGTTGGGGCAGGGGGAAGGAAGAATGAAGTAACCCCCAGATTCTGAATACAGTGCAGTGGACTCTCTGGATATGAATTAAATTCATTCTGGGGGTCCATACTTAACCTGAAAAGTCCGTAACTGGAGGCACCGCTCCTGCGCCTGATCCAGCAGGCTCTTCTTATATGCTCCTATGTTCTTCTTAGCCCGGGGACCATGACTGTGGCTCTCCAAATTAAAGACACTTGTGGCTTGGAGGACACACTTGTCATGATGATTAATAAACCAAAGTTAGATGGGGGACAGTCAATATTGTGACTGGTGTCTCTTTACCTTTGTTGACGTACTGTGTCTCCATGGTGCAATTCCACATTGAGAGCTGAAGATTTGGGTGCCACCTGAGACCAGTTTCTCTGTAGCAGGGCAGGGTTTCCCCAGGCATTTGCATTGCATTGACTAGGAGGGACCTAATGCTTCCTGGTGACTTGGCAGGTCCGCTGGATGATGTACTGGATCGTGTTTGCCCTCTTCATGGCCACAGAGACCCTCGCAGATACTTTCATTTCCTGGTGAGTTGCCGTTCTCCCTCTCCCTCTCTCCCCACCCCCTTGTTTCAGTGAACCACATAGACATGTCCGCTGTTGAACAGAAAAGATCCCAAAGCCCAACCGCTCCCTGGTCTCACAACTGTGTTTTCTTCTGAACAGGTTCCCCTTCTACTATGAGATCAAAATGGGATTTGTCATATGGCTGTTGTCCCCATACACAAGGGGTGCTAGCTGGCTGTACCGCAAATTTGTACATCCCACATTATCCCACAAAGAAAAGGTGAGAGTAATCCTAGAACAGACCGTCCGCTTCAGGGAAGGGGGGAGGCATTCAGGGGTCTGGCACCAGGTGAGCCACTCCTTCATTTTTCCGTCCAGTTCTGGATGAGCAAAGGATTTCTGGAAGCTTCTGTGTGGGAGTTAGTACATGCATGGAGGTTTAGGTCACCAAAAGTTCCAGCCTTCAATGTGCTTTGCCTATTGCTTATTTAGTTCTGCCAGAGTCATGTGCATTTCATACAATCTTTCTCTTCCTCTTTCCCTGCAGGAAATTGATCAGCTCATCCTTCAGGCCCAGGAGCGTGGCTATGAGACACTCCTGAGCTTTGGGAAGAAGAGCCTCAATGTCGCAGCCACAGCTGCTGCCCAAGCTGCAGCAAAAGTAACCACGTTTCCTCTGTATATTGGCTATGAAGGGCATGGGGTGGCGGGCTAGCTTGGGCAACAAGCAGCAGCCCTGGAGGCTTTGGGGAAGGAAGAGAAGGGCTGCTGTCCCATTCCTAGGCGGTGTAATGTAGTAGCCTTGTTTGTTGCACTAAGGCCCCCTGTGGCCTTGCCAGTTCCCAGCTCAGCATTGCCAGGCCATGGAGGGTGGTTGAAGCATGCTATGCAAACCTCTCACCCCAGCTGACTGAGATGTAACCAGCCAGAATCTGGGTAGTTCTCTGGACTCAGTTGCCCTTCCCAGTTGACCAGATACTGCCTGCAATAAGCTTTGCCACCTGTGGGAAGGAGCTGGTAGGTTGACCTCATTTTAATAATCCACATGAATGTAGAACAAAATTGGGCTTATTCCCAGCTCTTACTGGGAGTGTGGGCCCGAGGCAGATGCTTAGGCCTTTGAGCAGGATTACGCTTCCCAGCTTGGGCTGGTTCCTTCTCTGGATGCCTCTGAAACAGACCTTTGCTTGTGAAGGTGGCGATGTTTAGAATTATCCCTGTATGGCTGCAGCTCTGGATTGCCTTGCATTCTGCACACTCTTTAAGAAGGTCCTACCAAAGGGGATTTGTGGGAATTCTGCTTTTGAGAGTCATTTATCAGTTGTGTCCCCCTCCCTTGGCACAGGATACCCCTCTTTGTCTCATTCCTCCTTATTTATTAAATTTATTTCATAAAATGTATATACTGCTTAATTTCAGAAAACCTCAAAGCGGTTTACAAAAAGAATAAAACAGTAAAAGCAATTAAAACATCCAAAAATTAAAACCAGCAATAAACTAGGAACACATCAGCATTCTAAATATCTGGGTTAGCTTGTCTCATGTGACATCAGTAACAGTGGCAGTTCTCTCTGCTCAGTTCTCTCCTCTGCCAGCGCTGTTTAACCCTATGTATTTCTTTCATCTTCCCCAAACACAATTGGGGTGAGGAGCAGTGTCCGTATCATGCTGGTTTCTTCTCCATAGTGGGGGGGAAATTACCTCCAGGAAAGATTTTTGGAAGCAAAGCTTTTCTTGTCATTGGGGAATGAGCTGCCCTTGAAGGTGGTCTTTTGTTTGCATACAGCTCTCTGCTTCATTCCTCCCTTTGTCTCCCCTTGTTCAGAGTCAGGGGGCCCTGGCCGGGCATTTGCGTAGCTTCAGCATGCAGGACCTGCGTTCCATCCCAGACACGGCTCCTGTGCATTACTCTGATCCCCTGTACCTGGAGGAACAGGAGCTCCGCCGGAGGCCAATAGGTGAGCAAGCCCAGAAAATGCTTGGAACTGCTGGCATCCACAATGATCAAGGGGGTGGGGGAGCAACTCCCCTCTAAGGGAAGCTTGCCATGTTTATGACTTTTTAGTTTAGAGAAAAGACGAGCAAGAAGTGACATGGAAGACGTTCATAGAATTATGCATGGCAGGGAGGGAGTGGACAGAGAGCTTGCCAGTGTTTCTGTCTCATGGGAAGGGTGTTTGACGATTAGCTGTGTTGACTGGGGCAGATGACAATCCAACAATAGCTGGCGTACCAGTTTGCTCCTTTCCCTCCCCCTGCATCACCAGCAATTGCAAGGGGGAAAGAAGACCCTCCCCCTCTAACTTCCTGGGCTCCTGTTGCAGCTGTATCTACATTTAAAAGTGCATGTTGTTTGGTGTTAAAACAGGCATGAGGAAAAACTCCAGCCTTCCTTGCCTGCCACTCTTGGTTGTTTCATAGGACACAGGGCATCTCCTCAAGAGCTGGGCTCTGACAGCAACGAAGAGGACTGCTGGTCAGACTCTGAGCTCTCTGCTGGCGTAAGGGGCCACAGCAGGAAGCCTTTGCTTTCCAAGCCGCTGGCCAGGACCCAGAGCCTCCGCATGGTGAAGAAGAAGTCGCCTGTCAAAGAGGTGAGACCCTTGGGTGGTGGGCACAGCCTGGGAAGTGCCCTGGCTTGGGCTGGCAAAGGGCATGTCAGAACACTCACACTTTGTCCTCCTCTGCAGGGTTCGGCTCGGGTCCCGCGAAGTCGCCCCAGGAAGAAGGTGGCTGATCCGATCTGTTAGGCTTGTCTGCAGGGAAGCCTTGGTTGCGAATGCTGGCACTTGGAACAGCTTGGGACAGCGATGACTGCAGTGCTTGACAGCTTGGTTGTGGAGGGAGATGGGTTTGAAACATACCACGTCCTGGCAATGTGAAGCCTTGTGTACCCTACAGCTACCACCCACACTGCAAGCTGGCTCTCAGGGCACCCTCCCCTCCTTGTCTCAAAGTGGTGTCTTGATGGTGACTGGTGGCCACCTTCCTCTCTGTACTTGCTGCCTGTCAAATATCCTGCCCACATGGATGTGCCTACAGGAAGGGGAGGTATCTCTCTCTTTCCCTTTCACTACACATGCCTTTTTTGACACAAGAATACTGTGCCATAAGCAGACTTGCCTTTTTAAATGCCAGGGGCGGAAGAGCTGTTTGTTGGGGGAGTATTAGTCTCCAAGAATCTGGGTACCATTTTTCTTGTCCGGACGCTTGGCTGCTTTGAAGATGGGTGCCTGAGAGTGAGCTTAGTGCACTTCTGCAGCACTCGCACTTTGGATTGGGGTGCAGTGGTGAGATACCAAAGAAGAAAAAAGCCTCTCTCCCCCCACTTTCCTTGTAGCTGCTTACATCTCAGGTTTCTTCTTCCACTGAAGTTCCCCCTCTCCACCACCGGTGAAAACACTGGCATGTCTACTTGAACACTATCACTAGCTAGGACCTTGACCTAAGTGCATTTGTAAGTTTTGTATATTAAATAAATGCATTTTTATTAGACCTTATATTGCTCCTCTTAAAAAGCAGAATGTGTGTGTTAAAGGGAACATTAGCTTAAGAGCTAATGAAAGAAGCATTCCATGCCAGTATAGACCTTTTAAGTAGGGGTGGAGGGTGAGGAGGCTGCTAATGTGCTAGTTCAGCTCCCTACCTGCCCATCTTGATGGAGTAGGAGTAGTGAGATATTGAAGGGAGGAGTGTGCTCACATCGCTGGCTCCTGTGGTGGTGAGTTCGCAAAATGGGGTTGTCAGGCCCTGCTCAGTTGCCATGCAGTTTCTAAGAGCCATTTAATGGCTATCTAATGCTACTCACCTTCCACGTTCTCCTCTTAACTGCTTTATCCCCGCTGCATAGACCTATCAGCTGCCCCTCCCCTACAGGGGAGGTTGCCTTTTTATAGAGCCTAAAACATGACAGTATACAGTGGGCTGGGGTGGCCATTCCATAAACTCAGAAATCTAAGGCAGGTGCTTTTAGTGTCTAGGGTATTTGGGCTGAGGAACTGCTATTGCTCTTAGCTAGCCCTTTGTGGGAGAAAGGGTTACTGTCCAAGCTCAGCCAGGTCCTGAATTTAGGCACTGTCAATCCTCCCAAGGTGTTATTTCCCACAAAAGACCCCCAGCATCCCTTCCTTCCTTTGAACTGGCTGTGTTTTGGTGCAACTGGAGTTTTTCCTTTGCACCTAGTGGCTGATGCCCAAGGGAGTTCTCAAAGAAGTCAGTTGTGGAATTACTGATCTAACATAAATTTGTAACTTCACCATCAGATCAGCCTCCGTGTCTGAGGACTGGAAAGTAGCCAATGTCACACTCATTTTTAAAAAGGGATCGAGGGACCATCCTGCAAATTAAAGGTCAATTAGCTTAGCATCTGTCCTTGTGAAAACTTGTGGGAAGTATTTTTAAGCATAATATAACCAAGCATATAGAAGAACAACTCCTACAGAACCAGCATGGCTTCTGCAGGGGCAAGTCCGGTTTCACAAACCTTTTAGAGCTCTTGGGGAGTGTCAACAGGCCATCTAGATAGAGGTCTAGATGGCTGAGATACTGTACTTGGACAAAGTCCCTTACTAAATACTCCAGAGTAAGTTTAGCAGTCATGGGGTAAGAGGAGAGGACCTCTTGTGGTTCAGGAATTGGTTAGCTTGCAGGAAGCAAAGAAGGAATAAATTGATAGTTCTCTGAATGGAGAGATGCAGGAAGTAGAGTCCCCCAAGGGTCGGTATTGGGAACTGCTTTTTAACATACTGTAATCATAAATGATCTAGTGTTAGGAATGAGCAGTGAAGTGGGCAAGTTTGCTGATGATAATAAGTCATTCAGGGTCAGTAAAAGAGATGATGAAGAGCTTCAAAAAGACCTTGCCGAACATAATGGGTGCTACATTGGCAAAAGCAGTGTAATGCAAACAAGTGTAAAATGATGCATGTTGGAGCCAAAAATCTGAATTTCACATATATACCATGGGATCTGAACTGGCAGTGACTGATGAGGAATGAGACCTTTGGGTCATAGTAGACAGCATGAGTCAGATGTTGGTGCAGGGTGAAGCGGCTAAAAAAACAAACAAGTTCTGCGCTAGGGATCATCAGCAAAGGAAATGAAAACAAAGCTGCTGACATAATGCTGTTGAATAAATCTAAGGTGTGACTGTACTTGCAGTAATGTGTACAGCGCTTGTTGCCTCATCTCAAAGAGGACACTTAGTGTTGGGAAAGGTTCAGAAAAGGGCAGCCAAAATAATCCAGGAGCTTGAGAGACTCCCCTGTGCATAATGGTAGTGGCACTTGGGGCTTGAGTGTTTATTGAAAAGGCAAGTGAGATGTGACAGAGAAATTTATAAAATAATGCACGACATGGAGAAAGTTGGTAGAGAAAATGTTTTCTCCCTGTAGCAGGAACCCCCCCCCCCCATCATTCAGTTTGTACAAACTTCACACACACTCACACTCACACACTACATACGCTACGCTTCTGTTATAAATTCATAGAAAATCAACCATGCATCGGATTTGCACTGTTCTACTTTTATTTTACTCCATGAAGGAAGGACTACAAAATGGGGAAGGTTTGATACAGGGCAGCCATAATCCCTTCACCATCCCAGCACATCCACAGGAGCCCTGCCCAGTTGCTATGCCAACCCTGATGGTCCTAGACAGAAGACAATCAAGATCACAAAGAACTTGCATATGGGAGTGGATTCAGCATGGACTGGAACAAAGGACAATGATCGGATCTTCTCTCAGGGGGCAGGAAACTGCGACTACCTTTTGTCTTCAGAAAATGACTCATGGGGAGGGGGAAAGGGGGAACCAGCCAAGTGACAGGACACTCGGGTTACCACCGCAACTCCTCCCTCAACCCCTCCTTTCTGTAATGTATGCATGATGTTTCTGGGGGTGGGCTTGACCTAGAGGAGGGGAATTTCAAAAGTTTTTATAAGGTCTTGCACACCATTTTTCTGTGTCTTTCCTCTCACCTGCAAGTGAGGGGAGCACCCTGTTGCAACAGTCAATAAAAGCCAAGCCTACAGGCTGCTGATTTGCTCCAATTTACTCTGGTTGGTGTCTTTACTTTTTGTCCAAGGGAGCCCTCGGATTTTTCCGGTAACATCCCTTTCTCATAAGGGAGGAAAACTAGGAACTCCTGGGCATCCAGGGAAGTTGAATGTTGGAAGATTCATGACGGATAAAATGAAGTGCAGCAGATTAGACAAATTCCTTGAGGAAGAGAGGGCTATCGAGGGCTTGCTAGCCATGGTGGCTATCCTCTGCCTCCACGCTCATGGGCAACAAATGCTTCTGAATGTCAATTGCTGGAAACCGCAGGAGGGAAGAGGGCTCTTGCGCCCCAATCGTGCTTGCAGGTTTGGCCACTGAGAACAGGCTGCTGCTCTGATGTTCGATTCCTCTGAGATGACCAGCTGAGCGAAGCAGTGTTGTTGTTTTTTGAACGTCTGACTACCAGACACGTCATAATGTCATCAGGCGATTGACGCTGTCCCTGTCCAACAGGAAGCGAGCGCAGCAGCCAGCTGGCGCTGGAGAGGCGGCTCCTTCCCCATCGCCTCGCCCCTCAAGGGCCTGAGCAGCCGCTCTCCTTCCTTCCTTCCTGCATTCCTTCCCCTCCGCCTCCCACGCCCCGGGAGCAGGCGCCAGCGAGCGAGCGAGCCCCTGAGCGCGTGCAGAGTTCCGCGCGCCCGCCCCGTCCCCGCGTCTTCCGCGCCCCTGGCGAGGATGTCCTCGCTGGCGGCTGGGCTTGGGGCGGAGGACGAGGAGGTGGCGGCGGTGCTGGGCGGCGGGGGCTGGCCGGTGGTGGCGCCGCCGCCGCCGCAGGGCCGCGATCTGGAGCCGGCGCGCCTGCGGAGGAACACTTGCTACATCGTCCTGGCCGTCCTGCTCAACGAGGAGGTGCGGGTGCGGGACGGGAGGAGAAACTGGCGCTGCGGCTGTTCTCGGGGGTGGGGGGAGGCGCTCCCCTTGCTCCCTTTCTTTGCCCAGCGTTGCCCGCTTGCCCAGGACCCGCCAGACTGGACGCGGCTGGCTGGCTTGCCTGGGCCCCTCGACGGCGCGCCCGGCAAAGCAACGCTGCAAAGCATCCTTCCCCGCAGCCAGATTGCTTTGCAGCCAGTGGCGTAGCGTGGGGGGTGCAGGGAGGGCCGGCCGCACCCGGCGCAACATCTGGGGGTTAGGGTTAGGGGGTGCAAATCCACGGGTTAGGGGGCGCAAATCCACGGGTTAAAGGTAAAGGTAAAGGTACCCCTGCCCGTAGGGGCCAGTCTTGACAGACTCTGGGGTTGTGCGCCCATCTCACTTAAGAGGCCAGGGGCCAGCGCTGTCCGGAGACACTTCTGGGTCACGTGGCCAGCGTGACATCGCTGCTCTGGCGAGCCAGAGCCGCACACGGAAACGCCGTTTACCTTCCCGCTGGTAAGCGGTCCCTATTTATCTACTTGCACCTGGAGGTGCTTTCGAACTGCTAGGTTGGCAGGCGCTGGGACCGAGCAGCGGGAGCGCACCCCGCCGCAGGGATTCGAACCGCCGACCTTTCGATCGGCAAGTCCTAGGCGCTGAGGCTTTAACCCACAGCGCCACCTGAGGGCGCAAATTACTTGCCTTGTCCCGGGTGCTGACAACCCTCACTACGCCACTGTTTGCAGCATCCACAAGCCCGCCCGCACGGAGGCGGGGGTCCGTCCTCTTCCTTGCCCCTTCCTGACAGCCCCCCTCCCACAATATATATGTGTCTATATATCTTTCCTCGCCTCCTTCTCCAACAGGGAGAAGTTCTGATGATGCAGGAGGCCAAGCGGGAGTGCCACGGGCGGTGGTACCTGCCGGCGGGGCGGATGGAGCCCCGGGAGACCATCGTGGAGGCCATGCGGAGGGAGGTCCAAGAGGAGACCGGCTTGCAGTGCCAGCCCCTCACCCTGCTGGCGGTGGAAGAGAGGGGCCCCGCCTGGATCCGCTTCGTCTTCCTCGCCCGACCCACCGGTGCTGGCCTGGACGCATCTAAGGGGGGCTTGGAGCTGCGCGGGTTGGGAGGTCGGGTTATCCCCTTGGCAAGAGGTGCCCTGCTTCGATGCATGCAAGGACGATGCACCTGGGCAGACCCAGCTGGGGCTGCAACAACAGCAGAGGAATTCAGGAAGCCTGCTGGGCCTCCCTAGACCCAGGGCATGCATTTGCAAAAGTTGATTTGCATGCAGAGATAGATGCCCATCTGGGGCGCAGTGCTTCCAAAACTTCTTCAGTGCTATCCCATAGAGAGCATTATCCAGAACAGCAGCTTGCACCACCCACTAAGGAAGATAATAAGACAAAAAAAATCAAAACAGTAAGAATTAGTTGCTCATTTATTCAAAAAAATAAACGCATGCTCTGATCCAATCTTGCAGCTTAAAATATATATACAACAAAGAATTTTGCATGAAAAGTATTTTTATACATTCTTACTAACAAAAACATACAGATGAAGGAAATTTATAGCATGAAATGTCTGCATTTATGTACTTCCCAAACATACACAAAGCTTCACAGATGGACGGTAACTAATTTATAAGAAAATTAATAGCTGTTAGCAATAATTGGCTATCTGGTGACTTGTGATAATTTAGAAACATAAAGACGAACAAATGCGACCAAACAAAATAGCTTTGAAAGCAGTAAGAGCAGTAAATACGAAGTAAGGAAGGTGTTTCACTTGAGGTGCCAGCCTGGTCAATCCTAAATAAGCCATCAGTGCCCTCAGAGGGGGGCACCTCCAGCCCCCCTCGCCCCCCCCATTGCCTCTTAGCATCCTCCCAGGTAATCCTGTCGCCTCCCCCCCAAGGGGCATTACCAGTGGGAACCACTGGCCTGAGTTCTCACTGGCCTTGGGCTTTTCAGTATTTTCACCAGCCCTGTAAGTCTTATTAAGAAGGGACCCAGGAGAGGGGCAGCAGATCTGGGACCCAGGGCAAAAGTGCTGGGCCCTAACATTGCCTTTGCAAAGCATGAATCCCTTCTCCAAGCTGGGGCTCCGTGTTTTTCCCTTCCCCAGTGAAGGACAAAGCATTAAACTGGGCAAGAAGTAGGGTGTCCCCGATGTGGCTGTGTTTCAAGGCCACTTCTGAACATCTGGAGTGTGTTTGGGGTGGGGGGTCAGACTGGATGAGTCCCTTCTGATTCTTGGGGTCTTGGACCCAGTGAGGGCTTCAATCTAATTAGAGGAGGTTGCTAAGCAAGTTTCCCTGGAAGGTAATGGCCTTCACATGTATCCTAAAAACACCCGTCTCCAAGGAAAGTGAACCTTGGATTGGGCTGGCATATAGCCGAGAAAATCCATCCTTGTGGGTGCACACACATGGCACAATTGTCTCGACTCCCACCTAACCCCAGGCTGCTTCGCTCTTCCAGGTGGTGCCTTGAAGACCCTTCAGGAAGCTGACGCGGAATCCCTGCAGGCCCAGTGGTGGAACAGGGAGACGCCCTCCCTGCCTCTGCGTTCCCGGGACATCTTGCCCTTAATAGAGCTGGCTCTGCGGTACCAAGCCAGCCCGGCCCACCCGCGAACACTGCCCGTGGAGCTGCCTTGCGCCTTCATCTGCCAGCGGCTGCTGCTTGTCTGTGTTGGCAGCAGTGGTGACTTGTGGGTGCTTCAAGGGACAGCAGGGGCTCCAGGCCTTCCTCTGGCCACAAGTGGCCTGGCTCCCTCAGAGCTGGGCCACAGGCTCCTGGGGGACATCCAGCGCCTACTCCAGGACTCCCTGCCACACCCCCAGGTGCCCGTCCGCATCCAAGGCCTGCTTGGAGTCCAGCATCTCGGGAAGGAGCCTGGGCAGAGCGATGGGATCTGCTTCAATGTCATGGCGGCTGTAGGCGACAAGGGACGGTGGCTGAATGAAGCGCCCCCAGCGTTGCAGAGTGGAGCCTTCCTCTGGCGGAAGGTGGAGGATGAGGCCCTGCGGAGCCGAATCCTGCAGAGGCTTGATGAAGAGTCCTTCATCCCCATTCACAGCTGAACCACCCCCCTGTCGAGATACGGGATGGCCCCGGGTGTGTACTTTGGCAACTTGGGCCAGGCGAGAATCCCTGGAGGAGCCTCGGCTGGGCCAAAAATGCTCGCTGTTTGCTGGAATGAGGGACGTTGGGAGTCTGTGGCGCCACAGAGAGCTCCTTACATTGGTGCCTTTGGAGGAAATGTCACAACAGCTGAGGGCTTGATGGCGCCTGAACTCTGGAACCGGCCAGGAGTATTAACCTTTTCTTGCTCCAGAGTGCCAGCTCACAGCTGTGATTCTTTCACCTTTCCGCACCAGGAGCATGGCAATGCCTGTGCATGCCAACCCCAAATGCCCAGCTTCTGGGTTCTCCCCACAGCTGCAAGAAAAAGGACCTTGACAGGAATGAGGTCTTAGAGCTCTTGCCACCCTTATGGATGATTTGCAGCCTTGCAGAATCCAGCCAGGCTTGGTAAAAATAAAACAAAAAGGCCACCCCCCCACCCCCGTGTTCTACTGTTTGTTTCTGCGTGTTCTTCTTGTCTGTAAATGAGAAAAGGGGGCTCAGCGACTTCCCACAGGTCCTAAACATGAGCGTGAGCAAAGCCAGGACGTTCACCACAGATTATTTATTTCAAGGCACGAGTAAGAAACCCATCAGGGTAGAAGCAGAGAATCAGTAGCTGCAGTGTGGAGACACCAAAGTGCGTCCCAGCTTACGGAGAGGGGGCACAGATTCCCTCCCCACATGTATTGCACTTGAAAAGAGTCTTTAGACCCACAACGGACTGGACACCGTGCCTGGTCATGGTGGGTGGAGCCTGCCCCAGCCAGGGCTGCTCCTGGTGGCATTTATTTATTTACATATTGCGTATTGAAACGAATAGCTCACCTTTTCCTCCAAAGAGCTCAAGGCGGCACATGTGGTTCTTCTCTCCCTCCTCATTTAATCCCAACCACAACAGCCCTGAGAGGCCAAGAGGCAGTGACTGCCCTAAGATCACACCCAGTGAGCTTCATGATGGCTGAGTGGGGATTCAAACCCTGGTCTCCCAGGTCCTCTTCCACCCTGTGACCCAGCCCCTCTCAACCTTGGGTCTCCAGGTGCTATTGGACTACAACTCCCATTATCCCTGACAACTGGTCCTGCAAGCTAAGGATGAGGAGAGCTTTAGTCCAACGCCATCTGGCGAATCAACGTTGAGAGGCTCTTTGGAAAGGGGTTAAGTTGCAGCTGACAAGGCTAGCAGAAACTCTGGTAGAATAGAAAGTAAAAACAAAGGGAAAGGGCTCTTTTCCTGAGGAGTTGAGACTGGACAGATCTGGAAAGGATCAGAAGAAAACAACGTCTGCTGTGGTTAGGAGCAAATAGTGTCTCCCCCTCTTTGGCCTGGCCTTTGAGGCCTGCAGAGAAGGTCAGAATCGAGGCAGGAGGCCCCACAACCCCTAACGCCCAGCCATGGATAGTAGGAAGATTCTTCCTTTCACAAAGCAGCTTTCGGTCACCCTGCCTGCCCCACTTTCCCATTGGGCAAACATTAAATAAAACAAGCCAGAGATTAAAAACCCAGAAAGTCCAGGAGGAGCCTTTAGTATCTTGTACCAGATTGCCCTGAGGTGCCACATGCAGGCTCCAGGCTCCTGCAGGGAAGAAGGGAGCCATGACTGCTCTGAAATCACACCTGGAGCCACGGCGAGAGACTTCTGAGGGAGAAGGCAGAGCACTTCTGGCTTTGCTGAGGAACCACACGCTCGACCTCGGGAAGAGCTAGGTCTCGCCTTGTCACAGCCTGACTTCTGAGACTTTTGCTCTAGGGACTGGGCGTGGGGCTCCTGGGCAGCCCTTCAAGCACAGGGGGCCTGCCTCTGCTCTCCCCGCATGAAGGCAACCAGCGACGGCTGCGGCCCGGTTCTTATGAGGCCGGAAAGGGCCTCTAGGGTTGCCGCAAATGCCCTTGCCAGACCCCAGCTGTGCATCCGTCCCTTGAGAAGTGTGGGATCCAAAAGGGGCAGCGTGCTCCTTGGAAAGTCAGGCGGGGACCTCGTGCATGGACTTGACGAAGACGATGGCCGCCAGCTCCTTGCAGAATTCTTCAAGGACAACCACCCCCTCCAGGAGGGTACGATGGCCGATCCTGTAAGGAAGCAGCATGTGAGGTTGAGGAAGCGGCCTTGCCCTCATTTCCTATTGCTCACCTCCCCACTTCTGCTTCTCAAGAACGACAGCACTTTACATTTGCAAAACTCCATCATATGTGCACTATCTGAGTCCTTTGCAACTTTAGCAAAGGAGGCCAGCGTCATGCCCAGAAGGAGAGGAGCTTGCCGGAGGGGAGATTTAAACCAAAGACTGCCTCCTTTACAGGTCAGCCTCTTTTCCTCCATGCAGATAGTCATTTGTCAGGGAGTCTTTAGCTGTGATTCCTGCATCCCAAAGGGAAGGACCAGATGACTCTTGGGGTCCCTTCCAATTCTACAAGTCTATGATTCTATGGTCTGCGCAGCTCCGTCTGATCCAGTGCCGAGGGCCTTCTGGCGGTTCCCTCGCTGTGAGAAGCCAAGTTACAGGGAACCAGGCAGAGGGCCTTCTCGGTAGTGGCACCTGCCCTGTGGAACGCCCTCCCACCAGATGTCAAAGGGATAAACAACTACCAGACTTTTAGAAGACATCTGAAGGCAGCCCTGTTTAGGGAAGCTTTTAATGTCTGACGGACTACTGTGTTTTAATATTTTGTTGGAAGCTGCCCAGAGTGGCAGGGTCTAAAATAATAATAAATAATAATAATAATAATAATAATAATAATAATAATAATAATAAAATATCAGACTGTGAAAAGAATAGATGAATATGAAAATGACAGGTCTGGTTGTCCCCCCACACCATGCCTTAGAGGTTTGGATGTGCCTGAATATAAAATGGTCCTGCTGGATCAGGCCAAAGGGGGCCCATCTAGTTCAGCATCCTGTTCTCACAGTGGCCAACGAGATGCCCATTGTGGGAAACCCGCAATCCAAGATTCAAGCATGAGAGCCCTCTCTCCCCTCCTGTGGCTTCCAGCAACTGATGTTCCCATGCATGGCTGCCTCCGACTGTGGAGGCAGAACAGAGCCATCCTGGCTAGCAGCTATCAACAGCCCTCTCCTCCTTCTTGACTTTGTCTAATCCTCTTCTAAGTCCACCCAAGTTGGTGGCTACCACTGCCTCCTGTGGAAGGGAGTTCCATAGTTTAACTCTGTGCTGTCCAAAGAAGTCCTTTCTTTTATCATTCAGCTTCCTTTTTCTCTATTCACTTGCTGCATGCGGTCTATCATTTTAGGGTTCCCTCATGCAGCCTCTTCTTTACCTTTCCTTTTCTCCAAACTGGAGGTTGGCACCAGCCCTTTCAACCTGTGTGCAGTGCCCCCCCCCCAACACTCACTGCTGTTCTTCAGCAGGGACCAGCCCCATCAGCCCCCTCCGGACCAGCAGCAAGTTGGTGGGGAAGTTTGGTATCCGGTGGATCCTTTGCATTAAGTCTCCAATCACCTGGAGGGAGGAGAGACCAGAGGGGCGGCTTGTGAGTCAGGCCTCCAAGTCAGGTGGAGAGGAGGAGCTGGGGGGGCGGCGGCAGGGCTCCCCTTAGCTTAGAGGCACAGGACACCCCAAAAGGCACCTTCTTCCCCAGGCAGCATTCTCCATTTCTCCCCACCCAGCCCGCTTGCCGTGCCAAGACTAGACATTACCCTGATCAGGACGGAAAAGAGGGTCCTGCAGCCGGGGGCCAGAGGCAAGTAGGGATCCAGGAGGTACTCGTGGAGGTGAGGGTGGGGAAAGAGAGCCAGGCGGGACAGCACCGACGTCACCTGCAGGTTCACTGCGTAGGGCTGCAAGGGAGGAATAAGAAGAGAGGCAGAGGGCTCAACTGTGGGGCGTCATTCACAGCCTGCACAAACAGCCAGGCATAGAGGGTCACCGGAGGGGGAGGGAAGAGAGCAGAAGAGAAGCGATTCCCCCCACCCACGACATTCTGCACTTGCTCTCTGCAACCAGACAAAGCCACAGCTGTCTGAACATCATGCCCCCTATCTAACCTTTGCTCTCTTAGTGGTCTGCCGTGCCCTGCCTGTGATCTTTGTCTCCTTCGTCATACACTGTGCTAGGGGAAAATGATGCGGTGGAAACAGGTGCCAAAATAACTTTGCACCACCCCACGATCTCAGGATTGGAAGATGTGTAAAGGTCACAATCCAAAATGTATCTGACTGGTTTTGCATATTGTGCCAATAAAAGGAGCCTCCACAGAGCTAACCGGCAGCTTGCTTATGCACAGCTCACCTGATGATCAACACCTGACTCGTGCCTTCACTTCACTTCCCCTTCCCTCTTATGTATTTATTTAGAGCATCTGGGTACCCTCCTCATCAGCCAGAGGCTCCCAGAGTGGCTTACAAGACAAGACACAACACACAAAGGGAAAAGGAAAGGGAGTGATGAGGAAAACAAAAACCCAGGCAGAGATTTCTAAATAGTTGACCAGGTGGCCCAGTTCAGGGGCAGGAGGCGGCTGATGGAGCTGGGCCTCCAGCACAGCTGATGCAATGAGCCCTGCTGCTCCCATTCTCTCTTCCCCTGAGATCGCCTGATGGAATGGCTGCCCCCAGCTGACAGGTTAGGGGAGAGGAGGACAAATGGAGCTGGCCTCTCACAGCAGAGCCCTGCTTTCCAGCTCCCCTGCTGAGGAAGTCCAGTAGAGAATCTTAGCGCTCCATCCTAGAGAAGGAAGCAGCCCCTAAAACTTGTCTCTCCCTGCTGCTTCTAGGCCACAGAAACACCAGACTCCAGGGTCTTAGCGATGCTGGCCACTCCCAGCAAGGCCCCCTTTCCCATCCTTACCTGGTCCAGGATGCGCATCAGCCGTTCAAAGAGCACTTCCAAGAAACGGCCTTCGTAGAAGCCAGTGCTGGCAGAGCAGGTCTCCAGGGGCCGAGGGGCCTTTGGCCAGTGCCAGCGAGACGCCTTGGTACAACATTCCTGGAACTGACAGAAGAGGAGGGGATGGATCGCAGGTGGGCAGGGTCTAAGGAAAGGCTCTTGCAGGGCCCAGCTGAGACAATAAAGCAGAATGAACTCAAATGCTGTGAATCGCAGGAGCAGGGAACAACGCCAGGTATCACACATCAGCAGAGATCAGGTAGGCAGGGAGACAAGTGACTCACCAGCACACTGGCATCGTGGACATAGGTGTCATATCCGGCCTCTTCCAGGTAGGCAGAGGTCTTTGCTTCACTGGGAACCAGGCAGAGAAAGCTGAGAAAGAAGGAAGCAGGATGGCAATGATGGGAGGAAAAGAAGCCTCTGAGACCCAGGACACAGGTGTGAGGGTCAACATTAGGAAGAGGGCAGCATTAGGAAGAACCTTAACATGGCAGCAGGTGTTTAGGCAGTGGGACGAACTCCCTCGGAAGGCAGTGGCCTCTCCTCCTGGGGATTTTAAGCAGAGGTTGGATGACCAGGTGTCATGGATTCTTTAGCTGTGATTCCTGCAGGAGTTTGGACCAGATGACCCATATATAGAGCAGAGATATAATCTGGGCAGAGTTAAAAACCGAGCTGGATGCAGAAAGCATAATATTATGTTTGCCTAATATATAATACAAGCTCCAACCAAAATGCTTAGCTATTTTAAAACTCCTGCAAAGTGGCCCAGCCACACAGCTCCCTTGATGGCAGCCCCTGCCCACCTTGTGCCTTCCAGATGTTCTGGACTACAACTCCCATCAGCAGTGGTCAGGACAGCCACACGTGGCTGGCCCTCAAGGAAGTAAGAACCATAGAACTGTAGAGTTGGGGGAAGGGACCCACAGAGTTATCTAGCAGGTCTGAAATGCTTGGGCCTGGCTGGGCTGGGCTGGGCTGGGGTGAGGAGACTGGCGAAGACCTGCCTTGTGAGTTCAGTTAAGCTGTTCACATATTGTGAGCCGGTCTCCCCCCTGCCCCGCCTTCGTACCTGCTGACCACCTCCTTCACGTCCTCCGGCTGGGCTTGCTGCTTTGGGGCAGGGATGCCTGGCTTGGTAGAGACCTGGAAGCTGGTGCCTGGGAACCCGTCTATGAAGTAGGGATCCTCCTCCAGTTCTCTACAGGGACAGAGAACAGAAGCATTGAGTGGCTGGCCTGGACGAGGGCCCCGTCCCCCAACTTTCCTCTCCCGCTCTCACTTACAACCCATCCTCGCAGGGCTCCTGCTCACGAGCAAGGGGCTCCTCCTGTCCAGGTGGGCTTCTCAGGAGGTAGCTGCGCTCCTCCAAGTGGTCCAGGACCAGGCGCTGCATGACACGTTGATCTGGAAGCCACAGCAGCTCCTCAAACAGCCTCAAGGTGGCCATACTGATCTGGAGGGGAGGAAGGAAGAAGGGCAATGAGTCAGGAAAGCCCGCTAGGAGGCCCTGCTCCCAGCACTGGGAGCTGCTGAGTTCCACCACCTCCTTCCACCTGGAAAAAGGTGTAGGGAGATGGAAGTCAGGGGTTGGCCTCCGTTTTGGAAGAGAAGCTCTCACTTCAGGCAGCCTGGAGACACCCCTTGGAGACCCACAGAAACTCCAGGCAGCCAGCAGGCAGGGCCAGTTGGTAGCAGACAAGCAAGGGCAGCTATTGAGGGACAAGGGCACCATGTTGCTGGGTTTTGGGGTTGCAGACTGTCATTTCCCATCTTGATCGAGCCATGAACATAGGAAGAGGCTGTCGGATCAGGCCAATGGCCCATCTAGTCCAGCATCCTGTTCTCACAGTGGCCAACCAGATGCCCCAAAGGGAAACCTGAAATAGGATCCAAGCAGAAGAACAACTCTCTACAGAAGGGAGTCGCTCCTTCCCATTGATCATTTTGGTGTTCCTTTTCTGAACCTTACTAAGGGGCCTGGCAGATAATAATAATACAGTGGTGCCCCGCAAGACGAATGCCTCGCAAGACGAAAACCCACTAGACTAAAGGGTTTTCCGTTTTGGAGGTGCTTCGCAAAACGAATTTCCTATGGGCTTGCTTCGCAAGAGGAAAATGTCTTGTGAGTTTTTCTGACTTTTTCCCCCCTTTTCCTAAGCCCTAAGCCGCTTATCAGCTGATCCGCTAAAAGCCGCTAAACCGCTAATAGCGCTAATCCGCTAAGCTGTCAATGGGCTTGCTTCGCAAGACGAAAAAACCGCTAGACGAAGAGAATCGCGGAACGGATTCTTTTCGTCTTGCGAGGCACCACTGTAATGATGATGATAATAATAATAATAATAATAATAATAATAATAATTTATTTATATCCCGCCCTCCCCAGCTGAAGCCGGGCTCAGAGCGGCTAACAACAATAAAAGTAACACAGCATTCTAAATTCCATTCATTTTAAAATCAATTCAAAATCAAATTGATGGCAACCATTGCGCTAGAGTTCTGTGAGGATTACAGAAGGAGGGGGTCAGGCTGTGCCTTGGCCAAAGGCCTGGTGGAACAGCTCTGTCTTGCAGGCCCTGCGGGAAGATGTCAAGTCCCGCAGGGCTCTAGTCTCTTGTGACAGAGCGTTCCACCAGATTGGGGCCACAGCCGAAAAAGCCCTGGCTCTGGTTGAGGCCAGCCTAACCTCCCTGTGGCCCGGTACCTCCAAGATATTTTTGTTTGAAGAGCGTAAGGTCCTCTGTGGGACATACCAGGAGAGGCGGTCCCGTAGGTACGAGGCTCCTAGGCCGCGTAGGGCTTTAAATGTTCAAACCAGCACCTTAAACCTGATCCTGTACTCCACCGGGAGTCAGTGCAGCTGGTATAGCACCGGGTGAATGTGATCCCGCGGCGAGGACCCCATAAGGAGTCTCGCCGCGGCATTCTGCACCCGCTGGAGTTTCTGGGTCAGTCTCAAGGGCAGCCCCACATAGAGTAGAGATTCAACAACAGAGCTCACTGCTATCCTGGGGAAGCCTCAGCTGCTGCTGAAGGCTTCATTTCCTCCTAAAGAGCTGAGCCTGATTCCTTCCCTGGGGTTCATGAGGCCTCAAAGGAGGCATGAGAGTTTCCATTTTGCAAGGGAAGGTTTGGGGGGCAGGGGGAGGGCTGGAAAAGCATCCCCCATGCTGGGATCTCCTTGGCCTGCTGTGGTCTTCAGTCATCACTATCGCCCCAGGGTTAAGTTCCCAACAAGTGGGGAGAAGACCTCAAGCCCAACAAAACCCATAATTCCCAACCCCGCTCTGCAACTCCTGGGAGCCTGGCAGTTTCTGTGACTCAGAAAAAGTCCTCTGCACATGCTCTGAGGCTTTTGCTTGCTTCCCACAAGGAAGCGCCTGATGCTTGGCATTCAAAGGCTTGAAGACCTCCATCTTATCAAGGTGAAGTCCTGAACAGCCTGAGGTCCAGCAAGTTGCTGCCCCTTAAGGGCAGTCTGACCCAAGCACTGAGCCCCTGCTGCGTGCTACTGCTTTCTCCCCACTGACGCTTGCAGGAATCCTGCTCAGGTGGAACTTTCCCAGCAGGATTTCAGCTCACCTCGTCCGACAAGTGGTTGCAGCGCTCAATCAGTTGGGAGCAGAGGTGGTGTTGCGGCTGGTGGCCTGCATCCTTGGCCACTGCGGGTCCTTCCTTGGTTCCCAGCACAAACCCCACCAATTCCTGGAGGAGCGCAGGAGAGCGGATGTGTCTTGCCAAGGCAGTCAGGACAGCTGTCGAGAGAAGGATGCCGCGTTCTGACCTGCCAAGGAAGACAGGGATGGATGAATGAGGGGAGCTCATAAGCTATGGGCTTATTAGGCAGGCCTCCGAGTTCCCCCAAGCAGGACAAGGCTTGGTGCTCACCCCTCTTTCCATGTTAAGCTTGGACTCACATTTGCAGGAGCTGGGACTGCAGGACTCCCTGGAAAAACCTCTCAGCCACCGTCTCACTTACGGCACCTGCCACAACCTGGTGGGGTGAAACACCACAATGACTCATCATGATCTCTGCAGCTCCTCCTCATTCAGAAACCTGAGTCAGCTCGGAGGCCAAGGGAGAAGTGACAATGCAGAAAACTCCCCTGGAAAGGGGCAAAGAGCCTGAGGCAGCTTCCAAAGACTTAACTATGTGGATGTGGATGGAGGTTTCAGCAGGAGGTCTCTTCCTTTTAAAATATTTTATTAAAGTTTTCTTGGTTTACAAATGTATGTGCAATGTCTTTTTTCCCCCAAGTTACATTTTCCATAAGTCAGTTTCATTTGTTGAGGCATTAGAAAGAAAAAAGGGGAGAAGAAGTGGAGGGGGCCATGGTGGGTGGAGGTGGGGTCGGGAGGCGATATTTCTATTTTGCTTAATGTATGTGTGGGTTTTTGTGTCAGTGTCGTTTGTCCAGGTTCCCTTTGCTATTTGCTTGTGCTCCTTTGGTGGTGAGAGAAGCTGGGGTTGGGCTAGGGTGAGGTTGCTTGTTTGTGATTGGCTATGTTGAACTTTGTTTTCGTGTGTGAGTGGGGTGGGTGGGTGTTTTTGAATCAGGTTAGCCATACTGTATTGATTCATATGCTGTTGGTGGATTCTTGTCGTCTTGTTGGGCTGTATATGTGATATTGGGATGAAGGTATCGTCTTCTATTAGTCCCCGTGTCAGTTTCAGTTTATCGGTTAATTTTTCTAGTAGGGCTGTTTCCCATAATATTTGGTTCATGCTTATTCTTGACAGGTCTTTCCAGTGTCTGGCTATGATGTTTCTGGTCGCTGAGAGCAGGTGGGTTATGAGTTCTTTGTTATATGAGTGGGCATTATTGTCTTGGAATATGTTTAGTAGGGCCAGTTCTGGGGTGATTTCTAATACTTGCTTAGTTATCTTACACGTTCCTTATATGGCTGTTGTCCAGAATAGTTGGATTCTGGGGCACTCCCACCACATGTGGAGGTATGTGCCTGTGGAGGTGCACCCTCTCCAGCATTTTGGTGAGGTTCCTGGGCGTATTAGCGCTAGTTTCCTTGGTGTTAGGTACCACCAAGTTTCAGAGTGAGCTCTCAGCAGGAGGTCTCTTACCGGGTGGGCCTCTTTCGCTAGGCAATCACAGAGATCGAGCCAGGCAAAGAAAGCCTCCAGCCTGGCCTGGCCTGGAAAGTCGTTCTCCTCAAGGTAGCTGCCCTGAAGCCTGGAAGGGCGAGAGGTACAGTTCAGCAATGTATGGAGCACTGCTCTGTCTGAACATCTTGTCAGGCAGATTGAGAGTGAGAGGCAAAATAAGTCTGACAGCTTCAACACAGACTGGTTTGGGTTATACAGACACAGAAGAGGGAGGGAGATGTGTACTTTGCCTGACATTCGCTGAAAGTCAGTGTTTTACAGTGGTACAGTCATACCTCAGGATAAATACGCTCCAGGATAAGTATTTTCGGGTTGTGCTACGCGGCGACCCGGAAGTAACGGAGTGTGTTACTTCCGGGTTTCACCACTCGCGCATGCGCAGACGGTCAAAATGACGTCATGCGCGGAAACGGCGAAACGCAACTCGTACATGCACAGTCGCGCCTTACGTTCTAACAGGGCTCTGGAACTGATTCCGTTCGCATCCTGAGGTACCACTGTACTTTGGTTCCCGAATGGCTTGGCTCCCAAACAAATCGGCTCCTGAATACCGCAAACTGGAAGTGAGTATTCCGGTTTGTGAACGCTTTTCGGAAGCCGAATGTCCGACACGGCTTATGCGGCTTCCGATTGAGTGCAGGAAGCTCCCGCAGCCAACCGGAAGCCACGCCTTGGTTTTCGAACCATTTCGGGAGTCGAACAGATTCCTGGAATGGATTAAGTTCAAGAACTAAGGTACCACTGTATCTCTACATATACCAGTTTGTCAATCATATGCTCTTCAGTTTTAAAGTACGGTTGCATTCTGTGTGGGGGTTAAGTTCCAGGGATCACAGATATATGCAAAAACACGTATACCTGAACTAACTCCTTGAAACCTGCCCCCACATCTTATCTTCCAGAGCTGGTGCACCGAACAGGACTTACTCCCCAAGCAAGGCAGAGAGCTTTGAAGATCTTGAAAGATTCCGGTAAGCATGACAGAGCGCTTGAAAGCTCTTTCAACACTGGGAAAACCCGGCGTAAAAACCCACTAATTTTAAGCTCTCCACCTTGCCTGCATTTAATCTACACAACCAGCTAGGCCACTCCACTTGCTGGTGGAGGACCAAGGTCTAAGCCTCCTTGTGGCCCCCAAACTCTGGGGGTATCTTTACCTCCAGCTGACCGGCTGAAGCGTGGTGACATCAGCAGGGTTGACAGTGGCTGGGATGGCCTCGCACAGCGTGCAGAGGTGGTCAGCCACCAGGGGGCAAAGCCTGCTGTCTCGCGCCAGAGCCAGGGCAGCTGCTCGATGGTCGATGCTGGTTAGCAGCAGAAGGTTCTCTTGAGCTTTGAGGGCAACCTTCCTCTTCTGCAAGGGAGAGAAAACAAGGCTCCTGAAGGCCCTCCTTGATATGCAGTCTCACCTTCTCCACCCACCCTAGCAAGAGGCAGCATGCGCCCCACCCCACGGCCCTGTACCTTGCTCTTGCACAAGCTGATCAGGGAGGTCACCAGGTTTGGGGCAGAGGAGGCTGGTTCCACAAGCTGCACCTCACAGGAAGTTTCCTCTGGGCACAGTCTTCTGTCCTGCTCTACAGGGGTGAGCAGGGTCCGGGAAGGGTCCAAGGCAGGCTCTGCTGTTGCTCCCTGAGGTTGGAAGGCCTGATCCACTTTCTGCCCACTCGCCGCATTCTTGCCCTTGAAAACGGGGGGAGAATCTGGCTACATTATCGTTGTTTGGCATGCTGGGCTTACGGTGGGAAATCAAGCAAAGGCACAATGCCCCAGAAGGGTCTAACCCATAGGTGGCTCCTCCAGAATCAACACCAGGCATAGGCAAACAGATGTTTTGGGACTACAACTCCCATCATCCCTAGCTAACAGGACCAGTGGTCAGGGATGATGGGAATTGTAGTCTCAAAACATCTGGAGGGCCGAGTTTGCCTATGCCTGATCAACACTCTTGGAATGAGCCTGAGCTTTGCAGTTGAGCACCCACTGCAGAAAGCAACATCCACTGAGCTCCTTCAAATAATTGGTAAACTGCTTGATTCCAAAAACATAATGAGTTCATGCAATTCATACAACTGATTTGCAAACCCACCATGAAAGGCCTGCTTGGTGTGCATGGTTTGGGAGCACTGGAGATTCATTCTCTCTCTCTCACACACACACACACACACACCAAATAACTGTGGCAAGAGGCAGAAAAAGAATTAAGTGGTCTGTCAAGACTCTCAGCAATTTTTAAGTGGTCCGGCCAGGAGAGAATAGTTTGGGAACCACTAACTTAAGATAATTTCTGTTGAGTAAATGCTTTTGAAAAATAAAGCAATAAAAGATCATGTGTATTTCTGCAATAATAATAATAATAATAATAATAATAATAACAATAATAATATATTATTTATTCCCCGCCCATCTGGTTGGGCGGCTTCCAAAAAAATATTAAAATATCGTAATACATCAAACATTAAAAGCTTCCCTAAACAGGGCTGCCTTCAGATGTCTTCTAAAAGTCTGGTAGTTGTTGTTCTCTGTGACATCTGGTGGGTGGGCGTTCCACAGGGCAGGTGCCACTACTGAGAAAGCCCTCTGCCTGGTTCCCTGTAACTTGGTTTCTCGCAGTGAGGGAACCGCCAGAAGGCCCTCGGCGCTGGACCTCAGTGTCCAGGCAGAACGATGGAGGTGGAGACGCTCCTTCAGATATACTGGACCGAGGCCGTTTAGGGCTTTAAAGGTCATCCATGCACATACAGACCTTGCAAAAACAAAGCACTCTGCAGTCTGTCCCAGACTGTTAAAAGATGTACTGGCTCCTGTAGGCAAGCAGATCCAAGAGTCCCTCACCTCTAGGACGTAGGGCAGCAGGGCCGGATCCTGTTTGATCTTGGTACACAGGGCAGCAACAAGCTGCATCATTTCCTTCTCAGGCTCAGAGCCTAGCGCGTAGTTCCCAAGGTGGAGGAGTTTCTGTAGAAGGACAGTGAGTGGGTGGGTGAGGGTAGCAGTGGTTCCAAGGAGAGAAAGAATAGGAATACAGTACAATTGCATCTTACGCACATTTAAGATGCTCAATTTCAACCATAGGTGGTTGAAGGCCGCTGGCTGAAATCCTGCAAGTTAAATGCAAGCAAGTTGGAGAGATTAATAACTTTTTTTGCGCAGGGAGAACCCGCTGCAAAAAGAGTTTTTATACATCAAACCCACACATAAGATGCAATCATACTGTAACCAAAAGAGTTTTGAGCCCAGGGCTCAGAATCACATGAACCAAGAGAAAACATGCAAGTCTGCTTTGTTTTCAAAAATGGAATCCTGATCTTGTAGCAGAACTTGAGTTGCCTCGGCACAGAATTTGATTTTTCTTTGTCAGCACGGAGTACAATGCTAATTGGAACCTTCACCAGATTTGACGAAGAGGGGAGTGTCTTTGGCACGGGCAACTCAGACGAACCCTGGCTGGCTCAGCAGAAAGGAACTCACCTGGACAGGTCTGTACACGTTCAGGTAATGCAGCAGAGGGCACTGCATTTGTCCCAGCAAGCGGCTGAAGAAGAGGAGCACGTGAGACCTCATCCCCGTGGGATACTGGGGATCAGAAGAGAGACAAGAGTACTGCTACAGAGGGTCCCTTCGGAAGATCCTGCCCTGTCCCCTCCTGCCACCAGGCCTCAAAGAGCCTTGAGCCTGACTCAGACAAGTCAATGAGAACAGCAAAATAAAACACAACACCAAAAATTAGGAGTTCAGTTAAGCACCCTAAAATTGCAAACAACCCAGAAAGCATAAAACAGCCCAGCAACAGCCCTTCGAGTTATGCCTAGCTGCTGCCTCCACTTGAACAGAAAAGGAAAAAGAAAAGGTGCCTGTGTGTTGAATTTATTCTGCAGGAGAGTTCCATGATCATCCTCATCAATAATGTTTATAACCCCCCTTTTCCCCCCCTCCCCCTAATGTCTCAACAAATGAAACAGACTTGTAAAAATGTTACATGGAAAAAATACGAGAGACATTACACTTACTTCTGTAAAACAATAAAATCTTTAATAAAAATAAAATAAACCATTTAGTATGTAAAATCTTTAAGCGGTTAATGAAAATTAACGGTAAGATGATTTAAAGCAGAAAAATGTCTCTACAACATTTAAAACCAAAAATTAAAAAAAATACATCAGTAAAAACAGAGAAGCCATCAATAAAACATTCAGTTAAACATCAATAAATTATCAGGTAGGATCACGTGGTGACTCTTAAGAGGCCGGGAGTGTCTGCTTAAAAAGATGGATCTTTAGGAGGTGTTTAAAGCTTGCTTCTGCTTCTGCCTCACAAATAGTACATGGGAGGTACACAGGTCATGTTGGCTGGGGCAGACAATCCAACAGTACCTGGAGTGTCACAAGTTCCCCATCCTTGGCTTAAAAGATAAACCCAGCAACAGGATTGGGGGGGGGGCTCTCAGACCAGGCATCCTCTGTGGAACCCCTTAAACTAGGCATGCAATTCTCTTCTACTGCCTGACTCCTCCATGCAAAGTAAGAATCATGCCTGCAGCCAGCGGCACCACTGCCAAAAAGGCCCTGCTCCTATTGCATTTCAGCAAAGCAGACACTGCTTGGGCGGGAGGGACGGCAGAAAGTACAGGACTGCCTCAGAAGGGAAGCTGCGGTACCTCTGCTTTTGCCAGAGTGCTGAGGGTCTCCAGGATTTTGTGCTGAAGCAAGTACTCCAAACAGGGTCCCGTCTCCCCCGATGGCTGCTTCTTCTCCTCGTATGCTAGGATATCTAGCATCTGTTTCAAGCGCCAGGGGATGTCCGTCTCTTTTGCTGGTTTGTTTTCATCTTGAGAAAAGATAATCAGCTTGTCACAAGCATACCCACTCACCCGTTTTATATCAAACACAGGGATCTCATTCATTTCTTTATCCAAGCACTGAAAAGATGGTTGAAAAGCATCATTTAAAAACATTTTAATATGTTTTTTATTTATTCCTTGTTGTTTGCTCCCCTGGGCTCCTTTGGGATATTAAAATAAATATCCAGAACTGATACCTGCAGAATGCAACTGCATGTCAAATTCTGAATAGGGCTAAAGGATCTGTGCTGCTCCTCAACCACACTCTGATCCCAGAAGCTCTGTAGCAGCTTTCCCCAACCTCCAGATTCCAAGACAGCAAGACCGGAGGTCAAGGATGATGAAGTTATAGCAGTTCATTAACATCTGGAGGACACCACACAGGTGGAGGCTGATTTATGGGCCAGGATTTGTTTTTTGCCAGTGTTAACTGGCTTTTATCCATAATTTTATTTATACAAGTATTTCTACTTGCCCTTTTGCAAAACAGCAAGGTGGTTCCCTCTTGGAAAACAAGGACTAGCCCACTCTATGGCATTTTCTCATACTAACATCATATACTCCTGCCTTTCAAAGTTCTTCGGAAATGTCAGTTGGATCCAAAAGCTGTCATGTATCCTTAAAAGGGGGAAATGGCAGGAAACAAAACTAGCCAATTCTGTCCCTATAGATTCCCCTTTCCTCACCTTGATTTCATGGTTTGTTTGCTTTTTAAGGGAAAGATTTATTATCATTTTGATAAGAGTGTCTCCAGGGTACTTTTTGGGCAGGAAGGTGGGAGATAAGCATCTCAACTCCATATATAGCCTCATTTGAATGTGTGCCACACCGGTCTGACAGGTCAGGACAACTTGGGCCACAAAGATATTATTTCCCCTTTGAGGCTGCATGTCACCTGCCTTCCTTCGGAAAAGAACATTCACAGAATCACAGAACTGTGGAGTTGGAAGGGATCCAAAGTGTCATCTGGCCCAACCCCCTGCAGTGCAGGAATCACAGCTAACAATCTAAGAAACTTCCTCCACCTCCACAAAAATAATGTGTATCATAAGCTTTGCGTTTCCATCAATCAACAGTAAGAGCAACGGTAAAGAAAGTAGCAACAGCTCAACAAGAAGAAAAGCAAGGTGTGGCTGCACATAAAAGGGAGCGAGTGCTGGCATTCGTGGCCACAGGGGTTCCTACCGGTGGTCTCCAGGTAATACTGGGTGATGCCCTTCCAGTGGTCCGTGAAGGCGGCCGGGAGG
The DNA here is from genome assembly GCF_951804945.1 of Podarcis cretensis. Lineage (NCBI taxonomy): Eukaryota > Metazoa > Chordata > Lepidosauria > Squamata > Lacertidae > Podarcis > Podarcis cretensis. The sequence goes on along the minus strand of NC_137177.1, from coordinate 87,772,076 downwards.
TCCAGGCGTGGCTCCTCCTGCGGGGGGGGGGGGGGGAGAGAAGAAAGCGGTTGTGAGGGGAAAGGCCCACGCTGCTCCCTTGCTCATATGCCTCCTCAGCAGTACTGGATTTACATATACAGTGGTGCCTCGCAAGACGAAATTAATCCATTCCGCGAGTCTCTTCGTCTTGCGGTTTTTTCGTCCTGCGAAGCAAGCCCATTAGCGGCTTAGTGGCTAAGCGGCTTTAAGAAAAAGGAAACAAACTCGCAAGACGTTTCGTCTTGCGAAGCAAGCCCATAGGGAAATTCGTCTTGCGGAACAACTCAAAAAACGGAAAACTCTTTCGTCTTGCGCGTTTTTCGTCTTGCGAGGCATTCGTCTTGCAGCCAAACAAGCTATAGCTTAGGGCCCCATTCTCTTGCCCCCCCCATACTACTTAATAGTATTTCAGTTCAACAATTACTTTGATAAAATACATATTTTGTTATGTGCAAATGTCTTTAGGTACCTATTAGGTCCATAAATTACCATATAGCATATACAGTAGAACCCTCGGGCAACGTAAACTTTGGGATGTGAAAGAGGCAAACTCAGAAGTATATTTCCGGGTTTTGCCACTCGCGCATGTGCAGAAGCGCTCTATCCTGCCACGCGCATGCGAAGAAGCAGCACCTCCGGTTGCGGAAACCTCGGGATCTGCCCAGAGCTCTGGAACGGATCCCGTCCACAACCGGAGGAACCGCTGTATTCAACACAAAAAAACAGGGACAATTTGTTGTTGACAAAGGACAGCTGGACATATAAAGGGCCCCATTAGCTTCGGTAGCTTAGGGCCTCATCTAACCTAAATCCGGTCCTGGTCCTCAGCCCAGCCTGAAAGGACAGGCAGAAGGGAACAAAGAGGGGAGCAGTTTTCTAAGGAATGAGCTCCATCCCTGACCCCACCTGCGTGGGTCACCCGCCAGCCAGGTAGCCAGTGAGCCAACCAACATGGGCATGGCCAGGATTTTTGTTTTGAACCTCGGATTTGTATTAATGGGGGGGCTATGCCCATGCCAAGGGCAGGGGTACCTTTACCTTTACCTTTATGCCCATGCCAAACAATTAGGTAGCCAGGTAGCCTGACAGCCAGCTTCTTAGCCAGCCAACCAACCAATCAATTCGTTTGCCAGGTGGCCAGCCAGCTAGCCTGCCTGCCGGATAACCAATCAGGTAGCCAGTCAGCTCCCTGATCAGTTGATTGACCAGCCAGCCAGCCAGTCAGGGAGCCCAGCGGCCAGCCCAGCTCGGCTCCCTCGCCCCGCCGCTCACCGTCTCCACGGCCCGTTGCAGGAGGGCTCCCAGGCGGCCCAGGAGAGCCATGGCTTCTCCGCGGGAGGAGAGAGGAGGAGCCTCCCCGCCCAGGGCGCCGTCTGCGCCCTTTCTGCCCCCTCCGCCCGCCCGCGGCCGTTCCTTCCCAACCGAAGTGCGCCCTGATTGGTCCATCCGAGAGCGCCGGGGGGGGGGGGGGGGGCGGAAAGGGGCGCGGCCTCCGCGGGACGTCATCGGGGCGCGACGGATTTGGCGGCGCGGGAGGCGGCGGCGGCGGCCTCTCTGGGAGCTGCGCTTGTCTGCCGAGCGGCCTCCGCTACCCTTGAGGGCCGCCATGTCCTTGGCGCCGGTGCTGCGGGCTGGAAGGGCCCGCGCGGGACTCAGCTCGCTCAGGGGGGTGAGTAGGAAGGGGGGAGGGGGGGAGAAGGGCTTCCCTTGTGGACCCGCCTTTCCCCCTCAAGGTGTCGCCCGCCCTTGGTTCTCCCTCTCCCACAACAACCCTGTGAGGTAGGCTAGGCTGAGAGGCGGCGTCTGGCCCCCCAGAGCTCCCACCCTGCGAGGTGGACGGGGAGGAAGTGCCAGATTGGCTTCACTATGATCAGATAATGGAGGCTTATAAATTGGACAAGAAAATTGGATTCCAGGTGGAAAAATCGAAATTAGCCGCTAAGAATTGGAAAACTCAAGATCTACCCACACTGGAAGAGTGGCAGATGCAGCTGATGGACTATATGCAACTGGCCGAGATGACTGGCAGAATCCGAGACCTGGGAGAAGAGAGGGTTGAGGAGGACTGGGGGAAATTCAAGATTTATTTACAGAAATATTGTAATTTGGTTGAATGCTAAGAAGGATGCTAGATCATAAATAACTGCCTACCATTGAACTAGATTTGATTTTGATGATAAGTGAGAAATAAGGAAAATATAAATTTTTTGGAGAATTGTTAGATTTCATTTAAATGAGCGGAGATAAATATTGTAAACAAGTGGGTAGTTTGCTTGGAAAAAAATCTTCTGTAACGATGTAAGTGGGAGTGGGAGATGTGAGGGAGTCCAAAGAAGAGACGAAACTATGTTATGATGTAAGTAATTTTTATTTATGCATTTGTATTCAAAAATCTTAATAAATATGAAATTAAAAAAAAAAAGGAAAAATCGAAATTAGCAACAGAATTGTTAGAACCCAAAACTAAGGTTTTGTCAAAGATGTATAACTTGCTGCTGAAATGGAACACCCAGGATGAGACGGTGAAGTCTGCTATGATTAAATGGGCACAGGATGTTGGACATAATATTATGTTTGCTGACTGGGAACAGTTATGGACCACCGGTATGAAATTTACGGCATGTAATGCCTTAAGAGAGAATATTATGAAAATGATTTACAGGTGGTACATGACCCCAGTCAAGCTTGCAAAAATTTATCACTTGCCCGCTAATAAATGTTGGAAATGTAAAGAAATTGAAGGTACATTCTTTCACCTTTGGTGGACGTGCCCAAGGATTAAGACTTTCTGGGAAATGATCTACAATGAAATGAAAAAGGTATTTAAATACACTTTTCTGAAGAAACCAGAGGCCTTTCTCCCGGGCATGGTCGGCCAATTGGTGCCAAAGAAGGATAGAACTTTCTTCATGTACGCTACAGCAGCAGCAAGAATACTCATCGCAAAATATTGGAAGACACCAGATCTACCCACTCTGGAAGAATGGCAGATGAAGATGATGGACTATATGGGATTGGCAGAAATGACTGGCAGAATCCGAGACCAGGGAAAAGAGTCGGCGGAAGAAGATTGGAAGAAGTTTAAAGACTATTTGCAGAAATATTGTAAAATTAATGAATGTTAGAATGATGTTGGACAGAAATTAAGTGGTTTCCAGCTGTAATGTTTTAAGAGATATGGAAAATAAGGTTTTGAATTAAGTAAAAACTAATGGTGAGGATTTGCTGAATTTATAATTTGAACTGGAATATAAGAAAGGGAGGTATGAGGAGTTCCGGAAAATAAGTTAAAAGAAAATAGGTAAAGGGAAATTTTATGTGTTTTTTAGTTGTTTTTAATTTTTTTTTTGTATTTTTGTATTTTTGTTGTTTCTTTTTTGTTGTTTTATAATGTATTATTCTGGAAAATTTCAATAAATATAAAAAAAAAGAGGTGGACGGGGAGGGAGGAAGGCGAGCAGGCCCACCTCGGGCTGGAATTGGGGCCGCATCGCTTGGGTCGACAGCAACCACTGTAGGAATTATAATGGACTGAAAGCTGCCCCAGCTCCCCCCCCCCCCAATGTTCAATTTTCTTACCTTTTTAAAACAGCGCTTTGCAGATTGCTTGTTTACTTACTGTGTTTATATCCCGCCGCAAAGCGGTTTAGGTAAAGGTCATTGCCAAACGTAAGCATCCATCTGGAGAGTTTACAGTAGATGGCAAACGAGGCATTTTCTGAGGGGGGTTTCGGTGTTTTTCGTTTCAGGGAAGTAGTACTTTTAGCTAAATGCAGATTTAGGGAATCACTTAATGAGCTTAACACTCGCGGTTAAACAGTTGCTTAAAAACACACACACACACATACAATGGAGTTGTAGGTTTACATAGAAAAGTCATTAAGATGCCTCAGGTAAGGTTGCTAATATTGCAAGAAACCCTTGCTCTTTAATAATTGTCCTTTTTTTAATATGATATGGAGAGGGGGTAAAGCAGCTGTCAGCTTTGTAACTGATGTGAAATGTGACACTGATCTCTTGTGTGACAGAAACTTGAGATTTCTAGTTGGTACCAATGGTATTGGTTTGAAATATTTATGTCCTGCTTTATCTTGAGACAAAATAAAGTTTGCTGTTGTCTGAAGACACTTTGGGGCCTCTGCAGGCTTCCTTGTCAGACTTTGGTGCTCCTGCTGAGAGGGCCCTGATCCTATTTAGCTCCTGTTGAACTTCCGCTAGTTGGGAGCACACATATCAGAACTTCAGTTATTGAAGAAGACAGATAAGAGAGTAGATAGGGGAGGTGGTGGCCCTTAAGGTGTCCAGAATCTATAGAAGATTTTGCCTATTAAGTTGTTGCTGGCAATATTTCAGTCATTGTATGATTGTTTGAATCCATCTTAATTTGTGAATGTGACAATTGGTGATATGCTGGTATTAATGGTGGAATCTACACATATATAAAAACCATTTTGAAATGCTTTTTTTTAAAGCGTTTTTAGAAATACATTGAATTTCCCATAAGCTCACCATTGCCATCTTGTGTCACATTCTTATATCACACTTAAAACACACTTAAAACGTTTTGTTTGCAGCTGTATAGCTGAGTCCAATGAAAGGAAGCTCAGTTATAATTGGGGAGAATTCTGTTCATTGTAGGGAGCCAGTGTGATATAGTAGTTAGAGTATTGGACTAGGACCTGGGAGGCCAGGCATTAAATCCCCACTTAGCCTCATAGTTCAGTGGGTGTGACCCTGAGCCTAACCTACCCCATAGGGTTGTTTTACGAATTAAATGAGAAGCAGCAGAGCCAAGTATGCCACCTCCTTGAGGGGAAAAGTTGGGATGTAATTGCAGTTAATAAGCAATAAATAAATAATAGTGTTCTGTTGCATTTCTGGTGAAACTGGTATAAAGCTATCTAATGACATCTAATGTTTCTTTTTGAAAAGTTCTGTCAGAGTTAGGTCAATACTGTGGTTCCCCCCAAAAAAAAACAACCACCACCACCACCACATACACAGTATGGTTTTGTTGCATATAATGTTAATATGGCAGAACATTAAATCCCAAATATTGTTAATTCAATCTGATTTTTCCCTTCTAGGCAAGGCTTCATGTGAGTTCCCGGTGCAGCTTACGGTATAACTGGCTGGCATATATTTTGGGAGAGAGAACTACTCCAAGGTTGAATGAATACAGCAAAGTCTTCACGGTGGATGGCAATCTACGAAGCGGCAAGGGCAAGCTTGCGCAGCAAGTAGCAGAGAAGCTAGGCATGTACTCCTGTATTGCTGTTGGAACCCACACATAATTTGTAACCTTTTGGGTAGTGGAATGCCCTCCTTGGGGGAGGCTCACCTAGTACCATTGTTACATATCTTTAGGTGGTAGACAAAAGCATTCCTCTTAAACTAGGTCTTTGGCTATTCAAGTGGAGGAGGGAGATATTTTTTTGCCCGCCCACCCTGTTTCTATTTAATTTTTGTATCGGAGCTTTGGGTGTGTTTTTCTGTTGCTGCTTTTTTGGGAATCAGCATAGATTATCTATGTATCAATGACAGCCCTCTTCATTCTGGTTGACTTTTGATGGCTGGCTCTGGGTTGGAGGGTTCATTTCATATAGGCCTATTGCACAATTAACAAAACCATAGCAAACTAGTTGCAAGTTATATTTTCTGAGTCAAATCTACATACGTTTGGAGACGAAATGGAACTATTGCATCACTGCATTTATATTCCATCTTTTTCTCCAAGAACCTTAAGGTGCATAGTTCATCCTCTCTTCATTTATCTCCCACAACAACCCTGTGAGGCAGGTGAGGCAGTACCTGACCTGGGTCACCTAGTGAGCTTCATGGCCAAGTGGGTATTTGACTCCTGTTCGCCCAGGCCCTAGTCTGATACTCTAACCATTGTACGATACTGCCTGTCTTTGTAAACAGCAAACCATCTTTGTTTATAAATGTGTGTCTATTTTTTTTTAAATGCTATTTTATTAATTTTACAATAAAACAATAAACATCAAAACATCAACAAACACCAACATTCAAGCAACAAAAACACACAATCAATACATAACCAAAACAGAAAAAAAGAACAATATTACACACCTAAAAAAAAAGCTTAAGAAAAATTTAACATAAAAAGAAAGGGAAAAAAACTCTCTTCAAATTCATATCCTTCATAACCTTATTTTCCTGACTTCCACCCGCCCTCCTTTCTTCTATTCCACTTTAAATTTAATTCAGAAAATTCATTTTTATTAATTTTATCCTTTAAAAATTCCTTCAAATATTATATTATTCAGATTTTCGTCCAATATCTATCCCTTCTTTCATACTCTTATTTATCTTATTCACTAGAACCTCTTCGTTTCATTTCAGTGTCCTCAACATTCAAAAATTTTACAATGTTTTTGTAAATAGTTTTTAAACTTCTTCCAATCTTCTTCCACCTGCTCTTCTCCTATGTGTCTATGTTTTGGCAAGTGCTGCCTCAGAAGAGATGTTCCCTAATATGTGATGGAGGAGGAGAAATGCCTTGTATGAGAAAGTATCTGTCAGCCCTGTGGAATTTTGGTTGCTTATTTTAAGCATAATTAATAACTTGATGAATCTGTTTTTAATCAGAAACACTTTCTAAATTGACAAAAAAGATTTTTAATCAACTTCTAATATCCTAGATAATGGGTGTCTTAGTGTTATATTACACTTTGATCCATCCTGATCCCTCAGGACACAAGGTGTATAAAATAAATAAATATACAGCAGTGGCCATCTGGAGAAGATGGGATTTGAGAAGACTATTTTAAAGACAGAGACCTCCAGATGTCTTGCACTGGTTCGCTTCTGAAAAGTGGGCTTGGAGTGGAATGTCGTTGAAGAGTGCTGCGTAGATAATGTAAAGAAAGCCCTTGCATGTGTATAGAGACGCAATTCAGCTTGTATTCTGTAGTGGCTTAAGATGAACATCAATATCTAGCTTTCCCTTTCAAATCTTTGATTGCTCTTTCCAGGTATGCGATACTTTCCAGAAGCAGATATTCATTATGTGGACAGGGTCACAGGAGATAGAACAATATTGGATTCAAAATTCAGCGGTAATTGTAGCCTGGAGAAATTTTACAGCAGTCCTAAACACCCAGATGGAAACTCATATCGGCTTCAAGCCTGGTTATTCAGTAACCGCCTCCTACAGTACGCTGATGCCCTGGAACACCTGCTGACCACAGGTAATGTAGTTCCTTTTGTTCCTAAATAAACTTACTAATTGAAATTTGGATTCTGTTTAGAGAAAATGTGGCAAAAAACAAAACAAAAAACCATAACTGAGAATGCACAGGGCAGCAGCCAGCCATAGTTGGTTCTTCAGTCTTCTTCAACCTGGTGCCCTCCAGATGTTTTGGATTACAAGTCTCATTGGCGGCAAGCTTCTTGGACATTGCAGATACCAGGTTGATGAAGACTAGAACGTTTTGAGAAGCGGTACTTGTGCAATTGCAACTTGCATGATTGAAGACAGGCTGGTTGAAATTTAGCAAATTAAATGCACACATGTTTTTTCAGGGGTGAAAAAGAGCTTTTAAACTTTCTACTTTCCTTTCTGGGCTAGGCTTTCTCGGCGTGCTGGGTTTGGAAGCCTGGGGACAGCCCTGTGAGATCTTATGAGAGCTCGGATGGCCCTGCAGAAGCACCCCAGAGCTAACACATTGAGCTGGCCTTGCCCACTTAAAAGTTCTCTGCCTTGCTTGGTGGGCAAGGCCTGTTTGCTACACGCTTCCAGAAGAGTAAATAGGGTGGTTTGAGTACGCACATTTTTGCGTACAGTGGGGCCTCGCAAGACGAAAAGAATCCGTTCCGCGAGTCTCTTCGTCTAGCGGTTTTTTCGTCTTGCGAAGCAAGCCCATTGACGGCTTAGCGGATTAGCGCTATTAGCGGTTTAGCTGCTTTTAGTGGCTTTTAGTGGATTAGCGGATTAGCGGATAAGCGGCTTAGCGGCTTAGAAAAAGGGGGGGGGAGAGGAAAAAATCCCCGCAGGAACTCGCAAGACATTTTCCTCTTGCGAAGCAAGCCCATAGGAAATTCGTTTTGCGAAGCACCTCCAAAACGGAAAACTCTTTCGTCTAGCGAGTTTTCCGTCTTTCGAGGCATTCATCTTGCGGGGCACCACTGTATATGTGCCACCCCCAGAATAGAATTCCTGTATAAGATCTGATTGTACTGTACTTCTTCAAAGGTATTTTGAACAAATATGATCTGGAGGGTTGAGTGGTTTGCCAAAGCAGAGCACTGCACTTCCTGCCAACTTTAAGATACAACTGCAGGTTCTTCCTGTGATTAGCAGACCTTGAACATGTGGGCTTTAGGATATGGTGTCAAAAAATTAATTATTGCCTGCATAATGCTGCTTTGCAAACTGGGAGAAAATCATAATAAGAAGCAGCGTTGAGGAGCACAAGCTTTAAATAAAGGTTGCCTAAATAAAAACTTACCTCGCTCTAAGCCCAAACCCCCTAACTTGTATGAATAATATGTGATGGTGTGTCTCATTCTGAAGTTGTGGTCCCTTTTTAACTTCAGGGCAAGGAGTGGTTCTGGAGCGCTCCCCCTACAGTGACTTTGTGTTCTTGGAGGCGATGTATAAGCAGGGCTACATCCACAAGAGGTGTAAGTCATCGTTTGAATTTTTTATTTATTTAAAAGATTTATAACCCAGCCATCATCGGTACTGCTTTGGATTATGGGGGGCAAACAAACAAGGCCCGAATCCTGTTGGAAGAAGGTAGGACTGGAACAGGGGAGCCCAATTGTACTCTTCACTTTTCCCCCAGACCTGAAACTTACCTCCCTCTGCTCTGCCCATGACCACTGTGGTATGTGTGTGTGTGTTTGGGGGGTGGGTTGTGATATAGCATCATCATGTAAGTAGAAGGAACTTGCTGTTGAGTAGGAGTCTCTCCCAACCCTCCCTTGAGATGCAGGGAATTGATCTGGGACTTTTTATTTGCAAGGCAGACACACTATGACCTCTGAGCTAGGCAATGAGGGAGCTCCTTGGCTTGTCCTTGTACAAAGAGTTGCTGTGTTCTTGGTGTGTGCTGATCTAACCACAGAGCTTCCTGGCTTTTGGGTAGGAGAATGAGGGAGCAGAGAGAGTTGTGGCAGGAGAAGGGGACTTGCTGGGTCATCTGCAAGCGATTTTTAATTTTTTGACTCTCCAAAGGTGGTCTCACAGGCACAATGTGATACAGTGGTACATTTCAGTACACATCTGCTACAGAGTGGTTTGAATAGCTGGTGTAAAACTTTCCATTTTCTCTGCCTGAAACAAGACATGCCTTTAGCTGACGAAAGCATTCTCTCGCTGGCTTTCTTTCTAGGCGTGGAGCACTATGATACAATGAAGGATCTTAGTCTTTCTGATTTCTTGCCCCCTCACCTGACCATTTATATTGACGTACCTGTCTCAGAAGTAATGAAAAGGATTGAAGAGAGAGGCAAGGTATGCTTGGTTTGGGCGGGCGAATAATATTGTGTTCACTAAGCCCGCAACTTACACACATTTAACTTGTGCACATTCAGCTTTATCACCTTGGCAAAATAACAAATAAGGGAGGTGGAAAGCAAGAGAGTGTACGGGGGGAAAAGACTTTGGCCATCCCACCGACCATTGAACCCAGTGTGTTTTGACTACATGTGATTTTGGCTTTAGGTGTGATCCCAGGGTTGTAACCCCCACGTGAGTTGCGGGCTTAGTGTATTAGTCTGACAAAGAGTGCTTCTTCTCCAGAAATGTAGAACTTGTGGTACCAGGATTCTTTTTCTACTGACAAATCGCTTTAGGGTGTGGAAGACTGTCCTCATAGGAATATATTACGTTTTAACTCTGCGAGTCAGCTTGCTTCCTTATTTATATAAAGCATTTTTGCCAGCCTCTTGAGCTGAAAAGGTTTGCAGAGTGGTTTACAGAAGTCCATGCCCCAGGGGCTTATAATTAAAACATACAAGGCAAAAGGAAAAGGGGATGAGGAGGGAAGAGGAAAACAAGCAAAGCCAGACACTGGTTGTTAAAGCTGCATGGTTTCTTCTTACAATGGCCAGGTGGAATTTCAGGGTGGGGGAGAGGAGCTGATCTCAGCTGAGTGGAAGGAATGAGTGGTTCCACTTCCATCTCCTTCTGCTCCAGCAGAGTGGGGAGAACTTGGAGGAAACGGTGGGGTAGGAAAGCAATCACTCAAGTAAGTAAGTTACAAAAGTGTCTTGTGGTGTGACTTTTCGTCCCTCCCCTACTGGTATTACTAAAGGGCAAGAGGGAAAGACCTTCCTGGACAAGTGCATCTTCTGACTTTGATCAGCACTGCGTTGGTACAAATAATTCTGAAGCCTCTCTGGAAATTCTAGATGTTATAATAAAGGTGGTAGTTAAACGACTTTAGCTGGTCAAATGAATACAGCAGTAGTAGCTTCAGTCACATTGAGTTTGAATGTGTGATTTTTATTTTATTTTAAAGCCGTATGAAAAGAAAGTATCACCTGCGTATCTTCAGAGCATTGAAGATGGCTACAAGAAATCTTTCCTGCCTCAGATAAGGTTAGCATGTGTTAACACGAAACAAGCACCGTTTAGTAAAACTGCTTGTACATCAGCAGCTTTGTGTTACACTGTTTGTATTCTGGTTTTTAATGTACGATTGGCCTTAGAAATTACAGTGCAAATCTCAGCTTTGCTCTCTGTCAAAGAACTGAAAGAAAAGAACTGGACGGTGCTTCCCTCTTGGGTGTTTCCATTCATAGGCTGATCTGTCTTAACCCTCTTGGCTCTTCTTTCTCTGCCTTGTGCCACCCTTTCCAGGTTCACATCTGGCTGCACTCTTTTCGCCCCATTTCAATTTGCTTCTGGACTTCTACTCCCACATCTTCAGGTGTGGCCTCTCCTAGTTGGTTCTTCATCTTCACACTGCATTTGTTTTTGACCCCTTCTTGTCCTGTCCAAAACTACATCTTCGTTAATTTTGCTTTCCAAACAACTCAATTTACTCATTCTTTCCTGCCACATTATTTCAGACACTTCCAGTTTATATAAATTACCTTTGAAGAAATTAACTTAATTACTTCTTTTTTAAAAAAATTCTGTTTTGCTGCACCTCTCTGTTTCTGCTCTGAATTCTCTTAACTCCTGTACTTGCTTAACTTAATCCATTTCAATATGGGATTTCTTACTTTTAACTAATATTTTGTTTCTTGTATGTTTTTAGGCTATCGTTCTGCAAGTTGGAATTTATTTAATAAAACAATTTATATCTCACCTTTCTGTGCTATTGAAAACACTCAAGGCATATTTAGTTCTTCTTGATTAATGCATTGCAGAGGGTTGGACTAGATGACCCCTGGGTCCCTTCCAACTCTACAATTCTATTTACAATACAATTGTACTTAAAAATGGGGCATCATAGTTTTTAGGGGGCTAACCAGGTTGGGATAGCTGGGTAGCAGGCTTGTTGGGTTTTGAATGTCTTACGTAGATTTTTCAGTTTCGTTGTTCTGTATGGGACAATGACAATAAAGATTATTGTATTGTATCGTATGATTTTGTAGCTTTCCCCTTCCGTTTTTATTTATTTATTTACTAATTATAAAAATGTTTATGTACTGCTATGTCATAAAAAAAAATATATCGCAGCAGTTAAACATAAAGCTATACAATAAAAGTCATAAAGAAGTTAAAAAGAGATATCAGTTAACCATTGTGGAGGATTGTGTTGTTTGCCTGAACAGGCATGGCAGAATGGAAAAGTTTTCAACAGGCATTTAAAAGTTGGCACAGAAGGTGCTTGCTGAATCTCAAGTGGCAGGGCATTCCACAGGATTGGGCCAATGACACTAAAGGCTCGGCTTGTTGTCAAACGAACCTCACCAAAATCTGTGATTACAGCTGTGTCTCTCTGCCGCTGCCGCCCTCCACCCCACCTTCTCCCAAGCATGTTGTCGTTGAAAGGTTGTTGTGTTACCCCAGATATGTCCTGTTGCCCCTCCAGAATCCATTCTCATCTCTCCTGCAGCTCTGGGATATGGCACATTCTGTAGCAACTCCATGACATACATGCAGTATGTGATTTGGGGGTTGCCTCTTGTTTCCCAAGACCATATAACACTGGTCCTGAAAGATCTTCATTGGCTCCCAATATGTTTCCGAGCACAATTCAAAGTATTGGTGCTGACCTCTAAAGCCCTAAACAGCCTCGGTCCTATATACCTGAAGGAGTGTCTCCACCCCCATCATCCAGCTGAGGTCCAGCGCCGAGGGCCTTCTGGTGGTTCCCTCGCTGCGAGAAGTGAGGTTACAGGGAACCAGGCAGAGGGCCTTCTCAGCAGTGGTGCCTGCCCTGTGGAATGCCCTCCCAGCAGATGTCAAGGCAATAAACAACTATCTGACTTTTTAGAAGACATCTGAAGGCAGTCCTGTTTAGGGAAGTTTTTAATGTTTTTTAAGCTGTATTGTTTTTAATATGCAGTTGGGAGCTGCCCAGAGTGGCTGGGGAAACCCAGCCAGATGGGCGGGGTATAAATAATAAATTATTATTATTACTATTATTATTATTATTTTCCCCCATATCAAACAAAGTGATTCAATGTTACCTTGTTTCCTTCTAGTGAGACTTCTGAGGTCTTGCAGTATACCACAAGCGAGGCTGAACACGTGGAAAAAGTAAGTTGCCATGAGCTCTCTCTCTCTCTGTGTGTGACCTCTTTTGCAGGATCCCTTCCATTGCTCTCATGGTGGTGGAAACTGCTTGTGTGTTTACTGTCCATCTTTCCAGCTTTCCTTTGTCAGGTTCAGGAAGGATGAAATAAAGTGGGCATGTTCAGAGAAGTGCAACTAGGCTAGCAGAGCAAGCCGTATCCAACACCCCCTGCCTGCTCGTTCTAGCCAGTGTGTGTGTGTGTGTGTGTGTGTGATATTTCTCCTTTATTCCATTGTATTTCCTCCCTCTTGGTTTCTGTGGAAGTGGGAGTGAACTAACTGCATCAGCTGGAAGCTGACAGGTCTTTGTGCAGCAAGCCTTTCAAGTAGGGAATTTCCCAGTCTGCATCTATATCAGAATTGGTTTTGAGATGTGTTTATTGTTTTATCGATCTGTCAGGAATTCTTTAGCTGTGATTCCTGCATTACAGGGGTTGGATTAGATGACCCTTGGGGTTCCTTCCAGCTCTACAGTTCTATGATTTTAAGAAAAGCAATATGGCCGTCCCTGGGGCAAGGGTTGCATTAAGCTTACAAAAGGCCTTGAATTCTTGGTGTGTTTTATCACACATGCACCTTCACCTCTTCCCCTGGAGTATTGGGGGAGCTGTAGGAAGTAGGTGGCAAGAATTTGTCCCTTCAACTTCCAGTGAGGTTCAGAGGAGTGTCCTTTCCCCTGCAAGTGATCAAAGGGAGGGCTCACAGCTGAATGGAAGAACACCGCTTTTGCATGCAGAAGTTCTCAGATGGCCTCCTTGGTGATACTGCAGTGGTGTCTGTGCTATGAAGTTATTAATATTGTGATTTATTATCTGTGTGTGTGATGCTGAACCGTTAGCCACTTTGTGTTCCCCCTGGGAAGGTAGGCAAATCACAGTCTGATCGTGTCTTGTGGTGGATCGTGTCCAGGGATGGCACATAGATGCAAAAACGTGTATATCTGAACCACTTCCTTGGAACTGCCCCCTACACAGACCATCCTTACTTTCCAAGCAAGGCAGAGATTTGATTGTACTGTAAACCAAAATATTGGGGGGGGGTGAGTTACAGGATATTGGCTTGCTGGGAACAGGAATTGCTCAGTCTCTCATTTCCTTTCTAATCACCTTGCCTGAACTCTGCACTTAATGGAGTTCCTTGTTGCAGATTTTAGACCAGGCATCCCCAACCTTCGGCCCTCCAGATGTTTTGGACTACAATTCCCTGACTGCTGGTCCTGCTAGCTAGGGATCATGGGGGTTGTAGGCCAAAACATCTGGAGGGCTGCAGGTTGGGTGTGCCTGTTTTAGACTTTCCACCACATTTCATTCCAGTTCATTCTCCAGATTAAGCTGATTTTTAAAAACCCATCTAAACTCCATACTTTAACGCCTGTGGTGCAGCATATACCCCTTGGTCATCTTGGCCTTGCAGCCTTGTGGTAGCAAAGAAGCTCAGGTGTCCTTGTGGCAAGCTGACTGGTTGCTTTGATGCTAATCCTTTTCTCTTGGCAGGTAATAGAAGATATTGAGTACCTGAAGTTCAACAAGGGGCCTTGGCCCGAACAGGATGACGTCTCTTTTCATCACTTGAGGGTTCTGTAAGGATGGAGTTTCTAACTAGTCTAACTAGTCTCCTTTCATGTTGCATCTCTTGCTTACAGAAGCATCTCAGAGCCGCCTCCTGCTGCGGAGCGTGGCACAGCTTTAATGTTTCAGAATTGAATACATACAGCAGTGTTTCCTGTATATTGAATTATCTCCCCCCCCCCCAATGCAAAATTACAACAAAAATTACAAACATAAAATCCAAAAGAAGAAGAAAAAACACAAAACAAAACCACACCTACAAAGAAAACCATGCCATCATAATAATCTTTACGTACATATTGACTTCCTTCCTCTGTTTTGAGACCTCACAATTTTTAATCTTTCTGAACTGTTGTGTCTAATGTAAATTACCTCTATCTTTATACCATTCACACCGTTTTTCAATTTCTTTAACCCTGCAAAGCTTCATTCGTTACATACCGATATACTTACTCCAGAACAATGTTTTTTCTTATATTCTTTAACACAATCCCATTCTTTTGCTAATTTTTGGTCTGATTGTCCCCTTAAGAATGCTGTGAATCTTGCCAAATTTATATATTCACAAAGTTTAATTTGCCATTCTTTTATTGATGGAATTTCCCCCCCTTTCCATTTTTGCTATGAGCATTCTGGCAGCTGTTGTCGCATAGAGGAGTACTTTCCTTTGATTGCCATGAATTTCGTTTGTAATTATACCTAAAAGGAATGCCTCTGGTTTTTTACTAAAAGATATTTTAAACATCTTTTTGATTTATTCATATATTTCATTCCAAAATTGTTTAATAGGTCGGCATTCCCACCACATGTGAAACATTGTTCCTATTTCTTTCTTGCATCTCCAACAGATATTTGATTTTGATTTATAAATTTTTGCCAATTGGATTATCAAGGCATACTCTTGATATATTTTTATTTTTTTATCTAGGATTGAAGTTTGAGGTGCTTCACAGTGGGGATTGCCTTCCCCTCAGGGGGATGCTAACCCTGGTTTTTTATGCCCTCGGATTAGCAGCAAACAGCAATGACTTGCAGAGGTTCAGCTGCATTTCTGCATTTCTGTAATTCTGCATTCTGTATTCATTTCTGTATTCTGCATTCTGCATTTCTGGGCCATTCATTTGCTAGGTGGAGATGCCCACCCTGTGCAGAGGCAAAACAGAGTAGTGACTCATGCAGAGAGGCAGCAAGCACCTTTGAAGCTGGTACTTAATTGGTACTTAATTCAAGCCCAAGCCGAGGAAGGAGAAAAGCTGCTTGTCTATCCCCCTCTGTGGAACTCTGGCCTGCTTTTGGGTGGGTGGGTGGTGACTGGGAGCGGCCACCAAGACCATATAACACCGGTCTTGAAAGACCTACACTGGCTCCCAGTACGTTTCCGAGCACAATTCAAAGTGTTGGTGCTGACCTTAATGCCCTAAATGGCCTCGGTCCAGTATATCTGAAGGAGCGTCTCCACCTCCATCGTTCTGCCCGGACACTGAGGTCCAGCGCCGAGGGCCTTCTGGCAGTTCCCTCGCAGTGAGAAGCCAAGTTACAGGGAAGCAGGCAGAGGGCCTTCTCGGTAGTGGCACCCGCCCTGTGGAACACCCTCCCACCAGATGTCAAAGAGAAAAATAACTACCAGACTTTTAGAAGACATCTGAAGGCAGCCCTCTTTAGGGAAGCTTTTAATGTTTAATAGGTTATTGTATTTTAGTGTTTTGTTGGAAGCCGCCCAGAGTGGCTGAGGGGACCCAGCTAGATGGGCGGGGTATAAATAATAAATTATTATTATTATTAACTGATGTTGATAGATTGAAAGGAGCACCTTCTCTCCTTACCCCCACCACCCAAAAAATGCTGTCATTCCCACCCCCCACCCCCCCACCCCCGGTGTGAATCCCCAAAGCTGCTGCCTTTTCAGTAAGCATAACCAAGTTGCTGTTGTTATTTTTTTTGCATGTTAGGGCACAGGACAAGTACAGTGTGATCCTCCCTACCACTCTCCCTTTCTACATACCTGAAATCACAGTGGGAGGCCTCGATGCTGACAAAGCATTTACTGAATACAAGGAGGTAAGAGGAGAACATTCAGTGGTGGTACAGTAAAATGTAATTTTGGAAGGTGGCAGAAGAGGAACTCCCAAGAGACATCCTGCATATTTAAGGTTTAAGGTCCAGCATGCTGGTACTTTTTCACGGTGATGGGCTGTGAACCTTCATCTTGTCAGTGTTCTTTTGGTTTCATGCTCAGATACTTCAGGTGCCTTGTACATAACCACCCACCTTTTTCAATTTAGCAATTTTTAAAATGAGGTTATTTGATCCTCAAACAGCTCACCTTTTAGATCTGTAGTCTGAGAGAGGTGGTATTTTGTACACAAAAAAATGTAAAAGTGGAAAAGTGGTATAATACCGACAAAAACAGAGTGGCTTGCCAAATTATTGGAGTATTACAATATATCCAAAGCAATGGGAGAAATCTGAAGGATCTCAAAACAGAAGATAGACAAGGACTGGAAGATGTTTAAAGGATATTTGCAAAATCGTATTGAAAAATCAGAACTCCTGTTAGAATAAACAAGTTCCGTTATAAATACTGAAATACTAAATAAGATGGATAACAATGTGTAACAGAAAAAGAAGTAGAAAGTTGGTTTAGAAGTGTGTGAAAGAAAGTAATAGAAGTGGAAAGAAATTGCAGTTGAGTAGATTGGAGGTCTAACACAAGGGTGGGGTGAGGGGTGGTGGTGGGAAAAGTATGTGTGGGATTGAGTGTGGGTATGTATGAATATTTTTAAGGATTATATAAAATGTATGTTTGTTTGTATATTCGTAATATGTATTAATGTTGAATTGTTTTAATAGAATAAATGTAAAAATTACTTTTAAAAAATGTACACTGTTATGAAAAAAAACTTGTGCCCAATCCCCCCCCCCAAAAAAAATTCTGAAACTTGCAGTTTTCTTAAAAAAAGAATTCTCTGGAGATCTGCAGCTGCAGTTCTTCATACAGCACTTAAACTTTGGCTCTCCTACAGGAGGCAGTGATGGCCACCAACTTAGATGGCTTTAAAAGAGGATGAGAGAATTTCCTGAAGGAGAGGGCTGTTGATGGTTTACTAGCTATTCTCTGCCTCCACAGTTAGAGACAACAATGCTTCTGAATGCCAGTTGCTGGAAACCACAGGAGGAGAGAGGGCTCTCATTCTCAGGTCCTGCTTGCACTGGCTGGCCACTGTGAAAACAGGAAGCTGGACTAAATGGGCCATTGGCCTGATCCAGTAGCCAGGCTCTTCTAATGTTCTTATGAGAGAACCAGAGAGGAGAGGGAATGGCTATCAGTCCATTATAAGTTTGCGGGGTCAGTGTTTTCCACAGCCTGCTAAAAAAACCTTACGTTGAAAAACTGTGTTCAGTTCTGGTTGCCATACCCCAAAGGGCTCAGAAAGGGCAACCAAAATATCATGAAGCTGAAACAGCTCCCTATGAAGGATGGCTACCACCTCATGCCCACGTGGTCAGGCTTTTTTCAAGGAGAAAGGAACATTTTATTATGACAACACACTTAAGAAGTGTGTGTGTGTGTGTGTGTGTGTGTGTGTGTGTGTGATGAGAACATGGCAAGAGGTGTATAAAACCATGCATAGTATAGAGAAAGTGGAATGAGAGCAGCTTTCTCTGCCTCTCATATAATGCTAGAACGTAGTGGGGTCATAAGGGACACGGGTGGCGCTGTGGGTTAAACCCCAGAGCCTAAGACTTGCCGATCAGAAGGTCGGCGGTTCGAATTCCCCTGACGGGGTGAGCTCCCGTTGCTCGGTCCCTGCTCCTGCCCACCTAGCAGTTCGCAAGCACATCAAAGTGCAAGTAGATAAATAGGTACCGCACCAGTGGGAAGGTAAACGGCATTTCCGTGCGCTGCTCTGGTTCGCCAGAAGCAGCTTAGTCATGCTGGCCACATGACCCGGAAGCTGTATGCCGGCTCCCTCGGCCAGTAAAGCGAGATGAGCGCTGCAACCCCAGAGTCGGCCGTGACTGGACCTAAATGGTCAGGGGTCCCTTTACCTTAATGGGGTCATGCGGTGAAGCTAAACATTGGAGAAGCTGAAGGAAGGTCTTTTTTATGCTGTGCCGCCGCCGTGGAATTGGCTCTCATAAGATGTCGTGGCAGCCACCACCTTTGAAAAGGGAATTGTTTATGGCTATGAGCCACAGCGACAATATTCTTCTCACTGTTTTCCTGGAGTCGTTATGCCTCTGAATGTCACTTGTCGGGAATCTAAAGTTAGGGAGAAAACTGCTGTGGCACTCAGGTCTGCCTTCTCATAGCCATCTGGCTAGCCACAGTGGGAACAGGATGCTTTGGCCTGATCCAGCAGGCCCGCTCTTATATTTTCAGGGGAGTGATGACAAGTGTGAAGCTGTGCCCTTATCCTCATGGATCTTCTGTGCTTTCTACTGCAGCTTCCTGGACGTAAATACGAACAAGGCTACAACGCTGAGGTGGGCGACAAATGGATCTGGCTGAAATAACGGGTTGGTGGAGCTGCTGTTATCAGCCTGCCTTTTATGGGTGATGCCTGAAGCTGGACCGACACGACCAGGTCATTGTCGAATGACCTTGAAAAGAACGAAGTCTAAAAGTAATTCTCAACTGAAACCCATTAGGAAGACTGATAAGTGATTGGCATGGCAGGTAGGCATGGCCCTGGGAATGTGGTCTTATCATCACAATGGTGGCTGGTCCAGGAGCTTGGCTGGATTTGGATAAAATAAAACCCTTTACTCGTGCTATTTTCTTAGTATTTTTCTTCGCACAGCACATAGTTAAACTATGGAACTCACTCCCGCAGGAAGCGGTGTTGGCTGCTGTCAGGGGTTCAGGAGCAGAAGCACAGGGAAGAGGGGAGATGGAGAGCGAAGGGGAAGAATCTGAGGGCAGCGTAGGAGAAGATGACAGTGGCCCGAGAGATTCCATGAGCCTCTCCAGTGAATCGGAAGATTCACAGAAGGGGGCGCCAGTGGCCAGGGCAAGGGGATTCCCAAGGGGGACACTCCAGGAGCAAGGGGCCAGCAGGGACTCCCAGAGTAGCAGTTGGAAATCAGGACCAGCTTCCCCACCAGAGCATAGTGGGGGGGAAGAGTCCCAGGTATCGAGGGCAGAGGATTCCACACCAGGGAGTGAAGATAAGTCAGGGCTGGCCACGCCTCCATCGGAGAGCCAGACAACGGAGGGGAGGTCAGATCCGGGCAGTATCCCGGAAGAGGGAAGCAGTGACAGAAGCAGTGTGACGGTCAGGAGGAAGGTCACTGGGTTGGCGCGAGAGGCAAGTTCAAATGTACAGGAGCGCGGGACAGCAGAGAATGAGGATTGGGAACCGGGTCCTAAAGCCCGCCGGAGACAGGGGGAGGAGTCAGCCGACTCAGCGTCGGAAGAGTCCAGAAAGGGGAAAGCCCCGGTGGGCAGGAGGACCCAGAGGAGGAGAGAACAACGGAAAAGGTGGAGCAGGGCTAGGATCTTAAACTGGTGCCAGAGGGGAGGAGATTCAGACGGGACTTCGCCGGTTTAGGGTTTAAGACGTAGGGCTGCGCGCTGTGGCTTTGGAATGGAAGTTGAACTTCAATAAAGACTTTTGTACATAACGACGATCGGGCGTTGGTCCTCTGTGAGCTGGGACCTAGGGGCAGCTCTGACAGCTGCCAACTTGGAAGGCTTTAAACGAGAATTAGACACATTCATGGAGCAGAGGGCTATCAATGGCAGCCAGCCACAATGGCTATGCTCTGCCTGCGTAGTCGGAGGCAGCAATGCTTCTGAATTCCAGCTGGTGGAAACCACAGGAGGGGTGAATGTGATTGTGTTTGAATCCTGCTTGCAAGTTTCCACATAGGGGCATCTGGTTGGCCACTGTGAGAACAGGGTGCTGGACTAGATGGGTCCTTGGCCTGATCCAGAAGCTTCTTCTGTGTTCTTTCAGCAGGCTGTATGTGCGGTTACCCAAAGGCCCAGTCTGGCTCAGAGGAAGAATAATGTGCAGTCTCAGAGTAGATTGCTAGATTTCTCTTCTATTGCCTGTGGTCTGTTGTCTTAGAAGTGGCTGGGCAGTGTCTTTTTATTTTTTTGAAGGAGGAATGTGCCAGGGAGGGCTTGAAAAATGACCAGTTCCCTCTATCCTCATCCAAACGTTTTCTTAGTGAGCATTTCTCACTTTTTCCTGCATTGGTTACTTCAAGACTGGAACTTCAAGACTTCTTTCTCCTGCATTGGTTACTTCCAGACTGGAACACTGCAATGCCCTCTGTGTGGGGCTTCCCTTGCGCTTGATCTGGAAGCTGTAGTTAGTGCAGAATGCTGCAACACGATTGCTGACAGAGTGAGGCCTTGTCAGCATAGAACACCTTTGCTCAGAGATTTGCACTACTTGCAGGATCACCTTAGCACATAGACACCCACTCGATTGCTTCGATTGACAGAACTGGCACTGTTACAGGTTCCATATAATACTCATTTCGTATTTGTAAGAAATTGATTTTTTAGTGTGGCAGCGGCTACACTCTGGGATTCCCTGCCATTTGATATCAGATAGGCGCGTCCACTATACTCTTTCTGGTTCTGTGCCCAGAAGATTTTTGTTCAGACAAGGCTACCCAGACATTTAGAAAATTGCTATATTTTTTAATCTGTTCTCAATTTATTGTTTTGCTTTAGGGTTTTTAGGGTTTTTACTAGTAATTTTATTGTTTTATTCCATTTGTAAATTGCTTTGAGGTTTTGTTTTGTTGTTAATGATCAAACGGTGCATAGATTTTATGAAATAATAAACAGAGGAGAGGCTAGAAAGGATTTAACAGTGTGGTGCAGCTCATACATTAGTCCTGACAAACAAATAACAAAGCAAGGACAAGACCTTTTTGAATAAAGCCACTTCACATTTAATTAAAAGGGGGTGGGGGTTAGAGAGGAAATCATTTTCACACAGATTCTGACATCAGCCAAAGTGGGTGGTGGAATAGGGGTAGGCCGCTCTTCGCACTAGGAGGTCCGTATTTATAGATATGCTCACAGAATAGCAGTGAAAAGCAAGTAGAGGCCGGTGACTTCTAATAAATTACATTCTTTACATTTGCACAAAGTGGAGTGGCCAGGAGGGAGGAAATGGAGGGGGGGGCAGCATGGCAGGGGCTGTGTGGAGGGAAAAGGTGTGAGCTGAACACTGGGCTCCTGAGCCAGGAAAGGCAGTTTCTCCCACAGCCCTGGGGAATGGCTCATTGGGCAGTCTTGGTGGCTGGATTTCAGGGCCAGGGTGCTGTCCTGCTGCTCCCCAGATATTTGGGGCTCCCTTGAGCTCCAGCCAGCACGCTGGGTTGGTGGTAGCTGCCATCAAAAGCAGTTGGAAGGTGCCAGGTGGAGGGAAAGCACCTCTCTCATCATCTTCCTGACTCAAAAGATAGACTTGCTTGGGCCTAGACTGCTGCTGCTGCTTTGATCCACCCCACCAAGGGCAGCGAACCCTTCCAGGCTCTTCTGCTCTCTCTCCCACAATGCAATGGCAGCACCCTTACTAGACTGAAAAGTGCCAGGACAGCATTGTGGGTGGGAGGTTTTTGCTGGTGCAGTGCAGGACCCCTTAAGTGAGACAGGTAGGCCTAGCGCTGGTCTGGATTGGGGAATGTTCCTTGGAACTGTGGCTTGAAGCACCCCTCTCCTCCTTGGCAAACTCTTCCCCCTCTTTAAATAGCCTGATGAATAGTACCACTAGGCTGCAGTAATTTTACCAGTCAGTGAGAAGCCACCACTTAAGGGCTGGTAGATTTTTTGGAGGAAGGTGCTCATTGGGACAGTGCCCCCCTCTTGCTTTAGGGGTGTGTGTGTGAGAGAGAGAGAGAGAGAGAGAGATCTTTTATGCCCCAGCAGAAACCAACCCTGCAACTCGCTGCTGATGTCTAGCAGCCTGTGCAACATTGGTTTGTGTTCCTAAAATCATGCAATCTGGAAGGGGCCCAAAGGATCACCTAGTCCAACTGTGCTGACTTGTGGGCCCTGGTATTTCAACAGGCACGGGTGCTTGTGTATTGCACGCAACCACTTGTGTGCTCCCTGGGGCAGGGGGAGTGCGATGGTGATGGGCAAAAAAGGAGCCTTGGCCTCCAGGAGGAGGAGATGGGGGTGGGCAGGTGCTTCCCATCTCTTGGTGAGCAGAAATGTGTGGCAGTGTAGAGACAGCCTAGTCTCCTCCTGTCCTGGCTCTCCCTGCTCTCGCTGGTCAGTCTGGGTTGAGACTGACGGTTGTTTGGCTCATAAAGAAAGAAAGCCTGTCTTGGTAAGGAAAGCGACAGAGCAGCCTGGATCTTGCCTGTGAAGTAGCTGCACTCCCAAAGTGATCCTTTGCAGAGCCTGGCCTCTATGCGCAAGACGGAAGGGGCCGGCTAGTAGGCTCCTGTCCCTTGGCATAAAGGCAGTTGCCTTGTATGACCTAAACTGGCTGTAGTAGCTTCCGAGAGACCAGGGGCCTCTGGCACAGAGTTGTGGGCCTTGCGGTGGCTGAAGCAGAAGAGAGCTCTCACTCCTCTAGCTTTTAGGGTTGAAGAGTTTGGATTTGATATCCCGCTTTATCACTACCCTAAGGAGTCTTGGGTGGCACTGTGGGTTAAGCCACAGAGCCTAGGACTTGCCGATCAGAAGGTTGGCGGTTCGAATCCCGGCAATGGGGTGAGCTCCCGTTGCTCGGTCCCTGCTCTTGCCAACCTAGCAGTTCGAAAGCACGTCAAAGTGCAAGTAGATAAATAGGTACTGCTCCGGCGGGAAGGTAAACGGCATTTCCGTGCGCTGCTCTGGTTCGCCAGAAGCGGCTTAGTCATGCTGGCCACATGACCCGGAAGCTGTACGCCGGCTCCCTCGGCCAATAAAGCGAGATGAGCGCTGCAACCCTGGAGTTGGCCACGACTGGACCTAATGTTCAGGGGTCCCTTTACCTTTAAAGAGTCTCAAAGTGGCTAACATTCTCCTTTCCCTTCCTCCCCCACAACAAACACTCTGTGAGGTGAGTGGGGCTGAGAGACTTCAGAGAAGTGTGACTAGCCCAAGGTCACCCAGCAGCTGCATGTGGAGGAGCGGGGAATCGAACCCAGTTCACCAGATTACGAGTCCATCGCTCTTAACCACTACGCCACACTGGTTGTGCAGGAGCAGGGGCATACCCAGGCTTTGCATCAAGCCACCTTCTCTGCAGTCCTTTCCACAGGACTAGCATGAAGCTGTGGAGACAGGGCAGGTAGATCTGGGTACCTACGAGTGCAGGGTATGTGGAGGGGGAGGCACATAGGCTGAAGAGGCGGGCCTGAACTACGGGCATGACAGAGCAGGTAAATGCATTCCTCTCTTCAGACACATCCTCAAAGTCTCGCTGAATAGAGCTTGCAGGGCCCCCCAGATTTTGGGGTGGGGGGCAGGCAGCAGGTGCAGCACAGAAGAATGTTACAGCCTAGATGGGTGGGATGGCAGGGCTGAGGGAGAGCAGGAAGCAGGTGCCACATATAGCTGGCCCAGGACCAGCTTGCAGGAAGAGTTGGGAACACTGGGGCGGAAACGGGTAGAGGAAGCTGGCCTGGAAAGGGAGATTTTGGTAGTGGGTAAGAAACCAGAACAATAGAGTTGGAAGTTACTCCAAGGCTCACCTAGACCAACCCCCTGCAGAACGGGGGCCTGCAGGACACATGCCTCGATTCCAAATGAAGCCCACCTCTATGCCCTTCTCCATGCCTGCGGGCACCGTGGTAGTGGCTGCATTCCTCCTGTAGACAGCACATCTTAGAGAGTGGCCACAAAATACTTCCGTTTGTCCAGTAGGGGCAGGAGCTAGCAAAGGAAGCTTTTTTTCTTTTTGCTGGGGAGGGAGCCATCACCCTGCTGCTTGGTAGCCATTTAGATGAGAAGCAGCCCTAGGTCACGTTCACTCCAGCGGAGGCTAGGCACGTCCAGTGAGCAGCTGAGTACCAGTCACAAGGGGGTGGAAATCAGTGGGAGAGTGTGGCAAGGCTGCCCCCTGTGAGAAGAGGATGCTGGGGCAGAGACACCCTCTTCAATCTGGTCCTGCTGCAGGCTGATAGTCTGCCTGGTGCCATGATGCTCAGATCTGCCCGCTGGGCCTCATTCTTGCCCAAGTTTAGAAAACCTGATGGGCCTTTGTGCCAAAGGGGGGAGAGGGTGCACGGTCTGGGAGTAAAGCCAGCAACGGAATGAGCTTAAGGGTGGCAGCACAGAACACCTTATCTCCACCCTGGCCTCTTCCCACCCCACACATAGCTGATTTTCACCGGGGTGGGAGTGGGGAAGGGACTTGGCACCCCCCCACAGCCGCCACATCCAGCACAAGGTGCTCAACACTCTTTTCCTGACCCACTTTTCCTCTGCCCCAAGAGTCAAGGCATGGCAGCCACCTCTGCAGTGAGGGCGGTTGGGTGGTGGTAGGGAGAAAGGAGCAACGTCCCTTCGAACGAGCTCGAGAGTAGCCCTAAAGCGTCTGTGATGAAAGACGGGTCGGCACACACGCATGGAGCGTCACGCCGGGCATGTCGGCTCTGCGCGGGGGCCAGGATCAGAAGAGGAAGGCTTTCTTCTTCAGCTCGTTCCGCTTCCACAGAGCCAGCTTGCCAAATTCGTCCGGCGACATCTCGAACGCACGCAGGAAATCCTCGGCTGACAGGTGGCGCTGTGATGAGGAGAGAAGGAAGAAGGCTTGCTCATTCATTCATTTCTGCATTTCATAAGATTCATGAAACCACTCGAGTGGTTTGCAGTCAAGGCACACGAAAAGTTAAAATAACTTTTTTAGAAGCAAATGAAAACCTGAACCAACTTTCTAAAACATATGGGTAAAGGTAAAGGGACCCCTGACCATTAGCTCCAGTTGTGGCTGATTCTGAAGTTGGGGTGCTCATCTCACTTTATTGGCCGAGGGAGCCGGTGTACAGCTTCCGGGTCATGTGGCCACCATGACTAAGCCGCTTCTGGCGAACCAGAGCAGCGCACAGAAACACTGTTTACCTTCCCCTCGGAGCGGTTCCTATTTATCTACTTGCACTTGACGTGCTTTCGAACTGCTAGGTTGGCAGGAGCAGGGACCGAGCAATGGGAGCTCACCCCGTCACGGGGATTCGAACCGTCGACCTTCTGATCGGCAAGTCCTAGGCTCTGTGGTTTAACCCACAGCGCCACCCGCGTCCCATAAACATTTGAGTAGGCGCTGCAAAAGGGTACTTTGAATATGCCGGCTTGAAATCAATCAGCAGGGAGTTCCAAAGGGTAGGTGCTGCCAGGCTGAAAGATAAGAGAGTTCTTACAAATGTGGAGCCCATAATAATGCCGGTTCTGCCGATCAAAGTGGTCGAGTGGGCACATAGGGGGGTAAGGCAAGGTGCTTGTCCGGAAAGTTGTTGTATCTTATGTCAGATTCAAAGAACATGGGAAGCTGCCTTATCTTGAGTCAAGACAAGTGGTTTGTCTAGCTCAATATTATGCACACCAACTGGCGCCTTGCAAAAATTGGACTACAGCTCCCATCGTCCCTGCCCACTGGCCATGTGGGCTGCTGAGGCTGTGGGGAGTTGAAGCACAACAACATCTGGACCTTCTTACCCCACATGTGGCCCCTCTGCTGCTTCAATCAGCAGGACAGGCACAGTTACAAGTGCCCCATAATACCTCTTCCACATTTGTAAGAACTTGATACTTTAGTGCAGCAGCGCCCAAACTTTGGAACTTGCTGCGTATTGACACCTTTATTCTTTTCAGCACCTGCTAAAAACATTTTTCTTTAAACCAGCCTGTCCAGATGTTTAGAAAGTTGATGCAAGTCTTAATATGTTTTTAGTCTCTGGTTATCTTAACTTTTCCAATGTCTTGTTATTTCTTGCCAGTTTAATTGCTTTTTCTCTTCTGTAAGCCCTTTTGAGTTTTTATGACAATCGAGCGGCTTATACATTTTCTAAAACAACAACAACAACAACAACAATACAGTCATACCATGGTTGTCAAACGGAATCCATTCCAGAATTCTGTTCGACTTCCGTAAACATTTGACAACCAAAGCGTGGCTTCCGATTGGCTGCAGGGGCTTCCTGCACACAATCAGAAGCCGCATAATCCGTGTTGGATGTTCGGGTTCCAAAGAACGTTCGCAAACCGGAACACTCACTTCCAGGTTCGCGGCGTTTGGGAGCCAAAATGTTCAAGTCGCAAGGCACTCAGGATCCAACGTACGACTGTAATAATGATGTTGTTGATAAAGATAATAGCAAGGAAGTGATTTTCAGGGTGTCAAGGTTGAGAAAGGTAGATCTGCACCAGTGCTATCTCTTTGTACCTCTAGCCTTGTCCTGTCCACGCCTGGAGGCAGTTTCACTCTTCCCCGATTCGTCACCATCAGCATCTCATAAGGGTAAATCTTCAGGGAGGAAGAAAAGCAAAGTTAACGAAGGGGCCACTTGGTTGCATTCCTTTGTGGGCGCATCAGGACACATTACCCCCATGCGAAAGGACGGTGGATATTCCCCCATGGCCCCAAGGGCGGTTCTCACCTTTTGCTCCAGCATACTAGGGAGGGAGTTTCCCCTGTCCATCCGCCCTCTCTGGCCGTTCTGCGGAGGGAAAATAAACCCAACACAGTTGCAGGGCCTTCTCCCACAGAAATAGTGCTTGGCATGGCTGTGGACCCACAGGAGGCAGCAAGTTGACCACCTTATTGCCTCCTGGCCCCCCTCTCAAACCCTCCTCAGCCTTTCTCTGGGGTTTGGGTGAGACGCCGTCACTCTCCCGGGTATCCTTGGGGGAAGTGGCCTGATACATCACCTCTCGAGGGGACCACCTGTGGCTGGGCATGTGTGCTCACCTGTAGACCTGCAAGACAGAAGGAAAGGGGATGAAGGTTACCAGAGAACAGTCCCCTGCTATCTTCTTCAGTTGTTTCATTACTAAGTGGCCAAGACTACTTAGTGTGATTCCTGCATTGTGGGGGGTTGGAGTAGATGATCCTCTGGCAGGGTTCGAAATTAGCAGGGTGCCAGGCGCATTTTGCACCTAAAGATTCTCCATTTGCGAGCACCTCAAAAAGTCTGGGTGCTTAATTTTCGCGCCTGGCTGACACTCGAGGATTACTGAAATGTATGTGCTTCAAAGCATCGAAGTACAGTGGTACCTCGGGTTACATACGCTTCAGGTTACAGACTCCGCTAAGCCAGAAACAGTACCTCAGGTTAAGAACTTTGCTTCAGGATGAAAACAGAAATCATGCTCCGGCGGCACGGCGGCAGCAGGAGGCCCCATTAGCTAAAGTGGTGCTTCAGGTTAAGAACAGTTTCAGATTAAGAACGGACCTCCGGAATGAATTAAGTACTTAATCCGAGGTACCACTGTATATGTTAAGGATAGGCAATATGTTAATAAAAAGAGTGTTTTGAAAGCTGAAGTATGGTACCCATAATTTTTATTGGAAACACCAAATCAAACATGTATTAGCAATTTCTGCTTAAAATGTGATATTGACAATGTGTCATTTATGTGAATTGAGTATTAATTCATGCCTATCAAAACAATAAAAAGTATTGCCACCCCCCCCCCCAAATGGCGACTAGACATTCTGTTTTGGCGCCTGCAACCCAGGTTCCAGGAGCCATTTGGCTCCTAGCTTTTCTATCCCAGTTTCTAACACTGCCCTTGGGGTCCCTTCCCACTCTACAATTCTGTGACCAGGAGGAAGGTCAGAAGTGGATCAGAAGTAGCAGAAGAGGGTCCAAGCTAGGGCAGGTGACTGATGTCAGCAGATGAGAGGTCTGCCTTTGCCCAACCCCAACCCCAACCCCGTAGCTTCGCTTACCTGGGCTCCCTTTCTCGCTGCCGGCAGGACTGAACTCTGTGGACTGCAGCTGTAGAAGGCGGAAAAAAGCAGAAGAGTCAGGGTCACCCACAGAGACATGCCAACCTTGGTGCCTTTGTGGCATGAAGAGAGGGGGCGCTTCGATCTTTCCTAGGTCACATCCAGACCACACATCTAAAGCACACATCACTTTCCCCAAAGACTCCTGGGAACTGCAGCTTTGTGGGAGAAAGGCAACTGATTCCACGTGTCCATGGTGTGATTTTGCCTTTATTACTCAGGTTTTCTGCTTGGGACAGAAGGATTCTCACCCCCCACCTCCCAATAATGGCATGAGATGTGGGCTACTTGTGGGACCTCAGCCCCAGGCCAGCAGGTCTCTCTGCAGGGCCAATGCCAGCTGTGTGTTTCTTGGTCAAAGATGGCGTGGATCAGAATTTGACAGCCATCTTCAAATACCTGAAGAGTTGCCCCATGCAAGACTGAGCAAGCTTTTCTACCTGCTCCAGAGGGGACGACCCAAATCACAGGGATTCAAAGGGCAAGAAAGGAGATTCCAATTAAATACAGTTGTACCTTGGAAATAAAATGGAATCCATTCTGGAAGTCCGTTCGACTTCCAAAACATTTGGAAGTCAAATCGCTGCTTCTGATTGGCCGCAGGAAGCTCCTGCGGCCAATCAGAAGCCGCAGAAGCCCCGTCGGATGTTCGGCTTCCAAAAGAATGTTTGCAAACTGGAACAATCACGTCTGGGTTTGCAGCATCCGGGAGCCAAAACGTCCAAGTTCCAGGGCGTTCGGGATCCAAGGTACGACTGTATTCGGAAGAACTTTCTGACTGTAAGAACAGTTTGACCCTTGGAAGAGACTCCCTTGGAACAGACCCTTGGAACAGACTCCCTTGGAAGACAGTGTTGGACCCTCCTTCCTTGGAGGTGCTTAGATGGCCATCTGTCAGGAATTCTTCAACTGTGGTTCCCTAGTCAGGGGTCAGCAAACTTTTTCAGCAGGGGGCCAGTCCACTGTCCCTCAGGCCTTGTGGGGGGCCAGACTATATTTTGGGGGGGAAATGAACGAATTCCTATGCCCCACAAACAACCCAGAGATGCATTTTAAATAAAAGGACACATTCTACTCATGTAGAAACACCAGGCTGGCCCCACAAATAACCCAGAGATGCATTTTAAATAAAAGGACACATTCTACTCATGTAGAAACACCAGGCTGGCCCCACAAATAACCCAGAGATGCATTTTAAATAAAAGGACACATTCTACTCATGAAAAAGCACGCTGATTCCTGGACCGTCCGTGGGCTGGATTTAGAAGGCGATTGGGCCGGATCTGGGCCCCGGGCCCTAGTTTGCCTACCCATGGACTAGATGATGCTCCAACTCCCTGTTGTTCCTTCCCAACTCTACAATTTTATGATTCTATGGTTTCAGAGTGGAAGCAGGCACCAGAGGGACGGGCACAATCTGGAAGGGCAGCCCTTCTTCTGATCATTGAGATGATTTCCACCGCCTCAGATTGGACTGTTCTGGAGCCCTCTCTGCACTGGCAAAAGCAAGGCTGCTTTCGTAAAAAGGAAACCTGAGGACTTCTAGATGTGTGGAATATGCATATTCCCTCCAAACAGCTTCACTTTTTCTACTTCCATCCAAGGGATAGAGCAGAGATGGGCAGTGTGTCTCAACTCAAGACCTGCACCCCATTGTGGATAATCTTCTAGGGTCTGCATTCAACGGAGCTCAGGGTGAGCGGCAAAACAGGTCAAAGCAGCAAATGCATTGGTCTCATTTCATAGCAGGCTACATACATTCCAGCAGCACAAAAGCCACACACAAACA
The DNA here is from genome assembly GCF_951804945.1 of Podarcis cretensis. NCBI lineage: Eukaryota > Metazoa > Chordata > Lepidosauria > Squamata > Lacertidae > Podarcis > Podarcis cretensis. Next base: position 87,742,058 of record NC_137177.1, on the reverse strand, counting down.
CCATTTCCAGGCAGGCAGGCAGGCAAGGGGCATTATATCATTTTATGGGCCCAATCCAGACCGTGAAAGCGCTTGTGGTGAATGCAATCATGGGTTGGGGAAAGTCCCAAGAGAAGAAAGGGGAAAGACAAAAGTCTCTGTCACAACACTAGAACTTGTGGAAGCTGAAGGAGTATGGTGGACTACGCCAAAATGGCAAAACTGACTGGGAAAATCAGAAGCAAGGAAGAGAAGAATTTTAAGAAGGAATGGGTAGAATTTATAATGTGCTCAAGAGAACACTGTAAACAATTTTAAAAACTTTGGCAGGACTTGAGTAATGCTTGTAACGTATGAAAAACAATAGAAAAATGGGTCATTATTCTTTTAACAAATTAGAGAAAATAAGATAAGCAGATAAAATAAAATAAAGGATTGATAATGGTAACCATGGAAGGGCAGAGGGTAGTCAAGGGAAGGTTGGAGGGCAGAGGCCCCTAACTGGCACCTTACCCTGGCGAGGGTGCTTCTCCCGTAGGCAGGAAGGGAGGAAGATTTCGAGCTTCCGCCGTGAAGAGCTGAAAAAAGAGGAAGAGCAGCAATTAATATGGCAGGGGAAAGGGCTCCTTTTAATCTGGGTTGAGCAACAGTTCAAGAACATGGGCAGATGGTAGTGCTGGAAGGGAGCTTGGAAAAGGGGCAGGCTGTGGGGCTGCTGCTCAGGGTGGCAACAAGACAAGGAGCTCTGGCCAAGGGACACACCTGCTGCTCTAGACCAGCCTTCCCCAACAGGGTGGCCCCAGCTGGTTTTGGACTACAGCTCCCATCAGCCCCGGGCAGCACAGCTCTTTGGTGCAAGGGCTGATGGGAGTGTGGCCAGGCTGGCAAGGATTGATGGGAGTTGTAGGCCACAACACTTGAAGGGCACCAGGGACAGCTCTCATGGGGCCAAATGCTCAGGCACACTTGCAGGAGGGCAGTTGCCTCTGTGTCTCCTGGGCTCTTTTGGCAAAACCTGCTTCTCCACACAGCACACAGCTGAACTGTGGAACTCTCTGCCACAGGATGCAATGAGAGCCACCAACCTTTAAAAGAGGGTTAGACAAATTCATATACACACTGCCTTGTGGGACATCTTTCGGAGAAGAAAAGGCTAAGGTGTAAAGCCTACACAAATCCCAAGTCCCTAAGACAGTAGGATGGTGTCTTGAATGCCTCCTTCCACAACTCCTGCAGCCAATCTGGTGTCAAATGTATTGCTCTGCTTTCCTTTAGACCACTCCAGTGAGGCTGAGGAACTCCAGACACGCTGCCCAGGCTTGCGTCACTTTGGCGCAGCTAACACAGCAAAAACAATACAAAACCAGTCTCTTCTTGCAGCCACAGCAGGCACTGTGGACACATGACCGCTGGAGGCACACTCCATTGTCTCTCGAGATGGACACAGTCATGGGGGAGAGGTACTATCTTTGAAGGTTCTGCTATGCCTTCACAGACAGAGGCAGCAGTGCTTCTGTATGACAGTTGCTGAAAACTGCAGGAGGGGAGAAAGTGCTCTTCTTCCCGCTTGCGGGTTTCCCACGGGCACCTGGTTGGCCACTGTGAGAACAGGGCGCTGGGACCAGATGCGCCATTCACTGGCCTGGTCCATCAGGCTCTTCTTATTCCCTGTCATTCATTCAGCCTGCATTGAGAACAGGGGTGGGCAATTCTGGGCACGGCTTGTTCACTCAGCCACTCTCCCCAGGAGAGGACAAAGTGGTGTCATGTTGTGTGCCAATCTCAACTTTTTCTATGGTTTTCTTCTGTAGATCATGGCAGGAGTACAGTTGGCCTAAACTTGATATAATACATATTGAAATTGAAATACTTTATTGTCACTTGTACTTGTATACAGTGAGATTACATGAGCACCCCCCACTCAGCTCTCTTAGTCTTAATTTCCCTCGTTTACACATCCACCAAACCCAAAAGTCAGTTGCCCTGTTGTTATCTTTTCATTCAGCAGCCTAACAGCCCATGGATAGAAGCTGTTCTTTACCCTGTTGGTGCGACTAGTCATGCTTCTATATCTTCGGCCCGAGGGCAGGAGATCAAGAAAGTGCCGGCCAGGCAAAATATATGAACAAGATGTGATGTGGAAACAGCAAGATAAGACTGGATAGAATTATGAACCCTGTTTGGACTGATTTGGATTGATTTGGACATTAACGCAGTAGCAAGAAGATGATCAGAATCCCCCTTCGGATCTTGAAATATGGGTCCCCCCAACAAAAATTTAAAATTCGGCTTTGTAATTCGGAATTTATGTGATGTGATTTAATTTGATTTGATTGGCCGGTTAATAAAAAATTATTTAAAGAAAGTGCCGGCCAGGCTGTGAATCATCCCTGAGAATTTTCCTCACTCTCCTGAGGCAACTTTCTTCCGCGATGTCATCCAGGGGATTCACGGGACAGCCCATAATATCTTGTGCTGTATTCACCACCCTCTGTAGGCACTTCCTATCAGTTGATGTCAAACTAGCGTACCACACCGTGATGCAGTATGAAAGGTCACTTTCTATTGTGGACCGGTAGAAGGAGATCATCAGATGTTGATTGACATCGTTCTTCTGCAATGCTCTGAGGAGAGGGAGTCTCTGTTGGGCTTTCCACCTGGGTTGTATTGATTTTCCAAGTAAGGTCTTCACTGAATAAACTCCTAGGAATTTAAAGGAAGAGACTCTCTCCACACATCCCTTCCCGATGTACAGTGGGGCTAGTTCTCCTCTCCTCCTCCAAAAGTCCAACACCATCTCCTTTATCTTGCTGATATTAAGGTGCAAGTTGTTCCCTAGGCACCATGTAGATATTTTTTGGACCTATATATATATACAGTGGTGCCTCGCAAGACGAAATTAATCCGTTCCGTGAGGCTCTTCGTATAGCGGTTTTTTCGTCTTGCAAAGCAAGCCCATTGACAGCTTAGCGGATTAGCGCTATTAGCGGTTTAGCGGCTTTTAGCGGATCAGCTGATAAGCGGCTTAGGGAAAGGGGGAAAAAAGGGGGGGGGAAACCCGCAGGAACTCTCAAGACATTTCGTCTTGCGAAGCAAGCCCATAGGGAAATTCGTTTTGCGAAGCGCCTCCAAAACGGAAAACCCTTTCGTCTAGTGGGTTTTCCTTCTTGCGAGGCGTTCGTCTTGCGGGGCACCACTGTATCTGCATGCAGAATGCCCCAGGATCAATCTCTGCCTGAAACCCTGGAAAGCGATTTCTTCCAGTCTGTGAAGGCAGTACTGAGCTAGATGGATCAGGTCTTGCATTCTTGGGTCTTGTGTTCTAAGCAGCTTGAAGGAGCCTCTCCACCCCTGTCGTTCAGCCCGGACACTGAGGTCCAGCTCCGAGGGCCTTCTGGTGGTTCCCTCGCTGTGAGAAGTGAAGTTACAGGGAACCAGGCAGAGGGCCTTCTTGGTAGTGGCGCCCATCCTGTGGAACTCCCTCCCGTTAGATTTAAAGGAAATAAACAACTATCTGACTGTTAGGAGACATCAGAAGGCAGCCTCCTTTAGGGAGGTTTTTACTGTTTGATTTTTTTGTGTGTTTTCAATACAGTGGTGCCCCGCAAGACGAATGCCTCGCAAGACGAAAAACCCACTACACGAAAGGGTTTTCCATTTTGGAGGTGCTTCGCAAAACAAATTTCCTATGGGCTTGCTTCGCAAGACGAAAATGTCTTGCAAGTTTTTCTGACTTTTTTTCCCTCCCCCCCCCCTTTTTCTAAGCCGCTAAGCCGCTAATAGCGCTAATCCGCTAATCCGTCAATGGGCTTGCTTCGCAAGACGAAAAAACTGCTAGACGAAGAGAATCGCGGAACGGATTCTTTTCGTCTTGCGAGGCACCACTGTATTCTGTTGGGAGCCATGCAGAGTAGCTGGGGAAACCCAGCCAGATGGGCAGGGTATAAATAAATTATTATTATTATTATTATTATTATTATTATTATTATGTGTGGCATAGCGGTTAAGAGTGTTAGCCGAGGACCTGGGAGACTGGGAGTCAAATCCCCACTCAGCCATCATGAATCTCACTGGGTGACCTAACCTGCCTGGCAGGGTCGTTGAGAGGATAAAAAAGGGAAGAAGAGAACAATGAATGTGCCAGGAGTTCAGCCTACACTTGAGTAGGACCCTGGCAGAGACACATGCCCGACTGGCATGTTCCCTCCCTCCTGGACAATCATTCAGAAGCTTCAGAAGTTTTCTTCTGCCCGAACATTACAGTGACCGATGCCAAACGACACCAGCACACTTAGAGATCTGCAGAGTTTGTGCACCTTGCGTGACAGACCTCAGTAACTCAGCATTTTGGCTAATCTACTTTATTTACATATAAACACACAAGGAGCACTGCAACATGGCTCCCTCTCTCTCTAGCATCAGACAGCAAAGAGAAAGAACAAAGGACAATAGTCCCACTTCACGGAACACAGTAACACAAACATCCTGTCTCCGTCACTTCTCACTCTGTGGAATGAAAACATACACCATCATGTGATAGACAGCAATCCCATGACTGCAGTCATGGAGCAGGAATTCTAACAGAGTGCTACCTTGAGGTCCTCGGAGGAAAAAGTGGATTATAAATGCAAACAAACAAAAAGGGGTGCACGAAAGATGTGCCCTTCCTGTTTTAGGACAAAAAGAATGAGAAGCATGGGAAATCAGCCCCTGGTTTTAGCAGGGGGTGGGGTGGGGGTTGCTTACTCACAGGAGTGGAAGGGCGTCCGGTCCGGAAGCGAACGGGTTTTCCTCCGGATGGGGAGAGACTTCTCCATCTCCTCCTTGAGGATGAGCTTGCCAAGGTTGGAGGCCACCTGGCGGAGAGATAGAGTGGGGGCGGGGAGCTCAGCCACACAAGGAGCCACCGGCAACCAGGAGCGCCCACACCCGGCTTCACCTGCCCCCAAGCCCCCTGCCCACCTTGCTCAGCTCTTGCTTCTGCAACTCTCGCAGGCTCCCCAGTTCTTCCGTGCTGTCCTCATCCTCGTCCTCGCCCCTTTTGGAGGCCATCCGCCGCCGCCACTCGGTCTCTGCAGAAAGACAAGGCAGGAGGGTGTCTCACACACGGCAGACAGCTTCTTGGGCGGAGGGTGTTCTCACCTTCAAAAATGACCCCCCCCCCCCCGATTTCAGAAGAGATCGTCCCCAGGTGAGTGTGCTTAGGGCCGAAACCTTATAGTAGCCATTTGAGGAGGGGAAGATGAAAGGGACCAAAGAGGGTGAAGCTATAAAGCCCTTAGTAACGTGGGGCCAAGGGACGCAGGTGGCGCTGTGGGTTAAAGCCTCAGCACCTAGGACTTGCCGATCGAAAGGTCGGCGGTTCGAATCCCTGCGGCGGGGTGCGCTCCCGCTGCTCGGTCCCAGCGCCTGCCAACCTAGCAGTTCGAAAGCACCTCCGGGTGCAAGTAGATAAATAGGGACCGCTTACCAGCGGGAAGGTAAACGGCGTTTCCGTGTGCGGCTCTGGCTCGCCAGAGCAGCGATGTCACGCTGGCCACGTGACCCGGAAGTGTCTCCGGACATCGCTGGCCCCTGGCCTCTTAAGTGAGATGGGCGCACAACCCCAGAGTCTGTCAAGACTGGCCCGTACGGGCAGGGGTACCTTTACCTTTTTAACGTGGGGCCAGTTTACCTGAGCCTCCACATGGATTACTTCACTGCTAGATTACTGCCATGTGCTCTGTATGGGGCTTGCCTTGCACGTGATCTGGAGGTTGCAATGAGTGTAGAATGCTGCAGCACAATTGCTGACAGGCTTTGGCAGCACAGAACACCTGCGTTGATGGCCAGGTTCAAGGGGTTGCTATTCTTATATCAACCACCCTTAACAACATGGGACCAAATAAATAAATAAATAAATCCTTCCAGTAGCACCTTAGAGACCAACTAAGTTTGTTCTTGGTATGAGCTTTCGTGTGCAAGTGTGCATGCACACAAAAGCTCATATCAAGAACAAACTTAGTTGGTCTCTAAGGTGCTACTATGGACTGCAAGAAGATCAAACCTATCCATTCTGAAGGAAATCAGCCCTGAGTGCTCACTGGAAGGACAGATCCTAAAGCTGAGGCTCCAATACTTTGCTGTTGTTTTTTAAATAATATTTATTAAAGTTTTAAATGTTACAGAAAGAAAAAGAGATAACTCCAGGTTAAACAAAAACTTAACAACACATCACAATAATGAAAAAAGAGAATAGGAAAAGAATTTTTTTTTAATAAAAAACAGAAAAACAGAAAAATAGAAACAATTAAAAAACACAACGAACCTTCCCAAAACTTATCTTTCATTTGCTTGTTTCCTTGACCTCCTCGCACCTCCCCTTCTAGTTCGGTTAGCTATTTCAGCAAATCCTTTCCATCTTTCCCAATTTTTATCCTATAATTTATCTTAATATAATGTAACTTTACCTTTCCTCCTTTCATCCATTAACAATCTTTACTTAATCCTTTATAATATTTCTGCTAAAGCCACATAACTTCATTCCAGCCTCCTTCTAACATTCCTTAATTTTACAATGTTTCTGTAAATAAACTTTAAATTTCTTCCAATCTTCTTCCACCGACTCTTCTCCCTGGTCTCGGATTCTGCCAGTCATTTCCGCCAATTCCATATAGTCCATTACTTGCACCTGCCATTCTTCCAAGGTGGGTAGATCTTGAGTCTTCCAATGCTTTGCAATGAGTATTCTTGCTGCTGCTGTAGCGTACATGAAGAAAGTTCTATCCTTCTTTGGCACCAATTGGCCGACCATGCCCAGGAGAAGGGCCTCTGGTTTCTTCAGAAAAGTGTATTTAAATACCTTTTTCATTTCATTGTAGATCATTTCCCAGAAAGTCTTAATCCTTGGGCATGTCCACCAAAGGTGAAAGAATGTGCCTTCAGTCTCTTTACATTTCCAACATTTATTATCGGGCAAATGATAAATTTTTGCAAGCTTGACTGGTGTCATGTACCACCTGTATATCATTTTCATTATATTCTCTCTTAAGGCATTGCATGCCGTAAACTTCATACCTGTGGCCCACAACTGTTCCCAGTCAGCCATTATAATATTATGTCCAACATCTTGTGCCCATTTAATCATAGCTGATTTCACCATTTCATCCTGAGTGTTCCATTTCAACACCAAGTTATAAATTCTTGACAAGTTCTTACTTTTGGGATCTAACAGTTCTATTTCCAATTTTGATTTTTCCACCTGGAAGCCAATTTTTTTGTCCAGATTATGTGCCTCCATTATTTGAGAATAATGGAGCCAATCTCGCACTCTATTTTTTAGTTTTTCAAAACTCTGTAGTTTTAATCTATCTCCCTCTTGTTCCAGAATTTCCCTTTTTCTGAGCTTTCGCTTCCATTGGTGATAACCACCTTGGGGTTTTATTTTCGAGCAAGTCCTTATTACTTATCCAGACGTTAAACAGTGCTTTTCTGACAATATGATTTTTAAACGCTTTATGTGCTTTGACCTTATCATGCCACCCAAATACGTTGTTAAAACCTTCTAGATCCAGCACGTCAGTATTTTCAAGAAGCAACCATTCTCTCAGCCAGTAAAAAGCGGCTGATTCATAATAAAGTTTAAGGTCTGGCAGGGCAAATCCACCTCTTTCTTTAGCATCAGTTAGTATCTTAAATTTTATTCGAGATTTCTTACCCTGCCAGACAAATCTAGAAATATCTCTCTGCCACTTCTTGAAACAATCCATTTTACCCAGAATTTGCAATGTCTGAAACAAAAACAGCATCCTAGGCAATACATTCATTTTTATCACAGCAATTCGGCCAAGCAATGATAGCTTCAGATTTGACCATATTTCTAAGTCCTTTTTCACCTCCATCCAACATTTTTCATAGTTATCCTTAAATAAGTTCACATTCTTGGCAGTCATATTGACCCCTAGGTATTTCACTTTCTTAACCAGTATTAATCCTGTCTCCTTCTGAAACCTCTCTCTCTTAATCACTGTTAGGTTTTTCTCTAAAACCTTAGTTTTCATTATGTTCAACTTAAAACCCGCTACCTGACCAAATTCTTGAATTAGTTCCAATACTCTTTTAGTACTAGACTCTGGCTCCTGTAATGTCAATACCAAATCATCAGCAAATGCTTTCAATTTGTACTGTTTAGCTCCGACTTGTATACCTTTAACCAATTGGTCCCTTCTAATCATGTTTAAAAGGACCTCCAGGACCAATATAAAAAGCAATGGAGAGATTGGGCAACCTTGTCGTGTTCCTTTCTCTATCTTAAATTCTTCTGTCACTACATTATTCACAATTAATTTAGCCTTTTGTTCTGAGTAAATTGCACCTATACCATTTCCAAACCCTTGACCAACCCCCATCCCTTGTAATTTTTTCTTCATGAAACTCCAAGAAATGTTGTCAAAGGCTTTCTCTGCGTCCACAAATATCAGAACTGCTTTAGTATTAATATTCACTTGTAATTTCTCTAAGATATTAATTACCGTATGTTCCGAGGATCCAATACTTTGGCCACCTCATGAGAAGAGAAGACTCCCTGGAAAAGACCCTGATGCTGGGAAAGATGGAGGGCACAAGGAGAAGGGGACGACAGAGGACGAGATGGTGGGACAGTGTTCTCAAAGCTACCAGCATGAGTTTGACCAAACTGCAGGAGCCAGTGGAAGACAGGAGTGCCTGGTGTGCTCTGGTCCAGGGGGTCACGAAGAGGCGGACACGACTAAACGACTAAACAACAACAACAAGGTGCTACTGGAAGGATTTTATTATTATTATTTTGTTTTGACTATGGCAGACCAACATGGCTACCTACCTGGAACTAGGACATGGGACCAGTTTGCCTGCGAGATCACCTCACCCTATATATGTCTGCTCAGCCGCCACATTCTGTGCAGCTGGCATTATTACAGGGCTATATAATACCTGTTCTTCACTTGTAAGAAACTGGTCATTTAGTGTGGCAGCGCCTGCACTGTGGAACTCCTTGCCTATTGAGATCAGGCGGGCACCTTCACTGTATTCTTTTGGGTGCCTGCTGAAAACATTCTTGTTTAGACAAGCCTGCCCAGGCATGTAGAATGGTGATGTATGTTTTAATCTGCTTTTATTTATTTATTTTGAAGGTTGTAAATAGCTGTTTTGTAAATGCAAAAGATCTCGCAAGGAATCGCTACCGTTTAAAACTGCCAGTACGAAGCAGCAACCCCATCAAAGAAAAGGAAAGCAGTATCCAGCCTCTGCTCGATTCTTTTCCTCATTATCCAACTTCCTCTATGCTAATCTCTCACAAGCAAACTTGAAAGACTTGTTATCACCTCATTCGTTTTTCCAGAAAAAGGAGACCAATTAATTGCCTGGGCACCTTGCCAGATGGCATCATTGCTCCAGTTCTGGGGGGAAAGCCCCACAGCTATGCTTCCTCTCCATTCCCCCATCCACTACCCCACTGGCTGACAGAAAACCACAGCAAGTACCATCTGCCCGATAATAAATGTTGGAAATGTAAAGAGACTGAAGGTACATTCTTTCACCTTTGGTGGACGTGCCCAAGGATTAAGGCTTTCTGGGAGATGATCTATAATGAAATGAAAAAGGTATTTAAATATACTTTCCTGAAGAAACCAGAGGCCTTTCTCCTGGGCATAGTCGGCCAATTGGTGGCAAAGAAGGATAGAACTTTATTTATGTATGCTACAGCAGCAGCAAGAATACTCATTGCAAAGCATTGAAAGACTCAAGATCTACCCACCTTGGAAGAATGGCAGATGCAAGTAATGGACTATATGGAACTGGCGGAAATGACTGGCAGAATCCGAGACCAGGGAGAAGAGTTGGTGGAAGAAGATTGGAGGAAATTTAAATTTTATTTGCAGAAGCATTGTAAAATTTTTGAATGTTGATGTCATTGAAATGAAATGAAGGGGTTCTAGTATTAGGGTAAAAATGGATTGATATTACATGAAAGCTTGAAGCTATAATATGTGAAAAAGAATAATATGAATTTGCTGAACTAATTTCTAAGTGGAATACAAAAAAGGGAGGCGTGAGGAAGTCAGGAAAATAAGTCAACTAAAGAGGAGAAACTAGAAAAAAATCGTTTGTGTTTTTGTATTTTTGTTTTTCTGTGTCTTTGTATTTTTTCTTGTGCTTTTTGTTTTTGTTGAATTCTTTTTTTGTTATGAAAAGTTAATATATATCTTAAAAAAAGAAAAAAGAAAACCACAGCAAGGACCACCTACCCACAACTGCCAAGGAGGGCGGGCACGGCCAGTAGTCCGTCTCAATCTTGGCCGGCTGGTTGGGGTCGGGTGGCTGGGCAGCCGGGAACTTGGAGGATTCGATGATCAGGTCCTCGATCAGGTGCTTGCTCTGCGGGGTTGGCGTCACCGACTGCTCTGCAAGGTGCAAAGGGGGGGGGCAGGTGACTCTGAGCCTCTGCTATGTGTAGCCCCACCTTTGCCCACCCCAGAGGGCACCAGGGAGCACGACCTACCTCTCTGCTTGTAGATGGGGGGCTTCTTGTAGATGTTCATCTCTGCCGTGTTGGTATCTGGGGAAGGAACAGGGAGGTGCTTAGGAGATGCAGCAACTGGTTTTTGGGGCCACTTCTCAGGGAGACCCGAGGGTGGATTCCCAGCCTGCTGCTGCCCATATTTCTCCTTTTAAAGGTAAAGGGACCCCTGACCATTAGGTCCAGTCGTGACCGACTCTGGGGTTGCGGCGCTCAACTCGCTTTATTGGCCAAGGGAGCCGGCGTACAGCTTCCAGGTCATGTGGCCAGCATGACTAAGCCGCTTCTGGCAAACCAGAACAGCGCACGGAAACGCCGTTTACCTTCCCGCCGTAGCGGTAGCTATTTATCTACTTGCACTTTGACGTGCTTTTGAACTGCTAGGTTGGCAGGAGCAGGGACCGAGCAACGGGAGCTCACCCCATCACGGGGATTCAAACCGCCGACCTTCTGATTGGCAAGCCCTAGGTTCTGCGGTTTAACCCACAGCGCCACCTGCGTCCCTGTAAACCAAGGTACCACTGTAATAATAATAAACAACTCTCATCATACCCAGGGTAGCAAAGGCTGCCCCAACGTAGAAGAGTTACAATACCACAGAGGGGGTTTCCATGAAGCTGCTTTGGAGAAGGACGGAAGGACACAGGTTAAATATTCCCTGCCTGAAACCTGGAGAACAGCTGCCAGTCACTGGACTGTAGGTAACAGTGAGCAGGACAGGCCAATGGCCTGACTCAGTACATTTAAGGCAGCTTGCTATGCTCCAGGGTTGAAGGGCCTGGCCCAGGGGAGTTCTAGGTAGAGGGGAGCAAGGCAGATTTTAGGCCACATAAAAGGAGAAATATAAGGGACGCGGGTGGCGCTGTGGGTTAAACTACAGAGCCTAGGACTTGCTGATCAGAAGGTTGGCGGTTCGAATACCCGCGATGGGGTGAGCTCCCGTTGCTCAGTCCCAGCTCCTGCCAAACTAGCAGTTCGAAAGCACTGGGGTCGTTTTACTTTACCTTTACCTTGGTTTACAAACTTAATCCGTTCCGGAAGTCCGTTCTTAAACCAAAGCATTCTTAAACCAAGGCATGCTTTCCCATAGCAGCGGGGGACTCAATTTACAAATGGAACACACTCAACAGGAAGCGAAACATGTTCTTATTCCAAGGCATAGTTCACAAACCAAAACACCTACTTCTGGGTTTGCAGCGTTCTTAATCCAAGTTGTTCATAAACTAAGCTATTCTTAAACCAAGGTACCACTGTATTATTATTATCATCTTCATCATCTTTTATATCCTGTCGTTTCCCCAGACTGGGACTCAAGGCAGCTTACACAAATTAAAACACCACCAATTAAATAAGTTAAGAAATATATAAAAAGTAATTTAACTCTAAGAGAATTAAAGCAGTTTAAAAAACTCGTCTATTAAAATACAAATAATAAAACAGCACAGCACTTATTAAAAGCCCTTTCCTTAAAAAACAACAGTCTGTTCCCAAAGGCCTGTTGGAATAAGAAGGTCTCTGCCTGCTGGCAGAAGGACCGCCAGGAGGGGGCCCGCCTGGCTTCTCCAGGGAGGGAGTTGTAAAATCAGGGAGCAGCCACCAAGAAGGCCCTCTCCTGCGTCCCCCCACCAAGTGGGCCTGTGAGGGTAGTGGAACTAGGAGAAGGACCTCCCCTCAAGATCTCAAAACCCGGGCAGGTTCTTATAAGGGAATATGGTCCTTCAGAGAGCCTGGGCTTAAGTCATATAGGGCTTTATAGGCCACGACCAGCACTTTCAATTGTGTTCAGGAACAGATTGGCAGCTAGCAGAGCTGTTCTAACAAGGGGGTCAATATTCTGTCTGGCTGAAGATCTCTGAGCCAGCTGACATTTCTCAGCCCTTTTCAAAGGCACGTAGCGTGTGATTGCTGCATTGCAGGGGCTGGACTAGATGGCCTTTGGGGGTCCCTTCCAACTCGCTACAATTCTATGACTGAGACCCCCCGGAGAGGCTGCAGCTGATGGAGGGCAGGGAAGGGTCTGGGGGAGCAGTCTAAGGCGTGGGTGGGGGTGTCAGGGAAAGCCTGAAGCCGCCTTTGGCAAGGGGGGGGGCGTGTGGCCCTACCAGGGCGGTGGAAATGATGGACTCCGCTGCGGCTGCTGCTGCTGGTTCGGCGGCTGCCAGGCTGGGAGGCATTGCCTGGAGACTTGCTCTCCTCCATCCAGTCACGAGTGACCTGTGGGCAGAGCAAAGGAGGTCAGAGGAGGCCAGCAGTCTGGTTTCAGGGCCGGCCCAAGACATTTTGCCGCCTGAGGCAAAAGGGGAGAAAATAGCAGGCAGGTGGCAACAGTTGCTCTGCTCTTCCCTGGTGGCAGCTGCGAGCTACAAGCACAGGGGGCAGCGGGCGGAAGGCTCATGGGGTCCCCAGATCTGCAGCTCCCCCCAGCCGTCTCCAGCCTGCAGCCTGAGGCAGCTGCCTCATCGGCAGTAACGGGTGGGCCGGCCCCGGCCTGAATTGCCACACAGCCCTTTCCCTCCCGTTGCAGAAGACCAGCCTGTACCCTGCCGTCCACCAAGAGACTGGCAGCGGCCGAGGAGCTGTGCTGGCCTGTCGTTTGGCAAGGAATCTTGCAAACCGGCTTGCCTCTTGGCCAGAGGGCTTCTGGAGCTGACAGGCCCCGGTGCGCTGAGCTCAATTGCTGCCCGTGCAGATGCAGGAACAGATCCCTCTCCCCTCCGTCGCACTGACAGCCTTGCACATCTCTTCCCCACTCCCTCCCTCCCACTGGCCTCTTCTCTGCTCTTGGTAACCCATCTTGGAAACCCATCTCCAAGGCAACCTTGAGAAACACTTACTTCTGGAGAAGGAGGAGGAGAGAGGGATTTGGGCGAGAGGGAGCGCTGCAGAAGGGAGTCAAGAGAGAGAGAGAGAGAACTTCATTTGATGCCGCTCACATCTGAGTCATCTATTACGTCTAAAAGGCTTTCTTACAAAAGATGGAGCAAGCTTGTTTTCTGCCTCTCCGGAGATTCAGATTCCATGAAAGGAGATTCTGGTTAAAGCATCGGAAGAACTTTCTGAGGGTAAGAGCCATTTGACAATGGAAGCGACTCCCTTGGAACGTGGCAAAATCTCCTTCATTGGAGGTTTATAACAGAGCTTGAGTCATGTATGATCTAGTTGAGATTCCAGCATTTCAGGGGGTTGGACTAGATGAGCCTTAGGGTCCCTTCCACCATAGTTTTCTATGATTCTGTGTCTATACTGCAAGCCACAGCGGGGCTTGTGGAACACAAAAACCTCACAGTATTAATTAGCCAGCCATTACAGAACTGGCCTTACTGTTTCCTTTTTTAAAAAAATAATATATTTTTATTAGTTTTTTTCAACATATCATTTCCAACATTCATAAAACATAATTTCTTATCTTATACAATATTTTTGACTTCCGTCAACTCCTCTAATGATTTTCCATTTTTATCACTTATTCTGCATTTCTTAATTTCTCTATTACTTTTAATTATCATTAACTAATAATTCTCCAGGGACGTGGGTGGCGCTGTGGGTTAAACCACAGAGCCTAAGACTTGACGATCAGAAGGTCGGCAGTTCGAATCCCTGCGACGGGGTGAGCTCCTGTTGCTCTGTCCCTGCTCCTGCCAACCTAGCAGTTTGAAAGCACATCAACGTGCAAGTAGATAAATAGGTACCGCTCCGGCGGGAAGGTAAACGGCATTTCTGTGCGCTGCTCTGGTTCACCAGAAGCGGCTTAGTCATGCTGGCCACATGACCTGGAAGCTGTACGCTGGCTCCCTCGGCCAATAAAGCGAGATGAGCGCCGCAACCCCAGAGTCGATCACGACTGGACCTAATGGTCAGGGGCCCCTTTACCTTTACTTTTAGTAATTCTCCTCAAAGTCTTTCTTGCAATATTTCAAATAATCCTCCTTACAGAACTTCTTGCAATCCTACTAGCGTAATCTGTTCATTACAATTACTTTTCAAATAGTTCGTATATTTACTCCAGTTTCTAAGAATCTCTGGTCCCGCAAGTTTCGAATCCTTCCTGTTAATTTACAGTGGTGCCCCGCAAGACGAACGCCTCGCAAGACGGAAAACCCGCTAGACGAAAGGGTTTTCCGTTTTGGAGGCGCTTCGCAAAACGAATTTCCTATGGGCTTGCTTCGCAAGACGAAAATGTCTTGCGAGTTCCTGCGGGGTTTTTTTCCTCCCCCCCCCCTTTTTCTAAGCAGCTAAGCCGCTTATCTGCTTATCCGCTAAGCCACTAAAAGCCGCTAATAGCCGCTAATAGCGCTAATCCGCTAAGCCGTCAATGGGCTTACTTTGCAAGACGAAAAAAAACCGCTAGACGAAGACACTCGCGGAACGGATTAATTTCGTCTTGCGAGGCACCACTGTATCTAACTCGGCATAGTCCATCAGTTTCATCCTCCATTCCTCTTTCGTCGGGCCTTGCTGTTTCCTAACAACTCCTACAGTATCACAACCTCAAAATAGCTTTTGCTACGGTACTCTGGGCAAAGCAAAGGACCCACCCACCCCAGGCCCAGAAAGGGGAGTTGGGCTGGCCTACCTCTCGACTCCTTGGCCTCTCCACGTGGTCCAGGAGGGAGTAGGTAAAGTGGGGCTCATAGATCATCAAGTCGGGGCGCTCTATGTCCAGGATCGCCTTGTCTTTGGGGATTGCTGCTAAGTCCTTGTAGACTTCATTGTCCATTTTTGCCTGGGAAGGAAGACAGAAGCATCAGCGTTCCAGGTCTTGATTCAGGAAGCATTCAAATACACACTCTCACTTACAAAACCAAACCTAAAGCTATATTACGTTGCACAACATATTAATTTGTCAATGGATCTGGATATTCGAGCCGACTTAAAAGCTACAAACTTTTGAGCCTGGTTGCCTACATTAAATATCATGGG
This sequence comes from Podarcis cretensis, assembly GCF_951804945.1. NCBI lineage: Eukaryota > Metazoa > Chordata > Lepidosauria > Squamata > Lacertidae > Podarcis > Podarcis cretensis. The sequence continues at coordinate 87,726,622 of NC_137177.1, read as the reverse complement.
GTAGAAACACAGCTAGACCAAAGCAAACAATCTCTTTTTGTTAACAAATTGGTTGAAAATATGATATGGCAGCCATCTTCAAATATCTCAAAGGCTGTCACATGGAAGTTGGAGCAAGTTTGTTTTCTCCTGCTCTAGAGGGTAGGACTCGAACCAATGGCTTCAAATCACACAAAAGGAGATTCTGACTAAACATCAGGAAGGACTTTCTGTTAAGAGCTGTTTGACAATGGAATGGATTCCCTCCTCTGCACACCTTCCAGCTTCTCAATATCCTTCTTAAACTGTGGTACCCAGAACTGGACACAGTACTCCAGGTGTGGTCTGACCCAAGCAAAATAAAGCAGGATTATTACTCCCTTGATCTGGAGACTGGACCTCTGCTGAATAGAATTAGCTTTGCTTGCTGCTGCATCACACTGTTGGGTGATGGAGAAATGCTATTGGGTGATCTCTCTATCTTCTCCACGCAGAGGACCAAATACCTGCTGGTTCATCCTGAGCTTTGGCCCGCCTGACCTTTCTCCCTGCAGCTGTTGGCTACTTATGTATACTCTTCCTTCCTTCATAATTTTCCCTTTCTCCCATTTCTTATTCATGCCCTTCTTAAATCTTAGCTCATCTGTAACCAGCCACATTGGTTTCCCTGCTCCAGCCACCCCACAAGTTTCTGTGGGATGTAATCCACTGAGAGCAGGCAAGTGCAACATTCCTTGGATTGCTAGAGAAGACATGCGAAGGCATGTTTGGTCCAGCCAGTCAAAACTTCCTGTTCCTCCTGGCTGGAGCATCCTTCCTTTTGCATGTGATAGAAGGTGGGTGTGACCTAACCTGTCCAGGTAACAAAAGGACGAGTCACACAGCACACCTCTCTCTTTTTCACTTCCTTTGTCGTTTGACCAGCTTTTAGCGAAGACTCAGCTTCTCAGCTAGCAAAAGCACTGGGATTATTCCCCCATATGGGGTAGATCCACATGTACATATTTGTAACTAAGTCTGCCTTCAGGGATCCAACTGTGAACTGATGTAAGTAAACTTCTTTTATTGACTTTGAATAAGATTGTGGTGCCTTTATTCTTTTAAGAGGGATTCAAGGGAACTTACCAGGAACGTACAATTCAATCTAACACAGATAATAGTGAGAAGCTTACACAAGCCTGCAACCAGCTATCTGCTGTGCATGTAAAAGGGGAATGTAAACTCTGTTAAGTAAAGGAACTTGCTAGCACAAGTTAGGAAGGATATTAATAAACAATAGTTTCCAGCCCCAGTGTGGGTCTCAGCTTCGGCCAGGTCGGGTGTACCTGCCTTACCTGCTGCCGATGGCATGGTTTTGACCTTTTCTGGTTCTGCTCCTGCTGTAGTCTTGCATTCCTGCTATGGTGCTAAGCTTTTTAGTGTTTCGAATGAAGCCCCAGAAGGATGTTTGCTGGAGAATCATAGAAGAGTTGGGAGGGACCCTGAGAATCATCTAATACAACCCCCTGCAAGGCAGGAATACGCAGTTGCCCCATACGGGGATGGAACCTGCAACCTTGGCATTGTCAGCACCACGCTCTAATCAGCTGAGAGATCCATGCATGGAGGTGAGGTATCATTTAAAAGCAAAGAGTCCATCTGCATGGTACTACTCACCACAGTGCTGGAGGGTGACCCAGGGACGCTGGAGCCCCGGGAAGAGCAGAGGCTCCCTGGGGACGTCAGCTGGTGCTGGAGAGAGGGGGAAATACACGAGTCAGTAATGGACTATATGGAACTGGCGGAAATGACTGGCAGAATCTGAGACCAGGGAGAAGAGTTGGTGGAAGAAGATTGGAAGAAATTTAAAGATTATTTACAGAAACACTGTAAAATTAATGAATGTTAATATGATGTCGGAATGAAACGAAGCGGTTTTAGTAACAAGGTTAAAAAGGAATGTGTAAAAATGGATTGATAATAGATGAAAATATAATGTTATAATATGTTAAGATAAAGATAAGATAAGATAAAGAGCTAAGATAAAATAAAGAGGGAAAGGATTTGCTGAATTAACTATTCGAACAGGAAAACAAAAAAGCGAGGTGAGGGAGTCATGGAAACAAGTAAATGAATTGTAAGACATAGAAAGAGGGATTTATTTTTAACTGTTTTTATTTTTTCTGTATTCTGCATTTCTTGTATTGTATTGTATTGTATAGTATTGTTTAATTCTTTTTCTTTTCTTTTGTAATCTTTAAATTGTTAATAAATATTATTTTTTAAAAAAAGAAAAGAAAAGAAAAGACACGAGTCAGATGGGATGTGACAAGCAAAGAACTCCTTTCTCATCTCTTAACAGCAGCAGCCCAGGGTTGCATTGCCGAACCCTGGAAGGCCTTTGATCTCAATAATTTGGATTGCTGGTGTTCAAGGGTTTGGCAAACCGCCCTTCTTTAAAAAAATAAATAAAAAAATTATTGACTGTTTTCACATAACAAATGATTCCAGAAAATAATCTTCATTATATTTTCCCCCATTCCCCCCTCCCCCTCCCCCCCCCTCCCCCCTACGACTTCCCTCAGCTCCTCTCTCTGATTTTTTAACACATATTATTCTCTATAATAATATGTTATAAAAATGTAAAGATCCTCAATAAGTTTGTGTATGTTTATTCGGCAAACCGCCCTTCTTGAAAAGAAATCCCCTAAACCAGTTGTGCCCAAACTTTTTTCAAAGAGGGCCAGATTGAATGAAGTGAAGGGCCGTGAGGGCCAAACAAAGTTGTTGACTTTGTTGTTTTAGGGTTGAAGTTCTTGGGGGTATTTTTAGGATTTTACCCCAGGGGCCGGATCAAACCTACCGGTGGGCCAGATTAACCCCCGAAACAGACTTTAGAAATGCCTGCCCTAAACTAAACGTACCTAAAGAGCCGAGCTCAAATAACCTTTTTGAATATACAGTCTATATATGACATGATGTTATTTCTTACACAGCGCCAACAGTACAACAGTGTCTGGCTCCCTCAAGACTAAAAAGGACCTTTGTTCTAAGGAATGGTGGAACTCACAGGTGGAGAAGGCTTATATTTTTAACAAATCTTTGTTATTTCTAACGGGAACCTTTGTATGAGTTAATACTTTATAATCCCTTTGGAGCTGTCCTTCCAGACTGTGGTGCTTTACGGTTTAAATATTTGATTATTTGTTTTTCCTTTCTCTTTGTTATGTTTGTAGGGTTGTTGTTTTCTTGGTTAGCAAATCAATATTTTTTTAAAAAAAAATCAGGGAACTGACTCAGATGGGGAGGAGGCTCTTCCACCAAGGGGACAATACTAGAGCAGGCATTATCAACCTGATACCATGTAGGAGATGGGGGGGGGGCGGAAGTGTTTTATGTTGAAGGATGGGGGGAAAAGAATCAGGCGTCTTGCCTCTTTGCTTTGTGGAGCCCTTGATGCACAGTCCAAATTAGTGCTCCGAAACACTCTAAAAAGGATGCCATTTTAAGGAAGGGGCACTGGGTGTGGATGGGCAGGTGGAGATTGACAGCAGTCACCTTATCCAAGGCAGCAGCCCATCAACAGCCACCAGGTGGCGCCGCTTCCCTAAAGGCCAGAATGTGTGGCCAAAAATTAGAACAGCTGCATTTGCAAGGGCTTTATGGCCATTCGAGAAGCTTCTTCCTCCCCATTAAATGTCACTACACACACACACACAGAGAGAGAGAGAGAGAGAGAGAGAGAGACATACATACATACAGACAGACAGACAGACAGACAGACAGAGCATTAGTGCATGAGAACAACACCTCTGGCCATGTATTTGTCTCCACTGAAATCCCATTGCAATCCATTGCAATTGTGGCTACCAGCAAATCCATCTGCCTGCCTCTTTCCTAGCGGCCACCAGCCCTGAGGCGTGGGAGGAGGAAGAGGAGAAGGGGAACCCCAGTTGTGGCTCATGGGGTGCCTTTTAGCCCCCCAGATATTGTTGACTAAAGGTGGTTGCTGCCCCAATGCCAAAAGGGAAGGGACTCTCTACTTTGGGGACTCCATGAAGGGGTAGCCTTCTTCCTCTTTTCCACCTGTATTTATGGAAAAGCAGGGTGGGAGGTTTCTATTGTGGAGGCTTGTGGGCAACGATTCATGTTCCCTCCCCAGGTAACGGCAGAAGGTATTGACCTCCCCATAAGATGCTTGGAAATTCTAATTTTTGTCCTCACTGCTGTTGAGTTTTGTTCCGTTTTTGATGGAACTGTTAATCTACTGATCAATCTGTGCTTGTACAGTGTTACCTCGGGTTACATACACTTCAGGTTACATACACTTCAGGTTACAGACTCTGCTAACCCAGAAATAGTACCTCGGGTTAAGAACTTTGCTTCAGGATGAGAACAGAAATCGTGCTCCGGCGGTGCGGCGGCAGCAGGAGGCCCCATTAGCTAAAGTGGTGCTTCAGGTTAAGAACAGTTTCAGGTTAAGAACAGACCTCCGGAACGAATTAAGTTCTTAACCCGAGGGACCACTGTATATTGTTTTCCTGCATATTTGTATTGTTATTTCATTTCATTTCTCTGGGCTGTGGGGTTAAAATATTCAACGAAGATCATTTTCTTCGCCGTTCCAGACTTTGGACTCCCATGAAACTTCCAAGGTCAGGGGGGGGGGGCTAATTTCACTGATGGGGTGTTAAAAATAGGTCAGTTCTGCTGCAGAAACACCAGCACAGGGGGACATCATCACAACACACAAAGAAACAGGCCAAGCGCAATCTGCTCGGCTTCCCTCCAACTTCCAACAACAGAGACCAAGGTGGGGGCAGCAAAGGAAATTCCTGTGATGTATAATGAAGGGGAAAGAGGAGGAAGAAGGGAAGGGGTGTCTGTTATCAGAGGCCAAAAGGAGAATTTTGCAAGGGGAGGAAAGGTTAAAAATTTGTGTGTGTGTGCCAAATGCGCAGAACTCTATGGAATTGTGTGTGTGCCAAATGCGCAGAACTCTATGGAAAAAATGTTGGGTGTCAGGCTAAAAGGGAACTTCTAATAAAATGTTTCTGTTCCAGACACTGGAGAGACCTGTCAGGAGTAAGCATGGGCCAATGGTACCAAACAGTATGGGAAACAGCCTTACTAGAAAAATTAGCCAATAAACTGAAACTGACACCGGGACAAACAGAAGAAGACACCTTCTTTATCACCTACACAGCCCAACAAGACAACGACAAAAATCCACCAACAGCATGCAAATCAATATGGCTAACCTGATCCAAAACACCCACCCACCCCACTCACACACGAAAACAAAGACCACCACAGCCAACCACAAATGAACAGCCACACCCTAGGCCAACCCCAACCTCTCTCACCACCAAAGGAACACAAGCGAACAGCAGAGAACCTGCACAAGCAACGCTGGCACCAAACCCTACATATATTAAGTAAAATAGAAACATCCCCCTTTTCTTCCTAATGTCTCAACAAATGAAACTGGTTTGTAAAAATGTTACATGGGGGGAAAAATACGAGAGAGAGATATTGCAAACACTTTTGTAAATCAAGAAAATCTTTAATAATAATAATAAAATATGTAGTAAAACGTTTCTTTTCAGTGACACAAAAGGAAGTCCTTCATGCAGTGCATGGTTAAACTTCCTAAACATTAGGAAGAACTTCCTGACAGTAAGAGCTGTTCGACAGTGGAATTTGCTGCCAAGGAGTGTGGTGGAGTCTCCTTCTTTGGAGGTCTTTAAGCAGAGGCTTGACAACCATATGTCAGGAGTGCTCTGATGGTGTTTCCTGCTTGGCAGGGGGTTGGACTCGATGGCCCTTGTGGTCTCTTCCAACTCTATGATTCTATGATTCTATGATTCTATGGAACTCCCTGCCACTGGAGGCAGTGATGGCCACCAGTCTAGAGGGCTTTAAAAGAGGATTAGACAAATTCATGGAGGAGAGCGCTATCGATGGCTACTAGCCAGGATGACTGCTCTGCATCCACAGTTGGAGGCAGTAATGCTTCTGAAGACCAGAGGATTGAAACTACAAGAGAAGATAACACTCTTTTCTTGCATCCTGCTTGCAAGGTTTCTCATGGGCGTCTGGTAAGCCAGTATGAGAACAGGATGCTGGACTAAACTTGGCCTGATCCAGCACGTTACATGGCAGAAGACTGAATGCAATCGCAGCTCCACCTTCCTGTATGGCTGCCAATAGATTAAAGGCTTGCATATGAGTTCATTAGGTAAAGGAAAAGGGACCCCTGACCATTAAGTCCAGTCGTGGCCGACTCTGGGGTTGCGGCGCTCATCTCGCTTTATTGGCTGAGGGAGCCGTCGTACAGCTTCCGGGTCATGTGGCCAGCAGGACTAAGCCGCTTCTGGTGAACCAGAGCAGCGCACGGAAACGCCGTTTACCTTCCCGCCGGAGTGGTACCTATTTATCTACTTGCACTTCATGCTTTCGAACTGCTAGGTTGGCAGGAGCAGGGACCGAGCAACGGGAGCTCACCCTGTTGCAGGGATTCAAACCGCCGACTTCTGATCGGCAAGCCCAGAGGCTCTGTGGTTTAACCCACAGCGCCACCCACGTCCCTATGAGTGCATTATTTTTTTTAATTAAAAAAAAATCCGCTTTTATCTTCTGTACATGCACAGCAGCAGCTGCTGGAAAGAAAGTCAATGCCACTCATTGGGGTGAAACGGAAATTTGCATTGGCCATGCAGGCAGCGTATTGAAAAGCCGTTTCCAGCAAGGATTTCCTTCCAGCAGGCACAGTAAACTCTGGCTTTGTCACAAATATACATTTGTATTCCCTCCTGCCAATCAGATGGGTTGCTGTGTGTCCCCAAAGCGCTGGTATCTGGGCAGAGCTGCTGAATCCCAGCCCCCTTGCAAATGTGCCACCAAAGGGGACTGGAGACTGACTGATAAGATTCTTGGCTATCCAGTCGGGGACAGAAACAGAAAACCTTTCTTAGAACCAGCTACACATCACAAAGCCGAGAGTGAGCCGGCTGCCAAGTTTCACTGCCTGGATGTTAAAAGGCAGGGTGGGGAGGGGCACACTGGAAAGCCAGTCTGCGAGATGGGGCAGTCTTTTTAAAATGTTTCAAATGAATACCTCGTTTGGCCTACAATATAATCCTACAAAAAGAATTGCGGAATAGATTGCTTTTTTTTGATCCAAGATATCTGGCAATGCTTCATAGCAGTCAAATTACAAAACAGAATACAGTGGTACCTCGGGTCACATACGCTTCAGGTTACATACGCTTCAGGTTACAGACTCCGCTAACCCAGAAATAGTACCTCAGGTTCAGAACTTTGCTTCAGGATGAGAACAGAAATCGTGCGGTGGCAGCGGGAGGCCCCATTAGCTAAAGTGGTGTTTCAGGTTAAGGACAGACCTCCGGAACGAATTAAGTACTTAACCCGAGGTACCACTGTAAAACCCTCCACATCTGACATTTGATCAGTGACTTCCATTTTAATGCAGCCTCGGTCATTTATTTCCTTCCTTCGGCAGCAAGGCCAAGACTCACTGCCCGCGGTAGCAGGGGGCTGGACTAGATGTCCCTCAGGGTCCCTTCCAACTATTCTATGCATCGCCCCCCAAAAGAGGACACCCATTTATGTAGGCTAATTTGTAAGTGTAAGTGCAAAACTATAAATAAGTACTATGGCTGAGAGAAAACTGAAGGGGCATCGCCTCACCGTCGTGGAAAAGACTGTGACCTCTTTTAACTAAACATCAGGAATAACTTTTTGACTGTAAGAGATGTTTGACAGTGGAATGGACTCCCTTGGAGGTTTCTAAACAGAGGTTGGGAGGGGAGGGCATCTGTCACAGACTATTTAGTGGTGATCGGTGCCAAATTTACATATAAGCTAAACAAGCTATAGCTTAGGGCCCCTCTCTCTCGGGGCTCCCCAAAAGATTAAAGGAAAAACAACAACTGGATGTACATTTCCAAAATGTAAGATTAAAAAGAAATAAAATAATACCTACATACAGCAATCATGTTTTGTGTTGTGTAGGCTCCTATGACGTAAGTCATGGGCCCCACCTGCTTGTCTGCTCACTCAAATATCACTGGTTTGCTCCTTTCTATATATAGGGTGCCTCCATTCTGCATGGATGGGTTGCATGGCAACATGTGCAAATGGCTTTAATTACCTATTAGGTCCATAAATTAATAATAATAATAATAATAATAATAATAATTATTATTATTATTATTATTATTATTATTATTTATTTGTACCCCGCCCATCTGGCTGGGTTTCCCCAGCCACTCTGGGCGGCTTCCAACAAAGATGAAAAATACACTAAAATGTCACATATTAAAATCTTCCCTGAACAGCCTTCAGATGTCTTCTGAATGTCAGGTAGTTGTTTATCGCTTTGACATCTGATGGGAGGGCGTTCCACAGGGCGGGCGCCACTACCGAGAAGGCCCTCTGCCTGGTTCCCTGTAACTTGGCTTCTCGCAATGAGGGAATCGCCAGAAGGCCCTCAGCACTGGACCTCAGTGTCCGGGCAGAACGATGGGCTTGGAGATGCTCCTTCAGGTATACTGGACCGAGGCCATTTAGGGCTTTAAAGGTCAGCACCAACTCTTTGAATTGTGCTCGGAAACGTACTAGGAGCCAATGTAGGTCTTTCAAGACCGGTGTTATATGGTCTCAGCGGCCGCTCCCAGTCACCAGTCTAGCTGCCGCATTCTGGATTAGTTGTAGTTTCTGGGTCACCTTCAAAGGTAGCCCCACGTAGAGTGCATTGCAGTAGTCCAAGCGGGAGATAACCAGAGCATGCACCACTCTGGCGAGACAGTCTGCAGGCAGGTAGGGTCTCAGCCTACGTACCAGATGGAGCTGGTAAACATATATAGCATATATTAACACAAATAACAGTGACAATTTGTTGTTGACAAAGGACAGCTGAAGATTTAAAGGGACCCATCACCTTCAGTAGCTTAGGGCTTCATCAAACCTAAATCCATCCCTGGTGTGATTCCTGCATTGCAGAGATTTGGAATAAATGAACCTTGGTCATTTTATAATTCCATCTGCCGGCCAAGCGCTGCTTCCTGCGAATGAGGAACTTTACGTGTTGCCCCCGCCCCTCCACAAACACATACAGCTTCTCTCCCTTCTTTGGGTCATCTTCAAACTGAGCTTTTACCTGACAGTCCTCCAAACAGAGGACTGTCCGCTGTCCCAAACGACACACAGCCCCTGTATTTCTGCCTCACGTCATTCTGCAGTCAGATTTTATTCCAACATGACAAACAGATAATTGCCTTTTCTTCCCCAAAGAGAGCTTGTTTCACAATTGCAAGTCCCCACAGATGCTAGAGCCTGTTCTCTAACAATATAAGCCACACCTCACACCTCCCAACCCTTAAGCAGGTGTTCCTTTATTACCCCTGGGGGTTTGTGATTATTATCATCATTGCAAGTATTAATCTTGCGGCAGTTATCAAACTTCCTCCAAGATCTGTGAACATTCTCCTTACAGCATCCTCAATGTAACCTAACAGAAGCCCTCCTGGAGCACCAGAAAATCATGGAGTATAGAGGGTTTTTTTTTTGCAGTGCCTGGCTGATTTATAAAAATACATCTGCAGTGATACCAACCTCTTCGACAGCTCCAAGATTCTGCATAATTTTTCCTTTTTCCCCTAGTCTGTCACAGAGAAGTGGGAAGAAGGCTTAGCAAGTGTCCCTGCTGGAGTGAGCTTTTCAGTGTCCACAGAATCATGGAAAGGTGGAACTGGAAGGGATCCCAAAAGTGATCAAGTCCAAACCCCTGCGATGCAGGAATGAAGTTGCCATCTATTGTAATCCTGTCAGCCTGTGCCTGAATGAACCAACCTGACCCCATTTCCAAAGGGACAGAGTTGCCTTTGCTTCACACCAGACATGGAATGTGTTTCAGTGCTGGCTCTGTATGTCCTACCGCCTTAAACTGGTGCCCCAAATGTCCTGGCTAAGCTTCCTATGAATATACAGCCAAAACTGGAGTTAGTACCCAGCCTGACTCCATGCTTTGTTTTCTGCCACTCACTTGCTGATTATCTCAGCCATGGCAAACATTTCAAGGTAGAACTTTATTTTTCTCTTTTCCCTTACTCCACTGCAATTCTACAGCCTTTTGTGTTTGTCAATAAGCCTATCTTCTTGATCACAGAAACCTAATCTGGGAGTATTTTAGCTGACCTTTTCTTCATGTTTTCATCTTTTTAGCCAAGCTAACCATTATCATTTATCATTAACTAACAATTTTCCAGGGACGCGGGTGGCGCTGTGAGTTAAACCACAGAGCCTAGGGCTTGCCGATCTGAAGGTCGGTGGTTCGAATCCCTGCGACGAGGTGAGTTCCCGTTGCTCGGTCCCTGCTCCTGCCCAGCTAGCAGTTCGAAAGCACAGCAAAGTGCAAGTAGATAAATAGGTACCACTCCGGCAGGGAAGGTAAACGGCATTTCCATGCGCTGCTCTGGTTCGCCAGAAGTGGCTTAGTCATGCTGGCCACATGACCCAGAAAAACTGTCTGCGGACAAACGCCGGCTCCCTCAGCCTATAGAGCGAGATGAGCGCCACAACCCCAGAGTCGTCCGCGACAGGACCTAACGGTCAGGGTCCCTTTACCTTTACCTTTACCTTTACCAAGAGAGCACACAGCAGTCTTTGCCAGCTATGTTGGCTGGGGCTGATGGGAGCTGCCATTCACAACATCTGGAGGGCACCAGGTTGGGGAAGGATGGAGCGAGCTAAGCCTCAAGGGGTGTTGGGTGGCTGGAGACTGGGAAGCTCCATGCATCAGCCATCTCCCCCCTTTAATGCACGCTCCTGCGTGTGAATTCTGGAGTGAATTTAATCTCAGCAAAGACACTGGAGCCTCTGATCAAATTCAGTTCATCAGGTGAAATCACAGACTTCTGGGATGTCACTAACATGCCACTTTTAAAAAAAAATCCCTTCATCGACTTGATAAAATATCAACAGAGGGTGTTGGCTCTTTCTTCCAAAAATATTTCCAAATGGGTGTTGGAATCTGTTTTACTAGAACTGCTCCCCCAGTTTGCATATTTCTGCTGAGCAGAACAGAAACCCACTGATCATTCTGCAAATATGCTACAGCTACCGTTTGAAGGACATGAATCCTGCCAACAGGGTTTTCAAATTTCACAGAGTCCAAAGGGACCTTGCAGGCCACCCTATTCAACCACTCTGCTCAACACAGGAAAACAGAGAAGGAGATTTAGCGCCATTTAATTAGATCCCTGGTCACAACACAGCCCTCCCTGTAGTGCTGTAACTCAGCTTCTCATTTGCAGGTACTGAAAGAACCTGATGGGTGGGCTGATTATTACATTCAGTGAAGTTAAAGAGAAGATTAATACAGAGCAAGTAACCCCTTTCCCCTCACTCAACCTTGCAACCACATGTTTCCCTCACAAAGGGACTTTAAAGCCCTAAATGGCCTCGGTCCAGTATACCTGAAGGAGTATCTCCACCTCCATCGTTCAGCCGGCGTTTCACAGGGAGGGTGCCACTTCCGAGAAGGCCCTCTGCCTGGTTCCCTGTAACCTCACTTCTCGCAATGAGGGAACCGCCAGAAGGCCCTCGGAGCTGGATCTCAGTGTCCGGGCGGAACGATAGGGGTGGAGACGCTCCTTCAGGTATACTGGACCGAGGCCGTTTAGGGCTTTAAAGGTCAGCACCAACACTTTGAATTGTGCTCAGAAACATACTGGGAGCCAATGCAGATCTCTCAGGACCGGTGTTATGTGGTCCTGGTGGCCACTCCCAGTCACCAGTCTAGCTGCTGCACTCTGGATTAGTTGTAGTTTCCGGGTCATCTTCAAAGGTAGCTCCACACAGAGCGCATTGTAATAGTCCAAGCGGGAGATAACCAGAGCATGCACCACTCTGGTGAGACAGATCCCCTCCTCACCCCATAATGAGAGCCCCACAGAACCCATGGAACCCGTTTCCCAGTGCAGTCCCAGACCAGCTCGGTTACCTTCTGTAGTTTCTCCATTCAGTCTCCTGCTTGAGGGTCCAACTCATTCACCAAGTCCTGTCCAAGGAGAAGGAGGCAGGTTACATTAGAAGGAGCAGATTCTCACAGGGCCAGTTTCTCCAGAAGTGCCTTCCTCAACTGGGTGCCTTCTAAATGTTTTGAACCAACTCTTATCTCTCCCAGACAGCAGGGCCTTGATGCTATCAGCCCCACAGCATCGTACGGGGCTGTTGGGAGTTGAAGTCCAAAACAGCCTGTCCTATAAGGTTCCTCTTGTCATCACTTTGGAACAGCCAAGGGGAGCAGTCTGCCTCCATCCCACCCCCCTCCGACTGACAGGTCACATCCTGGGAAATCACAGCTAAGCAGGCAGCAGCTGAAATCTCTCGGCCTCATTTTCCCATTGGTAAAATGGAATGGCAGTGATCTTCCCAAGTTATTCAGAATTATACTGGGAAAATGAACAGGGTAAAAACAGAACCACGTTAACCACTTTGAGCTTGTGGAGAAATAGGCAGGATGGAAATGGAATAAATAACAAATTAATAAAAGGCTCCATGTGCATTAAAGGCGATGCAAAAGCTATGAATGAAATGCAGCACCTCCTCTCTCTCTTTCTCTGTTAAAGCATCCTAAAAAGGGGTTGCCATATAGCACATTTTGCATTACTCCACCCCCATCGTTCTGCCCGGACGCTGAGGTCCAGCGCCAAGGGCCTTCTGGCGGTTCCCTCACTGTGAGAAGCAAAAGCTACAGGGAACCAGGCAGAGGGCTTTCTCGGTAGTGGCACCTGCCCTGTGGAACGCCCTCCCTTCAGATGCGAAGAAAATAAGCAGCTAACTTATCTTTAAAAGACATCTGAAGGCAGCCCTGTTTAGGGAAGTTTTTAATATTTAATTCTGTATACATAAGATGATTGGACCCCATTGAACTTGAAGCATGGGAAGCCCCAACAAAAATTTATAATTTGGCAAAATATTTGGACTTTATGATATGTATTTGTATAATTCTTCACACAGCAGTGACAGCACCAGGTTAAACTATGGAACTCCCTCCCACTGGAGGCAGTGGGGAGAAGACTATCGATGGCTACTAGTCAGGACGGCTATGCTCTGTCTCCACAGTTGAAGCCAGCATTGCTGTTGTGAGTCACTTTGAAGATGATTCGGCTACAGAAAAGAGGCGTACAGATGAGGGGTCCATCAGGAAGGCCAAGGAAGGAACCAGGCAGGCAACTCCCAACAGGACTTTTTCGCCGCCACAGTTCTGCCACGTCCAGGTCTCTATGGGCTTTGCCTTCCTACCCTATTAGGGGGCTGAGGTTGCCAAGCGTGGACTGTGGGCGGCAGGTGAGGAGGGAGAGGGATAGCAGAGTGAGGGGACGTGAAGCTAATGGAAGATGAGGGGCAGATGACAGGCACATGAAAGATTCATGGCTCGGTGGCAGGGGGCTGGGAAACGGCTTGGATGGTGGGCTGGGGGTGGGGAGGGTTCAGGCCAGCATGATCTCAGGATTGCAGAGGTGAAGCTAAGAGATTCACATGGAGGTTGCCCAAGAAATACTGTTTTTGTATGCCACAACTGCAGCCAGAATTTTGTTGGCCCAAAACTGGAAACTACAAGAAGTACCAACAGTGGAAGAATGGCAGATGAAGATGATGGACTTTTCGGAGCTGGCCGACCTGACCAGAAGAGTCCGCGACCAGAAGGAGGAGGAGTACCAAGAGGAATGGAAGAAATTCAAAGTCTATTTAACTAAATATGTTAAGATAACTTAAATAGAATTACTTGCGAGTATCAGATAGGCCTAGGATTTAAATATGTGATGTTATAGAATACTATGTCTAAAGTGAAAATGAAAAGAAAGAAAGATGTTAATTGCCTAAGTATATTTTATGTGAAAATAGTTTTGGAAAACTGTTACAATGATATACCGTATTTTTTGCTCTATAAGATGCACCAGACCACAAGACGCACCTAGTTTTTGGAGGAGGAAAACAAGAAAAAAAATATTCTGAATCTCAGAAGCCAGAACAGCAAGAGGGATCGCTGCGCATTAAAAGCAGTGATCCCTCTTGCTGTTCTGGCTTCTGGGATAGCTGCGCAGCCTGCATTCGCTCCATAAGACGCACACACATTTCCCTTTCCTTTTTGGAGGGAAAAAGTGAGTCTTATAGAGCAAAAAATACGGTACATTGAAACTCAGCTTGGGGGAGTCAAGGAAGTCATCCAACAATGTAAACAAAGTGGAATTATTATATTTAAGATTTTTGTTTGTTTGTTTGTTTGTTTGTTTGTGTATTTGTGTTTGTTTTTAAATATGGAAAACCAATAAAAATTTTTTTTTGGGAAAAAAAAGGAGATTCACATGGAGGGAGCCGCAAAAAGCCAGCCTCTGTTAGAGATGGAGAAATAGGTGTGGGGGCCACCTACCTGCTCACCTGGCTGTTCCCATCCCTCCTGGCTTGGCTGGCACTTGGATGAGCGGCTCCTTCTGCAAGGAGAGACAACAACAAAATATAAGACAAAAAACAAAAAATATAATCCAGAAACAATGGAAATGTCTAAATGATTATTTATGTAAATATTGTAAGATAAGAGGTTAGAAGTTACTTGAAAGTACCAAACAGGCCTAGGACTAGAATAAGAATGAATTCTAAAAGAATATGGACAGTAAACTGAAGGAGTTAATTTCATGAGAAATAGGATTTTGGAGCGCTGTTACAAAGCGATTCAATGAAATTCAGTTGGGGGGATGGGATTTGAGGAAGTCAGTTAACAATGAAAGTTAAATTGGGTTTTAGAAGTAATAGGTCTATTATTTTTGTTTTATTTTTCTTCAGTATTGTAATGTATGTTTCTTTTTGTGTGTTATATATGATATGTTTGTGATAAATGTTGAAAATTAATTAAAAAGAATTGGAAAAATAAATAAATGATTATTTATGTAGACAAGGATTAAATGTAAGGTATCGGTTGTGTTCAGGATAGATTTATGGAAGATTTAGAAAACTTATTGATTAGAATATTTGTGTGAGATGGTATGGGGAAAATACAGAATGACAGATACAACCTTGCTTAAAATCTATATAGGAAGCGCAGTGTAAGTGATGGAAGTCAACCAATGAATTTTTTTTATTATTTTCATATTGAGATATTTGTACAATAAATTTGGAAGAAATTCTTCCAACTTCTTTTTCTCTCTTTATTTCTTCTTCTTCTTTTCTCTTTTGTTCCTTTTCCCATATATAAGTGCTTATTTGAAATATATATATGTATGTATGTATTTGCAAAATTTTGCTGATATTTTGTAACAATTATGTTAAATAAATTATTTATTTTTAAAACACACACACACACACACACAAAAAACACAAATGGGTGAGCAGCTCCCAAACTGCCCAGCTTGTAAACTGGGGGTAGGCAGGTCTCAGAAGTGCCTTCAGCCTCAGAGACTGAAACACACGGAGAAGAGGAAATTTGGGACAGGCCCAGGTGCTTGATTCATTCACCTGCTGAGAATGATGGAATGCCTGATGGGCCACCATCTTCACAAATCCATCCGTGGAGACAGAATCATAGAACTGTAAAGGTGGAAGGGAACCCCGAGGGTCATCTAATCCAACCCCCCCTGAAATGCAAGAATCACAGCAAAAGAACCCCCTGGCAGATGGCCAGCCAAGCTCTGTTTAAAAACCTCCAAAGAAGGAGAGTCCGCCACTTCCCAAGAGAGTCCGTTCCTCTGTTGAATAGCTCACACTGTCAGAAAGTTCTTCCTAACTGAGCACAAATCAGAAGACCAAGAGCTGTCCCAGCAGGAAACTGTTAAGTTGTGGGTGAACATATCAGACAACACAGAGATTCTTCAAACAGCTCTAGTTTATTCACAGGCCAGAACAGAACTGAATTGAAGGGTTCAGCCAGCCTGCTTATATAGAGCTCAACTACAAGGCAACAGTAACAACTTTCTGTAACTATCCAATCACTGAACGTCACTTTCAATTCCTTATTTGCATATGTGGACCTGAGTGAAAACTATCTACAGTATCCCCCTGCTGGCCCAGGGTGAGAACTTCAGTACATAACAGAAACCAAAGGAGGGACAGCATCTGAGATCAACCCAGCAGCAACAGCAACACCACAAACAACTATTTACAAACTGAGTCCCTTTTTCCCAGCTGTGTTCAACTAACAGTCTCTTCCCCACAACCCCCATTTTCATGTGTGTTATTTGACTTTTATTCAATTTTAATGTGTGTGTTTTTTTTAGAAAATCTTTATAATTTTTCACATAGACAAATATACATAACGTATAAAACAGAAAACAATACAAATGAATAGAAACAATAAATCAAGAAAAAATAAAGGGACAAACATAAAAGAGTACAATATATTACACTTACATGACAAATTAAAATACAGTGATACCTCAGGTTAAGTACTTAATTCGTTCCGGAGGTCCGTTCTTAACCTGAAACTGTTCTTATCCTGAAGCACCACTTTAGCTAATGGGGCCTCCCACTGCCGCCGTGCCGTCGGAGCACAATTTCTGTTCTTATCCTGAAGCAAAGTTCTTAACCTGAAGCACTATTTCTGGGTTAGCAGAGTCTGTAACCTGAAGCGTATGTAACCTGAAGCATATGTAACCTGAGGTACCACTGTATGTAACTTCCAATAGTTCTCATTACGCTGCTTGTGTTATCTGTATTCTTTGCACAGATTCCTATTATTTTAATGTTTTCGTTCCACTTCCCCAACAACAAACACTGGGCTCAAAGCGGCTCACAACAGTCACAATAGGGGAGGGGAAACAAATGCTGTAAACACTGGAATATCAAGCACATAAATAGAGCAAACCAGAACCATTAATTTATCGAACAATGAATGCAACTCAGTAAAATCACAGCAAGCCGAAATATCAGAAAGAGCTGCTGAGCAGGAGCCCCTGCGCCTGTGAGGACATGTTGGGGGTCTCTCTCTTAGCTCAGTGGAGGGGAACTGGCTCCGCTGGGTCTGCCAAAGAGGCCTGTCTCTGGGCTGGTGACCAGCAACTGATCCATGCCCGCCTCTCGCGCCCGCCTGGCACTTGCCAGCCAAGGGAGAGGTAATGAGCCCTTTTGTCGCAAGCAACAGCCCCCAGGGAAGGCTCCAGAGGAAGGCCCTGGCAACAGCCAGGCAGGCGGAGGCGCTCGGCTGACAATCAGAGCCAGCCCTAATGAGCAGCCTGCTTTCTGGGAGGAGGAGGGAGGCAGCAGTGCGGAGGTGGGTGGGTGGTTCTTGCTCACCCTGGTGCTTGCTTGTCGCTAGCAGGGACGAAGCTCAAGGGCAAAGCATCTGCCTTGCATGCGGAAAATCCCTGGTTCCATCCCGGCTGGAACTTCCATGTTGGGCTGGGAAAGATTCCCTGTCTGGAATTCCAGAGAGCAAATACTAAGCCAACTAGGCCAAGGGTTTGGTTGGCACTGTGGTCTAAACCACTGAGCCTTGGGCTTGCCGATCGGAAAGTCGGCGGTTCGAATCCCCGTGATGGGGTGAGCTCCCATTGTTCGGTCCCTGCTCCTGCCAACCTAGCAGTTCAAAAGCACGAAGCGCAAGTAGATAAATAGGTACCACTCCAGCGGGAAGGTAAACAGTGTTTCCGTGCGCTGCTCTGGTTTCGCCAGAAGCGGCTTAGTCATGCTGGCCACATGACCCGGAAAAACTGTCTGCAGACAAAACGTTGGCTCCCTCAGCCAGTAAAGCGAGATGAGCACCGCAACCCCAGAGTCGTTCATGACTCAACTTAACTGTCAGGGGTCCTTTACCTTTTAAGCTGCCTCCTAGGCCCCTAACTTTTTGCTTCAAAGAGAAAGGGATTAAGAAGAGCAAAGAGCAGACACTTGGAAAGACCCATGAGGAAGATCATTTCGCAGGAAAAACAGAAGGAATATTTAGGTAACAATGATACAGAGCCTTTCTCAAGGTGCATCTGCGCAAAGGTAACTCCATGATAGTTCAGGTCCACACGTCGAAGCCCACAGAGAGTCCCAGGCCCAGAGGAAGTGGAATTTGGTTTTGTCCCTTCTCTCGTAACAGGCAATAGTGACATATCCACAATAGCAAACAGCTACATAAAGGAACAGAAGGCAGCCATTAACCACAGATGAAACAAAGGGATTTCCGTATGGTTGCCTTAAGGACTCAAGAACATAAGAAAAGCCTCCTGGATCAGGCCAGCAGTAGTGGACTTTGGGCTCTAAAATTTCAGAGGCACCCTGGGCAAGGCTAAAATTCAGTGCCCCCCCCCCCCTTTTGCGCTCTGTTCTGCACCATTGTTGTGGTGCCCCCTGCAGCGCATTGCAGCACTCAGTGCAACCACATCGGCCGCACCACCCTAAAACCACCCCTGAGGCCAGTGGCCCATTGAGCCCAGGATCCTGTTCTCACAGTGGCCAGTCAGATGCCTGTGGGAAACTCATGAGCAGGACCTTAGACTACTGCAATGTGCTCTATGTGGGGCTACCTTTGAAGGTGACCCAGAAACTACAACTAATCCAGAATGCGGCAGCTAGACTGGTGACTGGGAGCGGCCGCCGGGACCACATAACACTGGTCTTGAAAGACCTACATTGGCTCCCAGTACGTTTCCGAGCACAATTCAAAGTGTTGGTGGTGATCTTTAAAGCCCTAAACGGCCTCGGTCCAGGGGACCTGAAGGAGCATCTCCACCTGCATCATTCTGCCCAGACACTGAGGTCCAGCGCCAAGGGCCTTCTGGCAGTTCCCTCACTGAGAGAAGCAAAGTTACAGAGAACCAGGCAGAGGGCCTTCTCGGTAGTGGCACCCGCCCTGTGGAACGCTCTCCCACCAGATGTCAAAGAGAACAACAACTACCAGACTTTTAGAAGACATCTCAAGGCAGTCCTCTTTAGGACTGTATTTTAATACTTTGTTGGAAGCCGCCCAGAGTGGCTGGGGAAACCCAGCCGGATGGGCGGGGTAAAGGTAAAGGGACCGCTGACCGTTAGGTCCAGTCGTAGCCGACTTTGGGGTTGCGACGCTCGTCTCGCTTTACTGGCCGAGGGAGCCGGCGTACAGCTTCTGGGTCATGTGGCCAGCATGACTAAGCCGCTTCTGGCGAACCAGAGCAGCACACGGAAACACCGTTTACCTTCCCGCCAGAGTGGTACCTATTCATCTACTTGCACTTTGACGTGCTTTCGAACTGCTAGGTTGGCAGGAGCAGGGACCGAGCAACGGGAGCTCACCCAGTTGCAAGGATTCGAACCACCGACTTTCTGATCGGCAAGTCCTAGGCTCTGTGGTTTAACCCACAGCGCCACCCGCGTCCCTATATGGGTGGGGTATAAATAATAAATTCTATTCTATTCTATTCTATTCTATTCTATTCTATTCTATTCTATTCTATTCTTGCTATCTTTCCTTTTTATTCTGGAAAATTTTTAATAAATATTATTAATATATATATATATATTCTATTCTATTCTAAGAGCAACTCTCCCCTCCTGTGGTTTCCAGCAACTGAGATTCAGAAGCATTGCTGATTCCAGCTGTGGAGGCAGAGCCGAGCCATTGTGGCTAGCAGCCACTGATAGCCCTCTCCTCCATGCATAGGTGCCAATTCCCTGGGGCCTTGGGTGCCCAAGCACCCACAAAATTCCCCATGAAGGGGCTGGGCACCCACAAAATTCAGTGCCAAGGTCATGCCTGCTGCATGGCACCCGTGGCCCCAGGCACCCATGGTCACGGGGCCAAGATGGCACTCCTGCCTCCATAACTTTGTTTTTTAATCATTCTGCTGGCAAATGTGTCTTTTTGAACAGAAAAGCTATGTAACCATTTTAGAAACAAAAGGAAAGGCTGCAGCAAAAAGTGCAAAGTTTCAAAGGTGCAACTACATCCTAGCACAACCTTTTTGTGTCTGGTGGTGCCCGCCAGATGTTTTTGACTGTAACTCCCCATCAGCCCACCAGAACATCTGGTTGCAGAGGGCTGCCCTGACACTCACCTTGCCCCTCCCTCAAACATGCACAGCTTGTTCATAAAGGATCCAGAGCTAGGAGTGAGCAGTGAAGATGTTGCCAAATATGGTTGCTGACACTGAATTGTTCAGGCTGTTAAAACAAAGAGAGGTTGCAAAGAGCTCCGAAAGGACCTCTCCGAAAAGAGTGGATGGGTGGAAAAATGGCAAATGCAATTCAATGTCAAGGGTAAAGTGATGCATGTTGGAGCAAAATAATAAATAATAATAATGATGATGATGATGATGTCACGTGTACCTTCATGGGGTCTTAACTAGCTGGTACTGTGCAGGAAAGAGAGGTTGTTCTGAGCGGCTGCTTCTGCAGCAAATAGATACCTAAAAAGCTACCAGAGTTATTGTGCTGGCTTTGCCTCTGGCCCACAAAGGTCCCAACAAAAATAAACCTGGTAAGTTTTTAAGGTGCTGTTGCCTCCAAAATTTGTCTTGCAATGACTGCAGAAGGAACGAGCCTCTAGAAAAAGTGTCTCTTTCTGCTGCCCTTCTCTCTGTGACTTACTTGCCTCACGTCCTTGCAGCTAAACAGAAAAGCTCATTCCTGGACGGCAGGGGATTGTGGAGGAATCTGGAATCCCCTGTGGAAGATGCTGGGACCAGGCGTGTCCCATTCATCTGCCTGAAAGCCGGGTCTGTGCGCGGCGGCAGCGTTAGCAGGCAGGGAGCATGAAGGGCACATTGTGTGTGCCGGAGAGGTCGGCCACTCAGGCCTGGCAGCATCCAGACACTCAGATTTTCCATAGGCATTTTCCATAGGCTCAGAAAGTCAAGGGGAGGGCAAGGAGGACTGGGCGAGGAAGACACGTCCCTTTGTTCTCAAGAGGGCGTATGAGGCGGCTCTCGGGGGGGACGGGACTTTTGCATCAGCCAGCTGCTGAGGTGCTCTGAACCGCATCACCAAGTTGGCTCCTCAGGTAAGGTTTCTGGGAGGTAAAGGTAAAGGGTAAAGGGACCACTGATCCTTAGGTCCAGTCGTGTCCGACTCTGGGGTTGCAGCGCTCATCTCACGTTATTGGCTGAGGGAGCTGGCGTACAGCTTCTGGGTCATGTGGCCAGCATGACTAAGCCGCTTCTGGCAAACCAGAGCAGCGCACGGAAACGCCATTTACCTTCCCGCCAGAGCGGTACCTATTTATCTACTTGCACTTTTTGGCATGCTTTTGAACTGCTAGGTTGGCAGGAGCTGGGACTGAGCAATGGGACCTCACCCCTTTGCGGGGATTCGAATTGCCGACCTTCTGATCGGCAAGTCCTAGGCTCTGTGGTTTAACACACAGCTCCACCCACATCCCTAGGCTTCTGGGAAAGCACTGGCAAAAGGGAGCTTCCCTTCCTCACAAAACGTAACAACATAAGCAGAGCCTTCTGGATCAGGCCAATGGCCCATCTAGTCTAGCATCCTGTTCTCACAGTGGCTAACCAGACACCCATAACGGGAAACTCACAAGCAGGACCTGAGCACAAGAACAGCCTCTTGCGGTTTCCAGCATCGCCGCCTCTGACCATGGGGAAAAAATAAAGGCAGAGCAAAGCCATTGTGGCCATGGAAAATTTTATGGAGGAGTATAAGGCTAGCCCTCTTTTAACGCCGACCAAGCTGGTGGCCATCACTGCCTCCTGTGGCAGAGAGTTCCATAGTTTAACAAGGCGCCAGCCCAGCTAGTGGTTTTCACAAGGGGCTGGTATAGGACCCAAGCTGTCAATAAACTAGAAAGCGTGATTCTGCACCAGCCTGGTGCCTTCCAGGTGTTTTGGACTACTACTCCCATCAGCCCTGTATGAGGCACAGACACATGTCACTGGGGAAAAGAGCAACATATCACTTGGCGAAAGAGCTGCACCCATCACTCTGCATCTTTGCCCAGGTGGACTAAAAGGATCAGGACAGCGGCAGCAACGCCTCATTCAACCCGTTTCCCCCTCAAACTGCTATGCAGACCCTCTCTCGCTGCATTTCCAGTGGCTCTGCAGCGACTTGGACGAAGCCCAAAGACCCCTTCCAGATATTTTGGGATGCATCAGTCCAGCGGCGCTGATGTGAATCAGAGTCCAAACCCCGCGGAGGAAGGTTGTCGGAGCTCCGCCGTGTGAACGGGTTTTGCTCCACTCAAGCCGCGTTTCTGTTAACGTCCTGGTGGCGCAGAGGTCTCCTAGGGCAGCAGTCGAGACCTCTGCCCCGGAGAACCTACATTTGTTGTTGTTGTTGTTTAGTCGTTTAGTCGTGTCCGACTCTTCGTGACCCCATGGACCAGAGAATGCCAGGCACTCCTGTCCTCCACTGCCCCCCGCAGCTTGGTCAGACTCATGCTGGTAACCTCGAAAACACTATCCAACCATCTCGTCCTCTGTCGCCCCCTTCTCCTTGTGCCCTCCATCTTTCCCAACATCAGGGTCTTCTCCAGGGAGTCTTCTCTTCTCATGAGGTGGCCAAAGTACTGGAGCCTCAGCTTCAGGATCTGTCCTTCCAGTGAGCACTCAGGGCTGATTTCCTTCAGAATGGAGAGGTTTGATCTTCTTGCAGTCCATGGGACTCTCAAGAGTCTCCTCCAGCACCATAATTCAAAAGCATCAATTCTTCGGCGATCAGCCTTCTTGATGGTCCAGCTCTCACTTCCATACATCACTACTGGGAAAACCATAGCTTTAACTATACGGACCTTTGTTGGCAAGGTGATGTCTCTACTTCTCAAGATGCTGTCTAGGCCTGTCATTGCCCTTCTCCCAAGAAGCAGGCGTCTTTTAATTTCGTGGCTGCTGTCACCATCTGCAGTGATCATGGAGCCCAAGAAAGTAAAATCTCTCACTGCCTCCATTTCATACTCAAAGCGAGCCGAGAGCGCCCGACGGGGCGGAGGCGCGCAGTGGGGCTGGTGCTGTGCGCCCTCGGCGGTGCTTATCTGTTGCGCCCAGGCAGGGGCCCGCCCGGCTCGCGCCCCCTCCGACCTCGCGGCGCCCCGCCCGGCTGCAAGCAGATCAGCAGAAGCCGCGGGCGCCCAGCCAGACCCAAGGGTGCCTCTGAGCGCGTCCAGAGTGCCCACCAGCGGGGCTTCCGACAGCCGAGGAGAGAGAGAGAGGCAGCCGACCCGGGCCTTCCCCGCCTCGCTTCCTTCCTCTCCCGGCTGCACCAGCTCGCGGGGTCAGGAGGCCGCGGCGATGGAAAAGCCGCTGACGGGGCCAGAAGCGCGCTCGGCCGGGTCACAAGTTCCAGAAGCAGCCGGAGGGGCCGGCCGGACTCGCCCAGCGAGGGGCCCGCGGGCAGGGAGGCAGCGGAGGCGCCCCATGGGCCTTGCACCAGGAACCCCCAGGACCTGGCCAAGGCTTCTCGATTTGTTTGTTTGCATTTTATTGGGTTTTTACAAACAAGGACGTTTTCCAAATAAGTATACCGAGTTTTCTCATGTGCATCACAACAAATAGCATCATTAATGTGGAAAAAATATATTTGCAATATACGTTTCATTGTTCGTGGTCAGTGTTTTGCATTTTTATCCTATCTGTTTCTCCAAAGAGATTGAAGTGGCATTTTCATGGTTCTTTCCCCGCACCTCATGTAATCCCCACAGTGGCGTAGCGTGGGTTGTCAGCACCCGGGGCAAGGCAAGTTATTTGCGCCCCCTAACCCGTGGATTTGCGCCCCCTAACCCTAACCCCCAGATGTTGCGCCCGGTGCGGCCGGCCCCCCTGCACCCCCCACGCTACGCCACTGAATCCCCATAACAACCTTGTTAGGTAGGTCAGGCTGAGAGGCAGTGACTGCCCCCCACCAACGTTATCCAGCGAGCCTCCTGGCCAAGTGGCGATTCAATCCCCCGTCTCCCAGTCCTAGTCTGACACTCTGACCATTACACACTTCCCCCTGTCTATACCGCCCCCACCAACTGGATATGGTACCAGTGGCGTAGCGTGGGGGGTGCAGGGGGGGCCGGCCGCACCGGGCGCAACATCTGGGGGTTAGGGGGCGATAATCCACGGGTTAGGGGGCGCAAATTACTTGCCTTGCCCCGGGTGCTGACAACCCACGCTACGCCACTGTATGGTACAGGTATGCAGGTCATGATGCCAACTTGGAAGTGCATTTCCTCAAGTCCCCAGTAGACCTGGGCCAGGTGCCACCTGCCACCTTGTGACTCCTCAGTTCACCTGCATGTCCTCTGTTGGCATCACCCACTAGGTTGCGCTGCCCTTCAGCTCCTTCTAGAGTCCCAGGAGCCCCTGGAAATGGGTGCCTGGGGCTCCAGGATGCCTGCTGGACATCTAGCACTTTTACAGCGTGCATGTGGCACCAATGACCAGGGAGGGTACCACCAGTGGCACTGGCAAGGAGCCTCTGGGGCACTCATAGGCAGGAGCAAAAAGCCTTGTGGGTCTGCCTGGGACATAAAGTAGCTTTCCTACCATACATTTAGCTGTGATTTCTGCATAGAAGGGGGTTGAACTGGATGACACTTCCAACTCTGCAATCCTGTTATTCTATAGGGACGCAGGTGGCGCTGTGGGTTAAACCACAGAGCCTAGGGCTTGCCGATCAGAAAATCGGTGGTTCAAATCCCTGTGACCATTAGGTCCAGTCGTGGCCGACTCTGGGGTTGCAGCGCTCATCTCGCTTTATTGGCCGAGGGAGCCGGCGTACAGTTTCCGGGTCATGTGGCCAGCATGACTAAGTCGCTTCTGGTGAACCAGAGCAGCGCATGGAAACGCCGTTTACCTTCCCGCCAGAGCGGTACCTATTTATCTACTTGCACTTTGACGTGCTTTTGAACTGCTAGGTTGGCAGGAGCAGGGACTGAGCAATGGGAGCTCACCCCATCGCGGGGATTCGAACCGCCAACCTTCTGATCGGCAAGTCCTAGGCTCAGTGGTTTTTCTTTACCCCTCCATCAAATCAGACTGAAGCTGGTTTAGGGAAAAACTGCGTCAAGCAGAGCATCTCACAGGAGAGAGAAATGGAGTGTGGCTAATGTGCAGACACCCCACTCCCCAAGGCAGCAGCGGGAACGCATTGGAGTAAACAGAGGTGTGTCCACTTCTCTCGTTCCATCTGAAGAGCCTCCATTTAATCACAAGCGACTGGCAGCTCAAAGCCACAAGTTTCCCATGGATTTCTGAGGGCGGCAGTGGCGGCGGCGGTGGAGGGGCTCAAGGAAGTGCCCCTCCCCCCTCTCCCTTTTCAGCAGAGTCCATTAGAGACAATGAAATCTTAATGTAGGAGCCACCAAGTTAATGGCATGGAAACTGCCATAAGGAGAGAGCTGAGCGCAGTCAGGCTCAGGGAAAAAGCAACACACACACTCACAAACACACACAGCCCCACACCCTTTTTCTATATAGGATGTCAGTTCTGGCCTAGATATGCCCTTTTCGCAAGGCAGACGACAGCAGGCCCTTCCTGGCATTGGTGATCTGTGAGGAAGAGAGCAAGCGAGCACAAAACCATCACCATCACCCCCAAAACTGGCCTGGCTGCTGCTATTTTTGCTTCTAGGCCAGTCGCCAGAAAGGGTATGTCCTCACCACAGCCCCACTCAGAATTTTCCATTTCCAAAGCTGGCATCTGAGCCACAGGTGCAGGAGGCAGAGCAGGTTCCACCTGGAGATTTGCAAAGATGCCCTAGAAGAGAAGCCCAAAGTCTATGTTGTGGGATGTGAAACCCAAGAGCAGTCAAGTACAACATTCCTAGAGTGAACATGTTTACACACGGGGATGAATGTTTGTCCAGCCAGCAGGTAAACTTCCTGTTTCTTTCTGGCCTGGGACAGACTTCCTCTGCGTGTGACTAGAGGTGGGTGTGGCCTCACCTGTGCAGGTAATGACAAAAGCACAGGACAGGGCAGCCATCTTTGACTACATGCATTGAAGAAGCAACATCTGCTTAGCCAAAGATGCTCTCTTGGCCAGCCAATAGAGGACAAAGGGACTGTCTCCTTATGAGATAGTTTCCAGGTGTATGTTACTTTTCTAAGCTAAGTCTGCCTTCTGGGATCCAACTGTGAACAGAATGTGAGTAAACTCTTTTAATACTTTTATAGAAGACTGTGTTGTGTCTTATCTTTTATGAGGGAATAAGGGGGAAATACCAGAACAGTTATTATAGAGGCTTTAGCAAGCCTGAGCAAACGCATCTGCTGCAAGTTTAAAAAGGGGAATGTTACTCTGCTGAAATTGTGGAACTTGTTAACACAAGTTGGAAAGGCTATAATCAAACAATATATCCTCTCCTGCATCCCTGAACATTCCCACAAATGTTCCTGCAGTCAGCCAGCTTCTGGATGTGACCCGTCTCGCCCTCCACCTCAGGCAGCACAATATAACGGGCAGTCCTGCTTCCTGCAACCAGAGACAAGTCACCGACTGTCTAGTTTGTTAGAAGCTTCAGATGCAGGCGAGAGTGTTTCAAGCTGGTGGGACAAAGCGTCAGCAGCTGGGCTGATGTTTCCTGCTGAACAGAACAAGATGGAAAAACGAAGTCCCGATACACACATTTCCTCTGCTGTTGCAAGCTACACAGCTGGGCGTGTTGCATCCCAGACTTGCCTTGGAGCTCAGCCACCCCCAAACAGGGTTCAGCATTCCAGGCAGCTCCTGCTGTTCGGTGGGAGAGAGAGCAGGCGCTGCAAACCGGCTCCTTGACCTTTCTGGTGCCTGTGCCAATCGCTACTGAGCTGAGCTGCTTCTCAACTCTGCAAAGAGAAGGCTGTCTGGGACCCTTACAAGGAGGAACTGCTGCTGAAGTTAATAATAATAATAATAATAATAATAATAATAATAATAATGTATTATTTATACCCAACCCATCTGGTTGGGTTTCCCCAGCCACTCTGGGCACCTTCCAACAGAACACTAAAATACAATAACCTATTAAACATTAAAAGCTTCCCTAAACAGGGCTGCCTTCAGATGTCTTCTAAAAGTCTGGTAGTTTTTTTTCTCTTTGACATCTGGTGGGAGGGCGTTCCACAAGGTGGGTGCCACAACCGAAAAGGCCCTCTGCCTGGTTCCCTGTAACTTGACTTCTTGCAGTGAGGGAACGGCAGAAGGCCCTCAGTGCTGGATCTCAGTGTCCGGGCGGAACGATGGGGGTGGAGACGCTCCTTCAGGTATACTGGACCGAGGGCACCTTCAAAGGTAGCCCCATGTAGAGCGCATTACAGTAGTCCAAGCGGGAGATAACTAGAGCATGCACCACTCTGGCGAGACAGTCTGCAGGCAGGTAGGGTCTCAGCCTGCGTACCAGGTGGAGCTGGTAAACAGCTGCCCTGGGCACAGAATTAACCTGCACTGGGTGATTTTGGGGCTGTTGCTGCCTCTTAGCCTCACCTCACAAGGTTAATAATAATAATAATAATAATAATAATAATAATAATAATAATAATAATTGATTATTTATACCCCGCCCATCTGGCTGAGTTTCCCCAGCCACTCTGGGCGGCTTCCAATCAAATGTTAAAAACAATATAGCATTAAATATTAAAAACTTCCCTAAAGAGGGGTGCCTTCAGATGTCTTTTAAAGAGAAGATATCTGCTTATTTCCTTCACATCTGAAGGGAGGGCGTTCTACAGGGCGGGCGCCACTACCGAGAAGGCCCTCTGTCTGGTTCCCTGTAACCTCACTTCTCGCAATGAAGGAACTGCCAGAAGGCCCTCGGAGCTGGACCTCAGTGTCCAGGCTGAACGGTGGAGGTTGAGACACTCCTTTGGGTATACTGGGCTGAGGCCGTTTAGGGCTTTAAAGGTCAGCACCAACACTTTGAATTGTGCTCGGAAACGTACCGAGAGCCAATGCAGTTCTCTTAGGACCAGTGTTATGTGGTCCCGGCGGCCACTCCCAGTCACCAGTCTAGCTGCTGCATTCTGGATTAATTGCAGTTTCTGGGTCACCTTCAAAGGTAGCCCCACGTAGAACACATTGCAGTAGTCCAAGTAGTCCAAGGTTGTTATGGGGATTAAATGAGGAGGGGGAAGAACCATCTACGCCACCTTGGGCACCTTGGAGGAAAGACTGGGATATAGATGTTGGACTAGATGATGCTTGGAGTTCCTTCCTTCTACAATTTGATGATTCTATAAAATGCAACAAACCTACTAAATGGCTCTCTTACAGCACGCAGTTTGGCAATAAGGAGCTCCAGGGAATTTGAAACCCACCCTGGACTGGTGGGGAGAGAGGAAACTTGCCCAGCAGAAAGGTTACTGGATGTTTTGATGCCAGGGACTCTGCAAAGCTTTTTATGGGAATCCAGAGTTATTCGCTTGGGCAAGACCACAAACACTGGCTACTAGTCATGATGGCTGTGCTCTGCCACTACAGTTGGGGGCGTTAATGCTCCACCCCCATCGTTCAGCCAGGACACTGAGATCCAGCGTTGAGGGCCTTCTGGCGGTTCCTCAGGTCCCTGCAAACTTTTTTTATTATTATTATAAGATATTTCTTCAGAGTTTAAAAGTTATAAAAAGGAAAAAAGAACAATACAAAATACAAAGAAAGAATACAACAACAACAAAGAAAGAAAAATAAAATAAAAATGAAAATGAAAAATATATTCACTTCAAAATATAAAAAGAACTGATTAGACCTTTACATAACTTTCTTCCTTTACCTATTTCCTTGACCTCCCCTTACCTCCCAATTTTGTATTCTAGTTCAAATCATTATTTCAGCAAATCCTTCCAACCTTATTTTCATTTAAGTAATTTAATTTATTATATTATAATTTAACGTCCTCTCTTTCATCAAGTTCATCAACTCATTTTTACTTAATCCTTTATATTATTTCTACCAAAATCACCTAATTTTCTTTTTCCAACATCTTTCTAACATTCCTTAATTTTACAACATTTCTGAAGATATGCTTTAAATTTTTTCCAATCTTCCAACCCAGGTCCCTGCAAACTTAAAAAAGAAACTCAAACTTCCTGGCTGACAGTCTCCTCGTCCCCAGCCCCAGCCCCGCAGTGCCTTCTCTCAGAGTCTTTCTGGCACAAACATTATCAGCCAGCTAAGGGCCTTCCCTGTCCTGTCCAGGCATCCACTGTGTGCCTGGATGTGCACAAGTGCATTAGGGAGGGCTGCCTGGTGGGAAAAGACAGACCTTTCAGCCTTCCTTGGCAGCTTCCTGGCAGCCCAGCCCTGGCACTGCTGCACTCCCAAAACTCTGGATCTGAATGTCCGGAACACGGAAGAGCAGAGAGCAGCCGGGTGACATTTCCTAAGTTCCTTTGTGGTGAGGCAATGGGGGGGGGAGAGAAGAGGTCAGGGCACTTGCATAAATCTGGCAGCTGGAAGGGGCACCCCTTCCCCATCAGCTGGAGACTCCCCCCCCCAATCTCTGTGCCATCCTGGCTGTCCGCTTAACTAAGGGCTCCTACTGTGCTCCTCCCCAATGCTCTAAGGGATAAAGAAGTGCTCCTAAGCTGAGAGCCAACCAGGGCAGGATCTGCTGCAGTCTTGCCCAACAGGGGTCTTTGCTCTCTGGAAGGGTAAATGTTTTGCACCCAGAAAGGTGTCCAGTTCCATCCCATGGCTGGAAAACAGCCTTGTTCAACTGGTGGCATCTTCAGGTGCTGCTGGACACCCCGCAACCCTCACCTTCAGCCAGCAACATGGGCAGTAGGTGAAAGGAACTGTGATCCAGCAACATCTTGAAGGTGGGATGGAAGGTTCAGAGGCTTCCCACTGCTAGTGTGGACAACCCTGGTCCCTGAGCTAGACGGACCAGCAGCTAGGCTTGGCACAAGGCAAGCTCCTACATCCCCCTAGAAGCATCTCAGCTGATGCGGAGGCTTTTCTGTGGGATGTGACATAAGCAGTCAAATACAACATTTCCTGTTTGCCTAGAGTGGACATACAAGGGAGTGTTGGTCCAGCCAGTTGAACTTCCTCTTACGCCTGGTCTGGAGCATCCTTCATTTGCATGTGAGCAGGTAGGTGGGCGTGACCCTTCCAGACCCCACAAAAGGTCCAGTCACGCAGCCACGTTCCTCTTTTAATGCCTTTTCTTCTCTTGGACTGCACTGCTGGCTTTCAGCTAGCAGCATGTGGGATGAGCTCCCACATGGGATGAACTCAAACCCTCTTCTGTAACTCTGAAGCCTGCCTTCAGGGATACAACTGTGAACTGAATGTGAGTAAACTTCTTATTACTTTTAAAAGAAGACTGTTTTTATTCTTTATTCTTTTAGGAATGCCAAACTGGATTGCTTAATCAGATCCTGAAGCTGAGGCTCCAAGACTTTGGCCACCTCATGAGAAGAGAAGACTCCCTGGAAAAGACCCCGATGTTGGGAAAGATGGAGGACACAAGGAGAAGGGAACAACAGAGGATGAGATAGTTGGACAGTGTTCTCGAAGCTATGAAGATGAGTTTGACCAAACTGCGGGAGGCAGTGGAAGACAGGAGTGCCTGGCGTGCTCTGGTCCATGGGGTCACGAAGAGTCGGACACAACAAAACAACTAAACAACAAAAACGAATCTGCAACTAGCTTCCTGCTGTGTAAAGAGAGGGGGTGTACTCTGCTGTGTGAATAAACTCACAAGCGTGAGTTAGGAAGGACAATATTTAATCAACATATCCTTTCCTGCTACCCATAACATTCCAACATTTTCCAGAAAGGAGGCAGGAAAATGGTTTATCCGTTTATGAAGCCAGCATTTGGGAAGCCAACATGCCTCTTGCCACTTCTCAAAGACTCTCCCATCACGATGAGCATGGACTGGTTTTCCCAATCCTCAGAACGAAGCCTAAGCGTTGTCCTGCTGGATCCGACCTCACTAGCCCTCCCTAATTCCCAGGGGTTTGGTCTGCAGGTATGTGTGGGCCCTACTTTGCTGAAGGTAGGCAGGTCTGGCCAGTGCCTGGATGGGACCACCTGGGAGCGCCTCATGCACGCCTCTTTGGGTTCCATGATGGAAGAAAGATGAGATATAAATATAAGAGCATAATCGACCAATCTGGACTAGACCCACCTCCTAAAGGTCCACAAGAGCATCTTCAGTCCAGCGTTCTGTGCTGCCAAGAATGGCCAGCTAGATACACCTGAGAAACTCAGAGCCAGGGCTTGAGGCCAATGGCCACCTGTCCCAGCTAAGTAGAACTTGAAGGTAGACTGCCTCTATGATGGCGTGGAGGCTCCACAGGTCTCCTCAGAGGAGCTACATTCAGTGACATCCTGAATGTACTGGTTTGATAGGCAGAACTGGCACTGTTACCTGTGCCACATCAAACCTTTTCTGCATTCATGAGAACCTGGTCTTTCTACACTCCCTTCCTATTGACATGAAGCTGGAACGTTCCCTGCCCTCTTTTTGGTACCTGCTGAAAACATTTTTCTTTGGACAAGTCTGTCCAGACTTTTAGCAAGTTGATGCGAATTTTAATCTGTATTTAGTCTATATTTAATTTAACTTTCTGAAAGTTTTAAATTATGCTTGTTAATTCTTCTTATTGAAACTTTTATTGTTTTATCTTTCTGTAAACACTTTGAAGTGTGTGGGGTGCGTGTGTGCGTGTGCGTGTGTGTGCGTGTGTTTTTACAACCAAGCAGTCTACACATTTCATGAGATAAATAAATTACATCCTGAAAATTGGGGCTAGGCCACGAAATTCATTAAAAAAGAACAGAATAAAGCACACATGCCAAATCCATACCATCTCCAATTGGGATCACACCCATTCCATCCAGACACTGGGGACCAAACGCCAGGTCTTATGTTGCTTCCTACAAAAGCTTTGACAGAGGAGTTCCAAAATTGCCAGAACGTCTGATGGGTCCACTATGTGGATAGGACAAAATGAATAGAAGGAGGCTCTCAGCAGACTGGAGAAATAGGACAGGAGGACAGGAGCCAGTTTTTATAGCCTTGGTCCACAAGTGGTTGTTCTTTATCATTAACACTGAACCTTTGAAGTGTGAGCCAGCCAGGACACTGCAGCACAAGAGTAGCAGAACCCCACAACCCAATGCTATCAGGAGACAGACTGAAAAACACACACTAGCGGAAGCCTCTGATCGGCCTTCAAGGGCAGCTCCTCGCACCGCGGTAGCCTAACCTGCACCCCGGAGATGGACAGCTGCCGCTTGTTCGGACATGGAAAAGAGTCACAGCTGCCACATCACCAGAGGGGCAACTCACAAAAAAGCTCGCCCCTGTCCATCGCAACAATCTGGAGGTCTAGATCTCGCAGTTCGTCTCACAGCTAAGCTGATTTTAATTTAACAGGATTGCCTATGTCAAGAGGAATTTGCTTTCGCTTCATTCAAAATGTGTGGCAAACATTCTTACAACTCATGAACTGCATACCAAAATGACCACGTGGCTGATCCCCCAAAGGGGGACACGATTCCCTTCAGCTCTCTCTGCCTCCTACCCGATTCCCTCTTCCTCCTCTCTCCCCACCCCAGCCCATTTTTCCTGGAGACCCCCAAGCAACTCTCATGTCCATCTTAAACCCCCCTCTGAAAGTCCCCCCTTTCATCGGGTATTATTTGGCTGCGTCCGACATCTTCCAACTCTACATTTCTATGATTCTTCAGCAGCTGGGACAGGCATCTTTGGGGACATTTCCCTGCGCCCTTCTGCCTCTCAGCCTCTTTGCCCAATTCAGCATGAAGCATCTCCTTCTATTCTTTCCCCTCTCACTGGTAAAGGTAAAGGGACCCCTGACCGTTAGGTCCAGTCGTGACCGACTCTGGGGTTGTGGCGCTCATCTCACTTTATTGGCTGAGGGAGCTGGCGTACAGCTTCCAGGTCATGTGGCCAGCATGACTAAGCCGCTTCTGGCGAACCAGAGCAGCGCACAGAAATGCCATTTACCTTCCCACTGGAGTGGTACCTATTTATCTACTTGCACTTTGACGTGCTTTTGAACTGCTAGGTTGGCAGGAGCTGGGACTGAGCAACGGGAACTCACCCCGTCATGGGGATTTGAACCACCAACCTTCTGATCAGCAAGTCCTAGGCTCTGTGGTTTAACCCACAGCGCCACCCAAATCCCTCCCTCTCACTGGTGCCAGACAGCTAATCTCCTCGGGCATTTGGGCCTTACCCTGAGCCCCAGGAGGGAGCTGCTCTCCGAAGTGCAGATGGCCTGTAAAACATCCCTTTCCTTTGCCAGGAGAAACACAGGAAACCTCCCAGCTCGCACTGAGCATGGACTGCAGCATGGGCTCCAGGAACAAGTAGCTGGAAAGCTCAAGGCGTTTAGAAAGAAGAGCATCTCTCCCCAAAGTAAACAAACACCAAGACCAACATGGAAACAAACTGCCAGGCGCATTAGTACCAGGGGACCAACTAATAATAATAATAATAATAATAATAATAATAATAAATTTTATTTATACCCTGCCCTCCCAAGCCTCCAGGCTGCTAACACCAAATATAAAAACAATTGATCGAAATACAGCTTAAAAAAACAAGATTAAAATACAACATTAAAACATTAAAATGCAGCCTCATTTCAGTGGAAAAACTCAATCAAAAACTTTTCTGGGGATAAGAACGTCAAGTCTTCACCAAGGTCCTACGTGGGCCAGAAAAAAGCCAGGGAAGTCCCCAAATAGGAGTTCCAACACAGAAGGAGAAAGGAAAAAGGAAAGAGGGGGAGGGAATCAAATTGATTCCAAGCCAAAGGCCTGGCGGAACAACTAGGGAGGGAGTTGGGCCATTAGATGGCATGGGGAGGGGAAGGTGTGCTAAAGGATGAAAAGGAAATTGCAGAGAGGCTGGATAAATTACCGGGTATCTGCATCCTATGTTAGTCACCTTCCCCCCTAAAGCCCCCAATGTAACACAGAAACGTAAGAAGAGCCGGATGGATCAGGTCAATGGCCCACCTAGGCCAGCATCCA
This sequence comes from Podarcis cretensis, assembly GCF_951804945.1. NCBI lineage: Eukaryota > Metazoa > Chordata > Lepidosauria > Squamata > Lacertidae > Podarcis > Podarcis cretensis. The sequence continues at coordinate 87,692,752 of NC_137177.1, read as the reverse complement.
GTTTTCACAGTAGGCAAAGAGATACCCCTTCTGGGAAGCCCACAAGCGACAGGACCCAGACACAAGATCCCTCTTCCATCCTGTGGTTTTCAGCAACTGGTAGACAGAAGCACTGCTGCCTCCCTTAGGTGCCAACTCCCTGTGGCCCTGGATGCCCGAGCACCCACAAAATTTCCCATGAAGGGGCTGGGCACCCACAATGTTTGGTGCCAGAGCCATGTACACTACATGGCACCCACTGCCTCGGGCACCCATGGTCACGGGGTCAAGCGGGCACTCCTGCTGCCTTCAACAATCTTTTCCTTCCAAAGGAGTTTCCAATGGAGCCAGTCTGGTGTAGTGGTTAAGAGTGGTGGACTCGTAATCTGGTGAACCGGGTTTGCTTCCCTGCTCCTCCACCTGCAGCTGCTGGGTGACCTTGGGCCCCTCTCAGCCCCACTCACCTCACAGAGTGTTTGTTGTGGAGGAGGAAGGGAAAGGAGATGGTTAGCTGCTTTGAGACTCCTTAAAGGTAAAGGGACCCCTGACCATTGGGTCCAGTCGTGGCCGACTCTGGGGTTGCGGTGCTCATCTTGCTTTATTGGCCGAGGGAGCCGGTATACAGCTTCCGGGTCATGTGGCCAGCATGACTAAGCCGCTTCTGGCGAACCAGAGCAGTGCACAGAAACGCCATTTACCTTCCCACCGGAGCGGAACCTATTTATCTACTTGCACTTTGACGTGCTTTCAAACTGCTAGGTTGGCAGGAGCTCACCCCGTCATGGGGATTCAAACCGCCAACCTTCTGATCGGCAAGTCCTAGGCTCTGTGGTTTAACCCACAGCGCCACCAGTGATAAAGCAGGATATCAAATCCAAACTCTTCTTTTTGTCAGTAAACATGGGGATAAGGGTAGCCGCCAAACAGATCTAGTGTTGCGCTGGTGTGAAATGGCACCCATGAGGTCTTCCACTGGCACTCCATAAATAAAGACTGTGAGTCTTCCCCCACCTGCGGCCCCCTTGCCATGCGGTGATGAGAGTGATTACCTCTCCTCCCCACCCCCCAACAGTAGATACTGCTGAAGGAAAAAGTTGGGAAGAAGAGGAGTGGTCTTCTGTGGCTGTTAGAGAGTCACTTGGCAGCGGCACAAGAATTGCTTAGAAATGGGGGGAACCCAAGGAAGCAGAATGTTGCAAGTCTCAGGACTTTCCCCACTCAGCACAAACTAAGGAATTTGCTCCCACAACCAATGACGCCATGATGGCTTCCAGCTTGGCTGACCTTAAAGAGAATTTAGGCAGATTCGTGGAGGAGAAGGTGGGAGATGACCACTAGGCATGATGGCTATGCTCTACCTCCAGTAGGGTGGGGGAGCGGGCTATGGACACCCACGCCTTCCTGTCCCACTGGGCAGGACCCTTCTTCGTTACTAAAGCAGATCTCATGTCACGGCAATCTGTTTTTCGAGGGAGGCTTCCATCTAAGAGCCCTTGATGGAGTATCCCCCCCCCCCCATCATAAAATTGCTTTTCTAGTGTGGCAATCAGGAGCGTGGCCAGGATGCGCCTCAGCGGACCGTGAGTGGGGCCTTGCTTGCCACTCTTTCTCTCTTTTAATCACAGCCAAGGACACAGAATCACAGATTCACAGAACTGTGGTGTTGGAAGGGACCCACTGGGTCATCTAGTCCAACCCCCTCGGCTTTGTCCCCCTTGAGAATTCCCTGCACCAAAGAGCAGGTGGGATATTCAGTCTGGAGCAGGAAAAAGGACCTAGAGGCCTCTGCTGCTGCTCTACAGCTCATTTCCAGATCTGGGGTCCTGATTCAGCAGGCAAGTCTCAGGCTGGCCCAGGTGGGCTAAGCGGAGTTTGCTTCCTCTGTCCCGCCCTCCCAGCCTCAAAACATTTGGGGCTTTCTTCCCACCCCCTTGGCGCCCCTCTTTTTCTTCCTTGCACTGTTTGTGGTTCTAACAAAGGAGCTCCTGAGCTTGGCGGGCGGGGACTTAGAGCCACAGGGGCGCACCGGAAGTTGCCTTGGGCAGTCAGATCAATGGCCCACCTAGCCACATACAGCCCACACTGACTGGCAGCCAAAGCTCTGTCAGAGTTGCAGGTAGGGATCTCGTTGCGGACAAAACGGAGGCCTTTTGCACAGCTTCCCCCCGGGAAATAAAGGAAGAACGACGAGTGGGGCAGATACGTGGAAAACTTTAATTTCCACGAGGCAACTCGGGCATTAACGGTTTGCGCGCCGGGGAGGAGAGGCGGGTGCAGCGGTGTGCGTGGTCCCGCTCCGGAATCGCCGCCCGGGGATCGCCTCTTGCAAACCGCGGAGGGCAACGCTGGCCGTCGAGGGACGCTTTGCAAGGCGAATTACGCGCTCGGCGGCTCCCGCGCCAATAAAAGCTCCTTTTGGAACTTTAGACGCCGGAGGCTGCCACGCCCGTCGGAGCTCTAGTCAACTCTCGGGGGACCCCCGGGCACGTCCAGTCCGGGAGAGGCTGACCTGCCAGCCGTTAGCTCGGCTGCTCCCGATCCCTTCTTAGCCTTTACCAGGGAGTAGGGAAGGAGGCCCACCTCACGGAGGGCGCTGGACGGGAGCGAGGCCAGTCCTCTCGAGGAGACTCGGACACAGTGGCGTAGCGTGGGGGGTGCAGGGGGGGCCGGCCGCACCGGGCGCAACATCTGGGGGTTAGGGTTAGGGGGCGCAAATCCACGGGTTAGGGGCGCAAATCCACGGGTTAGGGGGTGCAAATTACTTGCCTTGCCCCGGGTACTGACAACCCACGCTACGCCACTGCTCGGACAGGAACTTGGAAAAGGTCGCCGGAGCCAAATTTGTACCCCAGCGGAGGACCCTCCCTCGCATACTCAGCTGCCAACTTTTCTTGGCCGGACTCCCGTGCCTTTAAGAACAGCCCGACGGAGCCCGATTCACGCCGTCAAGCAGCGCTTCCTATGTCCCGGAGTCCCGACCGCCATCCCGGCATCTGTGTTCCTGTGCGCAGTTCGAGCACGACATGTGGCACAGGAGCCGCGCCGGAAAAAAGTTGGCAACCCTGCTTAATCTGGTTGGTTAGACGCCGAGACTGGCGCTCTTGGCCTCTCCCTTCCCTGGCTGTGAGGAACAACAAGGCAGAGTCCGCCGGGGGTGCCTTCTGCAGCACCCCCCCGGAAAGGAACAGCTCAGCGCTGGCCCGGCCTGGGCGACGCTTCCCAAGCCGCCTCCCGCTCGACGGCCGCCAAAATTAGTCTAATTACGCAGTAGATGCAACGAAAGGAAGGAGCGATTCCTAGCTAGCTTGGGGAGGAAAGGGGGCTCAGGCCGGACTGGCTTATTTGCCCCCTCCGCCCTGTCTTCGAGAGGTCTACGACAGACAAAAACCCAACAGGTGTACCCCCAACTGCCTCCGCAGAAAATCGCCACTTACCAGGCCGGGCGAGCGAGGCTGCTGCTTGCGGGGACTGCGCGGGCAGCGCCGAGCACCCGACGCCGAAGGCTGCCGCTCCGAGGGCGCGCGCGTTGTGTGCCTGGGAGCCTCCGCCCGCCGCCGCCGGGGAAGCAGCCAGCCAGCCAGCGGAGCGTCGTGACGAAGCACCAGCGGGCCGCGCCCGGCTGGAGGAGGAGGCCTGCGGGGAGAGACGGGGTCCGCCAGGGGCCGGGCCGCCTCTGGGCCGGAGGATCAGGCCCTGCACTTGCCTCGCCTAGCTGGGGAGGCTCTAGAGCTGCCAGCCCGCGCTGGATTTGGACCCCCGCCTCAGCCCAGCACATACTGCCCCGGTCTTTGACGGGCGCCCAACAGGTGCAGCGCTGCACCTGTTTCGGAGGTTGACGCCCTCCAGGCCATGACTTATCTGCCCCCACCGCATCCCCATGAGCTGGCAGTCATTATGACACCTTCCCCACCCGGCGCCCAAAGGTGCTTCAATCCCCAACCCCCCCACGAGAGGGGCTTGGAGCCCCCGCCTTCGAGGCCAGCCCTGCCCGCGCACTCCTGCGCTCCCTCGCCCAGGTAGTTTGAAGAAAGCTCCCCCTGCCCTCCCCCTACTCCATGCAACTGCTTTCGCAGCTCTGCCCCTTCCCCAAATGGCTCAGTGGCGCCCCCTACGGACCCTGCGCCGGAACCCTCCCCGCTGGGAAGGCCGAGGGATCCGACGCAGCAATCGCTTCCGCGCTCAGGCTGAGTCCCGGGCTGTTGCCTCTTCAGGGTCTCTCCTTCCTGCCCGAGGGGCTTCTCCATCCTACAAAGACCACCAGGCCAGGTGGAGGGCGGGCAGCTGGGGGACGGGACGGACCATGGAAGAGCCCCATTTAAAAGGCCCAAGGCGGGGGAGGGGACTTCAGTCCAAGCTGGACAGACCCTCCCGGAAAGGGCCTCTCCGAGCGCCCCTACGAGGAAGCAGCCGGCGACCCAGCTCGGATTGATTCCATTTCCATAGACCGATTCCACGCGACTCCAGTCCTGGGGGGTCCCATGCAACCCCCCCCTCCCCCAGCAAAGCAGCAGGGCCGGCGGGCAGCCTCGGCTTCCCCTGGACGTGGAGCTGCTCCTGCCGGGAGCTCCGGGTACCGGGAGCCAAAGGCCAGGGCGATGCCTCCTGGCGCGCCCTAGCGCCTCGCCCCAGTGTCCGGCGCTTGGATGCCCTTGGCCGGGGCGGTGGCGCAGCCTCGCCCTGCAAGGCAGCAATAGGCGTCCTCTGGAGCCGGGCAGAGCTCGGGCCCAGCCGGCCGCCCCTCCTGCGCCGCGCCTGGCCCGCCGGCCTCTGCCCGCCCTTGGAGCCCTTCGCCTACCTTCAGAGGCGCGACGCGGGCCCGACGGCGGGCGGGGCGCTGGTCCTTCCCGGCGGCGGCGGCGGCGCCATCCTCGTTGCTGCTGCTGCTGCTGCTGCTGCCTCCCGCATCTCTCGCCTGGCGCTGCGCGTTGCCAGCGCGACCGCCCGGCCGCCTCCCGCAGCAACCCGCGTGGGGAGGAGGAGCAGCCGCTGCTGCCGCTGCGCAAGGCGGGGGAAGAGGCGAGCGAGCGGCAGCCCCCTCCTCTCGCCGGGCAGACGTCCTGGGGGGCCGCGGGGGCCGGCCGGACAGCGCCCAGCCTCCACCAAAGGCGCCTCCCCAGCGAGACCATCCCTGCTGGAGCCCGGCCCCGGCCCCTGCGTGCGCGCCCGGCACCTCGGAGCTGGGGGATGGCAGCTCGGGGCGCCCGGACCCCGGGCAGGATCGGAGCTGGCGATCTGCCATAACGCAGAGGGGAGAGGAGGGTCTGCCTGGAGGCACAACCGCACCCCCGACCCCGCCAAGCCCAGCCCCGTCTCGTCCTTCTCCATGTCCCCTTCGGATGGTATTTAGACCGGGGAGGGCGCACCTTCCGTGAGCGGGAGGATTAACTCGCCATTGAGCTCGACTGTCCTGCCCCCCAGCGAGGACGAGGGATAGGGGGCGGTGGAAGCGTCTCCCTCCTTTTGCTCAGGGGCTTCTTGGCATCCCCGGCAGGGCGCGCCACCGGGGAAGCTCCGGCGCACCCGCAGCCACCCGCCCCGAGGACCTTGCCTGCTGCTGGAGCCGCCCTGCGGAGCAAGATGGACGGGCCTGGCCCGTGGGGGGGGGGGGCAGGCTGATCGCACCCCCCACTGGGCGCAAGCCCTCCCCTGGAAGAGTCGGGGGCAGCGCAGGGGGGCCGCCAGCGCCTGCTCATCCGAAGGGGGCTGGCCGGCGCCTCTCCGGGGAATTTCGCGTCCTTTGAATTAGCCTGATTGTCTCCGTGCAGCTCGGAGTTTCAGCCTCAAGCGCCTCGATGTTTTGGGGTGGTTTGACCCCCACGTTGCCTCATGGGGCTCATTAGCGTACCGTTATAAGGCGGCGGGAGGTTCTGGCAGAAGCGGTGGGCCGCTTTCATCCCTGGCCAAGATGCCCCCCCCCTCCACGCATCCCCTCCTTGCAAAGAGCCTGCTGCGTAAACGGGCACAACGCAGCAGCAGCAGCAGCCGTCATCAGCAGGCAGCGGGCAGAACTGCAGTCTTCTGGTGCCCTCTGGGGCCTACAGATGGTAGGGCAGCCGATAACTTTTATTTCAGGTGCATCTTCATCATCACAAATACTACTACAATATTTGCATACAGTACTGCCACCGTTTTCTCCAAGGAACTCACGACAGAAGATACGATAAAGGCATGTGCAGTACAGAGGTAGCAAGTTTCCCCCTTTCGCTGTCATGTTAGATAGAAACTGCAGGTATTCAGGATCTAGACACATCAAAGAAATGTTTTAGTTAAACGTGTTTTAAACTTTGTATGAGAAATCAGGTTAGCAAAAACGAAACTTCACGGCGCCATCTGGTGTCACAGTGTTAGAAAGTGTTTTAATGTTGTACTGTATTTTAATCTTGTTTTTAAGTTGTATTCATTCAACTTGTTTTTATTATTGGTTGTTAGCCACCCTGAGCCCGGCCTTGGCTGGGGAGGGTGGGGTATAAATAAAATTTATTATTATTATAATTATTATTATTAACAACGCATGTAAAGCGCTTTTTCTTTGCCAATGTAGCTGAACTTTTGGAACTCACTGACACAAGACGGGATGGTGGCTAGCGGCTTAGATGGCTATCAAAGGGGATTGGACGAATGGGAGGAGGAGGAGGAGGCTACCAAAGGCAACCAGTCAGGATGTCTATATGGAACCTCCAGCATCAGAGGCAGTCTACCACTGAATATCACCTGCTAGAGAACAGAAGCTGCAGAAGACTTCTCCCCTGCTGGTGAGCATCCTGGAGGCATCCAGCTGCCCCCTGTTCTCAACTATAGCTCCAGGTGTAACAAGAAAAGGGAGGTGGTCCACAACTTGAAGCTCTTGCCTCCATAGCAGAAGGCTTGTGGCCCTTTGCTCTGGGGTTGGAGGGGCTGCCGCAGCAGCATCTCTGTACCTCGCCCTCCATGTTGTGTTGTTGTTGTTGTTTAGTCATTTAGTCGTGTCCTACTCTTCGTGACCCCCTGGACCAGAGCACGCCAGGCACTCCTGTCTTCCGCTGCCTCCCGCAGTTTGGTCAAACTCATCTTAATAGCTTCGAGAACACTGTCCAACTATCTCGTCCTCTGTTGTTCCCTTCTCCTTGTGTCCTCCATCTTTCCCAACATCAGGGTCTTTTCCAGGGAGTCTTCTCTTCTCATGAGGTGGCCAAAGTATTGGAGCCTCAGCTTCAGGATCTGTCCTTCCAGTGAGCACTCAGGGCTGATTTCCTTCGGAACGGATAGGTTTGATCTTCTTGCAGTCCATGGGACTCTCAAGAGTCTCCTCCAGCACCAGAATTCAAAAGCATCAATTCTTTGGCGATCAGCCTTCTTTATGGTCCAGCTCTCACTTCCATACATCACTACTGGGAAAACCAGAGCTTTAACTAGACGGACCTTTGTTGGCAAGGTGATGTCTCTGCTTTTTAAGATGCTGTCTAGGTTTGTCCCTCCAACTGTTACTGGGGCACAATTCCCTTCAGGCCCAGCCAACAAGGGCGGGTCTCTCTCAAGTGACTTGCAGGGTCAGGAGGTCACCCAATTCTGTCCCAGCAGAAGAGCTCTGTAGCCACAAAACTCACACTCTGCACTTGCCATAAATCAGTGGTTCCCAAACTACCCCCACGGACCGCTTGAAAACTGCTCAGGGTCTTAGCACCACTGTGCAAGATGTGGTGTGCTTTTTAATTTTTGCTTTTAATTTTATTTCTTATCGTTTGAATACTTTAGATTAGAATACCGGTTGTAATACAGGAAAATATAAGGAGCACGCTGCTTGCAAGAGAAAGATCTGGCTGCCCGGGAGTTGTGCTGCCTGTTGCACAGAGCGAAGAATCATAGAACTGCAAGCTAGGAGGAATCCCAAGGGCCATCTAGCCCACTCCGTGAAATGCAGGAACCCTTCCCAGAGAACAGAGCACAGGTGTTGAATAAAACTGGACAAAAGCAGCCATTGAAATGCCATTGGAAACGAGAGACGGATAAGAGGAGATATGGTACAAAAAGTGAATAAGGAGTGGGCTATCTTTAAGGAAGACATCAAAAATTATGTGGAAAAAGTAGAATTTCTGACAGATACTGAGTGAATCCAGAAAATGATTAGATTGAAAGGAGAGTAAAGATAAAAGAAGAGATTAAAGAAGTAATGAAATGCGTTTAAGCTAGTTGGAAAAATAAAGTAGCGTGACAAGAACAGCTGGAAGTCATTTGGTGGGTGTCCGTATGGGGTAGGTGTGTAGGTACGTTGATATGTATAGTATACGTAGCTAAAGGTAAAGGGACCCTTGACCATTAAGTCCAGTCGCGGATGACTCTGGGGTTGGGGCGCTCATCTCGCTTTGCAGGCCAAGGGAGCCCGCGTTTGTCCGCAGACAGCTTCCGGGTCATGTGGCCAGCATGACAAAGCCGCTTCTGGCAAACCAGAGCAGCGCACAGAAATGCCGTTTACCTTCCCGCCGGAGCGGTACCTGTTTATCTTCTTGCACTTCATGCTTTCGAACTGCTAGGTTGGCAGGAGCAGGGACCGAGCAACGAGAGCTCACCCCGTCGCGGGGATTCGAACCGCCGACCTTCTGATCGGCAAGTCCTAGGCTCTGTGGTTTAACCCACAGCGCCACCCGCATCCCTCGGTTTCCATAAAGGTAAAGGTAAAGGTACCCCTGCCCGTACGGGCCAGTCGTGTCCGACTCTAGGGTTGTGCGCCCATCTCACTTAAGAGGCCCGGGGCCAGCGCTGTCCGCAGACATTTCCAGGTCACGTGGCCAGCGTGATGAAGCGGCTCTGGCGAGCCTGCACCAGCGCAGCACATGGAAACGCTGTTTACCTTCCCACTATAAAGCGGTACCTATTTATCTACTTGCACTTAGGGGTGCTTTCGAACTGCTAGGTGGGCAGGAGCTGGGACCGAAAGACGGGAGCTCAACCCGCTGCGGGGATTTGAACCGCCGACCATACGATCGGCAAGTCCTAGACACTGAGGTTTTACCCACAGCGCCACCTGCGTCCCTTTTTTTTTTTTTTGCGTCCCTTTTCCCCCGGTTTCCATAGACAGGTTCAAAAGAGCCAGGTGCAAAGATGGAACAATAATTTGTTTGGGTATCAAAGAGATCTTAGCAAACACCTCGTTCCAACATTCAGTTATGTAAAGTATAGGTAGGTATTATATAATGTAGGATGTTTTATGTTATGAAAATGTTTTATGTTGTGTACGTGTATTGTGTAAATGTATATGTATGTGTTTTATATGTTAATAATAAAAGGAATATAATGAAAATGATATACAGGTGGTACATGACACCAGTCAAGCTTGCAAAAATCTATCATCTGCCCGATAATAAATGTTGGAAATGTAAAGAGACCGAAGGTACATTCTTTCACATTTGGTGGACGTGCCCAAGGATTAAGACCTTCTGGGAGATGATCTATAATGAAATGAAAAAGGTATTTAAATATACCTTTCTGAAGAAACCAGAGGCCTTTCTCCTGGGCATGGTCGGCCAATTGGTGCCAAAGAAGGACAGAACTTTTTTTATGTATGCCACAACAGCAGCAAGAATACTCATCGCAAAGTATTGGAAGACACAAGATCTACCCACCCGGGAAGAATGGCAGATGAAGGTGATGGACTATATGGAACTGGCGGAAATGACTGGCAGAATCCGAGACCTGGGAGAAGAGTCGGTGGAGGAAGATTGGAGGAAATTTAAAGACTACTTACAGAAACACTGTAAAATTAATATCTGTTAGAAGGATGTTGGAATAATATTATATGATTTTAGCAGGAATGATATAAAGGATTTGGGAATAACTGACTGTTAATTGGTGAAAGGAGGAAAAGTAAAGTTACATTATATTAAGACAATTTACAGGACAAAAAGGGAAAGGATTTGCTGAAATGGATAATTGACCTAGAATACAAAAAAGGGAGGTGTGAGGAGGTCAAGGAAATAAGCTAATGAAAGATTAGTAATGAGGAGATCTGATGCATTTTTTTCCTGCGTTTTTGTTTTTGTTTAATGGGTCTTATTTCTCTGTTTTTTTATATATTGTGATGTGCTGTTTTGCTTTTGTTTAATGTGGAATTTTTACTTTTTCTTTCTGTAATTTTTAAAACTTTAATAAATATTATTTATAAATAATAATTTGTTTTTGTTTTTGTTTAATGGGTCTTATTTCTCTGTTTTTTTATATATTGTGATGTGCTGTTTTGCTTTTGTTTAATGTGGAATTTTTACTTTTTCTTTCTGTAATTTTTAAAACTTTAATAAATATTATTTATAAATAATAATTTGTTTTTGTTTTTGTTTAATGGGTCTTATTTCTCTGTTTTTTTTATATATGTTGTGATGTGTTGTTTTGCTTTTGTTTAATGTGGAATTTTTACTTTTTCTTTCTGTAGTTTTTAAAACTTTAATAAATATTATTTATAAATAATAATTTTTGTTTTTGTTTAATGGGTCTTATTTCTCTGTTTTTTTATATATTGTGATGTGCTGTTTTGCTTTTGTTTAATTTGGAATTTTTACTTTTTCTTTCTGCAATTTTTAAAACTTTAATAAATATTATTTATAAATAATAATTTGTTTTTGTTTAATGGGTCTTATTTCTCTGTTTTTTATATATATTGTGTTGTGTTGTTTTGCTTTTGTTTAATGTGGAATTTTTACTTTTTCTTTCTGTAATTTTTAAAACTTTAATAAATATTTATAATAATTTTCGTTTTTGTTTAATGGGTCTTATTTCTCTGTTTTTTTAATATATGTTGTGATGTGCTGTTTTGTTTTTGTTTAATGTGGTAATTTTTACTTTTTTCTTTCTGCAATTTTTAAAACTTTAATAAATATTATTTAATAAAAAAGAATAATAAAAGGAAACGAGAGGCGGAGGGGTGTGCCCATCTTCGGGGGGGGGGCGCCCTTGAAACCAAAGGATCCCGCCAACCCCGCTCGCCCCTCTCCTCGCCCGGGCCGCTCTCAGTTCCCTGCCCCGCTCAGCCTCCAGGGGCCAAGCCCCGCCCCCCCGCACTCCAGGGCCCCGCCCCTTCCCTCGGCGCCTGCGCACAGCCCCGCCCCGCGACCAAGATGGCGGCGCCCACGGGAGGCGGCCTGGCCGCGCTGGTGAGCGTGCGGGAGAGGGGAAGGGGCGGCCGGGTTGCCATGGCGACGACGTCGCCCCCCCCCCGTCCCGCATCCTCACCGGCTCTCTTTCTCTCTCTCTCTCTCCCACCTTGCAGGGCGCCCATGAAGCCGCCGCCGCCGCCGCCGCCCTCTCGCTGCCGGCCGAGGCCTACGGGAACGACGTGAGCCAGGGGCCGGGTGGGGGGCGGGGGGCGGGCCGGACCCTCGCGGGGACACCGGGAGCAGCCTGGGACCTCCTCTCTCTCTCTCTCTCTCTTTGCAGCCCACCGTGGAGATGGTCTGGGCCATGAAGGCCCACCAGCATGCCGAGGTCTACTTCAACGTGAGTCCTATGGGTGGGGGGGGGGAGGGGTGTTGTTGTTGTTTAGTCGTTTAGTCGTGTCCGACTCTTCGTGACCCCATGGACCAGAGAACGCCAGGCACTCTTGTCTTCCACTGCCCCCCGCAGTTTGGTCAAACTCATGCTGGTGGCTTCGAGAACACTGTCCAACCATCTCGTCCTCTGTCGCCCCCTTCTCCTTGTGCCCTCCATCTTCCCCAACATCAGGGTCTTCTCCAGGGAGTCTTCTCTTCTCATGAGGTGGCCAAAGTATTGGAGCCTCAGCTTCAGGATCTGTCCTTCCAGTGAGCACTCAGGGCTGATTTCCTTCAGAATGGAGAGATTTGATCTTCTTGCAGTCCATGGGACTCTCACAGACAGTGTTCCATTAGATCAGCCTCCCCAGACATTTTGGACTTCCCAACAGCGCCCCCGACCAGCACAACCACCTGCTGTTGTAGAGTACAATCGCATCTTAACAGACATTTAATATAGTGACAATCAGTCGTATAGTATATGTATAGTGACAGGCAATCATATGTTGTTGTTGTTTAGTCGTTTAGTCGTGTCCGACTCTTCGTGACCCCATGGACCAGAGAACGCCAGGCACTCCTGTCTTCCACTGCCCCCCGCAGCTTGGTCAGACTCATGCTGGTAACCTCGAAAACACTATCCAACCATCTCGTCCTCTGTCGCCCCCTTCTCCTTGTGCCCTCCATCTTTCCCAACATCAGGATCTTCTCCAGGGAGTCTTCTCTTCTCATGAGGTGGCCATAGTACTGGAGCCTCAGCTTCACAATCTGTCCTTCCAGTGAGCACTCAGGGCTGATTTCCTTCAGAATGGAGAGGTTTGATCTTCTTGCAGTCCATGGGATTCTCAAGAGTCTCCTCCAGCACCAGAATTCAAAAGCATCAATTCTTCGGCGATCAGCCTTCTTTATGGTCCAGCTCTCATTTCCATACATCATGACTGGGAAAGCCATAGCTTTAACTATACAGGACTTTTATCTTTGTTGTTGTTGTTGTTTAGTCGTTTAGTCGTGTCCGACTCTTCGTGACCCCCTGGACCAGAGCACGCCAGGCACTCCTGTCTTCCACTGCCTCCCGCAGTTTGGTCAAACTCATGCTGGTAGCTTCGAGAACACTGTCCAACCATCTTGTCCTCTGTCGTCCCCTTCTCCTTGTGCCCTCCATCTTTCCCAACATCAGTGTCTTTTCTAGGGAGTCTTCTCTTCTCATGAGGTGGCCAAAGTCTTGGAGCCTCAGCTTCACAATCTGTCCTTCCAGTGAGCCCTCAGGGCTGATTTCCTTCAGAATGGAGAGGTTTGATCTTCTTGCAGTCCATGGGACTCTCAACAGTCGCCTCCAGCACCAGAATTCAAAAGCATCAATTCTTCGGCGATCAGCCTTCTTTATGGTCCAGCTCTCACTTCCATACATCACCTTTGTTGTTGTTGTTTAGTCGTTTAGTTGTGTCCGACTCTTCGTGACCCCATGGACCAGAGAACGCCAGGCACTCCTGTCCTCCACTGCCCCCCGCAGCTTGGTCAGACTCATGCTGGTAACCTCGAAAACACTATCCAACCATCTCGTCCTCTGTCGCCCCCTTCTCCTTGTGCCCTCCATCTTTCCCAACATCAGGGTCTTCTTCAGTGATCAGCCTTCTTTATGGTCCAGCTCTCACTTCCATACATCACTACTGGGAAAACCATAGCTTTAACTATACGGACCTTTGTTGGCAAGGTGATGTCTCTACTTCGCCACGGCAAGGCAGTGATCCATGAAGGGGGGGGAGGGGGGGCTCCCTGCTAGGCCACAGGAGGAGGAGGAGGAGGGGAGCCGGCCCTGCCTTTGGAGGTGTCAACGAACCCGATACTGCATCGCCCCTCAATCCGGTCGCCCCCGCTCGGTACTAATTCGTCTTATTTATTTATTTATTTATTTATTTTAAAAAAATAATATTTATTAAAGTTTCAAAAATTACAGAAAGGAAAAAGGAAAAATGCCACATTAAACAAAAACAAAACAACACATCGCAATATAAAAAAACAAGAAAAAAAACAGAAATACAACCCATTAAACAAAAACAAAAACCAGAGAAATAAGACCCATTAAACAAAAACAAAAACGCAGAAAAAAAATACATCAGATCTCCTCATTACTAATCTTTCATTAGCTTATTTCCTTGACCTCCTCACACCTCCCTTTTTTGTATTCTAGGTCAATTATCCATTTCAGCAAATCCTTTCCCTCTTTTAAAATTTTTGTCCTGTAAATTGTCTTAGTATAATGTAACTTTACTTTTCCTCCTTTCACCAATTGACAGTCAGTTATTCCCAAATTCTTTATATCATTCCTCCTAAAATCATATAATATTATTCCAACATCCTTCTGACAGATATTAATTTTACAATGTTTCTGTAAGTAGTCTTTAAATTTCCTCCAGTCTTCTTCCACCGACTCTTCTCCCTGGTCTCGGATTCTGCCAGTCATTTCCGCCAGTTCCATATAGTCCATCACCTTCATCTGCCATTCTTCCCGGGTGGGTAAATCTTGTGTCTGGTATTAATTCGTCTTACAGTGGTACTTCGGGTTAAGTACCACTTTAGCCAATGGGGCCTCCCGCTGCCGCCGTGCGATTTCTGTTCTCATCCTGAAGCAAAGTTCTTAACCCAAGGTACTATTTCTGGGTTAGCGGAGTACCACATTAGCTAAAGTGGCACTTCAGGTTAAGAACAGTTTCAGGTTAAGAACAGACCTCTGGAACAAATTATGTACTTAAGCTGAGGTAAAGGTAAAAAGGTAAAGGTACCCCTGCCCGTACGGGCCAGTCTTGACAGACTCTGGGGTTGTGCGCCCATCTCACTTAAGAGGCCAGGGGCCAGCGCTGTCCGGAGACACTTCCGGGTCACGTGGCCAGTGTGACATCGCTGCTCTGGCAAGCCAGAGCCGCACACGGAAACGCCGTTTACCTTCCCGCTGGTAAGCGGTCCCTATTTATCTACTTGCACCCGGAGGTGCTTTCGAACTGCTAGGTTGGCAGGCGCTGGGACCGAGCAGCGGGAGCGCACCCCGCCGCAGGGATTCGAACCGCCGACCTTTCGATCGGCAAGCCCTAGGCACTGAGGCTTTTACCCACAGCGCCACCCGCGTCCCTATAAAGCTGAGGTACCACTGTATAAAAGCAACTTCCAAGTATAAAAACAAGGCGAGACCAAAGACACATAAGCCTCGAGTGTCAGAAGGCAAAGAGGTGCATCCTCCAAGCCCCGGAGGATGACATGGAGGCTCCCAGGTGGAGGAGGAGGAGGAGAGTGGCAAAAATGTCCCATTGCTTGCCTTGAGCAGGTTTTAGGCATTTGGGGGCGGGGAGCTGTGCTTCTGCCTAAAGAGTGCCTGTGTGTGCTCAAGCACACTTATTTATTGCATTTATATCCACCCTTTTTTTCTTCCAAGAAACTCAAGTTGGTCACATGGTTCTTCCCCCCCCCCTATTTAAGCCCCACGTAGGTTAGGTTGGGGACGCAGGTGGCGCTGTGGGTTAAAGCCTCAGCGCCTAGGGCTTGCCGATCGAAAGGTCGGCGGTTCGAATCCCTGCGGCGGGATGCGCTCCCGCTGCTCGGTCCCAGCGCCTGCCAACCTAGCAGCTCGAAAGCACCTCCGGGTGCAAGTAGATAAATAGGGACCGCTTACCAGCGGGAAGGTAAACGGCGTTTCCGTGTGCGGCTCTGGCTCGCCAGAGCAGCGATGTCACGCTGGCCACGTGACCCAGAAGTGTCTCCGGACAGCGCTGGCCCCTGGCCTCTTAAGTGAGATGGGCGCACAACCCCAGAGTCTGTCAAGACTGGCCCGTACGGGCAGGGGTACCTTTACCTTTACCTTTAGGTTAGGTTGAGGCAGTGATGGCCCACCCCCAAGCTTTCCCAGTGAGTTTCATGGCTAGCAGGGATTTGAACCCTTGTCTTCCAGGTCCCAGTCCTGCGGCAAAGCACACTTTGCTTGGCTCACTTAATTCAGTGTACACATTTGAGGGCACTCCCACATCCAGGTACCGTATTTTTCGCACCATAGGGTGCACCGGACCATAGGGCGCACCCAGTTTTTAGGGGGGGGGGGGATCAAGAAAAAAAATATTTTTTACCCCCCAGCCCCAAAGAGCAGCGTACAGGCTGCGCACAACCTCTCCCTGCCGGAGGGGTTGCGCGCAGCTATGGCACAAGCCAAGGCAGCGAGCGGGATGGATCCCGCTCGCTGTTTTGGCTTCCCCTTTAGCCCCGTGCAGCCTCTCCTTGCCAGGAGGCGCTGCGTGTGGCTAAAGAATCCATAGCCCGTGCAGCCGCGCAACCCCTTTAAAGAGATCACGGCTTCTTCTGGCTTTTCTGGGAGGTGGGGGGGGGATTCCCTCACCTCTTGCAAAAGCCCGCAGAAGCCGTGCAACCCCTTTAGAGAGATGGCGGCTTCTTCTGGCTTTTCTGGGAGGTGGGAGAAGGGACTGATGCGGCCAGTCAGTCCCTTCTCCCTCCTGTGGAAAAGCCCACAAGAGCACACGGAGCTTGTGTGCGGCTCTTGGGGGCTTTTCCCGCCTGCCTCCCCCCTGCATTCGCTCCATAGGACGCACACACATTTTCTCTTGCTTTTTAGGAGGGAAAAAGTGTGTCCAAGGTGCGAAAAATACGGTAATTGATGTTTGTATGACAGCGGTGCTCTCCAGGTAGTTCAGGAGCAGGTGTTTCTGCTGGCTTTTCAGCTAGCATTGGGTAATATCCTCAGCAGTGACTGGTTCATTGTATAAATTGGGGGCTAGTTTTTGGCTGGCCTTGGGATCCCAGCCACTAATTCTGATCACCAGTTTCCCTCCCACTGGGTTAGATAGAATCCAATTGCAAAATATCTCCGCTCTTCTCTGAGGGCTTAATTGATGCTCAGCAAAGGAGCTCAGAGTTTCATGGCTGAGGAACTGTTATATAAGCTTCCTCTGGCCACAGAAACATGTGCAGCATGTAGGTGGGGCATCCTCCACATTGTGGTCAAGAGCTCCCATTTCCGCAGCAAAGGGAATATATATTTTTTTCTGGTTTAGCCTTCATGCTCTGGACACCTTGGGCATAAAGCTGCCAGCCACCCCAACCTTAAGGAGGGCATTGGGAGCAATACAGGACAACCCTTTCCTAGCCCCACAGCTCCAGCATTTTATGACTTTGGTGTCAGTTAGTTGGCAGGATTGGCCACATATTTGTCAAAGCCGCTTGGAGTCTTGAGGTCTTGTCACGAAGTCTTTTCCTCCCATGTTTTGTAGGTGCTTTGAGTGTGAGCCCTACACCACAAAACTGGTGTTCAGAAGGCTTGCTCCAGTCACTTAACGGCCTGGATGAAAGAGTGGTGGTAGCAGCAATCCTGTTTTCTGTTCTTCCCACTTAACCTTGCCTACTTTCCCCATGCGTAGCTCATTTCTTCAGTTGATCCCAAATTCCTGAAACTTACCAAAGCTGACGACCAGATCTACACTGAATTCAGGAAGGACTTTAACCATCTTAAGATTGATGTGCTCGACCCGGAGGATCTTAAATCCGAACCTGCTAAAGAGGTTTGTGCTGGGCGTGAGGCTTGAGGCTGGTTGCTCTTGAGACTCTTGCGGGGCAGGAAGTAACCGAATGCTCTTCCTCCACAGAAATGGCGTCCATTCTGCTTGCAGTTTGACGGAGTAGTTGAGGACTTTAATTATGGCACACTTTTACGTCTGGATTGCAGTAAAGGTTACACAGAAGAGAACACAGTATTTGGTAAGGTAACTTTTTTCTGCTTTCAGTTGTGCTTCCTCTGGCCAGGTCATAGTCATATAGCTGTGGAGTTGGAAGGGATCCTATGAGCCATTGGTCCAACCCCCTGCATGCGGCTGATGCCTAGAATGGCTTTGCTGGTCAGTCCAAGAGCATCTTTGATTAAGGAAAATACAGTCCCTCCCACTGCACATGCACCCTCCCTCCCAGTCCTTTGTTCCACACTTCCTTTGTGGTGTATTAGTTGGAAACTGGAGTGAGATCCCTAAGTGTTATGCCCATCCTAAACAAAGTTCTCTTCCTAGCAACCAGAATCCAATTCTTCGCCATTGAAATAGCCCGTAACCGAGAAGGCTACAACAGTGTGGTCTACAACAGTGCCAAGAAAGCCAGCTCAGCCACAGAAGAGGTTAGCTCCGGGTGAGACGTTCTGCTCTCAGAAAGGGCAACACGTTCAGAATGGACAGGGATCATGGCTTTGCACCAGCATCAACTCTAGCCGAGCTGCAGACTGTTCCTGTTTCAATGCAGAGGTGTAAGAGCCACAGCTGCTGCTGGAATGTTGTTTAAGGTGCCAAAATGATCTAAATAATGGATTAACAGTGACGCATTTGTGGGCTCAGCCAAAGCAACAGACTCTGATAATGTCAAGAGTCCAAATACTATGGAAACGAACTCAACATTAAAAGCTTAAATGAAAATCAGCAGCAGGTGAGTCCTAATTGGTCCCTGGTTTTTGTACCCTCTCTCACTGATTTGCAGAATACAACAAACTTAAAAGCTGTGGGATGATCGCAGGTAATCAACACAAACGACCACGTTAAATATGGTTACCAAGCTACAAGTCACACTCAAAGCTGCCCTGTATCCTGAGAGGGATATTCACCCACACTGTAGGATACCGTCATGTTTCCCAAAAAGCAAATTGGCACCAATAATCTCAAAAAAATCTTGTCGGGTGCTGGTATGCTGTTCTATGCTTCGTCTAGAACAGGGGTTGGCAACCTGTGGCCCATAGGCCACAAGCAGCCCATGGGGGTAGTTTATATGGCCCCCGAGCCGCCCCCGAACTGAGCTGCCTGCTCAATGAGTCCCCACACGCTGCGCTAAGCTGGCGAAGCAGGGACTCACTTCCGCAGCAACGGAAATCGCGTCTGCACAGACGCGATCCGGCCCACAGAGCGATCTCCACGGGAGTGAATCAGCCCAGGCGAGGTAAACCTTGCCGCCCCCTGGTCTAGAATGAGTGTGCCTGTCATGTACCTAAGGCACCCACCCTTGCATGTGCCTGAGCCAAAAGAAAAGAAAAAAGCTTCCTCAATGTGGGTATTGACAGTTGAGGCTTAAAAGCAGCATTGCAAATAAACTTGAATAGCAGCTTTTGTATTGTGTATCTGCTCTAGCCCTGAATGTGAAGAGCTGGCTGTGGAGATTAAAATGGGTTCAGGGGAGAGCTACAAATCAGGTTTACTACCATATTCCTCTAACAGCTCCTCTAACTTATCAGAGTATCGAAATCTGCAGCATAAAAAAGGAGTTTGGAGAAGCAGTCCAGTGTCGTCGTCCCCTGCAACAAGCCTGTACCGTACAACTGCATCTTATGTGGGGGTTTGGTTCCACGGGTTCTGTGTATATGCAGAAATGTGTGCACTCAAGCCCTTTGAAGCCACCCCTGCACAAGCATCCCAGGGCTTCCAGAACTCTCACACACATTAAAGAGCTTTGCTTCCCAAGAAATCCAGAGAGCTCAAAAGCTTTTTGCACTGGGTTTTCACAGCGCAAAAAGAACTTTTAAGCACTCTGCTTCACTTGCATCTGAAGTTACAGGATTTCAATCAGCGGCCTTCAACTGCCTGTCGTTGAAATTGCACAGATTGAATGCATGTAAGATGCAACCACGCTGTGTTTGCAAATGCTGCGCGTGAGATCCTTTTAACCTGGCTACTTTCAGAGATGGTTATGGTACCGTCACCTCTCCTCCCGTCCCCCCTCTCGCCCCTCTGCTATATTTTTCCAGCAGGGATGAGGAAGCAAGCAGGTGCTAAGAGGGTTGCCTACTGCTGGCAAGAAGTTACACTCTTGTTCCCAGGCACCCTCCTGTTGGCTCGTGGTCATCGCACACCATCGTCATTTAACGTCACACAAGAGTAACACTCTGGCCTGGTTCCACACAGCTCAGTAGAAACCACTGAAGTTTATTTGCAGCCACAATGCTTACACTGTATGCAGCAAACACCCTTACAAGTCATCCAGCAATCTGCTCACGCAAAAAGGACCCAACACACAGTCGCCAGAGGAGAAAGAACAAAAAAGAATAAAAACCGAGGAGGTGCTATCTGGGAAGAGAAACCAGGGCAGGCTAGGGCTGGGCTAGGGTGGGCACAGAACTAGCAGCAAGAAGAATGGGGAAGTACAAGGCAAACAGGTCATTTCCCCCCATTATTTTCTCTTAAGTAAATTTAAATATTGAAAAACATTGATGTTGGTGCAGCATTTTTTTTGGAGGGGGGGGGATAATGGACTTTTCTCAAGGGGAATTGTTACATGTCATGCTGAGCTTGCCTTGGTAGCAAGCCTGTGCCCACTCCCCACAGTCCCTACTGTAGACAGGCAGCAGAGATGACCTCAGGAAGCCAATGGCCAGACTCTACAAGGCAAGGCAGTTCACCGAGGCTGCCTTTTGGGGAGGAGAGAAACAAGCTCAGGCCCTGAAGCAGATTCTCTATGCATTTTCCAGCAGCTGAGAAACAAGGAGGTTCACACACGGAGGGAAAAAGCCTGGTGCAATGTTCTGGGGAGGGGAGGTGAGGCATGGACAGAGCAGCTCAGGCTTCCTTGGGCTGGCCAGCTGGGACCAGGCGGGAAGAGAGCTGTGTCAGTTTGATGGGGCAGAAGGGATGGACACTCACGGAACAGCATGGAGCATGGCATGGCTTTGAGTTCCTAACAAGAAGGGGTGGGGAGGGGAGAAGGAAGATTGGGGTAGGATGGTGCAAGTTAAAAGGGATGTATAAGAAAAATATACATTTGGAATTTTACACTTCTTGTGCCTCTCTCTCTACACTGGTTACTAAATATAACTCTGCACTTTCACACCCCCTTGCCCAGGAACACGGCAGGTGGCCAGGAGACACAGCTTCCTCACTCACATACAACCCTCACTTCAGCATTGGTGCACTAAACTCTGTAAAAATTTCAGTCACACTTTTTTTTTTTTTTTAAACTTGAGTCAATATAAACCTTGTTCAAAATGTTATGAAAAAATGTACATGTTTATACAAGGCAGGCTGCGGCAGGACGCTGGGGTTCCTCTCCAACATTCACCCAGGGAAATACGCTGGTCTCCCCCTTGCTCCGCCCCCCCAAGGAAACGAGCCCCCTCTGCCCTGGTGAACTTTTTTTTTTAAACACCCCTTCCTCCTGCAGCCTAGCCCCAGAGACCAGCAGGGATCAGAAATGCCCTTTTGTCTTTCCATCGGAAAAGTTAACCTCCCCGGCCCGGGCCAGAGAGAGGTTCCTTGCGAGATGTCAGCTCATCATGTCGTTGCTGTTTACCCCATAGGCGGAGTTCTTCATAGAGTCATTTACCTCCCGCCGGAATGCAGACAGGTTCTGTGTAAACCTGCCAAGGAGGCAAGCCAAAGCTGGGTTAGAAAGCGGGCAAAATCCACCATCACAAGATGTTAGTCAACCTATTAAATACAGGCAGCAATCATTTTAGGCATGTCCAATGGACATGCGATCGCCAACGTGTGGGCCTTGGAAGAAGGCAGAATGGGGTGAGGTGCACTTAAACGTGCTCTGCCGACACGCATGGGGACCGGGAGAGGAACCCCCGCACGAGACGGTCACCATCTGTACTGACAACTGAACTCTCAGAATCACTTGGAAAGCTGCTCAGTGAAGTGTAAGGACAGTTCTCGATTTTGCTGCAGGGATGTGAATTGGTAACTTCATTTAAGGCACTTTAAGAAAAGCAAATGAAAATAAAGTGTATAGCCCTTTCTTGAGGCACGGCAAGTCAGCGTTTGGTAAAGACTTGCAGGGGTCATCATTTGTGTCCTGGTTTCTTGCGAGGCTCTTTAGACCCTGACTCTCTTCCCATTAAGTTCTACCCCTCTCTGATCTTTCCCTTAAATTTGCTTTAACATCTCCATTCTCTGAAAATCTCTGTTTTGAACAATAATTCTGTAATAATCAGCTGGAAAGCTAGGCTGATAGCAGCTGTGTGCACACATTCCCTGAAGCTGGGCCAACTGGTACCTGCAAAATATTCTTGGAATGGGTTTCCACAGCCACCCTAGGCAGGCTGTCCCATCCCTGAACTGCTCTTCAAGTTGGGAAGACATTCCTAACGGTTGGGGTGGAATGGCCGAAGCCAAGTCCGCTCCCTTACTTTTGATCAAGAACTGTTTCCGCACCAATTTCCTTTCTGACACCCAAAAGCTGCTGACGTTTCCTATTTTCCACTCCCACCTCCCTAAAATAATCTATTTAGGACAGTTAAGCATGTTCGCTTTTAGCCTGCAGAACAGGCTTTGCAAAGTATTATATTCTTCTGCTCAGGGCCTTGCTAATTAGGAAATGTCAGGACTTAATGAGAAGGGCACGTGGGGGCAGAGGCAAAGACTGTTTTAAATACTTGCAAGTACAGGGTTCTTGCTTCTGCCCTCAAATAAGAGTTACTGTGAACATTCCCAATTCCTAATATCCGCCCCGTGTCTGAGTCACTAGTGTTGTCCAGCAAATTCCAAGCAGCTCTTAAGGAGCTCATGACCTCATATGTTTTCCAGTGGAGCAACGTTACAGAGAGAAGCTCTGGAGGCAAAGGGTCTCCCCTGACGCCCGCGATGGCTCCTGGAGGGCCTTGAGTTGCTGGCAGCCTCAGGGGAGATTTCTATCCCCAGCTGTTATGCAGTCTGCTCTCTGCAGCAGAGGAGAGATACTGACCTATCGCGATTCTTGGTGAGCAAATTACGCTCTATGCCTTCCATTAGATTTTCAAAGCAGAGGTGCATAGCTTGCTGCTTCTCTGGAGGCTGGCTGTTCACTATACTGTTCCGTAGGTCTGAGAAATACTGGAAGGGGGAGAAAAGAGGGGATGCTGGTTTAGTTATCCAAGGGACTGTGCTGACAGGAGTCAGCATCTCCTGAGCACTCCTTTTAAAGAGTCCCAGCCGTTGAACAACTCTCTAAGAAGTGCCTTACCTTTTCATTGAGCAGTATCAAACCAAGCAGAGGCCGAGACATGGACCACTGATTCCTGCAGTCCTCAAAGATGATGATATTCAACACTGTTGATAGCATCTAGAAGGAAAGAGCAAAATCAAGCAAGCTGTTACATTCTTCAGAGATTGCAGGGACTTTTTTGAAATAGACGTATGACTGAATAAAACCATTTAAAGGGGGAAGGGTCTGCTGCATGTCTGCTTGTAGGCAGTCAGTCAAGGAAACTTAACTCTGCGTGATGGTAATGTGCATCCTTAAGCACACCAGAAGACTCATCCAGTCTGTTCAGTGTGACCTGGATGAGCATGACAGGTAATGATGGGCATCAGCTAAGTCACTACCCTTGCTGGGCTGGGGCGCAGACTCTCTCTTGCCCTGTCCAGTAGCCTTAACTGAGCCTTGGCAGGTGCACACAAGAATAGCCACACAAGAATTCTCAAGCTTGCACTGAAAGGAATGAGCAGGGAGGCTGCAAATTAGCATCTTGTTGCAGGTGCTTCCCGACTGGCCTCTTGCTCGGGAGAGCTGAGACGCATCATCAGCTCTGATGTGACAGGCTGCCAGCCCCATCAGGTCTCCTCTCCTCTCAACTGCTGAGACAGCCATTCTCCACCAGATGGCCTCAGTGGGAGACACAGGAAACCGGGCTTGTTCCATCTGCTTTGCTAGATGCCCAGCTCCACCAGGCACCTCCTGCTCCTGAACTTTTTTTAAAAATAAGATTGTAAACCTGTAGGTAAGGACTGTCTTGTTTGGATTGTATGCAAGCCCCTCTGGGAGTCATTTTGCCTAAAGAATGGGATTTGTTGTTGTTGTTTAATCGTGTCCGACTCTTCGTGACCCCATGGGCCAGAGCATGCTAGGCACCCCTGACTTCCACTGCCTCCCGCAGTTTGATCAAACTCATGTTGGTCACTTCGAGAACACTGTCCAACCATCTCGTCCCCTTCTCCTAGTGCCCTCCATCTTTCCCAACATCAGGGTCTTTTCCAGGGAGTCTTCTCTTCTCACGAGGTGGCCAAAGTATTGGAGCCTCAGCTTCAGGATCTGTCCTTCCAGTGAGCACTCAGGGCTGATTTCCTTCAGAATGGATAGGTTTGATCTTCTTGCAGTCCATGGGACTCTCAAGAGTCTCCTCCAGCACCAGAATTCAAAAGAATCAATTCTTCGGCGAAAGAATGGAAATGCACTAAATAAATCAGTGTTGGGCCTCAGCAATTCAGCTCCATGAGTGTCACAGGATTAGCCAAGGAGGCCACTGGCTGCGACCAGTACCTGCACCCCTCCTTACCTGCTGGATCATCTCTGGGTGCTGCTGCATGATGTGCAGGAACCGGTCGCTCTCCTGTGTCAGGGGGGCAGCCCTCTTCTTGGTGCTGCGGGAGAGCTGCTTGAAGAGATAGGTGACAATGTGGTCCAGGCAGGAGCAGCAGCCAGTGCAAACCATGGTGTCTACAAAGACAGGAAAGAAGGGGCAGAGTGGGGTGACTCCCAATACCTCAAGGACCGCCTCTCCCCATATGAACCGACCCTAACTGTGATCGTCACCTGAGGCCCTTCTTCATGTGCCTCCTCCACAGGAAGTCCAGAGGGTGGCAACACGAGAACGGGCCTTTTCAACTGTGGCTCCCCATTACTGGAACACTCTCCTCAAGGAGGCTCGCCTGGCGCCATCATTCTGTACCTTTAATTATCTGTCTAGGTGCCTATGGCTGCAGACTTGTGATGCGTCTCAATTGCCCAGTCTCTTCCTCCTGACCCCTGTTCCACCACCACTGGCAGCTGCCTCACAAGGAGGCACCCCACCCCACAGGTCACTGGCCCCTTGGATCTTCCTCCCCACTGCTTTCTCTGCCCAAACATCCCCCGACTCCTCAGGCTCCTGCCCATCCCTGACACATCCAAGGAGACACACAGAGAACATGGATACACTCACCTAGTGCTGTGAGACCTTCCGAAATAGAAGAAAGAATATACATTATTACGTGCGGCTCCAGGCTAGCTATAAAATTCATGTGGTCCTGGGTGAGTACTTCCAGTAATGAATAATAGGACTGGCTGAGTTTAGGGTAGTCCTGCAAACAAAGGAAAGGAGAATGTGGGTATGACAGATGTGAAGAGTCATATCCTGGCGCGTCCCAAAACTGCTACAGGGAGCAACAGCACAGTGCTTATACAACCCCACTGCAACCCTGCTGTCAGAAGCAGTGTGTTTCAAAGCATCTCTCCCATTACGGGAAATACAGCTTTTTGATTGTTGAGCTTGTGCAAGGCACTAGCCCATGTACTGTGAACCTTCAACACCAGAATTTCAAGGTGTGTGTTTGCAATGAGAGGTGGTAAGTGAGAGGAGGAATTTGTGGTTTTATTCTCCACAGCACACTTTCTCGTTCTTCAGCATCTACCGACCAACTTCCCATTTGGATCCCACGACGCCATGTTAACCCCATGGTTTTGTCTAGCAAGGGGCATTAGCCTTCCTGCCCAAATCACCTGTTAGTGGCAACATGCAGGGTTCAGTGCAGACCTTGTAGCACAGGTTGTCAAAAACAACATGGGGGGGGGGGAAATACATAAAGGCATGAGAAAGGTGGAAACCAACTGTGACACTTGTGCACAGGTAGCGCAGTAAAACAAGGGGCTGTATGCGAAGCAGCGCTGAGCCAGGATCCCATCAGTGCAAGGATTATCACTAGTGTGACAGAACTTCTTCCCCTGCACGCCTGCAAATCTGTTCCAGGGGCTCTTCCAACACTCAAGCAGGTTTGAGGATTGTGTGGGGAGAAGTATTGTTGTGCTAGTGATAATCCTTGCGTTTATGGGATGAGTTTGTGGAATGCTGCCCAAGGTGCCCCAAAGTGGGGGAAGGTTTGAGGGCCTGATGCAAGGCGGACAAGCTCACCAGAAGGTCGCTGTGGGGGATGGAGAGCAGGAGTTTGATGAAGGTTTGCAAGGCGTTGTCAAGTGCGTCGTCCCCATACAGACGGAAGACACCGAAATTGACATAGCTGCCGCTCAGGGCAGCTTTTAACATGGAGAAGCAGATGGAAATCCCTTTGAGCTTCAAGGCATACACTTGATCCTTTGGAACCTCCCCCAAGGTTAGGATGCGGTTTCCTGCAAAAGCATTTTTTAAAAGGCTAGTTATCTCAACTCTGCTCAGTACATTTCCCTTTTAACCTCAGCCCAGAGTATATTATTCTCAGGAGGTCAACAGAGAAGTCAAAAAGCCACACTGAATGTGCAGGAGACCATTACTTCACTCTCAAAATGTCACCTTCACAAGGGGGTGAGGCCAATACCAGAAGAAGAGTTTGGATTTGATATCCCACTTTATCACTACCCGAAGGAGTCTCAAAGCGGCTAACATTCTCCTTTCCCTTCCTCCCCCATAACAAACACTCTGTGAGGTGAGTGGGGCTGAGAGACTTCAGAGAAGTGTGACTAGCCCAAGATCACCCAGCAGCTGCATGTGGAGGAGCAGGGAAGCGAACCCGGTTCACCAGATTACGAGTCCACCGCTCTTAACCACTACACCACACTGGCTCTCTTTATATAAAGAGATATATACACATAAATACCAATCTTTATATTGATACAGAAAGGTGCTTTTTGATGTACTGTTTTTAAACGTTATTTTATAACACAGCATAGTTTGCCCTCTGTTGCTGCTCGCTACGACCTTTGGTTCTACTCTAAAATAATCCAAAAATTCATGTGAATAACCTAGTACAGAATGTAATTAGAGAAGAAAAAGTGAGACTGTCAACAGCGACCTGGGAAAAGTGCCAGAGGGCGAGGAAGTTCTGGGGGAAGAGCCATGGCCTGGCTGTTTGTCTTTTGGCAAGGTCTTTTCTCCCTCTTGCTCCAGGACTTGCTCCAGACAGCAGATCTGCTCCTTTAGAGGAGGTCTGTGACTGGAGAATGTTGCAGGCTGCCTCTTCCCCCCACCAGTTTAAGGCCAGTCATGGACTGGGGCATCCCTTGGCCATCCACTGTAACCTAGTGCAGCCCATCAAGTGACGCCCGTTCCCTTGAAAGACACCCACCATAGGTAGTTATCATTTTACTCGTCTCCCGGAAGAGCAGGATGCCATTGGGTGAGGAGACATCAAACTGCAGCCTCTGGGATCTGGAAGGAAGCAACAAAGCTGTGAGTTGGCTGAAGTCTGGGGAGAAAAAGAGCTGGAGCTCATATACAGTGGTGCCCCGCAAGACGAATGCCTCGCAAGACGGAAAACTCGCTAGACGAAAGAGTTTTCCGTTTTGGAGGCGCTTCGCAAAACGAATTTCCTATGGGCTTGCTTCGCAAGACGAAAATGTCTTGCGAGTTCCTGCGGGTTTTTTCCCCTCCCCCCCTTTTCTAAGCCGCTAAGCCGCTTAGCCGATAAAAGCCGCTAAGACGCCAATAGCGCTAATCCGCTAAGCCGTGAATGGGCTTGCTTTGCAAGACGAGAAAACCGCTAGACGAAGAGAGTCGCGGAACGGATTCTTTTCGTCTTGCGAGGCACCACTGTAGTGGCCAATGATAGGCCCATCCTCCATGAATTTAGCTATCATTTTAAAAAGCCGCCGAAAATAAAAAGCCGTTATGGTCTCTTGTGGAATTCCACAGACAAGTATGCACTGCTCAAAGGACTACTTCTGGTTTGTCCAGATCTTCAGAGGCCCCTGCAAACAGAGGCCACCAGAGGGCAGGGGGTCTTCTATGCTGTTTCCAGGGAAAACTGACCTGGTTCCCGTGGTTACACTTAAGCTTCTGGTGAGTTTTATGTTGTGAACTGCCCTGTGATCTTTGGGTGAAGGGTGGTATCCGAATAAATAAATAAAATAAACAAATGTTTAAATGTTCTCCTGTGACTGTTTCTTGCATTGCTCTTTGTTACTGTCAAGTCTGCTTATTCAGATTTATTTCATAAAATTTATACACAGTTTGTAAAAAAAAGAGCAAGCGGTTTACATAAAAGGTAAAACAATATTATTACTATTAATAGTAAGAAAAAATGACAAAAGTAATTGAAGATTTTCAAAAGGTTCAAACAACAATAAACCAAAAACAGATTAAAACTCACAACAGCTTTCTAAACATCTGTGAAGGCTTGTCTAAACCAAAACAAATTTTTTTTTTTTTAGGCCAGCACCAAAAGAGTATAATGAAGTCGCCTGCTTGGTGTCAAAAGGCAGGGATTTCCAAAGTGTAGGTGCCACCACACTAAAATAGTGAGTACTTACAAATGCAGAATAGGTATTACATGGCACCTGTAGTGGTGCCAGTTCCACCGACTGAAGCAGCCCAGTGGGTGTATATGGAACAAGGTGATCTCGTAAAGAAGTTGATGGTGGTACCCTGGAAATTATTAACTGAAGGGCAGTGTTTATTAATTGTTTAACAGCACTTTGACACAAAAATAACAACCTGTTTAACTCTCTTATCAATACTGGATTGTTAAAACCACTCAACTCCTCTCTTCCCCTTATCCCAGCAAGGCTCCTGCAGATATCAGAATGGCTCCCCTTGCATTCCTAGGCAAGTCAGCCCTGGCAGTTCCAACCCTCTTCCCCTCACCTACCTGTTGTGCACCAGCTCAGCCATCAACTTGAGCACAGGTGTGGTGCAGGCTGGGTCGTGGTACCACAGCTCAACTGCCCGCTGCAGGATTGGCATGTAGGATGGGTAGCTGTGAGGCAGAAGTTAAGGAGGCAACAATGCTTCCAGGATGACTTATTCAGGTTCTTAAAACTCAGGGTGTTATTTGGCTAAAGGTAGGAGGGCATGGGCACTCACAAAAGACACCTGACATTGCCAGATTCGGGTGCAGATAATAAGCCTGAAAAGTGGATGAGTACTTTACTGGAGGGACGCGGGTGGCGCTGTGGGTTAAACCACAGAGCCTAGGGCTTGTCGATCAGAAGGTTGGCAGTTTGAATCCCCGCGATGGGGTGAGCTCCCGTTGCTCGGTCCCTGCTCCTGCCAACCTAGCAGTTCGAAAGCACGCAGTGCAAGTAGATAAATAGGTACCACTCCGGCAGGAAGGTAAATGGTATTTTCCGTGCACTGCTCTGGTTTGCCAGAAGTGGCTTAGTCATGCTGGCCACATGACCTGGAAGCTGTACGCCGGCTCCCTCGGCCAGTAAAGCGAGATGAGCGCCGCAACCCGAGTCGGCCACGACTGGACCTAATGGTCAGGGGTCCCTTTACCTTTATCTTACTGGATCCCTTTGGCTGAGATCCTAGTGGGATCCCACTGCCACTACTATGTCTGCACCTTATTTGTGGGTTCTCTTCCCTGGCCACAGTCATGCAGCCTCTCCAGATGTCAAGACAAGAGAAATTCTACAGGTGGCACTCTGTGGCCTGCAAGCCCTGCTTCTTGATCAGGGAAGCAGCTGAGAGCCCATCACCTGAGCTGCAGTATCATCAGAAGGGTTGAAGGCAACACAAGGCAGTTTTCAGCAGTGGCAGGAAGAACTAAAGGGACATACATAAGGATTAAGGATACATCCACTCGAAGAGCATCATAAAGCTGGTCTTGGCATTGAAGGCAAAGGCAATCCCCCTTAAATCTCTCACCAGGCCAACCAACGTCCTCTGTGTGAAGGGAGAGGTATGGGTTAGGGGGAAGAAGCAACTGTAGAAATGGATACAGTATGATCACACCTTGTGCGCGGATTACGTTCCGAGGATGGTTTGTACATGCAAAACCATGTGCACTAAAACCACTCCTTGGAACCAGCCCTGCACAAGTGTCATTGCCTTCCAGACCAAGGCCAAACAGGCCTTGCCCCCAAAGCAAGGTGGAAAGCTTTTAAAAATCCACCTTGCTTACCGGGCAAGGGCTCTGGGATGCTCTTGCACGTCATCCGAGTTCCCCAAGAGTATCCCAGAGCCCACGTGCTGAGCAGGACTTGCCCATTAAGCAAGTTCCTTCCGTGGCAGGAAAACTCGGTGCAAAAGGAGCTTTTAAACTCTCTGTCTTGTGTGCATTTAAACTGTGCAATTTCAACTAGCCCATTTTCAACCACGCAAGGTTGAAATTGTGAGTCAATTGCACGTAAGATGAGATCGTGCTGTACTCCCTGGGCAATAGCATCGGAACACAGTTCAGCTCAGTGCTCATCTACCCCCCTTAGTGGGAAGACATGGAGCACACTGCGTGCATCTCACTGGTGCAAAGTTCCCTGGAGAGTCGCCAGACACCGACATCTACAGGCCCGTTGTCTCATTTGATACCACTCAAAGAAGAACAGTGGGACTTACTATGAATGTTCCTTGTGGTGGATGGAGGGTATCCAGAGGGAATTCTTCCTGCCCTCTCGCTCACTCTCAAGGCAGGGCTTGTGCCCCAAAGGCAAGCAAACTGAAGCATCCATCAGAGGAGGCTTGGCACAACACCACTGAGACCAAGCAAATGCCTGAATAATTAGCATTAAACTAAACCCCTCAAGATTAGGGAAGGAAGGAGAGGGATACAACAGCCTCTAAGAAGAACAGGTCAGGAAGAACAGGTTATGGAAGCCCTAAGAGCCACAACTGGCTTATGCCAGCAGCAAGACAGCCAGGAACTAATATAGTCCCAACTCTCCTGGAGCAAAGAGTACAGGCCACTGTGGAGTAGGGCTAGGCAGCCAGCTCATCTCCTCTATGATGCAACCTCTTCCTTCTTACCAGGACTTCCCAAGGTCTCTGGTCAGGAGACGGGAAAGTTGGGGCACCTATTTCTTTGACATGCTTTGTTGGGAACCTCAAATGAACGGTGTACTTTGCCATTCACCAGGCGACTTTGGCAATGCCAAAATGCTTCAGAATCACTTTGCACAGAGAAAGATTCAGACTCTGGTGTCCAAGTCTTGGGGACTTAGCCAGGCAGCCTTGATGATGTTGTATCACAGCAACTGAACCCTGGTCTCTGCGTTCGTCCCAGGAGAAGGGTAAGCTTTGCGAAGACAATACAGGCAATAGTCTGAAAGTGGGCTCAGAGCTGGCAATATAGATTCCCAAAAAGTCTAGAGTGCCTCAGCTGCATTGGAACATGCAGGTATGCTTTACTATCAGAGGGGGTAAATCTGGTGGTTGCCTGGGCTCCTGTGATGGAACAGGACACTGCACAACATGAAAAGGTGCTCAAGATTGCCTTCTAAGTCAACGTTTTCCCGGGCAAGAAAAATACCGGGCGTATACATCAAGAGGTGAACAAGACACATATCTCAGTTAGTTACTCTATTTGTTTTCAGTATTTAAAATGCCATTTGTTTTGTTATTTGTTTTCCATTACTGAATTAGAGCAAGTGCATTTGACTTCGTTAATCTCACATTTTTGTTCCCGTTTCTTTTGGTAGCAAACCTAGCTAGTCTTTTGCTGTCTAATTCCAGGGCTTTCCATCCAAATGACATAAAACTGAGAAGCACCCTACAACTCTTTAACAGTATCAGACTTGCCACTGGCAGAATCCAAGACCAAGGAGAAGAGTTGGTGGAAGAAGATTGGAAGAAATTTAAAGTTTATCTACAGAAACATTGTAAAATTAAGGAATGTTAGAAGGGTGTTGGAATGAAGTAGTGTAGTTTTAGCAGAAATGATATAAAGGATTAAGTAAAAATGGATTGTTAATTGGTGAAAGAACAGAATGTAAAATTATAGTATATTAAGATAAATCATCAGGATAGAAATAAAGATGGAAAGGATTTGCTGAAATATCTAATTGAATTAGAATACAAAAAAGGGAGGTGTGAGGAGGTCAAGGAAATAAGCAAAGGAAAGAAAGTTATGTAAAGGATTGATTTGTTTTTCTTTTCTTTAATTATCTGCATCTTTTTTTCTGTTTTCCCCCCCTTTGTTTTTGTATTGTTCTGTATTTTTATTTTTATTTTTCTGTTTAAATATGTTCTTTATTTTTTCTTTTCGTAACCATTAAAATCTCAATAAAAATCTATTGGGGAAAAAAAAACAGTATCAGACTTGCCAAATTTCAAATGGAGAGGACAAACAGAGAGGATTTTATAGGCAACTTTAAAAGGTGCAGACGGTGTCTGGCTGCTCTCTTTTCCTGCTCCCTGCAACCAGTACAAGCTGTTCCAGACAGTTTCCATTTTCTATCCCAAAAGAAACAAATGGCTTTCCCTCCCATTTAAAACTCATTCTTTTGAATTGCCATTTGTTTTTATACTTAAAAGCAAATGGGGTTCGTTCACTTTGTTTTTTAAAAAAAATCATTTAAAAAAGCAAACATACACCCCTACTGTACACCCCAAACATTTCTGAGAATCTGGAATTGTTTTGTACTGGGAGGCTAGGGTGCGTTTTTCTGAAGACCCGGACACTGGTGACATTAATTGGTGCCTTCCTTTTGCTGGAGTCAATGTACGGCCAAAACTGTTGCTAGGATGATCCCCTTCTCCCGTGTTTCTCCTTCCCGAAGGGAAGGTGTGAATTGTCAAGAGCACATTTGGCTGGTGCTGCGACTCTGGTTTGTTCTAGGAGCAATGGTGTCATCTGACATCAACACTGCACCCCGATTCTGCAATCCTCTAGGCCCCAGATGGGCGGGGTACAAATAAAATAAGAGTAAGAATAATGTCTCAATTAGCCTGTCATTGAGGGGTTCTTCCCCAAATAGTTTGAAACTCTGATCAGGAACCACAGAAAGGTTTGTTTTAGAGGTTGTTTCCATGGTTCAGTGTTTAGGCCATAAATTCATTCTAAGCACAACACCATCTTGTCGTAGGATGAGAAGAAAAGAAAAAAAAGATGCATACAGGCTAGCATCTGCTGCCTGTGACAGTTTTAACAGTCCTGTGAAATGATCAGGGCCAGGTAAGAGAAAAAGCCAGGGACCGCCCCCCTCTGCCAACTGGGGTATAAATGGGTGGAAAATAAATAAATAAATATCCATGATGAGAGTCCACTTGCTGAGTGGTTCATAGAATCAGAGTTGGAAGAGACCACAAGGGCCATCGAGTCCAACCCCCTGCCAAGCAGGAAACACCATCAGAGCACTCCTGACATATGGTTGTCAAGCCTCTGCTTAAAGACCTCCAAAGAAGGAGACTCCACCACACTCCTTGGCAGCAAATTCCACTGTTAAACAGCTCTTACTGTCAGGAAGTTCTTCCTAATGTTTAGGTGGAATCTTTTTTCTTGTAGTTTGGAACCATTGCTCCGTGTCCGCTTCTCTGGAGCAGCAGAAAACAACCTTTCTCCCTCCTCTATGTGACATCCTTTTATATATTTGAACATGGCTATCATATCACCCCTTAACCTCCTCTTCTCCAGGCTAAACATGCCCAGCTCCCTTAGTTGGTTGTCTGCCCGCCTCCCACTGAATGAAATTAAGGACTGGTCATTGCTCTTTTCAGGCCAGGATTGCACAAGGAGCCTGATGGCTTTACAGTCCAGGTGGCAGGTAGCATCCTGAAAGCCCAATGAGGCCTGTATGCAGTGAGAAAAAAATTAAGTGGCCAAATACAGGCAGCCACTTAACTAAGCACTGCAGAAGGAGGAAGGGGAGGAAAAGAAAATTACTGGTAGCCAAAAAAGGGAACGAGGAAGTTCAGAGAGGCAGAAGAGCTGTGACAAACGTCTAGCCCAGGGGTAGGCAACCTAAGGCCCGGGGTCCGGATGCGGCCCAAATCGCCTTCTCAATCCGGCCTGTGGACGGTCCGGGAATCAGCGTGTTTTTACATGAGTAGAATGTATCCTTTTATTTAAAATGCATCTCTGGGTTATTTGTGGAGCGTAGGAATTTGTCCCCCCCCCCCCGCAAAATATAGTTCAGCCCCCCACATGGTCTAAGGGACGGTGGACCGGCCCATGGCTGAAAAAGGTGTCTAGCCTCAACAGCAGACAGGACCAGGAATTTGAGGGGTGTGTGTGTGTTGAGGGAGAGCCTCCTTCTAATGGGCTGATGCAGTATGCTTGATTTGTAAAAGACCTGCCTTGAGCCCGTCAAAGGATACCATCCTCCATTGACAGGTAATCCCTGCTTCAGATTCTGAAGGGGGCTGGCCATCACTAGAGACTGTATGTGGAAGAGCCCTCTAGGTTGCACACACAAGTTGAGAGAGAGCGCCTCCAAGCCAGGTTTTGCCAACCAGGCGCCCCCTAGAAGTTTGGGACTCCAGTTTGTATCAGTCCCAGTGAGCAGGGCCATCGGCTGATAGGTTAAGCTGAAGTCCAGAAAGTTTTGCCAAGCAGGAGAAAGAAGCTCTCTGTGGCTTCAAGGCTTGTGCGAGGAGGTGGCTGAAGATTGGGGGAGCGAGAGCTGGACCTTCCTTACCTTTGCCTCCTGCTCATTGAAGGTGTTGGTGCTGAACATCTGCGCCACCGTCTCAAAGGCAGCTGTGAGGGGCAGCATAAACTGCTCATACTGATCCTCGTCCTCCCCTGGAAGAGAGGCATGAAGGACTGTTATCTTCTACAGCCCTGTGCACAGCAACACACGCCACAAATCTGGGCTCGCCGTCAGCAGAAGTAATTCTCTTCAACTGGCCTGTCTAGTGAACTTTGGGGTGCTAATGTGTACAAGATAAAGGTCAACATTCAGATCCCCCCCCCGGCAGCCTAGCAGATTTGTTTGCTTTACAGGAAGTTAGCTTATTAACTGCCCCCACCAATAATTAAATTAGTTAAGACTAGAAGAGTCTAGTGGTCCCGTAAGAACAGAGTGCAGTACCTAGGTCCACCATGAGGAGGCGCCCAAGTGCAGTGTAGAAGGTTGTCCGACATCTCATATCACTCAGGTTGGACTGATTGTTAATACCCAAGAACGAAAAGTGCTCACTCTGTTAAAGAACAAAAATCAGGTTATTGAGGAGCAGCTGGTCAGGGGGTGAAGGGGCAGGTTTTGTGCCTGGCTTGTGCCCACGCTGGCCAGTCAAGAGCACACTGTCTTCCTTACCCTGCTTTTGGCAGTTGGGGCAGCTTGACTAGAATTTGGTCATCAATCCCAGCTGTCAAGTGCGTGTAACTCCACTAGATTACTTACAATGCGCAGAATTTTTCACTTACTCAAGTGTCATGATTTAGTTTTGAAATTCAATTTGAATGGTCAACAGAAGTGTGAATAACAGGAAATCATAGCAAAACACCCTTTAGCTAGCACTTTAGCTAGCATTTGAAATGCTATCACCAATACTAGCCAGCCATAGAAAGGCCTGGGCCTGTGCATACAAGGCAGAGCTGCCATGAGCTTGTGGGGCACAGCGGTCAAATGTAGATGACTCAAGTCAAATGCCCAAGCATTGTAAAGGTAACAGGCGAAGCAACTTTGAACCGGTCTGTATCCTGAAAATTAACAACCGCAAAAAGCTATGCAAACCCTTACCCAAAAGGACTAGAACAGCCTAGAAAACAGACCTCTTTAGCACCTTCCAGAGGTCATTAGCCATACACTCCAATGGGAAAGAAAAAGGCAAGGATCCTGACACGCTTCTCTTCACAAGGGCTGGGGGCATGTGTTTATTTAAAATAGTTTAATCCCAGGCTCAAAACAACTCTCACTTACGCCAGAAAAAAACCATTTTGCATACTCTCTACACCAGGGGCAGGCAACCTAAGGACCGTGGGCGGGATGTGGCCCAATTGCCTTCTCACTCCGGCCGTTGGACAGTGTGTTTTTACATGAGTAGAATGTGTCCTTTTATTAAAAATGCATATCTGGGTTATTTGTGGGGCCTGCCTGGTGTTTTACATGAGTAGAATGTGTGCTTTTACTTAAAATGCATCTCTGGGTTATTTGTGGGGCATAGGAATTTGTTCACCCCCAAAAAAATAGTCCGCCCCCCCCCCATGGTCTGAGGGACGGTGGACTGGCCCACGGCTGAAAAAGTTTGAGGACCCCTGCCCTACACAGCAACTGGTCTCTCTCTTCCTTCTGCTCGTATTTCGGATGCTTTGATATCTCAGATCCAGGGTTGTGGAGGTGTGTGCAAAGGAGATGACAGACTATAAACTCATGGAGAGGAAGCCAAGGGACCTGCCTAATTACCTGGGGGTGCAATAGTTATTTCCAGGCAAGCAGAAAGACAAGGCTTTTATAAACTGAAAGGGTTCTCTCTCTTTTTCAGGTTGTCATTATCCTACAAGGGACTAACAGAAGGGCGGGTCTGCAGGCTGGATTTGAGGGTCCAAAACAGTCACAGCAGACATCCCAGAGCTCCGTTGCCATGTGGATTTGGGGACAAGCAGGAAGGACAATGGGTTATGCCCAAGAACAAAACAGCAGGCTTCTAGCAATCTTGAAGGGCAGCCGTGTTTTTCAAACACGTAGCCCAGCCTCTAGATCTGTGGTTCCCAAAGTGGGTGGTACGGCTCCTTCCGGAGTGTGGGGGATGACCTGGGGGGTGCTAAGAGGCAGGAGGGCAGCAGAGGGGCACCGGAGGTATAAATGAGTGATAGGCTTTGGAAACCTGGCATCACCTGATCGAGTTCACCAATTTTGTTTAATTAATTGAACTAAACAGTTTTTATTGTCTTTTAGATAAATGTACAATTAATGGTTACTGTTTTGAATTTTACTGTGCTATTATCTGTCTTACTGGGCTGGGCAAACCACTATTCTGTATGTTTTTTATAGGGTGGGGGCACTGCGGGTAAGCTCATGGAACCAAAGGGGTGGGACCTCAAAAATGTTTGGGAACCACTGATCTAGAATAACTCATTTGTGGCATATCTACAAAGACTACTGAGGAACTGAGCCTAGAATGCTGGGGATGTCGCATGGGAATTGGAGGGGGCTGCAAAGATGCTGCTAGTTCTGCTGCCCTCAATTCCTCAATTTACAGTCTCTCTCCATCTCTG
Organism: Podarcis cretensis; assembly: GCF_951804945.1. NCBI lineage: Eukaryota > Metazoa > Chordata > Lepidosauria > Squamata > Lacertidae > Podarcis > Podarcis cretensis. The sequence goes on along the minus strand of NC_137177.1, from coordinate 87,656,514 downwards.
TCTCTCAGATTGTCAGCACAGAGGCCTCCCATGATGATTCATGCATGGGTGTAGGAGAATTTTGCCATCTAGAAGCACGGCATGAAAAGCCACCACAGGGGGGCAGCGCAGCACAAGCAACAACCCTTGAGAGAAGACATGAGAGCTGCCATGTATTCAGCAGAGACCTTGGGAACAGAAGCTACCTGGGCCAGGAAGACTTCATCCTAAGAAACAATCAAGGACACCTTTCACCATGAAAATTCACTCAACCTCAGTGAAGCATCAGAGATGGCTGAAAGCTTACCGTGTGATTGTTCAGCATGAACTGCACAGCGCTGAGTTTCACCAGTTTCCTAACGCTGCTGTAGGTAGAAGCCATGTTAAGGAAACAGCACCAGTCAAAAACTGGTTAGAAAGCCCTGGGAGGATGAAGGGATGGTTCCTGGTACTGCCAACAAGGTAGCCTCACGCAAACCCGGGGAGATGGGTTCCTCAACCTGGTACTCTCCAGATTGTTCTGACTACAACTTCCATCACCCCAGCCAGCGTGACTGATTGAGTTAGGCCCTTAATGTCAAAGATGTCTATTGCAATATCTGCAGTTGCGTGTACTCATGCACACTCCATTGCTGACCCATAGGTCAGGCTGGCTAGTGACCCTAAGAACTTGAGACATGCCTGCTGGCTCAGGCAAATGGTCCATCCAGTCCAGCATTCTGCTGTGTTTCCAGTAATGGATTTTCAGAAACACTGCTGCCTCCAGCTGTGGGGGCAGAACATAGCCACCATGGGATTTTCACCTTCCTTCTGCTGTGTGCAAGTTACCTGCTCTGCAAGTACATTCATGTGGTAGATCTGCTCCCTAGTTATGGTCAGGACTGCAGAGATTAATCCGCATTGGGCTGGGAGTTGAAAAGGCAACTTCTGGGTCCTCTTCCAGCCCATAATTATTAATTACTGTATTTTTTGCTCTACAAGATGCACTTTTCCCTTCCTAAAAAGTAAGGGGGTGTGTGTGCGTCTTATGGAGTGAATGCAGGCAGGAGGCTCTGCTCAGCGCTCCCTTTAAAGAGCGCTCAGAGATTATGTGTGGCCCATCACTGCCCTTCTTCCTCCTCGGGGAAAAGCCCCCAAGAGCCACACACAGGCTCCGCGCACTCTTTAAAGGGAGCGCGGCTCTTGGGGGAGCCTTCTGCCTTAGCCGTGAGCAGCCTCTTCTGGGCAGGGGGAGCCTTCATCCCGCTGCCCGGGAGAGGCTTCGTGCGGCTATCCCAGAAGCCAGGACAGCAAGAGGCTATCCGAGAAGCCAGATCCCTCCTGTTCCCTACCCAACTAAGCTAAGCTTCTTCCCCAATTTATCTGCACTTTACAAATACAAAGCGAGTTAAGAAAATGAATTGAACCTATTCTAGTGCAAAACCCTGGAATCAATCGCCTAGGGGGTAGGGGCCATTTTTTTCTGGGCAAAATGAGAAATGAGATGATGATTTTGAGGCAGACCAAGTTATCAAGTGCCAGGCTGGAAATGGGACAGTGAGCCCCGAAGGACATCAAAGCAAGGAAGCCTGGCTTTGCCTGACAGCTGCATGCAACTGTGATGATGTGTGAATTTGGTGCCCAAACCCAAGGAAGAGGTCTGCTGAAAAGGATATCCAATGGAGAGGTCGTTGAGAAGCTGTAGTGTCTTGGAGGTGATCGGCTCACACCGCCCCCAGTACTTCAGGTTGGTGATGCTAGAAGGGGAGAAAAAAAATGCACTCAGATTCAAGACTGCCCCTTCTTTCTCTCACCCATCTCCATCCTCCCCTAAAGCCACAGACAACGACACAAGCCAGAAAATACCAGCGTAAAGTCACAGTACTTACATTTGGTTGACTAGAAAATTATCCTTCAGATAATCTTCACTACTTGGATCCCAAAGCTACACTGGCCCAAACTCAGGGCCCGTGGAATGCTGTGGCACTGTTGGGCCGATTTCTGCAGCAAGGGCAAGAGAATCCTGCGGCAGTGACAACACGCCGTGAGGCAACCTGTCCCTTCCACCACCGGCTGCAGAATTCCAGAAGCCCTTGTGAAGAGTCTCACCCAGCAGCCACAGGCCTCAAGGTGGGCAGCCAAGGGCTGATTTGGCCTGGGGGCTAGGGAGGGAAGTGCTTGGCCCCCTTGGCCCCTCAGGAGCTCGACTGGCTCACCCCAGGCCACACTTGCAAGAAGGGAGCCTTCAAGAAGGGAGCAATGCTACCAGGGGGTTGGCAAGGGCAAAACAGTCCTGCCTTGGAAGGTGGCTGGCGTGCAAAACAGAGCATGCCTTTTCACTCCTGCCTAGGCAGGTGAGTTCCTCTCCAGGTAAAACTGCTGCTGGGAGGAGAAATCTCATGTGGGGGAAGGCATAGAGGAGGACAGGTGCATCTCTGGAGCAGCCCATCAGCCAAACTCAGGCCCAAGGTTCAGCCTGTAGCCAGGAGGTGTTCCTTCTCTACTCTCTGAGCATCCCAGCAGAGGCTCAAGGGCTTCAGAGATGTATGATGGACAAGCGCAACTGGCAAGGAGTCAGAACACTTACATTTTCCCTATGAAGACACTCAGGACCATGGTCTCATCATTCAGCCCAAGGACCTCCGAGAGCCGCCGATATAGCTAGAAGCAGAAAACAAAGTCAAGCTTAGAGGCCTCCATAGAAATTGTTATTTTTCCTTTAAGACCAAAGGTGCCTGGAGGAAAGAGAAGCCTAGCAGGTCAGGAAAAAGAAACCACAACACTCAATGGCTGTTTAGTGTGGCACCTGCCTCCTAGAATCATTTAAGAATACAAGAAGAGCCAATGGCCTGTCTAGTCCAGCATCTTGTTCTCACTGTAGTTATGCAGGATTTGAGCACAGGAACTACTCTCCCCTCCAGTGCTTTCCAGCAACTGGTATTCCAGCGTTTTGGCATAACCGTGGAGGCAGAGCATAGTTATTGTGGCTAGTAGCCATCAATAGCTATATAGAGCTCAGGCTTTCTTTCCTGCTGCTTGTGGGGTAGCTCTTTTGGGCTTCACAGCCATGCTGCCCTCTGTCTAGCCCAGACCCCACCCCGGTATTCCCCATTTGGAGGAAGCATTCACTTGGAACTCCTCCAAGCACCCTGCACCTCTCGATTTGGGTACGAAGAAGCTGCAAGATGAAAACATTTGACTTCTGCTTTGGCCACTAGCCTTAACCGTGGCCGACTTCCAACAGCCAGCAACTCACAAAAAAGCAGTCGCAGGTGGAGCCTTTCATTATGGCATGAGAGCAGGTAGGTCCGAAAACATAAAAGCCACTAGGAGGCCGAGGAGGCATTTACCTTGGAAGACTTCTGCACCTGATCTCCGATGTAGATCTTCCGGAACTGCTCAAAGAAGCTCAGCATGGCAAGCTCAAGCTTCTCATTGCCGGCCTGAGCCAGGCGCGAGTCGGTTAGGTTCATGAGCTGAAGAACCCTAGAGAGGCAACAAGTGAGGGGGTGGGCACTGAAGGTCATGCAACATCACAGAGGCTCAGTACTTAGCCAGCAAGTTTGAGATTGCCCCTGCTATGAGGAAAGGGTGCCTCTTTGTTACCCCAATGTTAGATGAACGCAGGCATTAAGAGCATGAGCTGCAGAACTCTGCACACACTCTCGACACAAGGAGAGGGGGCTAACTGTAGGGCAGACACTTGTGTCACTGGACACCAGACTAAAGATGCAGCCACCGGGCAGTTAGGCAGCCTGCGGCCATGATAGTCACCACTGGAAGGTGCCTCTGAGACACGGGACTTGCTCCAGTTCACTGGTGTCCAACCACCAGTCAGCAGCATGCAAGAACGAATTGTATCAATGGGCAGGGGGAATATTCAGTCAGGCTTCTGTGCTCTCTACAGGCTGAAAATGACTCAATGCACTGCCCAAAATTTTAGGTAGGATTGAGCCAAAGAGGGTGTAGTGGTTTTCTTTGATTAACTACTCCAGTTGTGATGTTTAAAACAACTTTTACTTGGTCAGAACAACAGCAACCATTGGGAACTCACAAAAACAGCGTTCAAAGGCTTGTGAGTAAACACAGGCATATCTAGTGGAATTCCTGTGCATTAACTTTACACAAGCAGAAAAATTAAGTCACAATCTCAGAGGAAAAGCATGCATGCATGCATGATCAGAGATGATGCCGCAACTGGCGTGATTAATTGAAGAAAATCCACTACAAGGGCTTAAAAGACTCTCAGGGATCCCTGACCTGTGTAGAATGTTAAGTATTCAGTCAAGTTCAAAATGCTTCTCACCCAATGTTGTCTGCTGTTTTAGAAGCGTTTTCTATACTTTCCTAATTATGTTTTACCCCAGAATGCACAACTTGTATTTGGCAAGAGGAACCCCTCTATGTGCAAGCAGTCTCTGCACAATAAGATGGAGATTTGTATAATCTATTCTGCTTCCACTAATTCTGGAATGGACGCTCCTCAGAGTTCAAACTTGTGCAGTACACAGCCCTCGTGATAATCCTGAAGGTAAGAGCAACCACAGAGCTGTGCCACTAATTCTCCCACGCACCCAGCCAGCCACCAATCCCAGATAACAGCTCTTCATTATGGCCCTTTCCATATTCTAGTGTTTTCACCACGAAGAAACCAGGGCTGCTAAGGAATCCAATGGCTCCTACCGACAAACCAGCTCGCCGTCCATTGCGTCCTGCTCATCTGTGCTGGCAAATGACACTCGGCCACCAATCACAGCCCCAATGATATAGACGAGCCATGTCAGGCGTCCTGAAACCAGAAGAGCAAGAGTCCTGATCCACAGAAGTGTTTCCCTGAAACTGGGGAAGGTGGGATTCCCTTGCATCTACAGTCCATACAAAAAAAATCTCAACCACTCTACTTCTGAAAGTAGATAATCTGTTGCACTGCTGATTTTATAGTTAGAAGCAGTTAAAAGCAGTGGCTTTAAATAGCAGATTATGCCAGCGCTTTAATTTCTTCTTCCTCCTAACCACAGGTGACAACTGCTATTCTTTTTTCTTTAACCTCAGCAGTTTCAACCAGCATCTAATAGGTGCTAATGCCCCTTTCCTCTGATATTTTTCTCTTAAGCTGAAACTTGCCACCTACTCTCTTACTGTCCCAAAATCCTTTGCCATTTCCACTGCTCCATTACTGCAACACATACTATAATTTGCAGCAAATGATGCAAGAGAGGGCAGCAAAACAGAGTCCCTTCCTGCCGCATGTCATATCTGCTTTGCTGACAAATCTCTGGAGGAAAGCAATTCACGTGCCCCTTTCCAAGATCTGTTCAAAGTAGTTTACAACCTGAAAAATTCACAGCAAATACCCATGACAAACTAATTAAAATATGCACAAAGGGTCACAATCTTAAAGTACACTGGGTTGGCTAGGAGCAGCAGCAGCACCCTATACAACCCCTTTCCCTGAAATCTTCTTTGCTGTGATGGACAGGAGCGATGCAGCTGATCTCTGGGCCCTCACCTTCCTGCACAGCCACATCCACAGGGATGGCTGTCGCACTCTGCAACAGCTCCTGGTAGGACTGAGCTGACTGGTCAAACAGCTGCACAAGGAGAGCACACGTCTTCTCATATTCACAGCGCCCGATAGTGGACAGCTGGTCTAGCTGCTGCTGCACGAGGCCCGTGTCGTCCAGTGGATCTTCCAAGCCGTCTCTGCATGGGGAGCAAGCAGAAAGGCAGGGAGAGAGAGTGAAACGCGGCTCCCAGAAGGTGGATCAAGCTTGTTTCCCAAAAAACGCTGCTCAGTTCTCACCTCTAGGCTGTAAGGCAAGGCCCACTATGCTGTTGTTTTGTGGCAACTCTCTGGAGGAGGCCAGCAAATTCACCTGTAAATCACTACCTGGCAGCTCTGTTGAGCCCAAGGCCCACATTTTGTTAAACTGGAAATATTCATTCATTCATTCATTCACTCACTCACTCACTCATTTATGCTGATGCAATTTTACCTGTTTACCTTATGATAGAATTGTTTAGCTGTTTATTGGTCCTGTTGATATGATTTTGAATTTTTCTATATCATTTTTCTATGGTTTTTAATTTTTTTTTTACTTTGCTTCCCACTCTGGGACTGAGAACATTCAAATAAGAGGGAGCTACAAGTAAGACTGATAAGTAAATAAATAACCACAGCATATTTTTCTGCAGGTAATAACTCCCACAACAACAGATCAATATTAAAATCCCCAAGTTGTAAAGCATTTAAAAAACAAACGAGCAGATGCAGCAGATAAAACCAAGTTCTTAAAACACAGCAACCCTAAAATCACCCCAACACAGACCAGAATGAAAAAAGGCCTATGAGAGGGGGAGATGGAGTCATGTGTATTTCCCTGGGAAGGATGTTGTAGGGTTAGGGGGCCACCACAAAAAATGCGCTGCTGCTGGTACTCACCAACCTAACAGCTTTTACCAGTGCACTGGACAGCAGCCGCAGGACCAAGCTTATAGCTTGTGTAGGTACGTATGGGTACAGGGGTCCTTCAGATAACTGGGTCCTGAACTGCTTAGGTACCAAACTAGGACTTGTGCAGGCTGTTCTCCCTCCACTCCTTGAGTACCACTTTCCCCTTGGCCTCTTTACCTCAGTATGATGTGCACAGACTCCAGCCTGGAGGTGATGTAAGCTTTGGTGACTTCAGGCGTGTAAGTCTCCAGCATGTGTGGCTCTGTGGCTTTGACGTAAGGAACGGACGCTGCCAGGCGCTGCCACAGGCTCAGGAGATAGTGAACGCTGTTCGGAGCAAATTCCCAGTGCTGTAGGAACAAAGGGGAGGAAACGGAATGCCACTTGCGGGCTGGCCAGCGTCTCCCACCCCAACCCCCAGCCTTTGGGCTTAAGGACATGGGAGCCATTCAAGCAAACAGCCGTCAACATTTGTAAGTAGAGTAAGCAGCACAGTGGAGATCTCTTTAGACACCTGTATGCTTCTAAAGGGGAACCTAAAGTCAGTACTTGGGACCTTGAACGTCCTTATTTTTTTTGGGGGGGGGGTGTCGTGCATCTCAGCACCTGAATACAACAAAGGAAGCTCCTCCATTTTTATAAAATCAAACAAGATTCTGCCACGCTGGCCAAGGTTGCGGATTTTCTTCTATTCACCACTCCAGTTGCAACGTTTACGATAGCTTTTATTTGGTCAGAACAAGAGTAGCTTATACAGAGGCACTCCCTCACCTTAGCTTTACACATGCGCAGAAATTAAGTCACATTCTCAGAGGAAAAGCATGCCTGCATTATCAGAGCTGGGTGCCTGGTTAAGCAAGAAGAATTCAGTGTCTACTTTCTATCAAACAGGCCCAAGGCTGAGATTTCCCCCCACACAAACATTACAGAAACATACAGTAAGCAGATTCTCCTAATAATATCCTTTCACACACTTTCTAAATTCCCTCACATGCAGGCTACCTAACGTCAGTACGTTTCCCACACATGGGGAGAGGAGATGTTTCGAAGACTGGTGGCCCTGACAGACGGTATGCTTTGCCTTGCTGTGGTCTGCATGGTTGGAAGTGTTTTCTGTTCCGAATGAGCTAAAATGCTGTGCAGTGAGGAACAAACCAAGGCAATTCTGCATAATGACAGGGGGCACAATATTACTTGAATGACAGGGGGCACAATATTACCTTATGCACCTTATATACCCACAGCAGGAGACTCTGAGAGGGCCGCCCACCACGCCCCTCTCAGTTTCAACCTAACGAGGTCAAAGTTTGCAGTGTGATTTTGGGTGCTCTCCCCCTGCTGAAAACCCTCCCTCCGCAACACACACGCACACAGTGCCAAACCACACAGCTTCTCACCTGCAAGCTGGTTACTGTGAAGTTCGCAATGAGGCGGATGACCTCAGGGTAGTTTTCCACTTTCACCAGCTCCCCGAGCTGGTAATTGCTTTTCAGGCGGGCCAGAAGTCGACAGAACTCATGGTAGTTGTTTGGGTCTGACAAGCTCTGGGAAAGGAACAAATTTCGAAATGGGTCATGGCACAGGAATCAGTAAACAGGATTGATTATTTAATTTGTATCCCACCCTCCATCTGAAGATCACAGGGCAGTTCACAACATAAAAGTGTGGCACAGCACAAAAAACATCTGTTCCCATGGCTGGGGACTAGTGAAGGCTCATCACTGTGGCATGCAATGAATGGGTCTACCTGAGAGTCCAGGCAACAGAAGCCCAACACTGCCGGTGGTAGGGGCTGCCATTTAAGTACAATATCTGAAACACTAATTTGTTCAGGCACTAAATAACTGAGCACCTAAGACCTCTGACTGGCTCTGCAATGGTGGTGGGCGTCCTACCACCATGAACCAGCCTGGCACACGGTGTGGAGTCAACAGCTGCCCTTGTCTTCAGATGGGGCACAGCAATGTCGCTCAAACCTGTTGTGCACCAAGAATGGCAGGTACTGGCCGGGTGAACTTTATGAAGCCTGGAGTAGGCTGAGGTTCTTGTGACCTGCATCTCTTTATAGCTTCTTATTATCTAGCAGAATAAACAGATATACAAAGAGAGACCTTGTTCCAAGTTCCTGCCTTTACCTACCACAAAAGGCACCGTCCACACACAAGAAGGAATCAGCAACTTGGGGAAAAGGTTTGCAGAAGTGGGGGGGGGGGGGAGGAAACATAAGAAGAGACTGCTGGGTTGTGCCAAAGGCCTATCTAGTCCAGCATCCTCTTTTCACAATGCCAACCAGATGTTCCAATCGGAAACCTGTGCAAGAGCACTCTCCTCTCCAGTGGTTTTCAACAACTGGAATAACAGTCCAATGAGAACAGAGCACAGTCAGTGGATATGGAAGGAGTGACTAAAAAACTGAAGAGTGAACACGGCAATAAACACATGTGTGTGTACTATAGGTTGCAGAGCTCAGCACAGAGACTTGCCAAAAAAATCTTTTCGTTGCTGGTTTCAATATGAAGCACTCACATACTGACGGATCTCAATCCTGTGACATTTTCTCAGTTACAACCACTTATTTCCCCCCCTCCGATTTTGCCTGCCCAAAGTTAACCACATGTACCAAGAAGTTTTGTGTTTATTCACCCTCTTAAGCTTTGCCCTGGTTGCCAGCTAGTTTACCACCTGTTGCTAAGTTCCATGGGCCTTTGGATCTCCACTGTTTCCAAGCTTCAAGAGGCAGTTTGTGACCACACACACACACACACGGTTTAACTCCCATCCACAGTTCTGACAGACTCACCTGAGGGTTTTCCAGTATTCGCTTGACACCATCAACGAGATGAGACAGGAACTTCGCTCTTTCTGCATTGTTAAATAGGGACCTACGTACAGAGGCGATTTGCACTAGACACGATAAGACCTAAAGGTAGGAGGGTGAATAAAAGGGAGAACCGTAAGCTGTCTGGAATAAAATATAAACCAAATACACACTTGCATTGGCACATAGGTTGTGGAAAGACAATGCAAACAAGCAGGTAACCATTTTGCGGAGGGAGGGAGGAAAACTTCCTCCTGATCTCCCAACAGGGTGATCAAATCCACCTGTGAATCTTCTTAAGGGGATGTGTGCCCCTGGAACGTATGCCCCTGCCCACTGAGTCAGGAATGCCACACTCACCAGAGGTGAAAACGTAGGAGGGATGGAATGGTACAGGTCAAAAAACAGCTGTAAAGTTGAGGAATCTAGAAAGGCTGGAAGAAACAAACAACACATCACTGTGGATACCCGAACTCTGGCAAAGTGGTTCAACCCAGCACTCGTGCCTATCTCAGGCCTTCAGCTTTGCTCAGCGCAGCATCCCTACCAACACCCTTGGCACTGACGGGTCTTTCATAATCATTTTAAGATTCCTGCATTACAGCGCATTGGACTAGATGGCCCTCATGGTCCATTCCAACTCTATTATTCTAAAACTGGAGGCCAATCTACAGCATCATGGCCCTAATCCCCACTCTTAACTGCTTTTAAAGATGCTGAAAGACCTCAGGAGATCCAGGAGTGCTTCTTCTCATGTCGCATATAACTTGGCTTAAATTCAGTGTGAAATGAGGCTTCGACTTAAAGCTGATGTGTCACAAGGAAGCAAAGCAGGAGTTATCCATATATAAAAAGTGGTTCCCTGCTTGTGGAATGCTTTCCCTAGGGAAGCTTGCCTGCCACCTTTACATATCTTCAGGCGCCAGGCAAAAACGTTCCTCTACTCCCAGACCTTTGCCTAATTAAACAAACCATGGCCTTTTAAACTATGTTTTTGTTTGTTACTGTGGGGTGTATTTCTGTGTTTTTCTACTGTAAACCGCCCTTTGATCCTCAGATGAAGACGGTATAGAAATTTTAAACATCACCGCCCACCCAGAGCTGAGACTGGAAACACAGAGCTTTCAGACTTCAATACAGTCATACCTCATGTTATGTTTGCTTCATGTTACATTTTTCAGGTTGCGTCCCGCAGCGACCCAGAAGTACCGGAAAGGGTTACTTCCAGGTTTCTCTGCTCATGCATGCGCAGTAGCACTAAATTGCACTTTGCGCATGCACAGTAGCACCAAATCACGCCGCACACCTGTGCAGACACGGCGCTTCATGTTGCAAACGGGCCTCCAGAACGGATTCCGTTCACAACCAGAGGTACCACTGTACAAGAAAATTCTCTAATATTCAGCAGCAGCTGCTGAATGAACCTAGCATGCAGAAGCATACTGTTTTCTTTCTAAGACAACAACAAAATGAAAACCAATGCTATTTGCAGAATGTTTCTGCTGAAAGATTCCCCCCACCCCGTGCTGGTTCCCCATTGAGGGAGGCGGTCATTCTGGAGAGAATTTTTTTCAATTGGCATGAACTGAGCAGCAACTATCAAGTACAGCCTTGATTAAAAGTGCAGTCTTATGCTCTTTGTTTTCAAAGCTTCTACTAAACCAGCCCTCTTCAACCTGGTGTACTCAGTAAGTTTTGGACTACAACTCCCATCAACCCCAGCATGTGTGGCTGTGCTCCCAACACTGCCCCCACTACACCGCTGGCCAGTTGTGGTCAATGCGAGTTTCAGTCCAAAACCTAGAGGCTGCACCAGGATGGTAAAAGTTGCACTAAACATCCATCCAATCATTCACCACATGCAAGGGAAAAGGGAGAAGGAGGGAAGAGGAAAGTATTAAAAAAATCAAAACTCAGGCACAAATTTCTAGACATTTTACAACTCCATACTCATCTTTTTCCATACAAGCTACAGCGTGGAGCATTAAAGCACTTCACTTGTGCCAACCTGGTGCCCTCTGGATGTTTTGGACTACAACTCTCAACAGCCCCAGCACAGGAATACTTAAATTGGGGATCTGTCAGCACACTGGTCACTCAGAGAATGGGAAGACTGCGCACAGCTTGCAAAGTCACACCTGCTGTTGATCAAGTTCCCCTCATACAGCTCAACTTCCCAAGGCCTCTCACAGCTGGGCCAGAGCAGGGAAGAAAGGTCCTTTACCTGATCTCCAGCTGGTGGGGATCTGCACGGTGCAAAGGTCATCTGAGGACTCATCTGTAGATGTACCAATGAAGTCGAAGTTTAGGCAGTTGTGTGTGAGCTTGAGAAGCTGCATGAGGAGGCCGTGCTGGCTTTCATCGTTCAGGTTCAGGTTTTTCCCTGAAGCCTACCAGAAGAAGAAAAATAGAATGGAAAACCGCATCTGTTAATGGGCAGAGTTCAAGACAGCTGCCAAGCCGAAAGGAAAGGGAATCCTGGAGTGGAAAGGCAAAAGGGTTTCATCTCAGGCCTCCCCTACCAGAAACACTGGAATGCCCCAAGCTTACAGTAAAAGAAAAAGTGGAGTTTTATTTCCTGTGGAGCTCAGTTTAAATAAATAATAATAATGTTTTTATTTATTTATACCCTGCCCATCTGGTTGGGTTTTATATCCAACACATATAAAAACATAATAAAAAACTGAACACTAATAATAACAATCTGAACCAATAAAAAAAGTCACAATAACTTTAAAATAAACAACTTAAATAAAGCAATAGTTAATAATGCATTAGAATTTAATAGTAAACAGTAAAATTAAACATCAGCAAATAATAGACAGTTCATACTTATTGATTACAATAAAGAATTACTAATCTATAAAAAACAAAAATAACGGCAAGTCTCAGTGCATAAAATACTACAAAACATACAAAACCATGTAAAAGGACATGGCTTTTATTCAGTGCCTACCCTCAATTTTCTGCTGCTTTATTTCTGTTATTTACAGTGGTACCTCGGGTTACAGACGCTTCAGGTTACAGACTCCGCTAACCCAGAAATAGTACCTCGGGTTAAGAACTTTGCTTCAGGATGAGAACAGAAATCACATGGCAGCAGCGCGGCCGCAGCGAGAGGCCCCATTAGCTAAAGTGGTACCTCAGATTAAGAATAGTTTCAGGTTAAGAACGGACCTCCAGAACGAATTAAGTGCTTAACCTGAGGTACCACTGTACTGCATTCACACATCACATTTTTCTCCAAGGTGGTGTACACGATTCTCCCCTTCCTCTTTTAACCTCCACAACAAGCCAGTGAGATAGGTGAGGCTGAGAGTGAGTGAATGGCTCAAAGTCACCTAGCGAGCTTCATGGCCAAGTGGGAATTTGAACCCAACACTGCTTCTTGTCCTCTCATATTGTATCACAGTGTGGTACATTGACTTGACAGCCACAGACAGAAAGTCTTTACAGAGGGTGGTGAACACAGAACATGATATCATGGGCTGTCCCCTGAGCCCGATAGATGACATCACAAGGGATCGTTGCCTTAGGAGAGCGAGAAAAATCCTCAGGGACAATTCATACCCTGGCCAGCACCTTTTTAATCTTCTACCCTCAGGCAGGAGATACAGAAGTATAATCAGTCGTACCAACAGGCTAAAAAACAGTTTCTATCTGTGGGCTGTTACACTGCTGAACGGAAAATAATAATAGTGCAACTGACTTTCGGGGTTGGTGTGTTGTGCGACAAGCACAAAGAGTGCAATGAGATTGAGTGTTTGGGGGGGGGGCTCGGTTAATTTCATTGTACACAGGTTGTACATTGACAATAAAGGTATTATTATTATTTAGTTCCCTTTTCAGGACAACTAAATTTCTCATCAATACAGCTCAGCTAATTTAAAACCACACAGGTGTTTGCTTGACAGAGCATTCTTCACAGAAGCAATTTCAGGGTCCTAAACCCACAGCTAGAAGAAAACACTGTCCAAAGTTCCACCCCCCACCAAAAAAAGTTGTTCTCACATCACCTGTTTTAGTAAATTGCACGAGAGAGTGAAAATATCAAACAAAGATGAATCTCGGAATGAAGAGGCTATTTTCCTGTGCTTGGTCAGTGGGTGTGTAGTGTCTGCCTGGGTGGGGTGGGGAGCAGGGAAAGAGAGATAGAGAGAGAAAGAGATCATTAGAACTCAAGTGTCTGTTAAAGAGTGCAGAGTCAAAGTAACCATCTCAATAAAGGAAAAACACGAAACAGCAGAACACCCCATATACTGCCCTCTGCCAGTAAATAAAGCATGCTAACCACCTAGAGGGGGATGCGGGTGGCGCTGTGGGTTAAACCACAGAGCTTAGGACTTGCCGATCAGAAGGTCGGCGGTTTGAATCCCTGCGACGGGGTGAGCTCCCGTTGCTCGGTCCCTGCTCCTGCCAACCTAGCAGTTCAAAAGCACGTCAAAGTGCAAGTAGATAAATAGGTACTGCTCCGGCAGGAAGGTAAACAGCGTTTCCGTGCGCTGCTCTGGTTCACCAGAAGCGGCTTAGTCATGCTGGCCACATGACCCGGAAGCTGTATGCCGGCTCCCTCAGCCAGTAAAGCGAGATGAGCACCGCAACCCCAAAGTCGGCCACGACTGGACCTAATGGTCAGGTGTCCCTTTACCCTTTAACCACCTAGAGCACTAATTTCATAGAACTCTAGGGTTTGAATGGAACCCAAAGGCCATCTAGTCTAACAGCCTGCAATGCAGGAATCCCAGCTAAGAATTTAGAAGACCGTTCAAAGATTTACAGTTCTGCAGAACAAAACTGTGACAGCCTGGCAGCATTCAGGCAATGCCCAAGTTTCCCGACTGAGGTTGACTGTCTCCTTTGCATGGGGTGCAGGCTGAGCCATCTAAATTCCTGGAAAGGAGAAGCTGGAGGAAGAGGGTGATTATTTGCAATTTTGCAAAGAGTGGCTTTGCCATTCTTACTGAAGAAATGAGGACTTTTGGCTGAGGAAGAACTCTGGGTCACCATCACTTAATGCTTTTCATAGAAAGCAGTGCCCTTCTGAGTCTCTGGATAGGGAAGAGGTGTAAACGAAGCCTGAGATAGCTGAGACTAATCTCTGGAGGGAGTGCTCAATTTCTTACCACCAAAGGTCATGAAATCGGTGCATAACATACAGCAGCAATCCAAAGGAGAAGCGTTGACACTGAGTTTACTGGCGAAGGCTGAGGCACTTACTTGATTAATTTCATTTGTTAGCTGAGACAGGATTGTCACTCCTATGATGCAGTGTTCTACACTGTCCTGGAGAAGGAACAGGCAGAGTCAGACTGAATGACAAGGGAGGTCAAAGCAGCAAGATGACAAATGCACACACACACACACACACAGACAATTAAGATTCCTTGGGCAGAAGCGATTTTGTACTGGGCATTGATGGTTTTTGGTTTTAATATTTTGGGCACTCTCTATTATTGTGTTTCATTATTTTCATTGATTGTTGCAAACCACCTTGAAGGGTTTTCCATCAGCCCCAGTGCCAAATGGCCTTGCTGGCTGGGAGTTACAGTACAGCTAGAGAGCATTAGGTTGGTGACGACTGTCTGGTGGCATCCCGGGAAGCCTCTTGGTGAAACCACTACATACGCCAAGTGGGACGGGTGGGGTGGAGGAAACGGCCAACCTGTAAAAACCTTGTGACGTCAGTGATGACGTTTCTGAAAACATATTCATCTTTCTGACAGTCAAACCAGCCCAGCTTTGTGATCCTGGCGTAGAGCTGAATTAGTGCCTGCGTAACGAAAGTTGCCAGCTTGGGTCTGGTGGCCAGGTAGTTGAGCACGTAGTTCCCTGAAAGACACGGAAACATCCAGATGAAGCAGAATGGCAAAGACAGGAGCCAAAAACTGATAAATAAAGCATCTCCTGAAGCTGACCTTTTGAAACAAGTTTCCCCCCTGCTGCAGCAACACAGAAAAGCCACCACAGGGGCTTGGACTAGATGGCCATTGATGTCCATTCTCTCTCTGCAATTCTATGCTTCTATAGCTGTGCCTGTTGGGTGTCCAGGCATGCGGGACTGGGTGAGCTCCTGTTGCTCGGTCCCTGCTCCTGCCAACCTAGCAGTTCGGAAGCACGTCAAAGTGCAATTAGATAAATAGGTACCACTCCGGCGGGAAGGTAAACGCCGTTTCCGTGCACTGCTCTGGTTTGCCAGAAGCAGCTCAGTCATGCTGGCTACATGACCCGAAAGCTGTACACTGGCTCCCTCGGCCAATAAAGCAAGATGAGCACCACAACCCCAGAGTTGGCCACAACTGGACCTAATGATCAGGGGGTCCCTTTACCTTTTTACACAGGCATGCACATGCTACCTGCTATATGTTGAGGACCCCACACCACATATGGAATGCGTTGGGAAAGGAAATGGTGAGGGGGGAAACATGTGGCTCTGGAAAGATCCAAACCCTTCTGAGGTCAAGCGTCCACTTCTCTGTCATTAGCCAAATGTTACTCTATCTACTTACAGTAACCTCAGAGCAAGTTTATTGAGGAAAGACTTGCTCAGGGTGACGCATAAATACGTTGGTTAGCCTTCAACTACCCTCCGACCCACCGACATTCATGGACCTCACTTAATCATGTTCATTAATTTCGGTGGATCTATACACTTGAGTAAAACTTAGCAACCGCCTTACTGACACAGCCAAGCTGGCTTCCCAAGTTGCTTCTGGGCCTAATTCAAAGCGCTGGCAATGACTTTGAAAGCCTTTTATGATTTGGGACCAGAATTTCCGATGGATGACCTTTTCCTGTGTGGACCTGCCCACCTGCTGACGAGTGTCAGAGGCCCTGCTGTGGGTATCAACCGCCCCAGAGATATGTTTAGTTGGGACCAAGGAGAGTGGGTCTTCTCTGTGAGTGGCTCTGCAATTCCTCCACAAGGGACACTCATCTTGCCCCCTCTAGCGGCCTTCCATGGGATGAACATAATCTTCCTTTTCAAGAAGGCTTTTGGGCTATAAAGGGTTGGTCCCTTTTTGAAGTAGAGTCATACCTCGGGTTACAGACGCTTTGGGTTGTGTGATTTCGGGTTGTGCACTGCATCGAACCCGGAAGTACCGGAACGGGTTACTTCTGTGTTTCGGCGCATGCGCAGAAGCGCTAAATCATGACCCACGCGTGCGCAGATGCGTGGGTCGCGAATGCTGAGGGTTGCGAACGTGCCTCCCACACAGATCATGTTCGTAACCTGAGCGTCCACTGTACAGTTGTACCTTGGAAGTCGAACAGAATCCGTTCCAAAAGTCCATTTGACTTCCAAAATGTTTGGAAACCAAAGCATGGCTTCTGATTGGCTGCAGGAAGCTCCTGCAGCAATAGGAAGTCCCATTGGATGTTCGGCTTCCAAAAATAGTTTGCAAGCAGGAACAGTCACTTTCGGGTTTCCGGCGTTCGGGAGCCAAAACTGTTCGAAAACCAAGACATGACTGTACTTGTGCGTATTTAACTTGTGTGATTTCAACCTCACGTAGTTGAAGGCTGCCTGGTTGAAACTTAGCAAGTTAAATGCAAGCAAAGGCAGAGAGCTTTAAAGCGCTTTTAGTGCTGGGTCCACTTGGGGTTTCCAAGCACAGATTTTAAGCTCTCCCTCTTGCTTGTGGGGTAAGGCCCTCTTAGCACATTGATTCTGGGATGCTCTTGTGAGATCTCTGGGGACATCAGTGTTCCTACGAGATTTTGTGCAAGCATCTTTAGCCTGCTGGAGTTAGTGCACTAAGCAGGCCTTGGCCTCCAAGCAAGGAAGAGAGTTTAAAAGTTATTTTTCTGCCAGGTCCACTTGGGTCACTTTGTGCTTGTGGGGGTAAGGGTTCCGAGGGCTTGGGTATATATGTGGAACCCTAGGAATTGAGCCTCCACGTAAGATGCAATAGTACTCTATGTAATTGTTGTGGTTAAATTATTTTCAAATGGCTGCTTGTGTTCCTAGACTGTTTTAACACTTTATGGGTGGCTTATTGGACTTAGTTAACCATTTAAAAAAGTTTTGACAAGCAATTGTTTCAGTTTACATTAGCAGGTTGCATTGGGCTTCTTAAGGAAAGGAAAGGTAAACATGTTTTAAATAATTATGCAATAAGACAAAGCCAACCCATAACTCCCCTGGAAAAACATGCCACATGCAATTGTAGCTTTGACAAAATGCCTCCTGAAGAATGGAAGATTTAAAATAATTGGCCTTATATATGATCTTGGCAGCACAAATGGTAATTGCAACTCAATGGAAAACAGCCCATTTTTTTTCAGTGAACACTTGGTACCACTCACTCTGGAATATAGCTATAATAGGAGAAAATTATGCATAATTTGAGATTTTGATAAGGACTAGAACCTCCAGGCACTTATTATAAAATTTGGCATTTTTTAATGACATATACAGGGGAATTGTCATTTTCAAGACAACGCTTGTCACAAGCCTAACATATCTGGAACTATACTTGATAATACTGAGAAGGCTGATAGTCTTTACTTACTTTGTTATTTTAACCCATGTGCTACTGTACGCATTCTATGTGCCTATTTTATAGCTTTGTTTTTCATCTTTTAATTTTTAATCTGTTGTTATAATTGTTCTCTCTATTTAATATACAGTGGTGCCTTGCAAGACGAAAAGAATCCGTTCCACGAGTCTCTTTGTCTAGCGTTTTTTCCGTCTTGCGAAGCAAGCCCATTGACGGCTTAGCGGATTAGCGCTATTAGCGGTTTAGCGGTTTTTAGCGGCTTTGAAAAGGGGGGGGGAAGGGGGGAAACCCGCAGGAACTCACAAGACATTTTCGTCTTGCAAAGCAAGCCCATAGGAAATTCGTTTTGCGAAGCACCTCCAAAACGGAAAACTCTTTCGTCTAGCGAGTTTTCCGTCTTGCGAGGCATTCGTCTTGCGGGGCACCACTGTACATTTTAAAAAATGATTTTTTTAAAAAAAAACTTTGCCAAAAAAAGTCACATACTAGCAGCATGGTGATTAAGCATCGTGCCACTAAACGACTGAATAGTTGTTACAATTACTGAAGGCTAGCATTCAGGAAAGGTACAGAGAACTCTCGAAAGTTTAAAAAGCAAAAAGTAGCTGCACTGGTCTATAAGAAAAACTCCAAAATCCAGTTTGGCAATACTGTTATTAGGACCAGCCAGCTGTCACAGGATGTACCAAGCATAATCGACTGAACTCCATGAACGACTCTCCAGAACTCTTCATCAGCTAAGATGCTACACAGATCACAGGATAAGGGGGGACAAGAAAAATAAAATGCAAAAATCAGGCTTTTGTTGAGACACCAATGTCAGCTTGCTTTCTCAGCCCCAAGACAGAAATTAAGGCTGAATAAGTCCCACCCAAGTGCTACACTTAGCAGGTTACACACTTCAGATTTGGGGATGATGTGACATTGGATGACCCCTCTCTCAGATAAATTGAAGTTTAGATGTTCTGCTTGGAAACATGTGTGCTTCATTTAAGATTTGGGAGGGGGAACCTGCAGCCTTCCAGATGCTGCTATACTACAACAAACCCCATCATCCCTGACCATTGGGATCAATGAAGCTGACGGGAACTGTAGTACAAGAACATTTGGAGGGCCACAGGTTTATCACCACTGGTTTGGATTACACCCCCAACGTCAGTTTCTCAGTGATGAGGAGCAGCCATTGTTTCTTTATCCCAGAATCCTAGGTGTGCAACCTGGCATCTGCAACACCCGGGAGAGACTTATTCAGCTAGTCACCACTATCTTGGACCTGGGCATACAAGCTGATCTTAATGCTACAACATCAGCCTTGTGCTTGGAACTTTTTTCCTCCCCCTGTGAAACATCTTGTTTGATGAAAAGCTTGGGAGAACTCAAAAGCTTGCTGCACGTTTTTGATATTTTGATTTGCCCAACTGTAGATTTTGGCGTCCTCTTTTAATACCATGGGCATCTTATAAACTCCTCATGTAGTTGATTTCAGTCTTGGGCATGCTGGCTCTCTTCTTCTACTTACGTATATCTATTCGCTGTTCCAAGGGCAAAGGGTTGTTTGTGCGTGACACCAGTTTCGTAAGGCATGTAGCTGCCAATAACTGGGAGTAAGACGACTGTAAAACACAAACAGAAAGCAAATGGTTAAATTGTAGGCAAAAACAGGAAAGGAAAAAGGTCAAGGATGTAAGTATGTTCACAAAGGTGAGGCAGTGTTAAGGCATGAACTGGGAGTCAGTCAGCGATAACTCACAATACGTCAGTGAAGTAAACTCTGTATTCAAAGAAATGAAAGCAGCTCAGGCCTAGTGAACACAGCAAATCTTCCCAGTAGGCCTTGTCCCAATCAGGCAGTAGCGAGGACTGCAGATCCGACCTTCCCACAGCTCTCTAAATCTCTCCCCCCCCCCCAGGTCCTTCCCAAGCAACTCTAGACTTATTCACCTTGTCTGTCTTTGCTCCACCCTCTTCATACCTCTATGGATTCTAGGAGACCAGGGCAGAAGACTCCCTGCCTTATCTGTGCATCTTAGTCCCCCTCCTCTCCAGCCTCCGCTTCTGCCCGATTCTGGACTGCTCTCTGCCACAGCTTCTTCCTGTTCACTAAACTGTTATCTCTTCAGCTTCCGACACCACCTCCTTCTAGTCCGCTCCCTCTTCTCCCTATGACCATTCAACGTTGTCCCACCACCAATCCCGTGTCTCTGAGCCCTCTCCTTCCTTGGGTGTACCCCAGCTGGTCCCTTCCACCATTCCTCTGCATTCAGCCAGTCCATGACAGACAGGAGGGTCTGATCCTCAGATGCATTCAAAGGAAAGACTGTTGTGTATACTGGAGGAAAGAGTGTGTAAGAAGAGCACAAGGATTTATCACAGGAGGTGTTCAAGGCTAGGAACTGTGGAAGTCTGTTGGAGGTGTCTGAATTCTCATGCTGGTCTGCAATGAATCTTATGAACTATCATTCAAGAGTGGACCACATTAATTCTGAAATAGTTCCACTCAATTTCCTTTATAGTGCTTTAGAAGTATTTTAAATAGAAAGCCCTGAGAAAGGGTTCTGTGTAAATTACTCCAAATGAAAGCAGAAGGAGACCCAATAGTGATCAGTTCTCAAGTTCATGGCTGTAAGCAGAGCAGAGGAGAGACTACACCAGCAGGACTCCCGCAGTACTTTTCTGTACCAAGCCATGAGCACAGGCAAATACCAAGAGAACGCTTTAGGTGGTTTGAAAGCAGGGTGGTGGGTTTCTCCGCCTACGTACACTCCCTCTTTCAAGGAGAAGCTGGCACTTGTTCAAGCAGTCCGGACTGTTGGTAAACTCAACCAAGGCTTTCTCCGCCTGGAGCCGTGTTGTGGTGTCGGTTGTCTCATACAGTTGCTTGCACAGGTTCTCTAGCTGGGCTAGACTCTGTAACAAACCAAACAGGAGAGCTTGATTATTTTATTTTATATTTCTGGTGGGACTACCTTTAAGGGCAACTGCTAGGAAAAATGCAGCCGTGGGGAAACGAAACACAAATCTTGAAACCCTGACATTTTGCTTGGGGGTGAAAACCACACTCTAAAAGAACTGTGTTGCCACTTTATGGGAAGCAAACACCAGATTTTCATTCCCCTATTCCAGCCCTTTGAAAGTAAAGTGGTACCTCTAACGTTCACCTCTGGTTACGTATCCTTCGGGATACATACGTGGCAAACCTGGAAATATTTTTCCAGGTTCTCTGCGCGCGCATGCACAAAGGCACTCTACCGCCGTGCACACATGTGCAGAAACGGTCCCTCCGGTTGCGGAAACCTTGGGATCCAACTGGAGCTCCGGAACAGATTCTGTCTGCAACCAGAGGTACCACTGTAATAGCAATTCAAAGGGAAACCTGCAAGGAACCTTCTAAATACCACCACCACATTAAATACCAGCTCCGTCCTGAGATCAGGACTTTCAAGGCCTCCAGTTCAGTGGGCTCCTTTAGGTAGTTCTGCCAACCATGTTTGTAGGCCTGGATACACAATGTGAACCTGAATAAGCCAAATATTTAATTTGTGCAAGTTGTTTTAAAAAATGGAGAATTGTGTCTAATTACTGAGGCTTGCCGATCAGAAGGTCAGCAATTTGAATCCCTGCAACGGGGTGAGCTCCTGTTGCTCAGTTCCTGCTCCTGCCCATCTAGCAGTTTGAAAGCATGTCAAAGTGCAAGTAGATAAACAGGTACCACTCCGGCGGGAAGGTAAATGGCGTTTCCGTGCGCTGCTCTGGTTCACCAGAAGCGGCTTAGTCATGCTGGCCACATGACCCGGAAGCTGTACGCCAGCTCCCTCGGCCAATAAAGCGAGATGAGCGCCACAACCCCAGAGTCGGCCACGACTGGACCTAGTGGTCAGGGGTCCCTTTACCTTTACCTTTACTGAGGCTTCACAGTTCTCATTCTACTAATTTACTGCATTTGACCATTTTTAGATAGCCATTTACCATTTAATTTTTCAAGACTTTATCATGACAGCGAAGTAACAATCCAGTAGAAAGTATGAAATTATATAAAGGGGAGGAAAGTACCAACCCCCCCCCCCCATCCATGGTTCACAGCCATTACCTGATAAAATAAGGTACATTCTCAAGTACACAATGATTTAGATGTTACACCAAAAGCCAACCTGATACAGAGAGAGTACAAGACAAATGTTATGAATACCAAGCAAAGCAACATTTCATCAGGATTTGCTGCCACCGCCATGATTGGCCTGTCCTATTAAATAACAAATGGCCACCTAACAGAGGCAAAATCCATAGGCCTAGCTGAACCCCAAGATACCCTCAATTTGTAACTTCGTTTTTCAGAAATGAGAATAAACATTACTTTGTTGAATCAAATGATTAAAGAAAAACCAGGATTCCTTCCAGCCCTGCAATATGGTTAAACAAGCAGTTATGAACACAAAAAAGTGTTTTATATATTAAGTCCATATTTGATTTATCAGAAATTGATAGAAGACACAGTTTGGGGTCTAAAGGCACCAGTACACCTATTATTTCAGAAATGTCCTTTATGACCTCTACCCAAAAGTTGTGCACACACTTGTAAGATGCCACATGTGTGAACAGGGTCTACTTTTGTTATATCTCCCCCCCCCCCGACACAGGAGAACTGACTCTAGTTATGTGTAAAGAACCATGGATGGGCTATTTTAAAAAGATTTTTCTTGGATATTTGCGGAGGCAGATTTAAATGGGGGAGCGAGGCATGGTTTCCCCCACTGCACATTATCCACTACTCTTCTAAGATCCGTCTCCCAAACAGGTTTAAAAGAAAAAAAATGTGAGAAAACAACAAAGAGTGTATAAAAGAGACAAGTTCTCTACCTTTAAGGAATTGATTAGCAATGGAATCAACGTGGTTCTTTCTTCTCCATGTATGTTGTGGAACACAGTTTCCTTAGTGATTCCCAAAATCTAATTCACATTATGTTGCACAATACTATTTATAAACTTTATGCCCATGAGGAAATAAATCATCTAAGGCAGGCATGGGCAAAGTCCGTTTCGGGGGCCTAATTCAGCCCGTCGGTTGGTTTAATCTGGAAATAACAACTTCAATCCTAAAAAAAGGCCCTTTGGTCAGCCTTCGCAGCCCTTCATTTCATCAAATCTGGCCATCTTTGAAAAAAGTTTGGACACCACTGATCTAAGGTATCTGAAGATCAACAGCCTGGAATGCAAAAGTACTTCAAACATGCCAAGATTTACTATGACTGAGGAATTCTAACATCAGTTGATATCAACAGATGAGAATTTCCAACACACGTTGGTTCTGTACATTAAACATCAAGAGTGCCAAGAATGATTGGTACATTATACAGGGTTGTCTGCTACAGAGAAAAAGGGTGTATGTTGTTGTATGTTGTATGTTGCATCAACAGGCAGGGCTAGAAGACTCCCCTGTGCCCTGCCCACTATTTATTTTGCATTGACATCCCAAAACATGGCAGACTCAGCAGGTCTGTCACATCTTGAGACAAGTGGCTGTGCTCAGGAGGATTTTGAGGAACTAACAGCACAGAAAAAGGTCAATGCCTCATACTGGGAAGGATGGCTGGAGAAGCCTTCAAGACTGCATGTGCGCTGGAATGTGGAATCTCCACACAGGCAGCAAAATGAACTCTGGGATTCCACCAGTTGAGAGTTGAGATAGGCAGCTAGAAGCCAGGTCTAAAAGCAAAGCAAGACACGGAAAACAGCGGGAGAGGGAATATGCAGATGCTGCCACGAACCAATTAATAACTTAGGCTTCAGATGGCATGCCACTGGTATTCAGAAGCACTGCAGCCTCTAGATGTTCAACAGCTGGAGGCAGCAATGCTTCCAAATACCAGTTGCCGGCAACCACAGGAAAGGAGAGTGCTCTTGTGGGAGAATCCTACTTCTGGCTTCCCACGGGCATCTGGCCAGCCACTGTGAGAACAGGATCCTGGACAGGATGAGCCATTGGGCTGAGCTAGCAGGCTCTCCCCTTGTCTAAAGGTCAGAAGAAGAGAATGGAGTGCAAGAGAAGGATCAAACTGGGGTGTAGGAACAAGGAATGGGCAGAGACTCATACTGGAGAAGAGAGCTATCCATAGCTACTGGTCTATAATGGCTATGTTTTGCCTTCACAGATGTGTTGAACCAAAGGTGAAATGTTCCAGAAGGCCTGCAAGTGCCATCTTGGTAGTCAAGATGACCCCAAAATAATTGGTAGTTGTTGCAAGAATGAGCTCATATATTCGCTTGCTTTGATATATTGTAATTGGCTTACTTTGATGCTGTACTTATCTATAGGACTTGGGATGCTGGGCACTAGGACCAGACAGGGGAGAAGCTTTGGATAGTTGCCACCTATGGCCTCATGGACCAGGTGTGATGGGAGGTTCTGGGTAAACTGATGTAAGCTGCTTTGTGAATAAAAGATGTATACATGTTTGCTTGGGTGCAAAGAAGTCATGACAAACTTTCACTGTGAGGCTCTGAACACTGTGTTGTAAGTTGACTAATTTCTTTAATAAAGAACTATAACTAGCCAACCTGGTGTTTTTGACATCCTTCTTTCATGTCCCTGCATCAAACCACTCCTTGGGGCCTGTGATCCAGAACAACAGTTGGAGGCAACAATACATCTGCACTCCAGCTGCTGAAAACCACAAAAGCAAGAAGGTGCTCTTGTGGTCTGGTCCTGCTTACAAATTTCCCATTGGGGCATCTGGTTGGCCACTGTGAGAACAGGACACTGGACTAGATGGGCCTTATTTGGTTGAGCTCTTTGTATGCTCTTATAAGGGGATGGAATAACTGGTGTCTGAGTTTGGTGGCCACAGCCAGCGTGGACTGAGCTGGAGGCAAAAAGGACAGAGTGATGAAACCTCCTCCTGGTCTAGGACAATAGAGTGAGTAGAAACAAATAACAGCTTTGCTATTTCACCTTCCTCTTTGGAAGGTGCAACCTCAAGCTTGGAAGGCTAGACAGCCGTGTAGGTAAAGTGCAGGTTGTGCTAACACAGCCCAGCTTCTTGGAGTCTTCCTGTATTTCCCAAGTTGAATAAATCTCTCGGTTGCAAAAACCACCTCCATCTTTCTGCATTCATTATTTGAAGAATGAGGGCAGTGGATATGAAACTATTTATTATTATTATTATTGAGGAATTATTAGACTGCCTTTTAGGTATAACCATCACAATGTGGCTTATGTAAAGGTAGAGGGACCCCTGACCATTAGGTCCAGTCCTGGCCGACTCTGTGGTTGCAGCGCTCATCTCGCTTTATTGGCCAAGGGAGCCGGCGTCCAGCTTCTGGGTCATGTGGCCAGCATGACTAAGCCGCTTCTGGCGAACCAGAGCAGCGCACGGAAACGCCGTTTACCTTCCCGCCGGAGCGGTACCTATTTATCTACTTGCACTTGACGTGCTTTCAAACTGCTAGATAGGCAGGAGCAGGGACCGAGCAACGGGAGCTCACCCCATCGCAGGGATTCGGACCGCCGAACTTCTGATCGGCAACTCCTAGGCTCTGTGGTTTAACCCACAGTGCCCCCCGCGTCCCGTGGCTTATGTACATCTACACAAAAAGTTCTAAAATAAACTACTTAACGCTAGATGGCCAGATCACACTATTAAAAACCCCAATGAAACCATACAGAACAAACTGCAATGTTGAGAGCCACAGAAAAACTCAGTTTGTGGCCACTTAAAAAGACTGATTCATTCAAACACACTCTAAGATGGCTTTTGGAGATTCTTAGGGATGGCTGTTTTCCTTTTCAAATGACAAAGAGTGCGGAACATTTCAACCCCCTTGGTGCCCCATTCTGTGTCTGCCCCTCCAGCTACAGAAGACTGTACACCATCCCGTTCAGACTTGCCAAGTGCTCATTTCCCAGCTGCCAGCCAATGAAGGCATGTGTTTGGCCAACCCAAGGGTGGGGATTATTCCTTACTATGGCTGGACAATATCAAGCCTTTGAACCTAGATAAAGTAGTATTGAGCACAGCAGCGATGCAGTGAAGGAGCCCTGTGCACACTAGATAAGGATGGAAGCATGAGACAGCGAGCAGGAGAGCACTGAAGAAGCACTAGCTGGAGTTTTTTCCAAGGTAAATCTCAAAACAAGATGTAGCAAGCACTCCACCTCCTCTTTCATAATAACACTACAAGAGTCTGCTGGATCAGGCTAATGGGGGCCCATCTAGTCCAGCATCTTGACCTATTCACACAGTGGATAACTAGATGCCTGTGGGAAACCTGCAAGCACCAGAGCAATCTCCAATCCTATGGTTTCTAGCAACTGGTATTCAGGAGCATTGCTTTCTCCAACTGTGGAGGCAGAACCAAGCCATTTTATGAACTTCTATCATGTCACCTCTTATTCGCCTTTGGTTTCAGAAGGCCCTATACATATTGTAATTTCAGAAAAGTTGACCCATTTGATGCATGCTTCTCAAGGCACCAAGCCAATGGACTAAACCACCCCATGGTGCATGTTTTTGATGTTTATTAAGAAACAATCTCATGTCTGGTAGGTTCCCATCAATTTTTTATTTGGTACTGACAGCATAACTGATATCCACTATTACTGGCTCTCTCTGTTCCTGTGAAAACAATGATCTTATTTTCTAGTCTGACTTTGGATTGAAGCTCTTCATGTCCCAATGTAATATCCAACCATGTACTATAGATTTATAACAGCAACTCACCACCTAACTCTTTGCTTTGTTGTAGAGTATTTTGATTACTTCATAAAGTTAATTTTTTTTTTTTAAAAAAAACCCTATCCTTATTGTCTAGTATGTGTTGAAATTGCAGAGTCCCGAGCACAGCGGAATGATGAGGAGTACGTGCCACATACTCTATATTACTTTATTTACACTTCAAAGCTGGTAGATTACAGAAAAACATCTTGCCTCTGCCGGAGCAGAGAAAGCATCCTCTCTCCTCTGAAGCACGGAGAGAACACAGTGTGAACAGTGAAAAACAGGAAACCAGTGTACGTCACATCCAGTCTCCTTTCCCGTGAGAAAACCCAACAGCAACTGACTGTGGAATGTAAACACCTGTCTCGTGACAAGCACTTCGCTGCACAGTGAAGAGAGCAGAAACCAACAGTATGGACAAGAAGTCTCCATCTTTCTGGCAACGGTGAAATACTTTGAACGGAACCCATTAAGCCAGTAGATCCCACTGCACCCTTTCAAAGCAGGGCTTTGATCGCCTCTTTTAAAAGGAGGAGACGGAGGGTTTAACTGATGGTGCCATGGGAAGTGAGACAAACTCTACTGCCTACCCAGTACAGCAACCAGTGTTAGAAACTGGGATAGAAAAGCTAGGAGCCAAATGGCCCCTGGAACCTGGGTTGTGGGCGCCAAAACAGAATGTCTAGTCGCCATTTGGGGGAACGGGTCGGCAACACTTTTGGTTTATTATTTTGATAAGCATGAACTAATACACAATTAACTTAAGTGAAACACTGTTAATATCACATTTTTAACAGAAATTGTTAATACATGTTTAATTTGGTGTTTACAATAAAAATATTGGCACCATACTTCAATTTTCAAAATACTCTACTCTTTATTGTTAAACTCCTCAGCATATTGTCTATCCTTAACACATACCATATTTCGAGGCTTCAAAATATATACGTTTAGGCAATCCTCGAGTATCAGCCAGACACAGAAAATGGCATGCTGACTTTTTGAGGTGGTCACAAATGCAGAATCTTTAAGTCTGAAATGCGCCCGGCGCCAGGCTTAATTTTGAAGCCTGGTGGCAACCAACAACCCACTGGGCTCATGCACCGAGCGTGAATGGAACGGTGGAGTTTGGCACCCAAATGTAAAATGCTGGTGGAACAGGGGCATAGGTAAAGGTAAAGGTACCCCTGCCCGTACGGGCCAGTCGTGTCCGACTCTAGGGTTGTGCGCCCATCTCACTTAAGAGGCCGGGGGCCAGCGCTGTCCGGAGACACTTCCGGGTCACGTGGCCAGCGTGACGAAGCTGCTCTGGCGAGCCTGCACCAGCGCAGCACATGGAAACACCGTTTACCTTCCCCCTATAAAGCGGTACCTATTTATCTACTTGCACTTAGGGGTGCTTTCGAACTGCTAGGTGGGCAGGAGCTGGGACCGAAAGACGGGAGCTCACCCCGCCGCGGGGATTCGAACCGCCGACCATACGATCGGCAAGCCCTAGGCACTGAGGTTTTACTCACAGCACCATCTGCGTCCCTTGGAACAGGGGCATATGTGAAGTCAAAGCTGATGCTTAAATGCCTCAGGTGTCTTGCAGCAACTGGATGTCAGGAAGTGGACTGGAGAGAGAACTGCACTTATTGGGAGATGTGAAACATCAGGAAAAGCCCATCTGCTAGTGATGGGAGTGCTGACAGCAAAACTTTCGATGGCCAATTCCCGAGGACCAAAGGGTTCCCAAAAGTCCCTTAGTAACTTTAACTGAGGCCAGGGTGGAGTCTAAAGCCATTCCAGAAGTTGAAGTCAGAACCAAATGGGAAACACTATATTGGTCAGGTGACTGATTTAAAAAGATGGCAGGTACTGGTAGCATGCTGAACAGTTAAGTGGGCATTGGTACTGATAAAATGTCAGGCAGTGTAGTGAAGAGTATAACAGATGTCAGTACTGCTATAGTACAAGCAGTTATCAACAAGCAGTGTTAGAAACTTCAGGTGTCTAACCTAATCACCGAATGGCACCTTAAACCTCGGTTACGGTTGCCACAACTGATTATCTAGGCACCTTTTGTTTTAATAGAGTTTATTTTTATTATTATTCAAGCCACTTTATACTCTGGGAGTAGGGGTGGGGGAATGCTACAGAAAGGACTGAAAAAATGCTACTTTATGTTATGTAGATTCTCTTCCCAAAGCTCAAATGACTGAATGAAAGAAATATACACTAAGTCAGTTGTTTTATGGTAGCCAATGTTAACCATCTTGATGTGTGGTGTTGGGGCTGACATTACAAGCAGTCCCAGAACAGCAACACAGACAGATACACTTTCAACAGGCAGCAATACTGAAGAGAAGAAAACTCAAAAGTAGTACAAGTGGGGCATGAGTAGGGTAAAGGAAAGCCCACCATTGTGGTACTTTTTTGACCAGGGGTCAGCAAACTTTTTCAGCAGGGGGCCAGTCCACTGTCCCTCAGACCTTGTGGGGGGCGGCAGACTATATTTTGGAGGGGGGGGGAATGAACAAACTCCTATGCCCCACAAATAACCCAGAGATGCATTTTAAATAAAAGGACACATTCTACTCATGTAAAAACATGCTGATTCCTCAACCGTCCACGGGCCAAATTTAGAAGGCGATGAGCCGGATCCAGTCCCCGGGCCTTTGTTTGCCTACCCATGTCTTTGACTATCGCAGAACATGCTGTTTGGAGAAACTTTCAAATGGGACTGGAGCAGATGATGGCTTCAACATACTTTCCAAGAATGGCAGCATCAAGCCACTCTGAGCATCTTCTGCAATGGATACGCACAATAATAGCCCTTCAAGTCCAAAGCAAAAGTCATGAGCACCGAGCAAAAACACACCAACTTTCTCCCTCAGTTAACAGTGGCAGCCTTGTTTCTCAAGCCGTTACAGGGTTAGGAAATAAGCACTGATCTGCTACTGTATCCAAACCAGCCACCCCCAACCTAGTGTCCTCCAGATGTTTTAGAGTCAACTTCCCTCAGCCTCATATGGCCAAGCTGGTTGGGGCTGAAAGGAGTTGTCGTCTGAAACATATGGAGAGATGAAACTAGGCTGGGGAAGGCTTGCATAAAACTACACAAATTATTCATGCACTGCAGGGGGTTGGAATAGATCACCCTCAGGGTCCCTTCCAACCTACAAGTCCATGATTCTAACTTGTGGACCTCCGTGGCCTAAACAGACTAACTTTTGCCAATTCCCAGGACTGATCAAGACCCCGGCAGGCGATAATCTGTATTGGACTGTGCTTGCCTCGATGACTTACTTACAAGTTGCCCAGGAGTGCATATGGGTGGGGAGAGAACATTTACATAAGATCAGAACTAAAAGAGCCATGCTATCTTGTCCAATCTCATGCCATTCACCACCTCTACTCTGATCTGGCTATCTACTGAATGCAGATGACAGAAGTGCACCACAAACTGAGAGCAAGTACAGGGCTGTCAGACAAGTGCAGAAGAACAGCTCTAGACAACATGTCATGTGCTAGAGAGTGAGGCAAAAACCCTCCAAGGTAACTATCCAATCTTACCTAGGAAGGATTATTTCAAAAGCCCAAATGTGATACCCAACAAGGCCTGCTTCCAGAAAAGTTCTATTCAAATGCAATCCACACCAGCCAACAACATCCTGCTGTGACAGTAAAGAACTCTCTCTTAGAACAATTTCTAAAACTACCCAACAGGTTTCACCATTAAAGCCCAGAAAGGAGGACAAACAGCAGGACAGCTGAAACAGTCAGGGAGAAGGTGGTTCAAGCAGCTACTGCTTTTGACATGCAGGTGAGTTCAGAGGCATCTACCATGTGCTACATTCAGACTGGCAACTGGACTGAAAGCCACAAGGGCCTGTAGACTAAAAAAACAAGAGAAAATGGCTAACCTATCTTCAGGAAGAAAACTGCAACTCTCTGCACCTGTGGCAGTATTTTGAAGGGTTGCCCAAACAAAACAAAAAGAGGGAGGGGATTTTATTTATTTTTTCGATTTACAGATACCTTCTTGGGTTTTAGAATGTGATGAAAGGTTACACATTCGTGGGGGAGAGGGCTATCAATGGCTATTAGCCAGGAGGGCAGAAATGCTTCCGAATACCAGTTGCTGGAAACTGCAGGAGTGAAAAATGGTCGTGTTCAGGTCATGCTTGCTGGTTTCCCAAAGGCATCTGGTTGGCCACTGTGAGAACAGGATGCCGGACTGGATGTGCAATTGGAGTAATTCCATTCTCACGTACACATACATTATTTGTTCATCACTCCTTTTTCAATATTAAACTGACAGGTAACCCCTGGCAAACACAGATCTCTCTTTATTGAACTGGAACTTCTTATTATCTGACCGAAGGTTGACCTGAGGAGAGGTGTGGACAGGCTTGTTGCTTGCTGGATTTTCTTACAATTTTTACTAGAACCCCAAAATCAGAGCTGGTGCAAAAAAACATACACTTAAAACTGAAGAACTCTTGAACCCAGGAATGTGCTTTGCATTCCAGAGCTCACAGTTTTTCCACAAAAGGGACTCCTAGTTACCCCAAGCTTTCGCCCTTTTAGAAGCACAAATTAGGTTAGTTGTGTGTGTGTGTGTTTATGTGTGTTGGGAGGAGGGTAATTTTGTTGCTGCTATTCTTAAACTAGGAGACAGAACTCCTTGCCAGTTTGCTGCAAACAATCCAGAGATCTATCAGCAAATCCAGATTGCCTCTCTGCATTTGGACCACCATACATCCTGCAATGAAATATATCCACCCAAGCATTGGTGTGGGGACCATACACTAGACCTGTAAATAACTGCTTGCCAGGTTAATATCTTTATGCAAGGAGGGCTAGTATATTTTCTTTTAAAAGCTGATAACTCATGTGCATTTATTCACAAGATCACCACATATAGTCAATATGATCCAAGCAATAAAGTTCTGAATTGATCAAGATGTGTTAAATCCAAGCTGCTTGGAAGCCAACCAGAACCTGCAGTTTATCAGTGAAGCAGTGGGCTTTTTCACATTTGGTATACACCAGACTTCACTAGAGAAGGACATTCAAGATACTCCTTAATTTTAGGGTTGTGGGTTCAAGCCCCACATTAGGCAAATGAACGCTGCATTGCAGAGGGTTGGACTAGATTACTCTTGTGGTCCCTTCCCACTCTGAAATTCTATGATTCTACTCATGCCAGTGTGGTGTAGTGGTTAGAGGGCTGAACTAGAATCTAGAAGACCAGGATTCAAATCTCCACTCGGACACAAAGCTCAGTAGGTGACCTTGAATCAGTCGCTGCCACTCAGCCTAACCTACCTCACAGGGTTGTTGTGGGGATTAAATGAGGAAGGGGAGAAACATGTACGTCACCTTGAGCTCCTTTGAGAAAAGGTGAGATATATATGCAATAAATAAATACATTCATTGGAATGAATTTAAATTAGCATCCCAGTTGATAGTAACTTGAAACTTTTGATAGTAGAGCGAAGTTCAATCTCTAGTTAGGGAATCAGGTGGTGGAACTGAAGATTGGAGAGCTGCAGCAAGCTAGAGTAGACAATCCTGGGCTCAATGGACAAGAAAGCTCACCTGGTATAAAGGCAGCCTGAACAAACCTAACAGAAAACCAGATGTTTTGCCATTATGAAACTTGAGAAACTTATTTTACATTTGCACATATGGTGTATTAAAACAAATGACTAGTGAATATATCCAAAGATTAACGTAAGAACATATAAAGAGCCTGCTGGATCAGGCCAATTGTCCATTGTGTCTTCTTCTCACAGTGGACAATCAGATGCTTGCCTCCTGTAGTGTATTCTGAAGCATTGCTGCGCCAACTGTGAAGGCACAGTATAGACCTCATAGCCAGTGGCCATCAATAGCTGTTTTGTCTTATCTTCTTTTAAAGCCATCCAGTTTGGTGGCCATCATCGCCTCCTGTGAGAGTGAGTGCTATAGCTTAACTATTCTGCTAGAAAGAATGATCTACATACAGCCGAAGTTCACATTTAATCAGACCATTACTAATTATTATTAATGGCAAAACTAAGGAAAATGGAAAAAAGAAAAGAAAGCTATCTGGGAAACACTTGGGGCACTTCATGCATTCCAACAGACAGGCCCTCGCATTCCCACTTGGTGTCAACCATAGCCACTTGTAAATATGAGGAGAGATGGTACACACATACCTCCTCTCAGTCTGCTGCTGTTCCTGGGGGTATAATTATAAGGAGTTACACAAATGCCTTTCAGAAAAGACATGTCAACCTATGATGGGGAGCCATTTTTCTCTGCAACGTGCTAAGTGACTCCAAAGCATTTCATCTCCAAGAACTTGCACAGCCAAGTTACGAGCAAATGAACAGCTCACCCTTGTGGCACTTGGAGGTACCAAATCCAGAAGGAGCAGGCTAGAGGATGTTAGTCCCAGAGCCACTGCCCTGGAGGAGCCCAAGGTCCACACCCCCCTCCGCGCAACTCCTGCAAGTTCTCCATTCTTCCTAAACCACAGCGCAGTCCTGCCAAAAAGGCCACCAAGGAGGCTGGACTGACCAATGCAGAGTTTGCAAAAGGGGAATAAAAATCCCGGCATAACGCTGCGCTACTTGGGAGGAGAGAGAGGGCAGAAGGTTGTTTTTGCTATCCCTTCCGTGGAAGCAAGTGCCTAAGAAGTGGGCTGAGGCTGGTTATTGGGTTTGGGCTTCCTAGCTCTGCTGTGCTCTATCCTTTGGGCCCCTTCCCAAACCCAGAAAGCTGGATCAGAGGGAGCCGGAGCCCTTTCCGACTCCTCAGCATCAAACCCCAGTGAAGTACCCCCGGGCCGGATCCGACCCGGCTTCTCCCTCCGCCTGGCCACAGCGCTCCTCGGCGGGGCACCTGCCTTGCATGAGGGAAGCTCAGCCTCGCCGGCATCTCCAGGTGGGGAGCCCTACTGGAAACCCTGGAGAGCCGCTGCCTGCCAGCCAGTGCAGGCGGTCCTGAGCTACACGGGCCCAGGGCTACGGCCGTGACCGGGGAGCCACACGCCTCGAAGCGCAGCCGGCCCGGTGGCCGCGAACTTCTCCCGGGAGCCCGTCCTCCTCCTCCTCCATTCCGGCGCAGGCCCAGGAGGCGCCCGCCGAGCTCGGCCCGCGCGCGCTCTTTCCCTCACGGCCCCCGGCAGGCTAGGCCCGGCCCCCGCCGGGTGGCCCCCGCCAGGCTAGGCCCCGAGAGCCCCCTCAGCTCTCTGGCCCGGCGGCGCGGCCTGTCCGCCGAGCCCCGTTCTCCCTCGCGCATCCCCTCACCTGCACAGGATCCGCCATTTTGCTCCATTCATGTTCCGCTCCCGCCGCCGCCGCCGCCGCTGCCGCCGCTTCTCGCCCCCTCCCACCGCAGGCGACCCAGCCAGGGCTGCCGCGCCTGCGCACTGGCGCCGGCCCTCCTCACGCAC
Organism: Podarcis cretensis; assembly: GCF_951804945.1. Lineage (NCBI taxonomy): Eukaryota > Metazoa > Chordata > Lepidosauria > Squamata > Lacertidae > Podarcis > Podarcis cretensis. Next base: position 87,622,640 of record NC_137177.1, on the reverse strand, counting down.
TCGGCGTCAAGCGGGGGGGGGGGGCCTCGAGGTTCTGCGAACGAACCAGGGACGCCGCCGCCGCTGCTGCGGCCGCCGCGCGGGCTTTCGGAATGGGCTCGGCTGCTCTGCGGCGGCGTAGAAGGAGGGAGCCGCCGGTCGCGCCGCAGTGACGTCACCGCGCAGGACGCGCGGGGGGGGGGGAGAGAGAGAGAGAGAGACTGTTGCGCGCGCGCGCGCGCGGCCCGGGACGGGGCAGGGGAATGCGCGGGGTGGAATCGGACTTTGTTTACATGGCTTCTTAAAGGGGCCGCGCGTCGTGGCGCGGGGCAGGGCTCCTCCATGGAGGGCGGCGGGTAGGGAGCTAGTCTGAAGCAGCCAGCCTAAGAGGGGCAGGCGGTGTGGGGACAGGGAGGAGGCGTCTGAGGGAGCCTTCTCCAAGCGGGCGCCCTTCAGGTGTTTTTGGACTACATCTCCCATCAGCCTCAGCGTCGTACGGCCGCGCTGGCGGGGGCTGATGGGAGTTGTAGTCCATAAGGGGTCAGACAAGGCAGCCTCTTTTGACAGGGGCCGACCAGATTCGAAATACGAACATAAAAAGAGCCCAGCCTCCTCTTTTCACAAGGGGCCAATTCAGATAGATACCTCTTGTTGGAAACCCATAAGCAGGATCTGATCCCAAGAGAACTCTCCCCTTTTGTGTTTGCCAGCAACCGGCATTGAGAAGCACCACTTCCCAATTTACCCCTTACCCTTGGCTTGTTCTTGTTTGTGCCAAGGGCATTTCCCACAGTTACCCCAAGTCGTATTTATTTATTTATTATTTATTTATTGCATTTATACTACACCCTAAGGAGTTCAAAGGGGAGTCAGTCAGCGCCAGATTTAGGGCGGTGTGGGTGGTTCCTGTGCGCAGGGTGCACTGAACTGAGGGGGTACAAAATTGAGAAGATCCATAATTGAGAAGATCCATTTTGGGGGGCCATATTACAAAAGTCTGCCCCTGCACACATGGTTCCCCTTGTGAGGTAGTTGAGGCTGAGAGGTAGTGATCTTCCAAGTTCACACAGTGAGCTTCATGGCTGAATGGGGATTTGAAGCGGGATCTCTCCCAGATCCTAGTCTGACACTTTAACCACTACACCCCACTGGCTCTTGCTCCTTCTTGCTAAAACTCTGTAGACATGGGGCTTATCCACACTTACCTTTTCTCCACTCTTCTCAGGCACAATCTGCAATTTAAAACCTCTGTGTCCATGCACCCTTTTCCCCCTTCTCTGGAGCTTTTCCTGCAGAACCCCACTCTTTAAAGCTCAATAAGAGCAAATGCCAATGTGTGGAAAAGCCAAATTGACGTTTGCTTTGGCTTTAAAGAATGGGTTCTTGTGGGGAAAGCTCTGGAACAAGACAAAAAAGCTTGCCTGGAAACAGGCAGGGCAAAAGCTAAGTGTGGGTAAGTCCACGGGGACAGGAGAGATGTACAGTACAGTGGTACCTCTAGTTACGAACTTAATTTGTTTCGGAGGTCTGTTCTTAACCTGAAACTGTTCTTCACTAGAGGCAAGCTTTTGCTAATGGGGCCTCTTGCTGCCGATGTGCCGCCGGCACACAATATCCGTTCTCATCCTGGGACAAAGTTCTCAACTCGAGGTAACTCTTCCAGGTTAAAACAAAATAAAAAAATTCCTTCCAGTAGCACCTTAGAGACCAACTAAGTTTGTTATTGGTATGAGCTTTCATGTGCATGCACACTTCTTGAGATACACTGAAACAGAAGTATCTGAAGAAGTGTGGATGCACACAAAAGCTCATACCAATAACAAACTTAGTTGGTCTCTAAGGAGCTGCTGGAAGGAATTTTTTAATTTTGTTTTGACTACGGCAGACCAACATGGCTACCTACCTCCTCCAGGTTAGCGGAGTTGGTAACCTGAAGCATTTGTAACCTGAGGCGTTTGTAACTCGAGGTACCACTGTATATAGGATCAAAGCTTCCTGGCTAGGTCCTACATGGTGGTGGGCCTTGACTGGCTGTGGGGTGGAGGAGATTGAACAGGAGGCAGTTGAGCAACCCTAAGGGGTCAAGCAGGGTCAGCTCACCACCTCACAACCCCTCCCTTCCTCTCCCGCTTGCACCAACAGGGATCCTACAAACATAATGGCATTGCTACCCTAGCATGTATTTTCTTTCCTGCCAAGTGCAGTAAAAAGTTTTAGGAGCAATCCTTTCTCCATCTGTAGTTATAAACTGACAACAGGATCACCTTGTGTATAAGAACATGAGAAGAGCCTGCGGGATCGGGTCAACAGCCCATTTATTCCAGCATCTTGTTCTCATAGGGATGCTGGTGGCGCTGTGGGTTAAACCACAGAGCCTAGGACTTGCCGATCAGAAGGTCGGCGGTTTGAAATCCCGCGACGGGGTGAGCTCCCGTTGCTTGGTCCCATTTGCTACCAACCTAGCAGTTCGAAAACACGTCAAAGTGCAAGTAGATAAATAGGTACCGCTCTGGTGGGAAGGTAAATGGCGTTTCTGTGCGCTGCTCTGGTTTGCCAGAAGCGGCTTAGTCATGCTGGCCACATGACCTGGAAGCTGTACGCCGGCTCCCTCGGCTAATAAAGCAAGATGAGCGCCGCAACCCCAGAGTCCGCCACGACTGGACCTAATGGTCAGGGGTCCCTTTACCTTTACCTTTAAAGGTATTTTAAGGACGCAGGTGGCGCTGTGGGTAAAAGCCTCAGCGCCTAGGGCTTGCCGATCGAAAGGTCGGCGGTTCGAATCCCTGCGGCGGGGTGCGCTCCCGTCGTTCGGTCCCAGCGCCTGCCAACCTAGCAGTTTGAAAGCACCCCTGGGTGCAAGTAGATAAATAGGGACCGCTTACCAGCGGGAAGGTAAACGGCGTTTCCGTGTGCGGCTCTGGCTCTGGCTCTGGCTCTGGCCAGAGCAGCGATGTACCTTTACCTTTACCTTCTTCTCATAGTAGCTAACCAGCTGCCCCAATGGGAAACCTGCAAGCAGTATTCAAGCATGAAAACACTCTCCCCTCTAGTTGTTTCCAGCAACTGGTATTTGGAAGCTTTGCTGGCTTCAACTGTGGAGGCAGAACATTGCCACCATGCTGAGTAGCCATTGAGAGCCCTCCCTAGGAATTTGTCTAAGGTAAAGGTAAAGGTACCCCTGCCCGTACGGGCCAGTCTTGACAGACTCTGGGGTTGTGCGCCCATCTCACTTAAGAGGCCAGGGGCCAGCGCTGTCCGGAGACACTTCCGGGTCACGTGGCCAGCGTGACATCGCTGCTCTGGCCAGAGCCAGAGCTGCACACGGAAACGCCCTTTACCTTCCAGCTGGTAAGCGGTCCCTATTTATCTACTTGCACCCGGAGGTGCTTTCGAACTGCTAGGTTGGCAGGCGCTGGGACCGAGCAGCGGGAGCGCACCCTGCCGCAGGGATTCGAACCGCCGACCTTTCGATCGGCAAGCCCTAGGCGCTGAGGCTTTAACCCACAGCGCCACCTGCGTCCCAGGAATTTGTCTAATCCCCTTTTAAAGCTATCTAGGTTGGTGCCCATCACTGCCTCCTGCAGAGCAAGTTAAGTTTCACTATGTGCTGGCTGACATCCGTCTGTCTGTCTCAAAAGATAATGGAGTGCGCCTCCAGAAGTGAAATGCAACTGCTGCATTAGCAGCATCAAAGTGACCTCCCTGGGGCGCAAGCCTGGGCAGCGTCTATGAAGGTCTTGGGCTGCCCAGACAGGAAGATTTTACTCTTGAACTTAATTTTATCTGTCTTGAATCCTCCAGCTTCATTAAACACAAGTTCTTTTTTTAAAAAAATAATATTTATTAAAGTTTAAAAAAGTTACAAAAATAAGAATAAAAAAATAAAAAAATAAAAAGAAGCAAAAAATACAAAATACAGAAAAGTAAAAACAATTAAGAACAAATCAACCTTTCCATGTCTTGTCTTTCATTTGCTTGTTTCCCTGACCTCCTCACACCTCCCTTTTTTGTATTCTAGTTCAATTAGCGATTTCAGCAAATCCTTTCCATTTTTGCTTTTATCTTAATAATTTATCTTAATATATTATAACTTTGCATTCTCACCTATTAACAATCCATTTTTACATACTCCTTTGTAACATTACTGCTAAAACCACATAACTTCATTCCAACATCCTTCTAACATTCCTTAATTTTACAGTGTTTCTGTAGATAGTCTTTAAATTTCTTCCAATCTTCTTCTACCGACTCTTCTCCCAGGTCTCGGATTCTGCCAGTCATTTCCGCCAGTTCCATGTACTCCATCACATTCATCTGCCATTCTTCCTGGGTGGGTAGATCTTGTGTCTTCCAATACTTTGCGATGAGCACAAGTTCTATTGCTGTGAGAGAGGGGGGTGGGGGTGGGAACTTTTCTCTATCACTTTCTCCATGCCACACACAATTTCAGAAATTTGTCCCAGTGTAAAATAAGTGTCAGAGGCCACCCCCCTCTAATTTTGGTCTGGACTATCATGTTACACATCTGCATTAAATAGGGGGGGATCCCTACCCTCCAAAGCAGGGGTCGGCAACCTAAGGCCCGTGGGCCACAAGCGGCCCATGGGGGTCGTTTAACTGGCTCACGAGATGCCCCAAACCAAGCTGCCTGTTCTGCGAGTCCCCACCCACTGCGCTAAACCGGTGCAGCGCAGCGCGGGGACTTGCTTCCGTGGCGTCGGAAATCACGTCTGCGTCTGCACAGACACCGAAAATCGCATCTGCACTGACGCAGATGCCGAAAATCACTGGCGCGCACACTCATGCATGTGCGTGATCTGGCCCACGCAGTGATCTCTGCTGGAGTGAACCGGCCCAGGCAAGGTAAACCTTGCTGACCCCTGCTTCAAACTATAGCTATAAAGCACCTACTGTGGTACCTCGGGTTACATACGCTTCAGGTTACAGACTCTGCTAACCCATAAATAGAACTTCGGATTAAGAACTTTGCTTCAGGATGAGAACCGCAATCGTGCTCCGGCGGCGCGGCAGCAGCAGGAGGCCCCATTAGCTAAAGTGGTGCTTCAGGTTAAGAACAGTTTCAGGTTAAGAACGGACCTCCAGTACGAATTAAGTACTTAACCCGAGGTACCACTGTATTGGCTATGGGACAGAGGAGGGATGCTCTAGAAAAAGCAAAAGACCCCTGGATGGTTAAGTCCAGTCAAAGGCAACTATGGGGTGCAGCATTCATCTCGCTTCAGGCCGAGGGAGCTGGCTTTTGTCCACAGACAGCTTTCCGGGTCATGTGGCCAGCATGATTGAACAGCTTCCGGTGCGATGGAACACCATGATGAGTGCCAGAGCACATGGAAACACCATTTACCTTTCTGCCACAGCAGTACCTATTTATCCACTCACACTGGTATGCTTTCAAACTGCTAGGTTGGCAGAAGCTGGGACAGAGCAGTGGGAGCTCACCCCATTGCGCGGATTCGAACTGCTGACCTTCTGATTGGCAAACCCAAGAGGCTCAGTGGTTTAGACCACAGCGCCACCCACTCACTTTAGGGATGCCCCACCCTTCTTTTGAGGCCTGAGCATGACAGAAGTGGGTTGGCCCTCTGGGCCCCCTGGCAGGGCACCTCTCTTGGTTGTGAAGGTGGAAGAGCGGGAAGGGGAGGGCAAGAGTAAAGGAGGGTGGAGGAGAAAGGCTTGCCTTTCCAGTGAAATGTGGGCTGCATTTGCTTTATGAGCAAGCAGGGAATGAAAACAACCAGCTATTAAATATTCTTCCTGGGAGACCTGTAACACTTTCTGTCCTATCCACTTGGCGGGTATAAATAAGAGGCTGTTTCTGGGCAGAGAAATGCCATCATCTTGTGTGTGTTCTAGGAGATCCTTAAAGCCTTTGCCAGCCTGGTGTTCTCTAGATGCTCTTGGACTACAACTCCCATCCGCACCAGGCAGTCTGGGAGTTGTAGTGCAACAACATTGGGCAGCTGCAACATGCTGGCCACCTCTAGGATAAAGATAGAGTGGGGGGCGGGATCCAGGGAGCAGTACTGGGGTGTGTGTGTTCTGGTATGGCAGTGCCACCTCTAAGCTTTGTAGTTCCTGGATTCCGGCATTGCAGGAGCTGGACTAGACAATTTTTTTGGTCTCTTCCAACTCTACAGTTCTACGATTCTATGACCCTTGAGTGCGACCCCCTCTCTTAGAGAGCCCCCCCCCACTCCTCCTTCCAGATGTCCCCACTAGCTGCTTCCGTTGATCCCTTTCTGACCTCCTGGCTTCCCACCAGGCCATTTCAGAGGCCCAGGGCTCAAACAGCCAATCCACCCTTTAGCATGTTTTCGATTCAGCTGGTGAAGAAAACCAAGTACAGTGGACGCTTGGGTTGCGAACGTGATCCGTGCGCGATGCACGTTCACAATTCGCAGCATCCGCAACCTGCAGCGGCGCGTCTGCACACGCGCGGGTTGCGATTTAGCACTTCTGCGCATGCGCAAAGCTCAATTTAGCGCTTCTGCGCATGCGCAACTGCCGAAACCCGGAAGTAACCCCTTCCGGTACTTCCAGGTTTTGGCGGTCCGTAACCCGAAAAAATGCAATCTGAAGCGTCTGTACTCTGAGGTATGACTGTATACATATCATTCTCCAAGCCTCCCGCTTCCCCCAGTTAACATCAGAAGCTATATGCTAAGATTATACATCTAAAAATATATATATTTAGAAATTCTCTTTGTGAAGCTCAGGAAATTATGCAGAGCCCCCTTGTCATCTGTACACAGGGAGCAATGCCTGCTGCAATTTGCCTTACAGCTTGTGCAGCATTATTATTATTATTATTATTATTATTAGTCACTCTTTTTTTGCCACGGGAACTCAAAGTGACAGCAAAGGATCCAGAAGTTCTCACAAGCTGCACACCCATTCCTTCGAAGGCAGTGTAACCATATCAAGGCAACCTCCCATCCATCGGGTTTAAGGAACCACCCGCTAACAGTGCCTCTGTCTTATCTGGATTGAGCTTCAGTTTGTTGGCTCTCATCCAGTCCATTACCAAGGCAAGGCAGCAGTCCATGGATATATAGAAGCCTGCAGAAAAATATTTGGGGAATTTGACAGCACTGAGTGTAGTAGTCAGACAGGCATCATGAATTCAAATAAAACTACTTAGAGTGAGGGCCAGCAATGACTCTGCAGCAGAGGAAAAGCAGCAGGGCACTGCGTATAGGCCAGCAGATCGCATTTGTCACCTCCCTCCTCTGTTTACGTTCTAAAAGCTTCAAGGACAGGAGAAGAACTCCATATCTTTCTTAACTGAGGGGCTGATTTCGCTAGCTTTCCATCCCACTCCCTTTCCTATTTGTGTTGTGTCTTTTAGATGCTGAGTTGGGGGCACGGATTGGTGTTTTGTGTTTTTTTTAAAGTGTACAGGCCCCCTGTTCACTAAGCTGTGTTTTTATATTAGGTTGGAACTTGAAAGCTGCTCAGAGTGGCTGGCTGGGGTATATTATTATTATTATTATTATTATACAGTGGTACCTTGGGTTAAGAACTTAATTCGTTCTGAAGGTGCGTTCTCAACGTCAAACTGTTCTTAACCTGAAGCACCACTTTAGCTAATGGGGCCTCCTGCTGCCGCCGCGCGATTTCTGTTCTCATCCTGAAGCAAAGTTCTTAGCCTGAGGTACTATTTCTGGGTTAGCGGAGTCTGTAACCTGAAGCGTCTGTAACCTGAAGCGTCTGTAACCCGAGGTACCACTGTATGTGGTGATGGCTTTAAAAGGGAATTAGACAATTTCAGGGAGGGTAATAAGGCTGTTGGTGGCTACCAACTGTTGTGTATTGAGTCAAAGGATTTTATATCTGTATTATTATTGTCAGTATTTGCATTAGGGTAAAGTAACTGCGGGACGCAGGTGGCGCTGTGGGTTAAAGCCTCAGCGCCTAGGACTTGCCGATCGAAAGGTCGGCGGTTCGAATCCCTGCGGCGGGGTGCGCTCCCGCTGCTCGGTCCCAGCGCCTGCCAACCTAGCAGTTCGAAAGCACCTCCGGGTGCAAGTAGATAAATAGGGACTGCTTACCAGCGGGAAGGTAAACGGCGTTTCCGTGTGCGGCTCTGGCTCGCCAGAGCAGCGATGTCACGCTGGCCACGTGACCCGGAAGTGTCTCCGGACAGCGCTGGCCCCTGGCCTCTTAAGTGAGATGGGCGCACAACCCCAGAGTCTGTCAAGACTGGCCCGTACGGGCAGGGGTACCTTTACCTTTTAAAGTAACTGCCTTTTGGTTCCAGAGGGTACAGCTACTATTGGTTCATTTAAGCTGCTGTATTTGGATCCTCTGTCTTATTGGTTTCCTCCAAAAGGCAGGACTGTGATTGCCTGTTATTGTTCCCTCCAAAATGTATCCCTTCTAGCTAGTTCCCTGTCCCTATAAATGTAGCTCTCCCCTCCTCAGGTCTCAGTCTTGTTGCTTTAATAAAGAAGTGTTACTAGAGAGCTGTCTCCAGCATATTATGTCAAGAGAGCTGAAATCACAAACCCCACGTCACAACACCAACCATGATGGCTACGTTATGTCTTAATTTCTTGAGACAATCTGCCCCTGGATACCTGTCGCTTTGGAGCAACTGTCAGAGAGGGATCTTGTGCGTAGGACCCGCTGGTGGGCTTCCCATTGTGGCTCCTGGTTCACCGTTGTGGAAATCTTGGATCTGATGCAGCTGCAGGGCTCTTCTGTGTCAACTGAAATACTCCTGTGTGAATTTCTCGGGGTACGGAGATCAGCGTTGGCTGTGGAGTTGGCCAGAATCCCTTGGCGCTGTGGACAGAGGAGGAGCCGTGAGTACAGTTGGAAGGGATCCCACGGAGAGGGCTAACGTAAGGACATCAGAAGAACCAGCTGCATCAGGCTAATGGCCCATCTTGTCCAGCATCTTGTTCTCACAGTGAACAGCTAGGTGCCTGTGAGAAACCAGCGACCAGGATTCTTTTTTTTTTTTTAAATAATTTTTATTCGTTTTTCAAACACATAATAAAACAAACAAAAGAAAAACAGGAAAATCAAAACACAGACGAAAACATACAAAACAATTAAACCAATATAACTTCAAGATTATAATTTCATGCCCTTCTTTCTTTTGACTTCCCCATACCTCCCCATCCCTGCATCCTTGTTTAGTGATTCTTTAGCAACCCTGTAGTCAATTGTCTTAATTCCCTTTCATTAAATTTCCTTTAGTTTTTTAGTTACAGCTGCAATTCTCTGCTTCTTACCCCCTGACATCTTAACATTCCTCAATTTTACAATAGTTTTTGAGATATATTTTAAATTTCTTCCAGTCCTCTTCCACTGTCTCCTTCCCCTGGTCGCGGATTCTGCCCGTCTTCTCAGCCAGTCCCATAAAGTCCATCACCTTTGTTTGCCATTCTTCCAGAGTAGGTAGTTCTTGCATCTTCCAATACTTCGCCAGTAGAATTCTTGCTGCTGTGGTGGCATACATAAAGAAAATCCTATCCTTCTTTAACACCAATTGGCCAACCATGCCCAAGAGAAAAGCCTCTGGTTTCTTAGGAAAAGTCCACCTAAGGACCTTCTTAATTTCATTATAGATCATTTCCCCCAGCGACCAGGATTCGAGCACAAGAACAATCTCCCTTCCTGTGGCTTCCAGCAACTGGCCTTCAGAAGCATTGTTGCTTCCAGCTGTAGACACAGAGCACAGTTGTCCTGGCTAGTCCATAGGTCTTCTCCTCCATGAATTTGTCTCATCCTCTTTTATAGGTATTCAAGTTGGAAGCCACCACTGCTTCATGTAGGTGTGAGTTCCATCATTGTTTTTATTATTACAGTGGTGCCCTGCAAGACGAATGCCTCGCAAGACGGAAAACCCGCTAGACGAAAGGGTTTTCCATTTTGGAGGTGCTTTGCAAAACGAATTTCCCATGAGCTTGCTTCGCAAGACGAAAATGTCTTGCGAGTTCCTGCGGGTTTTTTTTCCTTTCCCCCCCCCTTTTTCTAAGCCGCTAAGCCGCTTATCTGCCGTCAAGGGGCTTGCTTCGCAAGACGAAAAAACCGCTAGACGAAGAGACTCTCGGAACGGATTAATTTCGTCTTGCGAGGCACCACTGTATTATTATTATTATTATTATTATTATTATTATTATTTTATACCCCGCCCTTCCCGGTTCAAAAACCAGGCTCAGGGCAGCTAACGACAAATTTAAAACACTTTAAAACACTTAATTATAAAAGCAGCATAAAATACAGTATAAAGACATGAATAACAATAAAAACCAAAAATCATCCAGATAATCCCCAGGGCTATCTGGCTGAATTGGTCCTACTTGGGCCAGCAAGGCGGCCAGGGGAGAATTTTCTGTCTTACAGGCCCAATGGAAGGAGGTTAAATCCTGCAGGGCCCTGGTCTCATGGGACAGAGCATTCCACCAGGTCGGAGCCATCACTGAAAAAGCCCTGGCCCTGGTGGAGGATAGTCTGACTTCCTTAGGGCCCGGGACCTCTAAACTATGGTTATTCATGGACCTTAAGGTCCTCTGCGGGGCAGACCAGGAGCAGTGGTCCTGTAAATACGAAGGCCCTAAACCACATGTAAGCACTGCATGAAGATGTACTACCTTCCATCTGCCTTGAATTTTACAACCTTCAGCTTCATTGGGTGTCTAGGAGTTCTGCCGCTGAGCGAGAGGGAGAAACATTTTTCTCTGTGTACATATGGCACAGTGATCTGTGTCTTCAACTTCTGTTCTTCTTGATGAGACCGCAACCACAGGAAGCTGACGTAAAAACGCTTTTTAGAAAGAGAGAGAGAGAAAGGGTGGTGGAGGAAGGAAAACGGAGCCTTGTTGAGCAGTGTTGAGCGTGCAGTGCACCCACAGAGAGGCCAGGAGTGGGACCAAGGAGATGTTGTGAGTCCCCACCTGCTGCTGCCGCTGCTCCTCCTTGACTATGGAAGACACAGTGGTGAAGAAAGGCTTGCTCTACTTGCTCCAGCACCAGACCTTTGGGAAGGTGAGACTGGCTTCTCCTCGCTGAATGTTGGAACAAGGTGTTCGCAAAGATCTCTTTGATACCCAAACAATTTATTGTTTTGATGCATTTACATTCTTCATCTGAGCATATTAGCATGTCTTTTTAAGAGCAATATTTTGTCATATAATCATCAAAGCATTGCCATTCATTTTTTAGTTTTTGATTTGATTGCTGTCGTATGGATGCTGTTAATTTAGCCAATTTTAAATATTCATTTAATTTGAGAATCCATTCCTCCTTGGTAGGTAGTTCTTTAGCTTTCCGTTTAGATGCTATTGCAATCCTGGCTGTGGTGGTTGCATATAAGAAAATCCTTTTTTTCGATTTTGGTATTTCTTTTCCTAAAAGGCCCAGTAGGTAAGCCTCTGGTTTTTTCGTTAATGGGATGTTAAGCATTTTTTTCAACTCCTCATGTATTTCTCCCCAGAAGTACTTAATCGGGGTGCAGCTCCACCACATATGCAGTGTTGTACCAGCTTCCTTGTTGCATTTCCAACAGAGGTTGGATTTCAGTTTATAGATGTTTGCTAATTTGACTGGTGTTAAATACCACCTGTAGAACATTTTGATGGAATTTTCTTTTATTGTACTACAGGCGGTAAACCTTATATTTTCCTGCCAAAGTTTCTCCCTTTGTTCTAAATACATTGTGTGGCCGAAGTCTCGTGCCCATTTAATCATTGTCTCTTTCACTTTCATGTCAATCATGTCCAAATCTAGCAAAAGGTTATACATTTTAGATAGGATTTTTTTTAAAAAATAATGTTTCATGTATTAATGATTTCTCTTTAGCATAGCCTTTCTTTGAGTTCGAGATACCCAAACAGATTATTGTTCCATCTTTGCACCTGGCTCTGTTGAACCTGTCTATGGAAACCGAACAGGATTTGAAAAGCAAAGAACTGATTTCTCATCTCTCCTAACAGCAGCTCAGGGCAAACTCCATAAGGCCTTTCATCTTAAGAATTTGGATTGCTGGTGTTCAAGGGTTTGGCAAATTGCCCTTCTTGAATAGATACATTATAAACTAAAAATATCTAAAGGGCAGAGTGTGAAAATATATATATAGAGAGAGAGAGAGAGAGAGAGCGCGCATTATTTCATTTCTTATGCCAATTCTGAGAGTTGTGGTCATTCATTGCCACCAGTCAGGGCCAGATTTAGATTAGATGAGGCTCTAAGCTGTTGAAGGTAATGGGGCCCTTTATATATCCAGCTGTCCTTTGTCAACAACAAATTGTCGCTTTTTTTTGTGTCGAATATATGCTTATATGGTAATTTATGGACCTAATAGGTATCTAAAGCCATTTCCACATAACAAAATATGTATTTTCTCAAAGTAATTGATATAGAAATGAGCAAACCAGTGATATTTTAGCGAGCAGGAGGGGCCCATTACTTACATCATAGGAGCCTACACAACACAAAACACTGTTGCTGTATGTAGGTTTTACTTTATTTGTTTTAAATCTTATATTTTGGAAATGTACATCCAGTTGTTGTTTTTCCTTTAATTTTTGGGGGGCCCCCGAGAGAATGGGGCCCAAAGCTATGGCTTATACGTACTTTGGCACTGCCACCAGTGCATGTAAGACATTTAAGACTAGAACCTTTCTTCTCAATAATGATGGAACTCACAAGTGGGGAATGCTTTTATATTTATACATATTTATGATTTGTAAGTGGAACCTTTGTATGAGTTAATACTTTATTATTCCTTTGGAGCTCTGCTGGATCTGTGTATTTTTGTCCTTACAGGCTGTGATGCTTTATGGTTTACATTTTGTATTCCTTTTTGTTTTTGTTACGCTTGCACTTCTTCTTCTTCTTCTTCTTCTTCTTCTTGTTAATAAATTAATACAATTTAGAGACCGGCTAGAAGCTCAGGGATCACTTCCAGCAGGCTCCAGGTATCTTGCCTCTCCCGTCCTTTGAAAACCCTTTAAAAATTGCTCTGCTCCCTCTGAAATTTGGCCCCACTTTGCCTCCGAATGTATAAATTATTGTAACTCACCCAGGGAATTGCTTGATAAAGGGCAAATGAAAAATACTCTTAACGAAGAGAAAGAAAACAGGTGAATTTCTTCAACGCGCAGGCTGCACCCTGAATTCTTTTAAGGATCAAGCTGGATAGAGCCCAGCCTTTCCATAGGCAGGAGCTGAACACGGGGCTTAAACACACACACACACACACACACACACACACAAATACACAGAGAGAAAGAAAGAGAGAGAGAGAGAGAGAGAGAGAGACCCCAGTTTCCTTTCCCCCATGAACTTTCACATTTGCTCTTTTTCACCCTTGCTATTGTTATAAGAATTTTAAGGTCTTATATATAAAAAATAAATGTATAAACCATGTGGAAATACAGGGTCCCAAACCACCTCAGATTCGTCAGTTGTGGGCGTGTCAAGGCCCTGCCTGGAAATCTTGGAGAGATATTGCCTTAGCACTTCTTTCAAACGTTGTTGTTGTTGTTGTTGTTGTTGTTTAGTCGTTTAGTCGTGTCTGACTCTTTGTGACCCCATGGACCAGAGCAGGCCAGGCACTTCTGTCTTCCACTGCTTCCCGCAGTTTGGTCAAACTCATGTTTGTAGCTTTGAGAACCCTATCCAACCATCTCGTCCTCTGTCGTCCCCTTCTCCTTGTGCCCTCCATCTTTCCCAACATCAGGGTCTTTTCCAGGGAGTCTTCTCTTCTCATGAGGTGGCCAAAGTATTGGAGCCTCAGCTTCAGGATCTGTCCTTCCAGTGAGCATGCAGGGCTGATTTCCTTCAGATTGGATACGTTTGATCTTCTTGCAGTCCATGGGACTCTCAAGAGTCTCCTCCAGCACCAAAGTTCAAAAGCATCAATTCTTCGGCGATCAGCCTTCTTGATGGTCCAGCTCTCACTTCCATACATCACTACTGGGAAAACCATAACTTTAACTATACAGACCTTTGTCGGCAAGGTGATGTCTCTGCTTTTGCAGTATAGAAAGGTTTTTTTATGACTAGAGAAACAAACCTTCATGTACGTTTTTTCTCCCCCTCAGAAATGGCGGAAGTTCTGGGCTGTCCTGTACAGGGAAAGTGCCTGTGCCCTGGCCCGCCTTGAGCTCCTGGAGTTGGCGGAGAAAGCAAAGAAAGGGGAGGGCAGCCGACGGCTCATCAAGTTGGAGGACTGTGTTCAGGTGGCTGAAGCAGGTGGAGAAACCGGCAGCCCCAAGGAGACAGCGCCTTTCTTCCTGGAGACCACCGAGAAATGCTACCTGCTGGCTGCTGAGAGGGCCGAGGCGGAGGCCTGGATCCTGGAGCTGTGCAAGCATGCTTTCACTGTGAGGAAAATGGCACTCAGTAGTACAGGTCATGTCTCATGCAGAGGGAGGTGTGGAAAGCTGCACCTCATCATCCCGTGTGTGTAGCAGTTTAAAAGGTAAAGGTACCCCTGCCCGTACGGGCCAGTCTTGACAGACTCTGGGGTTGTGCGCCCATCTCACTCAAGAGGCCAGGGGCCAGCGCTGTCCGGAGACACTTCCGGGTCACGTGGCCAGCGTGACAAAGCTGCATCTGGCGAGCCAGCGCAGCACACGGAAACGCCGTTTACCTTCCCACCAGTAAGTGGTCCCTATTTATCTACTTGCACCCGGGGGTGCTTTCGAACTGCTAGGTTGGCAGGCGCTGGGACCGAGCAGCGGGAGCGCACCCCGCCGCAGGGATTCGAACCGCCGACCTTTTGATCGGCAAGTCCTAGGCTCTGAGGCTTTAACCCACAGCGCCACCCGCGTCCCCTTGTGTAGCAGTTTAGAAACTGCCTTTTACTGGCCCAGGGTCTGTCAGAGCACTGACGAAATGAAAATCCTTCTTCACACATAGTTAAACTGTGGAACGCCTTGAAGCAGGAGGCAGTGATGATGACCCCCAACCAGAGATGGCTTTCCCCCCTTCATTAGAGCACAATTTTTACTAATTTTAGAAAACTACCAGCTTTTAGGGATGCGGGTGGCGCTGCGGGTTAAAACCACAGAGCCTAGGACTTGCCAATCAGAAGGTCGGCGGTTCGAATTCCCGCGACGGTGTGAGCTCCCGTTGCTCAGTCTCAGCTCCTGCCCACCTAGCAGTTCAAAAGCATGTCAAAGTGCGAGTAGATAAATAGGTACCACTCCGGCGGGAAGGTAAACGGCATTTCCATGCGCTGCTCTGGTTAACCAGAAGCGGTTTAGTCATGCTGGCCACATGACCCAGAAGCTGTACGCCGGCTCCCTCGGCTAATAAAGTGAGGTGAGCACCGCAACCTCAGAGTCGGCCATGACTGGACCTAATGTTCAGGGGACCCTTTACCTTTACCTTACCAGCTTTTAGTACAGTTCCATGCAGTAGCTTCAATACAGGTGTACAGGGGCGCCGACTTATAAAAAATATTGGGGGGGCGGGGGCCCATACCGACTTATAAAAAATATTGGGGGGGGGCCCAAGACCTCCAAACCGCTGCTGCTGGGGGAACGAAAGGGGCGAGCCCCGGGCTGCCCCGACCTTAAGTGAACCTGTGAGGGCCCGCCCTTTGCGGCAGGCGATTGGCTGCCGCCGTGGGCGGTGAATATTAATGAGCTAGGGGGAATCCCCGCTTCTCGCGGGGCTGACGCCAGCCCCGCGAGATTCTTGATGGGTCGAGAGCCCGCAACCCCACCCCCTCTCTAGATCGGGAGTGGCTTTGTTTTTCTTAAATTATTGGGGGGGGGGCAGAGCCCCCCAAACGAATTTTTGAGGGGGCTCGGGCCCCCTCAGGCCCCATGGAGTCGGCGCCTATGCAGGTGTACAGCAACAGACAATGTCATAAAGAACAAAGTTAGTCAGTTAAAGGGAAAGATTGCAGGGAGGGTTGTGTATTTTTGCAAGAGTAAGAAGAAAGCAAGATGAACTAGGGAATGTATTGAGTTTCATTTAAACTAAAGCAAAAGCTCTGGAGAACGGATTTAAACAAAACTTATGCAACCATACATTGTGACATTATGTTTGGGAAAATAGGGAAAACACTTGTTGATAATTCTGACTGGAAACCAAAGATGGCTTTAATAGAGAATTAGACAAATTCACAGAGGAGGCTATTGTTGAAAGAAAAAAACTGCTCCTTTTCTGTTATGGGGTATCCAAGAGCCTGTATAGAGCCCTATCAGAAGGAGAAAATAACAGAGGCCAACCAGAGTATATTGAGAAGCTAGTAAGCTTCAACTTTATTAAACTGTTGCAACAGGATCCCCCGCTCACCCCACACAAGAGGGAGGAGAACCCTGAACAATAGTGCCCAAGCCCTTATATATACTTTTGAAATTGCCCACCCTGTAGCCCAAGACCACCCCCCAAAACATCATACATACATCACAGTAGGAGGTGGTCTACAGCAGAAATCCTGTCTAGCAGGATACCTGATAATGGTCGCTGATTGCTTTACCAGGGCAGCCTGGCCATTCTTTTGTGATGGTGAATACTTTAGTTCCTGAGTCCAGGTCACAGGCTCACCCTATTCATACACAAATACGCCCTAAAGACAGGATTTGCAAGCAAAAATAGAATGAGAAGGCTTTCCCCATTTGCCTCCCTCACTGCAGAGGAATATTTGAGGTCACTGGGAGAATCAAAATGGCTTCAGGATTGCTCTCCCTTACTATTTGAGACACTTAGTTCATATATTTACTGTAGATATGTGTGCATTTAAGAATATTTATTTTATATTTGAGACCTTAGAATTCTTATAATAATATGGATGGCTCCTAGCTATGGTGGCTGTGCTTTGCCCTCCACAGTTGGAGGCAGCAATGCGTCTGGACATCAGCTGCTGGAAACTGTTGTTGTGTTCATATCTGTGCTGATCCCGGGGGGAAGGTTACCGTTGGCGTAGTCAAAGTCCGGTCCTGGGTCACTAGCCTGGAATCAGTCCACAAGGAGCGGGGCGAGGTCCGAAGTAGGAAGCCGGGCGGGGACAGGAGCACTGGAGAGTCAGGTCTGGGTCCGGGCAGGAACAGGTACTCAGTAACGACGTTGCTCCCACAACCTGGGACCGGGCCGACTGGCCTTTATCTGTTCTGAGGCCAGGGGCGGTCCCGGCCCCTAGGCGACCCGCCTCTCTTGGCCTTAAGGCGAGCACCCCTCCTGGGAGAAACCAGTTCTCTTCGCCTCTCTGCCCTGAGCCTCTGCAGTTCAGGAGAGGCTGAAGGGTTACTGGGCCCAGGGGGAGACTCACCTGCAGGCACTGAGTCCTCAACCACCTCTGGAGCCAGAGTGGGATCACCTGGTGCCTGCTCCTGAGGATCCGGCACAGGTGCAGGCGCTTCAGAATCAAGGCCCTGCCCCAGTTCAGCCAGCCCTGGAGGCGGGGACTCCTGTGCAGGCTGGGATTCCTCTGGTTCATCCTCTGAATCGGAATCCCAGGCCATCACAATATCCTACTTCTGGGATTCCCTTTGAAGGGCAGCAGTTCTCAACCTGTGGGTCCCCAGATATTGTTGGATTACAACTCCCATCATCCCTAGCTAGCAAGGCCAGAGCTCAGGGATGATGGGAGTTGTAGTCCAACAACATCTGGGGACCCACAGGTTGAGAAACACTGCAAGGCATCGGCTTGGTCACCATGCGGACAGGATGCCAGACTAGATGGGCCCCCTTTGGCCCCATCCAGCAGAGGGCTCTTCTTATATTTGTATTGATATGTGAGAAACAACCAAAGCATGCACACATCCCTTTAATTCTAAGGTGTCAAAACAGTGAAATAAATGTTCATAAACACACATGGTGGGCACACACACATAGGTAAGGTAAAGGTAAAGGTACCCCTGCCCGTACGGGCCAGTCTTGACAGACTCTGGGGTTGTGCGCCCATCTCACTTAAGAGGCCAGGGGCCAGCGCTGTCCGGAGACACTTCCGGGTCACGTGGCCAGCGTGACATCACTGCTCTGGCGAGCCAGAGCCGCACACGGAAACGCCGTTTACCTTCCCACTGGTAAGCGGTCCCTATTTATCTACTTGCACCCGGAGGTGCTTTCGAACTGCTAGGTTGGCAGGCGCTGGGACCGAGCAGCGGGAGCGCACCCCGCCGCAGGGATTCGAACCGCCGACCTTTCGATCGGCAAGTCCTAGGCGCTGAGGCTTTAACCCACAGCGCCACCTGCGTCCCTACACACATAGGTACATCAGCCATAATTTCAAATGGTGCAGGAGAGCAATCCCGGAGCCATTTGGACTCTCACCTCAAATATTTCTCTTTGGTAGCAGGAAAATGCCTTTCCAGATAGTTGTTTTTCACTTGTAAATCCTGTAAATAAACAAACTGCTTGGAATGAAGGGGTTTACCTACCTCTCTGCAAAACCGGCATGGCAAGTATCTGTTAAGCAGAGCAGACCAGTCATCAGAGCATCTCATTTGTATCAGTAGGTGTGAATTTGTGAAAGGATTCGGGATATTTACCATTTCAAAAGGATGGCCCAGACTGATCAAGACAGGGCCATCAGCAAAAAAATCATCAGATATCTTGACAGACAGGAGACAAGCCACTTCCTCAAATTTCTGTTGTAGACTGCCTCTCTGCCTCTTTCTGTGACCTGTGTAGGATGCTTTTGGGTGGTCCTTGGCTAAGGGGCCTGGAAATTTCTGATGCCTTTTAAAGTTCTTTCACACCTTTGTTCAGTGTCCTCGCCTCCTACCTTAGGTGTTGAGGAGACTTTTGTTGCAACAGGAAAATAAAGATCTGCCTTGCTTTAACAGGATCCTGTCTCACCTGATGCTTCTCTGAGGTTCCTCTGATGTGGAACTTGGGGGACCCTTGAGTCCCTTAATGGGGAGCTGGGCTGTAGAAACCACACACACCGCTGTTTTCTGGTAACAATATGTTCTCTTTGGGTTTTAGAGAAGCACTGAAGACTGGAAAGTGATGCTGGAGAAGGAACTCCTGAAGGGCAAGGCCACATCTCCCACTGCTCTCTCCATGGCAGAGAATTCCCTGTACAGCACCACCTGCAAAGGTAGGAGAGGAGAGCAGGAGACCCCGAGTTGGGCAGGGAGCAAAGAGGAAGGGGCTGCCACCATCGAGAGTTGGTGCTTGTGTTGTGAGTCAAGGACCCGCCACCTGCATAGGAGTATAATAAGACACAAAGACACATTATTTTAGGTTAATGGGCAAAATTAGGCCACAACTTTTATTGGTTACAGCATGTGAGTAGTATTGGCTTAGGCACTGGATGAAACAGCAATAGCAGACTCCACCCCGAACAGCCGGGAGTCATATCAGGGTTAATAATAATAATAATAATAATTTATTATTTATACTCTGCCCATCTGGCTGAGTTTCCCCAGCCACTCTGGGTGGCTGCCAATCGAGTATTAAAAACAATACAGCATTAAGTATTAAAAGCTTCCCTAAACAGGGCTGCCTTCAGATGTCTTTTAAAGATAAGATAGCTGCTTATTTCCTTCACATCTGATGGGAGGGCGTTCCACAGGATGGGTGCCACTACCGAGAAGGCCCTCTGTCTGGTTCTCTGTAACCTCACTTCTCACAATGAAGGAACCTCCAGGAGGCCCTCGGCGCTGGACCTCAGTGTCTGGGCTGAATGATTGGGGTGGAGACGCTCCTTCAGGTATACAGGACTAATGGGAGGAGCTTGTTGATGCAAATACAACTGGAAGCTCCCCCATGACGTCACCAGGGGTCGTGCCATGGCCCTAGCCACCAGCAGAGCATTGGACAGGATCCACGACCGCCGGAGTCCTTTAACGGAATACCCCAAAGAGGAGGGGTAGATGATGGCGCACACCCAATCCTCCAACACAGCACACATATTCCAATGCCTAACCGCCGATGCCAGAAAGTTGTGACGAATTGCTATGAGGTAGGCGGAAAAACCAAGAGGCTGGTGCCAATTTGCATAATGGATAAAAAAGTCCTATCAGGCCCCTTGGGCAACCAACCGAAGTCCATAGCAAGGTCAATATGTAAAAAGAAGCTGACCTAAGAGGGAGGGAGGGAGGGAGATCTGAAGAAAGCAGGAACAGACTGGGAGCAGAGCGCTGCGGTGGCTGTTTAAATGCAGCTAGCCCCGCCCACCAGCCAGCCCTATTAGTCAGCTGGAAGTCTTGGCCGCGGCAGCAGAAGCAATCAGGAGCAGGGAACTGAGCGCGCCTCCCTGCCCCAGTGGGAAGCTGCTCCCGCTCACAACCCCTCCCCTCTGGGAGGAGGAGAGGCCTTGTAAACAAATTGTTTACAACACTTGCAAGCAGATTTATGTTTAGCTGAGATTCCTGCATTGCATGGCCCTTTGGCGGGCAGGTGGTCCTTTCCACTTCTACAATTTCATGATTCTGTGTCGGGGGAAAAACCGAAAGGATCAGCTCTACATCTCCAGCTGCCCAACACTACTCTTAGAGCTCCAGCATTTGAACCAAGACGATGTTCTGTTCTCCTTGGAGCTCTGTGCTCAAAGGTGGGGGCTAGGCATGCATGCTAGTGATGTATGGAAGTGAGAGCTAGACCATAAAGAAGGCTGATCGTCGAAGAATTGATGCTTTTGAATTATGGTGCTGGAGGAGACTCTTGAGAGTCCCATGGACTGCAAGAAGATCAAACCGATCCATTCTGAAGGAAATCAGCCCTGAGTGCTCACTGGAAGGACAGATCCTGAAGCTGAGGCTCCAATACTTTGGCCCCCTCATGAGAAGAGAAGACTCCTTGGAAAAGACTCTGATGTTGGGAAAGATGGAAGGCACAAGGAGAAGGGGACGACGGAGGATGAGATGGTTGGACAGTGTTCTCGAAGCTACCAGCATGAGTTTGACCAAACTGCGGGAGGAAGTGGAAGACAGGAGTGCCTGGCGTTCTCTGGTCCAGGGGGTCATGAAGAGTTGGACACAACTAAATGACTAAACAACAACAACAACAGGCATGCATGCAGCGTGCACCACAGTGGAGCCTATCTTCCAAGAACTGGCATGTAAAGTGCTCACTCTGGCCGAGGCGGCGTCATGGAAAATCTGCCTCCGCCTTAGCTCTCGCTCGCCCTCTTCCTGACTGTGGTTTTGCGGGCCGTGCAGGGCTCTCACTGATGCGGCTGCCTGATACTCCCCAGGCACTTATCGTCCCTTCCCCATTTCCTGCCCTCCTCCCTCCCCCCACTTGTCCTTGTTATAAGAATTTAAGGCCTCAAATATATAAATTAAATGTACAAGGCAAACATGTACATAAATACATAAACCACATGTCTGAAACAGTACAGGAAGACAGTCCTGAAACCATTTTGACTCTCCCAAACTGACCAAATGTTTCTCTGCAAGCAGGGAAGAACTGAAAAAAAACCTCCCCATTGTCTCTGTGCTCACAGATCCTGCTTTAAGGGCACATTTAAGGTGTGAATAGGGTGAGCCTGAGACCTGTGACCTGGATTCAGAAATTAAGTAGTTATAAGGTTCGAATCCCAGCGACGGTGTGAGCTCCCGTTGCTCGGTCCCTGCTCCTGCCCACCTAGCAGTTCAAAAGCACGTCAAAGTGCAAGTAGATAAATAGGTACCGCTCCGGTGGGAAGGTAAATGGTGTTTCCGTGCGCTGCTCTGGTTCGCCAGAAGTGGCTTAGTCATGCTGGCCACATGACCCAGAAGCTGTACGCCGGCTCCCTCGGCCAATAAAGCGAGATGAGCGCCGCAACCCCAGAGTCGGTCATGACTGGACCTAATGGTCAGGGGTCCCCTTACCTTTACCTTTAATAACAAAAGAGTGCCCAAAACCCAGATAATGCAAGCAGGTAACCTGCCAGGCAGGAGATAAACAACACACTCAGGATTCTGTTTTAGACCACCTCCTTCTGTGATGTATGTATGATGTTTCTGGGGATGGTCTGGAGTTTGAGGGCAGGCAATTCCAAAAGTCTATATAAGGGCGGGCACACCTTTGTCCTGGGTCCCTCCAGCCCCTCCTGTGTGTGGAGGAGCATCCTGTTGCAACAGCTTTAATAACAATCAGGCTTACTAGCTGCTTTGCTTCTTAACATTCTCTGGTTGGCTTCTGTTATTTTCTCCTACCGATGGAGAACCTACAAAGGACTCTATAAGGGCTCTTGTGTACCCCATAAGGGAATAAGGCCAATTGTTGTTGACAACACCTTCAGTGTTCTTGGGCAGAACCTGCACCTGAGAAAGCGGGCTGGGGGCAGGACATTGGAAAGAAGCCTGCGATGACACAAAATGCCATTTTATTTCATTAAATTTATGCGCCGCTCGATTGTAAAAAGACAGAGAAAACTTTTCAAAGCAGGTTTGCCATGAGAATAAAGCAATAATTTTTTTTTAAAAACCCTCTTTAAAACATTCAGAAGATAAACTCAGCATTTAACTAAAACATACAGCAGAATACTACATGTCTGGGCTGGCTTCTCTAAACAAAAATGTTTTTTAGCAGGCGCTGAAAAGGAGCACAGAGAAGGCACCCGCCCCATGGCAATAGGCAGGGAGTTCCAAAGTGTGGGTGCTGCCACAGGAAAAGAATGGGGCCCACTTGCCACGATGGCTATGAAATCATGCTTCTGAAAACCAGTTGCATGTGTCCCATTAGGGCAGTCATAGGCAAACTCAGCCCTCCAGATGTTTGGGGACTACAACTCCCACCACCCCTAGCTAACAGGATCAGTGGTCAGAAATGATGGGAATTGTAGTCTCAAAACATCTGGAGGGCCGAGTTTGCCTATGCCTGCATTAGGGCATCTGGTTGGCCAGTGTAAGAACAGGATGGTGGACTAGATGGGCCATTGGCCTGATACTGCAGCCAGGATCTTTTTAAGTTCTTATGTTTCCTTCCAGCTGCTGAAAGGAAGTTTCCCGTGGCCGTGAGGGCAACAGAGGCCTCTGAGCGCTGTCAGATCTGGGGCATGTTCTTTCTCTGTGCCAAAGCGGATGCCTTGGAACTGCGTGACAAGCAAGCGGGGGAAGTGATCTACACCTGGCCGTACAAGTTCCTGCGGAGATTCGGTCATGACAGGGTAATGGCTGTGGGGTGTTTGTCTCAGGCGCAGCACATTTCAGGTGTGCAATGCCAGACAGTTGCTGTTCCTAAGCAGACTTCGTGGTGTGGATAGGAAGTTGCCAGTGGCCTGGTATTGCCTCCTTTCCATTGACCATGCCTCCCAGATGTGCCTCCTTTCCAGATGTGTTTCTATTGCCTGCCTCCTTCCTGCCCCTTCCTGGTTCTTTGGGGGGAGAGGGTTGTTCTGCTCACCTGGTTTTCCACTGACACTGTGTGCCCGCCTCGGGCGGCAGTAGGAGATGCTACGCCCCTGGGGAAGCAGAGGAGGGAGCCAAGATAGGAGCCAAGTCTGTGAAATGGGTGGTAGTGGGGGAATCATGATGTGCTGGTCCCGTGGGTTACCCATGAGGCAAGGTCCAAGTCCGGTCCGTGGTCAAAGGTGCAACGTGGAGGCAGTTCGTAGTAGCTGAAGCTGGGTGCAGGGCAGGGAGTCGGGTGAAGTCAGGAACAGGCTTGCAAGCAGGGAGCCAGGGCGGGTCAGGAGCTCAGGCAGGAAAGCAGGACAGGGTTCAGGCAGGAACTGGCAACCAACAGTGTTGCTCCCGCAACTTGGGACTGGGGCTGGCCGGCTTTTATCTGCCCCGAGGCATAGGGCGGCCCCGATCCTCTGGTGACTCGCCTCTCCTGGCCTGGAGGCGAGCACTCCTCCTGCGGGAACTTAGTTCCCTCCGCCTCTCTGCCCTGAGCCTCTGCAGCTCAGGAGAGGCTGGAGGGTTACCAGACCCAGAGGCAACCTCAGCTTCCCCTGACGGGGCTGAGAGTGGAGCACCTGCAGGCAATGGGTCCTCCATCACCTCAGGAGCCAGAGCAGACTCAGCTGATGCCTGCACCTGAGGACCCAGCACAGGTGAGGACCCTTCAGGCTCAAGCCCCGACTCAGCTGGTTCTGGAGGCAGGGAATCCTGTGCAGGCTGGGATCCCTCAGGTTCAGCATCCGAGTCTGAATCCCAGGCCATCACACATGATTTTGCAGAAACATTTCCTGTCTTTGGAGGAAGTTTTGTGTCAGCTGGGTGGGGCTTTCCTGCCCCCCTGCACTCTGCCTCCTGCAGGATGCCCTGAGTTTTTCTCTTCCCAAATCCCAGGGAAGGAACCATGCAGAAGAATAAGTCTTGTATTGCAGGGGTTTGGATTAGATGACCCGTTGGGCCTCTTCCAGCTCTATAATTCGGTGTTTGAGTTCTTTAGGGTGATGTCTTGGTGCTGAACCAGATGTTAAGATGGAGGACTGTGATGGGAACTCCCATCTCACAGTTTCCTGGTCCTACGTCGTATCTGCCACCCAACCTTGACGGTCCTAAGTCTCACCTGGCTTTTCCCTAGCAGAGAGGAGCATTTTAAACCCCACGGGAAGCAGTGAGGGCCACCAACTTGCATAGCTTTTAAAGAGGATTGGATAAATTCATGGAGGAGAGGGCTATCGACGGCTACCAGCCATGGTGGCTCTGTTCTGCCTCCACAATTGGAGGCAGCAATGCTGATGAATACTAGTTGCCAGAAACCACAGGACGGGTTAAGTTTTATTGGGCTCAAATCCTGCTCATTGGTTTCCCAATAGAGGCATCTGGTTGACCACTGTGAAAGGGGAAGCTGGACTAGATCCAGCAGGCCTGATCCAGCAGGCTCTTCCTATGTTCTTAGAAGATGGAGAATTATTATGGGAGCTCCCAGCTCCCAGCCTCCTGGTCCCATTGACTCCCTCCCCCATTTTTTATTAGTTTTCCAAATTTATAACAAACAGAAAAAAGAAAATCAAAAATCAAACAAGCAAACCAACAAACATTTAACCTGATTATAGTAGTTCCACTTTTGTTAACATTGTTAGGTGACTTCCTCAAACCCCCCTGGCTGAGTTTCCATATAAATCATTGTAACAGTTTTCCAAAACTATTTTCACATAAAATTTACTTGGTCAATTAACATCTTTCTTTCTTTTCATTTTTAACTTTAACATAGTGTTTTACACATCACATTTTCAAATCCTAGGCCCATTTGGTACTCGCAAGTAATTCTATTTATATTATCTTAACATATTTAGCTAAATAGTCTTTGAATTTCTTCCACTCCTCTTGGTGCTCCTCCTCCTTCTGGTCATGAACTCTTCTGGTCAGGTTGGCTAGCTCCCAAAAATCCATCATCTTCATTTGCCATTCCTCCACTGTTGGTACTTCTTGTAGTTTCCAGTTTTTGGCCAGCAAAATTCTAGCTGCGGTTGTGGCATACAAAAACAATTTAACATCTTTTTTGGGCAATTCCAAACCTATTATTCCAAGTAGAAAGGCTTCTGGTTTCTTAATAAATGTATATTTCAACATTTATTCAACAGCTAGTTTTACAGGGGTTAAGTACCATCTATACATCATTTTCACCTGGTCCCATTGACTCTCTTCTCACCTTGATGGGCCTCACCTGACTTTGCCCAGTAGAGAGGAGAATTTCAAGCTGCTCGTCCACTTGTCCCTCCCTACAGACTGACCCCAGGAGACCTTGTGTTTCTTCTCCTAGGCCTTCTTCTCCTTTGAAGCTGGGCGGAGATGTGCCTCTGGAGAAGGCAGCTTTGAATTTGCCACCAAGCAGGGCAGCGAGATCATCCAGGTCATTGAAGGTGCCATCAATGCTCAGAGGAATTCCACCAGTGCATCTTCAGGTGCCACCCTTCTTGCCGGCCCCGCCAGTCCAGCCAAGCCTGTCGAAGGTGCCCAGGGAGGGAAAGCCAACACGCTGGTAGAAGGGCAGTCATTCCGTACTGCAGGCACCAAATCCCTCTCCTTCGAGTCCACCTGGCAAGGAAGACCAGCGAAGGGCAGGTTAGTCAAGCCCACGGCCAGCTGCCCTCTCTCCAGCACCAACTGCCCCTACATGGAGGGCTCTGATGCCCACCCCAGGCGAGAACCCCAGCAGGAATCAATGTCTGAGTACGCGGAGCCATTTGATGCCATCTCCAAGTCGTTGCGAAGCTCAGGTGGCAGCTGTTTTCCCCTGCCTAGCGCCGAGGAGCCACCGGGGGCAGCAGGCTTGCATGCCAGGACCAGAAGGTTGGGCCTGTCCCCTGCCTCTCTGGGGCTGCACCACATCTATGATGACCCAGAGGGTCTGGCCCACCTGGTGTACGATGAGCCCCAAGAGTTCACAGGGGATGCCTGGAAGGTGCAGGCCATTCCCGAGGACCCTGTGGGCCACGAATACCCCTACAATCCAAGCTTGGACGACTACTCTGTGCCTAAGATGGCGGCAGCGTATGCCCCCGTGCAAGACCAAAATGGGCTTGGAGAAAGTGCATATGATCAGGTGATCTTGAGCCTCAAGAACAAGAAAAATGCACAATGAAAGGAGAGGATGGATGGAATGAATGAAGGAAGGGGGTGGATGGGAAATGAGAGGATCGCTTTGTTTCATTTGTTGTGGGAGATGAGCCAGGGTGCAGCCTCCCTGCCTGACCTCCTCTCAGAGCTCAAGCACCGTATTTTTCGCTCTATAAGACTCACTTTCCCCATCCTAAAAAGTAAGGGGAAATGTGTGTGCGTCCTATGGAGCGAATGCAGGCGGGAGGCTCTGCTCAGCGCTCCCTTTAAAGAGCCGCGTGGAGCATGTGTGCGGCTCTTTGGGGAGAAGGGCTGCCCTTCTCCCTCCTCAGGAAAAAGCCCCCAGGAGCCGCACGCTCTTTAAAGGGAGGACGGCTCTTGGGGGAGCCTTAGCCGCACGCAGCTGCCCAGGAGAGGCTGTGCGTGGCTATCCCATAAGCCAGGTCAGCAAGCAGGATCACTGCGCAGCGTTCCCGCTTGCTGTCCTGGCTTCTGGGAATTCAGATTTTTTTTCTTGTTTTCCTCTTCCAAAAACTAGGTGCGTCTTGAGGTCTGGTGCGTCTTATAGAGCAAAAAATATGGTATGTTTATAGGGGAAGTATGCTGACCCTTTGTTGCGACCTCTAGGATAATCCAGGAACAGGGATTGAAGTTGCTACAAAAATGGTATTATACTCCTGTAAGGTTATATCATATTACAAAATCTGGAAGTAAGAATTGTTGGAGGAAATGTGGAGTGATGGGATCGTACAGTTATATGTGGTGGGATTGTCCGTTAGTTAATGAATTCTGGAAACAGATTGGTATAGAAATATCGGGAATTCTGGGTAGGAAGGTGGGAATATCTAAATTAATGGTTCTTATTAGTCTGAGTAGCACCCAGTTAAAAACAAAAGAGGAATGTAAATGGGTAAAATGGATGGTAACTGCAGCCAGACAGGTTATAGCGAGTAATGGGAAAAATGCAGAAGAGTTAGGGGTGAACCAATGGAGGAAAAAACTGAATATTATAATTCTAGCATATCTAACTGTGAAGATACACAGAATGAAAG
Organism: Podarcis cretensis; assembly: GCF_951804945.1. Lineage (NCBI taxonomy): Eukaryota > Metazoa > Chordata > Lepidosauria > Squamata > Lacertidae > Podarcis > Podarcis cretensis. The sequence goes on along the minus strand of NC_137177.1, from coordinate 87,595,228 downwards.
GGTTTAAGGTCAGTGAGAAAGAGGAGGATTGGTTTGAGAAGATATTGAATTATTTGGGTACGTCTGAACAATTTGGGGCAATTAAAATGTTAAAAGTCAAATAAACCTTGTGGATGGAGGAGTATTAACGTATATAAAATTGTACATATGGTTGATTTGGATATATTATTGATTATGTATACCCAATGTATCAGCCGCCTGGGGGGGGGGGAGGTTCACTGTTTCTGGTTTGGTTGTTGGTAAAAAAATAAAAATTTTAAACATTTTTTAAAAAAGAAGTATTCTGGCCATCATTATTGCAAGAAGATCCAACTGAGTGGGAGAGAGCAGGCTTGCTGCAATTTTGAAGGCTGTGTGCCATGTGATGAATTATGCGCCAGTACGGCTTTCCTACATGAAATATATTAAAGGGTGAAGACTATGATATATAGCTGCTCTGCAAACACACATAAAGTTTTTCATTCTGCAGGGCGCTTGCCTTCCACTTGTGGCTCAGCTGACCTGAGGTGAAGCCAAGTTCTGCCTTGAGCCACCAAGAGGCCTTGGTCTCTCTTCCACGCTTCTGAGCTGCTCCCACTCTGATGGTTTAGCATGTCGCTCTTTCTCTTTCTCCCCCTCTGGAGTGGTGTCTGGGGATCTCTGTGGAGTTCCTAACTCTCGAAAGAGACTGCTAAAAAGAGTAGAGAAAGCTAAAAACCATTAAACACCTATAAAAAGTCTTTAAGTAAACAGTAATAGTGCCACTGTATTCTGCTCTGGTCAGACCTCACCTGGAGTACTGTGTCCAGTTCTGGGCACCACAGTTCAAGAAGGACACTGACAAACTGGAACGTGTCCAGAGGAGGGCAACCAAAATGGTCAAAGGCCTGGAAACGATGCCTTATGAGGAACGGCTAAGGGAGCTGGGCATGTTTAGCCTGGAGAAGAGGAGGTTAAGGGGTGATATGATAGCCATGTTCAAATATATAAAAGGATATCACATAGAGGAGGGAGAAAGGTTGTTTTCTGCTGCTCCAGAGAAGCAGACACGGAGCAATGGTTCCAAACTACAAGAAAGAAGATTCCACCTAAACATTAGGAAGAACTTCCTGACAGTAAGAGCTGTTCGACAGTGGAATTTGCTGCCAAGGAGTGTGGTGGAGTCTCCTTCTTTGGAGGTCTTTAAGCAGAGGCTTGTCAACCATATGTCAGGAGTGCTCTGATGGTGTTTCCTGCTTGGCAGGGGGTTGGACTCGATGACCCTTGTGGTCTCTTCCAACTCTATGATTCTATGATTCTAGGTATGTCTTCACTTGGGACACGGGTGGCGCTGTGGGTTAAACCACAGAGCCTAGGACTTGCCGATCAGAAGGTTGGCTGTTCGAATCCATGCGACGGGGTGAGGTCCCATTGCTCGGTCCCTGCTCCTGCCAACCTAGCAGTTCGAAAGCACGTCAAAGTGCAAGTAGAGAAATATGTACCACTCCGGCAGGAAGGTAAACAGCGTTTCCATGTGCTGCTCTGGTTCGCCAGAAGCGGCTTAGTCATGCTGGCCACATGACCCAGAAACTGTACGCCGGCTCCCTCGGCCAGTAAAGCAAGAGGAGTGCCACAACCCCAGAGTCGGTCATGACTGGACCTAATGGTCAGAGTCCCTTTACCTTTACGTCTTCCTTGTTGAAAGGACAGTCATGTTGGCATTACACAAACGGGCCACCACAGAAAGTCTCCTTCCCATGTCAACAATCGTCCTGTAAGAGTCAAATTCAAAAAAAAAGGCCCTTGTGTTGGTTCAGAAATTTTGGCCCCAAGCCACCTGGAGCTTTAAAGAGGATCTTGTGGAGAGCAACTAATGAAGAAGTAAGTGAGGGGTGGGAAATGTATGATCCATGGGCCAAGGAACTCAAATTAGGCACATGAAACCATTTTCTGAAAGCCACCATCCAGCTGTCAGTCAGCTGATGTCACTTTGATAGGTCAGGGATATCAGCTGATGAGCGAGGATCAGTTATTTGTTGGTTGCACTCAGCGATTGCCCATCCAGGAGTTAAATCCTACTCAGTTTGGCAGGATTCAATGCAAACTCCTTCCTGAGCAAAACAGGTTTAAACAGTTGCTAAAACAAAGGTTTCCTCCCTCTGTTTTAGCAGGGCCTGCGAGGAGCTTTGAAGTTCCGACTTTGGGTCTTCAAAGCACCCAATCCCCCAATGTCATTGTTTATTTACTTACGCATTCATAATTCACATTTTCATTAAAAAACAAAATCAAGGCAGTGCTCATATATATACAAATCAGCAAAAAGCACCCATAAAACATAGTTTAAATAATCAATAAATACTAAATGATTAACGAGAAAATTAATATTGCAAACTCACTACATCTACAGTAGAATGGTTCTTTAAAGGCTCATTTCAAGGGGGGGGGGGAGGCCCCAAGGGCACCAGGGAGGGGCTCTGCATGCACATCCCACCCACTGAGTATTAAATAGCTGTCAACTTTTCCCTTTTCTTGCAAGGAATCCTATTCGGGATAGGGAATTTCCCTTAAAAAAAGGGAAATGTTGACAGCTATGGAGTATTATGCTGGTGACTCCTGACCTAGGTAACAACCACTTTGGAAACTTGGACTCACATCTGATAGTCTTTGCCACTTCTACTTCCTCTTCCATAAACCTAACAATTCAGGAAATACTTTTCAAGATTATTTTTATTTTATTTTATGTACAGTCCTTTCAACAGAAGACTTTACATCCAAAATAAACCACAATACAAGCAAAAACATGACTCACATATTCTTCCCAAATTCCCTTGTTTTTCTACTCTTTAATGTTAGTCTTCTTCTTTTAACTCCTTGTTCTTAGCCTCTTAAATCACCTATGTATCCTTAACAATTTTCCAAGTATTGCCCTATGCCTCCCTCACTCCGACCCATTGCTTCCCTTCACCCATGTGCGATCTTCTCTACATAATATTGTTTCTCGTTGTGTTAATTAAAGTTGTATTTATTGTTTCGCATATATTATTATATCATCTTGTATCCTTGCACACTTTAGCTATTGCATATTAAATCAGAGCTCCAATCTCAGTTCTTTCCATGGAAAGTACTTTTCAAGATTATGGCCAGGTGGCTGTCAGGAGCTAGTAGGACTTGAACCCATAGCCTGGCATATGTGTGTCACTGGTGGTGAGCTGCAGGTCTGCAGGATGCTTCATTTACCTGTCAGGAGTTCAGCCTACACTCGAGTAGGACCCTGGCAGAGACACATGCCCGACTGGCATGTTCCCTCCCTCCTGGGTGATCGTTCAGGAGCTTCAAAAGCTTTCTTCAGCCCGAACATCACAGCGACCGATGCCAACAGACACCAGCATACTTAGGGATCCGCAGAGTCTGCGCAGTTGCATAACAGACATCAGCAACTCAGCATTTTTGCTAATCTACTTTATTTACATATAAACACACACGGAGCACTGCAACATGGCTCCCTCTCTGTCTAGCATCAGACAGCAAAGAGAAAAAAGTACAAAGGACAATAGTCCCACTTTATGGAACACAGTAACACAAACATTCTGTCTCCGTCACTTCCCACTCTGGAGTCAAAACATATACAGTGGTACCTCGGGTTACAGATGCTTCAGGTTACAGACTCCACTAACCCAGAAAAAGTACCTCGGGTTAAGAACTTTGCTTCAGGATGAAAACAGAAATCACGTGGCGGCAGCAGGAAGCCCCATTAGCTAAAGTGGTACCTCAGGTTAAGAACAGTTTCAGGTTAAGAACAGACCTCCAGAACGAATTAAGTTCATAACCGAGGTACCATTGTACTGTCATGTGATAGACAAAAATCCCATGACTGCAACCATGGAGCAGGAATTCTAACATTACCATCCGAGGCAGTGAAGGAGCCACAGGCCCTGGAGTGACTCTGCCCCCACTGCCCCAGCTGACCACTGGATCCTGCTGGACAGGAATGGGTAAAGAAGACTTCCTGTTCCAGGAGTGCAAAGATCTTGCAGAGCTGTGGGGTGCCCCTGTATCCTTTGCCTGCTCCTTGGCCCTGACCTCTGATTCCATTTCCAACAGAAGCTGATCTCCACTATACCTTGAGGGTACCAAGTTGACCTGGTGCAACTTCTGCTGCCTGGCTTATCTATACCTGCTGCCTATGGCTCAGCCTTGATGATGGCACTGAGCGCCCCATGTTTTGTCGGCAATTTGTGGAAATGGGATTTAAACATTCAGCACCACTGGACCCAGCAGTGCCGGATTTACATATAAGCTAAACAAGCTATAGCTTAGGGCCCTACTCTCTTGCCCCTCCCCCAAATTTCACTATTAATATACAGTGGTACCACAGGTTACATACGCTTCAGGTTACATACGCTTCAGGTTACAGACTTTGCTAACCCTGAAATAGTGCTTCAGGTTAAGAACTTTGCTTCAGGATGAGAACAGAAATCATGCTCCGGCGGCGCAGCAGCAGCAGGAGGCTCCATTAGCTAAAGTAGTGCTTCAGGTTAAGAACAATTTCAGGTTAAGTACAGACCTCCGGAACGAATTAAGTACTTAACCCGAGGTACCACTGTACTAAGGGATGTGGGTGGCACTGTGGGTTAAACCACAGAGCCTAGGACTTGCCGATCAGAAGGTCAGCGGTTCGAATCCCCGTGAAGGGGTGAGTTCCAGTTGCTTGGTCCCTGCTCCTCCCAACCTAGCAGTTCGAAAGCACACCAGTGCAAGTAGATAAATAGGTACCGCTCCGGCGGGAAGCTAAACAGCATTTCTGTGCGCTGCTCTGGTTCGTCAGAAGCGGCTTAGTCATGCTGGCCACATGACCCGGAAGCTGTACGCTGGCTCCCTCGGCCAATAAAGCGAGATGAGCACCGCAACCCCAGAGTCGGCCACGACTGGACCTAATGGTCAGGGGTCCCTTTACCTTTACTACCACTGTACTCTTAATTGTATTTCAGTTCACTTTGTTTTTACTTTGTTTACTCAGTTTTACTTTGATAAAATACATATTTTGTTATGCGCAAATGGCTTTAGATACCTATTAGGTCCAATAAATTACCATATAGCATATCTATTCAACACAAAAAAAACAGTGACAATTTGTTGTTGACAAAGGACAGCTGGACATACAAAGGGCCCCATTACCTTCAGTAGCTTAGGGCCTCATCAAACCTAAATCCGGCCCCGGGACCCAGTTGGGAGCTTGTTCATCAAAGAGGTCCTACAAACCTGGAGAGAACTAGTCTCACACCCACTGATGGTGGCAGAGAATTTTCAGTCGCAGCCAAATCAAAATCAAAAAACTAGGTTGGATAAAATCTGGGAGTCCCAGTACAGTACGTGGCAATTTTAGTGCAAATTAAAGGAAGCATATATAAGCATCCGTCTCCAATACAGTGACATATTTCTTGGGGAAATTATCATGGTTCGTTAACTAAGCAGACTCGAGGAAAAATCTTTGTGGCAGACCAGAGCAGTTACAATTATGTTCTTGTGCTGTTGGGTATCTTCTGTGCTGCCATTCAAACTGAGCTTCCAGAGTACGAGAGATCCCACAAGTGCACAAACTCTGGGATTTGCTCCCACTGGCAATAGTGATGGCCACCAATTTGGATGGCTTTAAAAGGGGATTGGACCATTTCATGGAGAAGCAGAAAGCTTTTGGGGATCATCTAGGGCTTATCCAAACTGACCCTTTGCCCTAATCTTTCCAGGCAGTCCCCCACTTTCCAGGTCTCCCTTTTTTCTGTGTGTCCTGCTACTTTCCGTAGGAATATCCACCGCCCACCACTGAATCAGAAACAATAGCAATCCACAGAAAACCCAATTGTCGTTTGTTCAGATTTGGCAGTAAACTGAGTTTTCCCAGGGAAAGTGGAAGGACCAACAAAAAAAAAAAAAAAACAAAAACTGCTCGGACACCGTTGGTGGTAGCCAAATATGCTTGGTGAAGGGATCTCAAATGACTCAGGGGCAACGCGGAACATCCAGAACCAAAATACCTGGAGCCTGAGAGGGTTAAATTTTGGAGTCATAAAGTTATGGATGGAGTGAGTCTCCTCATTTGGGACTTTTTAGTTTAGAGATAAGGCAAGGATAATAATAATAATAATAATAATAATAATAATAATAATAATAATAATAAATAATAATACTACTACAGTGGTACCTCGGGTTAAGTACTTAATTTGTTCCTGAGTCCATTCTTAACCTGAAACTGTTCTTAACCTGAAGCACCACTTTAGATGCACTGGGACAACCGATCTCAGTGATCACGGGTAGGAGGAGGAGTTACGCTAAGACTAGACCATGTCATTAGAGAGGGGGCAGGTTTAGTCGTTATCTGAGTACTATTCCTGCCTCCGGGTCTGGTCCTGACCGGATGGATACTAGAATCAGCAAGGGATACCCACATGACCTGAAGGTGCTGCTGTGCAATGCCAGGTCAATGATTCATAAGACCACTGCCATCCATGACTTGATCATGGATGGAGGACTTGACCTGGCATGTGTAACAGAGACTTGGTTGGATGAAGCAGATGGGCCTGTCCTTGCCGCTGCTTGTCCACCAGGTTTCTCTTACACACAGCAACCCAGGTCATGTGGGCGGGGAGGGGGGGTTGCAGTGATTTTTAGAAAGTCATTAGTTTGCACCAGGCGTCCTATTGGGAAGACCCAGTTTTCCGAGTGCATGTTCTGGAAGTTGGGCAATAGGGGCAGTACAGGATTCCTTTTGGTGTACCGACCTCCCCGCTGCACCAAGGATTCCCTGCCCGAGCTGCTTCAGGTCGTGGCGGATGTTCTCCTGGAGACACCCAGCTTGGTTGTCCTAGGGGATTTTAACATCCATGCCGACACGACCTTACAAGGGGCGGCTCGGGACTTCGTGGAAAGCATGGCCTCCATGGGGCTGTCCCTGAATAAGTCTGGCCCAACCCATAGCCGCGGGCATGCCTTGGACCTGGTGTTTACCTCTATGGATGTTGGTGATCAGACACTAACTAAAAGCGAAACGAAAGAAGTGCCATGGTCAGATCACTTCCTGGTGCAACTGGACTTCTCTGCGACCCATCCCCTCCGCAGGGAGGTGGGACCAATTCGGATGGTCCGCCCCCGCCACTTAATGGATCCAAATGGTTTCCAGAGAGTGGTAGGGGATGCTTTATCCCATGTTGATGGCCTTTCAGCTGATTCCCTGGTGGCCCGCTGGAATGTGGAGTTAACCAGGGCTATTGACTGTTTGGCTCCGAAGCGCCCTCTCCGATTGCATGGAGCCCGGACAGCCCCGTGGTTTTCCACGGATCTGAGGGCAATGAAACAATCGTTGAGACGGCTAGAGCGCCGGTGGCGGATAATCATTCCAAATCTGACCGGACACAGGTTAGAGCTCAACGTCGAGCCTACCAAGTGGCGATAGCGACGGCGAAGAAGAATTTCTTCACCGCCTCTATTGCATTTGCAGAAAACAGCAGCAGGAGACTTTTTCAGGTGGTTCACAATTTAGCGGAACCACCTGCAACATCGGGGCCCAGTACGGGCCACATGTTCTCCTGCAATGATTTTGCAAAGTTTTTTGCAGATAAAATCGCTCAGATTCGGGAAGAAGTAGACTCCACCGTGGGAGCAGGACCGGGGCGGGAGAGTGCTAGAGTTCTGTCTAGTCAAGTTGAGTGGGATCAATTCCAATCTGTTACCTCCGAGGATGTGGACAGGCTGCTTGGACGAGTGAAACCAACCACCTGTCTCCTGGATCCTTGCCCATCCTGGCTTATAAAAGCTAGCCGGGAAGGACTGGACGATGGGCTTCGTGGGGTGGTGAATGCTTCCCTCCGTGAGGGAGCCTTCCCAGACCTGCTGAAAGAGGCGGTTATTAAACTGCTTCTTAAAAAACCATCTTTAGATGCGGCCACGATGGCCAACTACCGCCCAGTCTCAAATCTTCCATTCTTGGGCAAGGTGATTGAGCGAGCGGTTGCCGAACAACTCCAGGCACGCCTGGAAGAAGCGGACCATTTGGATCCCTTCCAGTCGGGATTCAGGCCTCATCATGGGACTGAAACTGCCTTGGTCGCACTGGTTGATGATCTTCGGCGGGCTAGGGACAAAGGTGAGAGCTGTTTCCTAGTTCTGCTGGATCTCTCAGCGGCGTTTGATACCATCGACCATAACATCCTTCTGGACCGTCTTGAGGGGCTGGGAGCTGGGGGCACTGTCATACAGTGGTTCCGCTCCTTCCTCCTGGGCCGTGTTCAGAAAGTGGTGGTGGGGGATGAGTGTTCAGACCCCTGAGCTCTCACTTGTGGGGTGCCTCAGGGTTCTGTCCTCTCCCCCATGCTTTTCAACATCTACATGCAGCCGCTGGGAGAGATCATCAGGAGGTTTGGGCTGGGTGTTCATCAGTATGCGGATGATACCCAGCTCTACCTCTCTTTTAAATCAGAACCAGTGAAGGCGGTGAAGGTCCTGTGTGAGTGTCTGGAGGCGGTTGGAGGATGGATGGCGGCTAACAGATTGAGGTTGAATCCTGACAAGACAGAAGTACTGTTTTTGGGGGACAGGAGGCGGGCAGGTGTGGAGGATTCCCTGGTCCTGAATGGGGTAACTGTGCCCCTGAAGGACCAGGTGCGCAGCCTGGGAGTCATTTTGGACTTACAGCTGTCCATGGAAGCACAGGTCAAATCTGTGTCCAGGGCAGCTGTTTACCAGCTCCATCTGGTACGTAGGCTGAGACCCTATCTGCCTGCGGACTGTCTCGCCAGAGTGGTGCATGCTCTGGTTATCTCCCGCTTGGACTACTGCAATGCATTCTACGTGGGGCTACCTTTGAAGGTGACTCGGAAACTACAACTAATCCAGAATGCGGCAGCTAGACTGGTGACTGGGAGCGGCCGCCGAGACCATATAACACCGGTCTTGAAAGACCTACATTGGCTCCCAGTATGTTTCCGAGCACAATTCAAAGTGTTGGTGCTGACCTTTAAAGCCCTAAACGGCCTCGGTCCAGTAGACCTGAAGGAGCGTCTCCACCCCCATCATTCTGCCCGGACGCTGAGGTCCAGCGCCGAGGGCCTTCTGGCGGTTCCCTCATTGCGAGAAGCCAAGCTACAGGGAACCAGGCAGAGGGCCTTCTCGGTAGTGGCGCCCGCCCTGTGGAACGCCCTTCCAGCAGATGTCAAAGTGATAAACAACTACCTGACATTCAGAAGACATCTTAAGGCAGCCCTGTTCAGGGAAGTTTTTAACGTGTGATATTTTACTGTATTTTTGGTTTTTATGTAAGCCGCCCAGAGTGGCTGGGGAGGCCCAGCCAGATGGGTGGGGTATAAATAATAAATTATTATTATTATTATTATTAGCTAATGGGGCCTCCTCCTGCTGCTGCTGAGATTTCTGTTCTCATCCTGAAGCAAAGTTCTTAACCCGAGGTACTATTTCTGGGTTAGCGGAGTTTGTAACCTGAAGCATATGTAACCTGAAGCGTATGTAACCCAAGGTACCACCAAATATATTATTATCATTTATACCCCACCCATCTGGCTGGGTTTCCCCAGCCACTCTGGGTGGCTCCCAATTGAATATTAAAAACACAATACAGTATTAAACATTAAAAACTTCCCTAAACAGGGCTGCCTTCAGATGTCTTTTAAAAGTAAGATAGTTGCTTATTTCCTTGACATCTGATGGGAGGGCGTTCCACAGGGCGGGCGCCACTACCAAGAAGGCCCTCTGCCTGGTTCCCTGTAACCTTACTTCTCGCAATGAGGGATCCAATAGGCCCTCGGTGCTGGACCTCAGTGTCTGGGCAGAACCATGGGGGTGGAGACGCTCCTTCAGGTATACTGGGATGAGGCCGTTTAGGGCTTTAAAGGTCAGCACCAACACTTTGAATTGTGCTCAGAAACGTACTGGGAGCCAATGCAGATCTCTCAGGACCTGTGTTATGTGGTCCTGGCGGCCGCCCCCAGTCACCAGTCTAGCTGCCGCATTCTGGATTAGTTGTAGTTTCCGGGTCACCTTCAAAGGTAGCCCCACGTAGAGTGCATTGCAGTAGTCCAAGCGGGAGATAACTAGAGCATGCACCACTCTGGCAGAAAGAAGTGACACGATAGACATATATATATATATATATATTAATCATGTATGACATGGAGAAAGTGGAGAGATTCTGTACCACCTTCCTCTCACATAACACTAGAACTCCTGGACTCCAGTAAAGATGAATGTTGGAAGGTTCAGGGAAGAGAAAATGAAGTGTTTATTTGTGCAGCACAGAGTTAATGGAACCTGCTGCCAAGGGAGGCAGTGATGGCCACTAACTGCGATGATGTTTAAAGGGGATTGGACAAATTCAGGGGGAGGAGAAGGCTATTGATGACTACCAGGCATGACAGCTATGGTCTACCTTCACGGTTGGAGGCAGAAGTGCTTCTGAATGTCCTTCTGCTGGAAACCACTGAAGGAGAGCAATTCCCCTTGTGGATCTGGCTGGAACAGGCCCTGGGCTTGTTCCAGCAGACTCTTCTTCTGTTCTTATGTCAATGAAGTATTAAAGGTAAAGGGACCCCTGACCATTAGGTCCAGTCGTGGCTGACTCTGGGGTTGCGGCGCTCATCTTGCTTTATTGGCCAAGGGAGCCAGCGTACAGCTTCCGGGTCATGTGGCCAGCATGACTAAGCCGCTTCTGACGAACCAGAGCAGCACACGGAAACACCGTTTACCTTCCCGCTGGAGCGGTACCTATTTATCTACTTGCACTTTTGACGTGCTTTCGAACTGCTAGGTGGGCAGGAGCAGGGACCGAGCAACGGGAGCTCACCCCATCGCGGGGATTCGAACTGCCGACCTTCTGATCGGCAAGTCCTGGGCTGTGTGGTTTAACCCACAGCGCCACCCGCATCCCCACTGAAGTATTAAGGAGGAAGAATTCGAAACCTGTGGGTCCAGAGATTCACAGAAGACTATTTGAAAAGTAATTGTGATGACCAGAATACATTTGTAGGTTTGCAAGAAGTTTTGTGAAGTAAATTATTTGAATTATTGCAAAAATGGTTAAAGAGGCGGATTGTGAGTTAAGATAATTAAAGGCAATAGGAATTTAAGAAATGCAGAAGAAATGATAAAAATGGTGGATCATCAGAGGTGCTGATCGAAGTCCAAAAAGATTGTATAAGATGTGAAGCTCTGTGGAATGTATAATAATTGGTATGTTGAAATTAATAAAAATTATATATTAAAAAAGAAGAAGTATTAAGGAGATTCAATTGAATGTAATAATATTAAAGATTAAAAGAGAAAAACTAAACAGGGTCTCATTCGGTTTCCCTTCTGCCTTGGCACTGGTTGGCCATTGGCAAATGTTAGTACCACATATTCTAGCCCCAAGTGACCTCTGAGCAGGGAGACAGGTCTGTTCCACGACCAGTTTCAGCTGAGAAAGGTGTGTGCCAGGAGGCTGGTGGAGTGCAGCAGTGCTGCCATGGGAGGGCAGCATTGCCCCACTGCCAGCTCAGGAGCTGCTCCTGAACGAAGCGCTCGCCCAAGCATCAATCTTTGATCCTAGGAGCCGAGCAAGGAAGAGGAGCCGCAGAGCATCTTGGAAAGCTGGGCTGCCCATGTCAGATTCCCCTGCCTCGGGCACTGCCAGAAGAGGCTGTGCCTGCCCAGCTGGGATTGAGCTGAGTTCCTGGGTGCGATCTGACCAGAGAGAAGGGGCAAGCTAGAGTTAAGCCTGCTCACGCACCCTTATTTTGAGTAGGGGCACCCAACGTGGGCCAGGTAGAGCATGGGCGCTGGTGCCCTATCTTATAGTGCCCGCCCTCAAGTTATACCACCCTGCACTTTTTTAAGAACAGAGGAACATGAGCCTGCTGAATGCCCAATGGGCACCGCCCAGCAACCTATTTTCACAGTGGCCGACCAGATGCCTCAGTGACTCCTCCGACGTCTTGACACCACGCGCATGACGTTGGCATGCATCGCGCAACGTCGACCCCTGCATTCTCCTTCAGAAACTGCCGCCTCTGGGAAGAAGGCACCGGCTGGGGAATCCCCTTGGGAACCCCCATGGGAAGAAGGCTCCGAGCCAAGGGATTGGTGGTCAGACAGTGAGTGGTCAGAGGCAGAAGAAGGAGCAGATTGGGAGGAGAAAGAAAAAGAAGAGGTAACAGGGTTTAGTGATCAGGAAGAGGCTGTAGCAGAGCACAGTTCAGACTCCCAGGTGGTTGTTGGGGCTGGAGAGGAGGTGGAGATAGGCGACACTCAGAGTCGAGTGTGGATTTCATGCTCTTTATTCAGCTCATAGTAGTGAGGAGGAATGGAAGTTCCCCCCAAAATATCTGCTTTTTATATATTATTTACACAATGGGCCGCACGTAATTGGCTAATTCCAGGATTCTCCTGTAGGCCAATCAGGTTGCGGATTCACCTCCACCTGGAGCTGGATTGGGTGGCTCCTGCGGACCAATCATACTGCTGCATTGTTCTAGGACCAATCAGACTGCTGCATTCTGAATCCTATTGTTCTAGGGTTCTGGTAAAGAAGCTGGTAAAATGCGGACTTGACTATGCTACCACGCAGTGGATTTGTAACTGGCTGTCTGACCGAACCCAAAGGGTGCTCATCAATGGTTCCTCTTCATCCTGGAGAAGAGTGACTAGTGGGGTGCCAGAGGGTTCTGTCTTGGGCCCGGTCTTATTCAACATCTTTATCAACGACTTGGATGATGGACTCAAGGGCATCCTGATCAAATTTGCAGATGACACCAAACTGGGAGGGGTGGCTAACACCCCAGAGGACAGGATCACACTTCAAAACGACCTTGACAGATTAGAGAACTGGGCCAAAACAAACAAGATGAATTTTAACAGGGAGAAATGTAAAGTATTGCACTTGGGCAAAAAAAAATGAGAGGCACAAATACAAGATGGGTGACACCTGGCTTGAGAGCAGTACATGTGAAAAGGATCTAGGAGTCTTGGTTGACCACAAACGTGACATGAGCCAACAGTGTGACGTGGCAGCTAAAAAAGCCAATGCAATTCTGGGCTGCATCAATAGGAGTATAGCATCTAGATCAAGGGAAGTAATAGTGCCACTGTATTCTGCTCTGGTCAGACCTCACCTGGAGTACTGTGTCCAGTTCTGGGCACCACAGTTCAAGAAGGACACTGACAAACTGGAACGTGTCCAGAGGAGGGCAACCAAAATGGTCAAAGGCCTGGAAACGATGCCTTATGAGGAACGGCTAAGGGAGCTGGGCATGTTTAGCCTGGAGAAGAGGAGGTTAAGGGGTGATATGATAGCCATGTTCAAATATATAAAAGGATGTCACATAGAGGAGGGAGAAAGGTTGTTTTCTGCTCCTCCAGAGAAGCGGACACGGAGCAATGGTTCCAAACTACAAGAAAGAAGATTCCACCTAAACATTAGGAAGAATTCCTGACAGTAAGAGCTGTTTGACAGTGGAATTTGCTGCCAAGGAGTGTGGTGGAGTCTCCTTCTTTGGAGGTCTTTAAGCAGAGGCTTGACAACCATATGTCAGGAGTGCTCTGATGGTGTTTCCTGCTTGGCAGGGGGTTGGACTCGATGGCCCTTGTGGTCTCTTCCAACTCTATGATTCTATGAGTCTATGATTCTAGGACCAATCAGACTGCTGCATTTTGGATCCTATTCAACTCATAACACTCCCCATCCTGCTGCGACCAGCTCCCCTCCCCTCCTTTCTCCTAGAACAGACGGAGAAATAAAATGGGCAGAGCAGAGGGTGTTTGCATGCAGACGCACCCTCAGATTGCGTGGGAAAGACCCTGGAGAGGAGGAGTCCTAGTAGAAACCGGGAAGGGGGGAGATGACCGTTGGTCCTTGCAGCCGCTTCATTGGGGCGAGACCTCCTAGAAAGAATTCCTGAGCCCACTAGGCCTGAGCTGTGGTTTATTTCCTTGAATGAAGAGTTACCTTCACTGGGTGATTCATTGTTTTGTGCTGACCTGCGCACCTGTCTCCATCCCTGACGGGCAGGCAGGTGGGGGCTGGCTGAGGGCTGCCTGTGGCTAGTGGGCCAGCGCCCCATTCACCCAAAGGACCAGATGACCTCTGGCAAGCCCAGGCCAGAGCGCTGCTTGGCATTTTGACCCCAGGAGGGCCTGTCCTAGGGGAGAACCTCTCAAGGGCTGAGGCCTAGGCGATGGCTCGTGTAGGGGGCCAAGTGACTCTTTTGAAAGTCACCGTCCTCCCCAAGGGGCCTCTTCTGGAAAGCATGTCAAGAGACCAGAGTTTCGACTGCCTCAGCCCGTTTTTAAAAACCACTTTCCAGCTGCCTCTGAATTATAAATGAAACACTTTGCTTTATTGTCATCCTGATTCCAGTGGCTTCCTTGGCAGAGCGGAGCAGCAGGGGGCCTCGTGGTGGACCAGCCGGGCTTGGCATCAAGGGCTCTTTTGCAAAAGGGGAAGGATTCAAACCGCCTCCCCCCCCCTCCTGCCCCCAAGCTCGCTTTTAAGTTCAGGTTATAGTTTGGAGGGGATTTTTGTTTTAAGCAATTAACGCAGCAATACTGAAGCGGGGGCTCCTGTCGTGCTGAGAGCTTGAATTTCCTTCCTGGATGCTGCTGGAGCCGAAAGCTTTCACCATAAAAATGAAACAACTCTCTGGGGACTTGGGGTTTTGCTGCAGCGGGGAAAAGAGGCAGGTATCAGCTGTCCTGCGCCACCCATGGGCCTCGTTGGCTGCTGAGATGGCAGTTGGTTGCCGGCGAGATCCAGACTCTGCGCTCCTGAAATGTTAGGTGCCGGCGTGGCGGCAGCACAGGGGAGAAAAAATGGACGCGTTCCCGATTCCAAGGGCTCCGGTGTGTGGATATGTGACTGACAGCGAGAGGAACGCAACACTTTTGGATGGCCTGGGAAAGTATCCCTCCTGGCTCTGCTGCTTTACTTACAGCACAGTTCTATACACATCTTCTCAGAAATGTGCCCCATTGAGCTGAAGGTAAAGGGACCCCTGACCATTAGGTCCAGTCGTGGCCGACTCTGGGGTTGTGGCGCTCATCTCGCTTATTGGCCGAGGGAGCCGGCGTACAGCTTCTGGGTCATGTGGCCAGCATGACTAAGCCGCTTCTGGCGAACCAGAGCAGCACACGGAAACACTGTTTACCTTCCCGTTGCAGTGGTACCTATTTATCTACTTGCACTTTGATGTGCTTTCGAACTGCTAGGTTGGCAGGAGCAGGGACTGAGCAACTGGAGCTCACCCTGTCGTGGGGATTTGAACCACCAACCTTCTGATTGGCAAGTCCTAGGCTCTGTGGTTTAACCTACAGCGGCATCCATGTCCCTTTCCCATTGAGCTAGAGCTCACTTAAGTGTGTACAAGACTGCCGTCAGGTTAATTAGCAAAAGTTCCAGCATTACGATGGTAAACGTGTATCTCATTGTGTTTGACAAACTGCACTGGTTGCCAATTTGCTACTGGGCCAAGTCATACTATTGGTATGTACACCACCTCAACTGCTTCAATTGGTGGAACTGGAACTGCTGCAGGTGTCACAGAACACCTGTCCCACATTTCTAAGAACTCAATTTTTTAGTGTGGAAGGCATCTGAACTCTGGAACTCCCTGCCTATTGACACTGGGCAAGCGCCTTCGCTGTACAGTCATACCTTGGGTTAAAGACGCTTCGGGTTAATCATTTCAGGTTGTGTCCCACGGCGACCCAGAAGTACCGGAAATGGTTACTTCCAGGTTTCGCTGTTCGCATCACAGATGACGTCACGCTCATGTGCAGAAGTGGCGAATTGTGACCCGTGCATGCACAAATGCACAGACGCGGGTTGCGTTCTGCTCATGTTGAGAACTGGGCTCCGAAATGGATCCCATTCGCAACCAGAGGTACCACTGTGTTCTTTTGGAAGCCTGCTAAAAACATTTTTGTTTAGACAAGCCTACCCAGATACATAGAATGGCTTATTGTTGATTTTATGCTTTAAGTTATTAATGGGGTTTCTTTACTAACAATTTTATTGTTTTATTCTCTTTGTAAACCGCTTTGAGGTTTTTGGGATTTTTAACGATCATACTGTGTATAAATTTTATGAAATAAAGTAAGTAAAACAATCAGACTCTCTTTTATGCCATATGTGCCCAATTGCTGATGCAACAATCCAGAAATTAAGCTGGCTATTTTTTTGTTTGTTTTGCACAGGAGGGCAAAATTATTTGAAGGGAGCTTTCTCTCTCCCATTCTACTGTTGCAAGTGATCATCTCTCTGTCGTTCACTGCAATTTCCTGACTTTCACTGTAACTTAAAACACATACACACACACATCCTGTGACAATGTGCAGTTCTATATGTCAGCCACCTATTTGGATGTTTTTGAGTAATGGTTATGGTTTCTTAAGTAATGTGCAAGCATTACTCAAAAGCATCCAAATAGGTGCTTTATATATTGTGACATGCCACCCCAATCTCTGCTGGGAGGTGTGAGATTCCAGGGGCTGCAGAAGCGCTTACCAGGGTTTGTGTTCCCTTTTGAGACAGTGAGGCTCAGCGGAGACTGCAGTGTCTTTATGAAATATGGTTTATTTACACATATTTGCAACCTGTGTCTGGATGGAGAGAGTTCAGAGCATTCACAACTCAAGAGGGGCTGGCTTCCTGCAGGAACACAGCCTTGGACTCCAAGGACAGCAAAAAGCCATCCTCTGTAATTTATTTCCTCCATCCCATCATCCCCAACTCACATGCCCCTGCTTCTCCTTCTTGCCACTCTAAGGGCCTCCCGCCAGCCTACGTCACTCAAACTTGAAATCCTAAACCTGCCCCTCGTCTGCTACCATTGGCCTTTGCCTCTGCTGTTCACTCAGGGTGTGTGTATGAAATATACTCAGAGTCGAGAGTGGATTTCATGCTCTTTATTCAGCTCATAGTGGTGAGGTGGAATGGAAGTTCCCTCAGAATGTCTGCTTTATATACATTATTTACACAATGGGCCCCACGTGACTGGCTAATTCCGGGATTCTCCTGTAGGCCAATCAGGTTGTGGATTCCCTTCCACCTGGAGCTGGATTGGGTGGCTCCTGTGGGCCAATCAGACTGCTGCATTCTGAATCCTATTGTTCTGGGACCAATCAGACTGCAGCATTCTGAATCCTATTGTTCTGGGACCAATCAGACTGCTGCATTCTGAATCCTATTGTTCTAGGACCAATCAGACTGCTGCATTCTGAATTCTATTGTTCTAGGACCAATCAGACTGCTGCCTTTTGGATCCTATTCAACTCAGTACATAAGAGTGTATGTGGTGTGGAGGGCTCCACCCCTCTCCAGCCAGCCATACAGGTTTGGCCTGCCTTTGTTTGACCCTGCTAGATTCAGCGTCGGGCAACTTCCCTTAATACTGCATTAGGGCTTTAAAAGTCAGCACCCACACTCTGAATTGTGCTCGGAAACGTACTGGGAGCCAATGCAGATCTGTCAGGACCAGTGTTATGTGGTCTCAGTGGCCACTCCCAGTCACCAGTCTAGTTGCTGCATTCTGGATTAATTGCAGTTTCCGGGTCACCTTCAAAGGTAGCCCCACGGAGAGCGCATTGCAGTAGTCCAAGTGGGCGATAACTAGAGCATGCACCACTCTGGTGAGACAGTCTGTGGGCAGGTAGGGTCTTAGCCTGCGTACCAGGTGGAGCTGGGGGACAGCTGCCCTGGACACAGAATTAACCTGTGCCTCCATGGACAGCTGTGAGTCCAGAATGACTCCCAGGCTGTGCACCTGGTCCTTCAAGGGCACAGTTACCCCATTCAGGACCAGGGAGTCCCCCACACCCGCCCGCCCCCTGTCCCTCAAGAACAGCACTTCTGTCTTGTCAGGATTCAACCTCAATCTGTTAGCTGCCCTCCATCCTCCAACCGCCTCCAGGCACTCACACAGGACCTTCACTGGTTCTGATTTAAAGGAGAGGTAGAGCTGGGTGTCATCTGCATATTGATGAACACCCAGCCCAAACCCCCTGATGATCTCTCCCAGCGGCTTCATATAGATATTAAATAGCATGGGGGAGAGGACAGAACCCTGAGGCACCCCACAAGTGAGAGCCCAGGGGTCTGAACACTCATCCCCCACCACCACTTTCTGAACACGGCCCAGGAGGAAGGAGCGGAACCACTGTAGGACAGTGCCCCCTGCTCCCACCCCCTCTAGACGGTCCAGAAGGATGTTACGGTTGATGGTGTGAAAGGCCGCTGAGAGATCCAGCAGAACTAGAAAACAGCTCAGTAAGTCTCAGTGAGTTCAGTGAGGCTTCTTCCAAGACAAGTAAAGCCACTCCTACTGCCCTGCGATCATGGGGTGAAGGAGGTCGGGATAAAAATGTGCGAAACAAATCAATCTTTGTGAGCTTTGTAACATTGCTGGGCGTCTTGGCCAGCCTGCATAAAATGGACCATTCTGGTCTCATGGCCATGTGTTCCTCCTACTGCTTCACTCCCAAGGTGTTATGTGGTCTCAGTGGCCACTCCCAGTCACCAGTCTAGTTGCTGCATTCTGGATTAATTGCAGTTTCCGGGTCACCTTCAAAGGTAGCCCCACGTACAGCGCATTGCAGTAGTCCAAGAGGGAGATAACTAGAGCATGCACCACTCTGGCGAGACAGTCTGTGGGCAGGTAGGGTCTCAGCCTGCATACCAGATGGAGCTGGTAGACAGCTACCTTGGGCACAGAATTAACCTGCACCTCCATGGACAGCTGTGAGTCCAAAATGTCTCCCAGGTTGCGCATCTGGTCCTTCAGGGGCACAGTTACCCTATTCAGGACCAGGGAGTCCCCCACACCAGCCCGCCCCTGTTTCCCCAAAACAGATGGACCACTGACCTGATCCAGCAGGTCTTTCTAATATTTTTATGATAAAACTGTGCAAGTCTACACTTTTACCTTCTTCAACAAGGAGCCACTTTGCTGCTGCCAAGGCTTGTTTGGAATCTGACGCCTATTTCTATTCTTCCTTTGACTTCCCCTCCCCTTCTCTTTATTTGCTCCTCTTTTTTTACCACCCCTTAGAAATAAACAAGCAATTGTCAGTGCAGTCTGAGTACAGCCTAGGTAATTAATGGATTCTTCTGCTCTTGTAATAAACTGCACCCTCTTTCCCTCTAAGCCCTGGTATGCTGTTTGATTGTTAATTTCCCGCTGTAAGTGGCATTTGCCCAATTATGCAGCATGACTCTGAGTGAAGGACCCAAGTGCTTGCCAGCTGGGTTCCTGTGTACATCTGGGTGTGTGCATGGAGACAAGGAGGCTGTTCAGAATCCTGAGACGTCCGTATCCAGAGGGTCTCCAAGCTTGCACAGATTTATTCTATGGCCGAACGAGGAAAAAGAAAAGGAGAACAGAACAAACATTTGCTTTGAAAATTACATTTAGCCGAAGACAATGTACCAAAGAGAGAGAGAGGGAGAGCGCGGTGTTGATAAGAGAATGAGCCTGTTGCTTTCTCAAATAGGAATTTCAACTCTATATGCAACATTAGCTTGGGACAATTACGCTGAGTTGATTGACACACTGCCACCAAAGGAGATGTTGCAAGAGAAAGAGATGATTTTTTAAGAAAAAGAATGCTATGGGAAACCAAATGATTGATGCAGATTTTGTCATCGCAACTCAGAGCCTAGGGGGAGTAGATTCCATGTGGATGGGTGGCACTTTCCTCTGGGAGGCCAAGAACATTCAGGTGCACCCAGAAGGCAATGGACTTCTGTGAAGGCCTGAAGCTCTTTGGCCTTTTTCTGAACTTAGCGACAAAAACATTCATGCACCTTTCCCCTTTCTGCCGGCTGAAGGCTTCCTTTACATAAAACTTCTTAAAACGGTTGTTGGGGTCCTCTTGTGTGTTTGTGCCAGACTCATATGGACATATCCTGCTCATGTGTCCACTGTTTAATAATAATAATAATAATAATAATAATAATAATAATAATTTATTTATACCCCACCCATCTGGCTGGGTTTCCCCAGCCACTCTGGGCAGCTTCCAACCAAATACAGTGGTACCTCGGGTTACATACGCTTCAGGTTGCATACGCTTCAGGTTACAGACTCCGTTAACCCAGAAATAGTACCTCGGGTTAAGAACTTTGCTTCAGGGTGAGAACAGAAACCGTGCTCCGGCGCCGCGGGGCCCCATTAGCTAAAGTGGTGCTTCAGGTTAAGAACAATTTCAGGTTAAGAACGGACCTCCGGAATGAATTAAGTACTTAACCCGAGGTACCACTGTATTAAAAACAATACAGCATCGAACATTAAAAACTTCCCTAAACAGGGCTGCCTTCAGTTGTCTTTTAAGAGTAAAATAGTTGCTTATTGCCTTTACATCTGCTGGGAGGGCATTTTACAGGGCGGGTGCCACTACTGAGAAGGCCCTCTGCCTGGTTCCCTGTAACCAGGGTGAGGTAACCACAGTGAGGGAGCCGCCGGAAGGCCCTCGGTGCTGGACCTCAGTGTCCAGGCTGGAGACGCTCCTTCAGGTATATAGGACCGAAGCCGTTTAGGGCTTCATGTTTGGCTTCATGCTACGTGTGTGTGTAGGATTATCGACATTTACCCTGCTGTGTGTGTCTGTCAGCGGGATTTTGAATGGGAAAAGAAGTCCCCTTGCTCTTCTGTGGAATGTGAGAGGGATGGGCTGGATGCTATCTCTTCCCCAGAACCAAAATTAACACCCCCTCCCACCACCGAATGGTCCTCACTTCAAGATTAGAGGAGAAAGGAGGGCTGGTGGCAGCCAATGTCCATTTTGTGGAGCCCTGGGCTTCTCTTCGTCTCTGTGCCGGTGAGGACGGAGCTTGCAGTTCTTTTCCAGGGACCACAAATTAGAGGAAGGCATTTCCTGGTCCAAACCGGAGGTCTGTTGCTGCTGGTCACTTTTTGAAAAAATGCTGCGATAAAAATCCTCAGAGGTTTTGGTCTGAAATGATGTTCTCATTTCTTTTTCTCATTTCACAGTCAAATGAGGGCACTACGTTTGGTTGGATGTTTGTCGAGAGTCACCGGGGGCCGAGGTTATATTGTGTTCACATTGTTTCTTGGCACAGGGGCATCATTAACGCAGAGGGGTAGAAGAAGTACTGAGATGGCCCCTCACAAGTCAAGCAGGGCAGGTGGAATTTCCTCTCCACATCCAGCCACTTCTAAGGTGGTTCTGTTACCATCCCAGACAGCACAGGGGTTTCTAGCCTGGAAATGAGCTGGAGGTGCCATATCGCAGCATCTTTTTCCATCAATGTGTTTGTTACCCAGAAATCACCACAAACAAACAAATAGCACCCCACTTCTTCCAGGAGATCACCGGCAAGAGAAACAAACACAGAGCAGAATCAATGTGCTATGTTTGTTTCACATTTTATCATATGTGGTGGGATTGCAAGGTAATTAAAAAAAATTGGGAAATGATATACAACGAATTGAAGAAAATGTTCCATATAACATTTGTTAAAAAACCCGAGGCATTTTTGTTGGAGATTGTAGGGAAAGACCTGCCAAAAAAGTTTAAAAACATCTTCATGTATGCGACAACGCCCGCGAGAGTTCTGATAGCACAAGGATGGAAGACTGAAGAAACCCTAACTAAAGAATCATGGCAAGAAAAATTGATGGACTAAGCAGAACTGGCAAAACTGACATATAAGTTACGGGGCAAGGATAACTGTAACTTTAAGGATGAATGGGAACCTTTTACAAAGTATCTGAAGATACAACAAAGCGAATTGGACTCCTTGGCAGGTTTTGAATAAACATTCACAAACTTTTTATTGATAATAATCAGCTAAATAGTTTGAGGATCTATACAACTTTGTAACATGCAGAAAACAGCATTCTTAGAGAAACCAAAGACTGGAACTGAGGGAAGTTGGGGTGGGGGTGGGGTTCTGTGTGGGAGGGGGAAGGAGGAAAAATGGGGGGGGGAATAAGGATGATATGTTTTTGGATAATATGTATTGTTATAATTTTGAATATTTTTTTTTTAATGTGTTATGTTTGTTTCAGATTGCCTAAGCCAGATTTCCCCATCCTGGTGCCTTCCAAATGGCTTGGACTACAACTCCCATCAGCCCCAGCTTGATGTGGCCCTGTTGGCTGGGGCTGATGGGAATTGTAGTTCAAAATCTCCAGAAAATATTTAAGTACACCTTCCCCAAAAAACCAGAAGCCTTTTTGTTAGGTTTGATGGGGAAATAAATTAAGAAAGTTGATCAAATACTTTTTAAGTACGCCACAGCAGTGGCAAGAAACATGCTCGCCCAAAACTGGAAATCACAAGAAATTCCTACTATTGCGGAGTGGCAGACGAAAATGATGAGTTATGCAGAGCTAGCCAAACTGATGGGAAGAATCTGGGATCAGGACGATCAGAGGTTTCCAGAAAGTTGGAGTAAATTTATGGTGTGTATAAAGGATAATAGTTCCCGGGGACTGATTTGCAAATCTGGGGACATTCTGGGGACGGAATTTGTCCGGGGACAGATTTGCAAATCTGGGGACGTCTGGTAACCCTACAGTAGATCTACTCTGAACAGAAGCTAGTTAGATGCATCCCACAATCGCAAAGGAGCCACAATTCCAAATGGTTGTGGCAAGCATTTAAATTTACTCAAAAGCATTGGACTTAAAAAAAAAAAATCCATCAAAGATCTTGGGACCTTGACAATTCAATGTTCTTCATCATGCACAGCTCTTCTCTTGAATTTCTGCCATGTTGGACGGCAGGCATAAGCAGGTCGCTGTCTCCATAGTTCTTTGTATCTGTAACTTGAATCAGACGGAGAATGTATATTATGCATTAAAAATGTCCCTTATATGATGGGCCAAAGGAAAAAAAGCCAGGGAAACGTTTTGTCTAGATTAACATTTTGTTCTGATCAAGAAGTCATCTGTTTTTTGTTAAAGGCATTTTGTCCTTTTGTGACCTATAATGCATCAGTTTAACAGCAAGGAAACTTACTGTGAAAGAAACAGAAAAGATCAGGGCAGAAACTGCTGCAGACGTCTAAAAGGCAGTGCTTTTTTCTGGTGGTACGCACTGGTACGCAGCAGCACCAACTTTTTTCCCTAGGAAAAAAGCACTGATCACAGGTATTTTTTAGATTCGTTTAATTTGGGATTCAATGGTACTGGGAAATAAGCAAATTATTTTAACTTAATTATTTCACTGCAACTTGTATAACTAGATTTTTTATACTGGAAATGTTACATTGAAACTTTCATCGAAAATTGCTAAAGCTTTCAAGGGCTAGTAAAATAAAGCTGATGGCAATTATATTGATCATAGACTGAGCCAGTTTCTTCAACCTTCTGTGTCAGTTTCATTACTTACGTTGGTGAACCCACATAAGATGGGCATTATAGATGTTCAGATACTAGGAGAAACTGAAACTAGAGGACAACCGCACCCCTGGCAGTTTCCTTCTCAGGTCATTCCCAGATGTTCTTCAAAACACTCCGTAAGAAAACATAAGGCCTTGAGTGGGAAATCTGGTACCAGGACAAGGTCTGAAGACACAGCTCCATGTCAGTGAAGGAGCCAAGATGGGATATAGATAGATGAACCTGGGGCTTGGTGAACCAAAGGTCTAAGCCATGGGTAGGCAAACTAAGGCCTGGGGGCCGGATCCGGCCCAATTGCCTTCTAAATCTGGCCTGCGGATGGTCTGCGAATCAGCTTGTTTTTACATGAGTAGAATGTGCTTTTATTTAAAATGCATCTCTGGGTTATTTGTGGGGCCTGTCTGGTGTTTTTACATAAGTAGAATGTGTCCTTTTATTTAAAATGCATCTCTGGCTTGTTTGTGGGGCATAGGAATCCATTCATTTTTTTGCTTCAGAATATAGTCTGGCCCCCACAAGGTCTGAGGGGCAGCGGACCGGCCCCCTGCTGAAAAAGTTTGCTGACTCCTGGTCTAAGCCCACTGCTTGCGCTTAGCACATTTTCAACTAACATCTCTGTGTGGTCGTGTGTGTTCCCCGGAATGCTTTGCATGGGGATAGAATCTTAGAATCAAGGAGTTGTAGAGTTGGAAGGAACCAGAGAGTAATCTAGTCCAACCCCCTGCAAAGCAGGAATAATAGCTAAAGAACCCGCGATGGATGGCCACCCAACCTTTGCTTGAAAATCTCCAGCAAAGGAGAGGCCGCCATTTTCTGAGAAAGTCCTTCCCACTGCCAGACAGCTGACATCTTGATAGTGTGCATTTCAGAGATGACTAAGGGGTTCATCCAGACTTCCTTCCAGGGAAAACCTGCTCTTTAGCAGTAGATTGGAACAAAGGCGAATCAGGGAAAACCTGAATTGCTGTTTATTCCGACTGAGTGAGAAGCGTCGGGAGATGAGGAAGTCTGGATAAACCCAAAGTGGTAAAACACAAATTTCCTCTGGGAAAGCAGCGGAACAACAACAACATGTTATCCCACAACATGGATAAGCTATGTTAATTACTTCCCCCGGCTTATTTTGTGGACGGTATATTGCGAGGAGAAATTTAAATCCAGAAGAGGTAAAACACTCCAGAAGAGGTAAAACACAGAAGAGGAAAAAAACTCCAGGGGAAGATGGGTGCAGAGGCTGTCGCTGCCCAGGGGTTGGTGGCCATCCCTGCTTCCTGTGTGAACATGTTCCATCATTTATAAGAAGAGCCTGGTTTCCCACAACTGGTATTAAGAAGCATTGCTGCCTCCATCCATAGTTTTAAAGCCATTTAGCTGGGTGATGGGGAGCAACTGAGCTGTCTGTGCTCAAAGTGTGCCTGGGGGTGGTGGTGAAATATACTTGGATTCGAGAGTGGATTTCATGCTCTTTATTCAGCTCATAGTGGTGAGGAGGAATGGAAGTTCCCCCAGAATGTCTGCTTTATATACATTATTTACACAATGGGCCCCACGTGATTGGCTAATTCCGGGATTCTCCTGTAGGCCAATCAGGTTGCGGATTCCCTTCCACCTGGAGCTGGATTGGGTGGCTCCTGTGGACCAATCAGACTGCTGCATTCTGAATTCTATTGTTCTAGGACCAATCAGACTGCTGCATTCTGAATCCTATTGTTCTAAGACCAATCAGACTGCTGCATTTTGGATCCTATTCAACTCAGTACATAACGGGGGGAACAGACATTACAGGAAGTACAAGCCGCAAAAAGGACTAGGGCCAGGGGTCAGCAAACTTTTTCAGCAGGGGGCCGGTCCACTGTCCCTCAGACCTTGTGGGGGCCGGACTATATTTTGAAAAAATATATGAACGAATTCCAGTGCTCCACAAATAACCCAGAGATGCATTTTAAATAAAAGCACACATTCTACTCAGGTAAAAACATGCTGATTCCCGGAATATCTGCTGGCTGGATTTAGAAAGCAATTGGGCCAGATCTGGCCCCCGGGCCTTAGGTTGCCTATCCACGGAGTAGGCCCTCTTCATTCCTCCCCCTCCCTGTCAACACTGAAAGTCTGGCTGACTTGGAGGAGAGCAGGTGTTCATGGTTAACAATTAATCACTAATTCTTAACCAAGCCAACCTGTGGTGCTGTTGTTCATCATGTGTTCATTAATGCAGAAAACTTCCAGCCCGCCCTTCTGAGGCAAGTGTGGTCTGCAAGAATCCCATAAAAAGAAAACCAACGCGAGAGCAAAAAATAATGGAAACAAACGTGGCAGATAAAAACATTTCAGAATGAGGATCTGCCAGTCAAAAACCGTCAATAGTTAATTAATAGCCACCATGTGTTGCTATTCGTTCACATCCATCATTTGCAGCTATTCATTCTCATTAATGCATCCTGGTGTCTCCTGTAGGGGGTTAGTCAGTCTTGGCTCCTAAGAGTACTCTGAGCCAACTGTCGGGTGTGCAGGGGTGGGGGGTATGTGGTAGATGTCCTCCCTTCATTAAAAAAACAATTAAACATTAATATAATTATACAGAATTACAGTGGTGCCCCGCAAGACAAATGCCTCGCAAGACGAAAAACCCGCTAGACGAAAGGGTTTTCCGTTTCGGAGGCGCTTCGCAAAACGAATTTCCCTATGGGCTTGCTTCGCAAGACGAAATGTCTTGCGAGTTTTTCCCGACTTTTTTCCCCTTTCCCCCCTTTTTTCTAAGCCGCTAAGCCGCTTATCCGCTAAACCGATAAGCCGCTAAAAGCCGCTAATCCGCTAATAGCGCTAATCCGCTAAGCCATCAATGGGCTTGCTTCGCAAGACGAAAAAACCGCTAGACGAAGAGAATCGCGGAACGGATTCTTTTCGTCTTGCGAGGCACCACTGTATTACAAACTTGGGAAGACAGGCAAACTAGTATCAGTGTACTGGAAGAAGCAAAGATTACCAGTGTTGAAGCAATGATATGTCAACATCAACTTCGTTGGACTGGTCATGTTGAGCGGATGCCTGATGATCGTCTTCCAAAGCAACTACTCTATTCCCAACTTAAAAATGGAAAGTGTAATGCTGGTGGTCAACACAAGAGGTTTAAAGACTGTCTCAAGGCAAATCTAAAAAAATGGAGTATATAAACACTAACTGCGAAACACTAGCCTGAGAGCGCTCCAGTTGGAGAACAGCCTTTACCAAAGGTGTCATGGGTTTTGAAGACACTCGAACTCAGGACACAAGGGAGAAACGTGCTAGGAGGAAGGCATGCTTGGCAAATCCACACTGTGATCAACTCTCGCCTGGAAACCAATGTTCCCACTGTGGAAGGACGTGTGGATCCAGAATTGGCCTCCACAGTCACTTACGGACTCACTGTTAAAACCGTGTTTATGGAAGACAATCTTACTTGGCTATGAGGGATCGCCAAAGAAAGAAGAAGAATTAAAAACATACAAATAATTACAATAAAAACATCACAGCGCCAGCCCTTTCATTTAATGCAGTCACTTCCCAAAGCCTGTAGGAAAAAGCAAGTCTTCATTTGCTGGTGGAAAGACAGCAAGGAGGGGGCCAGTCTGGATTCTCTAGGGAGGGAGTTCCAAGTCTGGGAGCAGCCACCGAGAAGGCCCTGTCCCACGTCCCCACCAAGTGTGGCTAGGAGGGTGGCAGGACTGAGAGAATGGACTCTTGTGAAGACCTCAAAACCTGGGCAGGTTCATATGAAGGATCTTTATGGAGCCTGGAGCTGTCATCCTGAATGGTTTGCAGATGGCTGTTTGCAGAGCATTCATTCTGGTTTACAAGAGGGGATGTCTTTTTTTAAAAAATAAATAAATAAATATTGATACAGCAAGAAAAAAAGAAAGAAAAAACACAAATACCAAATTACACACAGGAATAACCATAGAAACATAATTTTCTTAACAAACAATAAAACATAAATTGGTCTTAACTCTAAAGACCAAACCTCCCATCTATTCCATATTTTGATTTCATATTACCTATTGCCAATACACACTTTTATCATAATTAAACTTTTTAAAATATATTTAATTTCTTCTATCTACCTAGGGCTTGCCTATCAGAAGGTTGGTGGTTCGAATCCCAGTGACGGGGTGAGCTCCCGTTGTTCGGTCCCAGCTCCTGCTCACCTAGCAGTTTGAAAGCATGTCAAAGTGCAAGTAGATAAATAGGTACCGCTCCGGCAGGAAGGTAAACGGCGTTTCCGTGCGCTGCTCTGGTTCACCAGAAGCGGCTTAGTCATGCTGGCCCCATGACCTGGAAGCTGTCTGCGGACAAACACCAGCTCCCTTGGCTTATAGAGCGAGATGAGCGCGCAACCCCAGAGTCGTCCACGACTGGACCTAATGGTCAGGGGTACCTTTACCTTTACCTTGCAACCATTACTGAAGTTCCTCAAATGCTTCAAAAGGGGAGGTCTTATTGCGCTGTGTCAAGCAATTGTCCAGTGCATTTTCCCACCGCTTCCTTTCTTAGAAAAAGCATGGGGTTCTTTTTTTTTGGGGGGGGGAGGGGAGCAGTTTTGCTGTGCAAAAGCACCAGATCCACTTTGTGCATCAGTTTGCTGCTGTTAATGTCACCGAATGCAAAAAAGCAGCAGCCTGGAAGGGCCCCAGGATGCTAAATGTTGCTGAGGCACCCCTGGAGGCTATGAGGCAGAGGCAACCCGGGGCTGGCAGAAGAGCAAACAGGAGCCTGCAAATGAAAAGGCCCTCAGAGAGGCGCTGCTTGTCATCAGGTGAGGAACCTAACCTGATTAGAGAGTTCCCACTCGGATTGTGTTACACTGAGCCTAATGCATTTCAGAGCTTGGCTCATCAAAACAGAGACTTAGCCCAGCTCTGCATCCAGAGGCAGCTGTGTGGCAGGAGCCGCTCAGCTGGGGAACAAATGTGTATGTGTGTGTGAGAGAGCAAAGCCCAGGGCTTCGATCAGATTGTGGGGAGAGTGCTATCGCTGCTGCTCTTGAATGAGAGCCACCTCCTCCATCGAAATGGCAGAAAACGATTCCAGGCAGGGAGGAGGAGGAGGATGACAGGGGTTGAGAGCATTAGAACACACTGTTAACGGAGAAATCTGAGGGCTCCCTTGGACAAAAAACA
The DNA here is from genome assembly GCF_951804945.1 of Podarcis cretensis. Lineage (NCBI taxonomy): Eukaryota > Metazoa > Chordata > Lepidosauria > Squamata > Lacertidae > Podarcis > Podarcis cretensis. The sequence goes on along the minus strand of NC_137177.1, from coordinate 87,566,715 downwards.
AAGGACACCAGCCAGGAATACCAGAGCAAAACAGCAGCCAGTAGGCTTGATCTTTATTGAAGACTGTCGCAACAGGACTCCCACCTGCCATAAGGTGAAACAAAATGGAAGCCCAGAACAAAAGAAGACCCCAACTTTTATTAGTTACTAATCCCCCAAGTTACACCCCTAGAACTACATCACAACTACATCATTGACACATCACAAAAAGGAGGGATTGAAGGAGGGGTTGTGGAAGTAACCTGAGTACCTTGTCACCTGGCTGGTTCCTCCTTTCCCCCTCCCCATGAGTCATTTCCAGAGGACAAAGGGGAGCTTGCAGTTTCCTGCCCCCAGAGGGAAGATCTGATCATTGTCCTTCGTTCCAGTCCGTGCTGAATCCACTCCTATATGCAAGTCCTTTGTGACCTTGATGGTCTTCGGTCTAGGACCATCAGGGTTGGCATAGCAACTGGGCAGGGCTCCTGTGTATGTGCTGGTATGCTCAAGGGATTATGGCTGCCCTGTACCAAACCTTCCTCATTTTGTAGTCCTTCCATCATGGAGTAAAATAAAAGTAGAACAGTGCAGATCCGATGTATGGTTGATTTTCTATAAATTTATAACAGAAGCATAGCGTATGTAGTGTGTGTGTGAAGTTTGTACAAACTGAATGATTTGGGGGGGGGGGGTGTTCCTGCGACAAGAGCCAACTCCTCCATCAAAATGGCAGAAAACGATTCCAGGCAGGAAGAAGGAGGAGGAAAGGGGTTGAGAGCATTAGAACATACAAAGAGCCTGTTGGATCAGGCCAACCAGTGGCGTAGCGTGGGGGGTGCAGGGGGGGGCCGGCCGCACCGGGCGCAACATCTTCGGAGTCGCCGAAGAGCCTCGGCCGCAGGCTGTAGCAGAGCCCCATGTCTCGCGGAACCGACGAGCTGTGCGCGCGTCTGGGCTCAAGGCGTCCGGCAGGCAGCGGCTCTCAGCGCTCGCCGCGGTCCCTGCGCGTCAGGGCCGCGGAGGGCGCGCCAGGCAGCCCCTCCTCACAGCCCCACCGCCGCCGCCGCTGCAGCTGCTGGGCCATGTTGCATTTTCCTCGCCTCTCTGCCCTCCTCCTTCTCTGGGCAAGCGGCGTTGTTTGGGCGGCAGCGCCAGCGGCAACTCGCCTCAGATCACCTGACACGGACCTGCCGCCGCTGCCGTGGCTACCTTACCGTAAATACCCCAGCCCAGGCAGCAGCAAGAAGAAGCTGGCAGCGGCGGCAGGTTAGGGGTTAGGGGTTAGGGGCGCAAATTACTTGCCTTGCCCCGGGTTAGGGGGCGCAAATTACTTGCCTTGCCCCGGGTGCTGACAACCCACGCTACGCCGCTGAGGCCAATGGTCCATCTGGGGGAGTGCCCTGTTCTCATGGTTGCCTACCAGATGCCTGTGGGAAATTCTCAGCCCAAGCACAAAAGCAACACTCTCCCCTCTTGCAGTTTCCGGCAACTAGAATTGAGAAGCATTGCTGTCGCCGACCTTGGAGGCAGAGCAAAGTCATTCTGGCTGGTAGTCATCAACAGCCCTTGATGAATCTATCTGGTCCTCTTTTAAAGCCATCCAGATTTGTGAGCATCACTGCCTCCTGTGGGGGCGAGTTCCACAGTTTGCTATGTTCTGTTTTGTGAATGGAGGGGGAAGAACAACAAGAGGTGCTTCATAACCTTTAAACTTTGGTTGGTTAAGTTTCCTCTTCTATTTTTCATTGTTTTGGAAACAATACAGTTGGGATTGCAAGTGAATGATAAGCCAACCATTTAGAGGGAAATAAAGGTAAAGGTAAAGGGACCCTGACAATTAAGTTCGGTCGCAAACGACTCTAGGCTTGTGGCGCTCATCTCGCTTTAAAGGCCGAGGGAACTAGCATTTGCCTGCTTCCACAGACAATTTTTCCAGGTCCTGTGGCCAGCATGACTAAGCCACTTCTGGCGAAACCAGAGCAGTGCACAGAAACACCGTTTACCTTCCCACCAGAGCGGTACCTATTTATCTACTTGCCCTTTGACGTGCTTTCAAACTGCTAGGTGGGCAGGAGCAGGGAGCAAGCAATGGGAGCTCACCCCGTTGCAGGGATCTGAACCACCGAACCTTCCGATCAGGAAACCCAAGCGGCACAGGTGGTTTAACCCACAGCGCCACCTGCACTGTGGAAATACAGAGAAATACAGGGTCCCAAACCACCTCAGATTTGTCAGTTGTGGGCATGTCAAGGCCCTGCCTGGGAATCTTGGAGAGAGAGATATTGCCTTAGCACTTCTTTCAAACTTAGCTAACCAGAATGTGGCAGCTAGACTGGTGACTGGGAGCGGCCGCCGAGACCATATAACACCGGTCTTGAAAGACCTACATTGGCTCCCAGTATGTTTCCGAGCACAATTCAAAGTGTTGGTGCTGACCTTTAAAGCCCTAAACGGCCTCGGTCCAGTAGACCTGAAGGAGCGTATCCACCCCCATCATTCTGCCCGGATGCTGAGGTCCAGCGCCGAGGGCCTTCTGGCGGTTCCCTCATTGCGAGAAGCCAAGCTACAGGGAACCAGGCAGAGGGCCTTCTCGGTAGTGGCGCCCGCCCTGTGGAACGCCCTTCCAGCAGATGTCAAAGCGATAAACAACTACCTGACATTCAGAAGACATCTTAAGGCAGCCCTGTTCAGGGAAGTTTTTAATGTGTGATATTTTACTGTATTTTTGGTTTTTATGGAAGCCGCCCAGAGTGGCTGGGGAGGCCCAGCCAGATGGGCGGGGTATAAATAATAAATTATTATTATTATTATTATTATTATTATTATTATTATTATTAACCCCAATGGCAGAGGAGGAGGAGGAGGACATAATGAGTTACTCTGGCGTATGAATGAAGGGAAGGGTGGCAATGATGAGTGTTAACTCACAATCTAAGAAGCAGACCAGAAGTCATAGAAGCATATAATTGTAGAGTTAGAAGGGACCCTAAGAGTCATAGGGATCCGAGGGACCATCTAGAGCAGCGGTTCTCAACCTGTGGGTTCCCAGATGTTGTTGGACTACAACTCCCATCATCTCTGAGCTCTGGCCTTGCTAGCTTGGGATGATGGGAATTGTAGTCCAACAACATCTGGGGACCCACAGGTTGAGAACTGCTGAATTCTAGACCAACCCAGGAATATGCAGCTGGCCCTTACAGCGATTGAGTTGTCAGCACCACGCTCCAACTGAGCTAACTGGGCTTGCCAGTCATCTAGTTCAGGCATCCCTAAACTCAGCCCTCCAGATGTTTCGGGACTACAATTTCATCATCCCTGACCACTGGTCCTGTTAGCAAGGGATGTTGTAGTCCCAAAACATCTGGAGGGCCGAGTTTGTGGGTGCCTGATCTAGTCAAACCCCGTGAAATGCAGGAATCACAGCTAAAGGATCACCCAAAGGTGGCCACCCAACCTATGTTAAAAAGGAGAGTCCACCACCTCCCGAGGAAGTCCATTCTTCCTAATGTTTTGCCAGAATCTCCTCTCCTGTAATTTAAATCTATTAGTTCAGATCCTCTCCTCCAGGTGACTGTCAGGAGTGCGTGCAGGAGCTGGGCCCTTTGACCAGTAAGGCTTTGCAGGACTGGGGCCTTCCTAAATTTGTTCCGGAGAAGCAAGGCGCGGCCACACAGGTGAGGCCGCTTGGTAATTCACTGCACCTGGTAGCAAGAGCCAGGAAGGGATATAAGGTCAGCATTTCCCTTTGGCTCTTTGCCACAGCAACATGTTTCCTGCCTTGCTGCTTCCTGATCCTTGGACCTCGGCTTCTTGACTCCTTGCTTCTTGACCTTCGGACCCTTGAGTTCGTGACTCCCTGCTTCCTGACCCTCGGACCCCTGGCTTCTGGATTCTCGTTCCTGCTCCCACCCCGCCATCTTGCCCCCGGTCCCGACGTCCTCAGCCAGGACTTCGATCGCCCGTAGACAGTGACAGCCCTTCAGATATTCGAAGATGGCTCTCATATCATCTCTCCAGACTAAGCCTAACCAACTCCCTCAAGCATGATTCCTCATAAGGCTTGGTTTCCAGCCCCCTCGACCACCTTTAAACCATTGGTGGTCCCAGGAGAGGAAGGGAGTGCGTGCTTTGATTTGCCCCTGGGAGCCAACCTATGGGGCAGTGGTTTGCAAACAAGGGACCTTTGAGTGTGAACCGGTGGGTTTCATTCTGCCTGTGCACGGCCACTGCTCTTTCCCACTTGGAGGCTCCGGCCTCCCCGCCCCCCCCCCCCTTCTCGGCTGTCTCCTCAGATTAGGCAGCTACTCTGTTACCACATGCTCTCTCTGGGCGGGCGCCGGTCCCGGGTGCCGCCACGGTGCAGCTCCAAACCGCATTAGTGGCTGGAGGAGGAGGCGGTAATGACATTACCCAGGAGGTATTAGAGGTGCTAAATGACAATCCCCATCCCTGATGCTGGGATTTATGTCAGTCAAACTGACAGGGCGAGGCAATACAGAGGCCTCCACTCGCAGAATTGCATAATTGGGGAGGCCTGGTTTTCCTCTCGCTCTGCCTCCCTGACACTCAGGTTTGTCTCTTGCTGCAGATGCGGGGAGGAAGAACTAGCAGGACAAAGAACTTGATGGGTGCTGCAGCCACAGGTGGAAAAGGAGGGCGAGAGCACTGCAACCCTAAGGATCTAAAAAGAGCCTGCCGGATCAGGCCAAAGGGACCCCATCTGGTCCAACATCCAGTTCTCACAGCCGCCAACCTGATGCCCGTGGGAAACCAGCAAGCACGATTTGAGCATAAGAGCTCTTCCCCTCCTATGGTTTTGTGCTGGTCCCGTGGGTTACCCGAAAGGCGAGGTCCAAGTCCGGCCTATGGTCAAAGGTGCAACATGGAGGCAGTCCATAGTAGCTGAAGCTGGGTGCAGGGCAGGGAGTCGGGTGAAATCAGGAACAGGCTTGCAAGCAGGGAGCCAGGGCGGGTGAGGAGCTCAGGCAGGAAAGCAGGACAGGGTTCAGGCAGGAACTGGCAACCAACAATGTTGCTCCCACAACCTGGGACTGGGGCTGGCCAGCTTTTATCTGCCCCGAGGCATAGGGTGGCCCTGATCCTCTGGTGACTCGCCTCTCCTGGCCTGGAGGCGAGCACTCCTCCTGCGGGAACTTAGTTCCCTCCGCCTCTCTGCCCTGAGCCTCTGCAGCTCAGGAGAGGTTGGAGGGTTACGGGACCCAGAGGCAACCTCAGCTTCCCCTGATGGGGCTGAGAGTGGAGCACCTGCAGGCAATGGGTCCTCCATCACCTCCGGAGCCAGAGCAGACTCAGCTGATGCCTGCACCTGAGGACCCAGCACAGGTGAGGACCCTTCAGGCTCATGCCCCAGCCCCGGCTCAGCTGGTTCTGGGGGTGGGGAATCCTATGCATGCTGGGATCCCTCAGGTTCTGCATCCGAGTCTGAATCCCAGGCCATCACAGGTTTCAAGCAACTTGGTATTCAGAATAAGGTTACGAGACGTTCCCGGGGACAGTCCCTGGATTTACAAATCAGCCCCCATACAAAATCCATTGAAGTTGAAAAGTATTCCCAGATTCATTGAAAAAAAATATCTGGTAACCTTAATTCAGTGAACCTCAGTCATTGCTAGTAAAGGTAAAGGTAAAGGTACCCCTGCCCGTAGGGGCCAGTCTTGACAGACTCTGGGTTGTGCGCCCATCTCACTTAAGAGGCCAGGGGCCAGCGCTGTCCGGAGACACTTCCGGGTCACGTGGCCAGCGTGACATCGCTGCTCTGGCGAGCCAGAGCCGCACACGGAAACGCCGTTTACCTTCCCGCTGGTAAGCGGTCCCTATTTATCTACTTGCACCCGGAGGTGCTTTCGAACTGCTAGGTTGGCAGGCGCTGGGACCGAGCAGCGGGAGCGCACCCCGCCGCAGGGATTCGAACCGCCGACCTTTCGATCGGCAAGGCCTAGGCGCTGAGGCTTTAACCCACAGCGCCACCTGCGTCCCAGTCATTGCTAGTAGCATGATCCAAAATCAAGGTGCACCTGTGAATGGCCAAGGTGCGGCTCGTTGACAGCAGTGAGCCTCCCTTGCCAAGCAACAATCAGGGTGTTTTTTTAAGAAGTTGTTTAATGACTGCCTCTTTCAGCAGGTCTGGGAAGGCTCCCTCACAGAGAGAAGCATTCGCCACCCCGCAAAGCCCATCGCACTGCCCTTCCCAGCTCGCTTTTATGAGCCAGGATGGGCAAGGATCAAGGAGACAGGTGGTTGGTTTCAGTCGTCCAAGCAGCCTGTCCACATCCTCAGAGGTAACACATTGGAATTGATCCCACGCAACTTGACTAGACAGGACTCTAGCACTCTCCCGCCCCGGCCCTGCTCCCATGGTGGAGTCTACCTCTTTCTGAATCTGAGCGACTTTATCTGCAAAAAACTTTGCAAAATCATTGCAGGAAATCTTGGGGGCCTTACCCAATAGTGCAGGTGGTTCTGCTAAATTGCGAACCACCTGAAAGAGTCTCCTGCTACTATTTTCTGCAGATGCAATAGAGGTGGTGAAGAATGTCCTCTTCGCCGTTGCTATCGCCACTTGCTAATTTGATCCCAAAATGTTGGAGGATATGGTAGGACATCCCTATTTTCATCAGAGGAAATGTTGTAGGGTATTCTGTTGACACCAAGCAGACACCTTCGCTGCACTGTTTTTGCCACCTGCTAAAAGCATTTAAAATCTGTTTTTAGTTTATTGCTATTTTAACTTTATGAAAGTCTTTCCCCCCCAATTTTTTATTAAATTTTCCACAATTATAACAAATATGACATAGAAAAAGACAGAAAGCATACCAAAGAAAAAACAATACAATACTAAAAAACAAAAACAAAACAACAACAATAAAAAAGCAGTCTTAATCCCATATCCCTTAAAACCCCAATTTTAATTGCATTGTTAATTGACTTCCCCAAATCCCTCCCTTCTGAATTTCATTGTATCTGCATGTAACAGCTTTCCAATATCATCCTTAAACTAAAAATATTTCCAGCTATTAACTATTTTATTCTCTTTTCTTACTGTTCTAAATCAAGCTTACTTAATTAAATCCTAATTTTTAACTTTATGAAAGTCTTAAATTAATTTTTCTTATTGATAATTTCATTTTTAATTTCTTTTTGTAAACAGCTTCGAGAAGTTTTTTTGTTTGTTTTACAATCAAATGGTTTATAAATTTTATGAAATAAATACATTAATAAGGTGCTGGGGCCAATTGAGCCCCCCCCCCCCCGGCATGGTCGACATTACTGAGCTGGAGGACCCAGGGGGGCTGGCTCAGCTGAAGGCAGCTTCCTATGTTCCAAAATAAGATGGAAACATCTGGTATATTTTCCTCCCAAATATTTTTTTGCATTTGTGGAACTAGGAAGAAAAATAATCAGGGAATCTCAGCGAATGCATTCTAATGAGGCTGCTCCCACCTTGCTCTTATTAAGGGCTAGACCAGTGGTTCCCAATTAGCTACCGTAATTACAGAGGACCCCCTGTTTTTCAAAAGCCAAGCCACGGACCCCCTTCTTTTGAAAATTTTGATAACTCTGTGGTAGTTACCTCTGCAAAGCAGTTTTTTTAACTAAACTGGGGCAGTCCCTAACAAGCAAAGGATTTCAGGTATGCTTAAAAACAGACTAGGGCTGAGCGATATCTGGTTTTCAACGCCGTGATATATCAGCAGCTAAACATCGTGATATTCCGATATATCACAATGTCTGAAATTAGAGATCAGGTGTGGGGATGAGGGAATCATAGAATCATAGAGTTGGAAGAGACCACAAGGGCCATCGAGTCCAACCCCCTGCCAAGCAGGAAACACCATCAGAGCACTCCTGACATATGGTTGTCAAGCCTCTGCTTAAAGACCTCCAAAGAAGGAGACTCCACCACACTCCTTGGCAGCAAATTCCACTGTCGAACGAACAGCTCTTACTGTTAGGAAGTTCTTCCTAATGTTTAGGTGGAATCTTCTTTCTTGTAGTTTGGAACCATTGCTCCGTGTCCGCTTCTCTGGAGCAGCAGAAAACAACCTTTCTCCCTCCTCTATGTGACATCCTTTTATATATTTGAACATGGCTATCATATCACCCCTTAACCTCCTCTTCTCCAGGCTAAACATGCCCAGCTCCCTTAGCCGTTCTTCATAAGGCATCGTTTCCAGGCCTTTGACCATTTTGGTTGCCCTCCTCTGGATACGTTCCAGTTTGTCAGTGTCCTTCTTGAACTGTGGTGCCCAGAACTGGACACAGTACTCCAGGTGAGGTCTGACCAGAGCAGAATACAGTGGCACTATTACTTCCCTTGATCTAGATGCTATACTCCTATTGATGCAGCCCAGAATTGCATTGGCTTTTTTAGCTGCCACGTCACACTGTTGGCTCATGTCAAGTTTGTGGTCAACCAAGACTCCTAGATCCTTTTCACATGTACTGCTCTCAAGCCAGGTGTCACCCATCTTGTATTTGTGCCTCTCATTTTTTTTGCCCAAGTGCAATACTTTACATTTCTCCCTGTTAAAATTCATCTTGTTTGTTTTGGCCCAGTTCTCTAATCTGTCAAGGTCGTTTTGAAGTGTGATCCTGTCCTCTGGGGTGTTAGCCACCCCTCCCAGTTTGGTGTCATCTGCAAATTTGATCAGGATGCCCTTGAGTCCATCATCCAAGTCGTTGATAAAGATGTTGAATAAGACGGGGCCCAAGACAGAACCCTGTGGCACCCCACTAGTCACTCTTCTCCAGGATGAAGAGGAACCATTGATGAGCACCCTTTGGGTTCGGTCAGACAGCCAGTTACAAATCCACTGAGTGGTAGCATAGTCAAGTCCGCATTTTACCAGCTTCTTTACAAGAATATCATGGGGCACCTTGTCAAATGCCTTGCTGAAATCAAGGTAGGCTACATCCACTGCGTTCCCTTCATCTACCAGGCTTGTAATTCTGTCAAAAAACGAGATCAGGTTAGTCTGACATGACTTATTTTTCAGAAATCCATGCTGACTATTGGTGATCACAGTATTCCTTTCTAGGTGCTCACAGACTGTTTGCTTAATGATCTGCTCCAGAATCTTCCCTGGTATTGATGTCAGACTGACTGGGCGGTAATTATTTGGGTCCTCTCTTTTCCCCTTTTTGAAAATAGGGACAACATTTGCCCTCCTCCAGTCTGCCGGGACTTTGCCTGTTCTCCAGGAATTCTCAAAGATGACTGCCAGTGGTTCTGAGATCACATCTGCCAGTTCTTTTAATACTCTTGGATGCAGTTCATCTGGCCCTGGAGACTTGAATACATCTAAACTAGCCAAGTATTCTTGTACTATCTCCTTAGTTATTCTGGGCTGTGTTTCCTCTACTGAATCTTTTGCTCCAAATTCTTCAGGTCGGGCATTGTTTTCTTTATCGGAGAAGACTGAGGCAAAGAAGGCATTGAGGAGTTCAGCCCTTTCTGTGTCCCCTGTTTGCATTTCACCATCTTCCCCTCTGAGTGATCCCACTGTTTCTTTGTTCTTCCTTTTGCTACGAACATACCCATAAAAGCCTTTTTTTGTTGCTTTTAACCTCTCTAGCAAGCCTGAGTTCATTCTGTGCTTTAGCTTTTCTGACTTTGTGTCTACACGTGCTGGCTATTTGTTTGAATTCCTCTTTGGTGGTTTCCCCCCTTTTCTATTTTTTGTAGCCATGAAGATTGAATGGGGAAGGGAGAAGAAGCAGAGTCATCTTCCACGGTATGTTGAGTGGGAAAGGATGGGGATAGGGAATGCATCAAGCTGGCCTCAGTGGGGCAGCCAGCGAAGAGGCACGTCCACTGTGGCTGCTGCTGCTTTCCTGCTGAGAAAAGCTGCACTGCCTCCGTGCCAGGGGAAGGTAGCACCAAGGTGCCTTGAATTGAGAGTGATCAGCTGCCCTGTTTTCCCTCAGCGTGAGGGAAGGCAGCTGAGATCAGCTGCGTTACTGGCTGAGATCAGGGCCGGATTTATGTTTGATGAGGACCTAAGCTACTGAAATGGGACGCGGGTGGCGCTGTGGGTTAAACCACAGAGCCTAGGACTTGACGATCAGAAGGTCGGCGGTTCTAATCCCCGCGACGGGGTGAGCTCCCGTTGCTCGGTCCCTGCTCCTGCCAACTTAGCAGTTCGAAAGCACGCCAAAGTGCAAGTAGATAAATAGGTACCGCTCCGGCGGGAAGGTAAATGGCGTTTCCATGCGCTGCTCTGGTTCGCCAGAAGCGGCTTAGTCATGCTGGCCACATGACCCAGAAGCTGTACGCCGGCTCCCTCGGCCAATAAAGAGAGATGAGCGCCGCAACCCCAGAGTTGGCCACGACTGGACCTAATGTTCAGGGGTCCCTTTACCTTTACTTTTTAAGCTACTGAAGGTAATGTGGCCCTCTATATGTCCAGCTGTCCTTTGTCAACAACAAATTGTCACTGTTTTTCTTGTTGTTGAATATATGTTATATGGCATGGGTAGGCAACCTAAGGCCCGGGGGCCGGATGTGGCCCAATCTCCTACTAAATCCGGCCCATGGACAGTCCGGGAATCAGCATGTTTTTACATGAGTAGAATGTCTGCTTTTATAAAAATGCATCTCTGGGTTATTTGTGGGGAATAGGAATTCGTTCATTATTTTTTTCCAAAATATAATCCGGCCTCCCACAAGGTCTGAGGGACAGTGGACTGGCTCCCTGCTGAAAAAGTTTGCTGACCCCTGCTATATGGTAATTTATGGACATAATAATGTAGGTATCTAAAGCCATTTGCACATGTTGCCATGCAAGCAGCCCATGCAGAATGTAGGCACCCTATATATAGAAAGGAGCAAACCAGTGATATTTCTGGGAGCAGGCTAGCAGGCGGGGCCCATGACTTACATCACAGGAGCCTACACAATACAAAACACTGTTGCTGTATGTAGGTTTTATTTTCTTTGTTTTTATCTTATATTTAGGAAATGTACATCCCGTTTTCCCCCTTTACATTTTATTGGGCACCCCCAAGAGAGTGGGGCTCTAAGCTATAGCTTGTTTAACTAATACGTAAATCCGGCACTGGCTGAGATCATTGTGCAGTATCGGCAGTGCCTTGAAATCGGCTGCTTTGTTCTGCCTTTCATGAGGAGCAATATATGGCTGGGTCAAAATCGTTATCACAGTGCGATTTCAAAACTGATTTTGGCCAGTCTGTTGGAAAATCACACTGCGCTAAAACAGACTGAGCCTCTTCAGCTTGCTGATCAGAAGGTCGGCGGTTTGAATCCCTGCGTCAGGGTGAGCTCCTGTTGCTCGGTCCCAGCTCCTGCCAACCTAGCAGTTCAAAAGCACACCAAAAAGTGCAAGTAGATAAATAGGTACCACTCTGGCAGGAAGGTAAATGGTGTTTCAGTGCGCTGCTCTGGTTTCGGTATTCCATTGCACCAGAAGCAGCTTAGTCATGCTGGCCACATGACCCGGAAAAACTGTCTGCGGACAAACGCCAGCTCCCTTGGCCTTTAAAGCGAGATATGCGCCACAACCCCAGAGTCGTCTGTGACTGGACTTAACTGTCAGGGGTCCTTTACCTTTTACCATGCAAAAATGGCAGAAATTTAGTTGGGGAGCAGGAGGCAAGGGATGGGACCATGGACCTCCTGGGTGCATTCCACGGATCCCCAGGGGTCCCCAGACCCCTAATTGGGAACTGCTGTGTTGGACTTTGCTAGCAAGATGGAACCACAATTTACTGTGGTGACCATCAGGTGCTCCTAAGGTTATAAGGGGGCATTGTGATGCCTTGCTGAAATATTTCCACACAAAGGAGGTGTCTGCCCTGTAGGAGTCAATTAAAAAGGTCACTCCGCCCCCCCAGCAAACAAAACAAGCAAAACAAGTTTTCTTCTTCATCACCATTTGGAAAAGATTTGTGTGGCTGCCTCCCACTCCACCTCCTATCTTAGCGAAGGAGGTAAGATTCTTCGTTACATATTTAATCTCTGAGCATCTGCAAAACACTTTCCCCAGGCAGGATCGTACTTCTTTCCTGCAAGAGACAAAGTGGCTCTTTCTTTTCTTAGAGGCCATAATAATTGTGAATGTTCGTCAACAAAGAACAAGGGCAATTTCTGAAAGCAGAGATTAATTTCCCGCAAAAAAAATGATTTCATCTAAAAACGTAGCATAAGAACATAAGAAGAGCCTGCTGGATCAGGCCAAAGGGGGCCCATCTGGTCCAGCATCCTGTTCTCACAGTGGCCAAACAGATGACAGTCCTGCAATCATGATTCGAGCAGAAGAGCCCCTTTCCCTCCAGCGGTTTCCAGCAACTGGCATTCAAAAGCATTACTGCTTCCAACTGGTTGTTGTTGTTGTTTAGTCGTTTAGTCGTGTCCGACTCTTCATGGCCCCCTGGACCAGAGCACGCCAGGCACTCCTGTCTTCCACTGCCTCCCGCAGTTTGGTCAAACTCATGTTTGTAGCTTCGAGAACACTGTCCAACCATCTCGTCCTCCATCCTCCCCTTCTCCTTGTGCCCTCCATCTTTCCCAACATCAGGGTCTTTTCCAGGGAGTCTTCTCTTCTCATGAGGTGGCCAAAGTATTGGAGCCTCAGCTTCAGGATCTGTCCTTCCAGTGAGCACTCAGGGCTGATTTCCTTATGAATGGATAGGTTTGATCTTCTTGCGGTCCATGGGACTCTCAAGAGTCTCCTCCAGCACCATAATTCAAAAGCATCAATTCTTCGGTGATCAGCCCTAATCTTCCGACATTTGGCTTCATTGGATGTTGCGAAAGAGGGAGGAAAAGGCTTTTCTCTGTGTGCTTTGTCCATTCCATGTGTTATGAGAATTATAAGGTCTAAGATATAAAATAAATGTTCATGAATGTAGCAGGCAAACACATACATAAATATATAAATCACATGCCTGAAACAGTACAGAAAAACAGTCCTGAAGCCATTTTGACTCTTTCAGTGACCTCAAATATTCCTCTGCAGTTTGGATGGAAATGGGGAAAGCTGCTCCATTGTCTCTGTGCTCACAAATCCTGCCTTAAGGGCACATTTGTGTATGAATAGGGTGAGCCTGTGATCTGGACTCAGGAACTAAAGTATTTTTCATCACAAAAGACTGGCCAGGCTGCCTGGTAGAGCAATCAGTGACCATTATCAGGTATCCTGCCAGACAGGATTCTGCTGTCGACCACCCCTTCTGTGATGTATGTTTGATGTAATGGAGGGTGGTTCTTGAGCTATAGGGTGGGCAGTTTCAAGTCTATATAAGGGCTTGCACACCAATGTTCTGCATTCGTCTCCTCCCTCCCTGTGTGAGGTGAGCAGGGGACCCTGTTGTAACAGTTTAATAGGCTTACTAGCTGCTTTGCTTCTCAATATTCTCTGGTTGGCCTCTGTTATATTCTCCTACCGATAGAGAACCTACATAAGGACTCTATATGGGCTCTTGGGTACCCCATAAGGGAAAAGGAGCAGTTTTTCTTATAACACTGTGCATGTTTTATAATCTTACATCCTGCCGCCTCTTCCGCATTTTTTTTCTCATCCACCTTGGCCTTCCAGCCACCTCTGTGCCCTGACACCCGTACACAGAGTACAGCTTTGTTTTCCTGCTCCCTGCAGGGAGACGTGGCAATTGCAAGGGGGCAACGGTAGGGTACAGAAGGGTTTTGCCTGTCTCCCGTACCCCCACCCATCTGACCCCTCCCCTCAAACCGAGAGAAAGGGCAGGCTAGCTAGAGATGGGGAAGGCCGGCACCTTTCCATCGCAAAGAGGATTTTTAAAAAGCTCACAATCTTGCTGCAGAAATGTCAGTATTTTCAGACTGGAAAAACGGAGAGAATTGAAACGGACAGATCACAGGGTTCATATACCAGGGGAGACAAATGGTTGGTAAGGGAGCCTGCCCAACTTTTCCTTGCAGAGAGACAGCAGCTATCAGGTTGGTGCTGCTAGTGAGCATATCTGACCTTTCTCCTCTGCCTCCTCCCTGTCCACCCCCACACTGGAAAAAATAGTACAGTGGTACCTTGGTTCTCAAGGGACACGGGTTGCACTGTGGGTTAAACCACAGAGCCTAGGGCTTGCTGATCAGAAGGTTGGCGGTTCGAATCCCCACAACAGGGTGAGCTCCCATTGCTCGGTCGCTGCTCCTGCCAACCTAGCAGTTCGAAAGCACGAAGTGCAAGTAGATAAATAGGTACTGCTCTGGCGGGAAGGTAAATGGCGTTTCCGTGCGCTGCTTTGGTTCGCCAGAAGCAGCTTAGTCATGCTGGCCACATGACCTATGTTTAAAAATCTCCAAGGAATCACAGACTCCTAGAATTGTTGTTTTTCGAAGGGACCTCCAAAGGGCATCCAGTCCAACCCCTTGAATTGCAGGAATGCCAGCTAATGCAAAAATCGTATGCAGAAGGGCCAGTTGGCTTGACACCTCCTCATCCCTCCCAGAGGGTCCTGCTTTCTGTGCCACTCACTGGCAGGGGATAATATATTTCCTCCCTCCCTCCCTCTTATTCCCATTTACATGAGACCCAGGCCTCTCCAGAGTCAGGGGATGGAGAGAAACCTCAGTGATGCCAGCTCTCCTCTGGGGCTCTTGACCAGGTCCTTGCCGAAAGCAGCCATTTCCTGCCCCTTCTTTATCGTCGCTTGAGTGAAATTAATTGGCAATTACTGGAGCTTCGTAAACACCCAGACAAGTGTTTCCTGTGAGGGCTGCCAAGGCCCAGCTGCGTTTCCTTCACATTCGCCATCGATCCCCTTGGCCTCCTCTGCTCATTTAACACCTCTTAGCTCATTAGTCGGTCACCCCAAACACCTATTGATCCAAGGAGGTCTCCTGGCCACTGGGGTTTTGCTCTGATTCCACGAATGCTGCCCCATAATAGGTGGGCACTTGCCATTCTCGCCCTCTGGTGCTTTGGGGTTCATCACCCCTGGAGCTTATTCCTATTCAGGGGTTGCTCCTGAGCAACACCCCCCTTCAACCTTCTTCCAGGGATCCGGCCCAATCTCCTTCTAAATCTGGCCCGCGGACGGTCCAGGAATCAGCGTGTTTTTACATGAATAGAATGTGTCCTTTTATTTAAAATGCATCTCTGGGTTATTTGTTGGGCCTGCCTGGTGATATAATAATAATAATAATAATAATAATAATAATAATAATAATAATTTATTTATACCCTGCCCATCTGGCTGGGTTTCCCCAGCCACTCTGGGCAGCTTCCAACAGAACACTAAAATACAATAATCTATTAAACATTAAAAGCTTCCCTAAACAGGGCTGCCTTCAGATGACTTCTAAATGTTTGGTAGTTATTTTTCTCTTTTACATCTGGTGGGAGGGTGTTCCACAGGGCAGGTGCCACCACCGAGAAGGCCCTGTGCCTGCTTCCCTGTAACTTGGCTTCTTGTACCAAGGGAACCGCCAGAAGGCCCTTGGCGCTGGACCTCAGTGTCCGGGCAGAACGATGGAGGTGGAGACGCTCCTTTAGGTATACTGGACCAAGGCCATTTAGGGCTTTAAAGGTCAGCACCAACACTTTGAATTGTGCTCGTAAACATACTAGGAGCCAGTGTAGGTCTTTCAAGACCGGTGTTATATGGTCTCGGTGGCCGCTCCCAGTCACCAGTCTAGCTGCCGCATTCTGGATTAGTTGTAGTTTCCGGGTCACCTTCAAAGGTAGCCCCACGTAGAGCGAATGCCTCGCAAGACGAATGCCTCGCAAGACGGAAAACTCGCTAGATGAAAGAGTTTTCCGTTTTGGAGGTGCTTCGCAAAACGAATTTCCTATGGGCTTGCTTTGCAAGACAAAAATGTCTTGTGAGTTCCTGCAGTTTTTTCCCCTTCCCCCCCTTTTCTAAGCCGCTAAGCCGCTTATCCGCTTATCCGCTAAGCCGATAAGCCGCTAAAAGCCGCTAAAAGCCGCCAAACCGCTAATAGCGCTAATCCGCTAATCCGTCAATGGGCTTGCTTCGCAAGACGAAAAAAACCGCTAGACGAAGAGAATCGCGGAACGGATTCTTTTCGTCTTGCGAGGCACCACTGTAGAAGAATGGATGTTTTTATTTAAAATGCATCTCTGGGTTATTTGTGGGGCATAAGAATTCATCACCCCCCCCCAAATATAGTCCGGCCCCCCACAAGATTTGTGGGACAGCAAACCTGCCCCCTGCTGAAAAAGTTTGCTGACCCCTGATATAAACGCTTTTCAGAAGAAATAACAACAGAAAGAGAAAGGATCCCAGCCTTTATTGCTACCCCTTTCATTTTGAGGGTGGGTGTGTGACCTCCTGCTGCACCCAATCCCTGCTATTGCAAAACCCTGGATATTTTGCTGATGGCTGATAACAAATAAAAAGAAAGGAGATTCCAACTAAACATTAGGAAGAACTTTGTGACGGTAAGAGCTATTTGACCGTGGAATAGACTCCTCTGGAAGGTGGTGGACTCTCCTTCCTTGGAGGTTTCTGAACAGAGGTTGGGTGGCTGTCTGTCAGGGATTCTTTAGCTGTAGGACTAGATGACCCTTGGGAATCCCATCCTGTGGGATGTAAACACAGGAGCAGTCAATGACAACATTCCTAGAGTGTACATGTTAGAACATGGGGAGGGATGTCTGTCTAGCAAGCAGGTAAACTTCCTGGGGACGGACTTCCTCCGCATGTGACCAGAGGTGGGTGTGGCCTCACCTGTGCAGGTAAATGATAAAAGCACAGGGCAGGCAGCCATATCTCTCTCTCTCATCTTCATCTTCTGAAGGAGCAACATGCCCTCTTGGCTCTCAGCCAAGAGAGGACAGTACTATCTTCCTATAAGATAGATTCTGAGTGTATTTTACCTTTTAAAGCTGTCTGCCTTTTGGGATCACATTGTGAACAGAACGTGAGTAAACTCTTTTATACTTTTATAAAGACTGTGTCGTGTCTTGTATTTTAAGAGGGAACAAAGGGGAAATTACCAGAGTAATTATTATAGAGGTTCTAGCGAACCTGTGCAGACGTTACCGTTGCGAACTTAAAGGGGAATGTATATAAACTCTGCTGATATTTTGGGAACTTGTTAGTGCAAGTTGGATTAGGATATAATCTCACAATATATCCTCTCCTGCACCCCTGAACATTCCCACACATCCAACATTACCATTCACTCTCCACAGGTAAGACAAGAGAGCTCTGTGTCTTGCAAGACGACTGAATATCCATTTGGCATCTGGATTGTGGCCTCCTCTTGGATCAGCTTGGTGCCAGATTCCTTGAATCTGAGCAGAGATGGCCTTGGAAGATAGAGTGTGACAAGAGAGCCCTTGCAGGTGAGTGGCAGGTGCACCCTTGTGCTGAGCCTGGCCTTGGAGCTGTTTGGTCGTACCAGGGGCAGGGAGCTAGTCCTGGACTGGCAGTTCAGCTGCGCCGCTGCCCTCTTGCACGAGTGCAAGAGCTCTTTGGCTAATTGTTTCCGTGTTTCACTGCCCGTCAGCCTGGCATATTCCCCCCCCCCAGCTCCTGCTGAATACTTGACGAAGGCTAAAATAACAATAAACTGCATTAAAGCTGAGCTGATGGAGCCCTGGAGAGTATTTCAGCTCTCGAGATATTGCACAGCCATCCTCCTTGTTCAATTATGGAAATACCATTAACGGGATCAGCCTGACCCTAATGATGACTAAGAGGGAAAGACAAGAACTGCTGAAAAAGATTGAGTGGGGGGGGGGAGGAGGAGGGCTGGGGGAGGATGCTGAGGAATGAGGAGACCAGGGGAGTGGGGAAGAGGCAGGCAAAAGGACACATTTCCCTCTTCTGCAAACAGAGCCTCTTTGTTCCACGTCACCCCAATCTCTGAGCAGCATGAGATTCCAGTGGTTCCAGGCACTTAACCAAGTTCTGGTTTCCTTGGAATGAAGGCGAGTGAAGTCTATAAACCTGAGCATAAGATGGAGGAGCCGACAGCATTAATACCCCACAGATCTTAGTTCTCCATTAGTCATAGCTTTGGATCTAGCACAGTCCAAGCAGGTCTCTACATCTCCAGTTTCCAGTTTGCGTCCAGGCTCAGCTCATGCAAATTCCCTGGGCTGGAAGGGACTCAGGTCGTCGTCCAGACTGTTGTTATTGTTGTTTAGTCATTTAGTCGTGTCCGACTCTTCGTGACCCCATGGACCAGAGCACACCAGGCACTCCTGTCTTCCACTGCCTCCTGCAGTTTGGTCAAACTCATGCTGGTAGCTTCGAGAACACTGTCCCACCATCTCGTCCTCTGTCGTCCCCTTATCCTTGTGCCCTCCATCTTTCCCAACATCAGGGTCTTTTCCAGGGAGTCTTCTCTTATCATGACGTGGCCACCTCCCCAAACTTACAATACTCTTTAAGGATGTAGCAGGAGGATGGGGCCCTACTCTGCAATCAACGAATCCTTCACAATTCTGGAAATGTTGGGTATAAATTAAGGTTACCAGTCCCCCCCCCAATGAATCCGGGGACACTTTAATTAATTACTACACGTTCGGGACGGTGATGCTGCAGCGATGGCGGTGGCAGAGGGGTGGCCTTGACCTCAACGGCCATGTTTCCCCTTCCTCCGAGGCCTCTATCTCCTTTCTCCATGAGTCTGGGCAGCCCCTGAGTTGTTGGTTCTTCGGTGGTGGTGGTGGTGAAGTGGTGTGCGGTGGGTCAGGCAGGGAAGGCGGAGAAGAGGGCCGAGAGTGGCGGTGGCAGTGAAGTTCAGGCAGTGCGATGCCTCCCTTCCCATCGGAGCAGCCCCAATCCCATTCCTACTTGCGTGTGAGCAGGAGGGGGCGGGGATCCTGTGATCACCAATACTGTGATCACCAGTAGTCAGCATGGATTTCTGAAAAATAAGTCATGTCAGACTAACCTGATCTCGTTTTTTGACAGAATTACAAGCCTGGTAGATGAAGGGAACGCAGTGGATGTAGCCTACCTTGATTTCAGCAAGGTATTTGACAAGGTGCCCCATGATATTCTTGTAAAGAAGCTGGTAAAATGCGGACTTGACTATGCTACCACTCAGTGGATTTGTAACTGGCTGACTGACCGAACCCAAAGGGTGCTCATCAATGGTTCCTCTTCATCCTGGAGAAGAGTGACTAGTGGGGTGCCACAGGGTTCTGTTATTCAACATCTTTATCAACGACTTGGATGATGGACTCAAGGGCATCCTGATCAAATTTGCAGATGACACCAAACTGGGAGGGGTGGCTAACACCCCAGAGGACAGGATCACACTTCAAAACGACCTTGACAGATTAGAGAACTGGGCCAAAACAAACAAGATGAATTTTAACAGGGAGAAATGTAAAGTATTGCACTTGGGCAAAAAAAAATGAGAGGCACAAATACAAGATGGGTGACACCTGGCTTGAGAGCCGTACATGTGAAAAGGATCTAGGAGTCTTGGTTGACCACAAACTTGACATGAGCCAACAGTGTGACGCGGCAGCTAAAAAAGCCAATGCAATTCTGGGCTGCATCAATAGGAGTATAGCATCTAGATCAAGGGAAGTAATAGTGCCACTGTATTCTGCTCTGGTCAGACCTCACCTGGAGTACTGTGTCCAGTTCTGGGCACCACAGTTCAAGAAGGACACTGACAAACTGGAACGTGTCCAGAGGAGGGCAACCAAAATGGTCAAAGGCCTGGAAACGATGCCTTATGAGGAACGGCTAAGGGAGCTGGGCATGTTTAGCCTGGAGAAGAGGAGGTTAAGGGGTGATATGATAGCCATGTTCAAATATATAAAAGGATGTCACATAGAGGAGGGAGAAAGGTTGTTTTCTGCTGCTCCAGAGAAGCGGACACGGAGCAATGGTTCCAAACTACAAGAAAGAAGATTCCACCTAAACATTAGGAAGAACTTCCTGACAGTAAGAGCTGTTCGACAGTGGAATTTGCTGCCAAGGAGTGTGGTGGAGTCTCCTTCTTTGGAGGTCTTGAAGCAGAGGCTTGACAACCATATGTCAGGAGTGCTCTGATGGTGTTTCTTGCTTGGCAGGGGGTTGGACTCGATGGCCCTTGTGGTCTCTTCCAACTCTATGATTCTATGATTCTATGAGCTGGGAAGGGAGGCTTCACACTGCCTTTCGGAGCAGCCCCATCCCAACTTCTACTTGCATGCAAGCAGGAGGGGGCAGGGAGCTCTCAGGCAGCGCAATGCCTCCCTTCCCCTTGGAGCGGCCCCCTGCCCCCTCCTGCTTGCACGCAAGCCCTTCACAGCTGAGAGATCCCTGCCCCCTCCTGCTTGCACGCAAGTAGGAATTGGGAGGCTGCTCCGCTAGGCAGCATGAAGCCTCCCTTCGCAGCTTAGTTGCTGGGGTCAGGGAAGGTGTAGGCAGCCCAGAAGCTGCATCTTCGAGCCCCTGCACCACCCTCATGTGGGGACTTCCAAGCAGCTCCTGAAGCCAGCCAGAGCCAACTGCTCCGGGCTGCTGAGACGGCTGCTGCTGCGTTTCCCGGGGACATTAGATGAAATCCGGGGACATTCCGGGGATGGAATTTGTCCGGGGACTTATTCGCAAAGCCGGGGACTGTCCCCGGGAAATTGGGACGTCTGGTAACCCTAGTATAAATGGGTCCTCAACTTTTCGAGACAGCCAGCAGCAGAGGAAGCCACTTGGGCACCTGGGGCAGTGCGCCCAGGGGTGGTGCGAGGCACCCATAGGGGTGGGGAGCACCGCGGGGCCTGCGGAGTCTGCCTGCCTCCTCCCACTCAGCCTTCCTACAGCTGGGGGGGGAGAGGCTTGGGTGCGCTGCAGGCCCTGTGGTGAGTGCCGCCCAGCATTTTGTCACCCCCCTCAGTGGTGACACCCGGGGCGACCCGCACCCACCACACCTCCTTCCTCCACCCGTGCAGACAGCTGCAGCCACGTGGCAACCCTGCACCCCTGGCCTGTCTCTGTAGTACCTGGTTTGGGTTGCTTGTTTCCGCTCTCATGCTCTGCGCTGTTTTGCAAAACTAAGGCAAATTATGCAAATTGAAGAGATTCCTCTTCTATATAATCTGTCAGCCACATCATGCAGTTGTCTCTGAGCAGCCTCCACTCACACCCACCTCCACAGTCTGCGATGTGGTTGCATGGAGACATTCCGTGTGCTCCCCCTCAGGGCTCATCTGCCACGGAAAGTAAGATCTGGGCTACACCTCAGAGCAGCTTTTCCAAAGGGGAGCATCCCTTCGCCTGAACAGAGCCTCACTAGAACCGGTGCTATGGTTGCGTAACTAAATCAACTCGTTGAAATGTTGACAATGGAGTTTGGATTTGATATCCCGCCTTTCACTCCCTTTAAGGAGTCTCAAAGCGGCTAACATTCTCCTTTCCCTTCCTCCCCCACAACAAACACTCTGTGAGGTGTGTGGAGCTGAGAGACTTCAGAGAAGTGTGACTGGCCCAAGGTCACCCAGCAGCTGCATGGGGAGGAGCGGGGAATTGAACCCGGTTCAACCGATTACGAGACTACCGCTCTTAACCACTACACCACACTGGCTCCTTTATATCTAGCCTTTATATCTAGCCGTTTTCCTCCGAGGAACCCAAGGTGGTGTATATGGTTCTCCCCATCCTCCTCCTTTTTTTTTAAAAAAAGGTTTTTTTATTAGGAATTTCAACATAACATTTTATCAAAAGACGTATCATCCTTAATTCCCCCCTATTTCCCCCCCCCAAAAAAGAACCCCCTCCCCCCCAGACTTCCCTCAGCTCTTCTCTCTGGTTTTTCAATACGTGTACTTCTCAGAATATTATAAAGTTATAAAAATCCTTAATTTTTCTATCTATGTGTTATTAATAATAAATTTGTGTATGTTTATTCAAAACCTGCCAAGGAGTCCAATTCATTTAGTTGTTTCTTTAAGTACTGTGTAAAAGGTTCCTGTTCGTCTTTGAAGTCACAATTGTCCTTGTCACGCAGTTTGTGTGTCAGTTTTGCCAATTCTGCATAATCCATCAGTTTCTCTTGCCACGCTTCTTTGGTTTGGATTTCTTCATTTTTCCATTCTTCTGCTACTAAGACTCTTGCCACCGTTGTTGCATACAGTGGTACCTCTGGTTACGTACTTAATTTGTTCCGGAGGTCCTTTCTTAACCTGAAACTGTTCTTAACCTGAGGTACCACTTTAGCTAATGGGGCCTCCTGCTGCCACTGTGCCACTGCTGCATGATTTCTGTTCTCATCCTGAAGCAAAGTTGTTAACCCGAGGTATTATTTCTGGGTTAGTGGAGTCTGTAACCTGAAGCGTATGTAACCCAAGGTACCACTGTACATGAAAATGTTCTTAAGTTTCCTTGGCAAGTCTTTTCCTACAATCCCTAACAGAAATGCTTCAGGATTTTTAACAAATGTTAATTGGAACATTTTCTTCAACTCATTATACCGTATTTTTCGCACCATAGGGTGCACCGGACCATAGGGCGCACCTAGTTTTTAGATGGGGAAATCAATAAAAACAATCTTTCCCCCCCCCCCAGCCCCAAAGAGCAGCGTACAGGCTGTGCACAACCTCTCCCTGCCAGAAGGGTTGTGTGCGGCTATGGAACAAGAAGAAGAAGAGGAAGAGTTTGGATCTGATATCCCGCCTTTCACTCCCTTTTTAAGGAGTCTCAAAGCGGCTAACATTCTCCTTTCCCTTCCTCCCCCACAACAAACACTCTGTGAGGTGAGTGGGGCTGAGAGACTTCAGAGAAGTGTGACTGGCCCAAGGTCACCCAGCAGCTGCATGTGGAGGAGCGGAGACGCGAACCTGGTTCACCAGATTACGAGACTACCGCTCTTAACCACTACACCACCTGGCTCTGGGATGGATCCTGCTGGCTGCTTTGGCTTCCTCTTTAGCCCCACGCAATCCCTCCCTGCCGGGAGAGGCTGCATGGAGCTAAAGAAGCCATAGCCCCGTGCAGCTTCTCCCTGCCAGAGGGGTTGCGTGTGGCTATGGCACAAGCCTGCATTCGCTCCATAGGACTCACACACATTTCCCCTCAATTTTTGGAGGGGGAAAACCACGTCCAATAGAGCAAAAAGTACGGTATATCATTTCCCAGACTTTTTAACACCCCCCCCGTCCTTCTTCAATCCCCACAACATCTTTGTGAGGTGGGTTAGGCTGAGAGTCTCATAGCTGAGTGGGGATTTGAACCCTGGTCTCCCAGGTCCTAGTTCAACACTCTAAGAACATCAGAAAAGCCTGCTGGATCCGGCCAATGGCCCATCTAGTCCTTCACCCTGTTCTTGCAGTGGCCAGGCAGATTAACTTTCCAAATTCTGCTTGGGCTGGTTTTTCCCTGCCTCTGAGAGCTCTGCTCCACACCCATGTAGACAGGGTGGCATGGCTTTCCACTCATCCTCCTTTATCAGTGTCCTGCAAATACCCAGCCATTTTGTTTGTTTCTGACATCTGAATACAAATCTGTTTGGAGGAATTTGTCACCCTCCAAATCTTACTGATTTCTAGAACATCCTATGGATGCATTCCATCTGATCCGATAATCTTTATTGTCATTGTCCCATACAGAACAACGAAATTGAAAAAATATACATCAGACATTCAAAAACCAAAAAGCCTGCTATCCCAGCTATCTCAGTCTGGTTAACCCCCTAAAAACTCTGATACCCCATAATTAAATACAATATACTCCCACAGAGACTACCTTACACTGTGTTTAAAACCAAAATCGCATTTGGATAAAAACTGTTTCTCAGGCGGCTAGCCCTAGTCTTTATAACCCTGTACCTTCTTCCAGAAGGCAGAAGCTGAAAGAGATCGTTTCCGGGGTGCACACTATCCTGCGCTATCTCTGCAGCTTTCTTATGGCACCTGGAAGCATAGATTTGATCCAAGGTGGAAAGAGTGCACCCAATTATTCTCTCTGCAGTCTTTACAACCCTGGACAGCATTGTTTTTCCCCTGACCATGCAGCTCCCAAATCCAATCTTGCGATGGAAGAATGGTTTTGTTTCTGCCTTTCATTTTGCTTCATGGTTCTTGCTACCAGTTTTATGTAATCCTGTTGTAGAAATGAATAAATTATATGTGTTATATATATATATATATATATATATATATATATATGTGTGTGTGTGTGTGTGTGTGTGTGTGTGTGAGAGAGAGAGAGAGAGAGAGAGAGAGACAGAGAGAGAGAGAGAGAGAGACAGAGAGAGAGAGAGAGAGAGAGAGAGAGAGAGAGAGAGAGAGAGAGAGATACCGTGTTTGTCCACAGCCTGAGTGTGGATATAGTGGGAAAGGCTGCAAAGTTAAAACAGAAATATGCAGGATATGTAGCAAGGGACGACTCATACTGATAGAATAAAGCAATGTTAGGGCTTATTCGCAAATACACATTCTAGGCACAGGTCTTCCCTTTCCTGATCTGTGTCCAAGCACATTTGTTTGCTCCACTGCTTTCCCCAGGAAACCTGCTCTTTCATGCTGAATCGGAACAAACAGCAATTTGGGTTTTCCGCTGAGAAAGTGCAGGGCTAAAAAAAAAAAAAAGGGTCAGCTGCAGACTGGGAAAACGTGGACCTGTACCTAGAAATGTACTTCCTGGAAAAGACCCTGATGTTGGGAAAGATGGAGGGCACAAGGAGAAGGGGACGACAGAGGACGAAATGGTTGGACAGTGTTCTCGAAGCTACCAGCATGAGTTTGACCAAACTGTGGGAGCAGTGGAAGACAGGAGTGCCTGGCGTGCTCTGGTCCATGGGGCCATGAAGAGTCGGACACAACTAAACGACTAAACAACAACAACAACAACTTCCTAGAAATGTGGAGCAAAGCAAAGTGTGGAAGAGTCCTTAGTGTGGAGACTCCGCAGTTTCAAAAGACCAAGGGGACAACCACCAATTGCAGTGGGTTGACTGGGAAACTAACAATAGGGCTGACGTGAAAGCAGGAAGCAAACAACAGAAAGCGATGGAAATAACCTGAAGAGGTGTGTATCAAAAGGTGGGATGAAGAAGGAGGAGGAGAATTATTTACTAAGCAACACTAGTAAATCTTTCTAAAAGTCATAGAAGAAAGATCTTGGAAGGAATACTCCTGTCAATATCTGGAAATGAGATTTGGCAGGGCGGGGGCGATGTAAAGCAGCTATTGGTGCATATTTTTAGGGGGTGGGGGGGAGATATTCCCACAATCTTGGAAGCTAGTACAGTATTGCAGAATGTATGACAGATAACAAGGTATGTCATACTCAAATGTCATCCTTTGACCGTCACTTGGGAACGTCTATTGCTACAGCAGTTGAAATTGCAAAATGTCAAGGCAATGTAGATCCTTGCATGTTGTTTCATAATCTCCTTTATAATAAAAGCTATTTTTGAAAAAGAAATTACAACATGTCCTGTGTGATGCATTTGTGAATTCCTGCAGAGTTTTCAAAGAGGAACCCACAAGCCCAGTGCCAGAAACCTCAAGGTTTGTTGTGGGGATTGAGATCTTTGGAGAGGGGAAAAGGGGGGTTAAATGCAATGAATAAATAGCAAAACAGATAGGGACATTTGCTGCTGTTCCAGCAACTCTAACCTAGCTTTTTTCAGAATCAGCTCACCTGACCCCTGGACCTGAGACAGGTGGATTTAGGGGAGCGTGACTGGTTTCCCTGCACTGGGTGTCGAGTCGAGGGGACACCTTGGGGTGTTGAAAATATGATGTGGAGCATGTGGGATGTGAAACACAAGAGCAGCCAAATACAACATTCTTAGAGTGAACATGTTTACACATGGGGAGGAATGTTTGTCCAGCCAGCAGGTAAATTTCCTGTTTCCTTCTGGGCTGGGACAAGCTTCCTCTGCATGTGACTAGAGGTGGGCGTGGCCTCACCTGTGCAGGTAACAACAAAAGCGCAGGGCAAGGCAGCCATCTCTCTCTCTGTGACTACTTTCGTTGAAGAAGCAACATCTGCTTAGCCAAAGATGCTTCCAGCCAAGAGAGGACAGAGGGACTGTCTCCTTATGAGATCGCTACCAGGTGTATGTAACTTTTCTAAGCTAAGTCTGCCTTCTGGGATCCGATTGTGAGCAGAATGTGAGTAAACTCTTTTTATACTTTTATAGAAGACTGTCGTGTCTTAGCTTTTATGAGGGAACAAGGGGAAAATACCAGAACAGTTATTATAGAGGCTTTAGCGAGCCTGAGCAAACACATCCGCTGTGCAAGTTTAAAAAGGGGAATGTTACTCTGCTAAATTGAGAACTTGTTTACACAAGTTGGAAAGGCTATAATCAAATAATATATCCTCTCCTGCATCCCTGAACATTCCCACAGTGCACATACAGAACAGAAGTTGAGAAGCAGGGGGGCACCAAATGTTGGCCTTGCACAGGGCACCACTGAAATTTCAAAGACCGAAATCTGCCCCTGCCCGAGGTTCTTCACACCTTTAATAGATAACCCACCTGCTCCCTCCTGGCAAAAAACTGCTTGCAAGGCCAGACCTTCTTCCTTGGCCCTAAAGCAACCAGTTAAACCCAGGATGGCCCCAAATCCAAAGTGGGCAGAGGCAGGAGCAGGGCAGGCCAAAAGAGCCTTGGCTGTCTGCCCCCTCCATACTGGGTTCCTAGCATCGCTTGCATCCAGAGGCTGCCCTTCCCCAGCCTAAAAGTGCTCCTGTGCCATACAATATATAAACAATACAAAAACAATTGTATTGTTTTTCCCCTTTCTTGTTTTTGTCTTTTTGTCTTTTTTCTTCTCTTTCTTTTTCGTAAGCTTTAAAAGTAATAAATATTATTTAAAAAACAAAACCAAAAAAAAGTGCTCCTGTGCCTCTCGTGGTTCTCTTGCAAACACAACCTTCACATTTCAAGCTTCATGTGCTCAACCCTTCTTGCACTCATTTAATTTTTCAGCCTCTGATTTCTATAATTCTCCAACGCTGGCAAGGGCACATGGTCAGAAGCCACAGTCCATTCAGGCCGCCCCAAAGCAGAGAGCCAGTGGTAGTGTTTGTGGGAATGTTCAGGAAGGCAGGAGAGGATATATTGTTTATTAATATCCTTTCTAATTTGCACTAGCAAGTTCCTTTACTTAGCAGAGTTTATATTCCCCTTTTTACATGCACAGCAGATTGCTGGTTGCAGGCTAGTGTGAGCCTCTGACTATTATATAATTCAGTCTGTCTCAGATTGAATTATATGTTCCTGGTAAGTTCCCTTGAATCCCTCCAAAAAGAATAAAAACACCACAGTCTTATTCATAAGTAACAAAAATAAAGTTTACTCACGATCAGGCAGAGCATGATCAGGCTTAAAGTTTCAAATATATGCAAACAGATTTATCCCATAAGGGAGATTTACTTAGTAAACACAGTCCTGCAGCTCACACGATGAAAGGAAGATGGAAAAGAGGAAAGGGAAGGAAGGTGTGCTGAGTGACTCGTCCTTTTGTTACCTGGACAGGTTAGGTCACACCCACCTTCTAGTCACATGCAAGAGGAAGGATGCTCCAGCCAGGAGGAACAGGAGGAACAGGAAGTTTTGACTGGCTGGACCAAACATTCCCTCACATGTCTTCTCTAGCATTACAAGGAATGTTGTACTTGACTGCTCCTGGTGGATAACATCCCACAGCATAGAGGTCAGAGGGTCAGACTAGGACCTGGGAGAGCACTCGGTTCGAATCTCCACTCGCCCATGAAGCTCCTTGGATGGTGACCTTGGTCCAGTCACTGCCTCTCTCAATCTAAACCCCCTTCACAGGGTTGTTACAGGAATTAGATGAGGAGGAAGCCATTGTGAGCTCCTTGGAGAAAAAGGTGAGATAGAAATGCAATAAATAAATTTGCTAAACCTGAGTGCAAGAAAGGAACCCAGAGGAGGTTTGCATGCTTGTCCGGGGGGGGGGGGGGGGCTGGTGTGCTGCCTGAGTGACTGATGCTTCTGCCTGTGTGGCCAGAGGTTTCTTGTTTTGTGGCCCAGGGATTGCCCTGTCTCAGCTGGGCCTCCCTTGGAAGAGCACCTCAGCCTTCCCCGGAATGGGCTGTTGCGTCATGAGAGGAGAGGCTGGATTTCCACACTGCTGCTCTCCGTTTTCTGTGCGAAAGTGAAGCCAATTACTAGCAGCTGGCGAGGGTGAAAATTATTATTAATTTCAAAGGCGGCATATGCTTTGTGTTAACAATCCTCCGTGGTGTGGCAGGAGGGCCAGCCTCATCCAGATGGCTCCACGTGGAAGGGGGAATGATGAATGTGCCCCAGCACCACTGCTGCTGAGCGAGGAGGAGTTGCAAGGAGGCAGGGGAACTGGCGGGTCATGCCTGTCCCAGGAAGGGCTCTGTCCAGAGGAGGCTGGCGCATGTCGATGCTGTGCGACCACTTATCCAGGGCTGGTCCAAGACATTTTGAGGTCAGCTGGAAGACGGTGCAGCCTCTTGCCCGCCCATACCCTCCAACAGTTCTACGATGAAAATTGAGATGTCCCTGTGCTGGGCCCAGGGGTAACCCAAGTAGCACAGTCCAGGTCCGGTCCCGAATCCAGGGGTTCCGTGAGGAGTCAGTCCGGCAGGGCCTAGGCAGGACACGGGGCGGAAAACCAGGCAAGGTCAGGAACAGGATCACAGGCAGGTTCTGGCAAACAGCAATGTTGCTCCTGCAACCTGGGGCGGGGTCCGCCAGCCTTTACTCTTTGTTGGGGTAATGGCCGGTCCTGACCCCCCGGTGACTCACCCCCCTGTGTCGCCCGAAGTCAAGCACTCCTCCGGCGAGTACTCAGGTCTCTCCTCCTCTCAGACCTCAGTCTCTGCAACTCGGGAGACGTCGGTGGGTTACTGGAACCAGAGGCCACTTCAGCCTCCCCTGACCCAACCAGTAGTGGAGCAGCTGTAAGTGATGGCCCAGCTGGAGGCAACGAGGTAATCCCCGCATCTGGAGCCAGGGCAGGCTCAGGCCCCTGACTCGACCCAGCTGGTGCTTGTTGCAGGGGAACTTGTGCAGACTGGGGCTCTTCAGGATCAGGCCCCAGACTTGGTTCAGGTGATGCCTGAGGCAAAGGATCCGTGCAGACTGAGTCTCCTCTGGTTCCGAGTCCGAGTCCGAGTCCCAGGCCATCACACCATATAATCCAGCACTGTGTTCTCACAGTGGCCAGCCAGATTCAGGGTCTGAGCACAAGAACAGAGCTCTCTCCTTCTGCGGTTTCCAGCAACTGGTGTTCAGAAGCACAGCTGTTTCCAGCTGTGGAAGCAGAGCAGAGCCATCCTGGCTAGTAGCCATTGCTATCCCTCTGCTCCATGAATTTGTCTGAATGGTAGTCGGTGGCCATCACAGCCTCCTGTGGGAGAGAGTTCCCCTGTCAACTGTCTGCTGCGTGAAGAAGTCCTTTCTTTTATCTGTCCTGAATCTTCCAACACTCGGCTTCACTGGATGTCCAAATATTATGAGAGAACTGAAAAGTTTTCTCTCTCCATTTTATTCCTGCCATGCATCAGAATCAGGCCTCAGACTCGGTTCAGATGCCACTTGAGGCAAAGGATCTGGTGCGGACCGAGACTCCTCCGGTTCCGAGTCCGAGCCCGAGTCCCAGGCCATCACAGTCCCATTCCATAATGATAATTTTACTATTTCTACCCCACATATCTTACTGGGTTGCCCCAGGCACTCTGGGCAGCTTCCAACATACATACATAGAAAACATAATAAAACATTAAACGTTAAAAAAAACCCCTTCCCTATACAGGATTTCCTTCAGACGGCTCAGGGGTTGGATAACTCCATACCCTCCAACATTTCTCTGATGAAAATAGGGACATCCTAAGGAAAAGCGGGGCATTCTGGGATCATCTCTAAATCAGAGATGTCCCTGGAAAATAAGGACACTTGGAGGGTCTGCCTGCCCGCAGCTTCACGTGTGGGATGAGAGCAGTTCCTGCTCCTTGTGACCTCCGCCGTGCTGTGCTCACATTATGGAGGATAGTCAAAGAGCTTGTCCACCCACTGACCTGCCTGCCCCATCAGGGGGCTGAGAGGGTGGAGGTCCAGATGGGTCTGGCTTGGTCCAGAGCCTAGCCAAGGCCAGATTTTTCCAGTGCCTGCCTTCTTACTTTGGTCTTGCAGGCTGGCCCACTGTAAGAGAAGGAGCCCCAGGCAGTTCTGAGGAGCGGAGGGATGGCTCTCGGTTCCAGGTGTCTCTGCTGCTGGCTCTGGAGCCAGAGTCCCCCTTGCCCTCCAGGCCCAGGCTCGGCAGGGGAGAGGTGTCTGGTGCTTGGCCGCCTGTCCCTGAGGCACCTCAGCCCAAGCGCCAGGGAGTGCCAGACTCCATAGCTCCTCAGTTCTCCCCCTGCAACATCTGCTGGTGGAGAGGGTGCTTTGATTGCTGGTGGGACAAAACGCAAATCTGCCGCCCCTCTCAGCTTTCTCCAAGTGCCCCTTGAAACGGCGAGGCTCAAGGATGCTTGTCACGGCTGTGGCAGGTGCGTATTATTTTTTGTGTGCTGGAAGCATCTGTTGTGTTTTCTCTTGGGCCCCCTTTTAGGAATACCCATCTGAACACTACATCCTTTGGGTCCTCAAAGACACACATCCTCTCTGGCATGTGATTTGCACACCATGTCACACTGTGATTTGCACACCATGTCACACGCTGAGCTGAACACCAGCTGAAATTTCCAGCGAGTGAATCCGGGTGCATTAAATTAGGATTACTTCGGCATGAGTGCAGCAGATCGCAGTTCAGACCTGGAACCTCTTCAGAAACAGGGGCTGAATATGCCATTAGCTGGAGATGAGCGACATCAATTCCTGGTTCCACACTTCGAGGTAGAGTCCAGGCCCAGCTGGAAGAGCTTCGTCTGCTGCGCTTGCCGTCCTTTCCAAGGGAGCAAAAAGCTGGCCATTGATCATTTATTTAAATGTTGGCAAAGTTAGACGTTTTTCATGGCCTAGTATTAAAGCCGAATTTATCAGCTTGTCTGGACCAGTCTGAAAGTAGGCAGATGGAAAATCAGTCTGCTTAATGACAGACACCTTGAAAAGGTTGGCGCTCTTTAATTTAAAAAAGGGGAGGGGAGGTTAGATTCATATTTCAAGAAGGTATTGCAGAGTCCAGAAGCCTGTGTGTGTGTCTGTGTGCATGCACAAGTGTGTACATATCCTCAAGCAAACCTGTGTCAACTTGCCTAGGGATTTGGGGACACCCAATCAGACCTTCTGTGGGACTTAATTTGGGGGTCTTCCGAGAGAGGCATTGTGACCCCTTCTAAGAAATTCACACTAAAGGAATAGGAGCATAGGCTCTGCCTTGTGAGACCCTCCAAGTGTCCCTATTTTCCAGGGACAGCCCCGGATTTACAGAAGCCGTTCTGGTTTCTGATTTGTTCCTGGAATGTCCCAGTTTTCCTTAGGACGTCTGTATTTTCATCAGAGAAATGTTGGAGGGTATGGAGTCATGCAACCCCTGAGCCAAGGAGATAAGTATACAACCTTTAGAAGACAACTGAAGGTAGCCTTGTGTAGGGAAATGTTTAATGTTTGGTGTTTTGTTATGTTTTTATATATGTTGGAAGTTCCCCAGAGTGGCTGCTGCTGCTGCTGCTGCTGCTGTTGTTGTAATTGAATAGGACATCCCTATTTTCGGTGGTGCAAGGGATGCTGGTGGCGCTGTGGGTTAAACCACAGAACCTAGGACTTGCCAATCAGAAGGTCGGCGGTTCGAATCCCTGCAACGGGGTTAGCTCCCATTGCTCGGTCCCTGCTCCTGCCAACCTAGCAGTTCGAAAGCATGTCAAAGTGCAAGTAGATAAATAGGTACCACTCCGACGGGAAGGTAAACGGTGTTTCCATGCACTGCTCTGGTTCGCCAGTCATGCTGGCCACATGACACGGAAGCTGTACGCCGGCTCCCTCGGCCAGTAAAGCGAGATGAGCACCGCAACCCCAGAGTCAGCCACAACTGGACCTAATGATCAGGGCTCCCTTTACCTTTATGCCTTATACCAAATCTGACCATCGGCCCATCTAGCTTCAGACTGCATTTCCCTGAGGAGGATCCATGGATGGCCAAACAAACTTCCATGGGAGGAGAAACATGATGTGTGAGAACCGTTCACTCCGGTGCAGGAATTTTGCCCAGTTGGGTGGCGAGCCTCACACATTCTCTGCAAGCAGCGTCCCTTATTTCTTCATTGCTGGAAGCCTTTCCCAACGCTGCCCAGATGCCTCCTGCTCTTGGCTGCCCAAGTGGTGGGAACGGCCTGCCTTTGTTGCAGCCACATAAAATACCCAGCTGAGTGATAACAGGCCAAGAAGTGACTGAGCATAATCCTGGAGAAATATTGGTGCATTAAAATATAGCAGAGGCTGAGGCTTGCAGCTGCTGAAAAGATTGCCGCGTGTGGCGTTCCTCCCCCTCCGGCCATCAATCTCTCCTCCCTGAAGGTGAATCTTTGGGGAGGCTACTGAAGCATCCTATGGAAATGCATTGAAGGCAGTGGTTCGCGTAAAATCTGTGTATGCTAATAATATGCAAATTGAGAAATATTTACTACAGTTTAGCTAGAGGCAAAATGCATCTCGAGACAGATTGTGGCTGGGAGGCCTGCTCCGTTTACTCCCTGATCGCTGCTGTCTGTGGGTGGCAGGCTCCAAAACTCACCCTTCTTAGGGGTCTTTCCCTTTAAACTGGGTTTGGACCAGGCAGCCTTCCACCTGCTTGCTCACTCAGCCCTCCTTGAAGCTACCCTGTGGCAGGGATATATTTCTGAAAGCTGCCTAGACTGCTAGCAGAATTCCCCACTGCTGCTGGCCCATGCCCTGACAGCTGGTACTACCCCCTGGTGCCTTTGTTCAAAGCTCAAGGAGATGTTTCTTATGCTTTTACTGATTCCAGCGTGCAAGGAGTGCTTTTGAAGGGCTGCTGCGAGGGGGAAGTGGCTGGGCGCAAGCTGTGAAAAGGAAGCTCAGATCTGCTGCCTGAGCAATTTGGTGACTTCTGACTCACGAAGGGTGCATGGGCAGGGATGGGCTGCGCGGCACATGCAACCGAGAGCCCTGTGGGGCTGGATGTAGCTGGCTGCTGAGCCTGTGCAAGCTGGTTTTGCAGGAGGCCCTTTTGCACCATCCCCATTACTGCCTCCTGATGTATAAATGCACTATATTGATGAAACCATGAATCAGATTTCCTGGCAGGGTCAGCAGGAAAATCACTCCTGAGTTTGCAGCCTCCCTTCGGGAACTGGCTCTGAAATGAGCAGGCTGGTGTCTTTCCAGTTGGCAGGCCCTGCATGTGCCTTGCTCCTCCCCATTCTTTGGTTTCATCCCTTCCTTCTGGGAAGGGCTTGAGATACAATGCCAGACCAGGAATGTGGATAAGAGACCTCCCCCCACCCTCTAGATACTTTGGACTATCCCAGAATACTACACATCCTGGCTGAGGCCAATGGGAGTTGTGGTCCAAAACATCTGAAGGGCGTCAGGTTGGGAAAGGTTGCCAGTTCTCTTACAATCTTGCTCAGTAAATGGGATGAGGCCATCTCAGGTTCGGTTCTCAACATGAAACAGAAAGCTCACAGAGCCACTGTGATCCACGCGACGGTCACCTCCAGACTGGATTATTGTAACTCGCTCTACGTGGGGCGCCCTTGAGATTGACCCAGAAACTCCAGCGGGTGCAGAATGTGGCAGCGAGACTCCTTACGGGGTCCTTGCCACAGGACCACATTCACCCGGTGCTATACCAGCTGCACTGGCTCTCGGTGGAGTACAGGATCAGGTTTAAGTTGCTGGTTTTAACCCTTAAAGCCCTATATGGCCTAGGACCCTCGTACCTACGGGACTGCCTCTCCTGGTACGTCCCATGGAGGACCTTATGGCCTTCAAACAAAAACATCTTGGAGGTCCCAGGCCACAGAGAGGTTAGGCTGGCCTCAACCAGAGCCAGGGCTTTTTCGGCTGTGACTCTGATCTGGTGGAATGCTCTGTCACAAGAGACTAGGGCCCTGTGGGACTTGACATCTTTCTGCAGGGCCTGCAAGACAGAGCGTTCCACCAGGCCTTTGGCCAAGGCACAGTATGACCCCTTCCCTTTGGTAATCCTCACAGAACTCTAGCCCAATGGTTGCCATCAATTTGATTTCAACTGATTTTATAATGAATTGATTTTAGAATGCTGTATTATTTTACTGTTGTTAGCCGCTCTGAGCCTGGCTTTGGTTGGGGAGGGCGGGATATAAATAAATTATTATTATTGTTATTCATTCAGTCCATACTTTCCATGAGCAATTTGCTCTGTGTTGCTGCTGGAAGATTCAGGATGGATGAAAGAAAGGCTTGCATCAGGCAGCACATAGCTAAAACTATGGCACTCCCTCCCATGGAGATGGGCGACAACTTAGATGGCTTTCAAATAATTCATGGAGGAGAAGAAGAGGGCTATCGATGGCTCCTAGGCAGGATACCTATGCTCTGCCCCCACTGCCAGAGGTAGTAGAAATGCTTCTGAATACCAAATGCTGGCAACCACAGGAGGGATGTCTTGTTCTGGTCCTCAGATTCCGCTTGCAGGTTTCCTACAGGCAGCTGGTTGGCTACTGTGAGAAAAGCACGTTGGAGTAGATGGATTCCGCAGGCTCTTATTATTCATTCATTCATTCACTTTTAATTTGTATACCGTCTTTCTATTTTACCATACCCAAGGCAGTTTACAAGCTGAAGAAGTAAAGAATGTAAAACTTATAACAATCTGATCCAATACAAAAATGCGATAATAAAACATAACTTTAAAATAAGCAACTTATATCAAATAAAGTACCATTTTTTTTGCTCTATAAGACTCACTTTTTCCCTCCTAAAAAGTAAGGGGAAATGTGTGTGCGTCTTATGGAGCGAATGCAGGCTGCACAACTATCCCAGAAGCCAGAACAGCAAGAGGGATCGCTGCTTTCACTGCGCAGCGATCCCTCTTGCTGTTCTGGCTTCTGGGATTCAGAATATTTTTTTTCTTGTTTTCCTCCTCCAAAAATTAGGTGCGTCTTATGGTCTGGTGCGTCTTATAGAGCGAAAAATGCGGTAATATTCAACAATCCGTTAGAATATCAGCTGTCAGGGGGCTGCCATCGGAACAAGGAAGGGAAACAGAGGGGCAGTTGGGTTACAGGGAAACGCCAAAAATCTTGCAAAGCAGTTCCTCTTCCTGTGGTGGGGAAAGCCACACCTCTAGTGGGGAAGAGGGGAAGGGATCAGAGGATGCTGCCGGGAGCCTCAGCACCGCTCCTGGTCAAGCCAGGAGGGAAACACACCTCTTCTGTCGCCCACCCTGCACAGAGGTGTAAAACGCAAAGAAGGAAGGAAAAGGCTGGGGGTGACTAAGCTGTTATGTTATGTTATGTTGGGAGGACCCAGAAACAACCACTCCCAGATTCTGCTAGTGATTGAGGCAGACATGAACTTGTGGTTCTGCACTGTAAATATTTTTGCACCGAAATAAAGCCTGTAAAAGACAGGTCGGAGTCCTGCCTGGTTACTCACAAGCAACCACCATTTCCATCTGACATTAGCATATAAAAATTAAACAGAAATCCACTCTTAACGATCATAATAAATAATTTCTAAACTAGAATCAATAAAAACTATGGCAAGTCACAGGGCATGAAATAATACAAGACAAATTGAGAAGCAGAGACTGGAGGGTGGGGCAAGGCGGGCGGAAGGTCTCCTGATGAAGTCTCTCCCCTCACACTTCCGTGACTGACAGACAAACTTTATTCACTTCTTTCTGACCTATTCATTTGAAATATATTTATGCTGTTTACTGTTAAGGAAATCTCAAAGCGCTTCACAGCATAAGGTATGATTTCTGGTGGCCCGAAGCATATCTTGTGGTTCCTTACCTGTGCATGTTCAGGGGTACATGACGCCTTGATTTGGGGGAGGGTGGAGGTGAAATTTCCCTTCTGGTGGCCAAACGGCTTGGGCCAGCCTGGCTTAGTCTTTGCACTGGTCTCCTGAGCCCTGGATTGGGGGTGAAGGAGGGGATGGTGTCTGGCAGCCAGGCATCTGCAAGTGTTAAAGGCAGAGTGCAAGATGGCATATTTTACTGGGACAACTTTTTCAACTGGAAGAATAGTCACTGCTGGTGAACGCCCATTTGATGAAGCCCATCTGTTGGCACCTCCTGTGGGAGGTCTGGAGGCAAGTGTTGACAGGCCTTAAGTATTTGTGTGTGTGTGTGTGTGTGTGTGTTTAAAAAAAATTATTGGTTTTCCAAATTTACAACAAACACACATAGAAGAAAAACATTACAATATTAAAAAGAAAAAAACAAACAAACATATAAACACCTAATTGTTTGAAGCCCAATTTAATTTTCATTGTTAAGTGACTTCCTCAAATCCCCCCTAACTGAGTTTCCATAAATCTCATTGTAGCAGTTTTCCAGTATCCACTTTCTAATAAAATTAACTTAATCAAATTGCTATCTTTCTTTCTCTTCTTGATAATTTCAATCCATAATGTTATACAATTCAACATATTTTACTCTTAGGCCGATTTGGTACTTACAAATAGGTCTACTTCTGTTATATTAGAATATTTAGCTAAATAATCCTTAAATTTCTTCCAATCTTCTTGATATGCCTCCTCTTTCTGATCGCGGATCCTTCCAGTCAGGTCGGCCAGCTCCAAAAAGTCCATTATCTTCATCTGACCATTCCTCCACTGTTGGTATTTCTTGTAATTTCCAATTTTTGGCTAACAAAATTCTTGCTGCAGTTGTGGCATACAAAAACAGTCTAACATCTTTTTTGGGCAATTCCAATCCTATTATTCCAGGCCTTAAGTATTTGTGGCGGATTCAGAGCTCAGTGCTCCCTCTCAAAGAATTGTAAAGTTGGGAGGGACTCCCATGGGTCATTGAGTCCAAGCCCCTGGAATGCAGGAATCACAGCTAAAGAATCCCTGGCAGAGGGTCACCCAACTTCTGCTTAAAAATCTCCAGTGAAGGGGAGGCCACCAGCTTCCAAGGGAATCCATTTCACTGTTCAACAGCTCTTACCATCACAAAGTTTTTCCTAACATGGCTCTCCTTTCTTGTAATATGAACGCAGGTGGCGCTGTGGTCTAAACCACTGAGCCTCTTGGGTTTGCTGATCAGAAGGTCAGCGGTTCGAATCCCTGCGACGGGGTGAGCTCCCATTGCTCTGCCCCAGCTCCTGCTAACCAGTTCAAAAGCACACCAGTGCAAGTAGATAAATAGGTACCACTGCGGTGGGAAGGTAAACGGCGTTGGTTTAGGTCCTCCCTTCTGGAGTAGCAGAAAACAAGCTTGCACCATCTTCCATGGGACAGCCCTTCAGATATTATGTGTCCGCCTCCCCTGGTAATCCCACAGCCCACCAGGGCACAGCTGGTTTTCGCTGGTCTCCATGTGGAGCATTTGCATTATTTTTTTCTATCAGAGGCATCACGAGGAAAGAAGAAGGGCAGTTTTCTAGCCAGAGGTCTTCTGGAGGGATGTCTGGGGCATATGAATAGCTGTGGGGTCGACACAAAGAGCTTGTCCACACTTCTGCTTGTCCCGTGCCTAGAATGCATGGCTCTGCCCCACTGTTTGCTCTGATTCAGTGTTAAAGGGCGTTGTTTTCCCAGTGATAGCATTATGGCAAAACAACAACAACACACACTTGGACATGGCACTTTAAAGTGCAGGCATGTGCCTAGAAAGCATGGGGCAAAAGATATGGTAAGTGTGGACGCTTCTTATTGCCCCTATTGGTAGCATGGGATTCCTAAGCTGTAAAAGGTAAAGGTAAAGGTACCCCTGCCCGTACGGGCCAGTCTTGACAGACTCTGGGGTTGTGCGCCCATCTCACTTAAGAGGCCAGGGGCCAGCGCTGTCCGGAGACACTTCCGGGTCACGTGGCCAGCGTGACATCGCTGCTCTGGCGAGCCAGAGCCGCACACGGAAACGCCGTTTACCTTCCCGCTGGTAAGCGGTCCCTATTTATCTACTTGCACCCGGAGGTGCTTTCGAACTGCTAGGTTGGCAGGCGCTGGGACCGAGCAGCGGGAGCGCACCCCGCCGCAGGGATTTGAACCGCCGACCTTTCGATTGGCAAGTCCTAGGCGCTGAGGCTTTAACCCACAGCGCCACCTGCGTCCAAAGCTGTAGCCCCCACAATTCAGTGACACCCTGAAGGCCTTTAGGGAGGTATTCTTATATGAATCATAGCATCATAGAGTTGGAAGAGACCACAAGGGCCATCGAGTCCAACCCCCTGCCAAGCAGGAAACACCATCAGAGCACTCCTGACATATGGTTGTCAAGCCTCTGCTTAAAGACCTCCAAAGAAGGAGACTCCACCACACTCCTTGGCAGCAAATTCCACTGTTGAACAGCTCTTACTGTCAGGAAGTTCTTCCTAATGTTTAGGTGGAATCTTTTTTCTTGTAGTTTGGAACCATTGCTCCGTGTCCACTTCTCTGGAGCAGCAGAAAACAACCTTTCTCCCTCCTCTATGTGACATATTCTCCCTCCTCTATGTGACATATGCAACGGCCGCAGCTCGGACTTTGATGGCAAAGGGGTGGAAGGAACAAGAAGCCCTAGCAATAACGGACTGGCATTACAAGCTACAAGAATTTGCTGAAATGGCTCAGTTAACAAATACCCTGAGAGACAATTCAAAACAAAAAATTATGGGAAAGTGGGATAGATATAAAACATATGTTCAAAAATACAGTAAAGGTTCGCTATCTGTGCCAGCGTTTGATTGACGTTGGAGTGAGAGTTGAGAAATAAGACTAAGAGCACATATTGCTATAGGAATGTATTAGATAAAATGTAAAGAAATATACAATATAAAGAGTACATTCATTTGTAAAAAAGGAATATACAACGGGGTAGACAGGAAGTCTAGTGTATTGGTATGTATATGATTTTGGGGGGAAAATTGTTTTTGTTTTATGTTTTTTCTTTTTTTGTTTCATTTTCTTTCTAGGTACAGTATATAAAATTTGTATGTAATTTTTCTATACATGTTGGAAATTATATTATAGTGAGTCCTGTAAAATGACAATGTTTACTGATGTAATATAAGAATGTTAACAAATAAATAAAATGCAAATTCAAGAAGAAGAGGAAGATTTGGGGGAATATTGCAGGAAATCCTTTCCTTTCCTGTGATCTTGGCAATGCTTTGACTTGCTTACAGCCACCCTGAAAAAAAGAAATGGCTTAAATGTTGGTGCAGATGCCCTGAATGCTCTAGCTGTGCGTAGAGGTCTCTCTCCCTCCCTCCCTCCCTCTCCCTCCCCCTCCCTCCCTCCCTCTCCCTCTCCCTCTCCCTCCCTCCCTCCCCCCCCCTCTCTCTCTCTCTCTCTGTGTGTGTGTGTGTGTGTGAGAGAGAGAGAGAGAGAGAGAGAGTGAGTGAGTGGGGGGGGCACTGAATATGCATTTATGTGTCAGAGGGACTTGTCTGCCTGGAGTTGGGGTACATCACAGGCTCATGATTGCAAAACAGCAAATATACCACATTTTTCCGCTTTATAAGACGCAGCAGACCACAAGACGCACCTAGTTTTTGGAGGAGAAAAACAAGAAAAAAAATATATTCTGAATCTCAGAAGCCAGAACAGCAAGAGGGATCGCTGCGCAGTGAAAGCAGCCGTCCCTCTTGCTGTTCTGGCTTCTGGGATAGCTGTGCAGCCTGCATTCGCTCCATAAGACGCACACACATTTCCCCTTACTTTTTAGGAGGGAAAAAGTGAGTCTTATAGAGCAAAAAATATGGTATTTGTGTTTGTGTCTATCTGTTCACTGCTATACACATGACACTGTGTCTTCTCATGATCTCCTTCCTCGAGGAGATGGAGATGGCTCTCAGTTGCTACTGGCATTCATCAGTGGTCCAGCTCTGTTTGAATCCTAGAATTGGCAAGTTGGAAGGGATCCTGAGGGTCATTCAGTCCAACCCTCTGCAAACCATGGCTCAAGACTCGCTGGCAGTGATCTCCCATGAAAGAGAGTCCACCAGGTTCAATTCCCACTGGCAGCGACTCCAGGTAGGGTTGGGAAACCTGGAGAGCCCCTGCTGCCAGTATGGAGCTAGAGGGATGAATTAGTCTTAGTCAGTAAAAAGCAGCTTTTTGTGCTGCTATGTAATGGAAACTGCATCAAGAGCAAGAGCATTTTTTATCCTGACCCTGAACTATGCTTGAGGATGGGTGGCAGAAAATGTAACAAGCAAAATTACAAAGGAAAATGAAAATCCAATGCTGTTGCAACTCAGCCTGTTAGTATCCCATGCAGGCCAAGAGCAAAATATGTCAACCCCCCTCCCCACCAGTACAAAGTCTTCTTTATTCACCCAGATAACCAGAGTCCCTCTTAGGCATCACTGTGAAGCAATGGCCCCCAGAACTCTGAGTCAGGAGGAATTTATTTGTTTGCCTGCTTTTCCTTGGTGTGTTTGCCGAAGCCTGGCAGTGAATGGTTGTGTGCTTTTGTGTATTGTGGTGGTTCTCTCTCTCTCTTTCAAGGACAAGTCTACAGATACTAAGAGATGGACGCATGCAGGAAGGAAGGACGGAGCTTCAAGAGATGAGTCTTGCTGGCTCCAGCTGCCTGTCTCACCCAGCCCTACATGTCCTTGGGTTTTAGGGACACAGCGATAAGGCCTGGTTATTATCCACCAGGAGAGTAATCCCTGCTTGAACAGTGCTTTCCCTGCCTTATATTCCCCCGCCCTGACGCTAGTATTATCATTGTCAGCCAGCCACAGAGCCTGGCTGTCGGCTGAGATTAGGACACCGGCACAGATCAGCGCAAGATTTTGCTGGAGCCTCATTATTGCTGACTCTGGTTTTGTACAGCTTATATAACTCATCTCACATGAAACTGTCACAAATGCAAGCCATGCTTCCCACCGAAACATGCAGGCCCTTAATCATGGGAGACAAGTGGGGCAGATGTTGACCAGCTTCTCCCTCATTTCTCACACAATCTCCCCACTCAGACTTCCTGGCCCTAAAATGTGGCCCTTCCTGGCCCTCATGTGTCCTCTTTTAGGGCCAGCTGGCCTCCCAAAAAACCTCCCTTTTCTCCATCCCGCATTCATTCACTTTCTCCTTGAAAAAGGCTCATGCGATGATTGAGATTATCTTCTGGTAAGCCTGCTTTAAAGGAAAAGGTGCTGCTTAGGTCCACAAGCCAGGCCTTCTGAGCTATTCATGGCTTTTCCTTCATTTCGTTTGTTCATAGTTTGTTTATTTACACCCCACCTTTTCATTCAAGGAGATCAGGGTGGCATATGTGGTTCTCTCTCTCCTCATTTAAGCCCCCAAACAACTCTGTGGTTGGGCTCAGAAGCAGTGACTGGCCCAAGGTAGCCCAGAGAGGTTTATGGCCGAGTTGGGATTCGAACCCTGGTCTCTCAGGTCATGGTCCGAAACTCTAACCACTGTATCACACTGGCTGATGTGTGTGTGTGCTTGAAACTCTAGGCATTTTCTGGGAAAGTGGTTGCATATTTAAAGCAGCTCTGTGGGGAAGGCTTGAGATTTTCAGGACCATGGACAGGTCCACCTGGTTCCTGAAGGCGCAAACGTCTACTTCTGAAGGTGAATATTTCACAGAATCATAGAATTGTACAGTTCGAAGGGACCCCAAGAGTCATCTAGTCCAACCCCCTGCACTGCATTAGCATCCCATGCTAATCTCCAACTTCAGCTATCTAAAGTTTCGTGGCATCTTTTGCTAGTTTTAATTTTGGCAGGCTTCCGTTATGAAGCTTCAGCTCATCCGGAGTATCCATATGATGTTGGGACTGATGGGAGTGGTGATCCAAAATAGCTTGTTTTCTGCTGCCCCAGAGGGTAGGACCCAAACTGCTGGACTGCAGTGACAAGAAAGGAGATTCCTACTAAATTTTAGGAAGAACTTTCTGGTGGTAAGAGCTGTTCAATAGCTGGATGGACTCCCTCGGAAGGTGGTGGACTCTCATTCCTTGGCGGTTTTTACACAGAGATTGGAGTTAGAATCCGTCATGGATTCCTGTACTGCACGGGGGTCCCTTCCGACTCTACAGTTCTACGACTCCGTGATCCTGATGGGGCCTGGCACTCTGGCAGCTGACAAAATGCCTCTGCACAACTGCCAGCAGAGCCTTTTTGGCTCCGAGTGAGCATTACAGCAGATGCAAAACCGCACAGTAGAATCCCCTTTTAAATAAATGTATGTTTCAATTTTTACAAAAACGTACATCCTAATTTTGTATTTACAAGAGAGAATTTCCATTCTTAGATTCCAACCCCCCCCCCCCTTGT
Source organism: Podarcis cretensis (assembly GCF_951804945.1). Classification (NCBI taxonomy): domain Eukaryota; kingdom Metazoa; phylum Chordata; class Lepidosauria; order Squamata; family Lacertidae; genus Podarcis; species Podarcis cretensis. The sequence goes on along the minus strand of NC_137177.1, from coordinate 87,524,459 downwards.
TGAATGTTGGAAGATTTTGGATGGATAAAAGAAAGTCCTCCTTCACACAGCACGTAAGCTATGGAACTCCCTCCCACAGCCACCTAAATCCTGAGGGTGAGGGAGACAATATTGTAGACAACAGGGGAACACCTGGTATTGGGGTTACTAGCTTCATTGATGAACCTGAGGAGACTGAGAGGAGATATGATAGCTACCTTCAAATATCTCAAGGGCTGCCATATGGAAGATGGAGCAAGCTTGTTTTTTCCTGCTAAAGAGGGCAGGACCCAAACCAATGGTTTCAATGTGCAAGTGTGCTGGACCTGGGAGTAACCCGAGCAATGCGGTCCAGGTCCAGTCCCGAATCCAAGGATTCCGTGAGGAGTCAGCCCAATAGGGCCAAGGCAGGACACAAGGCAGGAAACCAGGCAAGGTCAGGCACAGAGTCTCAGGCAGGTTTTGGCAAACAGCAATGTTGCTCCTGCAACCTGGGGCGGGGGTTCAGCAGCCTTTACTCTTTGTTGGGGTAACGGCCGGTCCTGATCCCCCGGTGACTCACCTCCCTATCTCCCTATCCGAAGGCGAGCACTCCTCCTGCGAGTACTCAGGTCTCTCCTTCTCTCAGACCTGAGTCTCTGCAGCTCAGGAGATGTTGGTGGGTTACTAGACCCAGGTGCTGCCTCAGCCTCTCCTGACCAAACCGGTAGTGGAGCAGCTGTAAGTGATGGCCCAGCTGGAGGCAATGAGGTCATCCCCGCATCTGGAGCCAGGGCAGGCTCAGGCCCCTGACTCGACCCAGCTGGTGCTTGTTGTAGGGGAACCTGCGCAGACTGGGGCTCTTCAGAATCAGGCCCCAGACTAGGTTCAGCTGCCACCTGAGGCAAAGGGTCCAGTGCAGACTGAGTCTCCTCTGGCTCTGAGTCCGAGCCTGAGTCCCAGGCCATCACAGCAAGAAAGGAGATTCTGACTAAACACCGGGAATTTATTTCTGACAGTAAGAGCTGTTTCACAGTAGAACGGAGTCCTTCATAAGGTGGTAGACTCTCCTTCCTTGGAGATTCTATAGTAGAGGTTGGATGGCCGTCTGCCATGGATGCTTTAGTTGGGATTCCCGCATTGCGGGAGGTTGGACATGATGACCTCAGCATCCCTTACAATTTTACAATTCTGTGATTAAAAGAGGATTAGACAAATTCATGGGGGAGTGGACTACCAATGGGTCCTGGCCATGATGGCTGTGCCCACTCTCTACAGTGGGAGGCAGAAAAGCTTCTGAATATCAATTGTTGGAAACAGCAGGAAAGGAGAAGGTTCTTGGGCTCCTGCTTGTGGGTTTTCCACAGAGTACAGAATCCTGGACAAAATGGGCCACTGCCTGATGCAGTAGACTCTTATTCCATCAATGGTGTCTCCGAAAAATTTTGCACATCACTTGGGAAGACAGGCGAACTAATACCAGTGTACTGGAAGAAGCAAAGATCATCAGTGTTGAAGCAATTATTCTTCAACATCAACTTCGTTGGACTGGTCATGTTGTGCGGATGCCTGATTGTCGTCTTCCAAAGCAACTACTCTATTCCAAACTTAAAAATGGAAAGCGTAATGCTGGTGGTCAACAAAAGAGGTTTAAAGACTCTCTCAAGGCAAATCTTAAAAAGTGCGGTATAAACACCGACAACTGGGAAACACTGGCCTGTGAGCACTTCAATTGGAGAACAGCCTTTACCAATGGTGCCATGGGCTTTGAAGACACTCGAACTCAGGACGCAAGGGAGAAATGTGCTAGGAGGAAGGCACGCTTGGCAAATCCACACCGTGATCAACTCCTGCCCGGAAACCAATATCCCCACTGTGGAAGGACGTGTGGATCCAGAATTGGCCTCCACAGTCACTTACGGACTCACTGTTAAAACTGTGTTTATGGAAGACAATCTTACTCGGCTACGAGTGATCACCAAAGGAAGAAGAAGAACTCTTATTATGTTCTTGTGTGAATCTTCACATAAATGTATATTCTAATTTTGCAGTATTTACACAAATTGACAGGTGAGAATTAATATTCTCAGCTTCCCCCATTGCCTGCCACTCAAACAAAATTCCTTTTTATTCCCACGCACACATATCTGGGGCAAGTTCACCTTTGCCCCCAAACTCCCCACTGCTGGCCAGCTTGTCTCCTTGTGCTTGCAAAACTACAACCCAAACCAGGCTGTGTACAGAGACAGGGACTCCCATTCCCTGGAGAGGAGAGAGAGACACCATGTGCTGCAGTACAAAGTCAAAGGTTGCCTCCAGGTGACCTGTCTGCTATCTTCAGTCACTCTTGGAGGGCAGGTGGGGTGTTGCGGGGCAGGGGAAGCTGGCTTCTTGCATCTCCTCTGTGGACCTGCCCATCCCCCACCCCCTGGCAACAAGGCCAGCTGAGATCTGATGCAGGTCTGCATGAGGCAGGGCTGATTCTTGTAGACAGCCAGTCTGACGAACATGCTGGCAGGGGACAGCCGGATTAACCTTTTCTTTCCACGCGGTTCATTCATTGATGAAGGGTGAACCATTGTGTGCAGCAAGCTATTGCATTTGGACCTTGTTTTCCTGACCCAACGCAGACGGCTGCAGAGCACAGAGAAGACCAGCTGTCCTTTGGGGTGCCCACGTCTTGTTCAGAGGCTCTTCTTGCTTCATTCTTTTGACAGAACCAAAACAGGAGAGGCAGGAGATCACTGATGAGGAAGGACCAGGAAGGGTGGATACCGTCATTATGGGCTTCCTGGAGGCAGCTGGCTGGATTCTGCTAGAAAGAGGATGCTAAATCCAGACCGTTCATTGCTTCACACCACAGCGCATGCCCATTTTGATATTTCACCCTGATTAAAAGCACCCCAAAACTAAAGGGGTTCAGTCACCATATTTTTTGCTCTATAAGATGCACCAGAGCACAAGACGCAACTAGTTTTTGGAGGAGGAAAACAAGAAAAAAAATATTCTGAATCTCAGAAGCCAGAACAGCAAGAGGGATTAAAGTAAAGGTAAAGGTAAAGGTACCCCTGCCCGTACGGGCCAGTCTTGACAGACTCTGGGGTTGTGCGCCCATCTCACTTAAGAGGCCAGGGGCCAGCGATGTCCGGAGACACTTCCGGGTCACGTGGCCAGCGTGACATCGCTGCTCTGGTGAGCCAGAGCCGCACACGGAAACGCCGTTTACCTTCCCGCTGGTAAGCGGTCCCTATTTATCTACTTGCACCCGGAGGTGCTTTTGAACTGCTAGGTTGGCAGGCGCTGGGACCGAGCAGCGGGAGTGCACCCCGCCGCAGGGATTCGAACCGCCAACCTTTCGATCGGCAAGCCCTAGGCGCAGAGGCTTTAACCCACAGCGCCACCTGCGTCCCTCTTGCTGTTCTGGCTTCTGGGATAGCTGTGCAGCCTGCATTTGCTCCATAAGACGCACACACATTTCCCCTTACTTTTTAGGAGGGAAAAAGTGAGTCTTATAGAGCAAAAATTTCGGTATTTCCTCCTCCCTCCCAATCCTCCTTTGGCTGAAGAGCAGGATTTTTTAAAAAATCTCCCTTTGTTGATTGGACCCAACTTCTTCCAATCCAGCACAGTCCTCTGTAATGTGCAGCAAGAATTCTCTTCACTGTTGGGGTGCAACTCAGCTTGTGTTATGGCTGATGGGATTTCACAGGGAGCAAGGGGGGGAGGGGGACTCCCAATTTTCCTAGGCTGTGTTATGCTGACCTCTCCTAAAATGCTGAGCTGATATTCTTAGGGCTGCTGACCGAACTCCCTGCTTCTTCTCTTTCTCCTTTATGAAGCTGCAAAGACACCTTCCTTTTCTCTCTCTCCCCTGCAGAGATGAAAGAGCAAGTGCCGGCTCCTTGCTTCTCCAGCTTAGTTAGTAAACGGTTCTATCTACCAAAGCATGCATTTCCTTTAATGAACGTAGCTCTCTCATCTTCTGTACCTAGAGTCTCAGTGTGATTGCTTTAGGGTTAAAGAGTGCTCAGCAGCAAGCATTCGGAATACAGGCAGCTTCAAAGCTGCATGCCAAGTCTGCAACGGGAAACAACACTTCAAAGATTGCAGTGGAACAGACTCCCTTGGAAACTCTGCATCGTTGGAGGTGTTTCAACAGGGCTTGGATGGTCACCTTTCAGGGATTCTTTAGCTGTGATTCCTGCAATGCAGAGGGTTGGACTAGATGGCCCTTGGGGTCCTTTTCAACTCTATAGTTTTTTGATTCTATATCTTCTTTCACCAACCTGATGCCCTCCACGTGCTTTGAATGACAACTCCCATCTGTCCCTGTGCTGACTGTGGAAATTGTATTCCAAACCCCCTGCAGGGCACCAGCTTGGGGAAGGCTGGGTTTTGTAAGGTCCTTCCTGGCCAGTCAGCACTATGGATGGATGGGGCCCCATCATGGTATTTAAGTCATTTGCACAGAAGGTTGATTGCACAAAATTGGAAGACTGGAGAAATACCAACTAAATAACAATGGCAAGAGAAGTTGATGAACTACCGTATTTTTCGTTCCATAGGGCGCACCTGACCATAGGGCGCACCTAGTTTTCAGAGGGGGAAATCAAGGAAGAAAATATGATTCCCCCCCCCCCCCAGCTCTGGGAGCAGCGGACAGGCTGCAGGCAGCCTGTGCGCTTCTCACAGACCTTCTCCCTGCTTGTGCGGGAGGTGGGGGAATTCCCCCATCTCCTGCAAAAGCCCACAGGAGCCACACACCCTTTAAGGAGCACACGGCTCCTGCAGGCTTTTCTATGAGGAGGGAGAAGGGACTGATGCAGCCAGTCAGTCCCTTCTCCCTCCTGGGGAAAAGCCCGCAAGAGCCGCACGGAGCTTGTGTGCGGCTCTTGCGGGCTTTCCCCGCCTGCCTCCCCCCCTGCATTCGCTCCATAGGACGCACACACATTTTCCCTTGTTTTTTAGGAGGGAAAAAGTGCGTCCTAAAGAGCAGAAAATACGGTATGCAGAACTGGCAAAAACGACAGATAGACTAAGAGAATAAGACAACAAAGGCTTTGAAAAAGATTGGGAACCATTCATATTATATTTGCAGAAACAAAGAATGTCAATAGACTTGATGGCAGGATTTAAATAAACATTCACATTATCAGCATCAGAAAAAATTTAGAAGATAGTGAAATATGATGGTGTATTTACTTTAATTTTTAGGTTTTTAGGTTTGATATGTTATTAATAACTTTTTTTCTGTTAAGAGATAGCAAAGTGGGTGAAAATAGAAACAAACCAGAAGAGGAAGGTGGGGGAAGTCTTGGAGGGGAGGGAGGAATATATAGTAAATGTTAAGAACTTGAGATGTATGTAATGAATGAAAAAGAAAAATGAATAAAATTTTGAAAAAAACAAAAAGTCATTTGCACAGAGAGCTTGGGTCCTTCCTATTCCTGCAGCTGCGTAAAGGAGAGTGCTGGCCTTTGCAACTTGAAGTGAGAGGCGGAAGCAGATGCCCAACTTCGTGATTCCCCTTGGAGGACTCTTGCAACTCTAAAATTCTATGATTTTATGAAATCAGAGTGCGGGAGAGAGAGCTCCGGTATGGTGAATTCTTCAGCCTCCAGAAATGCAGTGCCTGGGAAGGGCTTTCCTTGAACCAGACAAATCAATTTTTCTTGTTCTCTGTGAACTCCACTCTCTGAATACCAAGTGAGACTGACCCCACTGTGAGGCAAGACGGGCCAGTTCCCACACAGACAGACAGAGCAAATCTCTTCTTGGAAAAGCTGCAATTACTGTCTTCCTCTCACCTTTACCACGACCTCCCATTACCAGCTCCTTCCTGGGACGCATCGTGGGCAAAACATATTGCCCCAGAAATATTTGACATATGATCTGGAAAATCCCCCCTTCCCAAATTCTGGAATCTCATGTGGCTTTCTGTATGTTCATTGCAGTTGCAAAAAGCAGCAGAAGAAAAGACTTTGGAGAGCCTGGAGATCTCCTCCCCAGCACCTCTCCTTCCTTTGTAGAGACTTTCCCTCCACCTTGAATATAGGAACATAGGAAGCTGCCTTATACCAAATCAGAATCTTCGTCCATCTATCTCAGTATTGTCTACACTGACTGCCAGCAGCTCTCCAGGGTTTCGGGCAGGAGTCTCTCCCACATTGGAGATGCCAGCAGCGATTAAACATGGGACCTGCTGCTTGCAAGGCAGATGTTCAAAATGTAACTGCAGGAGAGGATGTATTGTCTGATTATATCCTTATCCAACTTGTGTTAACAAGTTCCACAATTTCAGCAGAGTAACGCATTCCCCTTTATTTTAAGTTTGCAGCGGCTGCGTTTGCTCAGGCTCGCTACAGCCTCTATAATAACTATTCTGGTAATTTCCCCTTATTCCCTCATAAAATATAAGAGATGACACAGTCTTTTACAAAAGTATAAAAAGAGTTTACTCACATTCTGTTCACAATCAGATCCCAGAAGGCAGACTTAGCTTAATGAAGTAACATACACTTGGAATCTATCTCATAAGAAGACAGTCCCTTTGTCCTCTCTTGGCTGGAAGCCAAGATGGCATCTTTGGCTCAGTAGATGTTGTTTCTTTGATGCATGTGGTGAAAGAGAGAGATATGGCTGCCCTGCCCTGTGCTTTTGTCATTACCTGCACAGGTAAGGCCACACCCACCTCTAGTCACATGCAGAGGAAGTCTGCCCCAGCCCAGAAGGAAACAGGAAGTTTACCTGCTGGCTGGACAAACATCCCTCCCCATGTGTAAACATGTTCACTCTAGGAATATTGTACTTGACTGCTCTTGTGTTTCACATCCCACAGTAACAACTCTCAACAGCTTTCCCCATGAGACCTACCAGCTCTGACTAGAAAAGTAATTCTCATGCCTTGATTTGGTCTACCCTTCAGCTTAGGAAAGTGATCCATGATAACTACACGGTGCGAACATGCTGGTTGGTGATGCTGATTCTCTGCCTCTTGCAATGTGACTACAGGGACTTAGTCCTTTCCTCTTTATATGCCCTTTGAGAATGTCAGGGAACTCATTGTGCCTGACCGCAGGTTTCCCACAAGGGCTGGGCCAGTGGCAATCGAAGGCTCATCCTTCTGAGAAATGTTGATCCTCTGCCATTCTTGTACTGGAGTCCTGTGTCCAGTTCTGGACACCACAGTTTAAGAAGGATAGAGACAAGCTGGAAGATGTACAGAGGAGGAAAACCAGGCTGATCTGGGGTCTGGAAAAGAAGCCTTATGAGGAACTTATCAAGGCGATGGGGATATTTATCCTGGAGACTAGGAAACAGAGAGGTGATATGAGAACTGTCTCCAAATATCAAAGCACTGTCACATGGAAGATGGATCAAGCTTGTTTTCTGCTGACCCAGAGGGGAGGACCCAAACCAATAGATTCAAATGACAAGGAAGGAGATTCCATCTAAACCTTATGAAGAATGTTATGATGGTAAGAACTGTTTGACAGTGTAGCAGGCTCCCTCAGAAGATGGTGGACTCTCCTTCACTGGAGGTTTCTGAACAGATGTGTGGCATTTGCCCTCCTAAATGTGTGGCATCATACTGGGTTCATAAGGAAAGGGTTAACTAATTGTAAAATGACTAACCAATGGGAACCCAAGGGGAAGGGTTAATAGTTAGAGTTAGGATGGTTGAGAAGTCAGTCTGGAGTTAGAAGAGACAGAGAGAGAATAAGTCTGTGGGTTGGGCTAGTCTGGTGTGAGAGAGGGAGAGAATTTGTTAAGAGGAGTCAGTCAAACAGTTGAGATAATCAGTCAGAAGGTATTAGGAAGGTATAGGCTGGTAAAAAAACTAAAGTTAAGATACTGACATGAATATTATCCGAGAAACCATTAACTTGTTAATATTTATAAAATAAACTTGTTTATTTGGTTCACTTTTAACAACTGTCTGGACTCAGTGTTTTACCCGAGGGTAAGGGGTTGGTGACAGCGAGGAAGTGAGCACAGTGGTGGCACCGGGATCAATAGACCGTTAAACGTCCAGGGACCCTGTGTGATCACCACAAGATGTTTCAGGGATTCTTTAGCTGTGATTCCTGCATTGCAAGGGGTTGGACCAGATGACCCTCACGGTACTTTCCAACTCCACAATTCTATGATTTTATGTGCTATAATTTTCCCTTTCCATCTGGGGAAAAGACCTCCTTCCTGCTTGCCCCACCACTGACTTACTCCAGATTATTGCACTGAAACACTGCTTCCCACTGGGGCATCTGGTTAGGCTAGATGGGCCTTTTGATGTAGCAGCAGATACTGTGCTGGTCCTGTGGGTTAACCGTGAGGCGAGGTCCGAGTCCAGTGCAAGGTCGAAGGTGCAGGATGGAGGCAGTCCATTGCAGGGAGTTGGACGAGGTCAGGAGCTCTGGCCGGGAAGCAGGACAGGGTTCAGGCAGGAACTGGCAACCAACAATGTTGCTCCCGCAACTTGGAACTGGGTCTGGCTGGCTTTTATCTCCCCTGAGGCATAGGGCAGCCCCGATCCTCTGGTGACTTGCCTCTCCTGGCCTGGAGGCGAGCACTCCTCCTGCGGGAACTTAGTTCCCTCCGCCTCTCTGCCCTGAGCCTCTGCAGCACAGGAGAGGCTGGAGGGTTACCGGACCCAGAGGCAACCTCAGCTTCCTCTGACGGGGCTGAGAGTGGAGCACCTGCAGGCAATGGGTCCTCCATCACCTCAGGAGCCAGAGCAGACTCAGCTGGTGCCTGCGCCTGAGGACCCAGCACAGGTGAGGACCCTACAGGCTCATGCCCCAGCCCTGGCTCAGCTGGTTCTGGAGGCGGAGAATCCTGTGCAGGCTGGGATCCCTCAGGTTCAGTATCCGAGTCCGAATCCCAGGCCATCACAGATACCTTCCTTTGCTCTCAGGTCTAGGGTGATCTAAGCTGAGTGAATCTGCCGAGGAAAGAAAACCAGGCTCTGACAGAGGGGCAGCCAGTCACAGTGGCACCCTCTCAGGGTTGTTCGACCTCAACATTTCTGATCACGGGACATCCTAGGACTTGTGGTTCACAACACCTGATATTCCTACTCCTAACACATCATCTGCTCTATTCGACTGGAGATGATAATATCCTTTTGGGGAATGCGCAGGTTGGAGATCCCTTGGGATGTGGGTCCCATGCCCGTGCCCTCTCTGGATCGGTGATGGACAGCACAGGGGATGATGTATCTGAGGACTGCCCTTGGCTTTTCTCACATTAAGCAAGAGGAAGCTACACTGACCTTTGAAAGGTTTTGAGCCTTCAGGCTGTGAATCTGATCTGTCTGGATGTTCAGAGCAAATAGACAGAAGCTCTGAGACACAAAGAGGCCAGAGAGGGGGGCAGAGGAAAAGCCCCACGAGCAGCAGAGAAGCCTGCTGTGCCTTCTTGTTCTGCTAACAGGCCAGCACAACCATCATGGTGCAGCAGTTCACCCAGAACTTACTCAGCTCTTGGGACAAAGTTGCTACTGGCTTCTGATGCCAAAGCTCATAACTGGGTCCAGCTGGGAGAAAAAGGACTGCAGAGTTGGAAAGGACTTTTGACCAACTTGGGGCTCAAACCCATGATCCTGAGGTTCAGAGTCTTATGCTCTACTGACTGAGCTATCCCTCAGCTTAAGAAATTGGATCAGATCAAAGGCCTATCTAGTCCAGCATCCTGTTCTCACTGTGACCAACCAAATAACTGTACTAGGTAGGAAACAACCATCATGACTAGTAGCTACCAATTCGTGCTTTTCTTCTAGAAAAAAAGGTGCTGGTACTTACCATGAAGGAATGTGGGTGGCACTGTGGTCTAAACCACAGAGCCTCTTGGGTTTGCCGATCAGAAGTTCGGGGGTTCGATCCCCCGCCACAGGGTGAGCTCCCATTGCTCGGTCCCTGCTCCTGCCAACCTAGCAGTTCGAAAGCATGTCAAAGTGCAAGTAGATAAATAGATACCGCTCCGGTGGGAAGGTAAACGGCGTTTCCGTGCACTGCTCTGGTTCGCCAGAAACGGCTTAGTCATGCTGGCCACATGACCCAGAAGCTGTACACTGGCTCTCTTGGCCAGTAAAGCGAGATGAGCGCCACAACCCCAGAGTCGTCCGCAACTGGACCTAACGGTCAGGGGTACCTTTACCTTTTTATGCATGGCAGGAATAAAATGGAGAGAGAAAACTTTTCAGTTTTCTCATAATATTTGGACATCCAGTGAAGCCGAGTGTTGGAAGATTCAGGACAGATAAAAGAAAGGACTTCTTCACGCAGCAGACAGTTGAACTATGGAACTCTCTCCCACAGGAGGCTGTGATGGCCACCGACTACCATTCAGACAAATTCATGGAGCAGAGGGATATCAATGGCTACTAGCCAGGATGGCTCTGCTCTGCTTCCACAGCTGGAAACAGCTGTGCTTCTGAACACCAGTTGCTGGAAACCGCAGAAGGAGAGAGCTCTGTTCTTGTGCTCAGACCCTGAATCTGGCTGGCCACTGTGAGAACACAATGCTGGATTATATGGTGTGATGGCCTGGGACTCGGACTCGGACTCGGAACCAGAGGAGACTCAGTCTGCACTGGATCCTTTGCCTCAGGCATCACCTGAACCAAGTCTGGGGCCTGATCCTGAAGAGACCCAGTCTGCACAAGTTCCCCTGCAACAAGCACCAGCTGGGTCGCGTCAGGGGCCTGAGCCTGCCCTGGCTCCAGATGCGGGGATTACCTCGTTGCCTTCAGCTGGGCCATCACTTCCAGCTGCTCCACTACCAGTTGGGTCAGGAGAGGCTGAGGCGGCCTCTGGGTCTAGTAACCCACTGACGTCTCCCGAGCTGCAGAGACTGAGGTCTGAGAGAAGGAGAGACCTGAGTACGCACAGGAGGAGTGCTCGCCTTCAGGCGAAACAGGGAGGTGAGTCACCAGGGGATCAGGACCGGCTTTTACCCCGACAAAGATAAAAGGCTGTCGGACCCCACCCCAGGTTGTGGGAGCAACGTTGCTGTATATTAGATCCTGTACCTGTCCTTGCCTGGTTTCCTGCCTCATGTCCTGGCTTGGCCCTGTCGGACTCCTTGTGGAATCCTTGGATTTGGGTCCGGACCTGGACCGCGTTGCTCAGGTTAACCCCTGGGCCCAGCCCAGCTCTAATCCTGCTTGCAGGATCTTGGGTTATCCCTGGGCCCAGCACAGATGGGTCCCCATTGATCCGGCCAATATTCTTAAGCGTTTGTGTCCAGGAAGTACTTAATTCCTGAGACACAGAGGCATGCAAGCGTCATGTATCCTGAGCCAATGGGGAAATGATTGCTTTTAAAAATCACCATGTCTTGATTATTGTTTGGTAATTAAAAAAAAAAAAAATCTCTCTTTTTTAACCATCATCTGCAGGGTGGGTAGGCTATTAGGATTTCCAGCCTCATAGTGAAGCCATATTTGCCTTTTTCCCCGCAGTCTACCACATCTCTGAAAAGCTACATTTGCTGGTTCCTTGTTTGCATAACATGTACAAAACCTCAGTTCAGATTTGCTGCTGAAATTCAAATTTCAATTGCAGCCAAAAGGGCTTTTCAGTTTCTAGGTGTTGCCAGGAGGGGACTTTTGGTTCACCCCCCCTTCCTTCTTTCCTCTTCCCAATCACGGCATTCCTAGTTAGAGCCATGCATGCACATTCAGAGCCCCCGGCACGCAGGACCCTGGCATTATCATTAAATGCAAATACTTGGGGAGTAATTGCCAGCAATAGCAATGAGGAGAGAAAAATGACAGGGAGACCTGGAGCAGCTATTAGAGGGGAAAGTGGAAAGTGTAAACAAAATAGGGACCATTAGCCAGCGGTAATAATGGCCATTTCTCCCCACATCTAATCCCAGCGCACTTAGCCGGATGGGTGGCTTTGCTTGTTTATGGTGTTTCGGAATACTTTAAGAAAGTTCTTTTGAAAGGAAATGAGGGCACTTGCTGTTTTATTATACCTCGGTCCTCTTGTGCCTTGAGGGTACTTTTGGGGGTCCTGTGTCTCTGGGCAAGGCGGAGAGTGGAGATGCAGAGGCTAATAGAAAGAGGCAGGGGGAGGACTCAGCTCAGCTCCCATCCCAACAGCACTCAAGCAGAGGGCCGGCCTGGCTATTGGGCAGAGGGTGGTACCTGCCTCAGGTGGCAGAAGCTGAGGGGCAACAGCAGCACGGTCTGATTGGCTGTTCCCGCTTGTTGGAGGGCAGAGGGGGTAGTGCCCTGCACCCCCTAAACTAGCCAGTAGCGCTCAGGTGCGCTCGAGGATGCTGCTATCCTGTTGCCCGCACTGTTTGGGTCAGCTCTGATGCCAGTCTGCGCTTCTGAACATGGCAGGGAAGCATCAGCTTGTCTTGGGGCAGCTCTGCTCAAGAGACGCCCCCAAAAAGGCACTCCAGGGGAGCTGTCCAGTGCTCGACATGTCTGGATCACCTCTGGCTGTCTCAAGAGAAAGGCAAGGTGGGAAACTCAACCTCTTTGCTTCTTTTAATGCAAGTGTGGTACAGTGGTACCTCGGGTTAAGAACTTAATTCATTCCAGAGGCCCGTTCTTAACCTGAAACTGTTCTTAACCTGAGGTACCACTTTAGCTAATGGGGCCTCCCGCTGCCACCGCACGATTTCTGTTCTCATCCTGAAGCAAAGTTCTTAACCCAAGGTACTATTTTCTGGCTTAGCAGAGTCTGTAACCTGAAGTGTCTGTAACCTGAATAATAATTTATAATAATAATTTATTATTTATACCCCTCCCATCTGGCTGAGTTTCCCCAGCCACTCTGGGCGGCTCCCAGTCGAGTGTTAAAAACAATACAGCATTAAATATTAAAAACTTCCCTAAGCAGGGCTGCCTTCAGATGTCTTTTAAAGATAGGATAGCTGCTTATTTCCTTCACATCTGAAGGGAGGGCGTTCCACAGGGCGGGCGCCACTACCGAGAAGGCCCTCTGTCTGGTTCTCGCAATGAGGGAACCGCCAGAAGGCCCTCGGCGCTGGATCTCAGCATCCGGGCTGAACGATGGGGGTGGAGACGCTCCTTCAGGTATATAGGAAGTGTCTGTAACCCAAGGTACCACTGTATAGAAAACAAGTGTGGTGTAGTGGTTGGGCTAGGACCCAGAGAAGAGCACTTCCTCTCAGCCTAACCTACCTCACAGGATTGTTGTGGGGGTTAAATGAGGAGGGGAAGAATAGTATTTATCCTGGATAAGAGAAGACTGAGAGGTGATGGGAAAGCCTTCTTCAAGTTTTTTTTAAGCAGAGATTGGGTGGCCATCTTTCGGTGAATCTTGTGATTCCTCCATTTCAGGGATCTCTTTCCACTCTACAATTCTATGACTCTATTCTACGATTCTGTATTGATGCCTCATCTGAGATACAGTTGCCTGAACTAGAAAATTGGCCTAGCAGTCAGAGCTTTTAGAAAGTTGAAAAGCACCAGAAAACCTGATTGTGTGTTCTCTCTCTGTCTTGTGTGTGTGTGTGTGTGTGTGTGTGTGTGCATGCCAACTGTGCCTGCCTTTTGTGGGTCTACCCTTCCTTCTGCCCCCTTTGCAGAGGAAATCCCACCCCTTTTCCTCCTCCTCCTCCTGCAGCTGAGTGAACCTTGGCACTCTCTGAACAAATTCCAGCAGGCAGAATGACATTCTGATTAATTAGACCATAAAAGAATAATTTTATCAATCAAGGCATCTGAAGCAGGAGGAGGCAACGTTTTGCCCCGGCTAATGGGAACCTCATGTCTCCAATTAACGTTTGGAGGATTCATCTTCAGAGTTGGGTCCCACATAAAATTGACATTTAGTAGAATGTCAAAGACAATTTCCTTCAAGTGCTGCTTCCCCAAACATCAGGGAAAATATTTTATTTGTGGCAGCTTTTCCACTTACATTTTTCTATTTTTACCGTCGTTTCATAAGGGAAATCACACACTAGTGCAAATGAGCTTTTTGGTCATTCTGTACACCTCCAGTCACTGGGTGACGTCCTGTTCTTTTCACCTTTTATGGTCTGGCTACGCAACTGACATGGGTTTGACATCACTTAAACCCTTGGATTGCAATTTATTTATTTAGTTATTTCAATTATACCCCGCCCTTTTTACTCCAAGGAGCTCAAGGGTCTGTACATGGTTCTCCCCTCCTAATTTATCCTCACAACAGTCTTATGAGGTAGGTTAGGCTGGGAGAAGAAGAAGAAAAGAAGAGGAGGAGTTTGGATCTGATATCCTGCTTTATCACTACCTGACGGAGTCTCAAAGCGGCTAACATTCTCCTTCCCCTTCTTCCCCCACAACAAACACTCTGTGAGGTAAGTGAGGCTGAGAGACTTCAAAGAAGTGTGACTAGCCCAAGGTCACCCAGCAGCTGCATGTGGAGGAGCAGGGAATCGAACCCGGTTCACCAGATTACGAGTCTACCGCTCTTAACCACTACACCACACTGGCTCTCACTGGGAGACAGTGAGTGGCCCCCAAAGTCACCCAGTGAGTTTCATGACTGAGTGGGGATTCAAGCCCCGATCTCCCAAGTCCTAATCCAACACTCTAACCACTGTGCAACACAGCACCCTTATCTTTGTGCTGGATTGTGGTCGCACATGGCCTGTTTTCCTACTGCTGGAAGCCAAGACGTGATGAATGTCAGAGGCGTAACCAGAATTTGCACACATCTACATGTGGAGAAATCCCACAGAGTTAAATTTCATTGAAGCATCTACCAGGGGCCCAGATATGTCGATTTTACCCCAAAAGGCAGGCTGCTCTCCCATTGTTTTCCAGGGACGTCCCTGATTTAGAAAAGCTGTCCCAGTTTCTGATTTGATCCCGGAATGTACCCCTATTCTCATTGGAGAAATATTGGGGGGTATGGAGTTCTCCATCCCCGAGCCGTCTGAAGGCAATCCTGTATAGGGAATTGTTTTAATGTTTAATTATATTTCTGTATATGTTGGAAGCTGCTCAGAGGGGCTGACACGACCCAGTCAGTTGGGTGGGGTATAAATAGTAAAAATTATCATTATGGAATGGGATGTCTCTATTTTCATGGCTTGGACCATCGGCTGGGTGAGGACTGCAGGGCCTGCTCCCTTCCAGGGCCTTTTCAACTGGCCCAGGCCCTTATTTGGAACAAACTTTTGGGGAAGTGGGAAGTGTTCTGCGATTGCTTCCCTGTTCCAAGTGGTTAATGTGTTTTAAAATGTCCTCAAGCAGTCGGTGGCAATTTAAATTTGTATTTCTTTTTTTCCTTTTTTCCTTTGTTGGGGGTGGGTGGGTGGGATGGATATTTGGTTGGTGATTAATTTTAGTATAATTGTTCTGTTTTTGTTTTTTGTTGTTTTATTGGTTCTGTATAGTTTGTGTTTTGTTTTTAAGGGGCGGGATCAGGGCTGCCTGGGAGTGGGGCCCATTAGCTTCCTACTGGGAAGACCCAGTTTTCTGAGTGCATGTTCTGGAAGTTGGGCAATAGGGGCAGTACAGGATTCCTTTTGGTGTACCGACCTCCCCGCTGTACCAAGGATTCCCTGCCCGAGCTGCTTCAGGTCGTGGTGGATGTTCTCCTGGAGACACCTAGTTTGGTTGTCCTAGGGGATTTTAACATCCACGCCGACACGACCTTACAAGGGGCCGCTCGGGACTTCGTGGAAAGCATGGCCTCCATGGGGCTGTCCCTGAATAAGTTGGGCCCAACTCATAGTCATGGACATGCCTTAGACCTGGTATTCACCTCTAGTGACGTGGGTGATCTGACACTAAGTAAAAGTGAAACAAAAGAAGTGCCATGGTCAGATCACTTCCTGGTGCAACTGGACTTCTCTGCGACCCATCCCCTCTGCAGGGAGGTGGGACCAATTCGGATGGTCCGCCCCCGCCACTTAATGGATCCAAATGGTTTCCAGAGAGTGGTAGGGGATGCTTTATCCCATGTTGATGGCCTTTCAGCTGATTCCCTGGTGGCCCGCTGGAATGCAGAGTTAACCAGGGCTATCGACTGTCTGGCTCCAAAGCACCCTCTCCGATTGCATGGACCCCGGACAGCCCCGTAGTTTTCTTCAGAGCTGAGGGCGATGAAACAATCGCTGAGACGGCTAGAGCGTCGGTGGCAAAAAACTCACTCCGAATCTGACCGGACACAGGTTAGAGCTCAACGTCGAGCCTACCAAGTGGCGATAGCAACGGCGAAGACGACTTTCTTTGGCGATGAAGTGGTGCATGCTCTTGTTATCTCCCGCTTGGACTACTGCAATGCGCTCTACATAGAGCTACCTTTGAAGGTGACTCGGAAACTACAACTAATCCAGAATGTGGCAGCTAGACTGGTGACTGGGGGCGGCCGCCGAGACCACATAACACTGGTCTTGAAAGACCTACATTGGCTCCCAGTACATTTCCGACCTTTAAAGCCCTAAACGGCCTCGGCCCAGTATACCTGAAGGAGCGTCTCCACCCATCGTTCTACCCGGACGCTGAGGTCCAGCGCTGAGGGCCTTCTGGCGGTTCCCTCATTGCGAGAAGCAAAGCTACAGGGAACCAGGCAGAGGGCCTTCTTGGTAGTGGCGCCCGCCCTGTGGAACGCCCTCCCATCAGATGTCAAAACGATAAACAACTACCTGGCATTCAGAAGACATCTTAAGGCAGCCCTGTTCAGGGAAGTTTTTAATGTATGATATTTTAGTGTTTTTTGGTTTCTATGGAAGCCGCCCAGAGTGGCTGGGGAAACCCAGCCAGATGGGCGGGGTACAATTAATAAATTATTATTATTATTATTATTATTATTATTATTATTATTATTATTAATGTTGGAAGGTATGGAGGGCAATACCTGCCTTGTCTAACTTGAGACACACACATACAGGAAACATGGGACATTTTGCCCTGAGGCTGGAGCAGAGTTGGGCCATGCTGTCTGCTCATCGGTGGGGCAAGTGGGCATACTGGAGACCTCCTTCGCTCCTTGCTCTCTCTCCTTGTGGAATGACTTAATGCAAGGACTTAATTCAAAACCTTCCTTGGAGGTTTCTCAACAGAGGTTGGGTGGCTCCCTGTCTTGGATGTTTTAGCTGCAACTCTTGCGTTGCAGGGGACCGGACCAGATCTATGATTCTAAGATTCTAAGGTATGATCCTGGCTCCCAGGGTTTGGCCTGAACTGATGGTCCTCTCCTTGGTCATTTCCCCAGCGTCGAAGAAATATTTTTCATGTAATCATTACACCAGGAAGGAGAAAAATCCATGTTTCCACTGCAAAGGTGGCGAGAAGGGCAAGATGACTGATGTGGTGGTTCAAGCAGGATATTGAGAAGCAAAGGTCACAGGGAGACGACCAGATTCATATTGAGGATGGCAGCCAGAGCACAGCAGAGTCAGCTTGCTGGCTGTCCCCTCCCAGAGCTTCTCTCTCTCTCTCTCTCTCTCTCTCTAATGAAACATAATGAAGTATAATAACAGATGCTAAATAAAATTTAGTAGGGGTTATATAGAACTAGGTGGGATGCAGGTGGCACTGTGGTCTAAACCACTGAGCCCCTTGGGCTTGCCGATCAGAAGGTAGGCGGTTTGAATCCCCGCAACGGGGTGAGCTCCCATTGCTCAGTCCCTGCTCCTGCCAACCTAGCAGTTCGAAAGCATGTCAAAGTGCAAGCAGATAAGTAGGTACTGCTCTGGTGGGAAGGTAAATGGCATTTCTGTGCGCTGCTCTGGTTCGCCAGAAGCAGCTTAGTCATGCTGGCCACATGACCTGGAAGCTGCACGCCGGCTCCCTCGGCCAGTAAAGCAAGATGAGTACTGCAAGCCCAGAGTCGTCCACAACTGGACCTAACGGTCAGGGGTCCCTTTACATTTATATAGAACTAGGAGCGCAGGTGGTGCTATGGTCTAAACCACTGAGCCTCTTGAGCTTGCCGATCAGAAGGTCGGCAGTTCAAATCCGCACAAAGGGGTGAGCTCCCATTGCTCAGTCCCAGCTCCTGCCAACCTAGCAGTTTGAAAGCACATCAAAAAGTGCAAGTAGATAAATAGGTACCACTCCAGCGGGAAGGTAAATGGCATTTCCATGCCCTGCTCTGGTTTAGGTGTTGCGTTGCGCCAGAAGCAGCTTAGTTATGCTGGCCACATGACCCAGAAAAGCTGTCTTCAGACAAACACTGGCTCTCTCGGCCTGCAAAGTGAGACGAGCGCCGCAACCCCAGAGTCGTCTATGACTGGACTTAACCGTCAGGGGTATTTTACCTTTGCCTTTTTATATAGAACTAAACACATGTAGCTCTAGCGGGACGTGGGTGGCACTGTGGGTAAAACCTCAGTGCCTAGGACTTGCTGATCGTATGGTCGGCGGTTCGAATCCCCGCGGCAGGGTGAGCTCCCATCTTTCGGCCCCAGCTCCTGCCCACCTAGCAGTTCAAAAGCACCCCTCAGTGCAAGTAGATAAATAGGTAACGCTTTATAGCGGGAAGGTAAACGGCGTTTCCGTGTGCTGCACTGGTGCTGGCTCGCCAGAGCAGCTTTGTCACGCTGGCCACGTGACCCGGAAGTGTCTTCGGACAGCGCTGGCTCCCGGCCTCTTAAGTGAGATGAGCGCACAACCCTAGAGTCGGACACGACTGGCCCATACGGGCAGGGGTACCTTTACCTTTAAACATGTAGCTCAGGGATCCCTATACCTTTAAATATACAGGAACAGGTTTCTGAAGCAAAAATCAAACATAATAAATAAATATCACAGGGTTCCAAATAACACAAATGGGTTTACATTATCTGCATTTTATATCCTCCTGCATGTTTTATAAAAAGGGCTCCATTTCTCGATGAATTCATTACCTGGTTCTTTTTCCTTTCTGCTTAACCATGCATTCTATGCCCCAGGTTTTAGTTATCCATTCTGTCGTGTATGGTCTTCTTATCAGCCCCCCCAACTCAGTTTTGAGAAATAGTAATTCTGGCAGCAATTGAAAGGTGTTGCATCAATTCCCTGCCTCTATTAGTTCAGTTTCTTTACTGTAGCTAAATGGTAAAATTAGATTCGTGGGAACAGTACAGTCAGTTATTACTTCAGTTTCCATTGCTGTATTTTCCCATAATTTCCCTCTTTTTTTCAGTTTTCCTTTAAAAATCAACGACCTGATATTTGCAATAAGATACAGGCAGGTAAGGGGAGAGCACTGTCATAAGAAATAAAGAGAAGAAGGGATGTTGTGCACATGACTTGCAAGATATACGGAAACATTAAGCTGTAACTGAAACCATCAGAAACACAAGGAGTACCAAGAATAAAAAGCTGTGTGTTACAGCGATAGTTTTTGTTCAACCAGTTAGATGTTACTTATCCCAAATTTCTTGAGATGCTTGTTGAAGATTTGGGGTCCTATCCAGCATATATACCATATCTCCCAGCATTTTCAGCTTTGCACGTCCAATAGGCACCACTGACTGTCCTATATAGCTGTGTAGGAAGCTAATTTGAAGGAGGAGAGGAAGACCTCCTTGCTTCCTCCATTGTATCTACAGTTTTGCAAGGTAGGTGTGCTGGTCCCGTGGGTTACTCGAGAGGCGAGGTCCAAGTCCGGTCCGTGGTCAAAGGTGCATGTGGAGGCAGTCCGTAGTAGCTGAAGCGGGGTGCAGAGCAGGGAGTCGGGTGAAGTCAGGAACAGGCTTGCAAGCAGGGAGCCAGGGCGGGTGAGGAGCTCAGGCAGAAAAGCAGGACAGGGTTCAGGCAGGAACTAGCAACCAACAGTGTTGCTCCCACAACTTGGGACTGGGGCTGGCTGGCTTTTATCTGCCCCGAGGCATAGGGCGGCCCCAGTCCACAGGTGACTCCCCTCTCCTGGCCTGGAGGTGAGCACTCCTCCTGCGGGAACTTAGTTCCCTCCGCCTCTCTGCCCTGAGCCTCTGCAGCTCAGGAGAGGCTGGAGGGTTACGGGACCCAGAGGCAACCTCAGCTTCCTCTGACGGGGCTGAGAGTGGAGCACCTGCAGGCAATGGGTCCTCCATCACCTCAGGAGCCAGAGCAGACTCAGCTGATGCCTGCACCTGAGGACTCAGCACAGGTGAGGACCCTTCAGGCTCAATCCCTAGCCCCGGCTCAGCTCGTTCTGGATTCGGGGCATCCTGTGCAGGCTGGGATCCCTCAGGTTCAGCATCTGAGTCCGAATCCCAGGCCATCACAGTAGGCCTCAGCATCAGCCTGGAAGACGTTGGCACAGGCTGGCTGAAAACTGTCCCAAACTGTCCTGCTCCTTCCCTGCAACTCTGCGGAGGGGCGGTGAGAAGGAGTCAAGCTGAATCGAGCCCACAGATGTGCTCACTCCATTCTCAGTGGGCCTGGAAGTTGGCATTGATAGACAGAGCAGCGTCTGGGAATCCAAATGCCACTGACCTGCCTTGGGTGAAAAGCCTCCCAATTATTCTGCCACAGCACAGCCAGG
Organism: Podarcis cretensis; assembly: GCF_951804945.1. Lineage (NCBI taxonomy): Eukaryota > Metazoa > Chordata > Lepidosauria > Squamata > Lacertidae > Podarcis > Podarcis cretensis. Next base: position 87,504,069 of record NC_137177.1, on the reverse strand, counting down.
TTGCGGAGTAATCAAATTAGCCTAATATTATGGGGAAGAAAATGGGCAGATAAGTGGCTTCAACTGATCGCCATGACCCGAAGGTGGCCTGCACAAATTGCCTGGATAAGATTATGCAGATGCTCTCGGTGGCTCTGGGGACCCTGGATCCTGACACTGAGGAGCCGAGGGAAGCCCTCTGTCGGGAAGTGGGGAACAAGACCCCTAACTGGGTGGGCAGGGCAGAGGCTGGTGGCTGTGGCAAGAGAGGCTGAGGATGTGTCTCCAGAAAAAACAACTGGATGCTGCTGGGATGGGATGGTGATGCAAAATCATGGGGGGTGGGGACAACACCCCCTTCCCCATACTTCAAGAGGAGCAGAGGCTTTCTATTTCCCCGTAGGAACTTCTCAACCCAAAATGAACCCTGGACAGTAAATGTAATGCAACAGAAGAACCAACCCCCACGGCAGGTTGCCAGGAATGGACAAGACAAGACATGGAGAATGTGGCCTCTCGGAATAATGGTGTTGCTCCGAGTGAATCTCCACTCCCTCCCACTTCCTCATGAGTCATCATTACAGCTGCTGAGAAGTGCCCTCCGCCTTTGAGCTCTTTGGTCCCCTTCTTTCAAGGCCTGCTGTGTTCTGGGAGGGGGGGTCTGGAATGCTCTCTAAAGACACTGAGTCTATCAGCCATCATTCCCCTGGTGCTTCTTCTTCCTCCTCCTCCTCCTCTCCAATTATTTCACAGCTTTCCCCCTCATGTGCCTGAGATGTGACCTCCCTCAAACCTCTGTTGTAATTCTGAACTGTCTCCTCCTTCTCTAGAAGGGTCAGGCTGGGGAGGCATCTCTGCCATTCCTCCTCTGCCCAGTCCCTGACAGTAAACCACAGAAAAAGCATTACATGTTTATGCTGGTGGTTCTTTTTTTTGGGGGTATTTTTATTAAAGATTTTCTTGATTTACAGAAGTATGTGTAATGTCTCTCTCTTGTATTTTTTCCATGTAACATTTTTACAAATCAGTTTCATTTGTTGAGACATTAGGAAGAATAGGGGGAAAGAGGTGGAGGGGGGGGGGAGATGAGTGGGGGTGGGGTCGGCTGGCGATATTTCTATTTTGCTTAATGTATGTAGGGTTTTGTGTCAACGTCGTTTGTGCAGGTTCTCTGCTGTTCACTTGTGTTCCTTTGGTGGTGAGAGAGGTTGGGGTTGGCCTATGGTGTGGTTGTTCATTTGTGGTTGGCTGTGGTGGTCTTTGTTTTCATGTGTGAGTGGGGTGGTGGGTGGGTGTTTTGGATCAGGTTAGCCATATTGATTTGTATGCTGTTGGTGGATTATTGTCGTTGTCTTGTTGGGCTGTGTATGTGATAAAGGGGGCCATACCAGGGTAAAGACGTCTTCTTCTGTTTGTCCCTGTGTCAGTTTCAGTTTATTGGTTAATTCTTCTAGTAAGGCTGTTTCCCATACTATTTGGTACCATTGGTCCATGCTTACTCCTGACAGGACTCTCCAGTGTCTGGTTATGGTGTTTCTGGCTGCTGAAAGTAGGTGGGTTATGAGTTCTTTGTGGTGTAAGTGGGCATTGTTGTCTTGGAAGATGTTTAGTAGGGCCAATTCTGGGGAGATTTCTAATACTTGCTTAGTTACTTTAATGCTAGTGGTTCTGAGCCTGTTCAGAGGTGCTGAGAGGGTTTCTGTTGAAGTCATAAGAAAATAACAACATCAGACGAACCTGCTGGATCAGGCCAATGGACCTATCTACTTCAGCATCCAGTTCCTGCAGTGGTCAACCAGACGTCTCTTCTGGGAAGCCAAAAGTAGAACTTGAGCACAAGAGCCAACTCCCCTCTTGCCATTTCCAGCAACTGATATTCAGAAGTATCATTGACTCTGATTGTAGAGGCAGAGTGAAGCCATCGTAGCTGGTCACCATTGACTGCTTGCTCCTCCATGAATTTGTTGAATTCCCTTTTAAAGCCATCTAAGTTGGTGGCCATCCCAGCCTCCTGTTGGAGAAGGTTCCCACAGGAGAAGATTGAGAAGGCGGTGGACTCTCTTTCATCAGAGGTTTTTAAACAGATGTTGGGTGGCTGCCTGCCTGGGGTTTTTTTAGCTGTGATGCTGGTATTGCAAGGGGTTACACTAGACAGCCCTTGGGATTTGCTCCAACTCTGCCATATTATGATTCTATGAGCCCCTCTTCGTTCAGAGAAAGGGTCTACATGCTGACTCCCCCCTTTGCTCTCCCCTTCACTTCCTTCCTTTCCTGGACCTCCTAGGAAGCGTGTAAAAATAAAAAAATAAAACTGCTATTCAGAAGCTCAGAGCAATATCTGGTTTATCTGTTGCATGTGTGATTTATCATTCCACGGGAGCCCAACTGCTGGAGCGCATCCAAACTGTTAAGGTTCATTAGCTTGGGTTGTGCCATCCGACATCTTATCAAAAAACCCCTAACTGTCACTCAGCAGGAATTACTCCCTCATGGTGGCCCTGAGAGGCTGGTGTTAACTATCCAAGCTCATTTGAAAGATCGGATACAGTGGTACCTCTGGTTACAAATGCTTCTGGTTACGAATGCTTCAGGTTATGAGCTCTGCTAACCCGGAAGTAGCTGCTCCTGGTTGCGAACTTTGCCCCAGGATGCAAATGGAAATCATGCGCCAGAGGTGCGCATGCAGCAGGAGGTCCCATTAGCGAAAGCACGCCTCAGGATAAGAATGGTTTCAGCTTAAGAACGGACCTCCGGAACGAATTAAGTTCGTAAGCAGAGGTTACACTGTATAAAGATCACTGCCAGAGTCCTGGGGATGTGGGGAGTCCTCTTTGTGAACTATGGAACAAATGAACATAAGAATGCAAGAACATAACGTGAGGCCTAAAGGTAAAGGGGACCCCTGACCATAAGGTCCAGTCGTGGCCGACTCTGGGGTTGCGGTGCTCATCTCACTTTATTGGCCGAGGGAGCCGGTGTACAGCTTCTGGGTCATGTGGCCAGCATGACTAAGCCGCTTCTGGCGAACCAGAGCAGCACACAGGAACGCTGTTTACCTTCCCACTGGAGCGGTACCTATTTATCTACTTGCACTTTGACGTGCTTTTGAACTGCTAGGTTGGCAGGAGCAGGGACCGAGCAACGGGAGCTCACCCCATCACGGGGATTCGAACCACCGACCTGATCGGAAAGTCCTAGGCTCTGTGGTTTAACCCACAGCGCCACCTGCGTGATCCATCTAATCCAGAATCTGCTTTTCTCACTGTGGCTGACCAGATGCCTCTATTGGGAAGAGTGTTGTTGCTTCTGACCATGGAAGCACAGAATAGACATTGGGGCTAGTGGCCATTGATAGCGAGTCTTCTGTGAATTTGTCCAATCCTCTTTTCAAGCCATCTAGGTTTAAAATCCATCCAACTTGGTGGCCATTACTCCAGCAGGAGGGAGTTCCACAGTTTAACTATGCACTGTGTGAATAAGTCCTTTCTTTTCTCTGTCCTGAATTTTACAACATTCAGCCTCATTCACTGCATCCCGTCTTAACCAGATCAAGGGCACAATCCATGCAACCTTGGTACCTTCCTTCTGGGCCTTCCACCAGCCATAGGAGTGGTTCACCCCATATATTGTGATGGAGGACACAGGCATAGACGGCATGAGTGGAGGAATTGCAATGTTCTGGCTGGCATCTGCTTACAAATTCTCTAGGAAATCGCTAGGACATTACTCATCAAACCATTACTATTGATCAAGGACCTATATGGTAGGTTTCTCTTCTGAAGGCTTGCCTCTCCAGAGGCTTGGTCAAACGTGATGCTTTATATGTTGTTTGCTATCTATTTATATCATATATTAATCATAGCCAATTTCCCGCCCCCTAAGCCCCCACTTGGCCCATTAATCTTTTTGGAAAAGCACAAATGCTATGTGGTTATATATCACTGTTTACCTTATCTTTTAAAGGAGCTTATGGCTCAAAACTGCATGTGATGTCTTTGTTAATTTATGTTGATTCATTGTTTCCTTCTGAATTCGTTTTGCTTTTGTTACCAGGCCTCTGCACCAATTTAACCACACAGATAGGATATTTTGAAATCTTATTTATTAATTCATTTATTTCATAACATCAGTATACTGCCTGATTGTAAAAACAAACAAACCTCAGAGCAGTTAATGAAGAGAATACATTTATAAGTAGAAACAGGAAAATCAATTCTTTAAAACATTCAAAACAACAACAACAACAACAACAAAAACCCTGTGGTGAACTAAAAGCAGATTAAAAAATCCATCAACGTTCCAAATTTCTGGGTTGTTGTTGTTTAGTCATTTAGTCGTGTCTGACTCTTCGTGACCCCCTGGACCAGAGCACGCCAGGCACTCCTGCCTTTCACTGCCTCCCGCAGTTTGGTCAAACTCATGCTGGTAGCTTCGAGAACACTGTCCAACCATCTGTCATCCCCTTCTCCTTTTGCCCTCCATCTTTCCCAACATCAGGGTCTTTTCCAGGGAGTCTTCTCTTCTCACAAGGTGGCCAAAGTATTGGAACCTCAGCTTCAGGATCTGTCCTTCCAGTGAGCACTCAGGGCTGATTTCCTTCAGAATGGAGAGGTTTGATCTTCTTGCAGTCCATGGGACTCTCAAGAGTCTCCTCCAGCACCAGAATTCAAAAGCATCAATTCAAAATTTCTGGGTAAGCTTGCCTAAACAAGAATGTTTTCAGCAGGTGCCAGAAAGAGGACAGTGAAGACACCTGCCGTATGTCAATGGGCAGGGAGTTCCAAAGTGTACGGGCTAAAAAAATCAAGTTCTTACAAATGCAGCATTCTTGGGCTGAGACACAGACTGGGTGAAATTGCCCTTTGCTCTTGATTACTTGGAGGAATTAACAAGAACCAGTGAGCCTCATAAGTTCAAAAATCATTTGTTTATTTTGACAAGTGCCAGAATGGCATTAAGGGGCAAGATGGTTGTGAGCTCTAAATAGTCAGAATGCAACGATGGCAGAAGAGTGAAATGGCCAGTTCAAGTAAAAAGGATGTAGACTTCACAAATGAATAGACTCATAGAATTGTTGGGAAAGGAGTGCGCAAGCAGCATCTGAGCACATGAGCCCCTGTCTCCCCTCCTGTGGTATCCAGCAATTGGTATTCAGAAGAATCTCTGCCTCCAGCTGCGGAGACAGAGCTTAGCCAGGCTGGCTAGTAGCTATGGCTAGCCTTCTCCTCCATGAATTTCTCTATTCCTCTTTTACTGTCAATCTTAAAAAGTAGCCTCAGTCCAAAATGTGTTTGCTCTTGAGTGCTGTGGAGGAGAGAACAGCCGGTGTCTAATGGAGTCCTATGTGCCAAAATGGAGTTTCCTGCCGGATTCCAAATATGTGAATGCCTTGCTGCTTTCCCTAATTTTATACGCCTCTGTCATGCTTCCTAGGGACGCGGGTGGTGCTGTGGGTTATACCACAGAGCCTAGGACTTGCAGATCTGAAGGTCAGCGGTTCGAATCCCTGTGACGGGGTGAGCTCCCATTGCTCGGTCCCTGCTCCTGCCAACCTAGCAGTTCGAAAGCACGTCAAAGTGCAAGTAGATAAATAGGTACAACTCCAGCGGGAAGGTAAAAGGCGTTTCCGTGCACTGCTCTGGTTCGCTAGAAGCAGCTTAGTCATGCTGGCCACATGACCCGGAAGCTGTAGGATGGCTCCCTCGGCCAATAAAGCGAGATGAGTGCCGCAACCCCAGAGTCGGCCACAACTGGATCTAATGGTCAGGGGTCCCTTTACCTTTATCATGTCTCCTCTTACTTGCCTTTTTTTTCTGAACCAGTGGTTCCCAAACTTTTCTGGGCCACAACCCACTTCCGTTTCCATAAACTCACCTTCAGTGCCCCCTACCCTATAAAATGCATTATTCAGAATACAGGGGAATCCCCACTTATGCAGGGGTTCCATTCACGGCCCCTGCGTGTGTTGCAAGAGGGGACCCCCCCCCCATTCCATTCCACCAGGAACACATTTGAGCAGGCAAAGCAAGGAGGTTTCTGGCTCCAGCCCCCCCCCCCGTGGCCAAACACTAAAGGTAAAGGTAAAGGTACCCCTGCCCGTACGGGCCAGTCTTGACAGACTCTGGGGTTGTGCGCCCATCTCACCTAAGAGGCCAGGGGCCAGCGCTGTCCGGAGACACTTCCGGGTCACGTGGCCAGCGTGACATCGCTGCTCTGGCCAGAGCCAGAGCCAGAGCCGCACACGGAAACACATTTTACCTTCCCGCTGGTAAGCGGTCCCTATTTATCTACTTGCACCCGGAGGTGCTTTCGAACTGCTAGGTTGGCAGGCGCTGGGACCCTTAATGGCCCTAGTGCCCCATGCAAACCTTCTACTGAATCACCCCAAATAACTTTCCCATATAACTATAGATTTGGAACGGATGCCTAGGACCATCTAATGTAACCCGCTGCAATGCAGGAATCACACCTGACCTCTGTTTAAAACCCTCCAGTGCAACATAGTATTATAGAATTGTGTAGCTGGAAGAGGCCTGGAGGGTCAACTAGTTCAACTTCCTGCAATGCAGGGATTCCAGCTAAATAACTCCTCCATTTAAAAACCTCCAGTGAAGGGGAACTCGCCACCTCCCTCGCAAGAGAGTTGTGCAGCAGATGGACTAGATTCTTGGACTGCAGTGCCAGCTCAGCATCCCTTGGTGGTGCCCAGATGTGAACAAGAGGCCTAGGAAGGCAGGTGGAGTGAAAGGCAGGTGGGCTTCTGTTAGGTTGTGGGTGAACATATCAGGCGACACAGCGATTCTTCAAACAGCTCTTGTTTATTTACAGGCCAGAACAGAACTGAACGGAAGGGTTCAGCCAACCTGCTTATATAGAGCTCCAGTACAACGCAACTGTAACCACTTTCTGTAACTATCCAATCACTGAACGTCACTTTCGATCCCTTATTTGCATATGTGGACCTGAGTGAAAACTATCTACAGTATCCCCCTGCTGGCCCAGGGTGAGAACTTCAGTACATAACAGCTTCAGTCTGCTTAGGAAAAGGCAGGGCCACATCCTGGCTGGCATGTCTGCCACAGCCCAGGAAAGCCCAACAAGCCTCTTCTGTGAGCAGAAGCTTTGCTCCTGCCTCCTGCTCCTTGGATGAGGGTGCCGGGAAGCCCAGCGTAGGGCTCAGTGGGGAAGGGAGGTGCCTTCTCTGTTTTCAACCTTGTATGTATTTTTGATGAACATTTTATAGCGTTTCCTATATACCACTTAGAGGTTTTGTTGATTAAGCAGGTGGAATAAAATTATAAAAATAAAAAATGTGGCTACTAGCACATATTGAGTTCCCAGAAGAAGAGCACGTTGGGCTGTTAAGCCCATTTCCTTTGCATGTCTGTGCCAAATCTTGTGAAGCAATGCCCCACTTCTGGGGCAGCCAGGACCCCACTGCCACTCATGAGGACCAGAAACACAATCCGTGATGGTGTGCTACCCAAACACTACCTAACAGAATGTGTGCTGCTTGTTCTTTCCAGCATAGCCTCCGGGATGTCATACAGACTGGATTTTACTATTTCACATGGAGTGTTTCATAGAGCCATAGAACTGGAAATCTGGAATATAATAATATAATAATAATTTATTATTTATATCCTGCCCATCTGGCTGTGTTTTCCCAGCCACTCTGGGCAGCTCCCAGTGTTAAAAACATGCCATGTTTAAGTTGATCAGGTCCAACATGGTTTCTTTAAACTAAAATTTGAAGCAAGCTTGCAGTTTTAAACTATGCACACCTAAGAAAGGCAGTCTGTGGATGTTGTGGCCAATTTTAAACACAAACCCCTTAAACATTTCTAAAATGACAGAGACACAAGGAACAGACTCACATATAACAGACAACATGTAACATGTAAACATATATATTTCCATCCTTTAGCTGGTTATTGTAAGGAGTTGGCTCACTTCCTGTTTGTTTCATTAAGTGAAGCTAGTAGGAAGGTCCCACATGAACTGGTTTTATTAGCCTCCTTGCCTCTTCAAACACCACAATCACCTGGTCCAACCCATTGCAGTGCAGGAATCACAGCTGAAGAATCCCCAGCAGATGGCCATTCAAACTCTGTTGGAAAATCTTTCTTGAAGGAGAGTCCACTATCTTCCAAGGGGGTCTGTTCCACTGCTGATCTTACTGTTGGAAAGTTCTTCCTAACATTTGGTCAGAATCTCCTTTCTTGTCATTTGAATCCATTGGATCAGGTCCACCCTCTGGAGCAGCAGAAAAAAAACTTGCTCCATCTTCCACATGGCAGCCCTCCAGATATTTGAAGATGGCTCTCATATCACCTGTCATTCTTCTCTTCTCCAGGCTAAACATGCCCAACTCCCTCAACTGTTCCTCGTAAGGCCAGGTTTCCAAACCCTTGATCATCTTGCTCAGCTCCTCTGCAAGCCTTCCAGCTGGTCAATATCCTTCTTAAACTGTGGTGCCCAGAACTGGACACGGGACTCCAGGCGGGGTCTGATACTATTACTTCCCTTGATCTGGGCACTCAAGTTTGGCTGGTGCAGTCTAGAATTGCATGAGATTTCTATTTCTATTTTGGGGGGGCTGCATCACACTGTTGATTCACGTGAAGCTTGAACATACCCAACTCCTGCCACCATTTCTCGTAAGGCTAGGTTTCCAGGCAGTTTTGAAGATTCATTCTCTAGTTCCTCCTTACACAGGAGTGCTCTTGTCAGACAAAGATGCCATATAGCGGCCTTTAATTTCCCACCAGATCCTTGTGAATGGTAAGCCTCAGGTTTTCCTCTCCAGGCACAGGAAATATCTGACAATTGCTCCTTCCTCTGCTCCAGGGACGCGGGTGGTGCTGTGGGTTAAACCACAGAGCCTAGGGCTTGCCAATCAGAAGGTCGGTGGTTCGAATCCCCGCAACAGGGTGAGCTCCCGTTGCTCAGTCCCTGCTCCTGCCAACCCAGCAGTTTGAAAGCACATCAAAGTGCAAGTAGATAAATAGGTACTGCTCCGGCGGGAAGATAATGGCATTTCCGTGTGCTGCTCTGGTTCACCATAAGCAGCTTAGTCATGCTGGCCACATGACCCGGAAGCTGTATTCCAGCTCCCTTGGCCAATAAAGGGAGATGAGCGCTGCAACCCCAGAGTCGTCTGCGACTGGACCTAACGGTCAGGGTTCCCTTTACCTTTACCTGCTCCAGTGAAGGCACTTAACAGGGACCACTTGTGCTGTACCTCCTTTCTCATGCTTTCATAGGCAAAGGGATCTGATCTTTGTTACCTTACAGAGGTGACAGGAGATGAGCCCTTCTGCGCTCCCTCACTTGCCAGCTCCAGCTTCTCCCTGAGACTTCACAGGGGAGCGTGAAAGAGACAGGCAGTTTGGGGAGATGGAGTGCCTGCCCTGAGCCAGCCTTGGTCCTGCACCATGAATTACTTGGCCCAGCACCATTGAGGTGCCTCCACTAGGTCTGGCATTATTACCCCTCCAGTCTCGGAGGCTGTGAAATATTTTCCCATTTGAGGAAGGAGCTGCTGAACCGTGGAAGCAAGTGTGGCAGGCAGCTGGAGCAGGACTTTCTGCTAGCCGGGGGTCTTAATGGGAGGAGGTGAGATTTATGGGGCCAGTTAATAGACTTCCACCTGGCTGGCTGGCTGGCAGACTGCTGGGCAACATCAATGCCAGCGCTATTATGTGGACAACCCTGTGCTCAACTGCTCAGCTGACTCCACTTGAGATGGTCGCTGCCTTTGAGCACAGATTCAAATCAGGCAGAAACAAGGTGGAGAGGGGCATCGTGGGCAGGCCAGCCTCTGCTGTGTCCTGCTAGGCAGCATCTCCGCTGGAAGGGCTCCCTGTTTGTGCCATGCCTGTGGCAAGGGGGCGTGGGGATCAACTGCCTTCCCTCTGCACCGCAATCCTGGACCATAACTCAGTAGCAGAGCACCATGGGACCAATAAAAGGAGGTCCTTTATGCATCATATAATTATTCCATGGAACTCCCTTCTAGAGGGAGCTGTGATGGCCATCAACTTGGATGGTTTTAGAAGAGGATTAGACAGATTCATGGAGGAGAGGGCCATTGATGGTTGCTAGCCATGGTGCCTATTCTCTGCCTCCACAGTTGGAGGCAACTTTGCTTCAGGAAACCAAAGGAGGGGTGAAGGCTGGTACTCAAATCCTGCTTGCTGGTTTCCCACAAGCATCTAATTAGCCAGTGTGAAAGTAGGATGCAGGACTAGATGGTCCATTGTCTTGATCCAGCAGGCAATAATAAATTTATTATTTATACCCCGCCCATCTGGCTTGGTTTCCCCAGCCACTCTGGGTGGCTTCCAACAAAACACTAAAATACAATAACCTATTAAACATTAAAAGCTTCCCTAAACAGGACTGCCTTCAGATGTCTTCTAAAAGTCTGGTAGTTGTTTTTCTCTTTGACATCTGGTGGGAGGGCATTCCACAGGGCGGGTGCCACTACTGAGAAGGCCCTCTGCCTGATTCCCTGTAACTTGGCTTCTCTCAGCGAGGGAACCGGCAGAAGGCCCTCGGAGCTGGACCTCAGTGTCTGGGCAGAACGATGGACTTGGAGATGCTCCTTCAGGTATACTGGACCGAGGCTGTTTAGGGCTTTAAAGGTCAGCACCAACACTTTGAATTGTGCTTGGGAACATACTGGGAGCCTGTGCAGGTCTTTTAAGACTGGTGTTATATGGTCTCGGCGGCCACTCCCAGTCACCAGTCTAGTCGCCACATTCTGGATTAGTTGTGGTTTCCGGGTCACCTTCAAAGGTAGCCCCACGTAGAGTGCATTGCAGTAGTCCAAGCGGGAGATAACTAGAGCATGCAGCACTCTGGCAAGACAGTCCGTGGGCAGGTAGGGTCTCAGCCTGTGTACCAGGTGGAGCTGGTAGACAGCTGCCCGAGATACAGAACTGACCTGCACCTCCATGGACAGCTGTGACTCCAAAATGACTCCCAGGCTGCACACCTGGTCCTTCAGGGGCACAGTTACCCCATTCAGGACCAGGGAGTCCTCCACACCCGCCCACCTCCTGTCCCCCCAAAACAGTACTTCTGTCTTGTCAGGATTCAACCTCAATCTGTTAGCTGCTATCCATCCTCCAACTGCCACATGGCAGGGAGGAGAACAATAGGTAGTGTTTTATAGGTAGTGAGCTGGAATCAGGCTTCAAGCTGGCGGCACAGAGACTTGCATGCTCTGTGCTGGATCCAAAATTGTGAGCGATGGAGAAGCAAGATCTGTTGGGGTGTCAGTGCTGTGAGCTCCTGCATCTTATGCTCAGTTTGTATAGATGTGTAAGTAAAACCATATTTCCTAAAGATAGTGGTATGTCTCCTGCCCTCTGGGCTACTGTAGGAAATGACATGCAATTGCCAGCCTGTTTATATTCCTGGAATGGGAGGAGGCACCATCTTGTCCTTGGCCTCAGGCAGCATCATTTCTTGGGCCGGCCCTGGGATTTGACATGGGTACCAAATCTCTGTGCATAAAACCTGCGACTCTCTGCCTAGGTGCAGAATTAAAGGACCCACTTCCTTGGAAGCAGGAAGGAGAAATTCCATCCCAGCCATTAGCAACAACTGGGAGAGCTGGTTTTGCTTTCCCTCCCCATCCTGCTGACTTGGCTTGCACAACAACAAATGCTATTAATGCACATAAAAATACCTTTAATTAAGCTCAGCTTCCGTTGCCAAGAAGAATGAACGCAGTAAATCAAACAGGAGGGAAAACAGATGGTTGGAGAGAGTGGCTGGGCCATTATGTTGTCAACCCTGCAAGCTCTTTGAGACAAGCAGTGGGGGACCCAGGCATGCCCTCACTGTCCACACCCCCCTCCCTCCCTGCTCCTTGCCTCCTGGTGTCAGGGCTGTGCTCTTCAAAGGCTCAGAGATGCTTTATTGCTTAAACAAACCTGATGTCAACTGTGGGGGGGAAAGGCTTATGCAATGCTGCGCTCTCATACAAAGGAGAAGAAGGCCAAAGAGAAGTCATTGTACTGCTTTAGTCTGCCTTGGTCAGGCCCCATTTGGAGTCCAGTTCTGGGCACCCCAGTCTCAGAAGAAGATTGACCAGCTGGAAAGTGTGCAGAGAAGGGTGACCAAGAGGACCAAAGGTCTGGAAGCCAAGCCTTGTGAGGAATGGTTGAGGCAGTTGGGGATGTTTAGCCTGCAGAAGAGGAGACGGAGAGGTGATCTGTTGCTTCGACGTCACACGCTGTTCAGATTGATACACGTGACACATTCGCCTCTCCAGCAGATTTTACACTCCAGCCTGCCAAGGAAGAGGCTTCCCAAGGTTTTCTTCGGGGATATGATTTATCTCCTCTCAACATTCTAAAGCAATGGTCCCTCCAAAACATTCACTGGCAAGTAGATGACAACTTCAGAGGAGGAAAAAACACAAATACCGTATTTTTTGCTCTATAAGACTCACTTTTTCCCTCCTAAAAAGTAAGGGGAAATGTGTGTGCGTCTTATGGAGCGAATGCAAGGCTGCACAGCTATCCCAGAAGCCAGAACAGCAAGAGGGATTGCTGTTTTCACTGCGCAGCAATCCTTCTTGCTGTTCTGGCTTCTGAGATTCAGAATATTTTTTTTCTTGTTTTCCTCCTCCAAAAACTAGGTGCGTCTTTTGGTCTGGTGCGTCTTATAGAGCGAAAAATACGGTACGTGGAATAATGAGTTAGGCAGATCTGCACTTGGGATAAGGACACAGCCATAGTCCTGGCTAGATATGGAATCTCCTCCAGGTCCAAAGGACACTAAAAGACAGGGACACGGTTTGCTCTCAGGCCCTGCCTCTGGGCTTCCTGAGGGCTGACCACTATTTATTTTACTCCATTTATTTATTTTAGGGTATTGACATGCCAAGCAGTAATGAAAATTCTCTGGGGAACTTACTGCAAAAATCTGAAACCATTAAATATAAAACCAGACCCACACGACCCTAAAATCAAATACAGGATAAAACCAGCAACAGAGAAGAATATCAACGTTGCAAATCTCACAGGGAGGTAATTGCAGAGCCTGGACTTAATGATCTTATATTTTCGCAACAGGCTGCATACTAATCAATCCTTTTCTGTTTCCTAATACATGGTGAATTCTTTGACCCTAACCCTTGGTGTCTATACTGCTGCTAATTCACCTGGGGGGAAGCTGTCCTTTGCCCCCTGATGTACTGCAACTGTAAGCTCAAGCTACCCCCTCCCCCCCAAAAAAGATCCACATTGGAACACACCAACACCCAAAGAAGCTGAATGTTAGAAGATAAAGGAAAGTCTTTTCTGCAGCACACAGTTAAGCAGTGGAACTCACCCACTCTTATGCCTTGGTTTCCTCAGCTGCTGGCCCATAGAATAATAATAATAATAATAATAATAATAATAATAATAAATTTTTATTTGTATCCCGCTCTCCCCAGCCAAAGCCAGGCTCAGAGCGGCTAACATCATCTAAATAAGACAATATGCATAATACAATATACAATATGCAAATAAAATAACATTCAACATTCATTAAAACAATATAGAATAGTATTAAATATCAGCATTTCAAAATTAAACAGAAATCTACTCAACAGTTACAACAAGTAATTTCTAAACTCCAATCAATAAAACAACAGCAAACCACAGTGCACAACATAATACAATACAAAATGAGAAGCAGAGACTGGAGGGTAGGGCACGGCAGGTGGAAGGAGGCCTTGCCTGATGGAGTCTCTCCCCTCACAGTTCTTCCTCCAGGCACAGCTTCCTTATGAGGAGACCCAGGGCCGGAGGGTGGAGCAAGGCAGGTGGAAGGAGGCCTTGCCTGATGGAGTCTCTCCCCTCACCTCCACCCTGCTGATAATGGCTCATTTTGAGGGGGAGGGAGGACAAAATTGAGACGCCCCACCTCTGGTTCAGTCCTGCTGCCTGTATTCTTCATAAACAAATAAAAAACAACACAACAACAACATCCATTTATTATTTATACCCCACCCATCTGGCTGGGTTACCCCAGCCACTCTGGGCGGCTCCCAACAAAATATAAAAAAAACGATAAAACATCAAACATTTAAAACTTCCCTAAACAGAGCTGCATCTTAAAAAGCAGAGACATCACCTTGCCAACAAAGGTCCATATAGTAAAAGCTATGGTTTTCCCAGTAGTGATGTATGGAAGTGAGAGCTGGACCATAAAGAAGGCTGATCGCCAAAGAATTGATGCTTTTGAATTATGGTGCTGGAGGAGACTCTTGAGAGTCCCATGGACTGCAAGAAGATCCAACCGATCCATTCTGAAGGAAATCAGCCCTGAGTGCTCACTGGAAGGACAGATCCTGAAGCTGAGGCTCCAATACTTTGGCCACCTCATGAGAAGAGAAGGCTCCCTGGAAAAGACCCTGATGTTGGGAAAGATGGAGGGCACAGGGAGAAGGGGACGACAGAGGATGAGATGGTTGGACGGTGTTCTCAAGGCTACCAGCATGAGTTTGACCAAACTGCAGGAGGCAGTGGAAGACAGGAGTGCCTGGCATGCTCTGGTCCATGGGGTCATGAAGAGTCGGACACGACTAAACGACAACAACAAACAGAGCTGCCTTCAGATGTCTTCTAAAAATCAGATAGTTGTTCATTTTCTTGACATCTGATAGGAGGGTGTTCCACAGGGCGGGCGCCACTACCGAGAAGGCCCTCTGCCTGGTTCCCTGTAACCTCACTTCTCTCAGGGAGGGAACTGCCAGAAGGCCCTCAGAGCTAGTGTCCGGGCTGAACAATGGGGGTGGAGACGCTCCTTCAGGTATACTGGGCCGAGGCCATTTAGGGCTTTACAGGTCAGCACCAACACCTTGAATTGTGCTTGGAAACTGGGAGCCAATGTAGGTCTTTCAAGACCGGTGTTATGTGGTCTCAGCGGCCGCCCCCAGTCACCAGTCTAGCTGCCGCATTTTGGATTAATTGCAGTTTCCGGGTAACCTTCAAAGGCAGCCCCACGTAGAGTGTGTTACAGTAGTCCAAGACGGAGATAACTAGAGCATGCACCACTCTAGCAAGACAGTCTGCGGGCAGATAGGGTCTCAGCCTGCATACCAGATGGAGCTGGTAGACAGCTGCCCTGGACACAGAATTGACCTGTGCTTCCATGGACAGCTGTGAGTCCAAAATGACTCCCAGGCTGTGCACCTGGTCTTTCAGGGGCACAGTTACCCCATTCAGGACCAGGGAGTCCCCCACACCTGCTCATCCCCTGTCCCCCAAGAACAGTACTTGTTAGGATTCAACCTCAATCTGTTAGCCACCATCCATCCTCCAACCACCTTCAGACACTCACACCTTCACTACAGAGTTTTCTGATTCACCTTAGGTACCCAAATGTCCTGAGCCATCCCTGCTTCCTGATCCCCTCCATTTCCTCCACATCCCTTGTGCCACCCTCTTTCCCACTAACTCCCTGGCCTCACCCACACCAACTGATTTGTGGCTCTCAAGAGCCAGCTGCCAGCCACTGTGTGGCATTGTGAAATTGAGACGACTGCCCTCCTGACTCTGAGGCTCTGGGATGCCGAAGACTTGTCTGGTCTGTCTCTGGAGAGGTCCGTACTTACTATTTATTTCATAAAATTTATACATTGTGGTTTACAAAGAGAATAATACAATAACATCAGCAAAAGCAGCATAAACCACTCCTTAAAACAGCCATAAGATAGAATCAGCAATAAACTAAAAACAGATTAAAACATACAGCAACTTTCCACATGTCTGAAGAGGCTTGTCTAAAGAAAAATGTTTTTAGCAGGCTCCAAAAAGAGCAATACGAAGGTTCCTGTCTGTTGTCAAGAGGCCGGGAATTCCAGTAGTTCGGAGAGCCTGAGTAGGAATAGTCACCCTAGGAGGAAACACAGAGATGCAGCTCCCTGCAGTCTGTGGAGAAGGTTTCGCTGCTGCGGTGAGTCAGTGCATGACTGCCACAAGGCATATTCCAGGGATCCCAAACCTAATTTGAGCAGGACTGAAAGACAGGCAAGGTTGCTAACAACCAGCAGGCAGGATCCCGCGCCTGCAGAGGGGGAGGTATATAAATATCCCTGCTGACACAGCAGTGATGCCTCGAAGAGGAAGAGACAATAAAAGCAATCAAGGGACTCAGGTATGTTGCTAGGGACCTCTGGGGCAGCCGCTGACAGCAGTTTGGGAGATTGGCTCAGACATCTCAAAAGAGGTTTCCTGTACGGTTTGATCGGAGCAGGCAAAGGAGGGACACTAACATCGAGGCTGATGGCTGAACTGGGAAGGCGCTGCTTCCTGCTGCCTCTCGTCCTCTGCCTCTGCCACATCAAGGTGCAGAGATGTGTCTGCAAGCACCATAAACAGCTCACAGGTGACACGAGGATGTGCAAAGATATTAGTGTGCAACACCACTTCAATTTCCGAGCCGTGTGGCACTCAAGGTGTTCCAGATGTTTACTCAGATTCGGTTACCTTGTAATAATAATAATAATAATAATAATAATAATAATAATAATAATAATTTATTATTTATACCCCGCCCATCTGGCTGGGTTTCCCCAGCCACTCTGGGCGGCTTCCAACAAAACACTAATATACAATAACCTATTAAACATTAAAAGCTTCCCTAAACAGGGCTGCCTTCAGATGTCTTCTAAAAGTCTGGTAGTTGTTTTTCTCTTTGACATCTGGTGGGAGGGCATTCCACAGGACGGGTGCCACTACCGAGAAGGCCCTCTGCCTGGTTCCCTGTAACTTGGCTTCTCGCAGTGAGGGAACCGCCAGAAGGCCCTCGGAGCTGGACCTCAGTGTCCGGGCAGAACAATGGACTTGGAGATGCTCCTTCAGGTATACTGGACCGAGGCCGTTTAGGGCTTTAAAGGTCAGCACCAACACTTTGAATTGTGCTCGGAAATGTACTGGGAGCCACTGTAGGTCTTTCAAGACCTTGGGATGAAGGTCAGCGGAGACTGTGATATCTTTAGGTTATGTGGTTTTAGTGCACATCAATACAACCTGAGAATAAGGTGGGAGGGTCTCACAACACTAATACCCCCAAAAGATCTTGCTTCTCCACTAGTCACTAGCTTTGGATCCAGCACGGAGCAAGCTGGTTGCTGTGTCTCCAGCTTCCAGGCTGCTTCCAGCTCAGCTCTCTGTCTCACACTCTGGATATTGTTCTGCTACCTAGCAGCTAGGTGAGGGGGCTGCAGGAAAGGCCCACCCATTAGCCTGGAGAGCCCCATCACATAGCTGCAGCTCTTGCAACCTGGCTCATTCTTTGGGAATGCTGATGAGGACACTTGTCAGGCTTTAGGCTTCCTCCCTCCTTTGGCAGTAGATAAGCAGAACAAAGGAAAAGGAGTCATCTTACCAGTTAGAAACTTTAATGATCACAGTGAGAGAACAAAGAATCCATTTCCTAGGAACGGCGGTGCTCCCAATTAAGGGTTCCACCCACTTCCTCCCTAGTCACCCACATCGCTACCACGTCTTATAACCTGATCTCGTAACCACTGTGCTTTCTGTGTTGCCACCTTATCTACTCTTCTTGACCTTGGGCTGTGTGGATGAATGCTTTCCAGAGACAGTGAGTCCGTTAACCCTCTCTCTCCCAGTGTTTCTTCTCCTAGCTGTTCCCCACCCAGTACTTCCCAGCTTCTGCCTTCTGAACTATGTCCCTCTGCTAACCACTGTTCCAAATCTATACTGTCCTCCTGCTCCTGGGAAGACTCAGGATCAAGAGGAGGGGGTGGCTCCCACCATTCTTCCTCAGTGCAGCCCTCCTCAGCACGGTCCCTGAGAACACTTAAGTAGCCAACAAAGGTATTACAAAGCAACACATATGAGTAGTTTAGCAATATTAGATTCCAACTCTCTTTGGGTACAGGACCCCCAAAACTTGAAGGGGCTCAGGGCATCATCCAGACCGACCTCCAAACCTACAACATTATGCAACATGAGTATGCTTCTTTGGGATATTCAACCATCAGAGCCTCCCAAATTGTATGGTTTGCATATTTTTTGTATATATATAAAAATATACAAATACAATTAAAGAACATTTATCGCATTTGCATTTATTTATCACTGTTATTGCAATACAGAGAAATGGGGATGGGGTGGAAAACAGCGATGTGAGAAACATCTACACCAGCCATGGGAAATCTATACACTCAGCCCAAATGCCTGGCAAAAACTGAGCAAACATCTAAACCATTTGTCTAAAGGCTAAGAGAGGGAGCTAGCCTGCCAGCCTGCCAATCAGACTTAATCCTTCCTCCTTGCTCCTGCGCTAACAAGATAGCAGCTGTGCCTATTGGCTGGCCTCCTGGCGGAGAGGATTGCTGGAAGGTGTGTGTGTTTGGTGGTTGTGCTACTGCAGGCCAGGCGACTGATGTGGAGACAGACAGTCGAGTGGACATGGGCCTGGGGGGACTGGGATGGGCTGAGTAGCCTTAAGCACTGGGATGTCTTGATACTCCCTAGGTCTGCCCTGACCATGAGCTGGAAGCCTCTTGATCCTGGGTTCAGAATAAGGAGATGGGTCAGCGGAGGCAAAGCCTAAGGAACACAGGACCCATGGCCAGGGCCAATGGGAGAGCAGGGGAAGCCAGTACAAATTACTGGGGTCCAGCAGTCTGGAAAGGGGCCTGGAGCCTGACTATCTTGCCTATGTTTCATGTAATTCTTAACCAATATATAGTCCATGTCCAATATGTTGGATGTGAAACACAAGAGCAGTTAAGTACAACATTCCTAGAGTGAACATGTTTACACATGGGGAGGAATGTTTGTCCAGCCAGCAGGTAAACTTCCTGTTTCCTTCTGGGCTCAGACTGTGACTAGAGGTGGGTGTGGCCTCACCTGTGCAGGTAATGACAAAAGCACAGGGCAGGGTAGCCATTTCTCTCTTTTTGACTACATGCATCGAAGAAGCAACATCTGCTTAGCCAAAGATGCTCTCTTGGCTTCCAAGAGTGTATGTTACTTTTCTAAGCTAATTCTGCCTTCTGGGATCTGATTGTGAACAGAATGTGAGTAAACTCTTTTTATACTTTTATAGAAGACTGTGTCATGTCTTATCTTTTATGAGGGAATAAGGGGAAAATACCAGAACAGTTATTATAGAGGCTTTAGCGAGCTGAGCAAATCCGCTGCAAGTTTAAAAAAGGGGAATGTTACTCTGCTAAATTGTGAACTTGTTAACACAAGTTGGAAATGCTATAACCAAACAATATATCCTCTCCTGCATCCCTGAACGTTCCCACACATACATACATAGTTCTGAAAAGTGGCTTGTGACATGAACTGAGCATTTCTGACTCTCTATGAACATTCGCTTCTGCGCTTTGACAGCATGGCAGCGAAGCTTCATCTTGTTGTGCACAAAAGCCTTTGCATGTTTTCGCAGGTGAACACCTGTTACTCCTCCATTGCAGGGGTTGGACTAGATGTCCCTTGGGGGTCCCTTCCAACTCTACAGTTCTAAGATTCTGTAATGCTTGCTGGGGTGAATGGGCTCTGGATCTGAATCCTCTGTTTTCTCATTCCAATTTGTTCTCCGAAGTCCACACATGTTTGCATTGGCGCTTGTATTTTAGCTGCAAAACTACCTGCTTTCCATTTGTACTTGTGGGCATTTCCCACATGGTGTGTCATTTGACATCGGGTGCCTACTGATTTGTTATTTCCACTACCGCCTTTTGAGCACAAACTAAGCAAGCGTGGGATGAGAGGTTTATCAGCACCCACCAACACCCACCTTTAAAAAAAAAAAGGAAAATAAAAACTTGAGGGGGAAATGGCAGAACGATTTCATGATGATTTATTTTCATTGCATTCCTGTTATTTCTTTTGCTACTTTATTATTTTTCCTCGCGTCCAATATGGTTTGCTAATATGAAGGCTTGGAATTGCAAGCGTGTAGGCAGAAGTTAGTACAATAAAAAGCAATAAAGCCAAAACAATCTGCAGCTCCCCCAAGTTTTCCAATTCAAAGACCTGCTTCATTTGTTTGTTTGTTTGTTTAATTAATTAATTAACGAACAGATCAGTGCAAATAACATTACGATATTATTATATTTATCGATTGATATCCTGCCTTTTCTCCAGACCAGGATTCAAGGTGGCCTGTACAAATGAAAAGAACACGGACGAATATTACAAAAAGCGAGGAACGTATAAAAGATGAGAGTAGAAAAGTAATTAAACTCTAATAGAATTAAAACAACATCGAACAAATTCTATTAGGATACGGATGATAAAAACAGCACAGTCCTATTTAAAAGCCCTTTCCTTAGAAAACAGTCCGTTCCCAAAGGCCTGTTGCAATAAGAAGATCTTCTGCTGATGGGGAAAGGACAAGGAGGAAGCCAGTCTATCTTCTCTAGGAAAGATGTTTCCAAAGTCTAGCAGCTTCTACTGAAGCAATGCAAATTCTCTAAATACTCTGAAGAACTATATAAAGCCTGGTAACCTCCAGAGGTTTGGGACCACAGCTCCCATTGGATGTGTTATAAGAAAAATACTGCTCCCTTTCGCTTATCCAAGAGCCCATATAGAGTCCTTAAGTGGGTTCCCTATTGGTAGGAGAAAATAACAGAGGCCAACCAGAGTATATTGAGAAGTAAAGTTACTAGTAAGCCTGATGTTTATTAAACTGTTGCAACAGGGCCTTCACTCACCACATGCAGGAGGGAGGAGGAACCCAGAACAATGGTGCACATTGCCCACCCTGTAGCTCAAGACCACCCCCCAAAACATCATACATACATCACAGAAGGAGGCGGTCTACAGCAGAAATCCTGTCTGCCCGGAAACCTGTTAATGGTCACTGATTGCTCCACCTGGGCAGCCAGGACATTCTTTTGTGATGGTGAATATTTTAGTTCCTGAATCCAGGTCACAGGCTCACCCTAGGTAAAGGTAAAGGTACCCCTGACAGTTAGGTCTAGTCACGGATGACTCTGGGGTTGCGGCACTCATCTTGCTCTATAGGCCGAGGAAGCCGGCATTTGTCCGTAGACAGCTTCCGGGTCATGTGGCCAGCATGACAAAGCCGCTTCTGGCGAACCAGAGCAGCACACAGAAACACTGTTTACCTTCCCGCTGGAGCGGTATCTATTTATCTACTTGCACTCAATGTGCTTTTGAACTGCTAGGTCGGCAGGAGCAGGGACCGAGCAATGGGAGTTCGCCCCGTTGCAGGGATTTGAACCGCCGACCTTCTGATTGGCAAGCCTTAGGCTCTGTGGTTTAGACCACAGTGCCATCCAGGTCACAGGCTCACCCTATTCATACACAAATACGCCCTAAAGACAGGATTTGTAAGCAAAAAGACAATGGGAAGGCTTTCCCCATTTCCTCCCTTACTGCAGAGGAATATGTGAGGTCACTGGGAGAGTCAAAATGGCTTCGGGATTGCTCTCTGCTATTTCAGATACGTGGTTTATATACTTATGTATGTGTTTGCCTTGTACATTTATGTATGTTCATTTTATATTTGGGACCTTAGAATTCTTATAACAGCTGCCACTGGTGGGAGTTCTTAGTCCCAAACATCTTGAGAGCATCAGGTTGGTTGGAGGCTGGAACTGGCAGTACTAGAACATACAGGTGACTCTTATAGATCTGCACAAAGGCTTTGCCGATCTCCCAAGCATCTTGGAGCCTGTAGGAGGACACAGCTGTTCAAAGAGTGAGACTTTCTTTTCCAATTATAAGGAAATTAAATTGTCCTCCCTCTTGTTTAGCCTCCCTCTTTGATTACCCTCTTGTTCTCTTCTAAACCCCCTTATGCTCATGTTTATCTTTGCCTCCTGGAAGCCTCTGCTGGTAGCATCATGTTTGACCAGCTGTGACAGACAGACGGTTCAGTGCTTGGCAACATTTCCAAAGCGAGGTGAAAGAATGATAGAAGGAAAGGAAACCAGAAGCCAAAGCGGGGGGCATTCATGTGGCTCATGTTTATTTGGGGACAGGAGTGGGGCGCACTTTTTTTTTTTTTTTGCATTCATGCAAAATGAATAAGAATGCAAATGCAAGAACTGTGCAATGAATATTCCTTCTTCTCCACTGTCAATTGCAGTTGATCTCACTTGTCATTAATACTTTGCCTTCAATTAATGGAAAATGCGGATGGAAAGCTTGATGGCTCATGGCTAAGCTGTCCCTTTCCCCTGAGAAGAACTGTGACCATACAATCATAGAAATGTAGAGCTGGAAGGGACCCCAAGAGTCATCTAGTCCAACCCCCTGCAATTGAAATTGAAATTGCAGTGGTAGAAGGAGATCATCAGATGTTGATTGACATCGTTCTTCCGCAATACTCTGAGGAGATGTAGTCTCTGTTGGGCTTTCTTAACCACCTGGGTTGTATTTATTTTCCAAGTAAGGCCTTCACTGAGATAAACTCCTAGAAATTTAAAGGAAGAGACTGTCTCCACACAGCCCTCCCCAATGTACAGCGGGGCTAGTTCTCCTCTCTTCCTCCGAAAGTCCAACACCATCTCCTTTGTCTTGCTGATATTAGGGTGCAAGTTGTTCCCTAGGCGGGATGCCGGTGGCGCTGTGGGTTAAACCACAGAGACTAGGACTTGCCAATCACAAGGTCGGCGGTTCGAATCCCCGCGACGGGGTGAGCCCCTGTTGCTCGGTCCCTGCTCCTGCCAACCTAGCAGTTCAAAAGCACGTCAAAGTGCAAGTAGATAAATAGGTACCGCTCCGGCGGGAAGGTAAACGGCATTTCCGTGCGCTGCTCTGGTTCACCAGAAGCGGCTTAGTCATGCTGGCCACATGACCCGGAAGCTGTACGCTGGCTCCCTCGGCCAATAAAGTGAGATGAGCGCCACAACCCCAGAGTCAGTTACGACTGGACCTAATGGTTAGGGGTCCCTTTACCTTTTACTGTTCCCTAGGCACCATGTAGATATTTTTCGGACCTCCCCTCTATACGCTGATTCGTCTCCACCTGTTATTAAACCCATGATGGTGGTGTCATCTGCAAACTTAATAATTGCAGTAGACGGGTCAGATGATACACAATCGTATGTATACAATGAATACAGGTAGAGACTTAGCACACATCCCTGGGGTGTGCCGGTGCAATGCAGGAATCACAGCTAAGATCTCCCTCCAGAGAGCAGAAGTTTGGGAGAGGACATCAGATGGGACAAGCCAGCATACATCCTCTCTCCACCGTCAATTGCTCCCAGCTGCTGTCTTTGCTCTGCCCCCAAACATTTGGTTGCCACTTTGTCCTAGGGCACATGAACTGCCTGCTCATTTGGAGAATGAAGTGACCAGACCTAGGTTTAAGGGTTCTCTTTTGACTTTGTAATGTACACTATCGGTTCCTGTGGAAGGAATGGGGTTGGCATTAAAGTGAGACAGTTGCGCATCCTGGATTCTGTTCCTAAACTTAGCTTTTGGTGGTCAGTTTTCTGGAGTTATATCCTAAGGATACCACAGTCTCTGCTGACCATCATTCCAAGGAAACAGAACCCTGACCAAGAGCCTGGAGTCTCTCACTGCTCAGAGATGGGTTGGTGTGCAACAGCCTGTTACATCAGCACTGGCTTCCGGTGGAGTACAGGGTCAGGTTTAAGGTGCTGGTTTTGACCTTTAAAGCCCTATGCGGCCTAGGACACATGGGGTCAGGGCCTTTTCAGTACTGGCCCCGACGTGGTGGAATGCTCTGTCTGTCACAAGAGACTAGGACCCTGCGGGACTTGACACCTTTGCGCAGGGCCTACAAGACAGAGCTGTTCTGCCTGGCCTTTGGTTTGGACTTAGTCTGACCCTTATGTTTCCCTCCCCTTATGGTCTTGATTTATCGGCTACTTCAAAATGAGGCTGCATTTTAAATTGCATTTTAACCTGTATTTTAAATTGGTTTGTCCCTCCTCTCTTTTTTCCCCTATTATGTTTTTACTGTGATTTTATTGGTGTTAGCCACCCTGAGCCCAGCTCTGGCACAGGAGGGTGGGGTTTAAATAAATATTATTATTATTATTATTATTATTATTATTATTATTATTATCCCCAAACTGGTGCCATCCAAACATTTTGAACTACAAGTCCCATCAGCCCCCAGCCAGCACAGCTGCATGATGGGAGCAAAGCCACAGCATGCTGGGACTGATGGCATTTGTGTTCCAAAACATCTGGAGGGTCCCAGGTTGTGACCTGCTAGTTGGAGGGTGGCTCCCCATGCTGCAGAGATTTGCAATGGCCACGGTCTGCTTGAATCTTTCAGCACTGGAAAGCAAGGAGCATACATCCTTCAAAGAGAAATGAAATACAAACTTCAATTTGAACACAGGAAAGAGCTGCCCTTTTCAGACGTATTTTGAAGGTCTGGGTGTGCTCAAGTGGTAGAAGAGGAGGCAGCTCAGTCCCTGTGGAAGCCTGGAGATGAGACATAATTCTTTTTAAAGGGTCATCAGGCGCTCCATGCCTGGCTTAGACGCCTGGCGGTTACTCATCACTTGTGCCGGCTGATGGGCATTAGCCGGCTGGCACCCTTGACCCCACACACCACCATATTCTGCACAACCTTTCCATCAAAAGCAAAGAACAGGTGATGTGGAGAAAATGGCTTTCTCCCCACAATGACAGAACATCGCGGTGTGAGGGGTAGGAAAAATGCAGCAGAAAGGAAGAGAAACAGCTGTGCGTTTATTGCCTTAAAAAGGGGGGTTTTCCAGCGCTGATGCCAGAAAATTTCTCTTTCCTGTTGCTTGGACCTCTCCCCACCTTTTGCCTGCTGCCATCCTTTCTCCCCTTCTCCTCCCATCAACAACAGATCTATCTCCATTTGCCTTCGGCTCCTGTGCCCTTTCCCGTCCAGACTTCATCCTGAGCAGGTGGCATGGGAGGCCTGGGGAACATTATCGTTCTTGGCATAAGAGCAAAAGGCATTGGGGGGGGGGAGGCTGGCTGCCTGTGAAGGTGAACCCAAAGCCCAGAGTCCTTGATATTGCTTTGGCCAGACAGGCTGGAGGGGTCAGCCACGGGGGAGGCTGGGTGATGAGAAGGAGGCTTTCTGGAGGAACCGGCCACTTGCCTTCTCACTCCACCAGGAAGGCAGAAATTACTTTGGGGGCTTTGCAGATGGGTATGTGACAAAAAGCTGCTACACCTGCCCAGTGCTGGCTGGACTTGGCTGGGCTGAGCCTCGACTCCACGCTTCAGATGACACAGGCCCATCTGTCTGTCTGGAAGAGCAGCCAAGACGGTCAGCTGCTGCCGATGACTAGCCAAAGTGGCAGATCAGGCCAAAGGGAAACGTGTTGCAAAGGGGCTGGGTCCACAGAGCAACCGAAGAACATAAGAAGAGCCTGTTGGATCAGCCCAACGGCCCATCTAGCCTATCATCTTCTTCCCATAGGGGCCAAGCAGAAGCCTGTGGGAAACCAGCAATCTGGATGTGAGCACAAGAAGAAGAAGAAGAGTTTGGATTTGATATCCCGCTTTATCGCTACCCGAAGCGAGTCTCAAAGCGGCTAACATTCTCCTTTCCCTTTCTCCCCCACAACAAATACTCTGTGAGGTGAGTGGGGCTGAGAGACTTCAAAGAAGTATGACTAGCCCAAGGTCACCCAGCAGCTGCATGTGGAGGAGTGGAGACACGAACCCAGTTCCCCAGATCACAACTCCACCGCTCTTAACCACTACACCACACTGGCTCTCTCCCCTCCTGCATTTCCAGAAAATGGTATTCAGAAGTGTTTACTGCCTCCGAGCATGGAGGCACAGCATAGCCATCATGGCTAGTGGCCACTGATGGGCAGGGCCGGCCCACCCATGAGACTGGGTGAAGCAGCCCCCTTGGGCAGCAGAAGCATCTGAGGTGGCACCCCTGTGGGCACCCCAGCTGCCCTGCCACTGGAACCTACCATCAAATGGATTGATTTTTGTTGTTGTATGTGTTTCAACATCCCCAAAGTTTGAGAGTCAGTTGCGCAGACATTTAAAGGAATGGTGATCTGTCATGGAACAACCCCATGGAAAAAGAAAACAGGGGTTACCCTTGATGCTGGTTGTGCCTCCATGACAATTCAAATGTAGGTCCACCACTGTGCAGGAGAAAGCAAATAGCAAGGTGATGGCACTGGCAAGCATTTGGTCACCCAGGACCTCGGGCCTCTGGACACCTGCCAAGATGACAGAAGCACCCTCTTGAGGGCTTCTCCTGCTTCTTCACTGTGTTACCTCTGGCATCTATCTGCACAGTCTTCAGCCCTCATTTCAGGCTAGTGAGCTGGTGTGGGATGTGATACATAAGTAGCAGTCAAATACAACATTCCTTGTTTTCCTAGAGTGGACATGCAAGGGGATGTTTGGTCCAGCCAGTCGAAACTTCCTTGTTCCTCCTGGGCTGGAGCATACTTCCTTTGCATATGACTAGAGGTGGGTATGACCTTACCTGTTCAGGTAACAAAAGGACAAAAGGACAAGGAGCAGCTTTTTAGCTAGAAATGCTCTGTTGGCATTCAGCCAACAGAGGGCACTGGGATTATCCCCATATGGGATAGATCCACATGTAAAGGGACCCCTGACCATTAGGTCCAGTCGTGGACGACTCTGAAGTTGTGGCGCTCATCTCGCTTTATTGGCCGAAGGAGCCGGCGTACAGCTTCCGGGTCATGTGGCCAGCATGACTAAGCCACTTCTGGCGAACCAGAGCAGCGCACGGAAATGCCATTTACATTCCCGCCTATTTATCTACTTGCACTTTTTGGGGTGCTTTTGAACTGCTAGGTTGGCAGAAGCAGGGACCGAGCAACGGGAGCTCATCCCATCTCAGGGATTCAAATCACTGACCTTCTGATTGGCAAGTCCTAGGCTCTGTGGTTTAACCCACAGCACCACCCGCGTCACCCACATGTATATACTTTGTAACTAAGCCTGCCTTTAGGGATCCAACTGTGAACTGATGATGTGAGTAAACTTCTTTTATTGACTTTAAACAAGATTGTGGCGTGCTTATTCTTTGAAGAGGGATATAAGGGAACTTACCAGGAACCTAATAGTGAAAGGCTTACACAAGCCTGCAACCAGCTATCTGGAATGTAAAACTCTGCTAAGTAAAGGAACTTGCTAGCGCAAGTTAGGAAGGATGCTAATAAACAATATATCCCCTCCTGCCTCCCTGAACATTCCCACAGCTGGGTTAAGGGGATGTTGAGTCCCTTCCATTGTGGACATGACTGTCTCAAAGAAAACAGAAACATAAGAAGAGTGGTTCTCGATCAAGCTCATCTCGACCAGCATCTCAGAGTGCCCAACCAGGTGCTACTTGGAAGGGCAGCAGCACTCTGCCCACCTGTGATTACCAGAACCTGGTATTCATAGCCAGCCTCCATGAATTTGACTCATCCTCTTTTAAAGTTGGTGGCCATCACTGCATCTTTTGAGAGAGCATTTCAACTATTCTATGTGCAAGAAAGGACTATCTTTTGCCTGTCCAGAAGATTTCAGCAATCAGCTTCACTGAGTGGCTCCACTGGGTCCTAAAACTGTAAGAGAGGGATCCCACTTGCCTTTTTTCTAAATTAAAAAAGCTCAGTTGTTGCAACTTTTCCACCCCCTTGATCATTCTGGTTGCCCTTTTCTGAATCTTTCCCAACTGCATAATATCGCTTTTGCAGTGCGGTGATGCAGTATTTCAAGGGGGGTTGCCCTATAGATTTGTATAATGACATTTGTGTCACTTTTTAAATGAAAAGAGTACACTGGTCAATTTTCTGGCAGTCAACATCCGAATGATAAAATACAGCACACGATAAAGAATTCAAACAGATACACATTCTGCAGAGAGATAATGAAATTCAAGGCTGATATTCTGTATTGATATCAGAAAATGAGGAATTGTTCTTATTTTATTTTAAAATCATTAATCTCCTTCCACTTCTGGCCCAAATCCAGCTTGTTAGCTTTATTAATGACTGTACAATACATGCTCTCCACAGAATTTCTATTTTTGCTGGGACATCTGGTGTTTTCTATATTTTTGGTATCTCTGTTTTTGCAAGTTTTTTTTATTTATTTAAACAAAACAAAACAAAATTTCAGCACCCCCTTCTTCTGTGAGATCCTTTATATACCCCAGTGATATAATATATATTGTTGTGGGTTTGTGGGGTCAGTTTGGATGATGCCCCAAGTCCCTTTCCATTATAGTGGTACCTCTGGTTACGTACTTAATTCATTCCGGAGGTCCGTTCTTAACCTGAAACTGTTCTTAACCTGAAGCACCACTTTAGCTAATGGGGCCTCCCGCTGCCGCTGCACGATTTCTGTTCTCATCCTGAAGCAAAGTTATTAACCCGAGGTACTATTTCTGGGTTAGCAGAGCCTGTAACCTGAAGCGTATGTAACCTGAAGCGTATGTAACCCGAGGTACCACTGTATTGGGGTCCTCTACCCAGAAAGGGTTAAAAGGGACGCAGGTGGCGCTGTGGGTTAAAGCCTCAGCGCCTAGGACTTGCCGATCGAAAGGTCGGCGGTTCGAATCCCTGCGGCGGGGTGCGCTCCCGCTGCTCGGTCCCAGCGCCTGCCAACCTAGCAGTTCGAAAGCACCTCCGGGTGCAAGTAGATAAATAGGGACCGCTTACCAGCGGGAAGGTAAACGGCGTTTCCGTGTGCGGCTCTGGCTCTGGCCAGAGCAGCGATGTCACGCTGGCCACGTGACCCGGAAGTGTCTCCGGACAGCGCTGGCCCCTGGCCTCTTAAGTGAGATGGGCGCACAACCCCAGAGTCTGGCAAGACTGGCCCGTACGGGCAGGGGTACCTTTACCTTTACCTTTACCCAGAAAGGGTTAGAATCTAACAGGGGAGTTTGCTGAAATGGGCAGACAAGTTTCTTTGTAAGACAGTGGCCTCAGCTGGCCACTTAAGTGTCCTCATTGGCATCCCAAAAGAATCACAACCAAGTGATGATGGGCCTCTAGGCTAATGGGTGAGCTTTTCCTCCATCCTCCTCTTCTAGCTGCTAGGTAGAAGAGCAATAGTCAGAGAGTATGTGTGAGAGCTGAGCTGGAGGCAGCCTGGAAGTTGGAGACCCAGAGCTCTGCTTGCTCTGTGCTGGATCCAAAGCTGTGACTCATGGAAAAGTGAGATCTGTTGGGCTGTTAGTTCTGAGGCCCTCCATCTTATGCTCAGGTTGTAAAAAGGTAATGGGACCCCTGACCGTTAGGTCCAGTCATGGATGACTCTGGGGTTGCGGCGCTCATCTCGCATTACTGGCCGAGGGAGCCAGCATACAGCTTCTGGGTCATGTGGCCAGCATGACTAAGCCACTTCTGGTGAACCAGAGCAGCACATGGAAACACCGCCGGAGCGGTACCTATTTATCTACTTGCACTTTGATGTGCTTTCAAACTGCTAGGTGGGCAGGAGCAGGGACCGAGCAACGGGAGCTCACCCCGTTGCAGGGATTCGAACCGCCAACCTTCTGATCGTCAAGTCCTAGGCTCAGTGGTTTAGTCCACAGCGCCACCCGTGTCCCTATGCTCAGGTTGTATATATGTGTAAATAAATCCAGATATCCTAAAGACGTCACATTCTCCACTGACCTTGATTCCAAGGAAACTGAACTCTGTGTAAGCACTTGGAACCCCTCCTTCCTGCTTGGAGACTGGGGTGGCATATAACACTATAATCTACTCTGTCATCTATCTATATCTATCTATCATCTATATATCTATGAATGTCTCATCTATATCCCATAATTACTCTTCCCTCCAAGTCAGTTAAGTTCAAAAGTGGCTGTTAAGATAATCATCTCTTTCTAGCCATGTAAACTTTCTAAGAGCTTTTCTTCTCCCTGTCTCGCTGCTCCCATATAAATATCACTAACTTTGTGATGGATCGTATCAGTGAGGCATTTGCAGGAGGATAAACAGGCCGCTGTTTTGGACACACACACACACACACTCGCAGTTGCAACAGACTCTTCCTTTGATTCGTCACATCTTCTGCACGATATCGGGGAACCTGAGCAATGAGGTTGAAGTTGGCTAGGAGAAAGATATCGCAGTCTCTTTGATCACGGATGGCTACGGTCTAAGAAAGACGCAGCAGAATGTGTTGGGCTTTGCTAGGAGAAGTAGTTGGGGAGAACGTGATTTCATTCATATGCCGGATACAGAATCCTGTAATATCGATTGCTCTCAGAAAAGCTCGAAGAGTCTGGGAACCAGTTTCATTGCCTCTTTCCCCCCCCCCCTTCCTTTTCTGAAAGCAAGGCAGTGTATACAAGGTCTCTTTTAATAATTAAGGTTTGGTTGGTAATTCAAGGGGTTAACCCTCTCCCTCTCCACCTGTACCCCCTTCCAGTTTTCAGGTGTCAGGCCAGTTCTTGGGAGGGACCAGGGTTCAAACCACGTGGCCACAAAACTCACCGGGTGCTCTTGGGTCATGGCCACTGCCTCTCAGCCTAGCCTACCTCACAGGGTTGTTGCAGGGCTTAATCTGTCCACATTCTTATTTCCCAGTCTTACCTTCACTTAACTTCACTTTTCCACATTTCTGCTTGAGAATTTTTTTTAAAAAGTCATCAACAAAATTCATATTTCCTTGAAAGTTCACATTTTGGCCATATGCATTTCGGCATTTATTTCATAAAATGTATACAGTGGTACCTCAGGTTAAGTACTTAATTCGTTCCGGAGGTCCGTTCTTAACCTGAAACTGTTCTTAACCTGAAGCACCACTTTAGCTAATGGGGCCTCCCACTGCTGCCGCACCGCCGGAGCACAATTTCTGTTCTCATCCTGAAGCAAAGTTCTTAACCCGAAGTTAGCGGAGTCTGTAACCTGAAGTGTATGTAACCTGAAGCGTATGTAACCCGAGGTACCACTGTACACTGCTTGACTGCAAAGCAACAATGACCTCAAAACGGTTTACAAAAGAAGGTGAAACAATAAAACAATTCAAAACAATAATTTAAGAAGTTTGAAAATGTGAGCTAACAACAGACTAATAACAGATTAAAGCTCACATCCGTTTTCTAAATATCTGAGGTGGTTTTCCTAAACAAAAATGTTTTTTGCAGGCACCAAAAAAAGTACAGTGTAGATGCCTGCTTGATATCCATAGGCAGGGAGTTCCAAAGTGTATCAGTGTGACTAGGGTACAAGATTCATCGCTCTGGGCGACTAACAGGGCTGGTTGACCTTTCTGAGTCTCCCTGAGCCCTGCTGAACTGGTTGGCTTACAGCTCACTGTTTCTTTGCTTAATTTGATCTGTGCTTAGCTCCAAGTTTTTCTGATCCTTCTTTTTTTTGCTGGTGCTGAGCCCTTTGCAGCTCAGTTTGCAGCTGAGAGAAGCACTGAGACCTTGCTTTGAACCTGTCCCTCCTTCACTTTCTGAAGCTTTTCCTGGCCCTTCTCCTCCAAACCAGCCCTTTGGAGCTGGGCTTTTGGCTCGTAAACAACTTTGAAGAGATTCAGCTTTTGTAGTTCTTATACACCTGTTTGTGTTTTAATATTTTGGCTTATTCCCAGCTGAGGTTTTTGCTTCCCCATTTAATTTCCCCAACCTTTTCTTCTCCCCTTACCCATCCATCTCTCAGCTCTTCCCTGAGCGCTCAGAAACCATTTCCTTTGCATCTCTGCTATCACTGCCTCCCCTTTTCTCTTTTCTTAATATTTAGGATACGCTCCTATATAGCTGGAACGTTGCAAAGCCTTTCAGCTGGTTTGGAAGCTTAAAGGAATAAATAAATATTGAGCAATTATTTAAATTACTAGTTTCATATGCCCAAATTATTGTTTGCAATAGTTAAGTTGCATGTTGTTCTGCGTAGAGTTATGTTTAAAAGTTAAATTGCATATTCATATCCTGTTTTGTTTTCCATGTAATCATGACTTATCTACACTGTTCATTATATTCCTCTCTTCTCTGAGATTTATTTATATGTGCTGTTTGTGTCTCTGATATTACTGTTATTATGAACTGAAATAATTCAGTGGTCTTCTGCTGGTGTATGCAGAATAAATTTTTCCAAGCTAATTGTTGCCTCCCAGGTTTTGCGCCCTCTCTCTCTCTCTCTCTCTCTCTCACACACACACACACACACACCTCGCCCACTGGGGCACCTTAACAACCACACTTTCATAAACGTTTTCAGGAGTAAGTGAAATGTGTCTCCAAGTCTAATTAATAAAAACAGCAGACCTGAGCTCTCAGCAGTTTGGTAAATGCTCATTTTATTCCAAGTGAATGCTTTGCTCTGTGCTGCCAGATTGCCTTAAAGCCCTGGAAATTTTAAAATTGGGTCAATGATAATAAGTTTAAATTTGGGATAAGAACTTGTTGAATTTTCTTGTTTATTTGTAAGAATTGGAATACAGGAGGGGGAGGGGAGGGGAAGTCCCGAAAAGATGTTACTGGGAAAAAGATTTTAAAACTGGATGTTTTTTTTTTTTTATTTTGTTGTAATTGGAAAATCTTAATAAATATCATTAAAAAAAATTAAAAAAAATAAAGCCCTGGAAATTTCAGTTCATCAAGCCCTTGGGCAGCCCGTATTTGTATGCTATTTGCCACGGGGTATAAGAAGCAGTGTGGCATAGTGGTTAGAATGTCAGGGAAAGACCTCCAAGGAAATTGAAAAACATATTTATGTACACGACAACGGCGGCAAGAGTCTTAATAGCACAAGGATGGAAGAACGAAGAAATCCCATCCAAAGAACTGTGGCAAGAGAAACTGATGAACTATGCGGAATTGGCGAAACTGACACATAAACTACATGATAAGGACAACTGTGACTTTAAAAAAGAATGGGAACCTTTTACAAAGTACTTAAAGAAACAACAAAATGAATTGGACTCCTTGGCAGGTTTTGAATAAACATTCACAAACTTTTTATTGGTAACATAGATAGAAAGGGTGGCGCTGTGGGTTAAACTACAGAGCCTAGGAGTTGCCGATCAGAAGGTCGGCGGTTCGAATCCCCACGATGGGGTGAGCTCCCGTTGCTCAGTCCCTGCTCCTGCCAACCTAGCAGTTCGAAAGCGCATCAAAGTGCAAGTAGATAAATAGGTACCGCTCCGGCGGGAAGGTAAATGGCATTTCCATGAGCTGCTCTGGTTCGCCAGAAGTGGCTTAGTCATGCTGGCCACATGACCCAGAAATTGTACGCCGGCTCCCTCGACCAATAAAGCGAGATGAGCGCCGCAACCCCAGTCGGCCACGACTGGACCTAATGGTCAGGGGTCCCTTTACCCTTTACCTTTATAGATAGAAAAATGGGGGGGGGGAATGAGGATGGTGTGTTTTTGATAAATTGTTATGTTGAAATTCCTAATAAAAAAATTTCAAAAGAAAAAAAAGAAGAATGTCAGATGAGGACCTGCGAGACCAGGGTTCAGATCCCTCCTCAGCCATGAAACTCACTGGGGGACCCTGGACCAGCTGCTGCCTCTCAGCCTCATTTGCCTCACAGGGTTGTTGTGGTGATTAAATAAGAAGCAGGAAAATAATGCACGCCATCTTGAGCTCATTGACGGAAAAGGTGGGATAAAAAGGCAACAAGCAAAGATCAGTGGGTAGGGAAGATGTGGCTATGGCAAAACCCAGATGTGATGGATGGCCCAGATGTTCGCCCACCTGCTAAACTGAGTCATCTAGTAGAAGACTAAAATCTCCCATTTTGTAACCAGTAGTAGTGGGTTGGAGGCAGTCAGCCCCAAGTCTCTTCTTGGAGTCCTGTACCCAATGTGGGTTAGAATCAAAGAGAGAATTATATTGCTGAACTAGCCATGCAAGTTTCTTTGTAAGACAATGAGCTTGGCCAGCCCGTTGAGTGTCCTCATCAGCATCTCAAAAGAATGTGCTCGGTTGTGAGTCGAGGACCCCCCACCCGCATAGGATTATAATAAGACACATTATTTTAGGTTAATGGGCAAAATTAGGCCACAAATTTTATTGGTTATAGCATGTGAGTAGTATTGGCTTAGGCACTGGATGAAACAGCAATACAAGACTCCACCCCGCACAGCTGGGAGTCATATCAGGGTTAACAACCAATGGGTGGAGCTTGTTGATGCAAATACAACTGGAAGCTCCCCCAAGACATCACCGGGGGTCGTGCCATGGCCCTAGCCAGGCATCGGACAGGATCCACGACCGCCGGATTCCTTTAGCGGAGTACCCAAAAGAGGAGGGGTAGATGATGGCGCACACCCAATCCTCCAACACAGCACACATATTCCAGTGCCTAACCGCCAATACCAGAAAGTTGTGACGAATTGCTACAAGGTAGGCGGAATAAACAAGAGGCTGGTGCCAATTTGCCAAATGGATAAAAAAGTCCTACCAGGCCCCTTGGGCAACCAACCGAAGTCCATAGCAAGGACAATACGCAAAAGAAGCTGACCTAAGAGGGAGGCAGGGCGGGAGATCCGAAGAAAGCAGGAACAGACTGGGAGCTGAGCGCTGCCGCGGCTGTTTAAATGCGGCTAGCCCCGCCCACCATGGGACGCAGGTGGCGCTGTGGGTTAAAGCCTCAGCGCCTAGGGCTTGCCGATCGAAAGGTCGCGGTTCGAATCCCCGTGGCGGGGTGCGCTCCCGCTGCTCGGTCCCAGCGCCTGCCAACCTAGCAGTTCGAAAGCACCTCCGGGTGCAAGTAGATAAATAGGGACCGCTTACCAGCGGGAAGGTAAACGGCGTTTCCGTGTGCGGCTCTGGCTCTGGCCAGAGCAGCGATGTCACGCTGGCCACGTGACCCGGAAGTGTCTCCGGACAGCGCTGGCCCCTGGCCTCTTAAGTGAGATGGGCGCACAACCCCAGAGTCTGTCAAGACTGGCCCGTACGGGCAGGGGTACCTTTACCTTTACCTTAGCCCCGCCCACCAGCTGGCCCTATTGGTCGGCTGGGAGGCTTGGCCGCGGCAGCAGAAGCAATCAGGAGCAGGAGCCGAATACGCCTCCCTGCACTCCCGGGAAGCTGCTCCCGCTCACAACTCCGCCCCTCTGGGAGGAGGAGGAGGGGCCTTGTGAGAGATACAACTAAGTGATGGGGCGCTAGTCCCTCCACTCTGCCTCTCTGATCCAGGATCAGGTGATTCTCCGCCCCTCCCTCCCCCAGCTCCAAAGCCCTTTGGCCAGAGTAAAGAAATGTTGACCGGGGAAGATTTAACATTGTTTTCTGACACGAAGCCCAAGTCTGCCCATCCTTTTTCAACAAAGGGAGCTCCTAATTCACTTACATTGTCTCTGCTCCCAGTTGGAACCTTCTTGATTACATCCCCCTAATGGATGGCGCACTCATTCCCCTCGGCCGCCCGGGCAGGATCGGAGGCAGGCCTTCCAGGCTTTTAGCGAAACTCAATTTGCTGCCTGGCCTGAGTGAGGCTGAGTGGATGAAAGCAGAGCTGGCCCAGCTCAGCACCTTGCTTGCTCCATTCCCCAAAGCCATTTCCACAGGAGCGGCTCTCCAAAGAATCCATCAGATTGCCCCCGCACTTCCCCACTTGGAGTGGGAGAGGGGCAGAGGCAGAGTTTCCTTGCTCATCCTCAAAGTAAGCCTTTGCCAACCAGCTGTGCCCTCTCCAGCTGTTTTGGGCTACTGCAGGGTACCAGGTTGGGGAAGAGGATGCTCAGAAGCAAGAAAGGATTTGAGGGACTTTGTATGAGATAAGGAAGGAAGAGCTGGGGACCTCCCTGACACCAGAGTGAGGCAATGTGGTGTAGTGGTTAGAGTCTGAGACCTGGGAGACTGGGGTTCTAGTCAGGCATGTAGCTCACTGGGTAGCCTTGGGCCAGTCACTGTCTCTCAGCCTAACCTACCTCTCAGTGTTGTTGTGAAGATTAAATGAGGACTAAGGCCTGGGAGGAGGGGTGTGGGTGGCGCTGTGGGTTAAACCACAGAGCCTAGGACTTGCCGATCAGAAGGTTGGTGGTTCAAATCCCCGTGATGGGGTGAGCTCCCATTGCTACCGCGGTCCCTGCTCCTGCCAACCTAGCAGTTCGAAAGCACATCAAAGTGTGTGCGGGAAGGTAAACGGCATTTCCGTGCGCTGCTCTGGTTTGCCAGAAGTGGCTTAGTCATGCTGGCCACATGACCCGGAAGCTGTATACCGGCTCCCTCCGCCAATAAAGCGAGATGAGCGCCGCAACCCCAGAGTCAGTCACGACTGGACCTAATGGTTAGAGGTCCCTTTACCTTTACCTTTTAAGGCCTCAGACACGAAGCTCACTGAATATAGACAAACAAACAAACTTCCTGAACTGTCTTAGAGTGTGAGGGGCATATTTTTTATACAGGATCCCAAAGGGGAATCTTGTAGACTGCCCTGAGAGCTGTGGGTATAGGTAAAAGTAAAGGGATCCCTAACTATTAAGTCCGGTCGCGGACGACTCTGGGGTTGCGGCGCTCATCTCGCTTTATTGGCTGAGGGAGCCGACGTCTTTCCGCAGACAGTTTTTCCGGGTCATGTGGCCAGCATGACTAAGCCGCTTCTGGCGAACCAGAGCAGCGCACGGAAACGCCGTTTACCTTCCCGCAGGAGCGGTACCTATTTATCTACTTGCACTTTGACGTGCTTTCGAACTGCTAGGCTGGTATAGAGAGATATGTAAATAAAATAAAAAATAAGCAAGCCTCTCCCCACGCCCTGGCTGCACTTTCAAAAATCTGAGCATTATTGGGGGTGGGAGATGAAAACAGTACCTGGATTCTTCTTGTAACTACGACTCCCCCCGTGGCCTTGCTTCAGTGCGCCGGCAAACACTTGGTGTCTAATTATGCAACAACAAATGGGAGCATTTTTGAAAGAGAGAAAGGAAGAGCAGCAGCGAGACATGATAATGGGAAGCTGTTTTGCAGGAAAACAAACCAGAAGGAGCAGCTATGGGTTTGTTTTCAAGAGGAATGTAAGAACATGAGCCGCTGGCCTGATCCACCAGCAGACTCTTATGTCCTTTATGGTGATATAAGTAAAGCTCGCTATATATATATATATATATATATATATATATATATATGGGACGCAGGTGGCGCTGTGGGTTAAAGCCTCAGCGCCTAGGACTTGCCGATCGAAAGGTCGGCGGTTCGAATCCCTGCGGCGGGGTGCGCTCCCGCTGCTCGGTCCCAGCGCCTGCCAACCTAGCAGTTCGAAAGCACCTCCGGGTGCAAGTAGATAAATAGGGACCGCTTACCAGCGGGAAGGTAAACGGCGTTTCCGTGTGCGGCTCTGGCTCGCCAGAGCAGCGATGTCACGCTGGCCACGTGACCCAGAAGTGTCTCCGGACAGCGCAGGCCCCTGGCCTCTTAAGTGAGATGGGCGCACAACCCCAGAGTCTGTCAAGACTGGCCCGTACGGGCAGGGGTACCTTTACCTTATATATATATATATATATATATATATATATATATATATATATATGTGTGTGTGTGTGTGTGTGTGTGTGTGTGTGTGTGTGTGTGTAATGGTTATAAGGGGTTACTTGTGTGTAAGTTGCTGTTACTTTCGGCTAGATTGCCTGGCTAACCATGCCTCGGCTGACAGCCCTTCATTCCGTGGCCATTCAGTCGCTTGCAGAATCCGTCAGTGGGCGTTTCTTGAACCTCTTCCAGCATAGAAGTTGTTTGACGCCAAGTCTCCGCCTACTCTCCCTGCGCGGAACTCTTCTGCGCAAGGAAGGAGTGGGCAGAGGTGTGCCCGTGCTCTCTCCACTAGTTTCGGGCGAAGAGTCTTGGAGACCCCTCTCCGAATCCTCCATCTCCCTCCCTTCTCTGCTGGTGTTGCGCCGAATTCCTTCCCCTCTGCTGGTCCCCTCTCCTGCATCGCTCGGGAGCCTTGCCTCCACCTCTCGCTCCGATGTCAGTTCCCTGACAATATATATATGACCTTATATATATATATATATGACCTTAAAATTCTTATAACAATGGAAAGCTCAGGAGGGCAGAGGTGTCACGGTCCAGTTCATGGGCGATCGAAGTCCCAGCAGGGGACGTCAGGACCGGGGGCAAGATGGCGGGGTGGAAGCAGGAACGGGGGTCCAGAAGCCAGGAGTCAGGAGCCAAGAGTCCGAGGGTCAGAGAGCCGGAAGTCAAGAAACCAAGGGTCCCAGGGTCAGGAAGCAAGGAGTCATGAAGTCAGGGGTCCGAGGATCAAGAAGCAAGGAGTCACGAAGTCAGGGGTCCGAGGATCAAGACGCAAGGCAGGGAACGTGTTGCTGTGGCAAAGAGCCGAAGGAAAATGCTGACCTTATATCCCTTCCCAGCTCTTGCCATGAGGTGCAGTGAGTTTGACCTCACCTGTGGGGCCATGCCTTGCCTCTCCAGAGCAAACTTAGGAAGGCCCCTGCAAAGTCCTACTGGTCACAGGGCCTGGCTCCTGCACACACTCCTGACAAGAAGGCTCTTGTCCTCGGGTCCTGCTTCTGGGTCTCCCATCATGGACATCTAGTGGGCCACTATGAGAACGGGAGGCTGGACCAGACGGGGCATTGGCCTGATCCAGCAGGCTCTGCTTATGCTCGGGCAGCCTGAGCCACAAGCTCTGGGTCTGCGAGCCACCTTTCTCAGCCCTACAACCCAAGTGGGTGGGTGGGGGGAGAGGTAGGCAGCTTCTGGGGGAGAAGTTGACGGGAGCCCCAGAGAACAGTGGATGAAGAGCTTTGCTCAATTTCAGAGGCAATCCTGGATTTGGTTGTCCTCCCCCCTCCGCACTTCGCCCCCATCTCCCTTTCTCATTAAGCAAGTCTCCCTAATGCCTCATGAAGCTGCTGGATTGCCGCTGATCAAAATGATAAGCAGGGACCGGAGTCAAACAAATCTGCTCCTTAGGAAGAAAATCCCCAGTCATCTTGCTTCCGAAGCCAGCACTCTTTGCTTGGGTGCCCGAGGGGGCTTAATTAAATGTCAAATATAATTTGGGGCTGTGGAAGCTGATGTGGCCGTGACCAGGACGCCTGACA
Source organism: Podarcis cretensis (assembly GCF_951804945.1). Classification (NCBI taxonomy): domain Eukaryota; kingdom Metazoa; phylum Chordata; class Lepidosauria; order Squamata; family Lacertidae; genus Podarcis; species Podarcis cretensis. The sequence goes on along the minus strand of NC_137177.1, from coordinate 87,465,121 downwards.
TCTTTCCCCTGCGCGGACCTAATGCAGAGCATTTGGGAGCTAATTGGCCCCTCGTTCAACTGCGGGGTTTGGGGAGAGCAGCTCGCACAGGTGGGCTTGCATCAGAAATGCAAAAGAAAGGAAGGGGCAGCTTTGCACAGTTCTGATCAGCCCAGCGGACTCTTCAGCTTGGAGGTATGTTGGATGGCTCCAGGTACCAGGAAGGGTCTTTTTCCATGTGCAATAATAATAATAACAACAACAACAACAATAATAATAATTATTATTTATTATTTATACCCCACCCATCTGGGCGGCTTCCAACAAAGATTAAAAATACATTAAAATGTCACACATTAAAGACTTCCCTGAACAGGGCTGCCTTCAGATGTCTTCTAAATGTCAGTTGTTTATCTCTTTGACAACTGATGGGAGGGCGTTCCACAGGGCAGGTGCCACTACTGAGAAGGCCCTCTGCCTGGTTCCCTGTAGCTTTGCTTCTCACAATGAGGGAAACGCCAGAAGGCCCTCGGTGCTGCACCTCAGTGTCCGGGCAGAACGATGGGGGTGGAGACGCTCCCTCAGGTATACGGCTCGCCTTCCATTCTACATCATAGTTGCAGCGCCCCCTGCAGTGCCCCAGAGGCGCCGCACCCAGTGCAACCAAACTGGTCACGCCCCCCCTAAATCCACATCTGCTGGGATCCTCAGATGGGTGCCCAACACTCCTTGGTCCAACCCACACGCAAATTGCTGGGGGAAACTTCCAGCTGCCTTACGCCAGGCCAAGATCTAAGCAGTTCGCTGCTTTCCCTGGCAGAACCCTCTCAGCTTCCTAAAACCCTGGAACTCTGAGACCCATGGCAACCTTGTCAGTTACTCAGAGGGTATAGGCGATCCACACTCCCTGGGTCTCTCCCAGATCTCAGAAGAGCATGCTGGTCTCTTACAGCGCAGATCCTATGCTTCAAGCAGCATGAATTCCAGGTGTCTGGGTTCAACATTGGAATCTGATGGTGTGAACCTCTGCCAGTCCATCTGAGAGGCATTCCCTGCCAGTCCTCTTCAGAAGCAAAAAGGGTACTACCTGGGAAATTTGAGATAACTGACCAGAAAGAGCGAGGTGTGGTGTAGTGGTTAGCAGCGGTGGACTCGTAATCTGGTGAACTGGGTTCGTGTCTCTGCTCCTCCACATGCAGCTGCTGGATACTGGAGCCTCCTGGCCCTTGCTGGGACTCCTGGATCATGTTATTGTTGTTGTTTAGTCGTTTAGTCATGTCTGACTCTTTGTGACCCCATGGACCAGAGCACACCAGGCACTTCTGTCTTCCACTGCCTCCCGCACTTTGGTCAAACTCATGCTGGTAGCTTCGAGAACACTGTCCAACCATCTCATCCTCTGTCATCCCCTTCTCCTTGTGCCCTCCATCTTTCCCAACATCAGGGTCTTTTCCAGGGAGTCTTCTCTTCTCATGAGGTGGCCAAAGTATTGGAGCCTCAGCTTCACAATCTGTCCTTCCAGTGAGCACTCAGGGCTGATTTCCCTCAGAATGGAGAGGTTTGATCTTCTTGCAGTCCATGGGACTCTCAAGAGTCTCCTCCAGCACCATAATTCAAAAGCATCAATTCTTCAGCGATCAGCCTTCTTTATGGTCCAGCTCTCATTTCCATACATCACTATACAAATACATGCATACATACATATTTCAAATAAGCACATATATATGAAAAAAGGAACAAAAGAGAAAAAAAGAAGAAAGAAGAAAAAATAAAGTGAGAAAAAAGAAGAAGAAAAGTTAGAAGATATTCTAAAAATATCTCAATATGAAAATAATAATAAACTTTCATTAATTGACTTTCATCGCTTACACTAAACTTCCTACATACATTTTAAGCAAGGTTGCATCTGTTATTCTGTATTTCCTCCCATACAATCCCACACAATTATTCTAATCAATAGGTTTTCTAAATCTCTCATAAATCTATTATCTATGTAGACAAGGATTAAATGTAAGGTATTGGTTGTGTTTAGAACAAGATTGACTTTCTATGAAGCTGACCAGCCTTGCTGAGTAAACCAGAACAAGCAGTGCAGTGAGTGGATGAGGATTAGCTCAATTTCAGAGCCACAGGGCTCTGCTTTATTTTGTTTTCTGTTTTGACCTTCTGCCTGTCCCCCCCCCTTAACTTTTATTCACAACAAAGGTAATTTGACTGCTGAAGTGTGTATGTTTGCCGCCCTCAGGGTTTTGGAATCCCTGCATGCCCAGGTGCTTGGCATTCAGGCTACTGGGAGTTTAGGATTGGAGTTGTAAGAGACCAAGGCAGCCATTTCAGGTCTCTGAGAAAGGGAGGGCTGCCTTTACACTCAGTGTGAATCACCCGGGTGTGAGTTGAACTGAGCAGTGCTGGGGCACTGACTCTGAACCTTTCTCAGAGTAATTGCCTTAGCGCATCCCAGGTCCACCTGGCTTGCAGAAGTAAGTGGGATGGTTGGGGAACAATTACTGGAGAGTAAGACCCAGTGGCAAGGAAAGGGGTTTGAGAGGCTGCTCTTGGACTTCCCCACTTGGTCACAGATGGACCCTGATGGATTTTTGAGACCCTTCTGGGAGTTTCCCATTGGCATGGCTGGCTCACAGGGAACTGTTCAAGGAGCCCTTGATGGAATGCTGTGAAATTGCTAAACAGTTGGAAAGTGACACAGGTGGCACTGTGGGTTAAACCACAGAGCCTAGGACTTGCTGATCAGAAGGTCGGTGGTTAAAATCCCCACGATGGGGTGAGCTCCCGTTGCTCAGTCCCTGCTCCTGCCAACCTAGCAGTTCAAAAGCACGTCAAAGTGCAAGTAGATAAATAGGTACTGCTCCGGCGGGAAGGTAAATGGCGTTTCCATGTGCGCTGCTCTGGTTCGCCAGAAGCGGCTTAGTCATACTGGTCACATGACCTGGAAGCTGTACGCCGGCTCCCTTGGCCAATAAACGAGATGAGCACCACAACCCCAGAGTCAGTCACGACTGGACCTAATGGTCAGGGGTCCCTTTACCTTTACCTTAGACTGGATAATGGTGGAAATACAGCAAAGGGCCGTGGCACAAAATTAAAGTGATTACCCTACTGTGGTGCCAACGAGACCACAGGAAAAGGGGGACTGGTATATTCAAATGAACTGGCCCATTTATCATCTCAAATACAGAGCCAATTCTCCCAACCCACAACCGCCGCCTCCCTAGCAAAAGGTGCCATGTGCTACAATTCCCCAAACTGGGGGCTCTGAGTCTCCTAATCCCTTTGAAATGTCTCTAGATAGTACCGGTGGAACTGGGGATAGTTTGCCTCCTGGAGGAGACTCTTGAGAGTCCCATGGACTGCAAGAAGATCAAACCTATCCATTCTGAAGGAAATCAACCCTGAGTGCTCACTGGAAGGACAGATCCTGAAGCTGAGGCTCCAAGACTTTGGCCACCTCATGAGAAGAGAAGACTCCCTGGAAAAGACCCTGATGTTGGGAAAGATGGAGGGCACAAGGAGAAGGGGGCGACAGAGGACGAGATGTTTGGACAGTGTTCTCGAAACTACCAGCATGAGTCTGACCAAACTGCGGGAGGCAGTGGAAGACAGGAGTGCCTGGGGTGCTCTGGTCCATGGGGTCACGAAGAGTTGGACACAACTAAACGACTAAACAACAACAAATAAAAACAGCACAGCACTCTTTTAAATCCCTTTCCTTAAAACACAGTCACTTCTCAAAGGCCTCTTGGAATAAGGAGGACAGCAAGGAGGGAGCCAGTCTAGTTTCTCTAGAAGAGGTCTCATTGCTCCTGCCAATGCTTCCCCACTTACGTCGCCTGAATCCCAGCCACATTCTGCTCCTGTGGTTCTTGAGCCTCACAAGACAGCGGAGCTATGGAGAGAAGAGGAGACTGACCTTCGATGAGTGACGCCTCCTGCCTCGACAGTGAGCAAGTGACAGGTTCCTGCCTTGCACTGCAGAGGCACTGCTTGGCTTTAATTGCCATCTTCCCGAGAGGACGCAAAGCAGCAGCGCTCTCTTAATGGGGACTTGTCCCGGTCAGATGTGTCCATGAGCAAATTCCCCAGGCAAGGGGAACTGCTGCTGAACCTGCGCACCGTGTTCCATCCAAAGGAAGCTCTCTGGCTTGACAAACAGAGGTGTATTTATTCAGAGGGGTCACGGCTGTCAGGAGACTCTCTTTCTGCCAGGCCGACGGCTCACCTTCACTTCTGTAATCACAACAAGGCAGCTTCTCTGACAGCAACAATCCCGGAGCCTGTGAGAAGCTTCAATCAGCTGGAGGTGGTTGTGGCTTCCTGAGCAAGGTGACACAGGGGGGAGACCCTGGCAATCAGCCTCTAGGCCTTCATCAGGCTCGCATCAGGATTAATCAGGAGGATGAATACTGCAGCAACCAGGGTCCCCGCTGGGTGATCTAATTTCCCTAGGTGGGAACTTTTCTCTGCCCTGGACTCAAACAATAAAATAAAACCCTGCACTGCCAACAAAATGGGTGGAAGATAAATGCCCCCTTTCCCAGGTAAGCGCACAAGAGCTCTGCTGCATCAAGCCAAATGTTCATCCAGTCCAGCATCCTCTTTTCACAGTGACCATATGCTCCGGCACCGGGGGGTGGAGAGCAGGCGGGGGTGTGGCTGGCGTGCGCCCTGGGGGTGTGGCATGTGTCCTAGGGGCATGACATGCCACCTGCAGGGGCATGGTGGCCAGCGTGGGCAGGGGGCAGCCATGATGGCACCCCACCAGGATCGCGCTGCCTGGGTGATGGACTCCCCCTGCCCCCTCTCCCTCTGCCAGTAACACCCACATGCCCCAGTGGAAAGCCTGCAAGCAAGATCAGAGCTGTGCTGGGCCCGGGGGTTAACCCGAGCAACGCGGTCCAGGTCTGGACCCAAATCCCAGGATTCCACAAGGAGTCAGTCCAACAGGGCCAAGGCAGGAAACCAGGCTAGGTCAGGCACAGGGTAACAGGCAGATACCAGCAAGCGGCAATGTTGCTCCCGCAACCTGGGGCAGGGTCCAGCAGCCTTTTATCTCTGACGGGGTAACGGCCGGTCCTGATCCCCCAGTGACTCACCTCCCTGTCTCGCCCGAAGGCGAGCACTTCTCCTGCAAGTACTCAGGTCTCTCCTTCTCTCAGACCTGAGTCTCTGCAGCTCGGGAGATGTCAGTGTGTTACTAGACCCAGAGGCCGCCTCAGCCTCTCCTGACCCAACTCGTAGTGGAGCAGCTGTCATCCCCGCATCTGGAGCCAGGGCAGGCTCAGGCCCCTGACTCGGCTAGGTTCAGCTGCCGCCTGAGGCAGAGGACCTGGTGCAGACTGAGTCTCCTCTGGTTCCGAGTCCCAGCCCGAGTCCCAGCCCATCACAAGAGCAAACAAATGCAAGGATTTGAGAAGGGCCTGCTGGATCAGGCCAACCAGGGCATATCTGGTCCCACATCCTGTTCTTATGCCTGTTATGGGAAACTGCAAGCAGGATCCGAGCCCAAGAGCCCTCTCCCCTCTGGTGGTTTCCAACAACTGGTATTCAGAAGCATTGCTGCTTCCAGTTGTGGAGGCAGAGAAGAGCCATCCTGGCTAATAGCCATCAATAGCACAATTTGTCTACAGTATTCCTCTTTTAACGCCATCTAGCGCCTCCAACCTAGCAGTTCGAAAGCACCTCCGGGTGCAAGTAGATAAATAGGGACCGCTTACCAGCGGGAAGGTAAACGGCGTTTCCGTGTGCGGCTCTGGCTCGCCAGAGCAGCGATGTCATGCTGGCCATGTGACCCGGAAGTGTCTCCGGACAGCGCTGGCCCCTGGCCTCTTAAGTGAGATGGGCGCACAACCCCAGAGTCTGTCAAGACTGGCCCGTACGGGCAGGGGTACCTTTACCTTTACCTTTACCTAGGCTGGTGGCCATCTCTGCCACCTGTGGGAGAAAGTTCCATACTTTAACTATGTGCTGCATGAAGAAGTCCTTTCTTTTGTCTGTTCTGAATCCAGGGCTGGCCCAAGAGATTTTGACGCCTGAGGCAAATGACAAAATGGCACCCCCCCTCCCTGCCAGGGAAGAACTGGTGAGTTAAGATCTACATCAGGAAGAAGGGTACATCAGGAACAAGGAATAAAGATCAACGTCCAGATCTGCTGTTCCTGTGGATCCTGCCATCCAAGGCTATCTCCCCACCTTGCCTCATAGGTGGGCCGGCTCTGCCTGAATCTTCAAGTGTTCAGCTTCATTGGATATCTGTGAGTTGTAATGCAGAAAAACAACCTACAGGGCTGGTCCTCCAGCCAGAGGAGGTGGCATCATCATCATCATCATCAACAACAACAGAGTAACTTAATATTCCCTATCCTGTAGAATGCCTGGAGGTAAAATAATAGAATAATTGGGGACTTCCAGGTTGGCGCCTCCGACAATGGCTGAGCTCCTCCGATCGGGAGGAACTTACTCCGTGAAAAACAGGGTCTGACCGCCACAGCGAAGGCGGAGACCCATTGAAATCACAAGCGGGAGAAGCTTGTGAACCTGGGATTCGGCTGGTACCTTTTGCGCCTCCCCTACTCGCGGGGAAACCCTGTTTTGGGGATCCGGAGCGACGTAGGGTGAGTGGCACGGTGCAGCCTTCAGCAGCTTGGCAACCTCCCAAAGGTTTGGGCTGCAGAGCCCCTCAGCCTCAACCAGCATGGGTCTGTCTTGTAGGGTGTGTGTGTTGGGCGCAGAACCATGCTGGCTGGGGTTGATGGGAAGAAGAGTTTGGATTTGATATCCCACTTTATCACTACCCGAAGGAGTCTCAAAGCGGCTAACATTCTCCTTTCCCTTCCTCCCCCGCAACAAACACTCTGTGAGGTGAGTGGGGCTGAGAGACTTCAGAGAAGTATGACTAGCCCAAGGTCACCCAGCAGCTGCAGGTGGAGGAGCGGGAAAGCGAACCCGGTTCACCAGATTACGAGTCCACTGCTCTTAACCACTACACCACACTGGGTCTCTGGCACACCGGAAGACTGGGAGTTGTGCATCAGGTTGCGGAAGGCTGCCTTAAGGAGCGGGGGAAGATAGAAAGCAGCCTGGAGCAGGGAACAAAGCTGGCTGGGTCTGAATGCATGTGTCATCCTGGCAGATTGAGGGGGGTGGGTGTGAGGGATGTGTCATTGACCAAAGTGTTTCTCAACTGTTGCAAGATTGTGCAGAGGCTGTTTGATACAAGGCACCAAATGCTCTCTCGGTATTTGGGGTCAGTGCACAGCACAACGCCTTGCAGGGGTCAGGGTGGCCAAATTTGAGGAGGCCAAGAAATGTGGCACCTGGGCGTCAGCCTAAGGTCCAGCAAGGCCCTGCATGACAGAGGCAGACCAAGCACACCTTCTGAAGTTGGTGGCTGAAGAAGCAGGCCTGAGTCCCATAGCCATCACCTCCTCCACCCTGGGCTGGCCCTGAATATTTTCAGATCCTCCAAGTGACCCTATTTTCCAGATTTACAGAAGCCTTCCTGGTTTCCGATTTGATCCAGGAACGTCCCACTTTTCCTTAGGATGCCCCCATTTTCATCGGAGAAATGTTGGAGGGTATGGAGTTATCTGACCCCGGAGCCTTCTGAAGACAGCCCTGTATAGGGAAGGTTTTTTTACTGTTTAATGTTTTATTATGTTTCTATATATGTTGGAAGCTGCCAAAAGTGGCTGGGGCAACCTAGTCAGATGGGTGGGGTATAATTAGTAAAATAATAATACTGTAATAATAATAATAATTGAATAAAGGTAAAGGGACCCCTGACCATTATGTCCAGTTGTGGCCGACTCTGGGTTTGCAGCGCTCATCTCGCTTTACTGGCCAAGGGAGCTGGAGTACAGCTTCCAGGTCATGTGGCCAGCATGACTAAGCCACTTCTGGCGAACCAGAGCAGCACACGGAAACGCTGTTTACCTTCCCGCTGGAGCGGTACCCATTTATCTACTTGCACTTTGATGTGCTTTTGAATTGCTAGGTTGGCAGGAGCAGGGACCGAGCAACGGGAGCTCATCCCGTTGCGGGGATTCAAACCGCTGACCTTCTGATTGGCAAGTCCTAGGCTCTGTGCTTTAACCCACAGCGCCACCCGCGTCCCTTAATAGTTGAATAGGACGTCCCTATTTTAATCAGAGAAATGTTTAAGTGTGTGTATTTTGTGTCCCGAAAGGCATGCTTTTTTCACTGCTAAAATCCATGCGCAGCTTTGTGCTAAGGGCTGGGAGTGCAGTGGCACCAATTCTCTTCCCCAGCACTGCATGGATGAAACTGACCAGGGATGGATGATGGATGAGCAGCTCTCCTGGGTCTCCTACGGTGGTGGCAAAGGGTCTGTTTCCATCATGACTCCCCTGCTTCTTTTAACGGGGCATGCTGGGGCTTGATTCTGTAGTTCTGGGCACAGCAAGCCTTCGCTTTGCCACTGAGCTGCAGCACCTCTCCATTTGCCGTCCACAGTCCATCCGTTGGGGGGAAAACACAGATGATGAATCAAATCCACCCACACATCTCCAGGTCACCTTTACTAAAGCTATTGCTTTAATGCAGGCTTCTGTATAATCTGCATTTATTCACTTTAATGGTATTTTGATTGTAGAAGATAACATTCAAGCCTCCCCTCAACAAATTCAGATACAGAAAACTCAAAACATCTGCCTTGCACACATCCAGAAATGTTTCTCAGCAGGGCTAATTGTTTAATATGAATCATATTCATGGCAAACCATTGCAGTTCTTTGGTAAGTGGGGAGACCACAACCTTCCTACAGGAGGCCATGCTGGACTAGATGGGCCCCCATTTGCCTGATCCAGCAGGCTCCTCTCAAGTGCTTATGTTCCTTAAGTCCTCAAAGAGCCAGTGTGGTATAGTGGTTAAGAGCGGTGGACTCGTGATCTGGTGAACCAGGTTCGCATCTCCGCTCCTCCACCTGCAGCTGCTGGGTGACCTTGGGCCAGTCACACTTCTGTGAAGTCTCTCAGCCCCACTCACCTCACAGAGTGTTTCCTGTGGGGGAGGAAGGAAAAGGAGATTGTTAGCCGCTTTGAGACTCCTTCGGGTAGTGATGAGGACGCGGGTGGTGCTGTGGGTTAAACCACAGCGCCTAGGACTTGCCGATCAGAAGGTTGGCAGTTCGAATCCCGGCAACGGGGTGAGCTCCCGTTGCTCGGTCCCTGCTCCTGCCAACTTAGCAGTTCGAAAGCACATCAAAGTGCAAGTTGATAAATAGTTACCGCTCCGGCGGGAAGGTAAACGGCGTTTCCGTGCGCTGCTCTGGTTCGCCAGAAGTGGCTTAATCATGCTGACCACATGACCCAGAAGCTGTACGCCGGCTCCCTCGGCCAATAAAGCGAGATGAGCGCCGCAACCCCAGAGTCAGCCACGACTGGACCTAATGGTCAGGGGTCTCTTTACCTTTACTTAGGGTAATGATAAAGCAGGATATCAAATCCAAACTCTTCTTCTTCTTCAAAGACAAGCTGTGGGAAAGCTATGAAATGTACAACTCTTCAGGCCCTTTTCTTACCAAGATCCTGTGGTTGTGAATCAGACACACAAATGTCCCACACAAAGCAGCCTGGTCTACCTTTCCCTTCCTAATCTGACGCCCAAACTAATCACCATAAATGCAGCTTGCTCCTTTCCCAATTCTGAGCATTGAGGTTCCAGCTCAGATACTGGAGCCTCCCGGCCCTTGCTGGGACTCCTGGATCATGTTGTTGTTGTTGTTTAGTTGTTTAGTCGCTTAGTCATGTCCGACTCTCTGTGACCCCATGGACCAGAGCACGCCCGCAGTCAAACTCATGCTGGTAGCTTCGAGAACACTGTCCAACCATCTCATCCTCTGCCTTCCCCTTCTCCTTGTGCCCTCCATCTTTCCCAACATCAGGGTCTTTTCCAGGGAGTCTTCTCTTCTCATGAGGTGGCCAAAGTATTGGAGCCTCAGCTTCCAGATCTGTCCTTCCAGTGAGCACTCAGGGCTGATGGAGAGGTTTGATCTTCTTGCAGTCCATGGGACTCTCAAGAGTCTCCTCCAGCACCATAATTCAAAAGCATCAATTCTTTGGCGATCAGCCTTCTTTATGGTCCAGCTCCCACTTCCATACATCACCACTGGGAAAACCATAGCTTTAACTATGTGGACCTTTGTTGGCAAGGTGATGTCTCTGCTGTTTAAGATGCTGTCTAGGTTTGTCATTGCTGGATCATAGAATTGTAGGGGTGACAGGGACCCACAAGGATCATTTAGTCCAACCCCCGACAATGCAGGAATGACAGCTAAGGAATCACTGACAGGTGGGCCAGCCACCCTCTGTTTAAGGTGAAGGAGAGCCCACCGCCTTCAGAAGATGGACTTTTCCTCTTGATTTCCACATGCTGAGTTTTGCTAGTGCCTGAACTTTGAAATTGCACTAATATTTGAGACAGATGGAGAATGCTGGCTAATTGCACATTAGCGATTAGCACACAATTAATTAGATGGCCAATGAACAAGTTATCACCCAGGCAAGGCATGCCCAGGATTTTGAGAGTAAAAGATGAGGCAGTTGGTAGGAGCTGGGGGTGAATCTGGTCTTCTGCCCTTCCAGGCTTGAAAAATACTTGGAGTCGATCATCAATTTCATGCTCTTTATTCAGCTCTTAGTAGCAATGAATGAAATTTTCCCCAAAACGTCTAGCTATATATACATTATTTACACAATGGGCCCCGCGTGATTGGCTAATTCCGGGCTGCTCCTGTAGGCCAATCAGGTTGCGGATTCACTTCCTTCAGAAGCCTGATTGATTGCTCCTGCAGGCCAATCAGGTCATTGATTCACTTCCACCTGGAGCTGGATTGGGTGGCTCCTGCAGACCAATCAGACTGCTGCATTCTGGATCCTATTGTTCTAGGATTCAGCTCAGTACATAACAAGGCTCCTAACCCACCAGCCAGTCTTCCCTGAGAAAAGTTGGATTGGTTTGCCTTCCTCCTTAGCCCTCTCTGCAAGGCCCAAGAAGTCCATAGACATAAGTTTGGAAGGGAGCTCTGTGGTGATAATGCCACTCTGTGATGTGGGCTCTATGATATGTGAGTTGTGCTGGCTGCCTTACTGTGATTCTCCTGGTCCCTTGGGGGCTCTCCCCGCAGCTTTTTTGACAGCTCTATGTGATGGCCTGGGACTCGGACTCGGAACCAGAGGAGACTCAGTCTGCACCGGATCCTTTGCCTCAGGCATCATCTGAACCAAGTCTGGGGCCTGATCCTGACGAGTCCCAGTCTGCACAGGTTCCCCTGCAACAAGCACCAGCTGGGCCGAGTCAGGGGCCTGAGCCTGCCCTGGCTCCAGATGTGGGGATTACCTTGTTGACTTCAGCTGGGCCATCACTTACAGCTGCTCCACTACTGGTTGGGTCAGGGGAGGCTGAGGCAGCCTCTGGGTCTAGTAACCCACTGATGTCTCCCAAGCTGCAGAGACTAAGGTCTGAGAGAAGGAGAGACCTGAGTACTCGCAGGAGGAGTGCTCACCTTCGGGCGAAACAGGGAGGTGAGTCACCAGGGGAACAGGACCAGCCGTTACCCCGACAAAGATAAAAGGTTGTTGGACCCCGCCCCAGGTTGCGGGAGCAACACTGCTGTTGTGGGATGTAAACACAGGAGCAGTCAATGACAACATTCCTAGAGTGTACATGTTAGAACATGGGGAGGGATGTCTGTCCAGCAAGCAGGTAAACTTCCTGGGGACAGACTTCCTCCGCATGTGACCAGAGGTGGGTGTGGCCTCACCTGTGCAGGTAATGATAAAAGCACAGGGCAGGCAGCCACTCTCTCTCTTCTCTCTTGCCTCTTGCCTCTCTCTGCCATCTTCCTTCGATGAGGAAACATCTAAGGATGCCCTCTTGGCTCTCAGCCAAGAGAGGACAGTACTATCTTCCTATAAGATAGTTTCTAAGTGTATGTAACCTTTTTAAGCCTGCCTACCTTCTGGGATCATATTGTGAACAGAATGTGAGTAAACTCTTTTATACTTTTATAAAGACTGTGTCGTGTCTTGTATTTTAAGAGGGAACAAAAGGGGAAATTACCAGAGTAATTATTATAGAGGTTCTAGCGAACCTGTGCAAGCGTTACCATTGCGAACTTAAAGGGGAATGTCTATAAACTCTGCTGATATTTTGGGAACTTGTTAGCACAAGTTGGATAAGGATATAATTAGTCAATATATCCTCTCCTGCACCCCAGAACATTCCCACAGCTGTATGCTAGATCCTGCCTGAGATCCTGTACCTGTCCTTGCCTGGTTTCCTGCCTTGGCCCTGTCAGACTGACTCCCAGCGGAACCTTCGGATTCTGGAATGGTCCTGAACCGTGTTTCATGGGTTACCCCCAGGCCCAGCACACTCTAGTGACAAAGCCAAAACTAGGAGGCCCTGGATTTCCTTTGGGAACATAAGCACATCCGAAAAGCCTGCTGGATCAGGCCAATGACCCATCTAACCCATCATCCTGCTCTCACAGGGGCCAAGCTGGTTAGTTGCTTCAGGCAGCCGTCAGACACAAAAATCACACTCTGTGCACAAGCAAGAAAAGTGATGGTGTGTATTTGAGTGTGAAGGGGTTATGCTTCTGTCTCCCTGTGCCCCAAATGACTCCTGCAAAGGCAGACAGAGCCCAATTTGTGGTGTCCAAACAGGAATTCCCTCTTGGGAATCACGCCTTAATGAGTTATCCATCACTTTAACAACCTTGACGCTGGTTAATGTGGTAATTCTTTCTGAATTAGATACAGAAAGTGGGAGAAGATCCAGCTTATCCTAATGAAGCTTAAATGGAAAGGAAAATCCTTTCGTCATAATTATCAATTTTGTGCAGATAATGAAGACAACTCTGTTCTGACCCGGTGCTGTGGTGCCCGGGGTGTGTGTGTGTGTGTGTGTGTGTGTGTGTGTGTGTGTTCTTGCTCTGGGATCGGATGTGTACAGAAGAGCTCAGTGTGGAAAATTCAAAAATGGCACCACACTCTTGATAGGGGCCCTTTTCCTTGATGCCTAAAACCTCACAGGAAAATGAGAGGTTTCTATTTATATACCACCCTTCATTGTCGAAACCCTTGGTGGTTTACAATATATATATATTTAAAATGGTATCTCAAAACACCAGCAAAATAACCACAATCGCAAAATATTTAAATATTAGGTGGGGGGTCAGTCTGGATGTCCCTTCAACTTTTGGGGGTCCTGTATGCTGTGGGTTAAACCACAGAGCCTAGGACTTGCCGATCAGAAAGTCGGCAGTTCGAATCCCCACGACAGGGTGAGCTCCCATTGCTCGGTCCCTGCTCCTGCCAACCTAGAAGTTCGAAAGCACGTCAAAGTGCAAGTAGATAGGTACCGCTCTGACGGGAAGGTAAATGGTGTTTCCGTGCGCTGCAGTCAGACCGTGCGCTGCTCTGGTTTGCCAGAAGCGGCTTAGTCATGCTGGCCACATGTCCCGGAAGCTTTCTGCGGACAAACATTGGCGCTGTACGCCAGCTCTCTAGGCCAATAAAGCGAGATGAGCGCTGCAACCCCAGAGTCGGCCACGACTGGACCTAATGGTCAGGGGTCCCTTTACCCAGTGAAGGTTGGCATCTAATACAAGATTCTATTGCTGAACTGGTCGGACAAATTTCTTTGTAAGACAATGACCTCATACCCCCCAACATTCCACAGATGAAAACAGGGACATTTCTCACTCCCTCACCAACTGACCCTCCTCAATTCCTCCATTTCCCATCAGAAGAAGGGTGAGTGCTGCCACTGTTATGTACTGAAGTTCTCACCCTGGGCCAGCAGGGGGATACTGTAGATAGTTATGCAAATAAAGGATCGAAAGTGACGTTCAGTGATTGGATAGTTTTAGAAAGTTGCTACAGTAATGTTGTACTGGAGCTCTATATAAGCAGGCTGACTGAACCCTTCAGTTCAGTTCTGTTCTGGCCTCTGAATAAACAAGAGCTGTTTGAAGAATCACTGTGTCGTCTGATATGTTCACCCACAACTTAACAGCCACCCCCATGATATGAACAGGCCACATGCTCTACACCAGGGGCCAGCAAACGTTTTCAGCACAGGTTGGGAACCAGTGTGAGGGACTAGCTACAGTCTGGATCTCATTCCTGAGAGGCTGGGCTTCAGATCCCCAAGAAGATCACTGGGTGATCTTAGGAGTCAACTTCTCTCAGCCTAACCACCCTCACAGGGTTGTTGTGTGAATAAAAAAGGGAGGGGGAGTACAACAACCAGATAAATTTCAAAGTAGGGATAGATACGTGAGCAGCAGTTAATAACACTGGAGATATTGCATAGAATCAAAATGGGTGATATAAATGGATAAACAGCAAAACAAGGAACAAAGCTGAAATGAGTGGGTGGATGGGGAAGTCTGAATAAATGAGATGAATGAAGAGAATTGAAAGATGAATTTTGGGAAGTGCATAAATAAAAAATTAAAGGGGGGGGGGAGAGAGAGGAAAGCCCCACGTGAAAAAGAGGCTCTTAATTTTTGCTCCAGTGAGCTTGCGGTGGTAATGAGAAAGGGACCACAGTCAGACCAAAATAACATAAATGGGGAAGATTTGAATGAAAAAGGACAGACTCAGCAATAATGGAAAGATAAGAATAAAGAGAATATATGAATTAATTTATGCATTAATGGAAAACGGGATGAGAATGTTTAATCATTTTTATTTGCCAAACAGCTACTATGAAAGCAGGCATATTGCTAAGCTCTGGACTGCATCTTCCCCAAACCTCCCCCAGTCAAAACTAGTTAAAAAGCTTACTAGATTCCCAGCCTTACATTAGTTTAGCCTGAAGATTAAATGTGTGTGTGCAGAATTATACTATCAATCTCAGCATGAGGAATCTGTGAAACTGGCTTCTGTGGGCTCCAAGGGAAAGTTGAGAAAGAGGAATCCAAAATGCAGTATGGTTCAGGTGGGAAGTAAGTTCAAGAAAAATATTTAAAATTGGAATAATGCAGCCTGAGTCTCAGCAGTTAACAAACGGAACAAACAAATCAAAATATGAAGGATCTTAGGGAAAACAAAGCCCCATAAAAATTGCATCTCATAAAAACTATTCATGAGCCAAGTATCCAGGCTTAGAAGGGCTGATTCAGATAAAATAGCCAGAAGGAGGGAGACGTTCAAAGCAAGGAATCTCTTCTCCTCACAGAGAGAAGGCGAAAAGGCCTCAGAGCAAACAAGGCTCTATTAGCAAAACTTGGCGTGAAGTAAAAATAAAATTAAGCAAAGAAAAAGTGAGCACTAGCACTGAGTGCAAGTCTGTTATCGATTCCTCTGCACCCTCACATTTTCCTGTCTTTCTTCTCTCATCCTGGCTTTTCTCACTAACATTCAGTTATGTATTGGTAAATACCGGTACAAACCCTCCACGATGATGCCCAACCCCCAGTGTTGGATCAGATGCACGGGCACAATCCTGCAGCCTTTAATTTCTGCTGGTTTCTCTGTCTTGATGCTGTTTACAGGATCACTGTTTGTGTGATCTGCATTATGCTTTATATTGCAATTCTCTGCTTCGCTTTTCATGCTGGTTTATTGTTTAGTTGTACGGCATTTTTCATTCTTATGGTTTATTGTCAGGTGGAGTTGCTTTTATTGGAGATTGCAAGCTGTTTTGGTGAGGAAAAGCAGGATTTGAAATTGTAAATAAATAAATGCATGCGCGGAAGAACAGAGTTTCCCCTCCCACCCACCCCACCCCCAGCGGTGGAGCAAGCTGATTGGGCGCCTGGGGCGGCGTGTGTGCCCTGTGCACAGGGGGCAGGGCCAGCTGGGGCAGGATGCTCTGTGGGGCCTCCTAGGAGTCTGCCTGTGCTGGTCCTGTGGGTTACCCGAGAGGCGAGGTCCAAGTCCGGTCCATGGTCAAAGGTGCAACGTGGAGGCAGTCCGTAGTAGCTGAAGCTGGGTGCGGGGCAGGGAGTCGGGTGAAGTCAGGAACAGGCTTGCAAGTAGGGAACCAGGACGGGTGAGGAGCTCAGGCAGGAAAGCAGGACAGAGTTCAGGCAGGAACTGGCACCCAACAATGTTGCTGCCGCAACTTGGGACTGGGGCTGGCCAGCTTTTATCTGCTCCCAGGCATAGGGCGGCCCCGATCCTCTGGTGACTCGCCTCTCCTGGCCTGGAAGTAAGCACTCCTCCTGCGGGAACTTAGTTCCCTCCGCCTCTCTGCCCTGAGCCTCTGCAGCTCAGGAGAGGCTGGAGGGTTACTGGACCCAGAGGCAACCTCAGCTTCCCCTGACGGGGCTGAGAGTGGAGCACCTGCAGGCAAAGGGTCCTTCATCACCCCAGGAGCCAGAGCAAACTCAGCTCGTGCCTGCACCTGAGGATCCAGCACAGGTGAGGACCCTTCAGGCTCAGGCCCCAGCCCCGGCTCAGCTGGTTCTGGAGGCGGGGAATCCTGTGCAGGCTGGGATCCCTCAGGTTCAGCATCTGAATCCGAATCCCAGGCCATCACACTGCCTGTCTCCTCCCACTCAGCCGGGTGGACCATTTGGGACAGCGCAGAGCCTACGGGAGCCCAAGCCACTGCGTCACTCCCAGGAGAGGTGTGTAGCTCAGGTGCACTGCAGGCCCCGTGGTGAGTGCCACCTAGTATTTTGTCACCCCCCTCAGTGGTGACACCCCAGGCGACCCACCCCCACCGCACCCCCCTTCCTCCATCCCTGCTCAGCAAGCTTGACATTTGGCATCCACAGCATCGGAACAGGAGATCAGCTCCCCCAAATAGAGTGGGGGGGGGAGAAGAAGGGGCAAGAGCTTTGATGTAACTATCCCCCTTCCAGTACTCTGCTTACCACTACAGAGATGGCAGCCTCACTCACCTCCCCACCACCATAATTCCATCTCTAATCACAGCAGTCACGAAATTAAAAGGCGCCTGCTTCTTGGGAGAAAAGCAATGACAAACCTAGACCTCAACTTAAAAAGCAGAGACATCACCTTGCAAACAAAGGTCCATATAGTTCAAGCTATGGTTTTCCCAATAGTGATGTATGGAAGTGAGAGCTGGACCATAAAGAAGGCTGAATGCCAAAGAATGGATGCTTTTGAATTCTGGTGCTGGAGGAGACTCTTGAGAGTCCCAAGAAGATCAACCTATCCATTCTTAGGGAAATCAGCCTTGAGTGTTCACTGGAAGGACAGATCTGGAAGCTGAGGCTCCAAGACTTTGGCCACCTCATGAGAAGAGAAGACTCCCTGGAAAAGACCCTGATGTTGGGAAAGATGGAGGGCACAAGGAGAAGGGGACAACAGAGGACGAGATGGTTGGACAGTGTTCTCAAAGCTACCAGCATGAGTTTGACCAAACTGCGGGAGGCAGTGGAAGACAGGAGTGCCTGGCGTGTTCTGGTCCAGGGGGTCACGAAGAGTCGGATATGACTAAATGACTAAACAACAACAAAATCAAAGGGATGGGACACAGCCAAAAGAAGAAAGATCCAGCCATCCCAGCCAAAACCCTGGCGTGTTGCAAGCACACACCCCTGCCTCTCACCCTTAATTCTGTCCCTGCTCTCCCCCCATGCAAGCGCCTGCCCCGCCATGCGTTGACACTTGCTTCCTCCTCACGGGGCTAACAACAGATGCTGGATCCCTCCAATGGTGTTTCTCCACCAGACCTGCCCTCCCCACGAAACCTCTGAAGTATCATCTGATTATTACCAGTTAAAGGCTTCTGGTGGAATGACTAGAGCTTTGAGGCATAGGCCAGGCAGACCCGGGTCCAACTCCCTGCCCATGCGTTATGTTCTCTGTGTAGCTTTGAACCGGCTGCTCTTTGCCAGCCTCACCTACCCCAAAGGGTACCTGTGAGAATAAGGTGGGATCACCCACAAACGGCACTCTGAGCTCCGTGGGAGCAGGAGGCGGGAAGGTGTGGGGTGAGCCAAGTGATGCTCTGGGGCAGTGTTTCTCAACCTGTGGGTCCCCAGATGTTGGGCTACAACTCCCATCACTCCTAGCCAGCATGACCAGTGGTCAGGGATGATGGGAGTTGTAGTCCAACAACATCTGGGGACCCACAGGTTGACAACCGCTGCTCTGGGGCAACCAGCCAGGTGTAACATTCAAAAGAAAGAAGGAAAAGCCCTCCAAATGAGAGCCTCCCTGGTCGTTCAGAGCAAGATCCTCCTAGTCCAGTCTTTGTCAACCAGGTGTCCTCCACTATAACTCCCAGCCGCCCTGTCGTCCTTCAGGAATTGTAGTCCACGTGGTGCTTCACTGTGTTTGCAGCAGCTCCCTGTCAGATCCCCTGCCAGACATAATGACATGAGAACATAAGGAGAGCACCTGCTGGATCCGGCCAATGGCCCATCTAGTCCAGCATCCCGTTCTCACAGTGGTCAAGCAGATGCCCCAGTTGGAAACCCACAAGCAGGATTCAAGCACAAGAACACTCCCTTCTCCTTCTGTGTTTCCAGCTGTGCAGGCAGAACATAGCCACCAAGGCTTAATGACCATGGATGGCCCTCTCCAACCCTCTCCAACGGAATATGTCCAACCGTCTTTTAAAGCCATCCAAGTTGGTGGCCATCAGACTCTCCTGTGGCAGTTAGTTCCATAGTTTGTGCTTTACGAAGAAGGACTTTCTTTTAGCTCTCCTGAATAGTCCAACACCCAGCTTCATTTGTTGTTGTTGTTTAGTCGTGTCCGCCTCTTCGTGACCCATGGACCAGAGCACGCCAGGCGCTCCTGTCTTCCACTGCCTCCTGCAGTTTGGTCAAACTCATGCTGGTAGCTTCGAGAACACTGTCCCACCATCTCGTCCTCTGTCGTCCCCTTCTCCTTGTGCCCTCCATCTTTCCCAACATCAGGGTCTTTTCCAGGGAGTCTTCTCTTCTCATGAGGTGGCCAAAGTCTTGGAGCCTCAGCTCCAGATCTGTCCTTCCAGTGAACACTCAAGGCTGATTTCCCTAAGAATGGATAGGTTGATCTTCTTGGGACTCTCAAGAGTCTCCTCCAGCACCATAATTCAAAAGCATCAATTCTTCGGCGATCAGCCTTCTTTAAGGTCCAGCTCTCACTTCCAGCTTCACTGCATGTCCACAAATTCCAGTGTTATGTGAAGAACCTGGTTGCTGGATCAGACCAAAGTTGGTCCATCTAGTCCAGCATCCTCTCCGTGAAGTGGCCAACCAGATGCCCACAAGCAGGTCCTAAGTCTAACAGTATATGGTGCCCAGGAACTGAGATTCAAAGGCCTTCAGCAGTGGAGGTAGGACTCAAGAGTTATCCCAGCCAGAGCAAGGCTGATAACTTTGTTCTTCAATCATTTCTTGAATCTCATGTATGCCTCCACCCCAGGGAGGTGACCATCTCTTTTCTCCCTCTTGCATTTGTACTCAAAACTCATTGCCCATCCTTTCTGGAGTCTGAAGTTGGAAAGGAAGGGATCTTGTGTTCCTTGGAAATTTCCACTGCCAAATGGGAAAACTTGGTCCTTCCACTCTGGCCAGATTCAAACATACTTTGCTTCAGAATAAATCCCAGACACAATGTTTTCCGGTCACACATAAACTAAAAATAGTTATGTTGGCCCACAAGGGGGGGAAAACAAAACAAAATCCTTATTAAAGTGACGTCTTTATCAGGCCAAAGCGACCCACCAGAGCAGACTCTGTGATAATAGATTTTGAACACTTTTGTCTGTGTTAGTGGAGGAAAGAAATCAGTCCAAGGCTTTTGTTATAATAATGAATAATGGATCTCTCTCCTCCCTGGAGCTTCTGTTGCCTCCCAGCTTGAAGGAAAGGTAAAAATACTGCCTGGAAGCTTTGTGGAGGAGATCCAGGAAAAGAGTTGAGATGCGGGCTGTGTACACATGACTCCAGCATGCTTCCACTCCTGGCTTTTGATTCCTTGTAAGTACATGAGAAAAAGGGATGGGGGTGGTGCTGTGGGTTAAACTAGAGAGCCTAGGGCTTGCCGATCAGAAGGTCGGCGGTTCGAATCCCCATGACGGGGTGAACTCCCGTTGCTCTGTCCCTGCTCCTGCCAACCTAGCAGTTCGAAAGCACATCAAAGCACAAGTAGATAAATAGGTACCACTCCAGCGGGAAGGTAAATGGCATTTCCGTGCGCTGCTCTGGTTTGCCAGAAGCGGCTTAGTCATTCTGGCCACATGACCCGGAAGCTGTACGCCGGCTCCCTCGGCCAATAAAGCGAGACGAGCGCCACAACCCCAGAGTCGGCCATGACTGGACTTAATGGTCAGGGGTCCCTTTACCTTTTTTTAAGTACATGAGAAGAAACTGCTGGATCAGGCCAAAGTGTGCAGGGTTTAACTTTAGCAATATGGCGCCCTGAGCAAGGACCAAATTTGGCAACCTCCCCCCCGCATTTTCACAATAATAAAAGAGCTATCCTGTTGTTTCTTGAAAAATGCTTCCGTATGGGTCTTTGCCCTCCAACCAACTTCAGTCCAAAAGGAAAACTTGAGCCACATTCACTTTTCAGTTAAGCTTGTGGGAATGTTCAGGGATGCAGGAGAGGATATCTTGTCTGATTATATCCTTTTCCAACTTGTGTTAACAAGTTCCACAATTTAGCAGAGTAACATTCCCCCTTTTTTAAACTTGCAGCGGATGTGTTTGCTGAGGCTCGCTAAAGCCTCTATAATAACTGTTCTGGTATTTTCCCCTTATTCCCTCATAAAAGGTAAGACACAACACAGTCTTCTATAAAAGTATAAAAAGGTTTACTCACATATTATTCTGTTCACAATAGGATCCCGGAAGGCAGACTTAGCTTAGAGAAGTAACATACACCTGGAAACTATCTCATAAGGAGACAGTCCCTTTGTCCTCTCTTGGTTGGAGCCAAGAGAGCATCTTTGGTTAAGCAGATGTTGCTTCTTCAATGCATGTAGTGAAAGAGAGAGATGGCTGCCCTGCCCTGCGCTTTTGTCGTTACCTGCACAGGTGAGGCCACGCCCACCTCTAGTCACATGCAGAGGAAGTCTGTCCCAGCCCAGAAGGACACAGGAAGTTTACCAGCTGGCTGGACAAACATTCCTCCCCATGTGTAAACATGTTCACTCTAGGAATGTTGTACTTGACTGCTCTTGTGTTTCTTTTTTCTTTTTATAATATTTATTAAATTTTAGTTTAACAATAAAATACATAGATAATAACACAATCTTTTCCAAAATCCACATTTCATATTCATCTTTGGACTTCCTCACAACCCTTGTTCCTGCTTTCTAAACTCATAAATTTTACCAGCAAATTATTAACTTGGTTTAATTCATATAATATAATTTTTCAATATTAATATCTCAAATTTTAAGATTTAACATACTCTTATTGAAACTTAATTATAAAATGTTACTTATCCAAGATTTATCTTTTCATCTTCCAATTAAATTTAAATTTATATTCTTTATAACTAGTTTGTTGAAGCCATGTTTTTGCTAATCTTACATCTTTCTTAACAATCATACAATTTACAATATTTTTGTAGATAGTCCTTGAATTTCTTCCAATCTTCCTCCACCAGTTCTTCTCCTAGGTCTCGTATTCTGCCAGTCATCTCCGCCAGTTCCATATAGTCTATCAGTTGCATCTGCCATTCTTCCAGTGTGGGTAATTCTTGAGTTTTCCAGCTTTTAGCGATGAGTATCCTTGCTGCTGTTGTAGCGTACATAAAAAAGGTTCGATCCTTCTTTTGCACACTCTGACCAACAATGCCCAAGAGAAAGGCCTCTGGTTTCTTAAGGAAGGTATACTTAAATACCTTTTTCAGTTCATTATAAATCATTTCCCAGAAAACCTTCACTCTAGGGCAAGTCCACCAGAGATGAAAGAATGTTCCTTCAGCTTCTTTACACTTCCAACATTTATTATCAGACACATGGTATATCTTTGCAAGCTTGACTGGGGTCATGTACCACCTGTATATCATTTTCATAATATTTTCTTTCAAGGCATTACATACCGTAAATCTCAAACCTGTGGTCCATAACTTTTCCCAGTCAGCAAACATGATGTTGTACCCTATGTCCTGTGCCCATTTTATCATGGCTGATTTGACCGTTTCATCCTGTGTATTCCATTTTAACAGCAAATTATACATTCTTGAAAGTATCTTAGAGCTGGGTTCTAACAATTCTGTTTCTAACTTTGATTTTTCCACCTGGAATCCTACCTTTTTGTCCAACTTAAAAACTTCTTTAATCTGAGCATAATGTAGCCAATCTCGCACTTTATCTTTTATTTTCTCCATACTCTGCAACCTCCAGTTATCTCCATCTTTTTCTATTATTTCCCAATATTTCGGCCATTTGGCCTCCATATTGAGTTTTTTCAAGGCCTTAGCCTCCATTGGTGATAACCACCTTGGGGTCTTGTTTTCCAATAAGTCTTTATATTTCAACCAGACATTAAATACTGCTTTTCTGACAACATGGTTCTTGAAATTCTTATGTATTTTAGCCTTGTCATACCACAGATATGCATGCCACCCAAACACATTGTTGAATCCTTCCAAATCTAAAACATCAGTGTTCTCAAGAAGTAGCCAGTCTTTCAACCAGCAGAAAGCTGCTGATTCATAATACAACTTTAAGTCTGGCAGGGCAAAGCCCCCTCTTTCTTTAGCATCAGTTAATATCTTAAACTTAATTCTGGGCTTTTTGCCCTGCCAGACAAATTTTGAAATATCTCTCTGCCACCTCCCAAAACACTCCATTTTGTCCACAATCTGCAAAGTTGGAAACAAAAACAACATTTTTGGCAATACATTCATCTTAATAGCAGCAATACGTCCTGTCAAGGAAAGTTTCAATCTTGACCAAACATCTAGATCCCTTTTAATTTCAGACCAACATTTTTCATAATTATCTTTAAATAAGTTCCTGTTCTTCGCTGTTATGTTTACCCCTAGGTATCTTACTTTTTTTGACTGCTCTTGTGTTTCACATCCCACAAAGCTGAGGTGTGAACATTTGAGACAGCCATTGAAAATGTGCAAATGACACAGGTAGGGGTGGGGCGAGTAATGTGGAGGCAGGAAATACAGAAAGGTGCACATTGGGTGGAGACTCCTCTCTCTGGTGTGTACAGTGACATGAAAACACAACTTGAAGCCCAGGAAAGGACTTGCTGCGTTTTCAGCCACTAATGTGTACATAGCCAAGTATGGAATAGCACTGAATTGACGAGTCATACGGTCGCCCTGAAATAGCCAGAAACCAACCACTCTGTGCTGGAAAGAGAGGGAGCTGCTTTGTCCTGAGTCAGGCCATTGATCTGCCCAGCTCAGCATTCTTTATTCTGGTGATGGGCCTTTGGGGCTTCAGGCAGGAAGTACCATATTTCTCGCTCTATAAGACGCACCAGACCATAAGACGCACCTCACCGGATCATAAGACGCACCTAGTTTTTTGAGGAGGAAAACAAGAAAAAAAATATTCTGAATCCCAGAAGCCAGAACAGCAAGAGGGATCGCTGTGCAGCGAAAGCAGCGATCCCTCTTGCTGTTCTGGCTTCTGGGATAGCTGCGCAGCCTGCATTTGCTCCATAAGACACAGACACATTCCCCCTTACTTTTTAGGAGGGAAAAAGTGAGTCTTATAGAGCAAAAAATACGGTATTTCCTTGTCCTGCAACACAGAAATACTGGGACCTCTCCATGTGCAACTTGCTTCTAACTCAGGGTGGTTCAATACATGGCCCAAGGGCCTGATGTGGCCCTCAAGACCTTTTTTGTGGTCCTCAGCAATTTTTGATGCACCCCCCGCCACCCGGCAACCCTTACACTGCCTTCCCAAAGTGAGGTAAGCGAGGAGCTGGGCTTTGGGAAGGAGACACAAGGCATTGATAGGGTCCTAGAGTCCTCCCACCTCCTTCCCAAAGCCTAGTTCAGGGGTCAGCAAACTTTTCCAGCAGGGGGCCGGTTCACTGTCCCTCAGACCTTGTGGGGGGCCGGACTATATTTTGAAGGGGGAAAAAGAACGAATTCCTATGCCCCACAAATAACCCAGAAATGCATTTTAAATAAAAGGACACATTCTACTCATGTAAAAACATGCTGATTCCTGGACCATCCGCAGGCCGGATTGAGAAGGCGACTGGGCTGGATCCGGCCCCCTGGCCTTAGTTTGCCTACCCATGGCCTAGTTAGTGCTTTCCTAGCTTTGGGAAGGATGTGGGAGGGAAGGATGTGGGGACGCGGGTGGCGCTGTGGTCTAAACCACTGAGCCTAAGGCTTGCCGATCAGAAGGTCAGCGGTTCGAATCTCCGCAATGGGGTGAGCTCCCATTGTTCGGTCCCAGCTCCTGCCAACCTAGCAGTTCAAAAGCACATCAAAGTGCAAGTAGATAAATATGTACCACTCCGGCGGGAAGGTAAACGGCGTTTCCGTGCGCTGCTCTGGTTTCTCCAGAAGCGGCTTAGTCATGCTGGCCACATGACCCGGAAACTGTTTGCGGACAAACGCCGGCTCCCTCGACCTATAGAGCGAGATGAGCGCGTAATCCCAGAGTCGTCCACGGCTGGACCTAATGGTACCTTTTAGCTTTGGGAAGGATGTGGGAGGGAAGCTTGGGAAGGCAGAATGAAGGCTGGGGGGGCATCAAATTTCAGCCTCGCTCCCCACCCCACTGCAAGGCAGCGTGCAACCCACGGGTTCCGTGTCCAAGTGTTCTTTCGGCATACTTGGTGTGAAAAGTTGGACCACCCTGTTCTAGATCTTCTCTGCGTAAAGAAGGATATCTCAGCAGGCTTCCAAAGGAAGCTCTGGCCCAAAGGCAGCAGCAATGGCTTAGCCCACATCAGTTAAAAGCTGCAGGCTGAAGGGGCCTTTTCCAATCTCTCTTTTTTTTCCATGAAGGCCAGAGCCGGGGGAACCACAGCAGAAGCAGCTGCTGCCAAATTAGGACCTTCCTAATTGGAAAGATGGAAAGGAAAACAAACACCACATTTATTTTTAGTGCTTCCCTTGCAGTTGACCTAATCCAGCACGACGGTGGGAGGCAGCGTTGATCTCTTGCCTCCACATGCAACCCTGCTGTGTGTGGTTCTGGAATCGTGAGGAGGGAAGTCTGTTCGCAATGTTTTAAGCAAGGGAAGAAACCCTGCAATGGGGGAAAACATGCATTTTTGTCCTTGGAGGAGTGGAGCGTGCTGCCTTGTTGTTGTTGTTGTCTAGTCATTTAGTCGTGTCCGACTCTTCGTGACCCCCTGGACCAGAGCACACCAGGCACTCCTGTCTCCCACTGCCTCCCGTTATCTCTGCACTTTTTTTGTTCATCAGTTGATGAAAATTAAACAAAAGAAAATAAAAAACGAATTCTGAACCTTTAGTTATATTTCCCCTGCAAAGTAGAGAGAGAAAGAACAAAGCTCCCTCACTCCATGAGGCAGCAAAAGAAAGAAAGAAAGCCTTGCATGAAAGATCAAAATTTTGTTTGACTTAAGTTTTTGCAAAACTGTGTTGTGTGTTTTAAGAAGTGTCCACCAGTATGCTACCTCCATGACAGTTGAGAAATTTCACCCTGCTGGGAATTTCCTTTGGGGACATGACAACCTCCTTCCACTATTTCAGCTTTCCAGTGGGTGGCCCCATAAGCCTGCTTGGTCATGTGGGGCTGATTTACTTTGAGCAGGGCTAATTTTAAGGGTGCTCCAGTTCTGCCCTCCCTCTATCCCTTTCAGCCAAGCATTGTACCATTGATTCCTTTCCTCCCACATTCCTGACTCCTGACTTTGTGTCCAGGGCAGTTGTCTACCAGCTCCATCTGATATGCAGGCTGAGACCCTACCTGCCCGCAGAGTGTCTCTCCAGAGTGGTGCATGCTCTGGTTATCTCCCACTTGGACTACTGCAATACGCTCTGTGTGGGGCAACCTTTGAAAGTGACCCAGAAACTGCAATTAATCCAGAATGCAGCAGTGAGACTGATGACTGGGAGTGGCCGCCAGGACCATATAACACCGGTCCTGAAAGACCTATACAGTGGTACCTCGGGTTAAGAACTTAATTCGTTCTGGAGGTCTGTTCTTAACCTGAAACTGTTCTTAACCTGAAGCACCACTTTAGCTAATAGGGCTTCCCACTGCTGCCGCGCCGCCGCCGTGCGATTTCTGTTCTCATCCTGAAGCAAAGTTCTTAACCTGAGGTGCTATTTCTGGGTTAGCGGAGTCTGTAACCTGAAGCGTCTGTAACCTGAAGCATCTGTAACTCGAGGTACCACTGTATTGGCTCCCAGTATGTTTCCAAGCACAATTCAAAGTGTTGGTGCTGACCTTTAAAACCCTAAATGGCCTCGGCCCAGTATACATGAAGGAGTGTCTCCACCCCCATTGTTCAGCCCGGACACTGAGGTCCAGCTCCGAGGGCCTTCTGGTGGTTCCCTCGCTGCAAGAAGCAAAGTTACATGGAACCAGGTAGAGGGCCTTCTCTGTAGTGGTGCCCGTCCTGTGGAACATCCTCCCATCAGATGTTAAGGAAATAAAAAACTATCTGACTTTTAGGAGACATCTGAAGGCAACCCTGTTTATGGAACTTTAAATGTTTGATGTTTTATCGTGCTTTTAATATTCTGTTGGGAGCCCCCTAGAGTGGCTGGGGAAACCCAGCCAGATGGGCAGGGTATAAACAAACAAACAAACAAACAACAAAAACAACAACAATTAATTTCTCTCTCCCCCCCCCTCTTTCTCTCTCTCTCTCTCACACAAATGGAATACCTTGTGCTCGGAACATAGGAATCTGTCTTATAGATAGATAGATAGATAGATTCTTTATTGTCATTACACAAGTGCAACATTGCACAGTGCAACGAAATTGGATGTCATCCCTTAAAAAAACAACAAAAGCAAAACAGCAACAACAACCAAACAAACCACATTCCAGCCACACCCACACCCACACCCATCAAACTCCCAGGTCACACTATCGAGTTACAGCATTCAAAAAGGCCACAGCTCTTGGATAGAAACTATTTTTCAGTCTATTTGTCCTTGACTTGATGTTTCTATATCTCCTGCCAGAAGGCAGTAGTGCAAACAGACTGTATCCCGGGTGAGATGCATCCTGCAGGATGTTGTTTGCTTTCCTAAGACAACGGGAACCGTACAGTTCTTCCAAAGATGGGAGAGGATGACCAATAATCCTTTGGGCTGTGGTTATGACCTTCTGGAGCACCTTCTTCTCCCTAGCTGTACAACTGGAGAACCAAGCACAAATACAGTATGTGAGAATGCTCTCTATGGAGCCTCGGTAGAAGGACACCAGCAGTTTCTCACTCAGATTGTTCTTCTTTAAAAGTCTGAGGAAATAAATTCTCTGCTGAGCCTTCTTCACCAGAGCAGTGGTATTTGCGCTCCAAGTCATGCCCTGATCGATAGTCACTCCCAAAAACCTGAATTCCGCCACCCTCTCCACCCGTTCCCCGTTGATATACAAGGGCTGAATGACCGCCTTTTTTGTCCTGTAATCCATCACCAATTCCTTGGTCTTAGCTGTATTAAGAGCCAGATTGTTCTCTCCACACCAAACACAGAGCCGCTCCACCTCGTCCCGATAGGCGGACTCATCCCCTATATGGAGTCAGACCATTGGTTCATCTTGCTCAGTATGGTCTACACTGACCACCAGCAGCTCTTCAGGGTTTCAGATTCAGGGGTCTCTCCAAACCCTACCTGGTGATGCCAGGGATTGAACCTGGAACCTTTTGCATGCATGGCAGGTGTTCTGCCCCTTCCCCTCCCCTTTCTGTCCTAGCCAGCTCCAAGAAGGGACAGAGGCTGCTGTGTCTGCCCCATCATCTTGGCACCTGGGCAAGAATTCTTGTGGGAAGTGGGGAGAAAGTCAGCAGGATCTCCTGCAAGATGCAGGATGGCCCCAGGGGCAAAATCAGCCTCAATGTCACACAGGGTGTTATGTACTAAGTTGAACAGGATTCAGAATGCAGCAGTCTGATTGGTCCACAGGAGCCACCCAATCCAGCTCTAGGTGGAAGGGAATCCGCAACCTGATTGGCCTACAGGAGAATCCCAGAATTAGCCAATCATGTGGGGCCCATTGTGTAAATAATGTATATAAAGCAGACATTCTGGGGGAGCTTCCATTCCTCCTCACCACTATGAGCTGAATAAAGAGCATGAAATCCACTCTCGACTCCAAGTATATTCCACAGACCCAGGCAGGTTGGGAAAGCAGGAGCAGCAGTGGGAGCTCAGAGCCCCCTCCAAGGATGGTGGCCGGGAGACCCATCTAAGAAGCACAGGAGGAAAGAGATGGTGGGGCAAAACTAGCCTCTTTGGTTGTCGCATTCTGTCCCCAGGGATACAGCTGGATTCCTGCATTGCTAGCTGACCCTCGGTGGCCCTTCCAACTCTGTCATTCTTTGATTCTAAGGCCTGGAGAAATGAGCCACCCAGAAAGGTCAGGGGAGAAAGGCCCAGTGGTTTGCAGGCTGGGCAGAATCATGGCCCTGTCTCAGCTGAGGGTGTCTGGCCACCTGAGAGCCCCCAGAGCAGAGCAGCTGCTCACCAGTCTGCTGGGAGACACTCATGCATCTGTAGGGCTACCTATGTCCAGATTTCTCAGCTAGGGGTGCCAGGTGACTTAGAGGAGGCTGAAAAGGCCTCTCTCAGAACCATCTCCCTACCAGTAGGCCCACTTCTTCCCAAATCTGCACTCTCTCCCCCTCTCCACGCAGACACCCCTCTTTTTAGAGAGAATGGGCAAGGGAGTGAGGCAAGATCTAGAAAAGAGAAGATCCTCTACCTGAGGCAAACTTTCCAACAGGAAGGTTGTTGAACTGATGGGACAGGCCAGAGTTCCTTATGAGGTGGTGGAGGATGCAGTTGTGAGATCCTGCACGGGGATGACCTCCAAGGTCTAAGCAAACTCCAAGACCCTTAAATGCCTCTTTGCTGGGGTCAGTAGGTGTCTCCCCTAGCTGCTTTCCAGGGGCGGGGGAGGGAGCTCAATGCTGCCTGGAAGGAAGGCACAAAATCAGAAACTAGAGCGTCAATGTGGTGTAGTGGTTAGAGTGCTAGACTAGATCTTAGGAGAGACCAGGATTCAAACCCTCCACTCAGCCCTGAAGCTCACTGGGTGACGCCGGCCAGTCACTGACCTTCAGCCTAACCTACCTCACAGGGTTGTTGTGCGGATAAAACGGGGAGGCGGAGGAAAACCGGGTGCACCAAACTGAACTCCATGGAGGAAATGGTGGGATATGAATGCAAAGACAGCATTCCTAAAAACGAACGTGGAGAGCTTTGGAGAGCAGGCTGCGTGAAATCAGCTGGCAGGGAAACGCACTCTGCACGCACACAGAGGCCCTTGGGCGTTCCTTTGCCTGGCACGCTTGAGATGCTCTCGGGGCCCTTTGGCGCCAGCGCGGCAGGACGCCACCGCCAGGCACGATCTTGGTTTGGGGCGGCTGCTCCACGTCCCCGGAGACGTCCCGGGGAGGTGGGGTGGGAGGTCAGGTAGGTCCTGCGAAAGCGAGGCTCGACGGCGCGCGATCCGACGACTCCTCGCCGCGCTGCATCCGCCTCTCGCCGCCTCCCTTGCGCCGCTACTCGGAGGGGAGGCATCGCCGCCGCCGCCGCTGCTGCTGGGGCAGAAGGTAGCGGCATCCCGGGCGGCGCGTCTTCAGGGCCAAGTTGGACGGCGCGCCCGGGCGAGGCTGTGCCCCGCCCTCGCTCCCTCCCTGGCGGAGCCACCAAGGGCCTCCCCTCCGCCTCAAAAGGTCCCCGCCCGCCCGCGCCTCCGCCGGGGGAGAGCTCTGCACGTCTGGGCTCCGGCGGGCTGCGGAGAGGCTGCCGAGGAGCGGGCGCGGAGGCCGGGCGAAGCACCGCGGACAGCTCCGCCTCCTCCGCCTCCTGCCGGCCACTTTTGCGGCTGCTTCCCGCGGCCGCCAGAGCGAGCCGAGCGCCGTCCTCGCTCTCGTCGTCGGGCAGGCGGAGAGCGCGGAGAGGCGGCGCGGCATGGAGCCTCCGCTCTGAGCTCCGCTCCGTCGTCGTGGAAGAGACAGGCAGGCGAGATGCTGCCGGCGGAGCGGCGGACGGCGCCTCCGCCTCGCGGGGACTGAGGAGCAGGGCGGCGGCGGCGGCGGCAGGACGGGCGGACGGAGCCGTGAGAGCGCACGGAGCGCGGGAGCTGCTGCTGCTGCTGCTGCCTTGGCGGAGCCGCCGCCGGTCCCGGGGACGATTTGCCTGCCATGATCGCCGCCGGCGTGCTCTGCCTCTTCCTCTGCCTGGGTAAGTGACCGAGCAGGTGCGCCGGGAAGGTTGGACCCTGGACGGCGAGGCGGAGGGGCGCCCCAGCCTGGACTGAGAGCGGGGTGGGGGAAGACTGGAACAGGGGCGCCTTGGTGGGTCTTCTTGTGTGAAGGGAGGACGGGTGTGTGTTGGAGGGGCGCATCTGCCTGGCAGGGGGCGTCTCAGCTGGTGGGGGGCAGCGCTGCCTTTGCCAGCTGGGAGCGCGGCAGGAAATGGGACATGGCTGGCGGGGGGATGGGGGGGGGGGTCGGCTGCTTCACCGCAGCGCTTCTGATCGGAGCTGCTTCCCCGCCGCCAAGGTCGGCTTGGAGAGCCCCCGCCGAAAGTTTAGTTGAAAGAAGGAGAGCGCGGGGGTGCGGGCGACATTGTCATCTTTGTCTTTCCAGGCCAACCGGAGCTGTGGGGGTGGGAGGGTTGGCGGGGGGCGTCCTCTCTTTTTGTCTGGAGGAATCAACCTCCCTGGTTTACAAGCTGAGGGGCATAAAAGTCCGCTTCGCCCGCCTGCTGGAGGGTACTGAGAGGCCAGTCTCCTGGGGTTGCCCCAGGTCGAGTCCTAGGTTGAGGGGCGGGCGGGCGGGGGTGTCCTGAAGGGCGAGTTGGAGAAATAGGCCAGGGCAACGGAGAGGGGGGTGTCTCCTGCCCACCCGCCCATATATATGAGGGGAGAGAAACAGTATCACCTCCATCTCTCCCCAAATGCTGACACCAGGCTGCGGGTGGCCAGCGCCTCGTGAAGAGAACCGCCTTAAGTGCTTTGCTGGACTAGAAAATGACCTCAGTGGGAGCTACGCACTTGCCCACCCCCAGAATGCCAGATGTCTGTGCAGAACCAGAGAGGGGAAGGGAAAGGAAGGGTCTTCCTCAAGAGAAGGTCCAGCCTCGCAAAGGTCTGTGGCAGAAGACCAGCTGGAACAGGCGCAGGGGCCCCAGGAGCCCACTGACCAATCTTTGCCCTCTCTGGGCATCCTGGCTGTAACTGGGCATGAGAGAACAATCCTCGCCCCACTGGGGGATGCAGCTCACGCCTGCCCCCCTGCCAAAACCTGGCCACTCCCCATTTCCCGCTTGGGCTAGTGACTGGTGCTGTCACAGAGAGAGCCTCCATTCTCAATGGAGGAAGGGTGCGTGATACTCATTTCGGGCCTGCTGAGCCCCCCAGCCTTTCCCCACCTCTGCCTCTTCTCTTTCCACTGCCCTTGTCAAATGCAATGCTTTCGGAGGCTGAGACTGACCCCAGTCGTCATGTTGTCTTTCTCTGCACAAATGTGTGTGTATGCAAACAACACAGTGTAAGGAGATGGTGGCCAGGATTGGGCCGTTGGCAACAGCAATGACCAGCAGGGCTGATGATGAGGTCCAGGGTCCATTGGACCCCCCACCCACCCACCCAGCTGGATCTAGACTGCCGACCTCCTTCCTTTCACCTGGAATACTCTCCAACAACCTCCTGCTGTGTTGGGGAAGGGCTGTAGCTCAGTGGTAGAACATCTGCCTTGCATGTGGAGATCCTTGCCAGCATCTCTAGAAGGGGCTGGGAGAGATCCCCTGCTGGAAATCCTGGAGAGCAGCTGCCAGTTGGTGTAGACAATACTGAGCAAAATGGACCAATGGTCTGACTCACTATAAGGCAGCTTTCTGTGTTCCTATGCAACTTCCCTTGGTGTCCTAACAAACCTACAGCTGTGTGATGCTTCAACGGATGGGAGAGTCACTGCACTGGCTGGGGGTGGTGGTGAGAGTTGTAGTCCAAAACATCTGGAAGGTGTCAGCCAGCTTGGTGAATAAAGCTGCTCTCTTGTGGTCTGATTCTGGGAGTTGAGGTTGAGTTGCAAAGCCACAGCTGGTTTGCTCTACCTTTCAAGAGTGGCGTGCAACTGAAACCGTTTCCTTTGTATGATAAAGAAAGCTGGAACTTGTCAGCAGAACCAACAGCCCAGCTCCACAAATCTGCTGTCCTCTGTGTGTGTTGCCTCACATATGACTTTTAAAGAAAAAGGCCTGCTGTGGGTTTGGAGGAGAGCGTACAGCCTTGACTAGCTGGCAGCGAGCATTTCTGGCTTTCTTTGTTGTTGGGGGGGGGGGAGGTATTCCGTCTTCTGGAGGCGTGTGTGGGATTTCTTCTTCTCTTGATACAGCAGCAAGGTGTGGGCTGGCACTAGGACAGGTGATCCAGGCAGGGGGCAAACCAATTACAAATGCAACCTTTGGAACAGGAGTTTGGCACCCAGACAAACTGCATGATTAGATTTCCAGATCTGCTTTCTGTTTGCTGGCTGACCACAGACATCAATAGGTGCCTGGGATAACTTGGGTGTCCAGAAGATTTGGCAGGGAAAGGCATTGGTTTTTTTGTTTTTTGCACAAGCTGGGTCCTGGATCACCAATGCAGAGCAGGTCCAAAATCCATGGAGAGTGTCTCGTTGTGAACTGACAGGACATCAATTCCACGGATGTCTTTAGGCTGGCTTCTGAACAGGGTCACAAAACGAGGAAGAAGCTGATCTTTTTAAAGTGGGATGGGCTCAGGCATCATGTGAAAGGAGAGAGATCCCAGTGGGAATGGGGAAGTTGCCCTTCTCTTCCTGGTTAGGGGGCAAAACGTGGTTTGCAGGCCCCTTTCTCGATGCAGGGCATGGGATTTAGGGGCTAGGTCTCCTGGAACGACCCTTGGGGGATTCCTATAGCACTGTGAGCTTTGTGTCCATGGCTTGGATTAAATTATCCCTGAATGGAAGCATATTCTGGAAACAGGAACTGAAACAGGACAGATGGATCACCATGTCTTAACCAAGTGGAGTATCTTGAGCTGGGTGCTCTTGACTGCAGTTGCAGTAAATATGGTTCCTACTGTTTTGTTGCTAGATTTAGTTTTCTCTTGATACCTTGGGATATAGTGGTCTCATCTGGGCTGGATTATCATGAGTGGGACCTGTGGCAGTTTGGTGGATGAACATCCTGGGTGGGTGACTTTTTTTTTTATAGAATATTTATTAAAGTTTTCAAAAAATACTACAATGTTAAATAAAAAGAAAAAATAACAAAAATACAAAAATAATTTTAAAAAAAACCACATAGAATTTCCATTACTTATTTTCTTTTAACTTATTTTCCAGACCTCCTCATACCTCCCTTTCTTGTATTCCAATTCACATTGTTAGTTCAGCAAATCCTCACCATTAGTTTTTACTTATTTCTAAACCTTTCCCCCCCCCTATCTCTTAAGCATTACAGCTGGAAACCACTTAATTTCTGTCCAACATCATTCTAGCATTCATTAATTTTACAATATTTCTGTAAATAGTCTTTAAATTTCTTCCAGTCTTCTTCCGCCGACTCTTTTCCCTGGTCCCGGATTCTGCCGGTCATTTCTGCCAGTCCCATATAGTCCATCACCTTCATCTGCCATTCTTCCAGAGTGGGTAGATCTTGTGTCTTCCAGTATTTTGCAATAAGTATTCTTGCTGCTGTTGTGGCATACATAAAAAAAGTTCTGTCCTTCTTTGGCACCAATTGGCACCAATACTCTGGTTTCTCTTCAGATCGTATAAATCTTTTGCCTTTTACTGGGTGGGTGACTTTTCCCATCCCTCTCATGGATGATTCTGTTAACGATCAAGGTTGCTGCTGCTTGCTGAAGCTGCTTCCTTGTTTTGTGTATCCCAAGCCTAGAGGGAGGCCTGTTTTGTATCCTGACTGAGCTTGGTGTCAGCTCCTTCTAAGAGTGTTGTTTGGTGGTGATAAAGTCAAAGCAACCAGTGTGGTGGTGTGGTTAGAGTGTCGGACTAGGGCCTGGGAGATCAGGGTTCAAATCTCCACTCAGAAATGGAAACAGGAGGAACTACCGCCGATTGAAGAATGGAGAATGAAACTGACAGACTATGCAGAATTGGACAAATTAACTGGGAAGATTAGATATCTTCGAGACCAAAAGTTCTTCGAGGACTGGGGGAAATTTGTAGAATATCTGAAAAGCTTAAGTGATGGACAGATAACGCTAGTGGGGTTTCAAGAAGCACTGTGAAAATTGAGAAGTATTGCTAAAAAGAAATAGATGTAGGAGGGTATATTAATGACAATATAAAATTTAGGGAATGCGTAACTAAAGATTAAATATGGATGATTAACAGAGAAGCTGAAGGAAGTTCAAAAAGAGATATTCTGTGAAAACTGGGACATGGAATTTTTGTACATTTGTATTGGAAATCAATAAAAAATATTATAAAAAAACAACAAATTCCCCACTCAGATATGAAGCTTCCTGGGTGATCTTGGGCCAATCGTTCACTCTCAGCCTAACCTGCCTCACAGAGGTGTTGGAGGAAAAGGCGGGATATCAATGCAACAAACAAACAAACAAATAATATTCTGCCACCATTTGCCATTGCAACTTTTCTATGCTGCCTTGCATAAGTGTCTGGTGAAAAACTGCCTAACCTCATAGCTAGACAAGCACACAGTGCTGACATGTTGGTCTCTAGGGCTGAAGTGGCTTCTGAATTCTGTCTTGGCCTTCCGCTGACAGTCACACAAGAAAAGGAGCAGGTACTACATGGGATGAAATTGTCTCTCAGCACGTGTCCCCTGGACGCTGGGCTCCACTCCTTTCCAGCAATTTGATCAGAGGTGCATTGCAAGACAGTCTGCTATGCTCAAGGGGGGGCTTTTCCAGATGAGGGATGAGCTGTGCTAGACAAGGGTACCAAAGTTGCCTAAAGGGGGAGGGAAGACCATTGCTGAACACCATTCAGATAATGGCTCTCTTCCAAGTGCTTGTGTGTGTGTGTTGTTGGGGGGGGGGCAGGGAAGGAAGGAGCAGGGGGAATCATATTTCTCCCGCACACAACAAAAATGAATGGCAACAGCACTTCTTCACACAGCTCATGGTTAAACTACAGAACTCCCTCCCACAGAACAAGAGGCAGTGACGGCTTCCACCTTAGATGGGTTTAAAAGAGGATTAGACAACTTCATGGCAAAGAAAGCTCCTAGCCACAATGGCTATGCTGTGGAGGCAGCAATGCTTCGCTGGAGATCACTGGAGGGGAAGAGTACAGTGGTACCTTGGGTTAAGAACTTAATTTGTTCTGGAGGTCTGTTCTTAACCTGAAACTGTTCTTAACCTGAAGCACCACTTTAGCTAATGGGGCCTCCCTCTGCCGCCGCACGATTTCTGTTCTCTCTCTCTCTCTCTTTTTTTTTATAATATTTATTAAATTTTAGTTTAACAATAAAATACATAGGTAATAACACAATCTTTCCCCAAATTCCACATTTCATATTCATCTTTGGACTTCCTCACAACCCTTGTTCCTGCTTTCTAAACTCATAAATTTTACCAGCAAATTATTAACTTAATTTAATTCATATAATATAATTTTTCAATATTAATATCTCAAATTTTAAGATTTAACATTCTCTTATCGAGACTTAATTATAAAATGTTACTTGTCCAAAATTTATCTTTTCATCTTCCAATTAGATTTAAATTTATATTCTTTATAACTAGTTTGTTGAAGCCATGTTTTTGCTAATCTTACATCTTTCTTAACAATCATACAATTTACAATATTTTTGTTCTCATCCTGAAGCAAAGTTCTTAACCCGAGGTACTATTTCTGGGTTAGCGGAGTCTGTAACCTGAAGCGTCTGTAACCTGAAGCGTCTGTAACCCAAGGTACCACTGTACTTGTGTGCTCGAATCCTGCTTGTG
Source organism: Podarcis cretensis (assembly GCF_951804945.1). NCBI lineage: Eukaryota > Metazoa > Chordata > Lepidosauria > Squamata > Lacertidae > Podarcis > Podarcis cretensis. The sequence goes on along the minus strand of NC_137177.1, from coordinate 87,429,113 downwards.
GGTTTCCCTTTGGGGCATTTGGTCAGGCACTGTGGGAACAGAATGCTGCCCTAGATGGGCCCCTATGGGCCTGATCCAGCAAACCCTTCTTATGTGCTTATGATCTTACTGTATCAGGTGACTCCACCTGGTGGTATAGAAGTGCCAGTGGTGGGCTGTTGATTGGTGGTCATGGAGGCAGCAAGGTCAAAGGTCTCAAGCTCCTCTTGCAGAAACAATATGCAGCCAATTTTGGGACTCTTTCCTGAAATAGCTGGTGTTTAAAACTGAGCATCCCTTCCCCAATGTAGAGCTCGCATGCTTCTCACCCAACACCCTGTCCAATCACTGTTGTCCACACAAAATCATTTCACAAATATTTCCAATATTTTATTGAATTTATATCCCACCTTTTTCTGCAAGGAGATCAAGGTGACATACATAGTTCTCCCGAAAGGTCATCCAGTGAACTTCATGGCTGAGTGGGGATTCAAATCCTGCTTTCCCAGGCCCTAGTGCAGGCATAGGCAAACTCGGCCCTCCAGATGTTTTGGGACTACAACTCCCATCATTCTTAGCTCACAGGACCAGTGGCCAGGGATGATGGGAATTGTAGTCTCAAAACATCTGGAGGGCCGAGTTTGGCCATGCCTGTCCTAGTCCAACACTCTAACCACTACACCACACTGTATATCAGTGTACACTGCCTCCTCCCCCGCTCTGTCCAGTGTTGGAGCAGAACACTGCTTCTTTGCAACGGGTTTGTTTGTTTACACAATGTGTTTCCTGCATGCACACCACAAAATGGTGTGCATAAAAATATTAAAACAAAAAGCACCAATTAAAACGATGCAATAAAGCCACAGGGTGTGTGGGAGGGGAACAGCTGGAACGTGAGAGCTCTCCTTCCTTCAGACGAGATCCTGATGGAGTAGTTCTGCAGTGGTGAATTTTGCCAGGAACGGTTGTTTGAGTACAGGAAAAATGTTAATACTTCTGCTCTTCCTGCCCTGCCCCCCCCACCAAACAGAAATGCTGCCCCCTCCCCTCTAGAGGTGGGAAAGGACTTATTTTTTTCTGTCTGGAAATGCTCTGAGACTCAAGTCACTGAACTTAGGAGTGACCACTGTCATAGGCCAATGGCACTGCAGGTGCCAGTGGTGGTTTAAGAGAGAATTGGACAAATTCATGGAGGAGAGACCTATCAAGGGGTGCTGGCCATGGTAGCTATGCAGTCACGCTTCTGATTCTCAGGGCTTACCTTTCCTCCCCTCTTTCCTGTGTTAAAACCAAGGGGGGGGGGAATTGCAACACCTTCTATTTTCCCTTATCAACAGGAACAGACTGCGATTTAAAGCTCCGTGTCTGAGTGCCCACCCTCTTTTTGCTCTAGAGCTTTCCCCGCGAACACCCACCCTTTAAATCTCATTCAGAGCAAGCGTCAATCCGCTGAAAAGCCAAATTGATGTTTTCTCCGATTCAGCTTTAAAGAATGGGTATTTGCAGGGAATGTTTGGGGCAAAAACAAACAAACAAACCCTGCTCTGACACAGACCTCTGCCTGGAAATAGGGGTGGGGGTGGGGATTTAAGTAAGAATAATCCTCCAGCAAGGTCAAAGGTGACAGCAGCCACGAAATTAAAAGACGCCTGCTTCTTGGGAGAAGGGCAATGACAGGCCTAGACAGCATCTTGAGAAGTAGAGACATCACCTTGCCAACAAAGGTTCGTATAGTTAAAGCTATGGTTTTCCCAGTAGTGATGTATGGAAGTGAGAGCTGGACCATAAAGAAGGCTGATCGCCGAAGAATTGATGCTTTTGAATTATGGTGCTGGAGGAGACTCTTGAGAGTCCCATGGACTGCAGGAAGATCAAACCTCTCCATTCTGAAGGAAATCAGCCCTGCGTGCTCACTGGAAGGACAGATCCTGAAGCTGAGGCTCCAATACTTTGGCCACCTCATGAGAAGAGAAGACTCCCTGGAAAAGACCCTGATGTTGGGAAAGATGGAGAGCACAAGGAGAAGGGGACGACAGAGGACGAGATGGCTGGACAGTGTTCTCAAAGCTACCAGCATGAGTTTGACCAAACTGCAGGAGGCAGTGGAAGACAGGAGTGCCTGGCGTGCTCTGGTCCATGGGGTCACGAAGAGTCGGACACGACTAAACGACTAAACAACAACAACAACAACAATCCTCCAGTTGTTCAGAATTGCAAGTGGGGAGCGAGTTGCTGTTATGTTCAGCTCCTTCTTGCAACATTCCCTTTAGGGCATCTGGCTGAGCAATGTAAGAACAGGATGTTGGAGTAGCTGGGCCACTGAACTGGTCCCTCAGGATCTTATATTCTTGTGGAACCTCCAGGTCCACAGGCTGTCTGTCCAGAATCTTAAGTTCTTAGGAGCATTTGGCCACTGTGAAAATGGGATACTGGGCTAGATGAAACCCCTTTTCGCCTGATCCAGACCCTTCATACGTTATTTCAACTGCTCCAACTTTGTCTCATTTCCTGAGAGCCAGTATGGTGTAGTGGTTTAGAGTGGTAGACTCGTAATCTGGTGAACCGGGTTCGCTTCCCCGCTCCTCCACATGCAGCTGCTGGGTGACCTTGGGCTAGTCACACTTCTCTGAAGTCTCTCAGCCCCACTCACCTCACAGAGTGTTTGTTGTGGGGGAGGAAGGGAAAGGAGAATGTTAGCTGCTTTGAGACTCCTTAAAGGGAGTGATAAAGCGGGATATCAACTCCAAACTCTTCTCTGAGGAAGGATAGGCCAGGATGTGACTGGTGCCACACGAACAACCATTCAACTTTCCTTATTGCCTACCTCTCAGAGCGCTCCGCTTTTGGCCTCCTTCTGGCCCCAGCTGTTTGACCCTCCTGCCTATGCCAAGGCAGCTCCACCCTGGTCCCCCTGAGCCTCTGTGTGCTGTAGAGCCAGGTCATGTGGAACTGGGGCCTTGATCAGAAGGCCTCTCTGAGGCAGCTGCACCTCCCTTTCAGGTGGGGGTCACCATGCAAGGCTTCAAGGCCAGTGTCAAGGGTCTCCCATAAGCCTCTGGGATGGAGAGGCTGTGCACTGGCTACTGCCAGGGACCAGGCGCTGGCCTTCAGAGGGCCTTGCAGTGGAGCAGGCAGGCTTCAGCTGGAACATGATGCTGGAAAGTATCTGGAGGAGCAACCCTTCGAACTGCCCTATCTGTGTGTTGCCTTGAGAAGCACTGAATGGGCAGAGGGCCCACCTGCCTGTAGGTGTCGCTGCTGTCTCACTTCCTAGGGGCTCTGCCTGGTGCCTTTTCTGTGTATGGTGGTGGCATCAGTGGGGTGGGGCGGGCAAAGGCTCTATGGGCCCAGATTACAAGCCAGTGTCAGGCTGTGTGTGCTTGGAGGCAGGGGGCCTTGGAGAGGCAGCCCTTTTGATCCCCCTCTCCACTGTCTTTCAGCCAAGAAGCTGTTGGGAAGCCTTCCCAGCCTTCCCTCCTTAGTCAAGTGGGCAGCGGGGGGGGGGGGGGGGGAGACGTTGCCTGAACCAAGCAGGGGGAAAGCTGAGTTTTCCCATTCAATGGGACGTTCCTGCCAGACCAAGCCAAACAAAGTACAAAAGAAGTGAAGTTCCCTCCTGGGGGAGTAGGGTGGAGAGCTGCAGCAGCCCTGAAATGCTGAGCTTATTTATGCTGGATTAAGTGGATTGGTTCAGGGTGGGGGTGTGGAGGAGAAGGAAGATGGGGAGAGACAGAGAGACTCACTCTTGGGAAGAGAGGAGGTGATTGTGTCTGCTGGCCTGCTGGGCTCCATGGATGTGGGGCAGAGCCTTCTCTGCCTCCCTTCCAACATAAGAGCAGCAGCCTGCTGGGTCAGGCAAATGGACCATCTCATCCCGCATCCTGTTCTCACACTGGGGAGCTTGCAAGCTGGACATGAGCACATGAGCACTCTGCCCACTTGCAGTTCCTGGCAGCTGCTTTTCTGAGGCACAGTGGCATCTTGGCTAGCAACCACTGATAGCTGTATCCTCATCCCATGGTGGTCCAATCCTTTTGCAAAGCTTCGGAGTACAATTTCCATCAGCCCCAGCCAGTGCAGTCAGTGGCGTAGCGTGGGGGGTGCAGGGGGGCCCGGCCGCACCGGGCGCAACATCTGGGGGTTAGGGTTAGGGGCGCAAATCCACGGGTTAGGGGGCGCAAATTACTTGCCTTGCCCCGGGTGCTGACAACCCACGCTACGCCACTGAGTGCAGTCTTAAGAGTTCAGCATTGCTATGCTGTCTGGGGCTGATGGGAAATGTAGTCTGGACCATATGGGGGTGGGAAAATGCCATGCACCCAGCAGGGATGGGCAATGCTCTAATAAACCCCCTAAGGCAGGCCATCCTTTCCCTGAGCTGGGATCTACAAAGCCTTAAAACTTTACTGACGCACTTCAAAGAGCCAGCAACAAAGTCTTGGGAGAAGATGCCCTTTGAAGGCTCAAGTTTTGATCTCCGCTGGCGGCAGCTGGATCCTGTTCCTCGGGTTTCTTAGCTGTTTCTTCTCACCCACTGCTAAGGGGTTGTCCTGCCATGGCTCCCACCCAGGCCTGCTTCTCCCTCTGGATTGGGGGGTGGTGGTGGAGAGAGCATGCCCCAAATCCCAGAGTGCCCCTGTCAGTCCCTGTCGACAGTGCTGAGCTATATGGACCAATGGTCTGATGCTGGATGAACCAGCTTCCTGGCTTCCCAAACTTTGCTGTTGCTTGTTTGCCTGTGTCAAATTACTTTAGGCAACTGGTCATTTCAAGTTTCCATTGTATCTTCTTGTGCTGACATGGACAGGCCTCCTCCTTCCCCCTCCCTCCTTTTCCTTTAGCCTTGTTCTTGGCTTTGACTCAAAGGGTTGACACCACCTTGGCCACCAGCTTCCTAGGTTGCCTGCAACTCTTGCCCTTACCTTGGACAACCCGTTCTGCCTCATTCTGTGCAGTGCTGGTCTCTGTGGCTCATATGACACTCAGAGCAGGTGCCCAAAGCTGAGCAACCACAGCTTTGGCCAAGTATGGATGTCAGGATTGAGCAGCCCAAGATGCAGCCTTTGTTGGCTCTTGTTGGAGGTTCCCAGGAAGCTAAATCAAGGGAAGTATAGCACTGTTCTGTTCTGTTCTGCCTTGGTCCGACTCCACTTGGAGTCTTGTGACCAGTTCTGGTCAACACAGTTTAAGGAGGAGATTGACAAGCTGAAGGTGTGGAAAACAGGATGGCCAAACTGATCAAGAATTATGAGAAATGGTGGAGAGAGTTGGGTACATTTAACCTGGAGAAGAGATGACTGAGAGGTGACACAATAGCCATCTTCAAATATCTAAAGGGTTGACCCATGGAAAATGGAACAAGCTTGTTTTCTGCTGATTCAAAGGGGAGGAACCAAACCAATGGATTCCAGTGACAATAAAGGAGATTCTGGCTCAACATCAGGAAGTTGAATGGATTACCTGAGAAGATGGTGGGCTTTCCTTCACTGGAGGTTTTTAAACAGAAGGTTGATGGCTATCCGTCAAGAATTCTTCAGCTGTGATTCCTGCACTGCGGGGCATTGGGCTAGGTGACTTTTGGGGTCCCTTCCAGCTCTACAAGCCTATGAAATCAGAACACACCAACTTATTCACCGCTCCCAAATTCCCTCCTCTCCTGAGTCTGCGTGACTTTAATCCTGTAAAGCAGATGAAGGCATCAAATCTTGTCATGCTTTCTCTCTCAGCGCATCATGCAGTTTTAATGAAAACAACATGTCACAGGCATGGAACTGGGTGAACTTAGGTGAACCCTGAGAGGGTGCTGAATTCAAAGGAATGCGTGAACTGTGGCTCTCGTGTCACCTTGTGCTAACCTCCGCGCAGCACCCACATGTCTGACACGTGATGGAGCCCAACCCCTTTGCATTTGGGAGAGGGGATGCTCTGCTTCAAGGCTGCTGGGATAACCCCTTCAGGGCTTTCCAGACTTTCAGCATCTAATTTCTGCAGACAGCAGCCTGAGACCGAGGTCAATTCACAGATGGCGGCTTAAAAGAGGAAGCAGCAATTCCCTCTCCACTTTCTCACAGGACCCTCCTGAGACTGCATGACTGGAGGGCCAGTGAAATGCAGAAGACCCCCAGGCTGGGGACAGTGGAAGCCAGCCTCTGCCAACATGGTGCCCTAGCAGCCATCGATAGCCTTGTTCTCCATACATATGTCTAATCTTCCTTTAAAGCCATCCAAGTTGGTGACGGTCACAGCCTCCAATGCGAGTGAGTTCCATAGCTGAACTATGTGAAGACATGTGTCTGTCCAATATTCAGGGCTCTTCCACACCCTGCACTTTCTAGGCACAAGCCGGCACTTTCCTGGTCTGTGCTGCTTCCCTCCCCTTCCCCACCAAAAACCTGAATTGGAGCAAACAATTCAGGTCAAGCACCCCCAAACTCAGCCCTCCAGATGTTTCGGGACTACAACTCCCATCATCCCTAGCTAACAGGACCAGTGGTCAGGGATGATGGAAATTGTAGTCCCAGAACATCTGGAGGGCTGAGTTTGGGAGGTGCCTGATTCAGGTTTTCTGCAGACTGATGTTTGCTCCAATTCAGTGGTAAATAATAGGTTTATACACCTTGAACAGTATCCTTTTTGAGGCGCTATAGAGCGAGATGAGTGAGTGAGTTGTCCGTGACTGGACCTAATGCTCAGGGGTACCTTTACTTTTTAAGCAGAACTGTTCACAATATTCCAAGTACAGCCACACCATAGAATTATATAATGCCATTCTAATATTGGCAGTTTTATTTTCAGTTTCATTTCCTAATGATCCCTAGCACGGAATTCACTTTTTTTGAAGGCTGCCACACACTGGGTCAATGTCTTCATTGAATCCACCTTTGACCCAAAATCTTGTTCCTGGTCAGTCCTGCCAATTCGAACCCTGTTAGAATATATGTTAAGTTAGGAATTTTTGCCCAAATTTAGAGCTTTGAAGACTGGATGGGGGCAGACTGGAAAAAGGGGAGAAAACAGGTATTTCCCCATTTCTTCAAAGCCCTTTTTGTCCCATTCTGTCCTTCCTGTGCCCCCCCCCCTGGACATTTTGAAAGGTTTTTGGATTAAGAAATATTTTCTTTTAGAATGATGAACAAAATGTTTAAGACCAAGTTTTCATGTATTTATGCCCTCCAAATGATTTCTAAAACTGTGTAACAGCAACACATTTGTGTAAGACCATGTACTGTATTAGGGATGTGGGTGGCGCTGTGGGTTAAACCACAGAGCCTAGGGCTTGCCGATCAGAAGGTCGGCGGTTCGAATCCCCACGACGGGGTGAGCTCCCATTGCTCGATCCCTGCTCCTGCCAACCTAGCAGTTCGAAAGCACGTCAAGTGCAAGTAGATAAATAGGTACCGCTCCGGCAGGAAGGTAAACGGCGCTTCCATGCGCTGCTCTGGTTCACCAGAAGCAGCTTAGTCATGCTGGCCCCATGACCCGGAAGCTGTATGCCGGCTCCCTTGGCCAATAAAGCGAGATGAGTGCTGCAACCCCAGAGTCGGTCATGACTGGACCTAATGGTTAGGGGTCCCTTTACCTTTAGCTATGTACTGGATCACTACAATTCCTGTACCCCAAGGACAAGCAAACCCTGAGAGTACAGCTCAAATGCAAGCGTGAGATACATTTCTGCCCTTTGGGTGGCCTTGCCATTGTGACAAGGGAAGGAAGAAGGATTCAATGCTTTCTTTGTTTGTAGTCTTCCTTTTCTTGGCATAGATGGTGGATCTCTTCCTGCCTTCTAGATGAAACCTCAAAGGACTAGGCTTGGGAGAAAGAACAAAGTAACATAATTTTATTGCCATCCCGTTCATGCTCCTGAAAATCTGTCGGATCCAAGATTCAAAGCCAGGAATGTAAGTGATGACAGCACAGTTTCTTCATTTGACTGGACTACAAAACAGGCAACACATTGCAGTCTGGATGTTGGGCATGTACTTTTTAAGTGTTGCAGAGTACAGATCATCTTCATGTATTTGGTTAAGGGATGCAGTCTGGGATTCTACCAAGCATATCCCTCCAAGGCCTTTGCGCAGCACAACCCCTGACTCCTCTTGCCTCTTAGCTCCTTCTGATTCCTCCGTCTTCTGCAGCACATGAAAGAATCGCCATTGTCCTCCTCTTGTCTTGCAGTAAGGTTAGATGGATGTTTTAGGAGGCTCTCGGAGTCTGCTGGGATGTTTCTTTGGTGCCTGAAAATATAAAGGCAACCGGATTCTTTAGAAAAGGGCTGACTTTGTAGGAAAGCTGTGCAGGAGATGGGTTCTTCAAATCCCAAGAATGACTAAAGCCCCAGCATTTCAATGGGATATTCTTGGCTTTGGAGAAGAAACAGCAGACCTCTCTCTCTCCGCCTTTCTCTTTAAAAGTGGTGTTTGGAAGCTGTCCTTCAATGAACAACACTGAGCTTGCTGTACCCTTATTGCTCTTCTTGGCTCCACCCAGCTTGAACAGTGAGGAGAGCTGTGATACATGAAAAATGAAAAGTGAACTGTGTATGTGATAAAGGGGAACCATACTGCGGTAAAGGCGTCTTCTTCTGTTTGTCCCTGTGCCAGTTTCAGTTTACAGTGGTACCTCGGGTTACATATGCTTCAGGTTACATATGCTTCAGGTTACAAACTCCGCTAACCCAGAAATAGTGCTTCAGGTTAAGAACTTTGCTTCAGGATGAGAACAGAAATCGTGCTCCGGCGGTGCAGCAGCTGCAGGAGGCTCCATTAGCTAAAGTGGTGCTTCAGGTTAAGAACAGTTTCAGGTTAAGTTATGCACCTCCAGAACGAATCAAGTACTTAACCTGAGGCACCACTGTACAGTGGTGCCTCGCAAGATGAAAATAATCCGTTCCGCGATTCTCTTCATCTAGCGGTTTTTTCGTCTTGCGAAGCAAGCCCATTGACGGTTTAGCGGATTAGCGCTATTAGCGGTTTAGTGGCTTTTAGCGGCTTAACGGCTTAGCGGATAAGCGGCTTAGCAGCTTAGAAAAAGGGGGGGGGGAGGGAAAAAAAACCCCACAGGAACTCGCAAGACATTTCTGTCTTGCGAAGCAAGCCCATAGGAAATTTGTTTTGCGAAGCACCTCCAAAACGGAAAACTCTTTCATCTAGCGAGTTTTCCGTCTTGCAAGGCATTCGTCTTGTGGGGCACCACTGTATTGGTTAATTTTTGTAGTAGGGCTGTTTCCCATACTATTTGGTACCATTGGTCCACGCTTACTTCTGACAGGTCTCTCCAATGTCTGGTTATGGTGTTTCATCCACCCACCCCACTCACACACGGAAACAAAGATCACCACAGCCAGTCACAAACAACCACACCCTAGGCCAACTCCAACCTCTCTTACCACCAAAGAAACACAAATGAACAGCAGAGAAGCTGCACGGGCAACGCTGACACCAAACCCTACATACATTAAGCAAAATAGATACATCCCCACCCAACCCCCCAACCCCACCCCTCTTCCCCTCTCCCCCCCTAATGTCTCAACAAATGAAACTGATTTGTAAAAATGTTACATGGGAAAAAATACGAGAGACATTACAAATACTTCTGTAAAACAAGAAAATCTTTAATAAAACAACAACAACAACAAAAATATGAAAAGTGAGGCCTGGCAGTGCTGGGCAGTCTGCCTCCTTACTGTGCCCCCAGAACTGATGTTCTGGTAACACTTTCATTTGACATTCACTTGTGCCCTTCCTGCCAAAGACATGCTGGCAGCTGGGGGTTTTAAAGTGACAAAAAGAAAGAAAGAAAGAAAGAAAGAAAGAAAGAGAAGAAAGCGCTTTACCTGCAAAAGAGCTGCCCAGGTGCTTCTGAAGCTGCTGAGACAGGTGTTGCCATCTGCCAGGGCAGGTGATGTGGGATAAATGAGCCTCATGCAACCAACATGCTTAACCCTAATTAATGCACGAAGGGGTTAAGACCATAGAGTAAGCTGTTCTGCCAGACTTAGATAGGCCACACCCCCTCACCTTGAGAAGAAGGTTAGCAAATGCTTTGTTTTCTCACTTCCACCATGTGAACCCTACCTGTAAAGGTAAAGGTAAGCCGACTCTGGGGTTGCAGCGCTCATCTTGCTTTATTGGCCGAGGGAGCCACTGTATAGCTTCCGGGTCATGTGGCCAGCATGACTAAGCCGCGTCTAGCGAACCAGAGCAGCACACGGAAATGCCGTTTACCTTCCCGCCGGAGCGGTACCTATTTATCTACTTGCACTTTGACGTGCTTTCGAACTGCTAGGCTGGCAGGATCAGGGACCAAACAATGGGAGCTCACCCCATCACGGGGATTTGAACCGCCGACCTTCTGATCGGCAAGTCATGGGCTCTGTGGTTTAACCCACAGCGCCACCCGCATCCCAACCCTACCTGTAAGGAGACCTAAGTTAGATACTTGGACTGCGTGGCTTAAGCAAGCCACTTTTATGTTTCTATACAAATAATTTAGACATAATTTAGTGCCCTAGTTTAATGTGAAGAAAAACTTGCTTTTAGCTGTCATAAATATTCTCTCTCTGTGTGTGCCTTTCCTGTCGTGAGTGGGCAAGGAGGTTCTTGAGTAACCCCCAGTTTTTCTTCCACATTTTGTGGTGCCCAGGGCATTTTTTTAGATCTCCAGATCATAGCTGTCAAGTGTCCCTTATTTGAAGGGACAGTCCCTTATTCCAGCGCCATGTCACGCTGCTGTCCCTTATTGATGGATGTCCCTTAAATGTCCCTTAAATGATGTCCCTTAATTTCAAAGGAAGCAGCTCCTCTCCCTCCCTCCCTGCTGGCCAGGGAGGAGGGAGGCTCCAACTGTGTTGCTTGGCTGTGTTGCTCACCCAATAAGAAGTCTAAGAACGACTGGGGGGTGGAGCTTGCATGCCTTGTGTGTGGCTAGTTAATGCAAGCTGAGGAGGTTTTTGAATGCTGGACGCCATTTTGTTGCACGTGCTGCTGCAAACTTTGCAGTGCAAAGCCAGGCCAGGGAGCCATCTTAAGTGGAGGCTGCATAGGCCTTGTGGTGCATGTGATTCAGATTCTATTCAGTTGAACCTCTGGTTACAAAGTTGGTTGGACAGTGTTCTCAAAGCTACCAGCATGAGTTTGACCAGACTGCAGGAGGACAGGAAGACTGGACTGCCTGGAACAGGTGAGGCTGCAGGTCCCTTATTTTGGCTGCTGGTCCCTTATTTTCAAGGCTGCTGGTCCCTTATTTTCAAATCTGTAAGTTGACAGCTATGCTCCAGATGTGCACCTGGTCCCTCAAAGGTTGTCGACTCCTGGCTGGCAGGAGCACACCTGGTTTCTCTCTGCATATGATGAGACACAAGAAGCTTGGATTTTCTCGTGGCTCTTGGTCCATGTGTGGTCCATGCATTTGATTGCTAGATGCCTTCTCTGCCTTTTGCCTGAACAAATGCTTCAAGGCAGTTTCCAGCAAATATATGAAGTATTCAGGAAAGCACCCTTGGGTGCTGCGCGATGGCAGGTGCTGGGTGGTGTGCTCTCTGCTTCTCCCTGGGGCTAGTCTGGGAAAGGACAGCGGGTGGCCTCCTTGTGCTAACACTCACCAGCTGTGAGGCCTTGAAGGCCTGGTGATCCTGCTGAGTTGAAGGAGAGGCAGCCTTTCAGGTGGGGCAGGAGGAGCTTGGGGCTACTATTTTAATACTTAGATCCTCTCATTGCCATTCCTGGTAACACAGAAATGTTAAAACATCAGAACCAAAGAACATTTTGGTTCTGTTCTTGAGGGACAGGGGGCGGGCTGGTGTGGAAGACTTCCTGGTTCTGAATAGGGTAACTGTGCCCCTGAAGGACCAGGTGCGCAGCCTGGGAGTCATTTTGGACTCACAGCTGTCCATGGAGGCGCAGTTCAATTGTGTATCCAGGACAGCTGTCTACCAGCTCCATCTGGTATGCAGGCTGAGATCCTACTGTGACGTTAACATATGAGAGAGTGCTGGAGGTGAAATAGTTAAACAGGTTGCCCAGTCAGGACCCAGGGGGATGGAGTCAGTGGGACTATAAAACCAGCTCTGGGAGGGGCAAAGGGAGGAGTTTGGGGGGGAGTGCGTTGGAGAGTTCGTTGGGAGTTGGGTGGTTGGTTGGAGTGGGAGTGGGAGTGAATTGGGCTAGAGTTGTGGGTAGGTTGTGTTAGTGTAACGAAACAGGCTGAGTCAGGAACAGTTAGGAGCTAGGCAGACAAGTAAATATCTGAGAGGTGGTTTAGTGAGTTAGAGCAGGTAGCAGAAGTTACAGGTCGGGATAGGCACCCCATGAATGTAACTGACTGATACGGTTTATGAAACCACATGCTTGTTAAACTGCAATAAATAAACAAAAGTTTGTAGTTTAATTTAACCCTGACTGGACTCAGTATTGTACCAGGTAAGGCCTGGGTGGTGGCAGCGAGAAATAAAGTGGTGGCACAATAGACGGAGAAACATCCTGGGACACTGTGTGATCGCCACAGAAAAGGGTCCTGACTGGACAACCTGTTTAACTATTTCACCTCCAGCACTCTCTCATATGTTAACGTCACACCTACCTGCCCGCAGACTGTCTCGCCAGAGTAGTGCATGCTCTGGTTATTTCCCGCTTGGACTGCTGCAATGGTCTCTACGTAGGGCGACCTTTGAAGGTGACCTGGAAACTACAACAAATTTAGAATGCGGCAGCTAGACTGGTGACGGCTGCCAAGACCACATAACACCTGTCTTGAAAGATCTACATTGGCTCCCAGTACGTTTCCGAGCACAATTCAAAGTGTTGGTGTTGATCTTTAAAACCCTAAACGGCTTCGGCTCAGTATACCTGAAGGAGCGTCTCTACACCCATCGTTCAGCCCGGATGCTGAGGTCCAGCGCCGAGGGCCTTCTGGCGGTTCCCTCCCTGCGAGAAGCAAAGCTACAGGGAACCAGGCAGAGGGCCTTCTTGGTAGTGGCGCCTGCCCTGTGGAACGCCCTCCCATCAGATGTCAAAGAGATAAACAACTACCTGACATTTAGAAGATATCTGAAGGCAGCCCTGTTCAGCGAAGTTTTTAATGTGTGACATTTTAATGTATTTTTTAATCTCTGTTGGAAGTCTCCGAGAGTGGCTGGGGAACCCCAGCCAGATGGGCAGGGTACAAATATTATTATTACTATCAGACCAGGGGCCCAGCTAGATACCCACAAGCAGTTCTTAATGTTATGAGAGAGGGAGAATAACTTCTCTCAATCACTTGCAACCCAGTGAAGATGCTTGGGGGCCAGGATGACACCTGACATCTCCACCATCTGGGGATCTTTGGATCGGTGCAGTTTTCACAGACTAATCCTGCAGAATTCTATCAATTATATTTTATCTGCACAGTTGGAATGAATTTCTGTAGCCCAAATGCTTTTGCTGTGCAGCGTGATTCATGGTTAAGAGAAAGAGGTCACAACAAAGCCTGTTGGACTGTCCTTGGATCAAGTGACTTTTCTTCTTTAAGTTCTCCATGCTCTTAACCTAGCTCAAGATTGTGCTCTGAACTAGCAAGATGTTTAACTGAGAATCAATCACGGTCAGTCCATCATTTGGAAAAAAAAAAAGACTCTAGAGCTGTCTTGCCTCCTAGACATTCCATTTTGGTGACTGCAAATTTGGTTTAAGGAGCCATTTAACCCCCTCCTTTGGTAATCCTCAAAGAACTCTAGCCCAATGGTTGCCATTAATCTGATTTGAATTAATTTTATAATGAAATGATTTTAGAATGTTTCATCATTTTACTGTTGTTAGCCGCTCTGAGCCCAGCTTCGGCTGGGGAGGGCAGGATATAAATAAATAAATAAATAAATAAATAAATAAATAAATAAATAATAACCCAGGCTTTGGGGACGTGGTGCCCTGTGTCTCTGCTCTCTGAGCCGTATCCCTGTGTTCTCCTCCTTGCCTACAGACAAGATGTTGCACACCTGGGCTGCTTCTTCCTCGCTGACCACCCAGGACTTCCACACCTGGCGGATCCCTGTGGACTGTGTCCGCGCCAACGAGCTGTGTGCGGCCGAGCCCAGCTGCAGCTCCCGTTACCGCACGCTGCGCCAGTGTGTGGCTGGGCGTGACCGCAACACCATGCTGGCCAACAAGGAGTGCCAGGCAGCACTGGAGGTGCTACAGGAGAGCCCCCTCTACGACTGCCACTGCAAGCGCGGGATGAAGAAGGAGCTTCTGTGCCTTCAGATCTACTGGAGTATTCACCTTGGCTTGACAGGGGGTAAGTAGCTTCCTGGCTAGCAGGGGTGTGCATGTGTGAAACTGAGTTGATCTTTGAGAACTGGGCTGGATTGCTGCAATGCGCTCTACGTGAGGCCGCCCTTGTGCTTCATCTAGATCAGGCATCCCCAAACTCGGCCCTCCAGATGTTTCGGGACTACAACTCCCATCATCCCTAGCTAACAGGACCAGGGGTCAGGGATGATGGGATTTGTAGTCCCAAAACATCTGGAGGGCTGATCTAGATGCTGCAGCATGACTGCTGGCAGGAGTGAGGCCCTTCACCAGATGTAATAAAGCGGTACCTCTAGATGTGAACAGGATCCGTTCTGGAGCCCCATTCGCATCTCAAAGCGAACGTAACCCGTGTCCACGCGTCTGCGCGTGCGCGGGTCACGTTTCGGCGCTTCTGCGCATGCGCGTGACGTCATTTTGAGCGTCTGTGCATGCGCAAGTGACGAAACCTGAAAGTAACGCGCTCCGTTACTTCCAGGTTGCCGAAGAGCGCAACTTGAACGCGCTCATCCCGAAGCACATTCAACCCAAGGTATAACTGTACACAGGACATGAAAAAATAATTACCTTTTGCTTTAAGAGATTATTTTTTAAAAAACAAAACAGAAAGAAATCAGTGCCTAAAATGGCTAGTAAGCCTCTCCTTGTAAGCAGGTGAAGGAATAATTCAGGGAGTACAGTTTCAAACAGTTACGGACAGCTTAGCCACAGTAGTTCATGCACCAGTTATTTCATGGATGAAACTGCATTGCACTCTATGTAGGGCTTCTGTTGAGCTTGATCTGGAAGCTGCAGTTAGTGCAGAATGCTGCAGCATGATTGTTGACGGGAGTGAGGCCTCGTCAGCACAGAACACCTTTGCTCAGAGATCTGTACTGGTTGCCAGCTTGCTACCGGGCCAAGTTCAAGGTGTTGCTATTAGTATATAAAGCCCTTAACAACTTGGGACCGGTTTACTTGCGAGATCGCCTCACCCTTGTCTGCCGACATGACCGCTTCAATTGGCAGCACTGGCATTGTGAAAAGTACAGTGAAGACGCCGGCCTAATTTCAAGAGGCGGGGAGTTCCAAAGAACCAAATGATTTGAGTTCTTATAAATGCATAACAGGTATTACATGGCACCTGTACCAGTGCCAGTTGTGCAAGTCTGCATCTCGTTCTTCGATGGGCGAATCCCAGTGAAGCCTAGACCGTGATTCTTTTGAAGAGAGGCTGGATAAGGTTTACTGCGGTGTGGACTTGGCTAAGATTGTAGGCTTTTCAAGCACATCTTCCAAGCCACATACTGGCTGCTCTTGAAGCTGCTGCTCTTGCAGACCAGGTGTGCTCCCTTTCCCATGCCTTCTTTCCCTGGCTACACCTCTTCCCCTTCCCCACCCAGTGGAGAACAAACCCTGCAAAGAAACCAAATTGAAAGGGGCTTGCTTCTGTGTTGCTACAGGCAGCGAGAGGTATGAAAAAGGAAGGGGGCAAAATATGGCTTGCTATCCCTCTAATGGGCTGCCCAAGGCACCTGTCTCCCTTGGCACTCCCTGCAATCCAGACTTGCAATGCCATGGCAAATTCTGAAGTGCAGGAGCTCATCAGGAGAGTCCCACATGGCCCTGCTCCCCACAGCATGTCCAGGAATGCAGGTAATGGTGCTGATCCATTACGATGCACACATATCAGCAATCTAACTGGGGGTAAGATCCATAGAACTCTGTGCAGTTACAGGGAACCAGACAGAGGGCCTTCTCAGTAGTGGTGCCCGCCCCATGGAACACCCTCCCTTCAGATGTGAAGGAAATAAGTAGCTATCTTATCTTTAAATGACATCTGAAGGCAGCCCTGTTTAGGGAAGTTTATAATATTTAATGCTGTATTTTTTTTAACACTCGATTGGAAGCCGCCCAGAGTGGCTGGGGAAACTCAGCCAGATGGGCGGGGTATAAATAATAAATTATTATTATTATTATTATTATTATTATTACTACTATTATTATTATTATTATTTTATTCCTGACTGCAGAGGTTCAATGTGCAAAACACATCGATATTTCACAAAAGATCTCCAGCCAGCTGAAATGCATCCTTTTGCCTTTCACTGGAAATGCAAAGAATCTTGCAAAGATTCCTCCACCAGAGAGGGTTGGACCAGATGATCTGGGGAGAGGGGGTACTTTCCAGCTCTTACAATTCTGTGATTCTAAATGTTACCATTTAAACATTTAGCATGAAGCAGGGACCCTGCCAATGAAAAAAAAGGCAGTACCCAGCCTCTGTGCGACATTTACCTCATTATCTCAAAACAAAATAAAAAAATTCCTTCCAGTAGCACCTTAAAGACCAACTAAGTTAGTTCTTGGTATGAGCTTTCGTGTGTATGCACACTTCTTCAGATACACTGAAACAGAAGTCACCAGACCCTTCTATATAGTGAGAAGGTGGGGAGGGGTATTACTCTGAAGGGTGGTGGGATTGGGTGATTGGTAGGTAGCTGTGATGAGCCTGTTGACGACTCTTAACGACTGCAATAGGTCTTACAGGAAAAAGCAGGGGGTGAGAAGGTGAAAAATGGCTTTGTCATTTGGTTGAAGGCTAAGAAGGATGCTAGATCATAAATAATTGCCTACCACTGAATTAGATTTGAAATTGACGATAAGTGAGATTGAGGGAAATATAAAATTTGTGGAGAATAGATTAAATTAACTGAACAAAATTTAAGAATATAAACAAGATGATAAATTGCTGGGAAAAATTTATAACGATGTAAGTGGGAGTGGGAGACGTGAGGGAGTCCAAAGAAGTTCTGAAAAATGTGTTATGATTTATGTTATATTGTTTATTATTTTTGCATTTTGTATTTTAAAAAATCTTAATAAATATTTATAAAAAAAAAAAAGAAAAATGGCTTTGTCATGTATAATGAGATAAGAATCCAGTGTCTTTGTTCAGACCAGGTCTCTCCATGGTTTTAAGTTTGGTGATAAGTTGCAATTCAGCAGCTTCTCTTTCCAGTCTATTTCTGAAATTCCTTTGTAATAGAACAGCTACTTTGAGATCTTGTATAGAATGTCCTGGGAGATTGAAGTGTTCTCCTACTGGTTTCTCTGTCTTGTGGTTCCTGATGTCGGATGCTACTGGAAGGAATTTTTTTATTTTGTTTTGACTATGGCAGACCAACACGGCTACCTATCTGTAACTCATTATCTCAGTTTTTTTATATGTTAATCTGTCACAAAACAAACTAGCCTAGGAAGGTGCAGCAGCTGTAAGTAAACTGGCAGGAGGAGGGAGGAAAACAGTGGTGAAAATGGGGGTGCTCTATTGATGGATGCACCCCATCTTACACATACAAGTTCTGTGGCACAGTTTCCTGCCTCCAGCAAATGCAAGTCTCTGGGCTTATTTCTCTGCACCTACAGCCAAAGGACATTTTGCAAATGGCAAAATCTGCCCACCTGTCCAAAGTGTTGCCCCTGACCATCTGCCCAAATGTCCTCTTTCCTCCTGGAAGGAGCTTAGCTGAGCTCCCCCCCAACCAACGCTGCTCCAGTTCCACCTTGGTGCTTCCCCCCAGAGGCTATTTCTGCCTCCTCCAGCTCAGGGAAAGTCCACTGCCCTTTTGATGCAAGGCAATTTTCCTAGCGAGGGGCAAAGTTTTTTTCAGATACCTAATTACTTATGGCCCTGGCGAGGCAATATAGAAAAAGAAGCAGCTGAGGCACCTGAACTGCGAATGTGTGATTTGCCATTGCAAGCCCAGCGAGGGGGAAATGCAAAGCTGTGGCTTGTCAGAGCTGCCCATGGAGAGACAAAGCTTTGATTCCACGCCAGCAATTCTCCAGCTTCATGGAGGCAGAAGCAAGGCTAGCCACTTAATCGATTTCATAGAATTGCTGAGTCGGAAGGGACCCCAAGTGTCATCCAGCCCAACCCCTCTGAGGTCCAGGAATCTCATTTAAAGTTTCCCTAGCAGATGGCTATCCAACCTCGGCTTAAAAACCTCAAAGGAAGGAGAGTCTGCCATCTCTCGTGGGAGTCTGTTCCACTGCTGAACGCCTCTTACCACTGAATCAGACCAAACAGCAACTGACTTTTCCATGGATTGCTGTTTGTTCCAATTCAACAGCAAAGAGCATTTTCCCAGGGGAGCTGTGGGGCAAATGCAAAACCGTTTGGACCTGTGCCTAGAAAGCATGGGAGAAGTGGAAAACCACTTGGACCTGAGCTTTTTAAGCACGGGACAAGCAGGGGTGTGGACAAGCCCTGAGAGGCAGCAGCGCTCCAGGATTTCAGGGAGGAGGTCTCTCCCAACCCTTCCTGGACATTCCAGGGATTGAACCTGGGACCTTCTACATGCAAGGCAGCTGCTCTGCCACTGAGCTATGGCTGACAGACACCAGGACTTTCCTCACTTGCTCCCCCTTTGCACACTTAGATGGAAGTCAGAGCCTCTTTAAAGGTAAAGGGGCCCCTGACCATTAGGTCCAGTCACGGACGATTCTGGGGTTGTGGCGCTCATCTTGCTTTACTGGCCGAGGGAGCCGGCATACAGCTTCCGGGTCCTGTGGCCAGCAGGACTAAGCCGCTTCTGGTGAACCAGAGCAGTGCACAGAAATGCCGTTTACCATCCCACCGGAGTGGTACCTATTTATCTACTTGCGCTTTGACGTGCTTTTGAACTGCTAGGTTGGCAGGAGCAGGGACCGAGCAACGGGAGCTCACCCCGTCGCGGGGATTCGAACCGCCGACCTTCTGATTGGCAAGCCCTAGGCTCAGTGGTTTAGACCACAGCGCCACCCGCGTCCCCAGAGTCTCTTTGGGCACGTTCAAATGACCGCTTCCTTCACATCCAGTGCACTCCCACTGCTAAATTTAGAAGCCGCGTTCACACGATGTTAGCCACGATCCGTGCTGTTCCTTGACAAATGCTGCTGTTTCTGAAGCCAACTTCAATCCGATTAGGAAACTGGGTGCAGAGTCAGCGGTCGGGCAAATGTCTGGCAATTCCGCATGCGCAGACAACAGCTTTGTAAATAGGAATTGTCAGGGTGGGAAACTGAAAAGGTCCTGAGATGATAGATAGATAGATAGATAGATAGATAGATAGATAGATAGATAATTTATTACGGTCAGAGACCAGTTTATAAAACACACTTGGGGTACAATCCCAGAAGGAAAACAAACATTTAAAACAATGTACAACAATAAAATTAAAATTTATAAATGCAATAAGCGTATAGACACTTAAAACTTTAAGATAAGCTACTGCAGAGAGTTGACCCAGAGTCACCCATGGAACCGAGTATGGGGATTTTCTTAATGAACTAGTTTGGGTTGGGGGATGGTCTGCGCTTACAGATCTATACACAGAATCTGCCGACTATCGTTCAGGCATCCCAACCCTTTCGGATGGGAACAATCCTCTATAAATGCATCCTGGAACTCTGTGGGCGGCTGGGAAACGACCTTGCTGCGTTTCAAGTCGGATTGCAGGGGGTTGGGCTCGATGACGCCTCTACAACTCTAGGATTTCCATGTGAACCTCCCCTTAAGGCTCTGTCTTTCCCTTCCCGGGCTCCCGTTCCCTATTGCGAAAGGAGAGAAGCAGCCTGTGTGAGAAGCGTGCCCTTGAAAAGCAGCCTCTGTGCATGGGGGCAGCTGAGCTCGCCTGGCAATGGGGAACAATCCCCAGTACTGTAATGAAATGCATTTGTAACTGTCCAGCGAGGAGCTCCTGTGCTGGGGGCTGACCCTTCCTGGAGTGCTCCTGGCTTGCTAATAACCTTGTGTTTGAGCAGCTGAGCTTCTTAATTACAAGGGAGGAGGGGGGGCAGCTGCCACATCACCTCCTCCTCCTGCAGGCTGAGAATATCTTCTGTGAGTAAGCAGCCCAGGAGGAACCTGGAAGGGAGGTCACCTCCTCCTCCACCAGAGTCTTTCCATCCTTTGAGCTTGTTTTGCAACTCCTGATCGCAAAGGGTGGAACAAGTAAATCAGGGGTTGGCAACCTAAGGCCCATGGGCCACAAGCAGCCCACGGAGGTCCTTTAACCGGCCCCCGAGCTGCCCCCGAACTGAGCTGCCCGCTCAGTGAGTCCCCACGCGCTGCGCTAAACCGGTGTGGCGCAGGGACTCACTTCTGTATTGCTGGAAATTGTGTCTGCATGCGCGTGCACTCACATTCATGCGCAATCTGGCCTACAGAGGGATCTCTGCTGGAGTGAACTGGCCCAGGTGAGGTAAACCTTGCTGACCCCTGAAGTAAATGATCAAGGGTCTGGAAACGAAGCCTTAGGAGGAGGAACAGTTGACACTACCTGGACACTGAGGTCCAGTGCCGAGGGCCTTCTGGCCGTTCCCTCACTGCGAGAAGTCAAGTTACAGGGAACCAGGCAGAGGGCCTTCTCGGTAGTGGCGCCCTCCCTGTGGAACGCTCTCCCACCAGATGTCAAAGAGAACAACTACCAGACATCTGAAGGCAGCCCTGTTTAGGGAAGCTTTTAATGTTTGATGCATTACTGTATTTTAATATTTTGTTGGAAGCCACCCAGATTGGATGGGGAAACCCAGCCAGATGGGCGGGGTGTAAATAATAAATTATTATTATTATTATTATTATTATTATTATTATTATTATTAGAGTTATTTAGCCTGGAGAAGGGAAGGCTTACAGGTGACATGATAGCCATCTCCAGATACCCGAAGGGTTTATCATATGCAGGATGGAGCAATCTTGTTTTCTGCTGCTCCAGAGGGGAAGACCTGAACCAATGGGTCCAATTTAAGGGAAGGAGATTCTGACTAAATAATAGGAAGAACTTTTCGGTGGCAAGAGCTCTTTGCCTGTGGAACAGACTACTTCAGAAGGTGGTGGGCTCTCCGTTGTAGGGTGCTCGCTTTGGCAGCACATATACCATGGGTTAAACCACAGAGCCTAGGACTTGCCGATCAGAAGGTCGGTGGTTTGAATCCCCACGACGGGGTGAGCTCCTGTTGCTCGGTCCCTGCTCCTGCCAACCTAGCAGTTCGAAAGCATGTCAAAGTGCAAGTAGATAAATAGGTACCGCTCCAGTGGGAAGGTAAATGGCGTTTCCGTGAGCGATACAGAGAAGACTCTCCTTTGTAGGAGGCTTTTAAACAGATGGTGGATGGCCAGGGATTCTTTAGCTTTGATTGCTGCATTGCAGAGGATTGGACTAGATGGCCTTTGGAGTGCCTTCCAACTCTAAAATTCTATGGTTTAAAGTGGCGTCGGGACTAAGGGCTGCTGAAATCCATGGTTTAAACTGGGGCCGTCTCTCCTCTGGATTGCTTCTGTGCCCCTCTGGTCTGGTGTGTGAATCACGGTCACACCAGGGCTTCAGAGGCGAATTGGGAATGCAAGGGCTCTCAGATGCATCTGAAATGCCTTGCCTGAGCAGCTTCTGGGGCCGTTCAATCAAGCTACGTAGGCTCTTGATGCTTAGAACTGTCCGTGTTAAAATAGCCTTTGCCTCTTTCATGCTTGCAACAACCCTGTGAGGCTGTCAGTCCTGTTTCATAGGTCAGATATCAAGAAAAAGGGGGCAAGAGAGCTTTATCTGGAGAAAAGTGTTTGTGAGCTGAATCTGATTTCACAGATCAGCTAAGGTCAACCCATGTTAGCTGCTGAGCCACATCACCCTCTTATCCAATCAGTGGAGGTGGTGCTGTTATAGGTACCATGCAATACCCATTCCACATTTGCAAGAGGTTGGTATTTTAGTGTGGCGGAACCTACACTCTGGAACTCCCTGCCTATTGACATCAGACAGGCGTCTTCACTGTCCTCTTTTTGGTGCCTGTTAAAAACATCCTTGTTTAGACAAACCTGCCCAGATCTTTAGAAAGTTGATGTGAGTTTTAATCTGTGCTTAGTCTATTGTCATATTAAATTCTCCAAAGCCTTAAATTGTTGTTGTTAATTTTTCTGATTAACAATGCTATTGATTCAGGTTTTTGGTCAACTGCTTTGAGTTTGTTTTCACAAGAAAGAAATCGCAGATTAACAGGGATCCAGGGATCTGTGGCTCTCTGCCCCCACCCCGTGCAAAAGCAAAAGGACATTATGAGTTTCTAAGAGTCTCTCTTTCTCCTCCTTCTCATTCCAGGAGAAGAGTTTTATGAAGCTTCCCCCTACGAACCAGTCACCTCTCGTCTCACTGATATATTCAGACTCGCTTCAATTGTCTCAGGTAAGAGAGGCCAAGGGAAAAAGGCTTCCTGGCCATTTCCGTTTGCTGTTTTCTATCCAGGAGAACCAACATCTTCTTGCTCCTCTCTCGTGGGAGTTCAGGGCTGTCTGTGTATGTACACATGGCACTTTAAAGCAGATCTGGTTCATCCCATCAGGGCCAGCCCTACAATGAGGCAGAATGAAGCAGCTGCCTCAGGCGGCAGATGCTGAGGTGGGGCAGGGAGTGAACAGAGCTGTGATTGCCACATGACCTGCCCTGTAGCCCCTAGGCTAGCCTTTTGCCCTTGAGGGTAGCCGTTTCACCAGTATTAAAGTAGGATTCCACTACCAGTCCAGTTGGCTTCAGGACGGGCCTTGGAGGAGGGCGCCATCTTGTTTTTCGCCTCAGGCAGCAAAATGTCTTTTCCTTAGCTACTGTTTTGTGCATGTCTGGTACAGTGGTGCCTCGCAAGACGAAATTAATTCGTTCCGCGAGTTTTTTCGTCTTGCGATTTTTTCGTCTTGCGAAGCATGGACTTTGGAAAAGCTTCAAAAATCACCAAAGTCTTCAAAAACCTCAAAAAAGGCGACCACACCGCGTGCTCTGAGTGGCTCCTCGAAGTGAATGCACGGTTTTAAGAAAAAGGAAACAAACTTGCAAGACGTTTCTGTCTTGCAAAGCAAGCCCATAAGGAAATCCGTCTTGCGAAGCAACTCAAAAAACGAAAAACTCTTTCGTTTTGCGAGTTTTTCGTCTTTCGAGGCATTCGTCTTGCGAGGTACCACTGTATATTGGAAACTGGTATCTTGAAAATGATTTAGAAATTGGCTGGCTGCACAGTGGGCCTCGAGTTTCCGGAACTCAGGGCAGGTGGGGAGACCCACAGGCAGTGCAAAGGCATCCCTTCCTGAGAAACATGGAGATGTTCAACGGACAGCGTTGTGTGCGAGCAAATACTCACAAGAGAAATTGGATGTGTGCAACTTTTGAATATGCTGTGTGCCTGAGACAGAGCAGGGCTCCTTCTCCTCTCCTCCTCCTCCCCATGGCAGCTCCAGGGTTTTCCTGGCCCCAGAGCACCACTGGGCAGTCAGACAGGCGCTCTCACTCCTGGCTCGATTTGGGTCGCGGGGGGTGGACAGCGGTTCCCCCAGTTGACACGCTGGGCATCCCCGGTTCCCCTTTGGCAGTGGCAGCGGCGGCAGCGGCAGTCTCAGCAGCCCGGAGCCAGCCTGGTAGCGCAGTTGGCTCTGGCTGGCTTCAGGAGCTGCTCGCTGTCATGGCGCCCACCATTTTGCCTCGCCGGAAGTCCCCATATGATGTGTATTGTGCCGTTGAACCAATCACGCAACATTCATTCCCTACTAATAAATCTACAAGGGATGCGGGTGGTGCTGTGGGTTAAACCACAGAGCCTAGGACTTGCCGATCAGAAGGTCAGTGGTTCGAATCCCCATGATGGGGTGAGCTCCCATTGCTCGGTCCCTGCTCCTGCCAACCTAGCAGTTCGAAAGCACATCAAAGTGCAAGTAGATAAATAGGTACTGCTCTGGTGGGAAGGTAAACGGTGTTTCTGTGCGCTGCTCTGGTTCGCCAGAAGTGTCTTAGTCATGCTGGCCACATGACCCGGAAGCTGTCTGCAGACAAACGCCGGCTCCCTTGGCCAATAAAGCGAGATGAGCGCCGCAATCCTAGAGTCAGCCACAACTGGACCTAATGGTCAGGGGTCCCTTTATCTTTACCTAATAAATCTACAACACTTAAAATATAAATCCGAGGAAATTCCAGGGACAGATATGAAAAATCTGGGGACTGTCCCCGGGAAACGGGGATGTCTGGTAACCATAGATTAGACACCATGGCTCAGCTCTGCCATTGCAGTTGGAGGCAGCAGTGCTTCGGAATCTTAGTTGCTGGAAACCAGTGGCGTAGCGTGGGTTGTCAGCACCCGGGGCAAGGCAAGTAATTTGCGCCCCCTAACCCGCACTCCTGGCACCCCCCCCCCCTCCACAGTGGGCGGCAACCCGGCGGCTCAGATCGGATTCGCACAGCAGTGAGAGAGAGTGAGTGAGACAGGTAGGGGCAGAGAGCTGCGAGTGCAAGCACGCCCCCCCCAGATGTTGCGCCCGGTGCGGCCGGCCCCCCTGCACCCCCATGCTACGCCACTGCTGGAAACCCCAGGAGGGGATAGGGCTCTTGTACTCTGGTCCAGCTTGCAGGTTTCCCCCAGGCATCCCGACTGCAAGAAAAGGATGCAGGGCGAGATTGGCCATTGGCCTAATCCAGCAGCCTCTTCTAATGTGTGTGACCTGCCTTGGTCTTCCTTCTGTGACATCCAGTCGTCCCTCAAAACAAGTTTGTTGAATGGGTGAGCATTGACGTTATACATCTGTTAACACCTGATCCTGCATATTATTATTATTATTATTAATAATAATAATAATAGTAAGTTTTATTTATACTCCGCCCTCCCCAGCCAAGACCGGGGCTCAGGGTGGCTAACACCAGATACAAAAACAATTGATTGAAATACAACTTAAAAAACAAGATTAAAATGCAGCATTAAAATACAGCCTCCTTTCAGTAGAAACTCAAATCAAAGACTTTTTTGGGGATGAAAACGCCAAGTCTTCACCCAGGCTAACTATCCAGACTGGTCCTACATGGGCCAGAAAAAAGCCAGGGAAGTCCCCAAATAGGAGTTCCATCACAGAAGGAGAAAGGAAAAAAAGAAAGAGGGGGAGGGAATCAAATGAATTCTAAGCCAAAGGCTAGGCGGAACAACTCTGTCTTACAGGCCCTGCGGAAAGAAATTAGATCCCGCAGGGCCCTGGTCTCATGAGACAGAGCGTTCCACCAGGCCGGAGCTAGTGTTGAAAAGGCCCTGGCTCTGGCTGAGGCTAATCTAACTTCCTTAGGGCCCAGGACCTCTAGGGTGTTGCTATTTATGGACCTTAAGGTCGTCCCTGGGGCATACTGGCAGAGGCGGTCCCGTAGGTACAAGGGTCCTAGACCGTGAAGGGCTTTAAAGGTCAAAACCAGCACCTTAAATCTGACCCTGTACTCCACTTAAGGCTCTTGCAGCCATCTTCTGCATCAGCTTCTGGACCATAGCTGTCAACCGTCCCTTATTTGGTGGGAAAGTCCCTTATCCCAGCGCCATGTCCCGCTGCTGTCCCTTATTGATGATGTCCCTTAAATTTCCCAGGTTTCAAAGGAAGCAGCTCCTCTCCCTCCCTCCCTCCCTGCCGGCCAGGGAGGAGGGAGGCTCCAACTGTGTTGCTTGGCTGTGTTGCTCACCCAATAAGGAGTCTAAGAACGACTGGGGGGGGGGTGGAGCTTGCATGCCTTGTGCCGATCAAATCGGCCGCATTGCCTGGGGACTCGCCTTTGCTCAGCGCTTCCCAGCGGAGAGGTGATGGTGGTTTTCCTTGCTGCATCCCCTTTGCCGGATTGCTGCGCTGTGGGAACCACCGCTTGAGGCTTCGTTTGGCTGCTGGTTGACTAAAATCCCTTATTTTGGCTGCTGATCCCTTATTTTCGAGGCTGCTGGTCCCTTATTTTCAAATCTGTAAATTGACATCTATGTTCTGGACCACTTCATATATTACTCACCACGGCAACGCAGCCTGGACATAACTAGAGCATGGATCTCTCGGTGGTCTGATCATCCCTTTCCAGGAATCTAGAGCAGGCAAAAGGCCCCTTGTGTCAGCAAAGTGGGGCAAAACAACCCTTCCTCCACCCCATCCCAGTTCAGGAGCAGATTCTTTGCTTCTCAGCCTCAACTTCAAGCCACTGACTCAGCATTCAATGGTCTTGGCTAGGAAGGATGCCAGAAAGAGTACTTTGCGACTTCCGGGTTAGCGCGATCGGCTAGTGGCGGATTCCCTCCGAGCTCCGGAGGGAATCGGCTCTGCTGAAGACGGGTCCTACCGCGCCGGCGACGCGGGGACCCTCAGAAACCGTAGGCGCGGAAGCCTGCGGACTTGGTGACTCGGTGGGCACCTTTAAGCGCCCTCCCTGACCCACGAAGAGCCTTTTTAAAGGCTACGGAGAGGGTACGGGGAGCGGCGTGGTGCTGAGAGTAGACCGCTACTTCAGTGGAGCGAAGCCGCGTGCCATGGCCGGACAGCGCTGACTTTTTCCCCAAAATTCGGACTGGAAACAAATAACCCGTGAGTAGAATGGAATTTGGACTTTAAAATCTATATCTTTGAATTCGGTACAACCGGGGGATGTGCTAAAGGGAAGTCCGCACCCCCCTATCTACAAACGATCTAAAGCAAGGATCGGTGGACTAAGGTGGAGAGTACTGTTTTTGGTGTTAGATAAAAAATATTTCCATGAGTTTGACAGAAGAAGTCTTTGTGCTGGAGAGAAAGTGAGGAGTTTTGGAAGCTTTTGTGTAAACCCCCCCCTCCCGAACCCGGGAGCGTCCTGTGTGTGAGCCGGAGGAAAAAGAACAAGGAGTTTGACAGCTGTCAAAGGAGCTGTCAAACGGGCGGCTAAAATTTAAGAACTTTGTTATTTAATAACTTTCTGAACTAAAAGTGTTGCTTTTGAACTGAGGTGGCTGGAAACAACGTAGTCATAAACAACAAAGTAACGGGCTGTTGGAAAAGGACTATCAAGCAACTGTAATCCCCCTAGGGGAACTAGAGACATTACAATGGCTGCAGAGGGAAAATTACTGGTAGAGATAGAAAGAATGTTTTTTCTCATGGGAATCCTGCAAGAGCAGAGTACGGCTATGAACAAAGAACTTATGACCTTGAATTCCAAAACAAACGACTCTGCTGAATGCATAAAGGATTTGCCTGATAAGGAATCTGCAGCTGAACCAGAAAAAACTTTTTGGGAACCGGTGGAGAGAAAAGAAGGAATGGAAAAAGTGCAGGAAAATATCAATCAGAAGCCCATATTGTCAGGAAATAAAGAAGAAGATCTTTGGATTACAAATCTGCGAAAGATGAGAAAGATGAAGGAGGAAGTCCCGGGAGCACTTGGAATATTGGAATTCAAAAGAGTAAAGAAATATGATTGGGACTTCCTCCTTGAGTATGGGAGATCAACTGACTTTTTGCAGCAACTGCTATTAAGTATCTTGGATGGAAGAAAATATGATGTGACTGAGATAGAATTCCTTCGAGACCTGAGGACCAACAAAAAGGGCTACCAACAAAATCGGCAGAGAGAGACTGACAGAGACTTGAAGGCCTCTGATGTGAGGAATCCGGGCTAGGATAATTGCTTGGGAAGGGATGGAAACTGGGGTAGGGAGGGAGGGGAGAACAGAATTTCAAAATTTTATGATTTTTGTATTTGGCCATTATGACATATAATTAACAAAAATACAAAGGGAGAAATTCGTGGAAGGGTAATTAGGTCGACCTTAGAAAAAAAAAAAGATTTAATGTTTAAAAGAGAATTGGATAAATTAAATTTGGATAAGTAAAAAGGATTAAGTTTAAAAATAATAATAATATGTTAAAGATGGGAGATAAGAACTTGCTGAACTAATTTTTGGAATTGGGATGTATGAAGAGGGGGTGGGGGGAAGTCAGGGAAAGGGGGTAATGAAAATAAGAGTTTAAAAATATATATGTTTTGTTTTTGTTTTTGTTTTATAAAATGTGAAAACCTAATAAAAATTTTATAAAAAAAAAACAGAAAGAGTACTTTGCACCTCCCCTTCCAAGGAGAAGGGTGGCATCCAGCTGACTTCATTTGCATTTTTCTGGTAGGCCTGGAAGTGGGGGGGACTTGTCTCCTAGTGGAGTGGTGAAATCCACCCTCCTTCTCTCACCAGGTGCATTTAAATCCTACACACTCCAGGCATCGATGGAGACCGTCTTTCCTTTGATCGTCCTGTCATGATACTAAGTAGCCTGGGTAAATACAGAAGCTGTTTTTAATTATGATATGTGGAATGTTTAGAGCAGAGGCTTACATTTGACATGGAAACAGAATATCCAGATACGGCAGCAATAAAGGCATGTAAATATTTGAGAGAAGAATAACCTCAAATAAAGTCCCAGCAGCCAGCCAGACCAGTTGCCAGGGGTAATGGGAATTGTAGTCCCACAGCATCCTTGTGGGTTGATTCTGCTTTTGGTGGCGATGCTGCTGCGCTGTTTATCCCCCTTTTTTTTTTTGCCAAATTATTTTATTAACGCTTCTGCTAGTTGCTTGCTTTAAATTTGGGCAATGCTGTGGACATTTTGGCTGAACAGTAGCAGATAAATGCTTCAAAGCAATAAATAAATGCTGAACTTGATTCTGTAAACGAGGTTGCAAAGATTATGAGCTGACGACAGCTGATGGCAACCCAGAGAGGCAGAATAATAAATATAGCCAATGACTAATACTTGATCTTAGAGGGAAAGTCAGTTTCCATCGTCACGTGGGTGCATGCTCGTGGCATTTTAATGTCATAAGAACATAAGAAGAGCCTGCTAGATCAGGCTGGGGGCCTATCTAGTCCAGCATCCTGCTTTCAAAGTGACCAACTAGATCCCCTGTGAGAAACCCGCAAGCAGAATTCAAGAACGAGAGCCCTCTCTCCTCTTGTGGCTTCCCGTGACTGATATTCAGAAGTATTGGTGCCTCTGTCTGTGGAGGCAGAGCAGTCATCATGGCTTGGTA
This sequence comes from Podarcis cretensis, assembly GCF_951804945.1. Taxonomy (NCBI): domain Eukaryota; kingdom Metazoa; phylum Chordata; class Lepidosauria; order Squamata; family Lacertidae; genus Podarcis; species Podarcis cretensis. Next base: position 87,400,021 of record NC_137177.1, on the reverse strand, counting down.
GCCATCGAAAGCCCTCTTCTCAATGCATTTGGCCAATCCTCTTCTAAAGCCATCCAAGTTGGTGGCCATTCTTGACTCCTGTGGAACTGGGTTCCATAGTTTAACTCAGGGGTTCCCAAACTAAGGCCCGCGGGCCGGAAAAGGCCCAAGGGATTCGTTTACCCGGCCCGCGGTGACCCCACTACCCGCTGCAACCGCCCGCTCTTACTGGCGCTGCGCTGCGTGGCTGCCCACTTCTGGGTTGGAGGAGCACCGGAAATAGCTTGTGCGCATGCGCATGCATTATTTGCACATGCACAAGCGTTATTTCCAGTGCACATCTGGGGCGGAGGAGGCTCCTGCACATTTTCACAAGCTACTTCTGGTGCTCCTCCGACCCAGAAGTGTGCCAGAAATAGCGTGTGCACACGCGTTTGGGCATGCGCTCCCCTGCGCGATCGGCGCTGGAGACACCAGCCCGAGGCGCAGTAAGTTTGCTGACCCCTGGTTTTACTGCACGGTGCATGAAGAACTTTATTTTATCTGTCCCAAATCTTTCAGCAATCAGCTTCACTGGGTGACCTTGAGTTCTAGTGTGGTGTAGTGGTTAAGAGCGGTAGACTCATAATCTGGTGAACTGGGTTCGATTCCCCGCTCCTCCACATGCAGCTGCTGGGTGACCTTGGGCTAGTCACACTTCTCTGAAGTCTCTCAGCCCCACTCACCTCACAGAGTGTTTGTTGTGGGGGAGGAAGGGAAAGGAGAATGTTAGCCGCTTTGAGACTCCTTCGGGTAGTGATAAAGCGGGATATCAAATCCAAACTCTTCTTCTTATGAGAGAGGGAGACAAAAATTTTCCCTGCCCACCATGCCCTCCATGCCATGTATAATTGTATGCATGTCCAAGCAGACCTTTGGGAAATTCCTTCAAGAAAGCTGTGGCTCAGGAGGGCAGCCATGCAGCCCCATTGATTGCCCTGTGGTTTGTGTGGGCTCTTTCCTCTCTTTCCTGGAGGTGCTGGGTTTGGGGGCAGCCCAGGAAACTGCTGTGTGCGTGTGTGTGTTGTGCTGGGCAGCGAGAACTGGATGTGCTCAGACAATGCCCCATACACAGAGTTGCCCCGAAGGGCTGCCGGGCCGCTTTGGTCCTCCCCTCCCCTCCTAATTCTGTGGGCAGGAAATATGAATTGACATTCAGGAGGAAATCTGCAAAACTCCCTTCCAAGAAATGCAGCGCTTAGATTCCAGTTGACAATACTTTTCTTTTTTTCCGCTCTGAAGCAAATCCCCATCAATAAACTATTTAGCTGGTGGAAAATAAGGAATGGGCCGTGTTTGGCATCAAGAAGCATTAGCGCTTGCATGTATTTATTCTGGATCTCATCGCCGAAAATATTTTCAGGAAGCGTGTATGCGTGTGGGTGGGGGGCGGGGGCTGAGAGCTGGGGGGCGGTTGTCTTTGCACAAGGAAAGAAGAAGCTAAACGTTGGGTAGCGTCGCTTTTCCAGCTGCACGGGGATGTAAAACGATTACCCTCAGGTTGGATCCAAAGGCAGATGTGGAAAACATGCTATTTAAATTTCAAAACCTCCCACCTCCTCGCCCGGTGGCTGTCAAACCTGCTAAGTCTCACCACAAAGCAGGTTAGCGATGGAGCTCAGCTTTTCAAAGCTTTCTTTTGCAAAACCAAGGAGCCCCTTGGGACATGCTGGGGATGGCAGCTGGACAGGCAGGTTGGAAGCTGGGGTAGCTCCAGATGCTGTCCCTGTGTGTGGGGGGGCATGGCATGTTCAATAGGCAGGGCCACAAGGCCCCCCTTACCTGCTGAGCATAAGCCAAGTGCCTGGGAGCCCAGGAATGACTGCAGCATCATCTGCAAAGCATGGGATGTCAAAGCATTCGAATAACAACGACAATTTATTTATATGCTGCTTTTCCCCCAGACCAAGGTTCAAGACCATGGTTAGGCAAACTAAGGCCTGGGGGCCGGATCCGGCCAAATCGCCTTCTAAATCTGGCCCACGGACAGTCCGGGAATCAGCGTGTTTTTACACGAGTAGAATGTGTCCTAATAATAATAATAATAATAATAATAATAATAATAATAATAATTTATTATTTATACCCCACCCATCTGGCTGAGTTTCCTCAGCCACTCTGGGCGGCTCCCAATCGAGTGTTAAAAACAATACAGCATTAAATATTAAAAACTTCCCTAAACAGGGCTGCCTTCAGATGTCTTTTAAAGATAGGATAGCTGCTTATTTCCTTCACATCTGAAGGGAAGGCGTTCCACAGGGCGGGTGCCACTACCGAGAAGGCCCTCTGCCTGGTTCCCTGTAACTTGGCTTCTTGCAGTGAGGGAACCGCCAGAAGGCCCTCGGCGCTGGATCTCAGTGTTCAGGCTGGGTTATTTGTGGGGCCTGCCTGGTGTTTTTACATGAGTAGATTATGTCCTTTTATTTAAAATGCATCTCTGGAATATTTGTGGGGCATAGGAATTCGTTCATTCCCCCCCCCCCAAAAAAAAATATAGTACAGCCCACCACAAGGTCTGAGGGACAGTGGACTGGCCCCCTGCTGAAAAAGTTTGCTGACCCCTGCTCAAGACGGCTCCCAGATTAAAATACAAAAACACAGGTAAAACAGAAGAAGCTAAGAACATAGAAAGGATAATCATTAAAAAACAACAATTAAACAGTAAAAGAATTAAAACAATATTAAAAAATCTATTAAAGGTATAAAAGCTTCATAGTACCATCCCTTTCCTTAAAAAAACTCAGCAGCTGAAAGCACGGGTTCGATCCCCATATGGTACAGCTACATATTACTGCTTTTAAGGGGGTTTGACTAGATCATCCTCAGGGTCCCTTCCCGTGCTACAATTCTATGCTTCTATGCCTTTTGGAATAGAAAGGTCTTTCTTCGCCTGCTGGCAAAGGGACAACAAGGAGGGAGAAAGTCTAGCTGCTCTAGGGAAGGAGTTCCAAATTGTATCAGCCTTTCCAAAGGCTTGTTGCCTTTGATTCCTTCTCTGCTGTCACAAGCACAGAGCTTTTCCGAGTGGTGAACGGCCTTCTGTCGTCTAGCTAATCAGGTCAGCCCCCACTGAGTTGCGTGCCAAGGCACTGTGACCCCATCACCACTAATATAGTAAAAATAATTAGGCAGACAAAGAATGTAAAGGTAAAGGTAAAGGGACCCCTGACAGTTAAGTCCAGTCATGGATGACTCTGGGGTTGCGGCGCTCCTCTTGCTTTATTGACCGAGGGAGCCAGTGTACAGCTTCCGGGTCATGTGGCCAGCATGACTAAGCCGCTTCTGGCGAACCAGAGCAGCACATGAAAACGCCGTTTACCTTCCCGCCGGAGCGGTACCTATTTATCTATTTGCACTTTGATGTGCTTTCGAACTGCTAGGTTGGCAGGAGCAGGGACCGAGGAACGGGAGCTCACCCCGTCGTGGGGATTCGAACTGCCAACCTTCTGATAGGCAAGTCCTAGGCTCTGTGGTTTAACCCACAGCGCCACCTGCATCAAATAGGCCACAATTTTATTGATTACAGATGTGAAAGGTGTGGCATAGGCACTGGGTATATCTTTTCGCACTCCAGCCCTTCTGCTTGGAGTGTTCCCAGGGCAGACACAACGGGGGGTCCTATGACCTTCATCAAATAGGGGTACCCCCAGAGGGGTCCCCATCAGGGAGTGCTCTGGCCCTAGCACCTACCTGGGTACCTGGACAGATGCGACTCCTCGCAGATCCCATTAAGGGGATATCATTTTCCATGAAGGGGCAGGCAGAGGCTACAACCTCCCTGCAACCGAGACTAAGGCCCACTAGTCCAGAGAGGGCTCTTGTACCTGGGTTCTGTTTTGGGGTTTCCCAGAATGGTCATCTGGTCGGCCAACATGAGATACTGGACTAGATGGGCAGGTTAACTTTATTTGTCCCAAGTGTTTTCTGGCGAGCCCTGGAGATGCAGGAGGGCAAAGGGAAAATATGCCTTTCCTTTCTGAGCATGGAATAAAGGATCTTGGGTATTTGAGACCTTTTGAGGCAGGAGAGGCAGTGCGTGTCTCTTTGGCCCCCGAGAACAAATGGGGTCAGCGATGCTCAGCTCCCCCTCCGAAAGGCCCGGCTCCAGCCTCCCTTTCTTCTTCTTCTTCATGAAAGTTTAATGCTTGTACCTCATTAATGAGCTCCCCAGAAAGCAAGATTCCTCCAAGCCCTGGATCTATTAAAATGCATCCAGGTCCCTGCAGGTCTCAGGCAGGGCAAGAGCAGGGGGGACCCGGGAGGATTAGGCAATCAAGCCTGCTTTACATAGATCCCTGCACTGATGCTCTTGCAAAAGGGCAGCTTGAATTCAGGCTTGAAAGCAGGAGGAGAGGAGATGCATTCCCTCTGTTCCTTTCTCCTGTGCCAGGTTAAGGATAGGGAGATGGAGAGGGGGGTGTGGCCCAGGGTTGGCCCAAGACATTTTAGCACCTGAGGCAAACCAATAAACAGTGTCTTTCGCCAGGGAAGAAGGAGTGAAGTTCCACATCAGGAACAAGGGGGTGGTGGTTGTGGGAATGTTCAGGGATGCAGGAGAGGATATATTGTTTGATTATAGCCTTTCCAACTTGTGTAAATAAGTTCACAATTTAGCAGAGTAGACGAAAGAGTTTTCCGTTTTGGAGGTGCTTCGCAAAACGAATTTCCTATGGGCTTGCTTCGCAAGACAAAACTGTCTTGCGAGTTCCTGCGGGTTTTTTCCCCTTCCCCCCCTTTTTCTAAGCCGCTAAGCCGCTTATCCGCTTATCCGCTAAGCCGATAAGCCGCTAAAAGCTGCTAAAAGCCGCTAAACCGCTAATAGCGCTAATCTGCTAAGCCGTCAATGGGCTTGCTTCGCAACGAAAAAACCACTAGACGAAGAGAATCGCCGAACGGATTCTTTTCGTCTTGCGAGGCACCACTGTATTTGATGCCATTTTGGGAGAGAGAAAATGGTTTCAGGACTTTTCTGTGGGTATCAGACATGTGGTTTACATATTTGTATGTGTTTGCTTGGTACATTTATGAACATCTATTATATATACAGTGGACGCTCGGGTTGTGAACGTGATCCATGCGGGATGCACATTCGCAACCCACAGTGTTCGCAACCTGCGTCTGCGTGTCTGTGCAGGCGCGGGTTGCGATTCGGCGCTTCTGCGCACGTGCAAAGTGCGATTTAGCGCTTCTTGCGCATGTGCGGCAGCCAAAACCCAGAAGTAACCCTTTCCGGTACTTCTGGGTTTGGGCAGTCTGCAACCCCCAAAAAAGCAACTTGAAGTGTCTGTAATCTGAGGTATGACTATATAAGACATTTATAAAACTCTTATAACAAGTGCACCCGTGGCAGCAGCAGCGAGAGATACATTCTCACATCGCCTTGCCTCACAGGTGGGCTGGTGCTGATGTGACTTGCCACATTCTCCCTCTTGCAACATTTGGCAGAAGAGTCTGCCAATTCAGGCCAATGGGGACCCATCTAATCCTGCACCCTCTTCTTACAGTGGCCAACCAGATGGCCCAAAGGGAAACCTACAAGCAGGATTGGTTTCCAGGCATAGCTGCCTCTAACTGTGGAGACGGAGCAGAGCCTTTGTGGCTAGGAGCCACCAATAGCCCTCTCCTCCATGAATTTGCCTAATCCTCTATTAAAGCCATCCCAGTTAGTGGCCACCACTGCCTCTTGTGGAAGGGAGTTCCACAGTTTAACTATACGCTGCATGGAGAAGGAGACTTTAGTGTTGAGACTTTAGGAGCTCTGCATCCCGCAGCCATAGAGGGCTGGTGGCAGGGCCAGGATCAGCTTCAGCAAAAGGAACCGAAACGTTACTCCCCTCGCAGAGAAAGCTGGTTTGAATCAAGAGCAGATGGCGGATGAGGACAGGCTTGAGTTCAAGGCAGGCACTTGCGTGTCGTCTCATGCTTTCCCTGATCTGACTTTAATTTTATGCTGTATTAGAACTTGGCACCTGACACATGTTAACTCTATCATGAAGTATCCAAACAAACCCCTGTGTTGCAAAGAGAACGTCAACAATGTCTAGGCAACACAATGACCATAATAGACAATCTTTATAGAATTCCTTCAAACCATAAAGAGTGGGTGGATATAGAATGCTTCAAAAACCCATCTTATTTCGAATGAATGCATGTAAATGAAAATATCAAATGCTGTGGAACAGTTCTCATGTAATAATGTGGTCATTTGAAATAAGATGGGTTTATGAAGCATTCTATATCCACCCACCACGCTGACGAAGAGTTCTGCGAAACAGTAGTCAATATCCGGAATCACTGTTCAGTGTTGGACATCATATTTGTTGAATACACAAAGCTTCACAGCTTGTCTTTCATCGTACAAGGCTTGGTACCTCGCTTCATTTAAAGATTTTCAGAGACTTTGAGACTGAAGATTTCATTTTGAACTCTTTATGGTTTGAAGGAATTCTATAAATATTGTCTATTACATATGTATATGGTCATCGTGTTGCCTAAACTCTATCAGGAAAGCGGCTAACTGGCTCTGTGCAGTAAAGGAAACTGGCTATTGCAGGAGAAGGGAACTGGGGCACCAGCACTTCCCAGTAAGCTCTCTTCCCATTAGGCTCACAGGTTTAGGGTGGGGAGGGCTCAGGCACCATAATAAGACTGGCATGGAATGACTAATGATGAATGTGAATGGAAGCAAGAAGAACTACCGATGAAGGAAGAATGGAGGATGAAGGGACTATGCAGAATTAGATAAATTAACAGGAAGGATTCGAAACCTGTGGGATCAGAGATTCTTAGAAGACTGGAGTAAATATATGAACTATTTGAAAAGTAATTGTGATGAACAGATTACGCTCGTAGGACTGCAAGAAGTTTTGTAAGGTGGATTATCTGAAATATTGCAAGAAAGAATATGAAGAGAATTATTAGTTAAGGACAATTAAATGTAATACAGAAATTAAGAAATGCAGAATAAGTGATAAAGAACGGAAAAACATCAGAGGTGTTGACGGAAGTCTAAAATATTGTATAAGATGAGAAGTTATGTTGTATGACTGTTGGAACCGATATGTTAAAAAAAATCAATAAAAATGTGTGTGTGTGTGTGTGTGTGTGTGTGTGTATAAAAGGTAAAGGTACCCCTGCCCGTCAGGGCCAGTCGTGTCCGACTCTAGGGTTGCGCGCTCATCTCGCTCAAGTGGCCGTGAGCCGGCGCCGTCCGAAGACACTTCCGGGTCACGTGGCCAGCGTGACGAAGCTGCAGCTGGCGAGCCAGCACCAGCACAGCACACGGAAACGCCGTTTAGCTTCCCACTATAAAGCGGTACCTATTTATCTACTTGCACTTAAGGGTGCTTTCGAACTGCTAGGTGGGCAGGAGCTGGGACCGAACGACGGGAGCTCACCCCGTCACGGGGATTCGAACCGCTGACCATGCGATCAGCAAGTCCTAGGCACTGAGGTTTTACCCACAGCGCCACCCGCTCTCCAGAGATGACTAGGAGCTGGAAGAGGCCTTCATTAGGCTCTGCCGCATTTTCTGCTTTTGTCCAGTTCTGCATTTTCAATTGTGATTTCCCCCCTTTCCTTTTAAAAAGTTGATGCTCTGTTATTGTTGTTGTATGTTGGCCTGCAGGACGCGGGTGGCGCTGTGGGTTAAACCACAGAGCCTAGGACTTGCCGATCAGAAGGCCGGCCGTTTGAATCCCCGCGACGGGGTGAGCTCCTGTTGCTTGGTCTCTGCTCCTGCCAACGTAGCAGTTCGAAAGTACGTCAAAGTACAAGTAGATAAATAGGTACCGCTCCAGCGGGAAGGTAAAAGGCATTTCCGTGCGCTGCTCTGGTTCGCCAGAAGCGGCTTAGTCATGCTGGCCACATGACCCAGAAGCTGTACGCCGCCTCCCTCGGCCAATAAAGCGAGATGAGCGCCGCAACCCCAGAGTCATCCACGACTGGACCTAATGGTCAGGCGTCTCTTTACCCTTATGCTGGCCTGCAAGTTTCACTGATGGGCACCCTAAAAATCTTTTGACTAAACAGTTTAGGGCTCCAGAATGCTCTGCTGGTGTCAGCCCTTGAGGGTCTCAGTGTTACCCAAAGTGGGCAGGGGGTGCTAAGAGGCAAGGGGTTGGTGGGAGTGGGGTGGAAGGTGTAAATCAGACTTTGAAAAGCTGGTCTCGCTGGATCAGTTTTGTTGAATCAATTAAATGAAATACTTTTAATTGGCTTATGAATAACTGCAATTCATTGTTACTGTTTTGAATTTTATTGTGCTATTACCTTCCTTTACGGGTTGTGCAAATTGATGTTCTGAACAATGTGGTGTTTTTTAATAGGGTAAGGTGTTGGGCTTTGGGGATGAGTTTATGGAACCATGGGAATGGTCGCCCCCCAAAAGCACTATGGGTCAGTGCTTCTGTGGTTTGGTGAGAGGGAACAGCTGGATGGAGGGGAAGGAAAGGGATGGGCGAGGGCAAGCCCCACAATGATGCTTCTGTGCCAGTCCCTTCTCGCTCGCTTGATTGCCCCTTCTGGGCATTTTAGAGGTACCCATGCCAAATCTCCCAGGTGCACATCCTTCAAATTGGATCAGAGATGCATGTAATCTTGGACCCAGATGCCATGCTTGGGAGTTCTCCTTCTCAAATGGCTGCAACCTGCTGTTCCCAGAGCATAGATAAGAATCCCTCCTGCTGCAAAAGGTCCCCAGAGAGCAGCTAGAGGAGGGGTGCATGTCTCTCTCGCATGCCCCAAAGCACCAAGGGCACAGATCACACAAAGTGCACATTATAAAGGACCCCTCTGGAAGCGCCCAGAGAACCCTGTGGTGCATGATGGAAGATCTAAGACAGATAAAAAAAAGGTCTTCGTCAGACAGTCCATAGGTAAACTATGGAACTCCTTGCCACTGGGGGAAGTGATGGCCACCAACTTGCATGGCTTTAAAAGAGGATTAGACAGATTCATAAAGGAGAGGGCTACTGGGGGCTCCTACCGCCTTCTGTCGGGACGTGGGTGGCGCTTTTTGGGTTAAACCACTGAGCCTAGGACTTGCCAATCAGAAGGTCGGCGGTTCAAATCCCTTTGACAGGGTGAGCTCCCGTTGCTCTGTCCCTGCTCCTGCCAACCTAGCAGTTCGAAAGCACGTCAAAGTGCAAGTAGATAAATGGGTACCGCTCCGGCGGGAAGGTAAACGGCATTTCCGTGTGCTGCTCTGGTTCGCCAGAAGCGGCTTAGTCATGCTGGGCACATGACCCGGAAGCTGTATGCTGGCTTCCTCAGCCAATAAAGCGAGATGAGCACTGCAACCCCAGAGTCGGCCACGACTGGACCTAATGGTCTTTACCTTTACTGCCTTCTCTCAAGAGCTTGGGTGTAACATTCAACTCCTCTCTTTCCATGGAGGCACAGGTTGCAGCCACAGCAAAGGTGGCATTTCCCCATCTCCGCCGTATCAAGCAGCTGGTCCCTTACCTTTCTCGCCCTGATCTGGCCATGCGACGGTCACCTCCAGGCTTGATTATTGTAACTCGCTCTATGCGGGGCTGCCCTTGAAGCTGACCCAGAAACTCCAGCTGGTGCAGAATGCCGCAGCAAGGCTCCTTACGGGGTCCTTGCCACGGGATCACATTCATCCAGTGCTTTACCAACTGTACTGGCTCCCGGTGGAGTACAGGGTCAGGTTCAAGGTGCTGGTTTTGACCTTTAAAGCCCTACGCAGCCTAGGACCCATGTACCTACGGGACCGCCTCTCCTGTTATGTCCCGCGGAGGACCTTAATGTCCACAAATAACAACACTTTGGAGGTTCCAAGCCGCAAGGTGGTTAGATTGGTCGCAACTAGGGCCAGGGCCTTTTCAGCCCTGGCCCCGACTTGGTGGAACGCTCTGTCACAAGAGACTAGGGCCCTGCGGGACTTGATATCTTTCCGCAGGGCCTACAAGACAGAGCTGTTCCACCTGGCCTTTGGTTTGGACTCCGCCTGACCCTTATGTTTCCCTCTCCTTATGGTCTTGATCTATTGGCTACTTTTAAAATGAGGCTGCATTTTAAACTGCATTTTAACCTGTATTTTAAATTGCCCCCCCCCCATTATATTTTTACTGTGATTTTATTGGTGTTAGCTGCCCTGAGCCTGGCTCTGGCTGGGGAGGGCGGGGTATCGATAAAATTATTATTATTATTATTATTATTATTATTACCCATGATAGCTATGTTGTACCACTACAGTTGAGGGCAGCAATGCTTCTGCATACCTGTTGCTGGAAATCACACAGGGAGGAGGGCTCTTGTGCATCGCTACAGTCAGAAGAGGAGGCTGGACTTGGTGGGTCCTTGGCCTGAAGCAGCAGGCTGTTCTTATGCACAGTAACCCCTTTTTCTCTTCTTCTGGGACAGGGATGGATTCGACTGCCAACGCCAAAAGCAACCACTGCCTCGACGCAGCCAAAGCCTGCAACCTGAACGACAATTGCAAGCGCCTCCGCTCGAGCTACATCTCCATCTGCAACAAGGAGATCTCCTCCACGGAGCGCTGCAACCGCCGCAAGTGCCACAAAGCCCTGCGCCAGTTCTTCGACCGCGTGCCCCACGAGTACACCTACCGGCTGCTCTTCTGCTCCTGCAGGGACCAGGCGTGTGCCGAGCGACGCCGGCAGACCATCGTCCCCCATTGCTCCTACGAGGACAAGGAAAAGCCCAACTGCCTGGAGCTCCGCAGTCTGTGCAGGTCGGACCCCCTCTGCCGGTAAGGACCGCCTCTCTGTGAAGCCGGGTTTCATGAATGGTCTGTGAAATTTGAGTTTTGTTATTAGCAGAGTTTTCAAACATGGGAGAAGATACCTAGGAAGGAAGGGCTTGAGCACTTGAGTTTATTTCCAAAGGAAGGTCACTAAGGAAAACGGGCTCAGCATCTTGGGCTCACCAATGAAACGTTGTCATTGTGGTCCATTTGTGGCTCTGAGTTTTGGGTATGTGTGGTTTTTGATGGTGTCTCCAGCATCTCTGGCGATGGATTGCTTTGACGCAGTGATTTGGGTGCATGCTGCGAGTGTTCTTGGGGAAATCATAGCTGTCAACTTTTCCCTTTTTAAAGTAATAGTAATAGTACCACTCTATGCTGTCTTGGTCCAACCCCACCTGGAGTCCTGTGATTGACAAGCTGGAAAGTGTGGAAAGGAGGGGTACCAAGGTGATTAAGGGTCTGGAAGCAAGAATTGCGAGGAACAGTGGAGGGAGCTGGCAATGTTTAGCCTGGAGAAGAGAAGACTGAGAGGCGATTGGAGAACCGTCTTCAAATATCTGAAGGGCTGTCATGGGGAAGACGGACAAGCTTGTTTTGTGCTGCTTCTGAGGGTAGGAGCCAAATGAAAGGATTCAAGTTACAAGAAAGGAGATTCTGACTAAACACCGGGAAGAAATTTCTGACAGTTAAGAGCTGTTTGACAAGGGAATGGACTTCCTTGAAAGATGTTGTGCTCTTCTTTCTTAGAATTTTTTGAACAGAGGTCAGGGATAGTTTAGCTGTGATTCTTGCCTTGCGCTACATGGCTCTTTTGGCTCCTTCCAGCTCGGCAATTCTATTACTCTAACGCAGATGGGGTGCTGTTGGGGAAGGCGACAGTGCTGGCCATGCTGGTTCATCCCTCATGTCTGCCACTGTGGGACAGGATGGGGATCCTGTCAATCATCTGGCCCCAATGGACCAGGCAACCTGGAGCTGGCTTTGCCAAGAAGACAGGCCTGCTTAGGAAGGCAAGGGAAGGGAGCTGGTCTAGGCGCATGTGTCTGCGTGTTTGTGGGGGTGGGAGGTCACGTGATGCTCTGCTAGGGCTGGACACAGGGGCAGGGATGTGTCTCAGGAGATCAGGGAGAAAGAAATTGCAAGTGATGTTGAAAAAGGAGGTGTCAAAGTGCTGGCCAAGGGGGAAACATCATTAGTGCTAGACTTGTCTCCCTGAATTTCGGTCTCTTGCTCTGCCCTGTCTCTCTGGTTTTGTCTCTCTGTCTCTCCAGCTGCCAGAACTCCCCCGGCAGTCTAATCAGCTGCCAGGGCAATATTCTCTTCCAAGGGCCAATGGGCACTGCCAATCCTTGTGTGCCTCCCCTTGCCCCTTGCTAAATGCTGGGTACAAAGGCAGGAGGTGGAGGGAAGAAATTCTGAGCTGCTGGAATGGCTAGTGGATGAACTGCAGCACATAGGGACATGCAAAGAGCCCTGGTGGATCAAGCCAGCAGGACTCATCTAGTCCAGCTGTTCTCCAAGCGAGGAACCAGATTCATCACTGGGAAGCCCACAAGCAAGACCTGAGTACAAGAGTCCTTTCCCCTCCTGTGGCTGATATTCAGAACCATAGTAGCCATCGGTAGCCTTCTCCTCCATGAATTTGTCCAATCCTCTTTGGAAGCCATCCAGATTGGTGGCCACCACTGCCTCCTGCAAGAGTGAGTTCCACAGTTTAACTCTGCACTGCATAAATAAGTCCTTTTTAAACATCTGCATTGACCCTTCCAACATTCAGCTTCACTTGATGTCCGTGAGTTCTAGTGTTATGAGAGAGGGAGAAAACATTATTCACTTTCTCCAAGTCATGCATAATTTTATAAACTTCTACCATGTCACCTTTTACTCTCCTAAACTAAATTAAAAAGTCCCAAGCACTGCAATGTCCCTCCCTCCCTCTTGCTCTACTCTTTTCTAAACCAAAAAGGTCATCTTATTTCTCAGGCTCTCCCATATCTATTATCCCATGATAATAGATAAAAAGGACGCGGGTGGCGCTGTGGGTTAAACCACAGAGCCTAGGACTTGCCAATCAGAAGGTCGGCGGTTCGAATCCCCGCGACGGGGTGAGCTCCCATTGCTCGGTCCCTGCTCCTGCCAACGTAGCAGTTTGAAAGCACGTCAAAGTGCAAGCAGATAAATAGGTACCACTCTGGTGGGAAGGTAAACAGCGTTTCCGTGCGCTGCTCTGGTTCGCCAGAAGCGGCTTAGTCATGCTGGCCACATGACCCAGAAGCTGTACGCCGGCTCCCTCGGCCAATAAAGCGAGATGAGCGCCACTACCCCAGAGTCGTCCGCGACTGAACCTGATGGTCAGGGGTCCCTTTACCTAATGATAATAGTAGAGAAAGGCCTGGGAAATGGTGTTTGGAGTAGAACTGGGCCCAGGCCCAACAAGTGCCCAGGAATGGGGAATCCCTGGCAAAGCCTAACCCTGGAAGAGGGATGATTCCTGTACTCAGGGTGGCCAGCCAGATGTCTGTGGAAAGCCTGCAAGCACAACCTGAGTGCAAGAGCATAAGAACATCAGAAGGGACTGCTGGATTGGGCCAATGGCCTATCTGGTCCAGTATCCTGTTCTCGTAGTCGAAACCCAGATGCCCCAAAGGGAGACCCACAAGCCTATGGGAAACGTGCTCCAGCTTGGCTCTGCCTGCTCAGTAGGAATGTTGGGCAGCCACCTCACCCTCCTGCTGCCCAAGAAAGAGTCCCTGGGCATGGCCAGCATCTGATGCTTGGTGTTTGTGCCTCCTCTGCACACTCTTAGGTAGATGCTCGGCTAATCAAGCAACTACAGTGGTATCTTGGGTTACAGACACTTCAGGTTACAGACTCCGCTAACCCAGAAATAGTGCTTCAGGTTAAGAACTTTGCTTCAAGATGAGAAATCGTGCTGCCGCAGCGCGGCAGCAGCAGGAGGCCCCATTAGCTAAAGTGGTGCTTCAGGTTAAGAACAGTTTCAGGTTAAGAACGGACCTCCAGCACAAATTAAGTTCTTAACCCAAGGTACCACTGTATTGTCCTGTTAGTTTCTTTCTATACATTAGAAGAAGAAGAAGAGTTTGGATTTGATATCCCGCTTTATCACTACCCAAAGGAGTCTCAAAGCGGCTAACATTCTCCTTTCCCTTCCTCCCCCACAACAAACACTCTGTGAGGTGAGTGGGGCTGAGAGACTTCAGAGAAGTGTGACTGGCCCAAGGTCACCCAGCAGCTGCATGTGGAGGAGCGGGGAATCAAACCCGGTTCACCAGATTACGAGTCTACCGCTCTTAACCACTACACCACACTGGCTCTTGAGGTTAGCTCTGCTGTGGAACTGGGAGCAGTGAATTCTGGGTGGCAAATGGGACCACCGAAATAGGTTTGGAACCAACCAGGCCATTCTAAAGGGAAATTTGTTTATGGAACATCTAGCATTGATATTAAGGCACCTTTCACATTGTTCCCTCCGTTAACAGGCTTTGCACAAGGTTTGTGGGGATGGGGTCCTTCAAAAGTACTTTCACTGTCCCATGTGGAATGCCTTCAGAAGGGTTTCCCCTGGCATCTGGTGGGCCACTGTGAGAACAGGGTGCTGGACTAGATGGGGCCCCATCGGCCTGATCCAGCAGCTGCTCTTCTTAAGAGACCTGCAGAATATTCTGCTCCAGTACAGGATAGTTTGCCGAGTGTCAGGAAATGGGCAGGGGGCTGCCTGAACTTTTCTGAGTCTCTTCTGCTTTGAGGGAGAGCCTTCTGTGGCACCTTGGACAGTTTCATGCAGGGCTCTGGTGCAGGCTCCATAAAAGCCTAGGTGTTGTTTCAGCCTCTGCGCTCCAAGGCTGAGTCCTGAATAAAAGCTGCAGCTCTCTCTCAGTGGCTTGTTCTGTCTTTGGTGGCAGAAACTTCTTCAATTAAAGCAGCCTAGCTGGCTTTAGCTAGCAGTTGTTGAGTAGAGCAGGAGTAATGATGGTTTCGCTGGGGCTTCTGAGCTGGAGTCCAAAGAGGGAAGCTTGGCCTCTGTGGGTGGAGAGGTCCTGGCACACTGGGATCCTCTTGCCCAAGTACTTTGGGAAGCTGAAGCTGGTACAGAATGCTACTGCCCATTTATTATCTAGAATGGCAAGACAGGCTCATATTTCATCAACAAAATGACCTGGCCCAGTTTCAGAGGGTTGGTACTAATGTACAAATCCCTGAATGACTAAGAGCCCAGTACTCAATGGAGTGTCTTGCCCAGTGCTGACCAGCTTGGGCGTTAGGAGCTGGGGGGGGGGTCTGCTGGTGGTCCCCCCATTGAGGATGGTCTGAGGGCGGGGGCTTCTTGGTGGCGGCATCCTGTTTGTGGAATTTATTCTCTCTGCAGGTCAAGTTGACTCCTCCCGTCCCCAACTTTATTCATATGCCAGCAAAGAACATTTATGTTCTGGCAGGCCTTTGTGATAGGCTGCTTAATGGCATTTTTATGGCTGTATTTTTAGTCTGTGCTTTCAGGAGCCATTTATTGCTATATTTTATACATTGGTAGCTACTCTGTGCTCTACATGAGGAGAAGTGAGATAAGGAATGAAGGATAATATGTATGTATATAAATCAGCCCAGAAAAGATGACAGCAGAAGTGGAGGAAGGTGTAAAAGAGGGCAAATCTGGTGGGTATACTGGTATATTAGGATGGGCCGTTGTTTTCTGTGATTGGCAGAGGTTACTGCCAGGAGGGTCAGGGCACAAGGGGACCGAACCCGAAGGCTTGGTGGGAAAGGGGAGGGGCATAGAGGTATAAAGGGGGAGCATTGCAGGCCCAAGAGGACAGCAAGGGGGAAGGGAAATTGGGTGGCTGAAGGCATTGGAGAAAAGCACACGGGTCGGAAGTCAAAAAGCATTAGGAGTGGATTCCATGGAAGCCATCATGGCCTCTAAATAATGCACAGTTGGTCACTGTATGCACCTTGACCTGAAGTAGCAGCTCTAGCTGGACTGGGGGAAAAGAAAGTCCTTCTTCACAAAGCACATAGTGAACCTGTGGAACTCTCTCCCACAGGAACTAATGATGGCCACCAATCTAGATGGCTTTTAAAGAGGATTTGGACAAATTCGTGGAGGAGAGGGCTATCGATGGCTACTAGCCAGGATGGCTCTGCTCTGCCTCCACAGTCGGAGGCAGCAACGCTTCTGAATACCTGTTGCTAGAAACCGCAGGAGGGAGAGGGCTCTCGTGCTTGAATCCTGCTTGTGGGGTTCCCAAAGGCATTTGGTCGGCCACTGTGAGAAGCAGGATGCTGGTCTAGATGGGCCATTGGCCGGACCCAGCAGGTGCTCTTTTTATTTTCTTATGAAACATGCAGTGCCAGGTGCAAGAGACCACGTGGAAGGCGCTGCTTGGCTTCTCTTGGGGAAAAATGCCTCCTTGATGCTCATTCCTTCGGTTTTCGGGTGGCACTGTGGGTTAAACCACAGAGCCTAGGACTTGCCAGTCAGAAAGTCGGCGGTTCGAATTCCCACCATGGAGTGAGCTCCCGTTGCTCAGTCCCAGCTCCTGCCAACCTAGCAGTTCGAAAGCACGTCAAAGTGCAAGTAAATAGGTACCACTCCAGCGGGAAGGTAAATGGCGTTTCTGTGCGCTGCTCTGGTTTGCCAGAAGCGGCTTAGTCATGCTGGCCACATGACCCGGAAGCTGTACGCCGGCTCCCTCGGCCAGTAAAGCGAGATGAGTGCCTCAACCACAGCGTTGGCCACGACTGGACCTAATGGTCAGTGGTCCCTTTACCTTTACCTTTAAGTGATGGGTGCTGTGCTGGTGCTGGAGGAGACTCTTGAGAGTCCCATGGACTGCAAGAAGATCAAGCCTATCCATTCTGAAGGAAATTAGCCCTGAGTGCTCACTGGAAGGACAGATCCTGAAGCTGAGGCTCCAATACTTTGGCCACCTCATGAGAAGAGAAGACTCCCTGGAAAAGACCCTGATGCTGGGAAAGATGGAGGGCACAAGGAGAAGGGGACGACAGAGGACAAGATGGTGGGACAGTGTTCTCGAAGCTACCAGCATGAGTTTGACCGAACTGTGGGAGGCAGTGGAAGACAGGAGTGCCTGGTGTGCTCTGGTCAGACACGACTAAACGACTAAACAACAACAAAGTGATGGGACTCCAGCTACAACCAAGAACACCGCACTTACCACCCCAATAACAACCTAGAGACAAGATAAGGTTTCTGTGCTAGGAGGACAGCAGGTAATTAAACCTCCAACCCGAGAGCTAATAGGCAAAAAGATGAGCTGTAATTGGAGAGTCTTTAAAGAGAGTTGTTTCCCCCCCCCCTTACTGTTATCTCAAGTGCAGGAAGACATCAGAGGAAAGGAGGTGGGGAGCGGGTTGCCCCTTATAGGACTGGGGTCAAACTGCTAATGCAACCAGGAGGGCAGAAATGAAGAATGGGAATGTGGCTTGCAGGGGAATGGCTAACAACACCGTCACTCCCTTGTACAAATCTTCGTTGGGTGTGTGTGTGTTTAAAAAAAGATACAGTAGGTCGGAGGGCCACCCGTCAGGGATTCTTTATTGGGATTCATGCATTGCGAGGGGTTGGACTAGATGGCCTTTGGAGTTCCCTTGCCACTCCACAATTCTGTGATTCACCCTCCCAATGACCCGCTTTTCATTAAAGCATCAGCCAGGAAACCACCCTCCCATGCATTTGTATGCCACGTGCAGTTTGCCACCCCTTGGGACCTTGGCTGAGAGTAGGAAAAGCCCCCACTCCCACCCCAGGGTGCCTGGATCGGGCTCCCCATCCCCTTGGAATGGAAAAAGGTGGCAGGAAAAAAGGAGCAGCACCCCCTCCCTCTGCTGGCACCCTCGTTCCCCTCTGTGTGGCTTTTCTTGTCTTCCCCGCAGCTGCGGGGATTTCTGACAGACTCTTTGCACCGCGGCTCTGATTGTACCGGACAGGTTTTAGCTTCAGAATATAAAACCTTTTTCAAAACCATAACCTCAGCTAAGGGGAAAGAGGAGGGGAAAGGATGAAAAGAGCTGATTTCAGCAGCTGCAGTTTGCTGTATTTTTTCATCTTGCATCAGCAAATCAGGACCACAAATAATCTGGTCTTAACATGCTTCACTGAGTGCTGCCTGGGAAGAATTTCCCATCTTCTACAAAGGCTGTGTTTCCACCGTCTCCAGAGGCAAGGAGAGACCTTCATTTTTCATTGGGGTTGTTCCTTCAATTCAGACTCTCTTCTCCTGACCCTCCAACGGAAAACCTCGAAAGAGGAGAAGATGCTCATTAAATGACCTGACTCTGAGAGCATCCGTGTTCCAAGTGGGACGCTTGCATTTTTATTTTTATTTTTTACCTGGACCCAAAGAGCTTCACATCCCCTGCAGCAATGGGCAAAATGTCATTTGGTAATACAGTAGATGCATCTCTGGATAAAACCAACAACCAGAGCGGTTCGGCCTTCTCATTACACTACATAATGAGAAGGGCTTGGAGCAGCTGTTCACAGGTCCAGGTTTTAGCCAGAGAATAGGCAGGGCAGCAGAGGAATCAGAATTGCCTATTAATCTGTGGAGAGGAGGGGTTCAGAAATGCTTCTTAGGGAAAGAGCCATATATTTGTGATGTTGAGCTCATCATCTGCTCAATAGTCAGTTCTCTTTGTGGGAGTTGAGCCCAATGTGACTGGCCAGATTTTCTAGCGTGTCTAGCAATGCAATGTAATTCTTTCCCTGTTTTGTTTTCTCATGTATAACCAAGGTTGGGGGTTTCATCCAGTCGTAAGGCTTCCCCCGCCTTTACCGCTTGGTAAAATGGTTGTCAGGGACGCGGGTGGCGCTGTGGGTTAAACCACAGAGCCTAGGACTTGCTGATCAGAAGGTCGGTGGTTCGAATCTCCGTGACGGGGTGAGCTCCCGTTGCTCGGTCCCTGCTCCTGCCCACATAGCAGTTCAAAAGCACATCAAAGTGCAAGTAGATAAATAGGTACTGCTCCAGCAGGAAGGTAAACGGCATTTCTGTGCGCTGCTCTGGTTCACCAGAAGCGGCTTAGTCATGCTGGCCACATGGCCTGGAAGCTGTACACCGGCTCCCTCTGCCAATAAAGCGAGATGAGCACCGAAACCCCAAAGTCGGCCACAACTGGACCTAATGGTCAGGGGTCCCTTTACCTTTACCTAAAATGGTTATCTAGATCAATAAACCATGGCAGGTAACACCTGTTCACGTGCCACAGGGATCCATGGTTAATGGCTTACCTTGGATGCTTTGCTCTCATGGGAAAACAAAGCTTGAACTCAGGCTTAGCATTATGTTGGAACTGTAAGTCATAGAAATGACACACCCACACCCATTTCTTTCATGACAGAATGACATTCAGCTGACTCACCCTTCACACAGGACCACAACCTCCCCTGTGATTATATAAATACTGTCCATGTACTGTAGTTAGATGGGGAAATGTCAGCTCTCCTTGGTCCCCATCAGGGAGGAATGGAGGGGAGGGGCTGTGCTGAATGGAAAGTGCTCCACAAGGGGGAGGTGACCCCGAGCCTCCCTTTGATTGGACAGGTCTCATGACATCCATATATACCTCCCCCTGACCTGAGCTTTGTTTTTCCAGGGGGGTGGGAACATGTTCATCCCTGCAAGCATATTGTTGTGGGGTTTTATGGGGGGGGGCGTGAAGGTCAGTCAGGATGATGCCTAAGTTTAGACCCTCCAATTCTTGGGGGCAGCAAGGCTCAGAATCTAATAAAGGATTCTATTGTTGAAATAGATAAGTTTCTTGATATGACAAAGACTGGCTGGCCACTTAAGAGTCCTCATCAGCATCCCAAAAGAGTGAGCCAGGTTGCAAGAGCTACAACTAAGTGATGGGACCCTTCAAAGCTAAGGGATGGGTCGCTCCTCACCTAGCTGCTAGGCAGGAGAACAAATAGCCAGAGTAGTTTGTGGGAGCTGAGCTTTTGGATGTAGGCTAGAATCAGGATACACAGAGACCTGCTTGCTCTGTGCTGGAGCCAAAGCTGTGATTAATGGAGAAGAAAGATCTGCTGGGGCATTGATGCTGTGAACCCCTTCATCTTATGCTCAGTATGTCGGTGTAAATAAAACCACATACCCTAAAGATGCAACAGGCTCCACTGACCTTCATTCCAGGCAATCCGAACCCTGGCTAAGCATGCAGGAGCCCTGGAGTCTCTCATCGCTCAGAGACGGGGGTGGCGTGGAACAATACATCTGGGGGAATCGAGGCTCTTCGATTAGCTCTGAAAGTGAAATAAGGCTGGTGACTTTTTGTTAGGGAATCATTGATCTCAGCTGGCTGATATTCAGCTCCAAGGCCTGCTGGGGTCGTGCTTTGATTCGGGAATGTATGAATGGAAAGATAATAAAATGGAAAACTGCCTCCTTCTCCCCATCCCCAGCTGTGTTGTCCCCCCCCCAATCGAAGGAGCTTCTGACGATGGTGAAGATGTGAGAGATCGTCTCTCTCTCTATCTCTATCTCTATCTCTGAGCCCCAGCCCATTCCGGGGAAAGCCGAAAGAAGCCTTTTCAGTTCTGCGGCTCCCTTTGCTCAAGGCTAACCACCATCTTAACACAATAATAAGTCAATCCTCACTGAATAATTAAACAGAGAACTTTCATAAGTATTGACTTAACGTGACAGCAAGTCTATATCGACTCGGGGCTTGCTTATGTAAACACAATCCTGTGTTCGGCTTAGTTAGCAGTTCAATGGGACAGAACATTCCTTCAATTAAAATCAAATGATGCATGCCCTTAATTCTTCCCTTCCCTCGCTAGGTAATCATGGCCTCTGAGCACAGGTGAGGGGATGCCACGGGGAGGGGGCTCCTCTTCAAGTGCATTTAACCGCTGTGAATTAAAAAGAAAACACAGGCTCTTAAGAGGAAACAACATCACACCGACAAATACGCAGGTGGGATTTGAAAAGGAAGTTTTGCTAGTGGAACATAAACCTTTGAGCACAATCCCCCTGGTGGGTGCATTGAAATGTACCAGAGTGATGGAAGATGCTGTCAGGGACCGCCCATTCACTTCAACAAGTCTCGCCGTGCAAGGAGATGTTCTCTGTGACTGGCTGGCTGCTGGTTTCTCTGACCCAGCCCTGGCTGGCCTCCTAAATGAGATGTTGTTGTTGTTGTTTAGTCGTTTAGTCGTATCTAACTCTTTGTGACCCCCTGGACCAGAGCACGCCAGGCACTCCTGTCTTCCACTGCCTCCCGCAGTTTGGTCAAACTCATGCAGGTAGCTTCGGGAACACTGTCCAATCATCTCGTCCTCTGCTGTCCCCTTCTCCTTGTGCCCTACATCTTTCCCAACATCAGGGTCTTTTCCAGGGAGTCTTCTCTTCTCTTGAGGTGGCCAAAGTATTGGAGCCTCAGCTTCAGGATCTGTCCTTCCAGTGAGCACGCAGGGCTGATTTCCTTCAGAATGGAGAGGATTGATCTTCTTGCAGTCCATGGGACTCTCAAGAGTCTCCTCTAGCACCATAATTCAAAAGCATCAATTCTTCGGCGATCAGCCTTCTTTATGGTCCAGCTCTCACTTCCATACATGATTACTGGGAAAACCATAGCTTTAACTATACGGTCCTTTGTTGGCAAGGTGATGTCTCTGCTTTTTAAGATGCTGTCTAGGTTTGTCATTGCTTTTCTCCCAAGAAGCAGGTGTCTTTTAATTTTGTGGCTGCTGTCACCATCTGCAGTGATCATGAAGCCCAAGAAAGTAATTAAGATAGACACCTACAAATCTCCACCTGCACTCTATGGCCCCACTGCGGTCTGATCCAGCACAGGTGGTCATGTTTTTAAAAAATAAACATATCTACCTGTGCTGGACTAGACCAAGACTGGTCCACAGTGCAGCCTGGTTCAGCTTTGTAGCTGTCAGGGAACTGACATCAGAGCGAGAAGCGGAGGCAGGGCTCCAGAGCGATGCCGGAGAGGGAACCAGTCTGGGGGAAGGAATTCAGTGTGACACCAATAGAGAGGAGCTGGAGGAATCGGTGTCAGGGCTCCAAGACCCTTCAACCGAAACCAGCGGAGAGAGCGCTGGCACGCCCTTGCCATCCCCTTACTTGCGCAGACGCGTTCCGCGCAGGGAACATAGGCGGAGACTTGGGGTCAAGCAGCTTTTATGCTGGAAGAGATTCAAGAAACGCCCATTGGCAGATTCTGCAAGTGACTAACAGGTCACGGAGGGCGAGCTCTAACCCTGAACATGTTTGAGCAAACCACCTAATCGAAGTGGAGGCAGTTTACGCACGAGTAACCACACAATACCATTACAGCAATCTGCCAGTCTCTTGCTGTTACTCGTGAGTAAGCAGTGGAAACATGAGCCAGACAGGAGGCGCCGGGGCAGCGGAGGCAGCTGCGGGGGCGCAGGACCTGGTGAAGAGGAACCAGGAGCTGGAACGGCATGTAGCACTGCTGATGGCGCGGCTGGACGAGAGGCGCACCCAGGACGCGCAGGTGAGACCCACCCCAGTGGCAAAGAAGGTGCCCGGACTGGTACACAAGTTTGGGGGAAAACCCCAAGAATATAATGGATTCCGGACAGAAATAGAGTACGCACTGCAGCTGCAGCATGATGATTTTGCTGACGAGGCGGCGCAAGTGGCTTACATCGTGGGGCATCTTGAGGGCAGCGCGAGGGAATGGGTTAGACCCCTAATGGCCGCGCATAACCCCGCCATGAAGGACGTCCGGAAGTTTTTTCAGGCGATGGACGCTATGTATTCCAGCCAATTGGGGGAGAGTGTGACCCAACGGGAGCTGATGAGATGTAAGCAGGGGGACCTTTCCGTTAGAGACTATTGGTCCCGCTTTGCGATGCTAATACACAGGCTCGAATGGGATATGGACAGCCCGCCCATACGAATGCTGTTTGAGGAGGGGTTGTCCCCAGCCGTTAAAGATGAGCTCTCCCGCGCGCCCCGCCCGGAGACTATGGATCAACTGACAAAATCTGCGCTGGCGATAGGCTCTCGCCAGGAAGCGCGCGCTTTGGAAAGGCGGGAAGGGAGAGGGGAGCGTTGCCCTGACTACCGCATTCCTGAGATGCCAAGGCAGCCTTCCAATGACGTGGTGCCAATGGAAATTGATGGGGCGCGCGCACGCGAGGTGCCGAGCGCCCAACAAATAGTCAAAAGGGAAGCAAAGGCTGGGAGAAACTCCAAGAAATGTTTCCTCTGCCAACGGCCAGGACACTTTGCCAGGGTCTGCCCACAAAGAAAGGCTTGGCAAGGGATGGTGGGGGCCACTGGAAATGAGGGGGAGGGGGGAGAAGACAAGGTGCAGGAAAACGCCAGCGCTTGACTGCCCACAGGGGGGCGCAGCAGCCAAGCGAGCAACTAATTGAAGTGCCCCAACCGGACCCACCCAAGGTTTCTATAGCGATAGAGGTGACGCTAGAACTCCCAAATGGGCACCCAGTCAAGGTGAAGGCAATGTTGGACTCAGGGAGCTCCTGTAATTTTTTTAGTAAGGAGTTTGCGCTGGAGCACCAGATCCACTTGCTGCCACTGGATTTCCCACTCCAAGTCACCACGATAGATGGCAGAGAGTTGCTAGGGGGAGAGGTGACACATCAAACCCCGCCTATGAGAATGAGTGTGTCCAGGCACACAGAAACCATAGCCTTTCATGTGGCCACACTGGCGGGACCCCCAATAATACTGGGGATGAGCTGGCTAGTGCTACATGATCCAGTGGTGGCGTGGCACCAACGCACGGTCACCTTCGGGTCAGCCCACTGTTTGGAACACTGTCTAGGAGGGGAGAAGCCCAGGGTGAGGTTGGCCAGAGCAGCAGCAACCACGCTGGAGCAGAAAGGGAAGGTGCCGCCACAGTACGCAGACTTACAAGAGGTCTTCAGCGAGAGGGAAGCGGACAGGCTGCCGCCACATAGGCCCTTCGACTGCCAAATCAACCTTCTCCCTGGAGCACAGCTGCCGGTGGGTAAGCTGTATGCCATGTCCGACAGAGAGATGCAGGAGTTGCGAGACTTTATAGACAAGAACTTGAAAAGGGGGTTTATAAGAGAATCTAAGGCAGTGGGGGGCAGCCCTGTGTTTTTTGTGGATAAAAAACACACGGATCAGCTGAGGCTCATCGTGGACTTTCGAAGGTTAAACCTGGTATCAGAACCCGTGACCTTCCCAATGCCCAGAATTGATGATATTCTGACCAGGGTAAGGAAGGGTAAGATTTTTACCAAGCTGGACCTTAGGGGGGCCTACAATCTGATTCGAAAGAGAGAGGGGGACGAATGGAAAACCACCATGTTCACCCCCCTGGGGGCCTTTGAATATTTGGTTATGCCATTTGGATTACAGTCAGGCTCTGCCTGTTTTCAAAGCTTCATGCACCATGTGCTGGGTCCCCTGCTGTACAAGAACTGCGTAGCATTTCTGGACGACGTACTGATCTATTCGGACAATGAAAAACAGCATGTCCAGGACGTCAGGGAAGTGCTGAAAAGGCTACGAGAGCACCAACTGTGGGTCAAGCTGGAAAAGTGCCAGTTTCACGCCAAGGAAGTGGAATTTCTGGGATACAGGTTGTCAGACAGAGGTCTAGCCATGGACCCCGGCAAGGTGCAGGCAGTGCTGGAATGGAAGGCTCCCAAAACCCGGAAGGATGTGCAGAGGTTCCTAGGGTTCAGCAACTTCTACCGGAAGTTCATCAAGAACTTCGCCCACTTAACCGCACCCATCACGGATTGTCTCAGTAGCAAAAAGAAGTTCGTCTGGACGGAAGGGGCCCAACGTGCCTTCGAGGGGCTAAAGCAGGCGTTCGCCTCGGAGGAACAGCTCCTGCATGTGGATCTGCAGAAACCGATGAGGCTAGAGACCGACGCGTCGGACAGAGCGATAGGAGCGGTGTTGCTCCAGCCGGGACCGGCCCAAGACACATGGAGGCCGTGCGCCTTCTACTCAAGGAAGCTGAACGAATCGGAACAGAACTACACGGTGTACGATCGTGAACTGTTAGCTATTTATGCCGCGTTTCGCCAGTGGAGACATCTCCTGATAGGGGCTCAGCACAAGATCCAGGTTTGCACTGACCACAAGAACTTGGAATACTGGAGGACAGCGCGAGTGCTCAACCAGCGACAGATTCGGTGGGCACAGGAGTTCTCCAAGTTCTTCTTTGAGATCAAGTACGTGCCAGGGCAAGAGAACGTGAGAGCAGACGCGCTTTCACGGAAACCAGAGTACACGGAAGGAGGAAGACCACCGGACGCTCGACATGTGTTCCCTGAGGAACGATGGGTTTGTGGGGGGGCGTTGGTTGGGAAACGAGAACTAACCGAGTTGATTCACCAGGATGAATTTGCCCAAACCAGAATCAGGGAACTAAGGGAAAATGGGAGAGACCGGGGGGACTTCGAGGTAAGGGAAGGGTTATTGTATTACAAGGGAGCAATGTATGTGCCCGGGGGGGCCTTACGGGAAAGGGTGCTCCGACAACTTCACGACAACCCCACAGCGGGACACTTTGGGCAACACAAGACCATGTTACTGGTCACTAGGGAGTTTTGGTGGCCGAAGGTGAGGGAAGATGTACGAGAGTATGTACGAGGGTGTGACCGCTGCCAAAGAGCCAAGGGGGAGCGGGCAGCCCCGGCAGGGTTACTAGAACCCTTGCCCACGCCGGGGAGACCCTGGGAGGTGGTATCAATAGATTTCATGACAGATTTGCCCAAATCCAGAGGTAAGACAGCAGTCATGGTAGTAGTAGATCTGCTAACCAAGATGTGCCATTTTATATCATGCTCTCATGCGGTGACAGCCGAGGAAACCGCACAACTGTTTGTTACTCACATCTTCAGGTTGCATGGAGCTCCTTCAAGGGTTATCTCTGATCGAGGGAAACAATTTACCTCGAGGTTCTGGAGGAAGCTTATGAGCTTATTGCAGGTGGAGGTGGGATTCTCGACGGCGAGGCACCCGGAAACTAACGGGCAGGCAGAGAGGGCGAACAGCATATTGCAGCAATATCTCCGCTGTTACGTCAACGAGAGGCAGAACGACTGGGTAGATAAGCTAGCACTGGCCGAGTTTGCGTATAACAATGCGGAGCATGTGTCCACGGGGATGAGCCCATTCTTGGCTAATTATGGGTGTCACCCCAGGGCCTTTCCCGGGAGGGGGGAGGAAGAGTGGAGCGTGCCCGCCGCAGAGCAGTTCGTGGAAGAAATGGAAGCACTGCACCAGCAGCTTAAGATGAATCTGGAAAGGGCCAAGGAAGAGTACAAGAGGCAAGCGGATAAACGTCGCCGGGAAGGGGAGACCATTAGGGTGGGGGACCGGGTGTGGTTATCCACTCAAGGATTGCCCTTCAAGGGTGGGTGTAAGAAACTCCGGCCGAAGCGGCTGGGGCCTTTCGAGGTGATACACCAAGTCAACCCGGTGGCATTCAGGCTCAAGTTGCCAGACAACATGAAAATCCACCCGGTATTTCATAGGTCACTGCTCTCGCCATACCGAGGGGAGCGGAGAGTCCGGGAGGTAGGAGGAGAAGGGCTCAGACACCCACCACTGGAAGAGAAGGAACACCACCAGCAGATAATGGAGATCCTGGATTCGCGGTGGCGGGGGCGGCAGGTGGAATATCTAGTAGCGTGGGAGGGGGAGCCCGAGTCAGAAAACACGTGGGTTCCAGAAGGGGAAATAGATGGTGGGTATCTAGTGGAAGAGTTCCACAACAGGTATCCGAGGAAGCCCAAACCTCTGGGGAGATTCTGGGAGGAGCAATTTGCCACCACCGATGATGAGGAGGAGGATTTTGTGGGTTTTCCAGAGTCGCCAGAGGAAGGAGGGGAGTCGTCAGGAGAGGAGGAATCAGATTGGGAAGCCCCTCCCATCAGAAACCGGGGCGGGTGGGAAGCGGGGTTTGAGTCCTCGGACGATGACGACAGCTCCTTTCGAGGGTTCCCTGCATCGTCGGCTGAAGGTGGGGACAAGGTCACGTCACCGGGTCAGGCCGGGGGTGGAGGGGGTCCTGGGGGGGAGGTGGATGTCAGGGAACTGACATCAGAGCGAGAAGCGGAGGCAGGGCTCCAGAGCGATGCCGGAGAGGGAACCAGTCTGGGGGAAGGAATTCAGTGTGACACCAATAGAGAGGAGCTGGAGGAATCGGTGTCAGGGCTCCAAGACCCTTCAACCGAAACCAGCGGAGAGAGCGCTGGCACGCCCTTGCCATCCCCTTACTTGCGCAGACGCGTTCCGCGCAGGGAACATAGGCGGAGACTTGGGGTCAAGCAGCTTTTATGCTGGAAGAGATTCAAGAAACGCCCATTGGCAGATTCTGCAAGTGACTAACAGGTCACGGAGGGCGAGCTCTAACCCTGAACATGTTTGAGCAAACCACCTAATCGAAGTGGAGGCAGTTTACGCACGAGTAACCACACAATACCATTACAGCAGCCTTCACCTCTATTAGATTATCACTCCCATCAGCCTGTGGTCCACAACTCCCAGAGGGCACTGGGTTGGGGAAGGTGGATCTGGAACCACATACCCTTTGTGTTTGCTGCTGCAGGCACACACTTCCAAAAGATGCAGGCGAATCCAAAGTTTCAAGGGACCGGAGGGGAATTAAGACTTCCAGAGGAGAGATGAGCAAAAAAGTCAAAGAGCTAGAACTATAGTCTAAGGGACTTGGATGCAGTTTACTACAAGGATAAACAGACAAAATAGGTACGTGTCTTTCAAAGGTCAGGGCATTAAGAGAGACACTGTAGTGAACAGAGGGCTACACAGATGACATCTCTGGGAAAGGTTACATTTCTTCATGGCCTACATTCCCCAAAGGAAAGGCTTCTTCTTGGCAAGATATAGAACAAGGTGACTAGAAAGGAGCTTTTTGTGGAGGAAGGAAGCAAAAGACCAAAGCAATTGTGCCAGTTCAGCAGACTCTCTCTGTCTCTCTCCTCTCTCTGAGTTTTGGAGGCTCCCAAAACATCCGTTTGAACAGTTGGCTCAATTACCTTCCTCTGTATAAAATAAGAAACTCACTTAATGTTGCTTGTAGATTTTATAGTTGTTTTTTACGGGCTGCCATTCTGAATTCTATTTGCCATTTGTGACAGAAAGAAATCCACACGTGTGGTTCATGGACTTGCATGGGAACAGTCCAGATGATCCCACCTAAAGGTGTGCATTTTAATGCATACATTTTGAGTGTGTGCCTGTTAATACATGCATGCATACACAATTTTATTTGTATGCCACCTTTCCATACTTTAAACCAGGCATGGCCAAACTTGGCCCTCCAAATGTTTTGGGACTACAACTCCCATCATCCCTAGCTAACAGGACCAGTGGTCAGGGATGTTGGGAATTGTAGTCACAAAAACATCTGGAGGGCCGAGTTTGGCCATGCCTGTCCTAGTCCAACACTCTAACCACTACACCACACTGTATATCAGTGTACACTGCCTCCTCCCCCGCTCTGTCCAGTGTTGGAGCATGCCTGGTTTAAACCATGTTCAAGGTGGCTTACAACATGGAAACGTACATAATTACAACCTAACAAAAGTAAAAGGTAAAGGTACCCCTGCCCCTACGGGCCAGTCGTGTCCGACTCTAGGGTTGTGTGCTCATCTCGCTCAAGAGGCTGTGAGCCGGCACCGTCCGAAGACACTTCCGGGTCACGTGGCCAGCGTGACGAAGCTGCAGCTGTCGAGCCAGCACCAGCACAGCACACGGAAACACTGTTTACCTTCCCGCTATAATGCGGTACCTATTTATCTACTTGCACTTAGGGGTGCTTTTGAACTGCTAGGTGGGCAGGAGCTGGGACCAAATGACGGGAGCTCACCCCACCGCGGGGATTCGAACCGCCAACCATGCGATCAGCAAGTCCTAGGCACTAAGGTTTTACCCACAGCGCCACCCGCATCCCTCGAAACAAAAGTAGTCATAAACAATTAATCAAACATCAAAAAGTACACAACCAGTTTGAACAATTCCCACATAAATTACAGTAAAACCTAAAATAAAGGTACAATAATTAATATCAATTAATTAATATCAATTAATTAACAACTACAGTGGTACCTCAGGTTATTTGATTGCTATACCCAGTTCATTATTTTTACTGTGCACTTGAACATCTACATATCATAGAATCATAGAATCATAAAATCATAGAGTTGGAAGAGACCACAAGGGCCATCGAGTCCAACCCCCTGCCAAGCAGGAAACACCATCAGAGCACTCCTGACATATGGTTGTCAAGCCTCTGTTTAAAGACCTCCAAAGAAGGAGACTCCACCACCCTCCTTGGCAGCAAATTCCACTGTCAAACAGCTCTTACTGTCAGGAAGTTCTTCCTAATGTTTAGGTGGAATCTTCTTTCTTGTAGTTTGGATCCATTGCTCCATGTCCGCTTCTCTGGAGCAGCAGAAAACAACCTTTCTCCCTCCTCTATGTGACATCCTTTTATATATTTGAACATGGCTATCATATCACCCCTTAACCTCCTCTTCTCCAGGCTAAACATGCCCAGCTCCCTTAGCCGTTCCTCATAAGGCATCGTTTCCAGGCCTTTGACCATTTTGGTTGCCCTCCTCTGGACACGTTCCAGTTTGTCAGTGTCCTTCTTGAACTGTGGGGCCCAGAACTGGA
The DNA here is from genome assembly GCF_951804945.1 of Podarcis cretensis. Classification (NCBI taxonomy): domain Eukaryota; kingdom Metazoa; phylum Chordata; class Lepidosauria; order Squamata; family Lacertidae; genus Podarcis; species Podarcis cretensis. The sequence goes on along the minus strand of NC_137177.1, from coordinate 87,370,585 downwards.
CACAGTACTCCAGGTGAGGTCTGACCAGAGCAGAATACAGTGGCACTATTACTTCCCTTGATCTAGATGCTATACTCCTATTGATGCAGCCCAGAATTGCATTGACTTTTTTAGCTGCCGCGTCACACTGTTGGTTCATGTCAAGTTTGTGGTCAACCAAGACTCCTAGATCCTTTTCACATGTACTGCTCTCAAGCCAGGTGTCACCCATCTTGTATTTGTGCCTCTCATTTTTTTTTTGCCCAAGTGCAATACTTTACATTTCTCCCTGTTAAAATTCATCTTGTTTGTTTTGGCCCAGTTCTCTAATCTGTCAAGGTCGTTTTGAAGTGTGATCCTGTCCTCTGGGGTGTTAGCCACCCCTCCCAGTTTGGTGTCATCTGCAAATTTGATCAGGATGCCCTTGAGTCCATCATCCAAGTCATTGATAAAGATGTTGAATAAGACCGGGCCCAAGACAGAACCCTGTGGCACCCCACTAGTCACTCTTCTCCAGGATACAGTGGTGCCTCGCAAGACGAAATTAATCTGTTCTGTGAGGCTCTTCGTATAGCGGTTTTTTCGTCTTGCGAAGCAAGCCCATTGACAGTTTAGCGGATTAGCGCTATTAGCGGTTTAGCGGCTTTTAGCGGATCAGCTGATAAGCAGCTTAGGGCTTAGGAAAAGGGGGGGGGGGAACCCCGCAGGAACTCGCAAGACATTTTTGTCTTGCGAAGCAAGCCCATAGGGAAATTCGTTTTGCGATGCGCCTCCAAAACGGAAAACCCTTTCGTCTAGCGGGTTTTCCGTCTTGCGAGGCATTCGTCTTGCGGGGCACCACTGTAAAGAGGAACCATTGATGAGCACCCTTTGGTGCTCAGCGCATGCACAGAGCACTTCAAATCCAGGCATGCTTTGAAATACAGGCCTGGGCTGGTTTTACAAAAACTGGACCAGTGGTGTAAGGGATAAGGCATCTGACGACGGACAAGGAGATTGTAGCTTCAACTCCTGTGTGACTCCATGGTTGAGAGCTAGTGTTGTGTAGTGGTTGGACTAGGGAGAGACCAGGGTTCCAATGTCCCCACTCAGCCATGAGGCCCAATGGGTGGCTTTGGGCCAGTCAGTACCTCTCAGCCTAGCCTACTTCACAGGGTTGTCTGGGGGATAAAATGTGGAGGGAGAGAAGAAGAGAAGAAGAAGAGTTTGGATTTGATATTCAGCTTTATCACTACCCTAAGGAGTTAAACCACAGAACCTAGGACTTGGTGATCAGAAGGTTACCAGTTTGAATCCCCGTGACGGGGTGAGCTCCCGTTGTTCAGTCCCAGCTCCTGCCAACCTAGCAGTTCGAAAGCACGTCAAAGTGCAAGTAGATAAATAGGTACCGCTCCAGCGGGAAGGTAAACGGCGTTTCCGTGCGCTGCTCTGGTTTGCCAGAAGTGGCTTAGTCATGCTGGCCACATGACCCGGAAGCTGTACACCGGCTCCCTTGGCCAGTAAAGCGAGATGAGCGCCACAACTCCAGAGTCGGTCATGACTGGACCTAATGGTCAGGGGTCCCTTTACCTTTAAGGAGTCTCAAAGCGGCTAACATTCTCCTTTCCCTTCCTCCCCCACAACAAACACTCTGTGAGGTGCGTGAGGCTGAGAGACTTCAGAGAAGTGTGACTAGCCCAAGGTCACTCAGCAGCTGCATGTGGAGCAGCTGAGAGGCGAACCCAGTTCACCAGATTACGAGACTATCGCTCTTAACCACTACACCACACTGGCTCCATGTGGGCCATCTTCAGCTTCTTGGTGAAGAAGGTGGGACAGAAATGCAATAAATAAATAAAAATAAATGCCACAGGAAGCTCAGGGGGTTCTGCAGTTTAGGCCAGCGCTTGATCATGGCCCTGTCCCATGACAGAGGCCCGGGGATCCAGACACTTTGAGCGATGTGTGCTCTTTGTTTGCCAGGGATACATTCTCAGTGTGTCCTGGCCAAGTCAAATGGCTCCAGAAGGAAAGTACATTCATGTAATGAGTTCATCAAAGAGGAACAACTGGGAGATTTAATTTTGAAATGGAGCCTTTGGAAGTCAGCCTGCGTTTTTCATCTGTTTTTCTTTATACCTTTCTCAAAAGTATTTCAGGAAAGGAACCCAACCAAGTTCTTGGACTCTTCTCCGGGCCTCCTGGCCTCCCTTCAGCATTAATCCCGTTTTCCAGAACCTCAGCCAGGTCCCCCTTCAGCTTTGAAGCCTGGACCGGACCACCTGCCTGCCCCAGGAGTGTTTCAGTGGCAGCTTGGCTTGACTTCTCCATGCCACCACACCCAGGGACTTGGCCCAGGGCTCCCGACCGAGCCACTTGAAAGACGGAAACCTGAGAAGCCCTGGAATGGCTCCAGGAAGGTTTATTCCTGGCAGTTAAAATCTCATCCAATAACTGTGAATTCATTGTGCCTAATGGAAAGAGCGACATCTGGCTTGGATATTACGGAAAGATTACCAGCTGGCCTGTCATGTATTGTGCAAAGAATAACATTTGCCTTGGAGGATGCTACAAGCCAGGAGCAGGACCCGGTGGGGTGTGTGTGTGTGTGTGTGTGTGTGACAAATTTCTCTCCTTGTTGGCAACGAGCTTGTGACACTTCCTGGGGCAATTGATGCGACCGACTCTGATCCTGGGATCAGGGATGCAGCAGAACCTGAGCACTGAGATACCCACCCAGGGAATGAATCTGTGAAAATGCAACATGTACTATTTCTCCAGATTTACACCAGAGGGTTGATTGATTGATTGATTGATTGATTGATTGATTGATTGTACCCCACCTCTTCCCTTGACACGGACCTCAAGGCTGCTTATAGATCAAAATAGGTAAAGGTAAAGGGACCCCTGACCATTAGGTCCAGTCGTGACCGACTCTGGGGTTGCGGCGCTCATCTCGCTTTATTGGCCAAGGGAGCTGGCGTACAGTTTCCGGGTCATGTGGCCAGCATGACTAAGCCGCTTCTGGTGAAACCAGAGCAGCGCACAGAAACGCCGTTTACCTTCCCGCCAGAGTGGTACCTATTTATCTATTTGCACTTTGACGTGCTTTTGAACTGCTAGGTTGGCAGGAGCTGGGACTGAGCAACCAGAGCTTACCCCGCTGTGGGGATTCGAATCGCCGACCTTCTGATCAGCGAGTCCTAGGCTCTGTGGTTTAACCCACAGTGCCACCCACGTCCCTTTATAGATCAAAATAAGAACAGCTTAAAAGACAGGGGGGAAATCATTTAAAAAAAACCTGTTTGGGAAGTCTTTAGCTGCCGGCAAAAGGACAGCAAGGAGGGAGCCAGTCTGGCTTCTCTAGGGAGGGAGTTCCAAAGTCTGGGAGCAGCCACCGAGAAGGCCCTCTCCTGCATCCCCACCAAGTGTGCCTGGGAGAGTGACAGGAAGGAGAGAAGGGACTCTCCCGAAGATCTCAAAACCCGGGCAGGTTCTTATGAGGGAACAGAGTCTTTCAGATAGCCTTGATTTAAGCCATATATAAGGACCAAGCCATATATTCCACCTGGGATATTGCTTATTCTTTGTGTGCTTCCTTTAGCCCATGGTTAAACAAAGAAATAACTATTCATAATTCAACCCGCCTGCCTGGACAAAGCAGGTCTCAGCCTAGGAGCAAAAATAAGAAGAAGCTTCCTTAGTATTTAGGTGGCCTTGTCCTATGCAGGCACTGAGCATCTCTCACAGGCGTGATGCCAGAAATCCTTATACCAACTGCATATGGTAGACTCATATTACAGGCTGATATTTACCTCTCAATGGTTCCCAAGCATTTTATTTCCATAAACTCACCCCTGCTGCCCCTACCCTCTAAAAAGGGTTATCCGGTATAGTAGTATTCACGACCGACTAAGAAAGATAAGCAGCAGCTGCAAATGAAATGTTGTTGTTGTTGTTTAGTCGTTTAGTCGTGTCCGACTCTTTGTGACCCCATGGACCAGAGCACACCAGGCCCTCCTGTCTTCCACTGCCTCCCGCTGTTTGGTCAAACTCATGCTGGTAGCTTTGAGAACACTGTCCAACCATCTCATCCTCTGTCGTCACCTTCTCCTTGTGCCCTCCATCTTTCCCAACATCAGGGTCTTTTCCAGGGAGTCTTCTCTTCTCATGAGGTGGCCAAAGTCTTGGAGCCTCAGCTTCATGATCTGTCCTTCCAGTGAGCACTCAGGGCTGATTTCCTTCAGAATGGATACGTTTGATCTTCTTGCAGTCCATGGGACTCTCAAGAGTCTCCTCCAACACCAGAATTCAAAAGCATCAATTCTCTGGTGATCAGCCTTCTTTATGATCCAGCTCTCACTTCCACACATCACTACTGGGAAAACCATAGCTTGAACTATATGGACCTTTGTTTGCAAGGTGATGTCTCTGCTTTTTAAACAGCCCCCCCCCCTTTCTCCTGCTGCGGCCACAGCACCTTCCCTGCCCCCACCCTGGAGCCTCCCTCAAAGTGAAGAAGGGTGAAAACCCATCGATTCTCTTGCTTCATTACCTGCCCAGAACATGCCAGCTTTCCAGCAGGAGATGCCTCAAGACACCAGCGCGCCCAGGCTCCAGCGAGAGGCGGAGAGAACATGTCAAACTCAGCAGCGCATGCCAGGATTTTAGCATTGCCAGCCTGCCCTGTATCGCCGCGAAGACGATGAAATACCTATGAAATGCCAACAGGTTGAATTGCTGGAAGATTTGGGCAGAAGGAGGTCTTGTTCACCAAACCACGTAGTTAAACTGGTCACTCCACAATGCACGCCATACATTTACTGGACACATTAAAAGGGGGTTCAGTGTTATCTGGATTAAATAGGGGTGCAAGTTTCTTTCTTGATGGGGTGGAGGAAGAGAGAGCTGTGAGGTCAACGCCAGTGAAATGAAACGCACATAACTTCCCAGACACACAGATTAAAAGGCTTCCTCCAAGCAGGTGTGTTGAATTATGAACGGTTATTTATTGGTTCGGGACGCAGGTGGCGCTGAGGGTAAAAGCCTCAGCGCCTAGGGCTTGCCGATCGAAAGGTCGGCGGTTCGAATCCCTGCGGTGGGGTGCGCTCCCGTCGTTCGGTCCCAGCGCCTGCCAACCTAGCAGTTCGAAAGCACCTCCGGGTGCAAGTAGATAAATAGGGACCGCTTACCGGCGGGAAGGTAAACGGCGTTTCCGTGTGCGGCTCTGGCTCGCCAGAGCAGCGATGTCACGCTGGCCACGTGACCCGGAAGTGTCTCCGGACAGCGCTGGCCCCTGGCCTCTTAAGTGAGATGGGCGCACAACCCCAGAGTCTGTCAAGACTGGCCCGTACGGGCAGGGGTACCTTTACCTTTTACCTATTTATTGGTTCAAAACCAATAGGTTTTAAATGTAAAGTTCTCCACTTAGACAGGAATAGAGAGATCCACAAATAGAATGTAGGGAGGGGAGACACCTGGTTTGACAGCAGTACATGTGAAAAGGATATAGGCGACCGTGTCTAAACACAGTACGTTTCTGAGCACAATTCAAAGTGTTGGTGCTGACCTTTAAAGCCCTAAACGGCCTCGGCCCATTATCCCTGAAGGAGCGCCTCCACCCCCATCATTCAGCCCGGACACCGAGGTCTAGCTCCGAGGGCCTTCTGGCGGTTCCCTCACTGCAAGAAGTGAGGTTACAGGGAACCAGACATAGGGCCTTCTCGATAGTGGCGCCTGCCCTGTGGAACGCCCTCCCATCAGATGTCAAAGGGATAAACAACTACAGTGGTATCTCAGGTTACATACGCTTCAGGTTACAGACTCCGCTAACCCAGAAATAGTGCTTCAGGTTAAGAACTTTGCTTCAGGATGAGAACAGAAATTGTGCTTCACGGCGTGGCGGCAGCAGGAGGCCCCATTAGCTAAAGTGGTGCTTCAGGTTAAGAACAGTTTCAGGTTAAGAACAGACCTCCGGAACGAATTAAGTACTTAACCCGAGATACCACTGTACCTGACATTTAGAAGACATCTGAAGGCAGCCCTGTTTAGGGAAGTTTTTAACGTGTGACATCTTTGTTGGAAGCCTCCCAGAGTGGCTGGGGAGGCCCAGCCAGATGGGCAAAGTGCAAATAAATTATTCTTATTCTTATGAAGAACCTCTTGATGGTATGAGCTGTTCTGCAGTGGACTCACTCGCAAGACGGTGACCTCTCCTTCGCTGGAGGTTTATAAAGATAGGTTGGCTGTCCATCTGTCAGGGATTCCTTAGCTGTGTTTCCTGCACCGCAGGCGGTTGGGCTAGATGGCCTTTGGGGTCCTGTCCAAATCTTGCAGTTCTATGATTCAGTTCTCTGATTCTATGCAGCGAACGAGATGCCACAACGCTGCAAAGCCAATTCAATTTGGCCGTGTGAAGATGTCACTGAGGGTTAACTGGAGAGAAAAGACAGCCAGTTGTCAACGAAGGAAGTGCATAATTTCACAAGAAGGACGTGGGGACCAAATGCTAAGAGTGCCTTTTTTTCTTTTTTGCACTGCCAGAAAAATTTATGAAAAGCTGTGAGTCATTTCAGCCCCGCTCTAGTTTCTGTGCTTCCCTGGGTGATGGTCTTCACGCCTCCGTGGTCATCTTGGACATAGATCTTCCTGGCAGCTTTCTCTGGCTTCTCTCGCTCACGGTGTGAGGTCCAGGAAGAGCCACAAAAGGGTTGCGAATATGACTTATGACATGATGACCACCTCCTGCAGCCGTCCAGACCCTTGACTGCCTTTATTCTTTATTCTATTTTATTGATTTGCAGACTACAGCCAAAAGTGCAAACGTAACAAAAAGGGCAAAAAGAGAGAAGGACAAAAGTACAAAGATAATAAAATCATAGAATTGTAGAGATGGAAAAAAGAGTCATCTAATCTGAACCTTGCAAAGCAGGAATCATAGTTAAAGATGCAACATAGCTCCAAAGGGATAATAAAGTATTAACTCACAAAATACTCCTTTAAAAAAAAAAAAAAAAAAAGATTTATAAAAATAAAAGTATTCTTCATCTGTGAGTTCCATCATTACTAAGAATAAAAAGTGGAATCTACACACGTATATCAAAACACTGTGATCATTCTTTTTTCTAAACAAAGGTTTTGAAAAATGTATTGAATTTTGCATAGCTCACTATCGCCACCTAGTGTCACATTTGTACATTGCTCTTTACAACACACTTTAAATGTTTTATTTGCAGCTGTGTAGATGTGTCCAAAGTTCTGTATATGCTTAAATGAGTCAGACATTTGCGTATGCTGGTGGCACTGAGTGACCATGTGCCTCAATATTTGTATAAGAAATAAAACCATGCCATATGAACGAACTTTCTTATGGTAAGAGCTGTTTGAAAGTGGAATGGACTCCCTTGGAAGGTGGTGAACTCTCCTTCATTTCAGTATTTTAATAAGTGGTTGGACATCTGTTAGGGATGCTTTAGCTGTGATTCCTGCATTGTGGGGAATAGGGCTAGACAATATTTGGGGTCCCTTTCAAATATGCAATTCTATGATTCTATTATATATAGCAAAAAAAAAGGCCAGTCGAACCCTGCCCTTTAGATACTTTGTTAATGAGATACCTTTTTAAGAAGGACCATTTGCAAACCCTTGGATACCAGCAATCCAAATTACGGTGGTACCTTGGTTCTCAAACGCCTTGGTACTCAAACAACTTGGAACCCAAACACTGCAAACCCAGAAGCAAGTGTTCTGGATTGCGAACTGTTTTCGGGAGCCGAACGTGCTCCGTTTTGAGTGTTACGCTGAGGTCTGTCTGTTTTTGCTGCTATTTTGCGTTTTTGTTTTTGCGCCTTTTTTGTTTTTGCGACTGTGTGGAACCCAGTTCAGCTAATGACTGATTGATTGTGTGACTGTAGTACGTCGTTTATTGCTTTCATTTTATGGATCAGTGGTCTTGTTAGATCATGGCGTGTGGGCTGGATCCAGCCAATCGCCTTCTAAATCCGGCCTGCGGATGGTCCGGGAATCAGCATGTTTTTACATGAGTAGAATGTGTCCTTTTATTAAAAATGCATCTCTGGGTTATTTGTGGGGCCTGCCTGGTGTTTTTACATGAGTAGAATGTGTGCTTTCATTGAAAATGCGTCTCTGGGTTATTTGTGGGGCATAGGAATTTGTTTATTCCCCCCCAAAAAAATACAGTCCGGCCCCCCCACAAGGTCTGAGGGACAGTGGACCGGCCCCCAGCTGAAAAAGTTTGCTGCATTAGATAGTAAAATTGACCCCTGCATTAGATAATAAAGTTCATGTTAAATGGCTGTTTTAGGGAATGTTTTTAAAAGTTTGGAATGGATTAATCCATTTTGCCTTACTTTCTATGGGAAAGCGCGCCTTGGTTTTGGAACGGACTTCCAGAACAGATTAAGTTTGACAACCAAGGTACCACTGCAATACCATGGTTCCCTTCATCTCCTCCCTGAAGCTCATAAACAACTTGCTACTCCCTGAGTAGGGCAGTATTTTAACTTTCCTTCCCCTTTCCTCCCTTGTCTTTGTCACCAGGTCAAGACTGGCAGATTTCCACACGAATTGCCAAGCCTCTTTCCAGTCACTGACCAGCTGCCCTGGGGACAATTACCAGGCTTGTCTTGGTTCCTACGCAGGCCTAATAGGTGAGTAGCATTAATAGGCTCATCCACACTGAAACTAATGCTGTGTTGAAACTGCTTCTTGTGTCTTTTATTTTTAATATTGGCAGTGTCCACATGACATCCCTTTTGTGATACATAGATAGCAGTCAAGTACAACATTCCTAGTTTTCCTAGAGTGGACATGCAAGGAGATATTTAGTCCAGCCAGTTGGAACTTCCTGTTTCCTCCTGGGCTGGGACAAACTTCCTTTAGCATGTGACTAGAGGTGGGTGTGACCTTACCTGTGCAGGTAACAAAAGCACAGGGTATGCAGCCCCTCTTCTTTCTTCTCTTTGCCTTCTCCGCTGCAAGACCAGCAGTTTTTTTTAGCTAGAAATGCTTTGTTGGCTTTTAGCCAACAGAGGACAAAGAGACTATCTCCATATGGGATAGTTCCACATGTATATACTCTGTAACTAAGTTTGCCTTCAGGGATCCATCTGTGAACTGAATGTGTGAGTAAACTTCTTCTATATAGTTTACACAAAATTGTGTCATGTCTATTCTTTTTAAGAGGAATATAAGGGAAATTACAAGAAATCTTATATTGAGAAGCTTAAACAAGCTTGTAACAAGCTAACTTCTGTGTGTTTAAAAGGGGAATGTAAAACTCTGCTAAGTTACAGAACTTGCTAGCGCAAGTTAGGAAGGATATTATTAAACAATATATCCTCTCCTGCCTCCCTGAACATTCCCACACCTTCCACGTCTACAGTTGGATTCCTCATTAAAACAGTGGTTTATACTCTCCCCACCCCACCCCCAAAATCAGATTTTACTCAGCCATGTATAATCTGGTACGGGAAGACAATCCAATATAGAATTGCATGTTACCCCATTGTGAATGTACTGAATGGGGCTGGCCCAAGGCATTTTGCCACTTGAGGCAAAACAGAGAAAGGCTTCCATCTGCCTCCCTGCCTCCTCTGCTCCTACCTGAGGCTACTAGAGGTGGGAAGCCCTGGCACACTGAAGGTGGCAAGGGAGAAAAAAAGGATGTCTGGATCTGCTGCCCCACCCCAGCAGTCCTCACCAAGGCTGATGGGTAGCCTGGCGCTGGAGCACATTGCGTGGGTGATTTTCCACATGTGGGGTGACGTTTTGTTAGTTGCCGTCCATCGCCACACACGCCAAGCCCAGGGCTGGCACACTAAGAGCCGCAGCAGAGTCTAAAATCAAGTCACAGCTTGTGCAGCAGAACAACATTAGGAATGTAGGTTCATGGACCTTTCTTATCCCAATTAGCTGCACACAGCAGCTGACCTCTTTCTGCCCCTCTTGCAATGAAAAGACCATCTGATGGGATGTGATAGCCTTCTTCAAATATCTCAAGGGCTGTCACACGGAAGATGGCGCAAGCTTGTTTTCTCCTGCTCTGGAGGGTAGGACTCAAACCAATGGATTCAAGTTACAAGAAAGGAGATTCTGACTAAACACCGGGAAGAACTTTCTGACAGTAGGAGCTGTTTACCAGTGGAATGGATTCCTTCAGGAGGTGGTGGAATCTTCTTCACTGGGCATTTTAAAGCAGAGCCTGGATGGCCATCTGTTGAGGATGCTTTAGTTGAGATTCCTGCATCGCAGGGGGTTGGACTAGATGACTCTCGGGGTCCCTGCAACGCAATTCCACAATTCTATGTTAAGTTAGTTTAAAATGCTCTGCTTGCAGATGCAAGGTCTCAGTCACGCATTGTTCCATGCAGGGATAATATCGGCAAAATAGTCTTGGGTAGAAAATACAGCCAGAGTCAGACATGTGGTCTAAGTGTAGAGGTAGCACATGGCAGAAAGGAGGAGGAAACAATATTGAGTCTATCTAGCAATACAATGTAGTCCTTAACCCCTTCATGTGCTAACTAGGAGTCGTGTGTAGTTCTGTTTGACTGCAATCTCTCATAATATCATGGGGCAGCCCAGAGCTGGGTCTCTGAGATACACACTGATGCTTAAATTGAACCCTGGGGGTCCAGTACCTGATGTGCGCTGGACAAATGGGGCAGGGTTTTGAGAAAGGAATTACAAAGACGGTGGCATTTGCCCCTCCCTCTGTATGTAGGGAGCGACACGGGTGGCGCTGTGGGTTAAACCACTGAGCCTAGGGCTCGCTGATCAGATGGTCGGTGGTTCAAATCCCCACGACGGGGTGAGCTCCCGTTGCTCGGTCCCTGCTCCTGCCAACCTAGCAGTTCAAAAGCACGTCAAGTGCAAGTAGATAAATAGGTACCGCTCTGGTGGGAAGGTAAACGGCAAATCTGTGCGCTGCTCTGGTTCGCCAGAAGCAGCTTAGTCATGATAGCCACATGACCCGGAAGCTATATGCCGGCTCCCTCGGCCAATAAAGCGAGATGAGCACCGCAACCCCAGAGTCGGCCACGACTGGACCTAATGGTCAGGGGTCCCTTTACCTTTACCTGTGTGTAGGAGGTGGCAGACTCAAGCTTTACCCTCTCCCTTCTTGGACAGGGTTGGACATGACACCCAACTATGTCGACTCCAGCACTGCCAACCTCGTCGTGTCCCCGTCGTGCTCCTGCCGGGGCAGTGGCAACATGGAGGAAGAGTGTGAGAAGTTCCTGAAGGACTTCATGGAAAACCCCTGCCTGCGTAAGTCATTCCATGGTCCCCAGAAGTTGGCCAGAGGGAGGTTAGGGCTGTTCTCAAACACCATGGAGCCTCATGCGTGTGTGTGTGTGTGTGTGTGTGTGTGTGTGTGAGGGGGAGAGAGAGAGAGTGCCACATGTAATGGTGGAGAGGGCTATTGATGGCTACTAACCATAATGTGATCAGACCAATGGCCCATCGAGTCCACTGTGAGAGCAAGATGCTGGTCTTGATGGGCCATTGGCCTGATCACGTTATGGTTAGTAGCCATCAATAGCCCTCTCCACCATTTCATACCGTGTGCCACTTTTGAAAAACTCGCAAGCAGGATCTGAGCACAAGAGTAGCTTCCAACTGTGGAGGCAGAGCTTAGCCTTCATGCATGGCTAGTAGTCCTCGCTAGCCCCCTCCTCCATGAATTTGCCACCCAGTTGGTTGCAGTTACCATCTCCTGTGGTTACATTCATTATATGGCATTCATGTGTGGCTGCAGAGCACTTGCAGGAAGCAATGGGCAGGTCAGAGAGGGGTGGGTCCCCAACCAGGAAGCCTGACAGGAAAGGGCATGGAGGTGATGTCAAGGAGGAGCTTTCATTGTTCCTTCAGTAAAGCTGTCTGTTTCCCTCTCCAGGAAATGCCATCCAGGCTTTTGGCAACGGCACGGACCGGCCTCTCCCGCCGATTCAACACATCACCTTGCCGCCCAAGATGGAGACATCAACATATGACGCCAATGACAGCAACACCATCTACGACACAGGTGTGACCACCACTTCAGCCTCCATCCAGGTAAGTCCTATGAGAAGGCATCCCTGCATCCCTTCATGGCGACTCAAGAGCACAGGTTTGCTTTGCAGGTGTTCTGGTCCTGTGGATTATCCGAGAGGCGAGGTGCAAGTCCAGTCCATGGTCAAGGTGCAACATGGAGGCAGTCCGTAGTAGCAGAAGCTGGGTGCAGGGCAGGGAGTCGGGTGAAGTCAGGAACAGGCTTGCAAGCAGGGAGCCAGGGTGGGACAGGAGCTCAGGAAGGAAAGCAGGACAGGGTTCAGGCAGGAACTGGCAACCAACAATGTTGCTCCCGCAACTTGGGACTGGGGCTGACTGGCTTTTATCTGCCCCGAGGCATAGGGCGGCCCCGATCCTCTGGTGACTCGCCTCTCCTGGCCTGGAAGTAAGCACTCCTCCTGCGGGAACTTAGTTCCCTCCGCCTCTCTGCCCTGAGCCTCTGCAGCTCAGGAGAGGCTGGAGGGTTACCGGACCCAGAGGCAACCTCAGCTTCCTCTGACGGGGCTGAGAGTGGAGCACCTGCAGGCAATGGGTCCTCCATCACCTCAGGAGCCAGAGCAGACTCAGCTGATGCCTGCACCTGAGGACCCAGCACAGGTGAGGACACTTCAGGCTCATGCCCCAGCCCCAGCTCAGCTGTTCTGGAGGCGGGGCATGCTGTGCAGACTGCGATCCCTCAGGTTCAGCATCCGAGTCCGAATCCCAGGCCATCACAGCAGGTCACAGAGTGTGGAGTCTGAAAGGCCCAGCCTTCCTTCCTCAGAGGATGGGGTATATGGCCAGTCCCACCAACTCAACTTTCCATTCATTTTCTTGTTGCTTGTGTAAGTTTTAGCTCCAAAAAGCAGCTGATAAAGGGGGTCAGCTCACGGAAGGTGACAGTGGGGGGCACAGGGAGGCAGAGCAGACACGCTCATGGTCAGTCTGCCTCCGAGGAGGGTCATTCGAGCAGCTGAAGGACTTGGAGATGTTTAACCTGGAGAAGAGAAGACTGAGAGATGAGATGACAGCTACCTTTAAATATCTAAAGGGCTGCCACATGGAAGATGGAACAAGCTTGTTTTCTCCTGCTCAAAAGCCTAGGAGCCAAACCAATGAATTCAAAAGACAAGAGGTTCTAACTAAACATTAGGAAGAGTTTTCTGAGGGTAAGAGCTGTTCAACCGTGGAACTGATGCCCTCGGAAGGTAGTGGATTCTCCTTTAATGGAGGTTTTGTTTTTGTTAAAGAAATGATCTTCATTTGGGGGGGGGGGGTTAAGTTGAGGTTGAGATGCTTTAGTTGAGATTCCTGCATTGTTGGGAGCTGGCCTTGATGACCTTTGTGTCCCTTCCAACTCTAGAGGTTTATAATAACCATATATACTCGAGTATAAGCCAACTTTTTCAGTACATTTTTTTATGCTGAAAAAGCCCCCCTTGGCTTATACTCGAGTGAGGCGGGCAGCAGTGGCGGAGGGATGAGCAGCCCCAAAGGGCTGCTTTCGGGCTGCTCATTCCTCCTCCGCCACTGCCGCCACCACCAGGTTTGTGGTGTGGTGAACCAGCTTATACTCAAGTCCATAAGTTTTTCCAGTTTTTTGTGCTAAAATTAGGTGCCTCGGCTTTTATTTGGTCGGCTTATACTCAAGTATCTTGGGAGAAAAGCAATGACAAACCTAGACAGCATGTTAAAAAGCAGAGACATCACCTTGCCAACAAAGGTCCGTATAGTTTAAGCTATGGTTTTCCCAGTAGTGATGTATGGAAGTGAGAGCTGGACCATAAAGAAGGCTGATCGCCAAAGAATGGATGCTTTTGAATTCTGGTGCTGGAGGAGACTCTTGAGAGTCCCATGGACTGCAAGAAGATCAAACCTATCCATTCCTAAGGAAATCAGCCCTGAGTACTCACTGGAAGGACAGATCGTGAAGCTGAGGCTCCAATACTTTGGCCACCTCATGAGAAGAGAAGACTCCCTGGAAAAGACCCTGATGTTGGGAAAGATGGAGGGCACAAGGAGAAGGGGACGACAGAGGATGAGATGGCTGGACAGTGTTCTCGAAGCTACCAGCATGAGTTTGACCAAACTGCGGGAGGCAGTGGAAGACAGAAGTGCCTGGTGTGCTCTGGTCCATGGGGTCTCAAAGAGGCGGACACGACTAAATGACTAAACAACAACAACATACTCAAGTATATACGGTATATGACCTGGGAAAGTGATGGACTCTCCTTCATCAGAGGTTTCTGAATAGATACTGGGTGGGCATCGGTCAGAGTGTCTTTGCCTATGATTTCTGCATCGCAAAGGGCTAGACTACATGAACCTTGGTCTCCCTTCCTACATGACAGTTCTGATTCTGTGATTCAAGCCATGCTTGCACAAGACTTGAGGGAGCAGCAGGAGGCCTTGCCACATGGCCGTTTCAGTGAGCCCCTCGCCAAAGAGCGCATTCCCATGTGTGTGGAGACACAATGCCTGCTTGCACCCCCCCCAGCCCACCTGCGAGACAACTCTCTGCTGAAGCCCTTCCTCCTCTCCCGGTGGTCTTGTTGGCCATTTGGATCCCCTCCTCAGCTCAGCGAGCAGATGCAAAAGGCAGCAATGTCACCCTTGGGCAGCCTCTAATTAGATCCGGCATGCCTGAGAAATTACATCTTATGCTTCTCGTTACCGCCGCATGAGACAATCAGCGGCTCAATTTCATGCTAGAGTTGCATCGCATCAGAGGCCCGGTGCTCCGTTTGCGGGCACCTCTACTCGCGACAGAACCTCTTCCCCCCCCCCCCCACGGCAAGTGGGGGATAGGACAGAACGTTTTCCTCTCCATTAGCACATCCTCAGTCCCATTGACTGATTCGCTGCCTGCCCTGGAACAAGGGACATTCATTACCCAAGCCTGGGGTCAAATCTGGACAACCTTTGTTACATCTTGCTCAGCCAAAAAAAAAAATCTTTTGGTGCGGTAGTTGACAAAGACCAGCTCCAAACTGTACGACCCCCCCTCCCCCCCAAAAAAAGACCTAGAGTGCCCTATTTTAGAATTTGTCTGGAGGTTTAGACTTGGTGGCTCAGTCAGTAGAGCATGAGACTCTTAATCTCAGGGACTGCAATTCTAAGGTTCTAGGGTATGTACCCCATAATATGCACTCAGTGCTGGATTCAGGTGCACTTTTTGGGGTAGCTTAGTGAAATATCCTCAGAGTGGAGAGTGGATTTCATGCTCTTTATTCAGCTCATAGTGGTGAGGAGGAATGGAAGTTCCCCCAGAATGTCTGCTTTATATACATTATTTACACAATGGGCCCCACATGATTGGCTAATTCTGGGATTCTCCTGTAGGCCAATCATGTTGTAGATTCACTTCCACTTGGAGCTGGATTGGGTAGCTCCTGTGGACCAATCAGACTGCTGCATTCTGGATCCTATTGTTCTAGGACCAATCAGACTGCTGCATACTGAATCTTATTGTTCTAGGACCAATCAGGCTGCTGCATTTTGGATCCTATTCAACTCAGTACATAACACTTAGAAGCCTTTGTACACCAATATAGATAGCCTCTGTTTATCAGTATATCAGCGCACCAGTTTCCATCCCTTCTCTTCCAAAAACTGTGAAAATTTATTTCAAAAAAATTATGCACCGCCCGATTGTTAAAAGAAAAGAAAAAAACCACACACCTCAAATTGGTGTACAAAAAAAAGATAAAGCAATAAAATAATCACTAAGAAAAATAACAAGAATAATTGAAAATTTCAAATGCTACTGGGTCAAGTTCAAGGTGTTCGATTAGTATCCAAAGCCATTAATAACTTGGGACCAGTCTACCTGCGAGGTCACCTTGCCCATATGCACCCACTTGGCTGCTTCTATCGGTGGAAATACAGTGGTACCTCAGGTTACGTACTTAATTCGTTCCGGAGGTCCGTACTTAACCTGAAACTGTTCTTAACCTGAAGCACCACTTTAGCTAATGGGGCCTCCTGCTGCTGCCGTGCCGCCGGAGCACGATTTCTGTTCTCATCCTGAAGCAAAGTTCTTAACCTGAGGTACTATTTCTAATAATAATAATAATAATAATAATAATAATAATAATAATAATTTATTATTTATACCCCGCCCATCTGGCTGGGCCTCCCCAGCCACTCTGGGCGGCTTCCATAGAAACCAAAAATACAGTAAAATATCACACGTTAAAAACTTCCCTGAACAAGGCTGCCTTAAGATGTCTTCTGAATGTCAGGTAGTTGTTTATCGCTTTGACATCTGCTGGAAGGGCGTTCCACAGTGCGGGTGCCACTACCGAGAAGGCCCTCTGCCTGGTTCCCTGTAGCTTTGCTTCTTGCAATGAGGGAACCGCCAGAAGGCTCTCGGCGCTGGCCAGAAGAGGACTGGAAGAAATTCAAGGATTACTTACAAAAACATTGTAAACTATATGAGTGCTAAGAAGGATGAGAGATTTGAAAACAACAGGGCCCCATAAAGTTAGTTGAAAAGATTATGAGAAGGAGTGAATTTTATGAGAAAAATAAATTTTGAATAAATATTGTGTTAAAATTAGATATCTAAGACCTAGATAAAAAATATTCAAAGTTAGGGACAAAATATTGGAAATATGTACAATAAGAATGGAAATAAGGTGATAAGTTGCTGGCCAAAGTTTTATAAATTTGGAACGCAGGAGCGCGAGATGTGAGGAAGTCCAAAGATGAAGAAAACATGGGTACTACAAGATGTTAAATTTTATGTGTGTGTTTTTTTTGTCTATTCTTTGTTTATTCTGTCTTTTCTCTATTGTATTAACAAAACTCTTAATAAAAAATCTTTATAAAAAACAAACAAACAAAAGGCCCTCGGCGCTGGACCTATTTCTAGGTTAGCGGAGTCTGTAACCTGAAGCATATGTAACCTGAAGTGTATGTAACCCAAGGTACCACTGTACCACGATTACAGGTGTCGCATAAGAGCCATCCTGCTTTCATTAGAATCATAGAATTGTATTGCTGGAGGGGACCACAAGAGCCATTTATTCCAACCCTCTGGAATGCAGGAATCGAACTCGCTCTTTGAGTGTGGCATCTTTTCGGCAAACTGCTTTGAGATTTTTATTTTATTTTATTTTTACAAACCAGTGGTGTATAAACATTAGGAGACAAATATGCTAAATAAGCAATTTAATAATATTAAGCATGGGGGTCCTTCCTCAGCTAGATGATTTGCTTCCATACAGTCTTTTTATTCTATCCTAATACCAGCATCCCAGGGACGCGGGTGGTGCTGTGGGTTAAACCCCAGAGCCTAGGGCTTGCCAATCAGAAGGTCGGTGGTTCGAATCCCCGCCACGGGGTGAGCTCCTGTTGCTCGGTCCCTGCTCCTGCCAACCTAGCAGTTCGAAAGCACCTCAGAATGCAAGTAGATAAATAGGTACCGCTCCGGCAGGAAGGTAAATGGCGTTTCCGTGCGCTGCTCTGGTTCGCCAGAAGCATCATAGTCATGCTGGCCACATGACCCAGAAGCTGTACGACGGCTCCCTCGGCCAGTAAAGCGAGATGAGCACCGCAACCCCAGAGTCGGTCACGACTGGACCTAATGGTCAGGGGTCCCTTTACCTTTACCTTTAATACCAGCTTCCCACTCCCAAGACACAGGCAGACTTTGGTAATCTTTTGTAATATGGCGCCCTTGCAAGGCCAAAATTTGGCACCCCCAAATGGACCTTCTCAGTGATGGATCTTCTCAATTTTGCACCCCTTCGACTTGGCATGCTGTGTAGCAGAACCGCTGTCCAAGATCTAGACATTCATGAAGAAGCAGCAATGTTGGTGCAATGAAATCTCTTCTCTTTTTCTCTTCTCTCCCCCCTCATTAAAAAAAGGAAAGGGCAGGAGACTCCCAGGGAGCTAAACGTGGGGGCCCTTCTTGTTCCCTCTCCAAATCTCTTCTGGCAGTTGGAGTGTGAAGAATTGCATGTAAAGAGGCGAAATATTTAAGCAAACAGATAGCATCCAAGCCTCCCGCCTCCCCAGCTGAGTAATTGCCAGCTTGTGATGAGCATGAGAATTTGTCCATTGCCCTTGGGCCGCCGCCTCACAAGGACATCAAGCCCCGGAGTTCTACACACATGGATCCAGGGGGGCCAGGCATGGGTGTCACAGGGTGCCCCTGTGAGGGTGAGGGGGCACGCTGAGTCTGCAGGCAAGGCACCCATGGAAGAGCACCACTGCAGACCTTTGAGGAAGGAATGGTCTTTGGGAATCCAGATGTGTTAGATGTGGGAATGTTGTGAGGATATACCTCGGCTTACAGACGCTTGGGTTGCAAGATTTTGGGTTGTAGCAGAATGGGTTACTTCTGGGTTTTGGCGCTTGCGCATGCGCAGAAGCGCAAAATTGCGCTTTGTGCATGCGCAGAAGCGCCAAATCGTTACCCGCGCATGCACAGATGCGGTGCTGCGGGTTGCGAATGCTGCGGGTTGTGAATGTGCTTCCCACACAGATCACGTTCACAACCTGAGCGTCCACTGTACATATTACCCTTCCTAACTCATGCTAGTGAGTTTATTCATGCAGCAGAGTACATTCCCCCTTTTACACAGCAGGAAACTAGTTGCAGATTCGTTAGAGTCTCATAAGTTCTATTATTCCTGGTTAAGATCCCTTTGAATCCTCATAAAATAATAAAGACACAACAGTCTTCTTCATAAGTAACAAAAAGAAGTTTACTCACGATCAGAGCACAGTGTGGTTCCTGAAGGTGGGCTTTAGGCTTGAAGTTGCAAATAAATAAAAGTAGAGACATCACCTTGCCAACAAAGGTCCGTATAGTAAAAGCTATGGTTTTCCCAGTAGTGATGTATGGAAGCGAGAGCTGGACCATAAAGAAGGCAGATCGCCGAAGAATTGATTCCTTTGAATTCTGGTGCTGGAGGAGACTCTTGAGAGTCCCATGGACTGCAAGAAGAACAAACCTCTCCATTCTGAAGGAAATCAGCCCTGAGTGCTCACTGGAAGGACAGATTGTGAAGCTGAGGCTCCAGTACTTTGGCCACCTCATGAGAAGAGAAGATTCCCTGGAAAAGACCCTGATGTTGGGAAAGATGGAGGGCACAAGGAGAAGGGGACGACAGAGGACGAGATGGTTGGATAGTGTTTTCGAAGCTACAAACATGAGTCTGACCAAACTGCGGGAGGCAGTGGAAGACAGGAGTGTCTGGCATGCTCTGGTCCATAGGGTCACGAAGAGTCGGACACGACTAAACGACTAAACAACAACAACAAGAAGGAGTGGATTTACCCCATCTGGATATATCCCGGTATGGCTGGCTGAGAGCCAGCAGTGCAGTCCAGGAGGCAAAAGGCAAAAGAGTCAAAAAGAGGAAGGTGGCTTCATGACTGGACCTTTTGTAAGATCTGGAAAGGTCACACCCACCTACCTGGTCACATGCAAAAGGAAGGATGCTCCAGACCAGGTGTAACAGGAAGTTCAACTGGCTGGACCAACATTTCCCTGCATGTTCACTCTAGGCAAACAGGAAATTTTGTACTTGACTGCTCCAGAGGATTACATCCCACATTAGAGATGGACAGGTATCCCCCCCTCGGCTCTGCATACTGGGAATTCTGGGTAGTAAAGGTAAAGTAACCCCTGACCATTAGGTCCAGTCATGGCCGACTCTGGGGTTGTGGCACTCATCTTGCTTTATTGGCCGAGGGAGCTGGCGTACAGCTTCTGGGTCATGTGGCCAGCATGACTAAGCCGCTTCTGACGAACCAGAGCAGTGCACAGAAACGCCATTTACCTTCCTGCAGGAGCGGTACTGATTTATCTACTTGCACTTTGAGGTGCTTTCGAACTGCTAGGTTGGCAGGAGCAGGGACCGAGCAACGGGAGCTCACCCTGTCGCGGTGATTCGAACCGCCGACCTTCTGATCGGCAAGTCCTAGGCTCTGTGGTTTAACCCACAGCGCCACCCGCGTCCCTCTGGCACCTGGGTTCAAATCCCCACTTGACCATCATTCGCTCATCATTCATTCGTAATTTTATTTGTATGCCACTTTTCCACTCAAAAAAATCAGGCCAAAGCGGCTTACATGCAAGAACGCATTTCAAAACCAAAGAGTGCAAAAACGTTTCCCTAACATTTCAGTACTATAAATGTAACAAGATCAGAGATTGCCATCCGTCATGGGTGTTTTAGTTGAGATTCCTGCATTGCAAGGGGGTTGGACTAGATGACCCTCCAGGGTCCATTCCAACTCTTCAATTCAGTGAGTGTGTTATCAAAATCCAACAGCAAAACTAAGTTGGGAGCTTGGCAGTTTCACCTTGGTCCTGGAAAAATCAATCCGATGACGTTGCTCGCTCATCATGAAGCTCCCTGGGTGACCTTGGGCCAGTCGCTGTCTCTTGGCCTAACCTACCTCACAGGGCTATTGTGAGGATTACATGAGGACTGAGACTTGGAAGATGAGGGTTCAAATCCCCACCAGGCCATCATGACACCCACTGGGTGACCTTGAGGCATTCACTGCCTCTCAGCCTGACCTCCCTCCTAGGGTTGTCATGGGGATTAAAGGAGGAGGGGGCGAAAGAACTATGTATGCCCCTTCAAGCTCCTTGGAGAGAAAGAAGTGGGATAAAAATGTAATAAATAAATAATAATAATACATAGTAAATCGTGATTGAAGGCTACCCGTCCTCTGCTGCTTCCACCTCTCTCAACTGGGCGTTCTGGTATAACTGCCTTCCCCCTGTCGCCCAGGTCAAATTGCACTCCATCAATTCAGAGATGGTTTTTATATGTACAGCAGCATCTCATAAACAAGGTAATTTGCTTGTTCTCTGTGGCTTGAGGAGCTCCTGAAGGAAATCCATCTTGTGGAATTTAATGAGGTCTTTTTTTTGCAGCTGAAGTTATCTCTCTCAAGTTCATGAAGGGAAAGAGACGTGCGTCTTTGATGGTTTCATGCCAAAGGATGCTGCTCTGATCCCTGATTCCTCAACTAGCTCCTGGTTTTGAAACATTAGTGGCTCTTTGGTCCTTTCTTGCTCATCCCCGAGAGGAGCCTCTTCAAAGCTCACTCGTTCTTCCCAGGCTCAAGAGATTTCAACCAGAGGGGTTGAAATTTGACATCTATTTAGGCCCCATTTCCCAGAAAGAATCTCTCATTCAGGGATCAAAAGAGGTGCCGGGGTGCAGATTTGAGGGACCCATGGACTATGTACTCATTTTAAAGAGTGGGGCCATTCTACCAAGTTGTAATTACCTTGGGGTTCAAAACAGCAGGTTCAAAACAGCAAAAGGTTGGACATTATCATTGAACTTGTTGTTCCAAAAGATTATAAAATATACCCCCCTCCACAAACCTGTTAGGCTGGCTTATATGTATTGTTTTGTAATAAATTAGCTTAATCAATCCAAATTTTCTTCAGTCCATTCAGATATAGCAGGAGATTTGATTCCCCCACCTCCTAATTATTTGATATTGCAATCTTAGCAGATGTTATAAGTTTGAACACTATTTCTTGATTATTTTGTGGAATTGCAGCTTTTAGATAACCAAGCAGAACTATTTAAGGTTCCAAGGGGTATATTGTATCCTAACATGCCAAAGACATTAGCATGAACAGATTTCCATAATATCTCCAGTTGAGAACAATTCCAAAAGATGTTTATGTAATCTATTTTTATTCAATCCACCTCTCCAGCATTTATCCAATCCTGATTTATATAGGATAGGACAAGTTGGGGTCTTATTTCTTTTCAACCTTTTGCAAATTCACAGGGTCTTACTTCTAGATAAGTGGGTATAGGATTGCAGACGTAGAAAATTAACTTTATTTATTCCCAGACTTTTGAGGCCACTCCCCTTGGATCCATAAACTCATCCCCAGTGCCCCCCATCTTACCTTATAAAAAGGGTTATTCGGGAGAGTGGTTTGCATGACCCACTAAGGCAGATCATAGAACACAATAAAATGCAAAACAGCAACAATTAATTGCACATGTGTTCAAAATCCAATTCAAACTCCTTTATTGGATTAATTTGACAAATTTGACCCAGTGATACCAGCTTTTCAAAGTCTGATAGTCATTGACACCTTTAGCACACACCCCCCTTGTCGTCCCCTTGCCTCTTAGCACCCACCCCCTGGAATCCCACTGCCCCCCCCCAGGAGCAGTACCCCCACACACACTTGGGAACCATTGCACTAGCGTGTTGTGGTCAAACACGCTCCAGCACATCTCAGGTTTCTTATTGTACATTTGTTTGGCTCACACCTGGCCTGGCTGCTTAACTGGTAGAGCAGCGATCCATTTGGAAGTTCATAAGGTCATCTGGCCATCTCCTATAGCCGGGCCCTCGAAGAGGCATCAGGAATGGAAGTCCCCTTCTATGGCCTATTTATCGATGTGAACTGTCCATACATACAAGCAGAAGCAGATATTGTAATATCCAGTGGATTGAGATTCACCAGAATCTCCTTCCTTGTTGCAGAGAGACTTGAACTCAGGACTGTCAGTATGCGAATCAGATGTGATAATAGTGGGTAGGGGTACATGGTGTGTGTGTGTGTGTGTGTGTGTGTGTGTGTGTAGAACAGTGGCTGGTCTAAGGCCTGTTCATGAGTTCATGGCTTTGACCCAAGCTATTTGAGGGACTATATCCTCCCATCATATCTTCCTGGGTTCTGAAATCTTGAGGGAAGACCCTTCTCTCAGTCCTGCCTCCATCACAGGCCTGCTTGGTGGGGATGCAGGATAGGGCCTTCTCGGTGGTTGCTCCCAGGCTTTGTAACTCCCTCCCTAGAGAAGTTATCCTGGCTCCCTCCTTGTTGTCCTTCTGACAGCAAGTGAAGATGGTATTACCCCTACAGGCCTTTGGGAAATGTCTGTTGTTGTTTTTTTAATGGAAAGGGCTTTTAAGGAGTGCTGTCCTGCTTTTATTGTTTTTCATCATCTGCATTTTAATAGATCTGTTCTTTAGACGGTTTTAATTCTATTGGAGTTTAATTACTTTTAAACATTTGTAGCTTTTTGCATTTTATCTGTGTTGCTTTGATTGGGGTATGCAGTCCTGAGTCTTGGGCAGGGTAATGGGAGGGATATAAAGAAACAACAACAACAACAACAACAACAACAACAACAACAACAACAGTGCACTCCTATCAGATGTAAAGGAAATAAACAACTACCTGACGTTTAGAACACAACTGAAGGCAGCACTGTTTAGCGAAGTTTTTAATGTTTGATGTTTTGTCATGTTTTTAATATTCTGTTGGAAGCCGCCCAGAGTGGCAGGGGAGGCGTGGCCAGATGGGCGGGGTAAATGTATTATTATTATTATTATTATTATTATTATTATTATTATTATTATTTTGATGCAGAGCCTCCTGCAGTCACTGCCTAAGGTAAAGGTAAAGGGACCCCTGACCATTAGGTCCAGTTGTGGCCGACTCTGGGGTTGCGGCGCTGATCTTGCTTTATTGGCCGAGGGAGCTGACGTACAGCTTCCGGGTCATGTGGCCAGCATGACTAAGCCGCTTCTGGCGAACCAGAGCAGCGCACGGAAACGCCATTTACCTTCCCGCTGGAGCAGTACCTATTTATCTACTTGCACTTTGACGTGCTTTCAAACTGCTAGGTTGGCAGCCTAGGTTTTTACTAATCTCCCCAGGAGAGCTGTATTGGTTTGCATGCTGACAATGACACTTGCCAATATCCTCGCTCGAAACCAAGAGGTCTGGCTCCTTGGCTTGGAAGGAGAGAAGCAGCTCTTTCAGGAAAAGCTCCAGTGCCCTGGGGTGGCTGCCGCTCTGTTGAACTGACCCTCCTTTCTTTTCCTCTCTCTCTCCCCCCTCCTCCTTTCTCCCTGCAGAAGTCGCTGACCACAGACATGATCCCCGAACAGAAGACGTTTGTGGACACAAATGGATCTGGCATCCGGCCTGCTGTCCCAGGGACCCTCTTTGCTCTCCCTCTCCTCCTTTTGATAGTGGCATTATAGAAGAAAAGAGGGATGAGTGCTCTGAGGGGGTGGGGGAAGGCGCAGCCCAAACTTTTGCGCATGCAGAGATGGACAAAGACACCTTGAAAACGTTTCCTTCGGCCTTTTGGCCTTCTGGAGTCTCTGCTTTCGAAAAGGCACGGCGGCAAGTTTTGCAGGAGTTTTGACAGGACAATTTCCCCCAGGAAATCTGTGCTGAGGGAGCACTTAAGCGCCGGGAATTCTGCATACTCAAAAGGAGGGGTTTTTTCCGCTTTGTGTTTCTTTTTGGTTTGAAGTGTCTAGAGCAAGAGTCCAAGAGTCTCCCATTGTGTCCAAATACATCCATGTTCAAAAGGGGTTGCAAATGGCGTTTCAAAGGAGCACACCTGCTTTTGCAAGCAGTTGGAGAATCTCGAGGAGGCCGACTCTGGATGGAGAGACTGAGCCAGTTGTGGCTTATGCGCCTTAGTTTGCCAAACTGCTTTGCAGGGCAAGAGACAGCTATGTCCCTTTCCCCCTGTCCCCCCAGTCTCCATACCATTCCTTTTTGCTGCTTGGAAAAAAACAAACCACACAACTGTCTCCTTCCTCCCCTCAGCCAAGCTTGGCTTCCGTCACCCACAGAAGTGTCTTAACTTTCTCCTCTTGAAGCAGAAGGTGGAGAAGATGTTTGTGCAGCTGGCGGGGGGCAGGGAGCTCCCTCCAGGAGTGCAAGGAGCACTGTGAGATGAGCGGCAACACCCCATGATTTTCTAGGCCTTCAGGACAGTCTTCCTGATAGCAAACCCAGTCAAGTCTCGTGGTGGAACAAGAAGCGTATCGGACAGGTCCAGAGGAGATACCCCGTTCTGCTGTTTCTTCTGATTCCCTTCCTCTCTCTTTTCTAGGATTTTTGCTGTCCAAGAGGTGAAACTTCTCCTCTTCTCAAGGTTGCCCCAATGTCACTTTGGGTTCCTGGTGGATGGAAGCAGCCATAGCTGGCAACCAGCATTCATTACTCTCCTTTGATCCTAGGCATATCTAGCATATGTATATC
Source organism: Podarcis cretensis (assembly GCF_951804945.1). Taxonomy (NCBI): domain Eukaryota; kingdom Metazoa; phylum Chordata; class Lepidosauria; order Squamata; family Lacertidae; genus Podarcis; species Podarcis cretensis. The sequence goes on along the minus strand of NC_137177.1, from coordinate 87,345,546 downwards.
AAGAGAGACCGGCTTCTTTATATACCGTATTTTTTGCTCTATAAGACTCGCCTTTTCCCTCCTAAAAAGTAAGGGGAAATGTGTGTGCGTCTTACGGAGCGAATGCAGGCTGCACAGCTATCCCAGAAGCCAGAACAGCAAGAGGGATTGCTGCTTTCACTGCGCAGCGATCCCTCTTGCTGTTCTGGCTTCTGAGATTCAGAATATTTTTTTTCCTTGTTTTCCTCCTCCAAAAACTAGATGCGTCTTGTGGTCTGGTGCGTCTTATAGAGCGAAAAATACGGTACATATGGATATACGTAACCAAACACATAACCTGGATAGGGTTCCTTTAGCTTTCCTCTCTTCTTTTTTAAGGATCAAAACTACAACAAAAATGTATTATTGTAAAGTTTTTGTTTTTTTTAATTATTATTTAACCAATGTCTACAACAGGGAACAAAATATCTCTGCCCTCCGTGTTCAAGATGACCTCCTCCAGAGCCCTGGGGCTGGTGGAGGCGTTGGCAAGAGGAGAGCGGTTGGGAGTGCTTAACCAATATCTAAAATAAACATACCAAGAAGCAAAGTGTGTGCTGTTTGAGTCACTGGCCGTCCACCCCAATCCTACTTCCCCATCCTGCTTGAGAAAGGTGAGGGTAAAGCTCAGAGCACCTGCCTCAACTTGCCTTTCTGTAGGTGAATACAGCTGGAAATGGTCAGACCACCATATTTCTGGTCTGTGCCTATTTCATTTATATATTTTTAAAAACTATATGCTTAAAAGGTAAAGGGACCTTTACATGTACTTGAGAGCAGTTGACCACAAACTTGACATGAGCCAACAGTGTGACGCGGCAGCTAAAAAAGCCAATGCAATTCTGGGCTGCATCAATAGGAGTATAGCATCTAGATCAAGGGAAGTAATAGTGCCACTGTATTCTGCTCTGGTCAGACCTCACCTGGAGTACTGTGTCCAGTTCTGGGCACCACAGTTCAAGAAGGACACTGACAAACTGAAACGTGTCCAGAGGAGGGCAACCAAAATGGTGAAAGGCCTGGAAACGATGCCTTATGAGGAACAGCTAAGGGAGCTGGGCATGTTTAGCCTGGAGAAGAGGAGGTTAAGGGGTGATATGATAGCCATGTTCAAATATATAAAAGGATGTCACATAGAGGAGGGAGAAAGGTTGTTTTCTGCTGCTCCAGAGAAGCGGACACGGAGCAATGGTTCCAAACTACAAGAAAGAAGATTCCACCTAAACATTAGGAAGAACTTCCTGACAGTAAGAGCTGTTTGACAGTGGAATTTGCTGCCAAGGAGGGTCGTGGAGTCTCCTTGTTTGGAGGTCTTTAAGCAGAGGCTTGACAACCATATGTCAGGAGTGCTCTGATGGTGTTTCCTGCTTGGCAGGGGGTTGGACTCGATGGCCCTTGTATTTTTTTTTTTTTTAATAAAATTTTTATTGAGTTTTCACATTTTATAAACACACACACACAGACAAAGACAACACATATAAAGTTTCATATCCTTACTTTCCTAACCCCAGTTCTTGACCTCCCCCCACCCCCCCTTCATACATCCTAATTCAATTAAATTAGCTCAGCAAGTTCATATCTCTCATCCTTTACATATTATTATTATATATATATATTTTTAAAGAAATGCTTAATTCTTATTACTTGGCCAAATTTTACTTATCCAGTTTTCTTATAAATATTAAATCCTTTTCTAAGGTCGACTCGAATTCCTTCCACGAATTTCCCTTTTATCTTAAAAATAGGTCATAATAATCAAACACAAAGGTCATAGACATATTTTTACAAATTCTTTTCCCCCCCCGCCCCGGTTTCTGTCCCTTCCCAATGTCCCCATGTCCACAAAAACAGTCTTTAGCCTGGATTCCTCACATCTGAGGCCTTTAAATCTCTGTCAGTTTCTCTCTGCCAATTTTGTTGGTAGCCCTCTTTGTTGGTCCTCGGGTCTCGAAGGAGTTCTAGCTCAGTCTCATCAGATTTTCTTCCATCCAAAGTACTTGGTACCAGCTGCTGCGAAAGGTCAGCTAGTCCATACTCAAAGAGGAAGCCCCAATCATATTTCTTATTTCTTTTAAATTCAAATGTTCCAAGTGTTCCAGGGGCTTCCTCCCTCCTCTTTCGCATCTTTCGCAAATTTGTAATCCAAAGGTCTTCTTCTTTGTGTTCTGACAATGTAGGCTTCTGGTTCGTACTCTCCATCTGTACTGGCCCTTGTTCCCTCTCCTCCTGTTCCGAAGTTATCTCTTCTAAATCAGCTGCAGATTTTTCCCCGGTCAAGTCCATTGTGCATTCAGCAGAGTCACTTATTTTAGAGTTCAAGGTTGTAAGTTGTTTACTCATAGCCGTAGTCTGCTCCTGCAACTTTCCCACAAGAAAAAACATTCTTTCTATCTCTGCCTGTAATTTTCCATCTGCAGCCATTGTAGTGTTTCAATGTTTCCCCTAGGGGGATTCTGGTTACTTAATAGTCTTTTCCCAACAGTCCGTTACTTTGTTATTTCAGTACTTTGTTCCCAACCACTTTAATTCAAATATAACAAATTTAGTCCAGAAAGGTGTTAGATAATAAGATTTTTAACTTTCACTGCCGTTTGAGAGCTCCTTTGACAGCTGTCAAACTCCTTGTTCCTTTTTCTCCAGCTCAAATACAGGACACTCCCGGGTCTGGGGGGGGGGGGGGGGTTAAAACAAAAGCTTCTAAAATTCCACTCTTACTCTCCAGCACAAATCTTCTTCTGTCAAATTCATGAAAATATTATCTTTTAAGAAACACCAAAAAGAAAAAACTCTCCACCTTAGTTCTCCGATCCTTGCTTTAAATCTTCTGTAAGCAGGGGGGTGCGGACTTCCCTTTAGCACATCCCCCGATCGTACCGAATTCAAGGGTAGAAATTTTAAAGTCCAAATTCCATTCTACTCACGGTTTAATTAAAGTCCGAATTTCAGGGAAGAAAGTCAGCGGTCTCCGGCCATGGCTCGCGGCTTCGCTCCACTGCAGTAGCGGTCTACTCACAGCACCACGCCACTCCCCGTACCCTCTCCGCAGCCTTTAAAAAGGCTCTTCGTGGGTCGGGGGGGCGCTTTAGGTGCCTGTCGAGTCACCAAGTCCGCAGGCTTCAGCGCCTGCGGTTTCTGAGGGTCCCCGCGTCGCCGTCGCGGTAGAACCCTTCTCCAGCGGAGCCGATTCCCTCCGGAGCTCGGAGGGAATCCGCCATTAACCAGATCGCGCTAACCCGGAAGTCCCTCGATGGCCCTTGTAGTCTCTTCCAACTCTATGATTCTATGATTCTATGATCCCTGAACATTAGGTCTAGTTGTGGACGACTCTGGGCTTGCGGCGCTCATCTTGCTTTATTGACCGAGGGAGCCGGTGCACAGCTTCCAGGTCATGTGGCCAGCGAACCAGAGCAGCGCTTGGAAACACCGGTTACCTTCCCGCTGCAGCGGTACCTATTTATCTACTTTGATGTGCTTTTGAACTGCTAGGTTGGCAGGAGCAGGGACCGAGCAACGGGAGCTCACCCCATTGCGGGGATTCGAACCGCCGACCTTCTGATCGGCAAGTCCTGGGCTCTGTGGTTTAACCCACAGTACCACCCGCGTCCCATGTGCTTAACCTAGTAAAAAAAAAAAATCTCTAAATGGTTAACATAAAAAAAATTCAATCATTTAATAGACCAAGCCTTCGATGAACAGTTGAGGGAGTTGGAGGGTGTTTAGCCTTGAGAGAAGACAGGTTGAAGATAGCTTCAGAAAGTAGAAGATACCTACCCATCTTCTCCTCTCAAGGCTAAACATCCTCCAACTGTTCACATGGAAGGTAGAGCAAACTTGTTTTCTGCTGCTCCAAAGAGGAGGAGCTGAAGCAATGGATTCAAATGGTAAGACAGGAGATTCTGACTAAACATTCGGAAGAACTTTCTGACGGTGAGAGGTATTTGCCAGTGGAACGGACTCCCTCAGAAGATGGTGGACTCTACTTCATTGGAGGCTTTGAACTCGTGTTTCCCAGCTCTTTTTGGACCACAATTCCCATCATCCCTGACCACTGGGATGATGGGAGTTGTAGTCCAAGAACAGTTGGAGACCCAAGTTTGGGAAACACTGTTTTAAACTGAGGTTGGATGGCCTGTTGTCTGGGATTTTTCGGCCGTGATTCCTGCATTCCTGCAAACCAGCTTTGACCTGATTTGGAATCATAGAATCTCAGTTGGAAGGGGCCCTGAGGGTAATATCACCCAACCCTCTGCAATGCAGGAATACACATAAGCCATTTCAAGGCACCTATGCCCCCTCTCCAATCGCTTGTGTGTACAGGTAGTTGGCAATGTGGAAACATCCCTGACCTTAATGACACACACATGACATTTGAAACAAAGTGGGTGAAGGGCAACCTTGCTGTGTTTTAAGATGGACATGAGTAAAAAGGTAAAGGGACCCCTGACCATTAGGTCCAGTCGCGGATGACTCTGGGGTTGCGGCGCTCATCTCGCTTTACTGGCCGAGGGAGCCGGCATACAGCTTCCGAGTCATGTGGCCAGCATGACTAAGCCACTTCTGGCAAACCAGAGCAGCGCACGGAAACGCCGTTTACCTTCCCACCGGAGTGGTACCTATTTATCTACTTGCACTTAGTGCTTTTGAACTGCTAGGTTGGCAGGAGCAGGGACCAAACAACGGGAGCTTACCCCGTCGCGGGGATTCGAACCACTGACCTTCTGATCAGCAAGCCCTAGGCTCTATGGTTTAACCCACAGCGCCACCTGCATCCCTCACTTCCAGCCATACCTGGAGACATTACTGGATGCTGAACTACCATGATGGTTATGCTCTGCCTTCACAGCTGGAAGCAGCAATGCTTCTGGATACCAGTTGCTGGAAACCCCAGGAGAGGAGAGATCACTTGTTTTTTGGGTACAGCTTGCTGGTTTCCCTCTGGGGCAACTGGTTGGCTGCTGTGAGACCAGAATGCTGGACTAGATGGGCCACTGGCCTGATCCAGCAGCCTCCTTTCATGTTTTTGTGGCTGCAGGGCTCAAATGTGGCCAGGGGGGAGAGATGGTGGGTCTGAATGGCCTCATTTGCTAAGAGGCAAACGGCCCCTTGTTCAGGTGACTGATTGGAAACCAGCTCGGTGGAAGAACCAGAGCTCTTCTCAGAAATACCTAGGCCCATTATATATGCTCTCAACAGCCGCCTCTCCAAATGGGGAAGAAAATAGATACAATCTCCGGAGGGCAATGAAATTGAAAGATTCTGATGTGCCTCGCAAGCAAACAGAACTCCACGAAATTGCCTATTGCCGCTGCCTTTATGATAATTGCCTTCCACCTGTTCTACCTGCAGGTGGAGATTGGGGGGAAGGGGTGGGGAGCAGGAGGGAACACATCTTTGCAAGGTATTCCAAGGCAAAAGGAAATCGCTTCTGGGCTGAAGGGAGCCAGGCCAGAAGACACAGTGATGGCCGTGGCTTGAAATTGCCCGTCAGCTGCAAGACTGCCTTCGGTGGAGGGAAGTCATTTGCTGGGGTTCTGCGCCTCCCGCCTCCTGCTGTTTTTGTTGTTGTTTTTTGTCCTTGGGGAATTAAAGGTAAAGGGTAAAGGGACCCCTGACCATTAGGTCCAGTCGTGGCCAACTGTGGGGTTGCGGCGCTCATCTCGCTTTATTGGCCGAGGGAGCCGGTGTACAGCTTCCGGGTCATGTGGCCAGCATAACTAAGCCGCTTCTGGCGAACCAGAGCAGCACACGGAAATGCCGTTTACCTTCCCGCCGGAGCGGTACCTATTTATCTACTTGACTTTGATGTGCTTTCGAACTGCTAGGTTGGCAGGGGCAGGGACTGAGCAACGGGAGCTCACCCCGTCACGGGGATTCGAACCGCCGACCTCCTGATCAGCAAGTCCTAGGCTCTGTGGTTTAACCCACAGCACCACCCGCGTCCCAAATTACAGTGGTGACAAAATAAGAAGGGCACATCTATCCAGAGACTGCACAATTGCCTTTTAATATGAGCCATAGCTCATTAGTGACACAAGGAGCTTGACAAGCTCGATTGGTTAGAGCATGATGCTGGGGACACCAAGTTGCAGGTTCGATTCCTGTACGGAACAGCTGCATATTCCTGCATTGCAAAGGGTTGGACTAGATGATCCTGAGGGTCCCTCCCAACTCTACAATTCTGTGATTCTGGCTCACACCATTGGTTCATCTATTGCATGGGTAGGAAAACTGAGGCCCGGGGTCTGGATCTGGCCCAATCGCCTTCTCAATCTGGCCCGCGGACTGTCCGGGAATCAACGTGTTTTTACATGAGTAGAATGTGTCCTTTTATTTGAAATGCATCTCTGGGTTATTTGTGGGGCACAGGAATTCGTTCATTTATATTTATTTTTTCAAAATATAGTCTGGGCCCCCACAAGGTGTGAGGGACAGTGGACACGCCCCCTGCTGAAAAAGTTTGCTAACCCCATATCTATTGTCTACACCAGGGGTCAGCAACCTTTTTCAGCTGTGGGCCGGTTCACCGTCCCTCAGACAATGTGGTGGGCTGGACTAAATTTTGGGGCGGAAAATGAACGAATTCCTATGCCCCACAAATAACCCAGAGATGCATTTTAAATAAAAGCACACATTCTACTCATGTAAAAACATGCTGATTCCCGGACCGTTCGTGGCCGGATTGAGAAGGCAATTTGGCCGCATCTGGCCCCCGGGCCTTAGGTTGCCTACCCCTGGTCTACACTGACCACCAGCAGCAACCTGGGGTTTCAGGCAGGAGTCCCTTCCAGCCCTGGAGGTGTCACTAGGGAGTGAACCTAGCCAATCTGATTTCAAGGCAGATGCTCTAACCACTGAGCCACAGTTCTGTACTATGCCAGTTGGTTACTGAAGTGGACACGGAAGCCTTGCAGAAGGGCAAGGGCCACAGGACTGGCCAGACAAAGCAGCTCGTCTCTTTCTTTCAGGGGTGAGACATGGACTTGCTCACAAAGAGTAAAATGTGCCACTTTTACATTTATTTATTTATTTATTTATTTATTTATTTATTTATTTATGGGGGGAAATGCATACCGCTGTGTCATAAAAAATACTGAAGTGCTTTACAGCCATAAAAAACTATTTTAAAAGTTTAAAACAGACCTCCATTAACCATTATGGAAGAATGCATTCTTCATTGCCTGCAGGCATTTAAAAATTGGCAGAGAAAGTGACTGCTAAATCTCCAGATTCAGGTTGGTCTGAAGCAGTCAAAATATCTGATGCAGTCCAGTAGCACCTTCGAGACCAGCTAAGTATCTGAAGAAGTGGGCATGCACACAAAAGCTTATACCAAGAACAAACTTAGTTGGTCTCTAAGGTGCTACTGGACAATTTTTTTTATTTGCTAAATCTCCAGTAGCAGAGAGTTCCACAGGACTGGGCCAATGGCAGTAAACGGCACTGTTTCTCGATGCTGTCAGATGAACGTCAGAACTTGGGGAATGAGCAATGATGCTCTTGCAGTTGATCTCAGTGACCAAGCTGGGATGGAAGGGTTCAGGAGGTCCCTGAGGTCCCCTGGACCTAAGTTGTTCAGCACTTTGTGAATTAATGCAAAGATCTTGAACCTGGCTCAGGAGTATAGTGGTACCTTGGGTTACATACGCTTCAGGTTACATACGCTTCAGGTTACATACGCTTCAGGTTACATACGCTTCAGGTTACAGACTCCGTTAACTCAGAAATAGTACCTCGGGTTAAGAACTTTGCTTCAGGATGAGAACAGAAATTGTGCTCCGGCGGCAGCGGGAGACCCCATTAGCTAAAGTGGTGCCTCAGGTTAAGAACAGTTTCAGGTTAAGAACAGACCCCCAGAACAAATTAAGTACTTAACCCGAAATCTAAACTGATCCACCAACAAGAACAATAATCAGTGAAGAATTTTCAAAGAGAATAGTTCATTTATTTCTTTTTAGATGCCCCCTGCCCATGCCTGTCTGATGCTAGAGAGAGAGGGAGCCATGTTAGAATCATAGAATCATAGAATCATAGAGTTGGAAGAGACCACAAGGGCCATCGAGTCCAACCCCCTGCCAAGCAGGAAACACCATCAGAGCACTCCTGACATATGGTTGTCAGGCCTCTGCTTAAAGACCTCCAAAGAAGGAGACTCCACCACACTCCTTGGCAGCAAATTCCACTGTCGAACAGCTCTTATTGTCAGGAAGTTCTTCCTAATGTTTAGGTGGAATCTTCTTTCTTGTAGTTTGGATCCATTGCTCTGTGTCCGCTTCTCTGGAGCAGCAGAACTCCATGTGTGTTTATATGTAAATAAAGTAGATTAGCCAAAATGCTGAGTTGCTGAGGTCTGTCACGCATCATACGCAAACTCTGCAGATCCCTAAGTGTGCCGATGTCTGTTGGCATCGGTCGCTGTGATGTTCGAGCAGAAGAAAGTTTATGAAGCTCCCGAACGATCGACCAGGAGGGAGAGAACATGCCAGTCGGGCATGTGTCTCTGCCAGGGTCCTACTCGAGTGTAGGCTGAACTCCCAACAGCCATATCAGGGGGCGCTTCTTGAGATAGTGCCTCTTCTATCTACGATGGTGCCAATCTTCTTATAAAACAGGACTTCCTATAAACAGCAATGCAAAAGTATTTTGAACGCTGCTGCTTGATTTAGCAGGGGAGCTCTTTTTAAGAGAGAAATGCGACCGATCAATTGACTAAATGGTGCGGCCGCACATTTCCCAAGCTCTGCAGTGCTCCTGCGGGAGAATGCTGGCGAAGTGTGGGCTCTGCTTTCTCTCCCCCCCAACCCCCGCATTCTGAATTCAGGAAGTCTATAGGCTGAATTGCAGTCACGACGACAGCTAATAAAGCATGATGGTGGAGGGGGGAGATTGCTGACCACGGTTCGACAAGATGACCCCTAAGACCCTTTCTGCAGCAATGATTCCTGAAGCTGCTGGAAGCTCCTCAATGAGCAGGCCTTTGTTAAGAGGCGTGGTATAAATACTCCAAATACAGACTTACATCTAGATGCAGTCTGTGATCACTTTGCATTGGCAGCCATGGGGAATTGGGAGTTGCCGGCTCTGAAAAAGAAAAGTTAAAATCTAAAAGATGTGCTTAAAGGTAAAGGGACCCCTGACCGTTAGGTCCAGTCGTGGATGACTCTGGGGTTGCAGCGCTCATCTCGCTTTACTGGCCGAGGGAGCCGGCATATAGCTTCCGGGTCATGTGGCCAGCATGACTAAGCCGCTTCTGGGGAACCAGAGCAGTGCACGGAAACGCCGTTTACCTTCCCGCCGGAGCAGTACCTATTTATCTACTTGCACTGGTGTGCTTCCAAACTGCTAGGTTGGCAGGAGCTGGGACCGAGCAACGGGAGCTCACCCCGTTGTGGGGATTCAAACCACCGACGTTCTGATTGGCAAGTCCTAGGCTCTGTGGTTTAACCCACAGCGCCATCCGTGTGCTTAACCTCCAAGAATAAGAACATAAAGAAAGCCTGCTGGATCAGGCCAATGGCCCATCTAGTCCAGTATCCTGTTCTCTTAGTGGCTAATGTGATGTCCTAATGGGAAGCCTGCAAGCGGGATCCAAGCACAATAGCAACATTCTTCTGTACTTTCCAGCAACTGGTATTCAGAAGCATTGGTGCCTCCAACTGTTGAGGCAGAGCATAGCTGTTGTGGCTAATAATAATAATAATAATAATAATAATAATAATTTATTTATACCCCGCCCTTCCTGGTTCAAAAACTGGGCTCAGGGCGGCTAACAACAAATTTAAAGCACTTAATTGATGCAACAAAAAACAGCATAAAAGATAGTATAAAACATGAATAACGATAATTTCAGAATTCAAAAATCAATTTAGTGTGGTGGGGGGGGGGGGACCATCCAATAAACATTAGATGATCACCAGGGCTAGCTGGCTAAATTAGTCCTATTTCGGCCAGCAAGGAGACCAGGGGAGAATTCTTATGTCTCCTGTCCCGTCACAGATAAGGAAGGCACACATATGACAGTTAACTCTTTCTTCGCAAGAGAAACACACACGTAAACATGCTTCTAGCCTCTTAGCAGCTGTCCACTGGTCTGGGCCCCATGAGGCAGTTATGGCAATAGGAAGCAAGCACACACATGCACACACCAGTGTTCTGGTTTATATGCCCTCTCCTGGTGGGTTGCACATACAGAATCTGAGATTTCTCTTGCACGGCAGTCACCGCAGCTCTTGCTGCCTCGTGGCCCTCCAGAATCTAGGAGACAGCAGGGCAGGAGAAGGTGCGGAGACTGCAGACCCATCTGTTGGCTGAACAGCCTCGCCTTCTGGCGCCACATCTGGCATGGCTTTCTCCACGCAGACTGCCCCGACTCTCCCACTTCCACCGGCTCCTTACGGGCAGCACCAAGCCCCATCAATCACTTGGCCCTTCTCCTGGGTCACTCTTCTGGTCCCCTGCCTCCATCCCACACTCTTTGGAGTCCTGCCTGCCCTTGACATCATGTTCCTGTCCCCCCCCCCTAGACTTAACCATGTCTCCTCTATGAATTCGTCCAATCCCCTTTTAAAGCCATCCAGGTTTGTGGCCATCACTGCCTCCTGTGGGTGGGAGTTCCATAGTTTAACGATGTGCTGCAGGAAGAAGGACTTCCTTTTGTTGTTGCTGTTTAGTTGTTTAGCTGTGTCCGACTCTTCGTGACCCCATGGACCAGAGCATGCCAGGCACTCCTGTCTTCCACTGCCTCCCAACTTTGGTCAAACTCATGTTGGTAGCTTCAAGAACACTGTCCAACCATCTCGTCCTCCATCGTCCCCTTCTCCTTGTGCCCTCCATCTTTCCCAACATCAGGGTCTTTTCCAGGGAGTCTTCTCTTCTCATGAGGTGGCCAAAGTATTGGAGCCTCAGCTTCACAATCTGTCCTTCCAGTGAGCACTCAGGGCTGATTTCCTTCAGAATGGATCGGTTTGATCTTCTTGCAGTCCATGGGACTCTCAACAGTCGCCTCCAGCACCAGAATTCAAAAGCATCAATTCTTCGGCGATCAGCCTTCTTTATGGTCCAGCTCTCATTTCCATACATCATGACTGGGAAAGCCATAGCTTTAACTATACAGGACTTTTATCTATCTTAAATCTTTCAACATCCAGCTTCAATGGATGTCCACAAGTTCTAATATTAGGAGGGGCGGGGGGCAAAATTTCTCCATCCACTCTCTGCATGCCAGGCATAATTTTATAAACTTCTATCATAGCATAATGTTATAAACTTCTACTTGCCTTTTCACTAAACTGAAAAGTCCCAAATGCAGTATCCTTCCCTAATAAGGGAGTAAGTCTATCCCAATGTCCAGGTCTTGGACCAGATATAACCTTTCTCCTTTATTTCCCCTTGCATTGCATTGAGCTAAGAATGTTGTGGCCGTCAGGTCTTGTTCCAGCTGAGCCCCGTGTGTTGACACGGTTTGTTCCCTGCCTTCTCCCCACTCAGCGATGTATATGGCGAGGCACACGAGAGGGTGAACTTAGAAGGAGCAGTGCATTCGCCTCCCTATTACTGAAATAAATCAAATTTCCTTCAGCTTAGCAAGGATGGCAAGCAGGCAAAATAAAAGCCGCACTAATTGTCTGGCTGGCATTCCGCTCACATGTTTGTGCAAAGGGAATTACTCGCCTGCTGGAGTGTCGGGGAGAAAAACCTCCTCAGCCGGCACTCAAATATGTTAGAGACTCATAAACCAAGCTGGTTGCTCAAAATGAAAAGGGTGGTGGTGGTTTGCAAAGGACTTGACGTGGGTCATGTTCACCTGCAGTGTTGTTGTTGTTGTTTTACTAGCATGTGATTTCATGGATGTGGCTCCACAATCATCTGAGCGAGGGCAGGCAGCCCTGTGGCTATTGTCAACCAGTTTTGTTGTTGTTTAGTCGTTTAGTTGTGTCTGACTCTTTGTGACTCCATGGACCAGAGCACGCCAGGCACTTCTGTCTTCCACTGCTTCCGCAGTTTGGTCAAACTCATGCTGGTAGCTTCGAGAACACTGTCCAACCATCTCGTCCTCTGTCATCCCCTTCTCCTTGCGCCCTCCATCTTTCCCAACATCAGGGTCTTTTCCAGGGAGTCTTCTCTTCTCATGAGGTGGCCAAAGTCTTGGAGCCTCAGCTTCATGATCAGTCCTTCCAGTGAGCACTCAGGGCTGATTTCCTTTGGAATGGAGAGGTTTGATCTTCTTGCAGTCCATGGGGCTCTCAAGAGTCTCCTCCAGCACCAGAATTCAAAAGCATCAATTCTTCAGTGATCAACCAGTTAGCTGAACACAAAGGGGCAGGACCGGACATGGATGACCCAGGCATCTTCTTGCAAAGGGCAGCCTTGCCAGCCTCCTTTGTGTAGGGCACAGAGTTGCTACAGAGATGGAGGGAAATGGGACTGCACCTATGGATTCACTTGACAAGAAGGGAGAACCCAACCCAACCAAACCAAACCAAGTTCTTAGGAATAACTTTCTGGTGGGGAGAGCTGTTCAACAGTAGAACGGGCCCCCTCAGGTTTTCAAACTAGGTTGTGTGGGAGGTTAGCAACAAATGGATATTCTTGCTGGTTGCATACCTTCCAAGTGTCCCGATTTTCCAGGGACAGTCCTGGAATTATAGTCACCATCCCAGTTTCTGGTTTGTTCCTGGAATGTCCCAGTTTTCCTCTCCTCCACGTTTCAGAGGACAATTAAAAGTGCTGTGTGGGGGGGGGGTAGGTGTAAAAACTGTTTATATGGAAAATAAAATGCCTGAACCAAATGAAAGAAATAGGGAAGCTGGCATACGAAGCCCTTCCTATAATTTTGAAGGAAAATGTCACCAATCCACTTTAAATTCTTTAACTGAAATGCTTCACCAGCCAGCCATTTTTTAAGGAAACGCAGGGAGTGTTGATTCCTTTACTGGAAATGGAACTGCAAGCCTTTATGTGTCTTCTCAGAAGTAAGTCCCACTGTATTCAAGAGAGCTTTCTCTCAGGTTACTAGGGAGAGACCATGTAGCTTTACATTGCAGTCCTCTGCATTTTTATTCAGAACTAATGAGAGCTGGACCATAAAGAAAGCTGATTGCCGAAGAATTGATGCTTTTGAATTATGGTGCTGGAGGAGACTCTTGAGAGTCTCATGGACTGCAAGAAGATCAAATCTCTCCATTCTGAAGGAAATCAGCCCTGAGTGCTCACTGGAAGGACAGATCCTGAAGCTGAGGCTCCAATACTTTGGCCACCTCATGAGAAGAGAAGACTCCCTGGAAAAGACCCTGATGTTGGGAAAGATGGAGGGCACAAGGAGTAGGGAACGACAGAGGACGAGATGGTTGGACAGTGTTCTCGAAGCTACCAGCATGAGTTTGACCAAACTGCGGGAAGCAGTGGAAGACAGGAGTGCCTGGCATGCTCTGGTCCATGGGGTCACGAAGAGTCGGAGATGACTAAACGACTAAACAACAACAAGTCCCACTGAGTGATTCCTGCACTGCAGCAGGCTGGACTAGATGACCACTGGGGTCCCTTACAACTCTACCATTTGATAAGCCATGGAAAGAGATTCTGACTAAACCTTAGGAATAACTTCCTGACGGTGAGAGCTATTCAGCAGTGGAACAGTTCTGTGATTCTGTGACACTGGCTCGCTCCTGCTGAGTGTTCCTTGTGAAAATGGATGCTGCACAAGAGCAGGCCCGTCTTCCCATAGAGGCTAGTGTCGCGGGGCGCCAGGGTGCCAGGTTCTGGGGGCGAGAGTCTGGGGAACACCAAACGAGCGCACTGAATGAGCGAGGGTGCATGCGCCGCTCCCGCCGATCGCCGGCTCATTTTTCCCCCCTTTAGCCTGCAGGTGCTGAATTCTGGGGGGCGCCAGAAGGCTAAAAGGGAAAAAACTGAACCGATGCTCAGTGGGAGCAACGCATGCACCCTCGCTTGCTTGGTGCAGGCCTGCTCGCTCGTTCAGTGTGTTGCCTGCCATGCCACTGCTGCACAAAGCGGCCAGCTGAACCGGGAGGCACCATGTCCAGCCTCTGCACCTCTTCCCCGCCAGAGGATCCGCCCTCCAGCCGCTGTGCGCCTCCTCCAGCCCTTAAAAAAAAGGTCAACAACTCTTGGAAAGGGGGGGGGCTGAGGGATCTTTGCACCACTGCGCCAGATATGCTTATGACGGCCCTGCACAAGAGCATGGAAGGAGCGCAGTCCTTTTGTACCAAGTTCCACTGCCTTGTTTTTGTTTTGTCACCCTTAGCAGCACACAAGATTGCAGCTGAGATGTACAGTGAAATGTATGCTTTGTGGTAAAACTCTGAAAGCAACCCCTGTAGAAGCGTTCATCTCAATAATTTCAATATGCTATTTGGTGGGTTCTTTCCCTCCCCGCCCCTTCTTTCCTCTGTATTGTTTTCGTGCTTGGGAGCAAGAATACCTCGTTAATTTATCACAGATCCATGCATTCTATCAAAAGAGAAAGGCAGTGGTGGTTTCCCTAACTTATTTCCAGTAAATTAATTATAGGGATGAAAAATGTTATCATTGAATGCAGAATTACTTTAAGCTGCACATGGTTGGTACAAAAGAGAAGTCCAGGGATGTAAGGGATACTGTCTGCTAAATAATTCAAACTCCATAGATGCTTATGTTTCATTTTAACTCTGCAATTGTTCTGCTATACCGGGGAACAAAGAGGGTTTTGCTGTTGCCTAATAGCTGTACTTGCAAAATGATTGATGATGTGCAGTGAATATTTACTTTTATTTGCTTTAGTAGGAAAAAAACAAACCCCCGGAAAGATTTGCTTATTCAATTTTTTGATTCTAATCTCCTCCCAATCTGCCTTGGAAGTACCAGCTGTGAATGCCTGTTTTCACACCACCCCAATCACCAAGCAGTGAGAGGCATCAGAGGTTCCAGCTACTTCCTCGGGTTTTAGTTTCCTAGGAATAAAACTCAGCAGAGACTATGGCGTCATTAGGATATATGGTTTATTTATACATGGATGCAACCTAAACATAAGATGGAGGGGCCCATGGCATTAACATCCAAACAGATCCTACTTCTCCATTGGTGGCAAATTTGATCCAGCACAGAGCAGGAAGGTCTGTGTGTCTCCATCTTCCAGCCTGCATTCATTCATTCTAGCGTTCATTCATTCTAGCAGCTAGGTGAGGCCCACTTGGCTGGAAAGCGTGCTCTCCAATAAATGAGAGCACGTGTTGCGGTGTGGGCCACCAGGCCAGGCCTCTTCTTGCCAGGCAGGTTAATAATTGTTGCCTGGCATCATGATTGGGTAACCGGGTTGCTGGGGCAAATTGTATGATGCAAATTGGGTGGGTGGGACCATAGTCCTTAAATATTGGTGCACTCTGGTTTCTCTTTCTCTTTGCAGAGTGCATCGGATCACCCGCCCGCCCGCCCGCCCTCTTTCCGGTTGACCTTGCTTTGCCTGTCATGGGGTCGTCTGCTTTGGAGCAGGGGCCTAGTAGGAATTTTGCCATTTGGTGATTGGCTGTGCCATTTGGTTTTTGCCTAAAGGTAAAGGTAAAGGTACCCCTGCCGTACGGGCCAGTCTTGACAGACTCTGGGGTTGTGCGCCTATCTCACTTAAGAGGCCAGGGGCCAGCGCTGTCTGGAGACACTTCCGGGTCACGTGGCCAGCGTGACATCGCTGCTCTGGCGAGCCAGAGCCGCACACGGAAACGCCGTTTACCTTCCCGCTGGTAAGCGGTCCCTATTTATCTACTTGCACCCGGAGGTGCTTTCGAACTGCTAGGTTGGCAGGCGCTGGGACCGAGCAGCGGGAGCGCACCCCGCCACAGGGATTCGAACCGCCGACCTTTCGATCGGCAAGTCCTAGGCGCTGAGGCTTTAACCCACAGCGCCACCTGCGTCCCTTTGGTTTTTGCCTACTACTCAGCAATTCATCACAACTTGTAAGGTTGCGGTTAGGCATTGGTTATAATATGCTGGTGGTGGAGGGGTCAGGCTGGGCCTGCCCCTCCTATTGCGCTGAAGGGAATTCCGTTAAAGGAATCCTGGGGCTTGCCATGATTTCGTCCAATCCCTGTTATGGGACCAGGGCCGCCCAATCCCTGTTATGGGAATCCTTGTTATAGGACCGGGCAGGCAAGCTTTCGGGGAGCTGCTGGGGTGAGCGGCGTGGGTCCGACGCTTAGCTCAAATGACCCCCAGTTTGACTTTCTCTTCTACTAGCTACCGATCGGACCTCGGGATGTCAGTTCTGTCCCAGGCGGGGGGACAGATAGTCATAACCAATGTCTAAACAACCACTCACTGATTTTGTATTTTAATAAAGTTGTGGCCAAAATAGTGCCCAAAAACCAAAACTAAAATTACGTGTTATGTGTGAAGTTATTTGAGGGGTGGCCTGGGGACCTACACACGCAATTCTTGGAACTTTGCTCATTCTTTTGGGATGCTGATGAGAGCACTTAAGTGGCCAGCTAACATCATTATTTTAAAAGAGGGATCAAAGACAGCGGTAGGCAACCTAAGGCCCAGGGGCCGGATGCAGCCCAATCGCCTTCTCAATCTGGCCCGCGGGCGGTCCGGGAATCGGCATGTTTTTACATGAGTAGAATGTGTCCTTTTATTTAAAATGCATCTCTGGGTTATTTGTGGGGCATAGGAATTTGTGCATATATTTTTTTCAAAATATAGCCCGGCCCACCACATGGTCTGAGGGACAGTGGACTGGCCCATGGCTGAAAATAGTTGCTGACCCCTGGTCTAAGAACACATAATTAAACAGTTGTTCTGTAAGTGCTTAGAAAAGGATGCTGTGATTACCAAGACCCAGCAAGGGTTTCCCCCAAAACAAGTCATGGCAGTCAAAACTCATTGCTTTTTCATTTTTTTGATGGAGTTACAAGCTTGGCGGACCAGGGGAATGCTGTGGATGTAGCGTATCTTGATTTCAGTAAGGGTTTTGACAAAGTCCTGCAAGATATTCTTGCAAAGAAGCTGTTAAAATGTGGGCTGGATAAGGTAACTGTCAGGTGGATTTGTAGCTGGTTGACTGTCTGAACCCCAAAAGCACTCATTAATGGTTCCTTGTCGTCCTGGAAAAAAGTGACAAGTAGGGTGTTACAGTATCATGTCCTGGCCACCCGCTCTGGTTCACCAGAAGCGGCTTAGTCATGCTGGCCACATGACCCAGAAGCTGTACGCCGGCTCCCTCGGCCTATAGAGCGAGATGAGCGCCGCAACCCCAGAGTCGGCCACGACTGGACCTAACGGTGAGGGGTCCCTTTACCTTTACCTTCAAATCAACTTCAAAGGGGCCTGGCATTAAAGCCCCTGGACCTATCTATCTGCACTTTGACAGGTTTTTTTTTATAAATATATAGCAGGCCACCTGTTTCATGCCTGCTATTTCCAAACCAACTGACCATAAAACACTATGGGAGATTAAGCGAATCCTTTGTATTAGACCTCCCCTAAAACTATAATGGTTGCCCTTGCAGGAAAGCTCTCCTTCTGAAAAATGTGGAGTTGGTGGTGGGGATTGCTCTCCAGTGTGGTGTAGTGGTTAGAGAGGTGGACTCGTAATCTGGTGAACCGGGTTCGATTCCCCGCTCCTCCACATGCAGCTGCTGGGTGACCTTGGGCTAGTCACATTTCTCTGAAGTCTCTCAGCCCCACTCACCTCACAGAGTGTTTGTTGTGGGGGAGGAAGGGAAAGGAGATTGTTAGCTGCTTTGAGACTCCTTAGGGTAGTGATAAAGCACGATATGAAATCCAAACTCTTCTTCTTCTTCTGCCTGGCCATGCATTGAGTGTCTAGGAAACAGAGAAGGGTGCTGCTGGATTTCTCAAGAGATCAAAGGATATTTTCCCCGCATGGGGTGGGAATGTAGGAAGGCAGCAAAGCAGAGAAGTGATTAGGAGTGAGATGTTTCAGATAAATTTGGCACTGAATCCATTCAAGTTTCAATTGAGTTACAGGTGGCATATGGTTCCTGGTCTTCTGAAGATGGAGGTCTCAAACACTACGCACCACTGACCTACATTTATGATGCTCAAGTCCTCAAACATTAACCTTCTGGCAAGAAATGCTCTATATAATAAAGGACGTAATGCAGGTGATATGCCATTCTCAGAACCCTCCCGGCTTACCTGGAAGGAACTTTTAACAAAGCTGCAAGCTTACAAAAACCCTGCTAACAGATGTTAGGCAGGTGATTGCCACTAACTGTAAATCCTGTAAATCATTTGACAGACCACAAAGGTATGACAGCACCTGGGAGAGAGCCTGTCCAACAAAGCTTGCTAACTATCAAAAGCAATGACAGATGGGCATCTAACAAATTAATAGTGAGGCTGGGGCCTTGATCACACCTGGGAGCTGGTTCTCATTTGGAATCCACATTGTCTCCCTTCCCGTTTGACCTTATTAGTTCACACATGCACAGATGCATTTACAGTTGAAGCTGAAGGTCAAGCTGCTTTTCCCAACCCATAACAGGAAGTGTTTCCTTACTTGTCTCTGCCTTCCATCTTTTTTTATTCAAATGTATTAATTTTGCAGAAACAGGGCATGCACACAGGAATCAGCTGAGCAGTGCATGCAAACCGCCCTACCCAGAATTGCAGAATAGAATTGCATTTCCCCTCCCCATGCAGTGCAAACTTACCTGCACAGACTTTGTTTTATACACAATCCAAAAATGGGATTTCCCCAACAATGAGAAACAGGATTAAGATGTGGAGATATGCTCCAGAGATCCAGACCTTGGGGAGCCCCAAGAAATTAATAAATATAATTTGGACTATAATTTGATCTTTTTTATTTTAGTTTTTTTTTAATTGAAGTATTATGATTGGATATTTAATTGGATGTTTTTTAATGGAAAATCAATAAAAATGATTAACAAAAAACAAAAATGGGATTTCCTATTCCAAGACAGGAAAATGGCTGTTTGATACCATTACATCGCACCCTAATCTCTCTCAGAAGTGAGAGACTCCAGGGGTTCCAAGCATTTGTCTAGGGTTTGGTTTCCTTGGAATGAAGGTCAGTGGAGACTGTGGTGTCTTTAGGAAATATGATTTCATTTACACATCTATATATGCTGAGCATAGGAGGGAGGGGCTCACGGCATCGGCACCCCAACAGAGATTGCTTCTCCCTTAGTCACAGCTATGGATCCAGCACAGAGCAAGCAGGTCTCTGTATCCAGCTACCAGCCTGCTTATGGATGCTCGATACAGTGGTACCTCAGGTTACAGATGCTTCAGGTTACAGACTCCACTAACCCAGAAATAGTACCTTGGGTTAAGAACTTTGCTTCAGGATGAGAACAGAAATCGCGCAGCGGCAGCGGCAGTGGGAGGCCCCATTAGCTAAAGTGGTACCTCGGGTTCAGAACAGTTTCAGGTTCAGAACGGACCTCCAGAACGAATTAAGTTCTTAACCCAAGGTACCACTTTATATACATACACAAACACAAGGGGAAATGCCTCTGCTGTCTCAAAAGCAGCAGTTTGGAGTTGCATTTTTCAAAACTTACTGGATGATCCCTGGATCAGGGAAACCCAAATTTACAGGGGAAAACCAACTGGGTAGGAGCAGTTTGAGGGAGATGTCATGGGGAAGAGTTTCAAATACACATTCAACAGCATTTGACAGTCAGTCTGGTGTTGTGGCTAGAGGGTCATACAAGGGCCTGGGAGAGACCAGGGCTGAAATCTTCACTTGGCCAGGAAGTGAGGGATTGCATGAGCTCCATGGAGAAAAAGTTGGAATACAAAGGCAATCAATCAATCAATCAATCAATCAATCAATCAATCAATCAATCAAATAAAAACTTCAACTCAAGTTGTGAACAGTCCTGGAGCCACTTGCTATACAAACCCCCAGGATAATGCTCAGCTTTGTGTGTTACTGCGTGATTGTGTCTATTAATAATTGTTTTGTGATTATCAGATGTGAACGGGATCTAGGAGCCTTAGGAGAACAAGAGCTGAGCATGAGTCAACAGTGTGATGCAGCAGCAAAAACAAGCTAATGCAATTCTAGGCTACACCAACAAAAGTCTAGTGTTCAGTAATAGTAGCCCTCTGTTCTGTCTTGGGGAGTCCAGCGGGCCAGACAGAGCCTTGGACAGCCATATTTGGCTCCTGGGTGCCCCAGTCTAGAAGACAGGAAAGGGGATTCTAACCTCAGAGGAAAATGTAAAATGCAATATTCAGAATTAAATACACATTTTTTAAAAACGTTGCAACTGTTTTCAAAATTCTTCCACCATAACCCCCACCCCTCAAAACATTTTGCTTTCATCAGCACTGCCCATACTTTTTTCTGACTGATTTGGGGTGGGGGTGGGGCGAAATTCAACCAGCCCTTAAAAACATTTCACATCCCATCAGAAGCCCAAATGTCAGGGAATTTCACAGAACGTTAAAAGCCAACAAGGCTTTGTGCATTTCCGCTGGCTTTTCAATTGAATCACAATGATTTAATCTGGTGAAACACACCCTTTGCAGCTTCATTTTCCTCTGCACTCTAAACTGAAACATTTCATCCTAATTGACATTTTCCAGGGGAATCTCGCAGAGGGATCATATCATCTGGCAGGGAGATTGGCGGTGTGAAAATTCCCACCCATTCTTGACAAAGCTTTTAAAACCCAAAGGAATTGCAGCTCGTGGAAGACCAGGGGGAGGGGAGCTGGAGATTGATTGCCCACACATGTCTCCCAAACATGCGCCCAGTAAGAGGTGGGCAGTGGAGGGGAAAGGAAGGCAAGATGATGATGCACTGGGAGCTATTGTGAGCAAGACCATTAATCACGGTCTTCATGGGTGATCGAAGTCCCGGCAGGGGACGTCAGGACCGGGGGCAAGATGGCGGGGTGGGAGCAGGAATGGGAGTTCAGAAGCCAGGAAGCCCAGAGTCCGAGGGTCAGAGAGCCGGGAGTCAAGAAGCCAAGCAGCCCGAGGGGCAGGAAACGAGTCACGAAGTGAGGGGTCCGAGGATCAAGAAGCAAGGAGTCATGAAGTCAGGGGTCCGAGGATCAAGAAGCAAGGAGTCCAGAAGCCAAGGGTCCAAGGATCAAGAAGCAAGGAGTCACGAAGTCAAGGGTCCAAGGATCAAGAAGCAAGGAGTCCAGAAGCCAAGGGTCCAAGGATCAAGAAGCAAGGAGTCACGAAGTCAAGGGTCCGAGGATCAAGAAGCAAGGAGTCCAGAAGCCAAGGGTCCGAGGATCAAGAAGCAAGGAGTCCAGAAGCCAAGGGCCCAAGGATCAAGAAGCAAGGAGTCACGAAGTCAAGGGTCCGAGGATCAAGAAGCAAGGAGTCATGAAGTCAAGGGTCCAAGGATCAAGAAGCAAGGAGTCACGAAGTCAGGGGTCCGAGGATCAAGAAGCAAGGAGTCCAGAAGCCAAGGGTCCAAGGATCAAGAAGCAAGGAGTCACGAAGTCAAGGGTCCAAGGATCAAGAAGCAAGGAGTCCAGAAGCCAAGGGTCCAAGGATCAAGAAGCAAGGAGTCACGAAGTCAAGGGTCCGAGGATCAAGAAGCAAGGAGTCCAGAAGCCAAGGGTCCGAGGATCAAGAAGCAAGGAGTCCAGAAGCCAAGGGCCCAAGGATCAAGAAGCAAGGAGTCACGAAGTCAAGGGTCCAAGGATCAAGAAGCAAGGAGTCACGAAGTCAGGGGTCCGAGGATCAAGAAGCAAGGAGTCCAGAAGCCAAGGGTCCAAGGATCAAGAAGCAAGGAGTCACGAAGTCAAGGGTCCAAGGATCAAGAAGCAAGGAGTCCAGAAGCCAAGGGTCCAAGGATCAAGAAGCAAGGAGTCACGAAGTCAAGGGTCCGAGGATCAAGAAGCAAGGAGTCCAGAAGCCAAGGGTCCGAGGATCAAGAAGCAAGGAGTCCAGAAGCCAAGGGCCCAAGGATCAAGAAGCAAGGAGTCACGAAGTCAAGGGTCCGAGGATCAAGAAGCAAGGAGTCATGAAGTCAAGGGTCCAAGGATCAAGAAGCAAGGAGTCACGAAGTCAGGGGTCCGAGGATCAAGAAGCAAAGAGTCATGAATCTGAAGATCAAGAAGCAAGGCAGGGAACGTGTTGCTGTGGCAAAGAGCCTAAGGGAAATGCTGACCTTATATCCCTTCCTGGCTCTTGCCACCAGGTGCTGTGACTTACCAATCGGCCTCACCTGTGAGGCCATGCCTTGCCTCTTCAGAACAACCTTAGGAAGGCCCCCGTCCTGCAAAGTCCTATTGGTCACAGGGCCTGGCTCCTGCACGCACACCTGACACCATTCCCTTGGCCAGCCCTCATGGTTGGGCTTTGTGGGGAAACAATTCAGAATGGAAAATGGTACAGGACAAGGGGAAGCTGGCAGATGGCCTGAAAACGGGGTTATCCTTTTCTGATCATCCCACCTGGATCAGGCCAATGGTCCATCTAGTCCAGCCTCCTATTCTCACAGTGGCCAATTGGATGTCCCCAAGGGAAATCTGCAAGCATGACCTGAGTGCTTCCCTGTGGATTCTAGCAAGTGGTGTTCAAAGGCATTCCTGCCTGTGGCCACATACACCTAGGGATGCCCTGGAAGCTTGCCAGAGAGATCAGCCAGTGAACATTGCTGTGTACATAGGTGCGCTGGAGACGAGATCTGAATGTGCCGGACTGAATAGCTGCAGCAAGGAGGGCTATCCCTCCCTTCCTCCTTTCCTTCCTCAAATAGATGGCCTTTGGGGGAGTCAGAGTGGAAAATCATGGTCTTCCTTTTGTCATTTACATAATGGCAAAGCGTCCCCACTTTGCAATTACTGGCCTTGATGCACCTTGATTTAAAAATAGACACAATGCAGCTTGCAGACAGATTGAAGAGAAAGGCAGAAACACAGGAGAGCAGTTTATTTGTTGCACAATTGACAGCAGCCCCCAAATCTCCCAGTTGGGGCGTGTGTGTGTGTGTGTGTGTGTGCGCGCGCGCGCATGATTTCGTTGAATTATAGACTTGTAAAGTTGGAAGGAACCCCAAGGCGCACAGCTCCAACAGGCTGATCATGTTGTAGTTGTTTAGTCGTTTAGTCGTGTCCGCCTCTTCATGACCCCCTGGACCAGAGCACACCAGGCACTTCTGTCTTCCACTGCCTCCCGCAGTTTGGTCAAATTCATGTTGGTAGCTTCGAGAGCACTGTCCAACCATCTCGTCCTCTGCTGTCCCCTTCTCCTTGTGTCCTCCATCTTTCCCAACATCAGGGTCTTTTCCAGGGAGTCTTCTCTTCTCATGAGGTGGCCAAAGTATTGGAGCCTCAGCTTCACGATCTGTCCTTCCAGTGAGCACTCAGGGCTGATTTCCTTCAGAATGGAGAGGTTTGATCTTCTTGCAGTCCATGGGACTCTCAAGAGTCTCCTCCAGCACCAGAATTCAAAAGCATCCATTCTTCGGCAATCAGCCTTCTTTATGGTCCAGCTCTCACTTCCCTACATCACTACTGGGAAAACCATAGCTTTAAGTATACGGACCTTTGTTGGCAAGGTGATATCTCTGCTTTTTAAGATGCTGTCATCGCTTTTCTTCCAAGAAGCAGATGTCTTTTAATTTCATGACTGCTGTCACCATCTGCAGTGATCATGGAGCCCAAGAAAGTAAAACTCTCACTGTCTCCATTTCTTTCCCTTCTATTTGTCAGGAGGTGATGGGACCAGTGGCCATGATCTTTGTTTTTTTGATGTTGAGCTTCAGACCATATTTTGTGCTCTCCTCTTTCACCCTCATTAAGAGGGTATTTAATTCCTCCTCACTTTCTGCCATCAAAGTTGTGTCATCTGCATATCTGAGGTTGTTGATATTTCTTCTGGCAATCTTAATTCCAGTTTGGGATTCATCCAGTCCAGCCTTTCACATGACGAATTCTGCATATAAGTTAAATAAGCAGGGAGACAATATACAGCCTTGTCGTACACCTTTTGAACCAATCAGTTGTTCCATATCCAGTTCTACCTGTAGCTTCTAGGCTGATCATAGAATCCTAGAATCCTAGAGCTGGAAGGGATGACCAAAAGATCATCTCGTCCAACCCCCCCCCCCCAATGCAAGAATCTCAGTATGCTGATGACACCCAACTTTATCTGTTGATGGATGGCCATCCTGACTCGGCCCCAGACACACTGGCGAGATGTCTGGAAGCTGTGGCTGGATGGTTACGTGGGAGACGGTTGAAGTTAAATCCTTCGAAGACAGAGGTCCTCTGGCTGGGGCGGGACGATATGGGATTGAGGGGGCAACTCCCATCTCTTGCGGGGGCGCAATTAGTGCCAGCACCGTCCGTTAAGAGTTTGGGTGTAATCTTCGATACCTCCCTCTCTATGGAGGCGCAGATTACAGCTATAACAAAGGCAGCATTTTTTCATCTCCGCCAAGCTAAGCAGTTGGCCCCTTATCTCTCTCGCCCTGACCTAGCCACTGTGATCCATGCGACGGTCACCTCCAGACTGGATTATTGTAACTCGCTCTATGTGGGGCTGCCCTTGAGACTGACCCAGAAACTCCTGCGGGTGCAGAATGCCGCGGCGAGACTCCTTATGGGGTCTTCGCTGCGAGATCACATTCATCCGGTACTATACCAGCTGCACTGGCTCCCGGTGGAGTACAGGATCAGGTTTAAGGTGCTGGTTTTAACCTTTAAAGCCCTATACGGCCTAGGACCCTCGTACCTACGGGACCGCCTCTCCTGGTATGCCCCACAGAGAAACCTACGGTCTGCAAATAATAACATCCTCAAGGTCCCAGGCCTCAGAGAGGTTAGGCTGGCCTCAACTAGAGCCAGGGCCTTCTCGGCTGCGGCTCCAATCTGGTGGAACGCTCTGTCACAAGAGACTAGGGCCCTGCGGGACCTGACATCCTTCCGCAGGGCCTGCAAGACAGAGTTGTTCCACCAGGCCTTTGGTCAGGGCGCAGCCTGACTCCCTCCTCTGGCAACCTGCACAGAATCTTGCTTAATCAGTTGCCATTAATTTGATTTTAATTGATTTTTAAAATGAAATATTTTTAGAATCTGCGATTATCTGATTGTTTGATTGTTGTTAGCCGCCCTGAGCCTGGCTTCGGCTGGGGAGGGCGGGATATAAATAAAATTTATTATTATTATTATTATTATTATTATTATTATTATTATTAAAGCATTCATGACAGATGACCATCCAACCTCCGCTTGAAAATCTTTTCTCAACAGCTCTTGATATCAGAAAGCTTTTTTTGAATTCCCCTCCCTCCCAAATGGAGAGCAACAAAGCAGAGCAGGGCATCAGCTAAGACAATTGCAACACCCACACCCACACTCACCTTTGTACATAGGAAATACAGAAGCATGAAGGGAGGAGTAGAAAAACATGCTAATGCTCATATAAAACAGCCGCATCCCACCTTTTCGTCATGCTGATGTAAACACTCTGCCTGTTCCAGCAAGATCGGATTTACAATTTACTCCCTGGGCTGGGATACGGAAGGGATCGTTTAATTAGCAGCAAGAGGCAGCCTGTGTGTTAATTTGGGCCGCACGAGTTGCTGCCCTCACATTCCAGTTGCTATAACAACTTTAATTTGTTTTGAAGTCTTTGCTGATGGCTTATGGGCGGGGGCAGCTGTTTGTTTATATCCTTCTCCTGCAGCACATTCCCTGCTATTCTGCACAACTAGCCTATCAAGATTCTGCAACCTGGACAGACTTTGCTAACTGGGGGTAAATGGGCCCAGTTCCTGATGTTTTCTGCACTCAGAGCTTGTTGTTTAGTCGTTTAGTCGTGTCCGACTCTTTGTGACCCCCTGGACCAGAGCATGCCAGGCACTCCTGTCTTTCACTGCCTCCCACAGCTTGGTCAAACTCATGCTGGTAGCTTCGAGAACACTGCCAGTCATTTCGTCCTCTGTCGCCCCCTTCTCCTTGTGCCCTCCATCTTTCCCAACATCAGGGTCTTCTCCAGGGAGTCTTCTCTTCTCATGAGGTGGCCAAAGTACTGGAGCCTCAGCTTCAGGATCTGTCCTTCCAGTGAGCACTCAGGGCTGATTTCCTTCAGAATGGAGAGGTTTGATCTTCTTGCAGTCCATGGGACTCTCAAGAGTCTCCTCCAGCACCAGAATTCAAAAGCAGCAGTCAGAGCTACTTGGCATCATTCTGGTTTGGGAATCCAGGAGGGAGGGCAGAAAGCTCTCAATACAACCCAGGTATTTAAGAAAGCCCAACAGAGACTCCGTCTCCTCAGAGTATTGTGAAAGAACGGTGTCAATCAACATTTGATGATCTCCTTCTACCGGTCTGCAATAGAAAGTGTCCTTTCACACTGCATCACAGTGTGGTACACTAGTTTGACATCAACTGATAGGAAGTGGCTACAGAGGGTGGTGAATACAGCACAAGATATTATGGGCTGTCCCGTGAATCCGCTGGATGACATCGCGGAAGAACGTTGACTCAGGAGAGTGAGGAAAATTCTCAGGGATGATTCACACCCTGGCCGGCACTTTCTTGCCCTCAGGCAGAAGATATAGAAGCATGATTAGTCGCACCAACAGGGTAAAGAACAGCTTCTATCCGTGGGCTGTTAGGCTGCTGAATGAAAAGATAACAACAGGGCAACTGACTTTCGGTTTTGGTGGGTGTGCATCAGTAAACGAGGGGAATTAAGACTAAGAGAGCTGAGTGGGGGGTGCTCATGTAATCTCACTGTATACAAGTTGTACAAAGGACAATAAAGTATTTCAAAAATAAATAAACAAATAAGTCCCTTCCAACACTGAGAGGTTGGTTTAGCCCTTTTCTGGAAATTTCTCTCCCACCTTAAGTAAAATCCTACCCATTTTTAAGCAATAAGATACCCAAGAAAATGAATACTATCCGAGAAGCACCAGCTCTGTTTCTTTTGCACACCTGTGGAGCCATGGTGCATGCAGCATGCAGAGGTGGAATCTACACACTTTTTTTTTTTAAAAAAAACCCCACTGTGAAATTAAAAAAGTTTTTTAAAATACTTCAAATTTTGCATAGCTCACTCTCGCCACCTAGTATCACTTTGCAACACATTTAAAACGTTTTAGTTGCAGCTGTATAGCTGAGTCCTAGACAGCCCACCCTATGATGTCATGCCTGTCAATGGTTTGAAATGTGATTCATGAAGTAGGACCACGAATATTCAGCTTCAAATCCGGTCACAAAGCTCGCTAGATGATCTAAGGTTAGGGCTTGGGTGGTGGCAACAGCCTTATCCAGCGCACTGAAAGGACAAATAAAAATTAACAAACCATGATACAGATTATAATACTGCAAATAATATAATACTGCAAATAATAAGAATAATAGAAAAGCAATAAAGCTCTCTGAAGTTCTCATTGAAAAAAAAATCACTTGCTAAATATCATCCATGGGGCCAAATTATAGAGAGAGAGTCCGGAGGCATCCTCAGAGAATTTGGACCTCACTCTTGGGCCAAGAAGGTCTCCCAGGGTGTCTTAAATACAAGCAATTCAAGCAAGGCAGTCCCTGCTTGGAGGGCTTAGAATCTAAAAGGCACAACACACAAAGGGACAGGGAGGGAGGAGGGGCAAAACACACTCAGGCGCCAGTTATTGAAGTTAGAAAGTTGTTCTTCTAATGACCAGCTGGGAACGATTCAGGAGCAGGAGATGGAACTCTGCTTCTAATCCAATCCGTTCAATAAAATCCCTTTTGGATTAACATGTTGTGTTAGGCACTTTCCATGTTCATTCAAAGTCCCAGGTGCCAGGAAACGAGGACACTCCTAGGGGGCTATAGGGGCACAATTGTACCAGGCCCCATGCCAACAGGGACCCCCCCCTCTCTCTCTCTCTGCTTTAGTACTTTCCTCCTGTCCACATTATAGTGCTACCTCAGGTTACAAACGCTTCAGGTTACAGACTCCACTAACCCAGAAATAGTGCTTCAGGTTAAGAACTTTGCTTCAGGATGAGAACAGAAATCGTGCTCCAGCGGTGCGATGGCAGCAGGAGGCCCCATTAGCTAAAGTGGTGCTTAAGGTTAAGAACAGTTTCAGGTTAAGTACAGACCTCTGGAATGAATTAAGAACTTAACCTGAGGTACCACTGTATTCCATTCACGCCCTCCCCCCCAAGTGTGCTGCCTTTCAGAATAAAATACAACTGGTTGGTTTTGGTATGCTTTATTCAGAAGGTAAAGGTAAAAGGTAAAGGGACCCCTGACCATTAGGTCCCGTTGTGGCCGACTCTGGGGTTGCGGTGCTCATCTCGCTTTATTGGCCGAGGGAGCCGGCGTACAGATTCCGGGTCATGTGGCCAGCAGGACTAAGCCACTTCTGGCGAACCAGAGCAGCGCACAGAAATGCCATTTACCTTCCCGCCAGAGTGGTACCTAACTATCTACTTGCACTTTGAGGTGCTTTCGAACTGCTAGGTGGGCAGGAGCAGGGACCGAGCAATGGGAGCTTACCCCACCACAGGGATTTGAACCGCCGACCTCCTGATTGGCAAGTCCTAGGCTCTGTGGTTTAACTCACAGCACCACCCGCATCCCGTTTCAGAAGTACCTGTCTTGAAATAAATGAGGTTTACTCCCTAATGAGAAAATATGGTGATATTGCAGTCACCACTCTCTGGTTTCCCATGCCCCACCCCACAACATGACTGGCCTGCTGCCATCAAACAAAACTAGAAACTACAGAATGATCATAAAACAATTAAAAGCCTCACAGCTGCAGCAAATTAAATTTCCTGTCGACTTTACTTTTAACACTATACAGTGGTACCTTGGGTTACATACGCTTCAGGTTACAGACTCAGCTAACCCAGAAATAGTACCTTGGGTTAAGAACTTTGCTTCAGGATGAGAACAGAAATCGTGAAGCGGCAGCGGGAGGCCCCATTAGCTAAAGTGGTGCTTCAGGTTAAGAACAGTTTCAGGTTAAGAACAGACCTCCAGAATGAATTAAGTTCTTAACCCAAGGTACCACTGTATTATATCTATCTATCTACTGTATCTATCTACCATCTATCTATCTACCGTATCTATCTATCTATCTATCTATCTATCTATCTATCTATCTATCTATATCTGTCTGTCTGTCTGTCTGTCTATCTATCTTTCTATCTATCATCTAGGTTGGCGATATATACATATACATATACATATACATATACATATACATATACATAGCATAAATTCAACACAAAAACAGTGACAATTTGTTGTTGACAAAAGGCACCTGGACATATATAGTTCCCCATTACCTTCAGTAGCTTAGGGCCTCATAAAACCTAAATCCGGCCCTGGCCACACCCCATAGTCACCTTCGACTGGACTTAACCAACCAGGTGTCCTTTACCTTCCCTTTTTTTAAAAGATCTTTATGAAGAAAACTTGCAGTGTCTGGGATTCTTTAGTTTAGAGAAAAGGCGAATAAGAGGTGAAGTTTGTAAGATTATCCCTGGCATGGAGAAAGTGGATGGGGGATTATTTCCCCCCTCTCTCATAACACGAGAACCCTTGGAAGCTGAATGTTAGAAGATTCCAGACAGATAGTAGAAATACTTTATTCACATGGTGCATAGTTAAACTATGGAACTCTCTTCCACTGGAGGCAGAGATGCCCACCCTCCAACATTCCTCAGATGAACAGAGGGACATTCTATTCTACAGCAGGAGGCTTCTACCATGTTAGATCCCACCGCACACATAGACATCTGTCACCTTGAGCCACTTACAACCTCTCAGCTTCACAGGATTGTTGTAAAGGAAAAATCTGCAAGGGAAGGGATCACATACACCTTCAACACATAAATAGAATGAGATGAAATTTAAGCTGCAAGCTCATTGCCCCTTTAAGAGCGGCTTAAATTGTCCCAATTTGTGGCAAAGGAAGAAGCCACAATGGCTTCATTTTTCTGTGGCAATCCCAGCAGATTTGGGGCAGTTGGAGATGGTCACTGACCTATATGGCTTTAAAGTAAAGGTAAAGGGACTCCTGACCATTAGGTCCAGTCGCGGACGACTCTGGAGTTGTGGTGCTCATCTTGCTTTACTGGCCGAGGCAGCCGGTGTACAGCTTCCAGGTCGTGGTCAGCATGACTAAGCCGCTTCTGGCGAACCAGAGCAGCGCACGGAAACGCCGTTTACTTTCCCGCTGCAGTGGTACCTATTTATCTACTTGCACTTTGACATGCTTTTGAACTGCTCACCCCGTAGCGGGGATTCGAACTGCTGACCTTCTGATCGGCAAGTCCTCGGCCGATTAACCCACAACGCCACCCATGTATGGCTTTAAAGTAGGATTAAATTCATGGAGGAGAGGTTATTGATGGCTACTAGGCTGTGCTCTGCCTCCAAATTTGGCCATGACAGAAACCACAGGAGGGGAGAGGGCTCTTATGCTAAGATCCTGCTTGCCAGTGTGGTGTAGTGGTTAAGAGCGGTGGACTCGTAATCTGGTGAACTGGGTTTGATTCCCCGTTCCTCCACATGCAGCTGCTGGGTGACCTTGGGCTAGTCACACTTCTCTGAAGTCTCTCAGCCCCACTCACCTCACAGAGTGTTTGTTGTGGGGGAGGAAGGGAAAGGAGAATGTTAGCCGCTTTGAGACTCCTTAGGGTAGTGATAAAGTGGGATATCAAATCCAAATCCAAACTCTTCAGGTTTCCCAGAAGAGGCATCTGGTAGCCCACTGCGGGAACATGATGCTGAACTGGATGGGCCATGGTGCGAATATGAAAAGTGTGGATCAGCCTTTGTCAACCTGCTGCCTTCTAGAAGTTTGGGACTGCATCGCCATCAGGTCCAGCCTGCCCAGCCTGTGGCATCATCACTTTTGCTGAATAATGGCACTCTCCATTTTGTGACTTTCTTTTACTTGGACAAAATTTATCTGTCGCATGCTGCAGCGAACCCATTCAAATGCCCCTCATGCACACGTGGGACATGGGTGACGCTGTGGGTTAAACCACAGAGCCTAGGACTTGCCGATCAGAAGGTCGACGTTTCAAATCCCCGCGACGGGATGAGCTCCTGTTGCTTGGTCCCAGCTCCTGCTAACCTAGCAGTTCAAAAGCACGTCAAAGTGCAATTAGATAAATAGGTACCGCTCCGGCAGGAAGGTAAACGGCATTTCCGTGCGCTGCTCTGGTTCGCCAGAAGCGGCTTAGTCATGCTGGCCACATGACCCGGAAGCTGTACGCCAGCTCCCTCGGCCAGTAAAGTGAGATGAGCGCCGCAACCCCAGAGTCGGCCATGACTGGACCTAATGGTCAGGGGTCCCTTTACCCTTTACCTTTACATGTGCAGGCAAGCCCTTCTTTCTGCCCCTCGTCCCACAGCCGCGTTAGAGCTCTCCCACCCTGCCTCTTCTCTCTTGTATTGCAGGCTTGGGAAGAGATTGGCTTGGAAATGAGACTGCGAATGGCACCGCGGCCAAGCCATTGTGCTCTTTGCGTGTGTTTGTCGCAGGCTTGCCTCCAGAATTAACTGGAACAGGAATAGGGTTGCATCAAAGCTGACATTAATAATAGTCGGAGTTGGAGTCTTGCTGAGGAGTGGGAAGCCAAAGATTTTTGGCTGTGCTGGAGAAAGGTTCTCATGGAAAGCGATCTGGAGGCTGGTTGCTCCATTAAACAAGGGGAGCGAGGTGTTTGCTTGGAGGAGGAGGCACCCCTTTTCCCCAGGATCCCACCCAGGGCGAGCAGGGAGTGGCACGACAAAGAGGGAAAGAGGTCCGTGGTGGTTTATACAGCAGACATTGACAGAGTAACATCACACCCTTCTCTGTCCTTCCTGTAGAGTTCACCCACCTTGGCTTGGAGGCTTCCAGCATTGGCCTATAAACACTTGTATACGGCCTCTCTCTTCAAGACTTGCATTTTGACTTGCGGTGCTTTGAATTGCTATGCTGTGCTCCTGCATTCAAAAATGCCTAGTTCTCTGCCACGCCCATTTGAGCAAAACCCCTCTTCCAAAGCACTTTGCTGCCTGCCATTGCCGATGGGGCCGGCAGCCGTTGCACAGAACAGCTCTGCTGCCATGAGCCCCCTCCACCCGAACTTGTGGCCTGACCTATTTCTGGGAATGAGCAGAGCTATTTGCAGCAGCTTCCACCCATCATTGCGCAGCCCCTACGAGAAGCAGAAGCACGGCTGCTGTCTAAACAACTCTGTAATTAGCCTGACATGTTTAGATATGCCTGTCTTCTAATCGGCCCCGGCGAACAGAAGGTGCTTCTCTGCAGAGGGAGGCCCACCTGCCAGACTTTCCGCTCCAATGAGGCCCTTTGCCTTCAGCCTGCCCCACGAGTGGGGTGCCCCCTTTCTCTGTGAGCCCATAGGCTGCTCCCTCCCTGCTGAACACCCAAATCTCCAATTACATCCGCTTTATAACTCCCCATAAAGGAGACTTTCCATCTCCTGCCTTGCCTCTTTTTAATTACCTTGCAAACAACCTCATTCAATTTACAGCTTATTTGACACCACCAGCCATAAATATTAAATGCCAGCAACAATGGCGTTGCACCAAGTGCCCCGGTTCCTTTGGCTGCTAACTGCCTTCATTCTTAGTCATTAATTTCCCTGTTCTCTGAAGCTGCCTGCAATTACTATCATTAGACGGTACATGGGTGGCGGTGGTGGTGGGGGCTTGCTAAGGAAGAAAAGGTAATAATTGGCCAAGTAGCTTCTAAAATGATACACTTCCTTTAACCCAAATACAACAAATGTTGCTAACTGCAGGCGAAAGGAATTAAAAAATTTTTTGTAATGGCCTTGGCTGCCAAAATTCAAATGTTCGACTCCTTTTGAATAGAAAAACGTCAGCTACATGGCGGTATCACCTGGGATTATAATGAAAAATAAATGCGTCCTACCTCATTTCCATCGGTTGTGCCCTCTCTTCAAAGCGGAAAGCAGCCTTTGAAATCCTCTCTGGCTGCAGAGCTATGATCTGGTCCTTTGTTACATGAGAAGAAATTCACCTGGAGACGGTGAGGGGAACTCAGCCATGGGTGTGACCTTTTAGGGAGGATCAGTCAAAGCCTCTTTTCCTAGCCTACATCACAGGGTTGTTGTGGGGGTTAAATGAGGAGGGGTAGTCCTAGGAATGCCACATTGAGCTCCTCGGAGGGTGGGAAATGCCATAAACAAAGAAACTCCTAAATAGTATGTGTGACTGCCAAAGGTGACCTTGTGCTTGAGATCCACGTTTATGGGATGTTAAATGCAAACAGAAGCTGCTGAAGAGGACAGTTGATGACTGGGCCGGGAGAGGGAATGGGCATCGTAAAAATTATCAACACACACACACACACACACACACACACACACACACACACACAGTGATTGTCTGCTTGCGATAGTCTCACCCTGACCTAGCCACTGTGATCCACGCGACAGTCACCTCCAGACTTGATTATTGTAACTCGCTCTACATGGGGCTGCCCTTGAGACTGACCCAGAAACTCCAGTGGGTGCAGAATGCCGCGGTGAGACTTCTTACGGGGTCCTTGCCACGGGATCAGATTCACCCAGTGCTATATCAGCTGCACTGGCTCCCGGTGGAGTACAGGATCAGGTTCAAGGTGCTGATTTTAACCTTTAAAGCTCTACGCGTCCTAGGACCCTCGTACCTACGGGACCGCCTCTCCTGGTACGCCCCACAGAGAACCTTACGGTCTTCAAACAAAAACATCTTGGAGGTCCCGGGCCACAGGGAGGTTAGGCTGGCCTCAACCAGAGCCAGGGCTTTTTCGGCCGTGGCCCCGATCTGGTGGAACGCTCTGTCCCAAGAGACTAGAGCCCTGCGGGACTTGACATCTTTCTGCAGGGCCTGCAAGACAGAGCTGTTCCACCAGGCCTTTGGCCAAGGCACAGTATGACCCCTTCCCTTTGGTAATCCTCATAGAACTCTAGCCCAATGGTCGCCATTAATTTGATTCTGAATTGATTTTAGAATGAGTTGATTTTAGAATGCATTTCAATTAATTGATTGGGATTTTATGTAAATTGTGTTACTTTTATTGTTGTTAGCCGCTCTGAGCCTGGCTTTGGCTGGGTAGGGTGGGATATAAATAAAATTTTATTATATTATTATTATTATTATTATTATCATCATCATCTAGGTTTCTCTTCCTTCTCCAAGCTAAAGTAAGAACATAAGAAGAGCCTGCTGGATCAGGCCCAAGGGAGCCCATCAAGTTCAGCATCCTCTTCTCACAAACAGATGCTCCAAAGCTGCGTTCTTCCTTCCTGGGGCTTCCAGCAACTGCTATTCAGAAGCATTGCTGCCTCAAACTGTGGAGGCAGAGCATAGCCATCCTGGCTAGTAGCCATCGGTGGCCGTCTCCTCCATAAATCTGTCTAATCCTCTTTTAAAGCCATCTAAGTTGGTGGCTGGAACGCACTTGGAGCTGTGGGTTAAACCACAGATCCTAGGGCTTGCTGATCAGAAGGTCGGCGGTTCGAATCCCCGCGACGGGGTGAGCTCCTGTTGCTCGGTCCCAGCTCCTGCCCACCTAGCAGTTTGGAAGCACCTCAAAGTGCAAGTAGATAAATACTCCAGGGGGAAGGTAAATGGCATTTCCGTGTGCTGCTCTGGTTCGCCAGAAGTGGCTTAGTCATGCTGGCCACATGACCCGGAAGCTGTACGCCGGCTCCCTCGGCCAATCAAGCGAGAAGAGCGCCGCAGCCCCAGAGTCGGCCATGACTGGACCTAAGGGTCAGGGGTACCTTTACCTTTAAGTTGGTGGCTTCCATTGTCTCCAGTGGGAGGGAGTTCCACAGTTTAACTCTGTGTTGTATGAAGAAGGTCTTCCTTTCATCTGAATCTGAAACCGATGTCCGTCAGTTCTAGCGTTAAGAGAGAGGGAGAAAAACCTGCTCTCTATCCACTTTCTAGGCATAATTTTATATACTTCTATCTTGTCACCTCTCACTTGCCTTTTCTATAAATGAAAAAGTCCCAAACGCTGAAACCTTGCCCCCGAAGGGACTTGTTCCATCTCCTTGATCATTTCAGTTGAAACAAAATGACTCTGAAATATGGTGACAGACTGAGAAAGAAGGGGAAGC
Source organism: Podarcis cretensis (assembly GCF_951804945.1). NCBI lineage: Eukaryota > Metazoa > Chordata > Lepidosauria > Squamata > Lacertidae > Podarcis > Podarcis cretensis. Next base: position 87,310,460 of record NC_137177.1, on the reverse strand, counting down.
AACATTTGAGGAGCTTGGGGAATTTGCTCTGATGGCTGATGAGTATCAGATCCAAAATGTTGTCAGAACAATGGAATGGGGAGGAAACTGAGTTGAGGGTGTGAAGTTTGGGAGGGGAAAGGGGAATATGCCTTAATAAAACACAGCACATCCTTCTGCAATGTCCCTCCTTTCGGCTGGCAGCCAGTCCTTACGTGGACACCAGGAAGCCCATTTCGTCCTCCTAAATCCTGATCTAAACCTCTTGCTTGGCTAAGGGGGCTGGCCCCAGTTGCTATTGATAGTTATAAGAATTTTCTATAACGACATCAGATATTGATTTTAGTGTAGTGCAAAATTTTTTTAATTTTAATCTTAATCTCAACTTTTCTTATGAATGGCTAATATTTGTCCCTGTGAGTTGTGAACTGTGTTATACTACTTGTGGCTTGTACGAGTCCGCTGTTTTATTTGATTTGTTTTGTTGTGTTGTGTTTCATGATGGACGTAAAGCCGAATAAACATTTTGATTGATACGGATTTTCATTCTAAAGTTGCTCTCACCTGCTTTGTCTTCAGTTTGGTTTGTCTCCAGTTTGGATTCCATTCTGTCTCTGACATGTACCCGTGCAACACTGTAAGACAAGTCTTCTGGATCAGGCCAAAGGGGGACCATCTAGTCCAGCGTTCTGTTCTCACAGTGGCCAACCAGATGCCCTAATATAGGGTTGCCATTCATCCGAGAATTCCCAAACATTACTAGGGTTTCAAAGGCAGAAATGACGTCCAGGGTTTGTCCTGGATCTTCAGCAAGTAAACTGGGGGTTTTGGGGGGGGGTTGTAAAAGAAACTCAGCAGCTTTTGGGTTTTCCAGAAAGAAAGAAAGAAAGAAAGAAAGAAAGAAAGAAAGAAAGAAAGAAAGAAAGAAAGAAAGGAAGGAAGGAAGGAAGGAAAGAAGGAAGGAAGGAAGGAAGGAAGGAAGGAAGGAAGGAAGGAAGGAAGGAAGGAAGGTGTCTGGATTTTTACTTCTTGAAATATGGCAACCCTACCGAATCGAAAACCCAGGATTCGAACACAAGAGCGTTCTCCCTTCCTGCTGTTTCCAGTAGCTGGAAGCATTGCTGCCTCGGATCATGGAGGCAGAACAGAACCATCATGGCTAGCAGCCATCAAACACCCCTCTCCTCCATGAATTTGTCATGAACTGGCAGGAAAACAGGGAGGAGCAAGCTGGTCCATGGTCAGAGTCTAAGCAAGCAGAACACACTACAAAGGATCAGAACACCCTTGTGGTCAGGTTTGGCTTAGGCAGGTGATCTGATAAGAAGCAGAGGAGTGCAGAGTTGGTGTGTGGATGTTGTTCCAGGCCAGCATTAGGGGTTTTTTGAGCTGGAGCTGCTGGAACAACACCCCAGCCATAGCTGACTCCTCTCAACTCCCTTCTCTCCAGAGGTCTCCTTGAGAGAAGGGTCTTACTCCCAAGGAGACTTCGCTCCAGAGGAGTCCTTTCCTGTATATGGGCTGGATTTCCATCTGGCCTTTAAGCCACCGTCTCTTCCTCTGGCTTGGGACCTGTTTGGTCAGAGGCTGAACTTGTTGGGAACAACTGGGGAATATCAATTCATTCCGATGTGTGAGGAAACTGCAAAAGAAAAACCAGTTTGACTGCCTGGCTTCAAAAAGGACACGGGGCTGGACTCACTCTCTAGCCAAAAACACCCTAGCGGCGTTTAAAACAGCAGGAAATATAGGTTGTCAGGTCTTTAAATCTTCCAGTATTAAGTGCTTACAATTGTGTTCTCTGGCCTCTACCCTTCTTGGAGTGAATAGACCACAACCTTAAGTAAGTTTAAATGCTTTACTTATAGTAATCAGAGGTCTCACGCATTGTTCGATGGCACAGCAGAAACAACGCAGGTAAGGTATCCTTGGTTACGAAATGCAGAAGTTGGTCTCAAACACGCAGTCTGAGTCTAGAGCCCTAGCCTCAGATGTCTACTCAGTTGCAGGATTCAAAGAGGAGAGAGAGAGAAAGGAATATGAAGCAAACCTTACTTTCTCCTTCCGTGAAGGTGAGAGGGCATGATCTAGCCGTGCCTTCTCTAGAAATTCACATCTCTGTGATCCTTAACTCCTTCATTTACTAAGTAGCATAGGTTTTCATTGTTAGATTCAACTGTAATATCTCCTGCATAACTCACCCTGCATGTGGAGAGTCCTTCGTTGGCTGTGTCACAGGATCCCTGATGGGGCTTTGTAGAAAGACAGGGCCTCCTGATCATGAGGCCTCCCCTGGCTGGGGCATTGCAGAGTTTGAGCTAAAAACAGGCATAGGCAAACTCAGCCCTCCAGATGTTTTGGGACTACAACTCCCATCACATCTAACAGGACCAGTGGTCAGGGATGATGGGAGTTGTAGTCCCAAAACATCTGGAGGGCCGAGTTTGCCTATGCCTGAGCTAAAACATTTCAGTGTCCTAAATAGACACTGAAATGGGTTCTATCTCGGATAAGAAAGATGTGAAGGAACAATAAAGATGGTGTCTTTGAGCATGTACAATGAGGGGCTGCTAACATTTTTGGACCACCACCCCCCCAGTAGTGGATGCACCCACCCTCTCGCTCAGCTGAATATGTGTGTAGGGGGTGGGAGTTATTTCTGCCTGCTTACTCATCAAATAACTGGGGTGATGATGTTGGAATGGACTCCCTCGGAAGGGAGGTGTTTAAGCAGAGGCCGACTGGCCATCTGTCGGGGATGCTTCAGCTGTGGTTCCTGTGTTGCAGGGGGTTGGACTAGATGACCCTTGAGGTCCCTTCCGACTCTACAATTCTATGAGTCTTCTTGCATCCCTTCATTGTGAGAAGTGCTCATCCCCTCCTACTCTGCCACAATCCTTCTCTCTTGCCTGTCTCCCTCCTCTCTTGCAATGCACATTTGAGCAAGAGCATTGAGGAGACAGGGACCTTCAAGTTAGAGCAGCAGAGTCCTTCAAGTTAGCCTCAGGTAGATGAAAGCCATCCCTCTGGCTCCCTCTGGTCTTTCTCCACAGTCTAAGCGGAACTCTGCTGTGGGAATGTGCTTTAGTTAGAGCCCTGCAAAAGTGCCCTGTAATTATGATCCGGTAAAACAAATCTACTACTCACCAACACCTGTGTGGAGCCTGGATCTATTAGCCAAGGTTCAATAGACAATGCAGGAGGGGGCTGGGCTCCCCCTGTAAGTACTTCAAGCTTTATGAACTGGAGAAGTTCATTTCTGAACACTCCCAACCCCCCCCCTTTGGCGCCATCTCTAATTGCTAACCTCTCCCCCCCCCCCTCGCAATCACAGATGTCTTTCAGTTACAAGCAATAAGGGAACCGCCTGGCATGAAACTTGTGTCTGGAGATGGTTGCAAACTTATTCAGTGCATATTTGGGCTGCATGTAGTAATTACCACAACACATATTTTATTGTAACATAATAGATATATTCACTGCACCCAAAATGACAGCGTGTATTAATTATACACAAGCAGACCTCGAAAATGGGTTTGTTTACTCTGATGTTCAATTCAGCAGATTTTTTTTGCAGCTTGTTAAACTTAATCAAAAGCAATCAACGTATGCACACATATATTATAACAAATTAATTTCCAAACCAAAAGAGAAACTATTGGGTTGCTCGGATGGAAAAAAGACACGGGCGGAAAGTCTGAGGCAGACCGCGAGGCAGAGGCAGGCGTCGGGCACAGATTTCTCTGCTGCGCTTTGGGATTGGAATTAGCCAGGCAGCAGGGGCTGCTCTGAGCTCCGGTGAGTTTCTGCATCAGGAGGGAAGATGATGGAGGTGCAGCCATGGCAGCACAGAGACTTCATTCCATTTCAGGCTGTCGCCAGAAGAGATCCTGAACCAGCCACTGTGGATGGAGTTTCTGCATGGGGCTTGAATGTGCATTCTTCCTTTGGAAGAAAAAATAGAATTGTGGATCTCGAATGGATACCAAGAGCTATCTAGTCCAACCACCCATAAAACAAAGGAATCACAGATAAAGAATCCCTGGAATGTGGCCCCTCAACTTGTGCTTCAATCGCTACAAGGATTGAATTCCTCCATCCGAGGGAGCCTCTGTTCCACTGTCAAAGTGCTCTTACCATCAGAACGTTCTTACTTGTCGTTGGAATCCATTGGTGTGGGTCCCCCACTCTGGAGCAGCAGTAAACAAGTTTGCTCCATCCTCCTTGTGACAACCCTTCAGATGTTTTGAGACAACTATCATATCCCATAAGGGACGTGGGTGGCGCTGTGGGTTAAACAACAGAGCCTAGGGCTTGCCGATCAGAAGGTTGGTGGTTCGAATCCCCATGACGGGGTGAGCTCCCATTGCTCGGTCCCTGCTCCTGCCAACCTAGCAGTTTGAAAGCACGTCAAAGTGCAAGTAGATAAATAGGTACTGCTCCGGCAGGAAGGTAAACGGTGTTTCCGTGCGCTGCTCTGGTTCACCAGAAGCGGCTTAGTCATGCTGGCCACGTGACCCGGAAGCTGTACGCTGGCTCCCTCGGCCAGTAAAACAAAATGAGCGCCGCAACCCCAGAGTCAGTCATGACTGGACCTAATGGTCTGGGGTCCCTTTACCTTTTATCATATCCCATGGACTGCAAGAAGATCAAACCTCTCCATTCTGAAGGAAATCAGCCCTGAGTGCTCACTGGAAGGACAGATCCTGAAGCTGAGGCTCCAATACTTTGGCAACCTCATGAGAAGAGAAGACTCCCTGGAAAAGACCCTGATGTTGGGAAAGATGGAGGGCACAAGGAGAAGGGGACGACAGAGGACGAGATGGTTGGACAGTGTTCTTGAAACTACCAACATGAGTTTGACCAAACTGCGGGGGGCAGTGAAAGACAGGAGTGCCTGGCGTGCTCTGGTTCATGGGGTCACAAAGAGTCGGACATGACTAAATGACTAAACAACAACAATCCTGTCACCTCTCGATCTTCTCTTCTCCAAGCTAAGCATAACCAACTCCCTCCATTGCCCTTCCTCACAAGGCTTGGCTTCCAAGCCCTCGATCATCTTGGTTGTCATCCTCTGCACACCTTCCAGCTTGTCAATATCCTTCTTGAGTATGTTCATTCGCCCAAACCAGCAAGCTGCACAGCACTTGTGTATGGAATTGCCAGGTTCCTCCTCCCACCCTCCATTGGCTGGTGGCGTCCTTGGAGTGTACCCAGGAGCCAATAGGGTGGCCCAATGCACCCCACTGCTGCTCAGCATTTCTTGTCCCTGGAATTGCTTCCTGCACCCATCTCTTCCTGGCCTGGTGTGACTTTGGTCACATCAACACCATAAAAGCACTCTTATTCCACTTTAACAATCATGAGTTCTCCCAAAGAATAATGGGAATTGTCGTTTGTTACAGGTGATGCCTAGATGGCCATTTAGATATCTGAGCCATAGTTGGAGCTTCACAGTTTGCTGAACAGATTATTTTTGTTTTGTGTTGCACACTCTTCCAATTGGGCTCCCTTTAGTTTTCCCACAATAAACCCACAAACCCTCTCAGCTGCCTGAAACTCCTGGGCTCTTCAAATATCGCTGGGTTGAGTCTTTCTGTTAAATCCTACAAACAGAGTAAATCCCAGCTCTCGCCCATGTTTTCATTTTCCTTCAGAGAGCTTTGAGTGTTTAATAAACTCTTAATTAAAAGCCAGACATCTTGTGTATTTCTGTCTGTTGGGTATGGGGGCTAAAAAAAAAGCGGTGCCCCCGACCCACAATAGGAATCTTCAAAACGGTACCCACACTGCCCAGCTCTCCCTACCCCCTCCAGTCGACACACTGAGCATTAGGAATGCAAAGTTATATTTACATGATTCTATTGACATTTTGAGGCTGAAATCCTCCATGCTGCTAATAATTCATTGCTAAATTAAATTATGAATGTTTGGGAGGTGGTAATTTCTTTTGTTCTGTGAACAGATTGCTTTATATATCTGCCTATATTACCAAGTTATTAATTTAATGATTTCATAATAGCTGCTCATTCCTTTGAGTAATATCGCGGAGAGAGGGGAGCCCTCCCTCCACAGCTCTGCCAGGCAAGCTGTCCCTACTGGGACTGAAGGGTTTAGGAATAAAGATATTCTTTCCAGCACAGTGTTAAGCCCTGCAAGACAAAGCAGGTAATGTGCTAAGCCACCCCTCGATCCCTCTCCTGCGAGGAGCCCCCACTAGAGATGCTGGCACTGAAAGACCCACCAAGAGAAAAAGAGCCAGGATAGGAGAACAGAATCACAGAGCTGGCTGGGTCCTGGGAAACCATCTAGTCCAGCCCCCTAATCTGCCCCACTAGTGAGCACAGAATCCTAGAATCCTGCAGTTGGAAGATGCCCCAAGGTCATCTAGCCCAACCCATGCTAGGTTTTTTTTTTTTTTAAAGGGCTTTAAAAACCCTATTTTAACATGGGCCAGGAGATGTGCACCAGCAAAGTGCCTAAGTGCAGTGTGGGTATCTGTTCCTTTGTGAGTTGCATTTAAAGCCCTAAAGAACTTGGGAGCAGGATATCTAAGGGACTTCTTTGCCCAATCTACCCCTGCCCGGCAATTGTGCTCCTCTGTTGGGGAATTTGCTGAGAGTACCGTATGCCCCAGAGGTGCGCTCAGCCTGTGCTAGAAACTGGGCTTTTAGTGTTGCACCCCCAGCCCCCTGGAATTAGTTCCAAGCTGAAATCAGACTGGTGTCTAGCATCATGATGTTTAGGCAGTGATTGAAGACGTTTTTGTTTTGGAAGGCCTTCCTTAGGGTGTTACCTGGTCGTTTATGGACGATCAACTGCATCTCTGAAGGATCTACTACTCCCTTCCCATCAAAAAGCCTTTATGCTCGTGAGATTAAATGCAGTGACCAAAGGTAGATTCTCACGTACCCTATATCAAAGCCCGTCTGTGTGCCTGCAACCAAGAAATACCTGATTCAATGGACCACATTCTCTTAGATTGCTCGCTACACAGTAGACCTCGCCAACTGATGCTGAGCAAAATGTTGGACCTCTGGTCTATAACTCCGAGAAGAAGTCAAATAAGGTTTCTCCTGGCAGATCACTGCTTTAGTAGCTTCCTTTTTAGCCACAATTTTACCCGAAAGGGTTCCCAACGAACCATCCTTTTGGGGAACAGACAGGCAATGCAGAATACCTAAGTGCACACGATCACAGCATGAGCTTACTACCCTCGACAGCTTCACCCTTGTCCTTTTAATTATCCCAGGGACTTGAAATGTTAATTTATACTGTGATGCCAATAAAGGTATTTGATTTGATTTGAAAACTGCATCTCTGATGAAATGGTTATGTTGTTTTTAAGAGATGGTTTTTATTGTTTTAGAGTTTGCAGAATTGCTTTTACTCAACTTGGAGCTTGTGTTTATTCTGTTTCATCTTGTACACCCTCTTCTGTGGATTTCTCCTGTGATGCGGTCTGTGAATCTGTATACTACTACTACTACTACTAATCATAAAAATACAGTGGTGCCCTGCAAGACGAACACCTCGCAAGACGGAAAACCCGCTAGACGAAAGGGTTTTCCGATTTGGAGGCGCTTCGCAAAACGAATTTCCCTATGGGCTTGCTTTGCAAGACGAAAATGTCTTGCGAGTTCCTGCGGGTTTTTCCCCCTCCCCCCCCTTTTCCTCAGGCGCTAAGCCGCTTATCAGCTGATCCACTGATAAGCTGCTTAACAGCTGATCGCTAAAAGCCACTAATCCGCTAATAGCGCTAATCCGCTAAGCTGTCAATGGGCTTGCTTCGCAAGACGAAAAAACCGCTATACGAAGAGCCTCACGGAATGGATTAATTTCATCTTGCAAGGCACCACTGTAAATTTAAAAAGAACTTCCTTTATTGCCATTACTTAATAATCCAAAAGTGTAGTAGCAGGTCATTACCTCATGCTACATACAAAGCAAACAATCATTCAATAACAGGAAAAAGAAATGGAGAAGCACTGATGTAAATCAAGGCACCCGTATTTCTTGAGTTGGTGTGAATGGTGAATGTTGCGCATCAAAGACTGAAGCAGTGGAAATAAAGTCCCACCACAATCTAGATCTTCCAATCCTCTGGAAACACATAGTTTGTGTTTGGGACTTTGGCTATTGTCTTTTCCCTAAAGTTACAATACCACAAAGATGATGATGATGATGATAGATGCATTATTATACAAATTATTATCACCAGTCTTTATTACGGTCCAGAGACCCAACAAAGCATCACAAAGCAATACACAATTCATACAGCCTACCTCCAGGTTAAACAAGCATTTTGTTCAGAATATAGGGATCATTGGTTCTTGCAACCACCAATAAAGACTTTGCCACTGCTAATGTTCTAGCGTTTGTCCGGTCTTCCAATAGGAACCTGACATAGTGAGCCTCTGATTTTCCCGGGAAAGGTACCAGCAAGGGTAGCATCAGTTCAGCTCTGGCTTGCTCATATTTTGCACAGTGCAGCAAAATATGTTTTATGGAATCGATGTCTTGAGCACACGAGCAAAGTCTGTCCTGGTAGGGAACTCCTCTCAACCTGCCATCCAACACCGCAGAAGGAAAGACGTTTAGCCTGGCTTTGGTGAAAAGCCTTCGATAGTTTGGTACTGTCAGGTTTTTAATGTAAGATGTTAACTTAAAGACATGCCCATCTTGTACTCCTACTGCCAGCGGACTACAGACTGCATGTGATTGAGATCGCAAGTCAAAAGGCTTCTCGGCCTTTTGGCTCAGATCAAGTCAAGTGTAATTATTATACATATAACATCATATGCATACCATATAATGTAGATTTCCTAAAGTAGCCCACACATGTCTGCATACAAATGCTTAGGTAGACCAATCTCGATCAACCTCAAGCTGCGTGCATGAGCCCATTTTCAAAGCTTGTCTCCTCCCTCCCTACTATTCATTCTGCTTATGAGCTTCTACTGGCCTGCAGGAGACATTTCTTGGCACATTTGTGTGCACCAGCCCAGAGTCTGAGACACCAGATGTTCCTCACGCATGCCAGAGCTTCCCACTCAATGATGTCAAAGTCACTTAAGTCACATTTACAAACATCCTCATATGGAAGCTTTGAGCCATCTTTGGGGACTGTGTCATTGTAAATCAAGGCCTGTGGTGCGTATCAATCTTTCATTCTGTGGTGCTCAATACACTGAGAAGAAGAACTAACCTTCTGGGCAAAGCCATGGGACAGCCCTTCAGATCACCTCTCAGACTTCTCTTCTCCAGGCTAAACATCCCCGACTCCCTAAACCAGGCTTCCTCAAACTCGGTCCTCCAGATGTTTTTGGCCTACAACTCCCATGATCCTTAGCTAGCAGGACCAGTGGTCAGGGATGATGGGAACTGTAGTCTCAAAACATCTGGAGGGCCAAGTTTGAGGAAGCCTAACTGAAATCATTCCTCGTAAGGCTTGGTTTCAACTTTCTGGTCACAGTACTCCAGGTGGGGACTGACCAAGGCAGAACAGAGTAGAACAACTGTTGATGCAGCCTAGAATTGCATGGAGAGGTGTTTTGTTTGTTTTTTGCTGATGGATCGCCCTGTGATAATCCATCTGTTAATAATCTATTGGGTATTGGGAGAGAAGGCTGTTGTATTGAGGGGGTTCTAGATTGTGGTGGCGCTGTGGGTTAAACAAACCGAGCCTAGGACTTGCTAATCAGAAGGTTGGCGGTTCGAATCCCCGCAACAGGGTGAGCTCCCGTTGCTTGGTCCCTGCTCCTGCCAACCTAGAAGTTCAAAAGCACATCAAAGTGCAAGTAGATAAATAGGTACCGCTCTGGCGGGAAGGTAAACGGCGTTTCCATGCGCTGCTCTGGTTCACCAGAAGCGGCTTAGTCATGCTGGCCACATGACCCCGAAGCTGTATGCCAGCTCCCTTGGCCAGTAAAGCAAGATGAGTGCTGCAACCCCAGAGTCGGTCACGACTGGACCTAACGGTCTGGGGTCCCTTTACCTTTTATGCAAAGGTGAGATGTGACGAGGAGGAAGACGGAGCCATTTGCAAACTCTGCAACAGATCCGCCCTATTTCCCCTGGCCTCACCAAATGAGATGTGCTGGATACGCAGCAGAGCAAATGCAGGTAGCACCAGCATTAGAATATTTGCAACACTTGAAATAATGTGTTTAGGCACTGGATGAATTTGTTCCAAGCAAAGGTCCATCATTCATGTCAAAGGCAGTTAGCGCATTGCACAGCCGGAATATCTATTTCCCATTAGTTTCCCAACCCCAAACTAAACACGTGTCACTGTTTTGCCATCTTTTTTGGGGGGGAAATCTACTCTGACAGCTTGCTTAACCTTCTCACTCCAGATTCTCAAAATCCCAGCTGTGAGCAGCTGCAGAGAAGGAGGCAATGCACACAGCCCCCTCTGATTAAACTGAGGGCTTGGGTTGAAACAGCAGGGCTGATAAGGATAGTGGAATGGTCCATGTCTAGCGGGAAGTGAGGGCGGGATGGGGAGGGACAGCTCCTAAATCAGAGCATCCTTCTTTCCCACCCTGCCTTGATCTACTTCTCAGCAGACCCTTGAAAAGGGGCTCCGTCCTCCTCCTCCATTGCCATACCAATAGCAGCACACAGCAGAGCAAGCCAGCGGAGCAATTGGCAGCAGCAATGTGGTTTTGTTTGGCAAACAATTTGTGGCACAATTTGCAAAGGATTAGGGTGTTCCTGCTGCTTTTGCACCATAAGGTGAGAACTTTCTCTGCCCCCCCCCCCACCAGGTGTGCACTGGAGAAACAAACGGTTGTTGGTTATCATAGTTTTAAGCATGATATATGCACATCTGTACTCAAAATGGCATAAACTGTGGCAGATGGATGAAATTATTTTCTCCCTGTGGTGATCCTGAGAGAGATATTTGCTCTGGAGGAAACATTTCCATTGACACCAGTTGTGTGGAACTGGCAATCATTCCACCAAGAGCAGTCATCTGAACCCCCTGGGATTACTACAGCCCCTTTGCATTATGTCATACAGGAACCCAAACTTTGGCATTGGAGGGTGAGACACGCCACACCACAATCTCCAAGGAGTGAGGGAATCCAGGGGTTCCAGGGGTTTATCTAGGTTTGGTTGCCTTGCAATGAAGGTCAGCAGAGACTCTGGTGTCTTTAGGATATATGGTTTTATTTACACACCCATAGGACATGAACATAGGATGGTGGAGCTCACGGCATTAATACCCCAGCAGATTTCGCTTCTCCATTAGTCACAGCTTTGGATCCAGCACAGAGCAAGCAGGTCTGTGTGTATCCAACTTCCAGCCTGCTTACAGTACAGCCCAGCCCACAACCCTCTGGCTTTCCTTCTCCAGCTAGGTGAGCGAGGCAGGAAAGGCCCATCCATTCATTCAATGAACCAGAGCAGCTCCTTTGGTTATGCTAGTCATGACACGACTAGTGAGCCAAAGCCATTGCCTAGGCAAAGGAGCTGGTTTGGCACGTTTGCTCTCATACCTTCTGTCCCCACAGAAACGGGAACCCAAGAATTTGAAGGGACTCACCTGAAACACACAGCGATATTCTTCCATTATTCAGCAGCCAGTGGTGAAAAGTTTGGAAGTACCGTTCCAATGATGCAACCTTAAAGAATGCATAGAGTCCAAATATGCAGGCTGCTGTGTCAAGGTACTATCATTGCTGTTTTTTTTTGTTTTGTTTTTAAATAATATTTATTACTTTTCCAACAATTTAAACACTACAAAAAAAGGAACAATACAATACAATACAAAAACACTACATAACACTAACACATTAAACTAACAAAACAAAACAAAAACAGTTTAAAACACATCAGATAATTTCAGTATCTTATCTTTCATTCCCTTATTTCCGCGACCTCCTCACACCTCCCTTTTTGTATTCCACTTCTGTTAATTGTTTCAGCAATTCCTTTCCATCTTCCTCTGTTTTCTATCCTATAATTATCTTAGCACATTCTAACCTTATTTTTCCTTTAATACTCTATTAATCTATTTATACTTAATTCATTATAACATTTCTACTAAAGCCATATAACTTCATTCCAACATTTTTCTAACATTCATTAATTTTACAGTATTTCCGTAAATAATCTTTAAACTTTTTCCAGTCTTCTTCCACCGACTCTTCTCCCTGGTCTCGGACTCTGCCAGTCATTTCCGCCAGTTCCATATAGTCCATCAACTTCATCTGCCATTCTTCCCGGGTGGGTAAATCTTGTGTCTTCCAATACTTCGCAATGAGTACTCTTGCTGCTGTTGTTGCATACATGAAAAATGTTCTATCCTTCTTTGGCAGGTACTATCATTACTGTTAGGCACACCCCAATCTCTGAGCCTGGCCCAGCACAGGCAAAAGTGCTGCCTCTATGCTTCTCCCATATCCCTGCACCACTGCCTGCAGCAGGATAAGACCAAAGGCCCATCTGATCCAAACTTCCATTTCAGATTGTGGCTAAGCAGATGGGAATGGCACAAGTATGGCACAAGCCAGTTCTGGGATGATGAGGGAGAAAACTTCTCTCTATCTACTTTCTCTACGCCATGCACAACTTTGTACTCCTCTGTCATGTCCTCTCTTACACATGTCTTTCCTCCACTGTTCTTTTTTTTTATTTATTGCAACCTGTTGATTCTGGATTTCACCCCAAATCCCTTCATGTCTTGGGGAGTCCATGATTCTGAGGCCAGGAGATCAGCAGCAATTCATCCCAAAATACAGTATTTTTCGCTCTATAAGACACACTTTTTCCCCCTCCAAAAATTAAGGGGAAATGTGTGTGCGTCTTATGGAGCGAATGCTGGCTCCATGGCTTCAGCGAAAGCAACGCGAAGCCTCTGGAGCGCAGAGGGGGCACTCCCGCTGCGCTCCAGAGGCTTCGGGCGGCTATCCCTGAAGCCAGGAGAGCGAGAGGGGTTGGTGTGCACCAATCCATCTCGCTCTCCTGGCTTTGCTTCGCTGGAGAGGCGCTGCTCAGCTTTTCACCTCTGTGCGAAACGGGAGGAGAAATGGAAGGGGCTCCTTTTTTATTCTTGTAACTTTTTTTTTTATTCTTGTAACTTTTTGAAACACCAATAAATATTATATATATATATAAAAAAGAGAAATGGAAGGGGCTCCGTTTCTCCTGCTGCTTCGCTGAAGGGGCACTACGCAGAGAGGGAGAGAATTTTTGTTCTTGTTCTCCCCCTCTAAAGGTAGGAGCGTCTTATGGTCGGGTGCATCCTATAGAGAAAAAAAAAAAATGGTAATAAACAGTTGGTGGGGATTTTTGGGGAGACTCCCCTATTCCACTCTTCATTTCAGGGTTGAAGTTGCATTGAGGGACAGCTCCTCTCCTCTCCACTGGCTGGGGCACATTATATCCAGTGACCAGCCCCCTGCCCTCATCAAAACCCGTTGGATGCCTCCTAGTGCCTGACTCTGGCTCAAGGCTGGGTTTTGTCAAGCCTCTTCCTCTCCTGCCTTCTCCCTTTTCTCCTGGACACAGAGGAGCTATTTACACAGGCAGCTTTAAAAAAAAGAAACAGCCTTTTGAGTTCTGCAGCAGGAGCAGGATCAACCTCTCTTCTCAGATTAATCACACTGCGTGGCATTCCATCTCCCCAATTTCCAGGGTTTCAGTGCTGACCCCTTGGTCAAAGGCAGCCCCTTGCCGTGCCTGGTGCTTGTTCTGGCACCATTCAGCCCAGCATGTGTTCAACTCTTCCAGCCAAATGACCTCCTAAGGGTTTGTGTGTTGTGTTCCCAGGAACTTTTGCCATCAGCGTGAACTTGAACTGCCCTCTCTGGGATACTTTTTGTGCAAAATGAGCTCATTCTTCAGTTCAAGGAGAGGCAAGGCAGATCCCACTTGCCTCATGACATTTGTCTGGCAAACCTTCCCTTGTTATGAGGGGGTTTTTTTGGGGGGGGGGCAGTCTTGATGATGCCCTGAGTGACTTCCAATTCTTGGGGTCCTGTGTCTCTGGGGGTAGAAGGTATGAGAGCAAGCTTGCCAAACCAGTCCCTTTCTCCAGACAATGGCTTTGGCTGACTAGTCAAGCACCATAGGAGTTGCTCTGTGCCACAGAATGAATGGGTAGGCCTCCTATCCCAACCTAACTGCTGGGTAAGAGAACAATTGCTAGAGAGGTATGTGAGAGCTGAGCTGGGAGGAGTGTGGGAACTGGATACACAGAGACCTGCTTGCTCTGTGCTGGATCCAAAGCTGTGTCTGATGGAGAAGCGAAATCTGCTGGGGTATTAATGCCGTGAGCCCCACCATCCTATGTTCATGTTCTATAGGTGTGTAAATAAAACCATATATCCTAAAGACGTCAGAGTCTCTGCTGACCTTCATTGCAAGGCAACCAAACCTAGATAAACCTAGAAATCAAACCCTAAGTCATGGGTAAGCAAACTGAGGCCTGGGGGCCGGATCTGGCCCAGTCCCCTTCTAAATCTGGCCCACGGACAGTCCGGGAATCAGCGTGTTTTTACATGAGTAGAATGCGTCCTTTTATTTAAAATGCATCTCTGGGTTATTTGTGGGGCATAGGAATTCATTTCCTCCCGCCCCCCCCATAAAGTCCAGCCCACTGAGCAGTTTTTCCCAACCTTGGGCCTCTAGCTGATTTTGGACTACAACTCCCATCATCCCTAGATAGCAAGACCAGTGGTCAGGGATGATGGGAATTGTAGTTAAAAAACAGCTGGAGGCCCAAGGTTGGGAAACACTGCACTGAGGGACAGTGGACCGGCCCCTTGCTGAAGTTTGCTGACCCCTGCCCTAAGTAAACACCTGGAATCCTGAGGTCTCTCACCACTCTGAGTTTGTGGCCACGTGCCACAATATTGCGGCACATGAAACATTCTTTTTGCTGCAATAGACTCATATGGCTACCCCAGTGGGAATCCTATTAGCTCCTATTTGCAGAGGTCATCAAAGCTTGCTCAAGAAGACTCTTTTGACTCCTAGACCTGCTGCTGCAGCTCCCCTCCTCCCCATCCGCCTCTGTCAAGCCCTTTTTGGACAAATAGGATGTTTTGGGGCTTAGTTCATGCCTGCAAAAGAGAGCTCTTGTGTGTGGCATTCCTAATGACCAGAGTGACTCTCAAATGCCTGGCTTTAGCAGACAGCTGCTAGAACAAGGGCTGTGTTTCAAAGCCAAGCCTGCAAACCTGCAGCTGCCTCGTACTAAGCCTCTCAAAGAAGCTCCTTTTTAGTTTATTTTTTAAAAAGTAGTCAATTGATATTTATTTAGTGCATCAAAACAGCTTTGTTGAATTGGAGTTCCATTCAACAAGCATTTAGAGATGGGGAATTTAGCATGCATGAGTCAGTGGGGGAGGGAATTAGGAGAAGCCTCACACAATCCAGGGTAATTACATTCCTCCTTCCTTGGAGGAATGACCTCTCAGTGAGTGAGTGAGTAATGCAAAAAAGAGAGGAAGAAGGAAAAGGAGAAAGGGGGTGATGAGAGTCTGAGGCTTTGAACTGCTGCGATCTGTATCTCAGATAGGTGGGATTTGCCTCTGGAGGGTCTGCATGGATCTTATAGGAACCTCAAAGGAGAAGCAGATCATAGAATTCACCAGCTGGCAGTGACTGAATTAAGGTGGGTCACCTCTGGCTTAACTGGTTGATTTTGGTTTGATTTTATATTTGTACAGTACGTTCACATCTTATGTGCAATTTAATTGCACGATATCAACCATAAGCAGCTGAAAGCAGACCAATAATAATAATAATAATAATAATAATAATTTATTATTTACACCCTGCCCATCTGGCTGGGTTTCCCCAGCCACTCTGGGTGGCTCCCAGCAGAATTAAAAGCACAATAACACATCAGATATTAAAAACTACCCTAAACAGGGCTGCCTTCAGGTGTCTCCTAAAAGTCAGATAGTTGTTTATTTCCTTGACATCTGATGGGAGGGCGCCACTACCGAGAAGGCCCTCTGCCTGGTTCCCTGTAACCTCACTTCTCGCAGTGAGGGAACCGCCAGAAGGCCCTTGGTGCTGGATCTCAGTGTCCGGGCAGAATTATGGGGGTGGAGACGCTCCTTCAGGTATACTGGACCGAAGCCATTTAGGGCTTTAAAGGTCAGCACCAACACTTTGAATTGTGCTCGGAAACTTGCTGGGAGCCAATGTAGGTCTTTCAAGATGTGGTCTTGTCGGCAGCTCCCAGTCTCCAGTCTAGCTGCCGCATTCTGGATTAGTTGTAGTTTCCGGGTCACCTTCAAAGGTATCTGCATGTAGAGCGCATTGGAGAAGTCCAAGCACAAGATAACTAGAGCATGCACCACTCTGGTGAGACAGTCTGCGAGCAAGTAGGGTCTCAGCCTGTGTACCAGATGGAGCTGGTAGACAACTGCCCTGGACACAGAATTAACCTGTGGCTCTATGGACAGCTGTGAGTCCAAAATGACTCCCAGGCTGTGCACCTGGTTCTTCAGGGGCACAGTTACCCCATTCAGGACCAGGGAGTCCCCCACATCTGCCCGCCCCCTGTCCCCCAAAAACAGTACAGTGGTACCTCGGGTTAAGAACTTAATTCATTCTGGAGGTCTGTTCTTAACCTGAAACACTTCTTAACCTGAGTTACCACTTTAGCTAATGGTGTCTCACACTGCCACCGCACGATTTCTGTTCTCATCCTGAAGCAAAGTTCTTAACCCAAGGTACTATTTCTGGGTTAGTGGAAGAAGAAGAAGAAGAAGAGTTTGGATTTGATATCCTGCTTTATCACTACCCAAAAGAGTCTCAAAGCGGCTAACAATCTCCTTTCCCTTCCTCCCCCACAACAAACACTCTGTGAGGTGAGTGGGGCTGAGAGACTTCAGAGAAATGTGACTAGCCCAAGGTCACCCAGCAGCTGCATGTGGAGGAGCGGGGAAGCGAACCCGGTTCACCAGATTACGAGTCCACCGCTCTTAACCACTACACCACACTGGCTCTCTAGTGCAGTCTGTAACCTGAAGCGCCTGTAACCTGAAGCACCTGTAACCCGAGGTACCACTGTACTTCTGTCTTGTCAGAATTCAGCCTCAGTCAGTTAGCCACCATCCATCCTCCAACTGCCTCCAAACACTCACACAGGACCTTCACCATCTTCACTGGTTCTGATTTAAAAGAGAGGTAGAGTTGAAATTGTACAAATTACCTGCACACAAGGTGAAGAAGACATGCTCCAAAAAGAGCTTTTGAGTCCTCCACCTTGCTGTATTGGGCAAGTCTCACTCAGTATGCTGGCTCTGGCATGCTCTCATGGGAACTTGTCCAGCCCTGGAGAGCATCCCGGAGCCCACACACTGAGTAGGGCTTGCCCAGTAAGCAGCCTGGAGGTGGTGGTACCAGCTTAAAGGTAAAGGTAAAGGTACCCCTGCCCGTACGGGCCAGTCTTGACAGACTCTGGGGTTGTGCGCCCATCTCACTTAAGAGGCCAGGGGCCAGCGCTGTCCGGAGACACTTCCGGGTCACGTGGCCAGCGTGACATCGCTGCTCTGGCGAGCCAGAGCCGCACACGGAAACGCCGTTTACCTTCCCGCTGGTAAGCGGTCCCTATTTATCTACTTGCACCCGGAGGTGCTTTCGAACTGCTAGGTTGGCAGGCGCTGGGACCGAGCAGCGGGAGCGCACCCCGCCACAGGGATTCGAACCGCCGACCTTTCGATCGGCAAGCCCTAGGCGCTGAGGCTTTAACCCACAGCGCCACCAGCTTAGTTGTGGCCAAAGAAGTTATGTGGATGAGGACAATGAGGTCATATGAGTGGGACCATGGGCAGGACTTTAGATAGGGAGGGCAGAACCAAGCTACTTGATTGATCAGTTGGTTAAATATTTTTATTTATTTACTTGATTTAGGGGGGCAGCTGTTCCTCCCTGGCTAGGCCCATGAATGGGAGCAAGGAAGTCATGTGGCAAGCAGGATGCAAGACCAAGAGCCCTCTCCCTTCCTGCAGCTTCCAGCAACTGGGATTAAGAAGCACTGCTGTCTCCAGCTGCAGAAGCGGAGCAAGAGCCATCATGGCTTGTGGCCACTGACAGATCTCCATGAATTTGTGTATGAAGTTGTTACATTTTAATAAATATACAGTGGTACCTTGGGTTAAGAACTTAATTCATTCTGGAGCTCCGTTCTTAACCTGAAACTGTTCTTAACCTGAGGTACCACTTTAGCTAATGGGGCCTCCTGCTGCTGCTGCACGATTTCTGTTCTCATCCTGAAGCAAAGTTCTTAACCCGAGGTACTATTTCTGGGTTAGCAGAGTCTGTAACCTGAAGCGTATGTAACCCAAGGTACCACTGTAACCTGTTCTGCCCTATTTTTGCGTCTTGGGGGTGGGGGTACTGGACTTCTCCCATGTCCCCCCTTCCTTTTATGAGTCAGCTTCCAGGGTTCAGGTCTTTAGGTTTCTGCACATTCCTTCTCCCCTTCTCCCCTTGCATATTTGTGATGCCTGCTTGTATAGACTAATAGCTTGCTCCAAAAAGGACCCCCCTTTCCATCCTTCACTCACAGCTCCATATTAATAGTACTAATCGCACTGAATCTCCATGTACTACCCTTGAAAGGTGATTTGTCTTGTTTTAAATTTTTAGGAGGGTTCCTAATGAGCTGGCATGTGCTGTGTCTATATGAAACTTTATTCCCTCTGCATTGTCAGCCCTGTGTAAGATTCAGGGCAGATGAAAGGAAGTTCTTTTTAGCCCAGTGCATAGTTAAACTTTGGAACTCGCTCCCACGGGAGGCAATGATCACCACCAACCTAAATAGCTTTGAAAGAGGGTGAGACAATGGAAGACACAAGATTTACCCACCCGGGAAGAATGGCAGATGAAGCTGATGGATTATATGGAATTGGCGGAAATGACTGGCAGAATCCGAGACCAGGGAGAAGAGTCGGTGGAAGAAGATTGGAAAAAAATTAAAGATTATTTACAGAAATATTGTAAAATTAATGAGCTTTAGGAAAATGGTGGAATGAAGTTATATGGCTTTGGCAGAAATGTTATAAGGAACTAGGTACAGAGAGATTGCTAATGTATTAAAGGGGGAAAAACAAGGTTAGAATCTGTTAAGATTAATTACAGGACAGAAAACAGAGGAAGATGGAAAGGAATTGCTGAAACAGTTAATTGAAGTGGAATACAAAAAGGGAGGCATGAGGAAGTCAATGAAACAAGTGAATGAAAGTTAAGATTTGAAAATATTGGAAGTGTTTTTAACTGTTTTTGTTTTGTTTTGTTAATTCAATGTTCTATGTAGTGTTTTTCTTTTTCTTTTTGTATTGTATTATATTGATTTGTTTAATTCTCTTTCTTTCTTTTTGTAATCTTTAAACTCTTAATAAATATTATTTAAAAAGAAAGAAAGAAAGAGGGTGAGACAAATTCACAGAGGGCTGTTGATGGCTACTAGTCAGCATGCCTATGCTCAACCCTCCACAGTTAGAGCCAGTTAAGATACCAGTTCTGGTAACCACGGGAGGAGAAAGGGACGACTGCTGCTGCTGCTGCTGCTGCTTGCGTGAGTGTTGGGAGGACCGCTCCCTCTCCTGCCAACTCCATCCGGCCTAGGGGGCGGGGCCTGCACTCGCACCCACAGCATAAGAGGCCTGAGCAGCTACCGGCAGCAATGGACAAAATGGTTTTAAATGTTTTAATCGCTTTTAATTTGCAGCACTTTAAATGGTGGTTGTTGTTTTTTATAATATTATATTATTTCATTATTTTATTTTTGCTTGGGGTGGGATAAGCACTGAGTCAGCACTATTGTTCCTTGTTTTGCTTTGTTTTGTTTTGTTCTGTTTTGTTTTATTATTATTATTATTCTGTTAAATTATTATATAGTTTGTATTTTGCCTTTTAAGGGGGAGGGTCATGGCTGCCTGGGAGTGGGCCTCAGCCCATAGATTGGGTGGGGCAGGTTCCACAGGGGGAGATGTATTGGGACACCCGATCTCAGTGATCACGGGCAGGAGGAGGAGTTATGCTAAGACCAGACCATGTCATTACCGAGGAGGCAGGTTTAGTCGTTGTTTGAGGACTATCCCTGCCTCCAGGTCTGGTCCTGACCGGAAGGATACAGTAATCAGCAAGGGAAACCCACATGACCTGAAAGTGTTGCTGTGCAATGCCAGGTCAATGATGAATAAAACCACTGCCATCCACGACCTGATTGTGGATGGAGGATTTGACCTGGCATGTGTGACAGAGACCTGGTTGGATGAGGCAGATGGGCCTGTCCTTGCCGCTGCTTGCCCACCAGGTTTCTCTTACGCACAGCAACCCAGGTCATGTGGGCGGGGAGGGGGGGTTGCAGTGATTTTTAGGAAGTCATTAGTCTGCACCAGGCGTCCTATTGGGAAGACCCAGTTTTCTGAGTGCATGTTCTGGAAGTTGGGCAATAGGGGCAGTACAGGATTCCTACTGGTGTACCGACCTCCCCGCTGCACCAAGGATTCCCTGCCCGAGCTGCTTCAGGTCGTGGCGGATATGCTCCTGGAGACACCTAGCTTGGTTGTCCTGGGGGATTTTAACATCCATGCCGACACGACCTTACAAGGGGCAGCTCGGGACTTCGTGGAAAGCATGGCCTCCATGGGGCTGTCCCTGAATAAGTCTGGCCCAACTCATAGCCACGGACATGCCTTAGACTTGGTGTTTACCTCTACGGATGTTGGTGATCTGACATTAACTAAAAGCGAAACAAAAGAAGTGCCATGGTCAGATCACTTCCTGGTGCAACTGGACTTCTCCGCAACCCTTCCCCTCTGCAGGGAGGTGGGACCGATTCGGATGGTCCGCCCCCGCCACTTAATGGATCCAATTGGCTTCCAGAGAGTGGTAGGGGATGCTTTATCCCAAGTTGATGGCCTTTCAGCTGATTCCCTGGTGGCACGCTGGAATGCGGAGTTAACCAGGGCTATTGACTGTCTGGCTCCGAAGCGCCCTCTCCGATTGCATGGAGCCCGGACAGCCCCGTGGTTCTCCCCGGAGCTGAGGGTGATGAAACAATCGTTGAGACGGCTAGAGCGCCGGTGGCGGAAAACTCATTCTGAATCAGACCGGACACGGGTTAGAGCTCAGCGTCGAGCCTACCAAGTGGCAATGGCGACGGCGAAGAGGGCCTTCTTCGCCGCCTCCATTGCATCTGCAGAAAACAGCAGCAGGAGACTTTTTCAGGTGGTTCGCAGTTTATCGGAACCACCTGTACCACCGGGGCCTGGTAGGGACCCCAAGATCTCCTGCAATGCTTTTGCAAAGTTTTTTGCAGATAAAATCGCTCAGATTCAGAAGGAAGTAGACTCCACAGTGGGAGCAGGGCCAGGGCGGGAGAGTGCTAGAGTTCTGTCTGGTCCTGTTATATGGGATCAATTCCAATCTGTTACCTCCGAGGATGTGGACAGGCTGCTTGGACGAGTGAAACCGACCACCTGTCTTCTTGATCCTTGCCCATCCTGGCTGATAAAAGCGAGCCGGGAAGGGCTGGGCGATGGGCTTTGCGGGGTGGTGAATGCTTCCCTCTGCGAGGGAGCCTTCCCAGACCCGCTGAAAGAGGCGGTCATTAAACCGCTTCTTAAAAAAACATCTTTAGACCCGGCCAATTTGGCCAACTATCGCCCAGTCTCAAATCTTCCATTCTTGTGCAAGGTGATTGAGCGGGTGGTTGCTGAACAACTCCAAGCACGCCTGGAGGAAACGGACCATTTGGATCCCTTCCAATCGGGATTCAGGCCTCACCATGGGACTGAAACTGCCTTGGTCGCGCTGGTTGATGATCTCCGGCGGGCTAGGGACAAAGGTGAGAGCTGTTTCCTAGTTCTGCTGGATCTCTCAGCGGCCTTTGACACCATCGACCATAACATCCTTCTGGACCGTCTAGAGGGGCTGGGAGCTGGGGGCACTGTTATACAGTGGTTTCGCTCCTTCCTCCTGGGCCGTGTTCAGAAAGTGGTGGTGGGGGATGAGTGTTCAGACCCTTGGGCCCTCACTTGTGGGGTACCTCAGGGTTCCGTCCTCTCCCCCTTGCTTTTTAACATCTATATGAAGCCGCTGGGAGAGATCATCAGGGGGTTTGGACTGGGTGTTCATCAGTATGCAGATGACACCCAGCTCTACCTCTCCTTTAAATCAGAACCAGTGAAGGCGGTGAAGGTCCTGTGTGAGTGCCTGGAGGCGGTTGGAGGTTGGATGGCGGCTAACAGATTGAGGTTGAATCCTGACAAGACAGAAGTACTGTTTTTGGGGGACAGGAGGCGGGCAGGTGTGGAGGATTCCCTGGTCCTGAATGGGGTAACTGTGCCCCTGAAGGACCAGGTGTGCAGCCTGGGAGTCATTTTGGACTCACAGCTGTCCATGGAGGCGCAGGTTAACTCTGTGTCCAGGGCAGCTGTCTACCAGCTCCACCTGGTACGCAGGCTAAGACCCTACCTTCCCGCGGACTGTCTCGCCAGAGTGGTGCATGCTCTGGTTATCTCACGCTTGGACTACTGCAACGCGCTCTACGTGGGGCTACCTTTGAAGGTGACCCGGAAACTGCAATTAATCCAGAATGCGGCAGCTAGACTGGTGACTGGGAGTGGCCGCCGGGACCACATAACACCGGTTCTGAGAGATCTGCACTGGCTCCCAGTACGTTTCCGAGCACGATTCAAAGTGTTGGTGCTGACCTTTAAAGCCCTAAACGGCCTCGGTCCTGTATACCTGAAGGAGCATCTCCACCCCCATCGTTCAGCCCGGACACTGAGATCCAGCGCCGAGGGCCTTCTGGCGGTTCCCTCATTGCGAGAAGTGAGGCTACAGGGAACCAGGCAGAGGGCCTTCTCGGTAGTGGCGCCCGACCTGTGGAACGCCCTCCCATCAGATGTCAAAGAGATAAAGAATTACCTGACATTCAGAAGACATCTTAAGGCAGCCCTGTTCAGGGAAGTTTTTAATATGTAATGCTGTATTGTTTTTAACACTGATTGGGAGCCGCCCAGAGTGGCTGGGGAAACTCAGCCAGATGGGCGGGGTATAAATAATAAATTATTATTATTATTATTATTATTATTA
Source organism: Podarcis cretensis (assembly GCF_951804945.1). Taxonomy (NCBI): domain Eukaryota; kingdom Metazoa; phylum Chordata; class Lepidosauria; order Squamata; family Lacertidae; genus Podarcis; species Podarcis cretensis. The sequence continues at coordinate 87,287,399 of NC_137177.1, read as the reverse complement.
TTATTGCGCTTAGATCCTGCTTGCTGTTTTCCCTTTGGGACATCCAGGGTTGTAAAGACTGCGGAGAGAATAATTGGGTGCACTCTTCCCACCTTGGATCAAATCTATGCTTCCAGGTGCCATAAGAAAGCTGCAGAGATAGCGCAGGACAGTGCGCACCCCAGAAATGATCTCTTTCAGCTTCTGCCTTCTGGAAGAAGGTTATTGTTGTTGTTTAGCCGTGTCCGACTCTTCATGACCCATGGACCAGAGCACGCCAGGCACTTCTGTCTTCCACTGCCTCCTGCAGTTTAGTCAAACTCATGCTGGTAGCTTCGAGAACACTGTCCAACCGTCTCGTTCTCTGTCGCCCCCTCTCCTTGTGCCCTCCATCTTTCCCAACATCAGGGTCTTTTCCAGGGAGTCTTCTCTTCTCATGAGGTGGCCAAAGTATTGGAGCCTCTGGAAGAAGGTACAGGGTTATAAAGACTAGGACTAGCCGCCTGAGAAACATTTTCTATTCACATGCAATTTTGGTTTTAAACACAGTGTAAGGTAGCCCATATTCCACTTTATCACTACCCAAAGGAGTCTCAAAGTGGCTAACATTCTCCTTTCCCTTCCTCCCCCACAACAAACACTCTGTGAGGTGAGTGGGGCTGAGAGACTTCAGAGAAGTGTGACTGGCCCAAGGTCACCCAGCAACTGCATGTGGAGGAGTGGGGAAGCGAACCCGGTTCACCAGATTACGAGACTACCGCTCTTAACCACTACACCACACTGGCTCTCTATATATGGAAGTATATTGTATTTAATTATGGGGTATCAGAGTTTTTAGGGGGTTAACCAGGCTGGGATAGCTGGGAAGGCAGGCTTGTTGGTTTTTGAATGTCTGATGTAGATTTTTTTTCAATTTCGTTGTTCTGTATGGGACAATGACAATAAATATTATCGTATCATATCTGTCTGGTCGCTGTGAGAACAGGATGCTGGACCAGATGGGCCATTGGCCTGATCCAGTAGGTTCTTCTTATGTTCTTCTCATGTCGTCTTCTTTTTTTATCAATACGCAGCTGAAATCGTGTTTATTGAAGCCTGGATACATAGAAAAATTCTTTATGCCACTAACACACAGGCACCACCAACTTCTTTGATTTTCTCTTCTGCCTTTCTGCTGAAGAATTTTGCTTTCACGATTACAGGCTGTTTGGGCAGTTTTATCAAGAAGGCCCAAAAAACTATGAAAGATTATTTTGAAATAAATCTGAAGACAACTGTAGAAAAAAGAACAATCTGGGACGCGAGTAAGGCGGTTATGAGAGGTTTTCTGATTCAACAAAATACTTTAAAGAGGAGACTTCAAGAAGAAAGAAAAGGAAAGATTCTGGAGAAAATTGGAGATGGAGAGAAGAGGCTAAGGACGAAACCAAAGTCACAGGAGATCCTGCGAGAAATTAAATCATATCAGGCACAATATTTGAAACTGGTCAATCAGGACATAGAATGGAAGATTAAACAAATGAGACAAAGAACTTTTGAATCAGCCAATAAGTGTGGAAAGCTGCTGGCATGGCAGCTGAAGAAAAGACAAAAATTAAATACTGTGACTAATCTTGAAGTAAATGGAAGGAATGTACAAAACCCACAGGAGATTAAAGATTGTTTCCAGAGATATTTTAAACAACTGTATGCACAAGGGCCACAGAATGAGACCAAGATTGACGAGTTTATAGAAACAAATGGATTACAAAATATTTCGCAAGAGAACAAACTAATATTGAATGGAAAAATTTCTGAACAGGAGGTGGAAGGTGCCATAAAGAATTTGCAACTCGGCAAGTCTCCAGGCCCAGATGGGCTTTCCTCCAAATATTACAAAGTCATGAAAGACTATTTAATTCAACCACTAATGGAGGTTTGCAATGAAATTATGGAGGGGAAAAGAGCGCCGGAGTCGTGGAAAGATGCTTACATCACTCTTATACCGAAAAATGAAGCGGAAAAGACACAGCTTAAGAACTACCGCCCCATTTCCCTACTTAATGTGGATTATAAAATTTTTGCAGATATTTTAGCTAAAAGATTGAAAAAAGTTTTGGCAGGAATTATACATAAAGACCAAGCAGGCTTTCTTCCAGGTAGACATATGTCAAATAATACAAGGAATTTAATTGATATTCTGGAAAAATTACAAGTTAATATCAATACGAAAGCAGTATTGATATTTATTGATGCTGAGAAAGCCTTCGATAATATCTCTTGGAGTTTTATGAAGAAAAATTTGCAAGGGATGGGGGTGGGAGAAAGGTTTGGGAACGGTATAGGGGCGATTTATTCTGAACAAAAGGCAAAGTTAATTGTGAATAATGCGGTTACAGAAGAAGTTAAGATAGAGAAAGGGACACGACAAGGCTGCCCAATCTCCCCTCTACTTTTTATTTCAGTCCTGGAGATATTGCTGAACATGATTAGAAGGGACCAACAGATTCAGGGTATACAGGTCGGAGTGAAACATTATAAATTAAAAGCCTATGCAGATGACCTAGTTTTGACATTACAGGAGCCAATCCCTAGTACTAGAAGAGCCTTGGAATTAATACAAGAGTTTGGTCAAGTGGCAGGGTTTAAACTCAACAAATCAAAAACTATGGTTTTAGAGAAGAACCTAACACAAATGGAGAAGGACAGGTTTCAGAGAGAAACAGGTTTAACAGTGGTGAAAAAAACAAAGTACCTAGGGGTGAATATGACTTCAAAGAATGTTAATTTATTTAAGGATAACTATGAAAAATGTTGGTCTGAAGTGAAAAAAGATCTTGAAATATGGACAAATTTAAAATTATCCTTACTGGGTAGAATAGCAGTAATTAAAATGAATGTATTGCCAAGATTATTGTTTTTGTTCCAATCACTACAGATAATTGACAAGATGGATTGTTTCAAGAAGTGGCAAAAAGAAATTTCTAGATTTGTCTGGCAGGGCAAAAAGCCCAGAATTAAATATAAAATTCTTACTGACGTGAAGGAGAGAGGGGGGTTTGCCCTGCCGGACTTTAAACTATATTATGAGGCGGCAGCTTTTTGCTGGCTGAAGGAATGGCTACTTCTTGAGAACACAGACATTCTTGATTTGGAAGGGTATGATAATGCTTTTGGATGGCATGCATATTTGTGGTATGGCAAGGATAAAGTACAAAGGTCGTTCAAAAACCATATTGTCAGGAAAGCGCTGTTTAATGTTTGGATCAGATACAAAGATCTTTTGGAGAATAAAACCCCAAGGTGGCTTTCTCCAATGGAGGCTAAGGCCTTAAAAAAACTTAACATGGAATCTAAATGGCCAAAATATTGTGAAATTTTGGAGCAGGAGGGAGATAAATGGAAATTGCAGAGTTATGAGAAACTTAAAGATAAGGTGCGTGACTGGTTACATTATTTTCAAATAAGAGAGGCCTATAATATGGATAGGAAAATTGGCTTCCAGGTGGAAAAATCGAAGCTGGAATCTGAATTATTAGAACCCAGGGTTAAGGTATTGTCGAGAATGTATAACTTGCTGCTGAAATGGAATACTGAGGATGAAACGGTTAAATCTGCTATGATAAAATGGGCACAAGATATTGGTCATAACATTATGTTTGCTGACTGGGAACGGTTGTGGACCACCGGTTTGAAATTTACGGCATGTAATGCCTTAAGAGAGAATATTATGAAAATGATGTATAGGTGGTACATGACCCCAGTCAAGCTTGCAAAAATCTATCATTTGCCCGATAATAAATGTTGGAAATGTAAAGAGGTTGAAGGTACATTTTTTCACCTTTGGTGGACGTGCCCAAGGATTAAGGCTTTCTGGGAGATGATTTATAATGAAATGAAAAGGATATTTAAATACACTTTCCTAAAGAAACCAGAAGCCTTTCTCCTGGGCATGGTCGGCCAATTGGTGCCAAAGAAGGATAGAACCTTTTTTATGTATGCTACTGCAGCAGCAAGAATACTCATCGCAAAACACTGGAAGACACAGGATCTACCCACCTTGGAAGAATGGCAGATACAAGTAATAGACTATATGGAACTGGCAGAAATGACCGGCAGAATCCGAGATCAAGGAGAAGAGTTGGTGGAAGAAGACTGGAAGAAGTTCAAAGTTTATCTACAAAATCATTGTAAAATTTATGAGTGCTAAGGGCAGTGTAAATGAAATGATGGGGATCCAGTGATTAGGATAAGGAAGTGTACAAAGGGAAAGATAAAGGATAAAACGAATTTGAATGAGCTTGCTGAAAAAAACTTTTAAAGTGGAATACAAGAAGGGAAGGCAGGAGGAAGCAAGGAAAATAAGGTTTTGAAGATCATTAGAATGAACCAGAGTTGTTTTTTAATGCTTCTTTTATTATTATGTTGAATTTTCTGTATGTTTTTTTTTTGTTTCTATGTTTTTTTATATCGTTTGTATTTCTGATGTCTGTTGTCTGTTGTTTTGAAGTTTGTTATATTTTGTGAAACTTAATAAATATTATTTAAAAAAAAAAATGTTTGGGCAGTTGTCCCTTGCCCAGGACTTTGTAGTAACCTGAGCGTATGATGTCAATAACTGGAGCTAATCCCACTTGATTTTTGGCATCATTGAATCTTGTCTGCTGACTAACAAGCGTCCAGAGTTTATCCAAATTCACTGTAGGGCAGAAGTGCTGGTTTTTTTTTCAAGTGGTAATGTCTCATACCAACTTTTCCAAAATAACCAGGATGATATTTGTCAAAATTAATTATGTGGTGGTGCAAACCCCCAGCATTACCACGGCCTCCAGGATGCTTCCAGTGTTTTGCCGATATGGCCGTGGCCATGGCTAACATGACCCCTCAGTTTCCTGGTCTTCCTCAGTCTTGAAGGCATCTTGCTGGGTCAGAGTCAAAGGGAAAGAGAGCTGCTCACGTCTCCTTATGTGGAAGTTTCCTCTCTCTCGTCATTTTCGAACGCACTTGCTTAATTCGTGTAGGATGTGAAACACAAGAGCAGTCAAGTACAACATTCCTAGAATGAACATGTTTGCACATGGGGAGGAATGTTTGTCCAGCCAGCAGGTAAACTTCCTGTTTCCTTCTGGGCTGGGACAGACTTCCTCTGCATGTGACTAGAGGTGGGTGCGGCCTCACCTGTGCAGGTAATGACAGGGCAGGGCAGCCATATCTCTCTCTTTGACTACATGCATCGAAGAAGCAACATCTACTAAGCCAAAGATGCCCTCTTGGCTTCCAGCCAAGAAAGGACAAAGGGACTGTCTTCTTATGAGATCGATTCCAAGTGTATGTGTCAGGGCTGCCCGAGGTCCCAGCTCACAAAGGACCAACGCCAGTCCGTTGTTATATACAAAAGTCTTTATTGAAATGCAGTTTCGATTTCAAAGCCGCGGCGTGCAGCCCTACGTCTTAAACCCTAGACCGCTGAAGCTCCGTCTGAATCTCCTCCCCCCAGACACCAGTTTAAGACTCTAGCCTTGCTCCAGCTCTTCCTTTGCTCTTTCCTCCTCTGGGTCCGCCTGTCCGCTGGGGTGTTGCCCTTTCTGGACTCTTCTGATGCTGAGTCCCCAGATTCTTCCCCCTGCCTCCGGCGTGCTTTAGGACCTGGCTCCCAATCCGGGCTTCCTGCTGTCCCGCGCGCCTGTACATTTGAACTTGGCGCGCGCGCCCAGCCAGCAACCTTCCTCCTGACCGTTACACTGCTCCTGTCACTGCTTCCCCCCTCGGGGGGGGCTAGCTGGACCTGACTTCCCCTCCGTTCCCTCACTCTGCGATGGAGGCGTGGCCAGCTCTGACTCCCTACTGGAGGAGACGCTGGCCCTGATTCATGGGACTCTTCCCCCCCACTCCGCTCTGGTGGGGGAACTGGTCCTGATCTCCCGTTGCTGCTTTGGGAGTCCCCGCTGGCCCCTTACTTCTGGTGTGTCCCTCCTGGGACCCCCCTTGCCCTGGCCATCGGCGCCCCCCTCTGGGAATCTTCTGAATCGCTGGAGAAGCTCATGGAATCTCTCGGGCCACTGTCATACTCCCCTACGCTGCCCTCAGATTCTTCCCCTTCGCTCTCCGTTTCCTCTCTCCCCTGTGTCTCTGCTCCTGAACCCCTGACATCCATCCCCCCCTCGAAGACCCCCTTCCCCCCTCCCCCTCTTCGGGTGTGGGTTCCGGGTGCTCCAGTGCTGTGGGGGTGAGTGCGGGATACAGTCCTTCCCCCCTGGTGTGCAGCTGGCCGGCTGGGTCCGTAATGGGCTCGTCAACGTCAATCTCCTCTGCTTCCATCTCTCTGCAGCTGTGCTCGAACCCAAGATCCACCCCCAACACGTCCATGTCCGTCTCCCCCCCGTTGCCCCGGGGGATGCTCCCTGCAAAGGCCCCTTCAGCAGTTCCCTGCTCCACCCCACCTCCGGTTGATCGTCCCACCAATACGAGCGGTCCGTGACAGACTCCGAGAGTGATCCCTCTGGGGAGCGTGTGTCGGGTGCTGGTTCCTCGTCGGATGAGAACCCCTGGAACGTGCTGGCTGAAAGTGTGGGTGTGAAAAGATATTCGTTGAAATAATCTGCTGGCATGGGTCTGTGTGGGAAGAGTGCGTGAAACTCGTCTTTGAGGTAGTGCTCCTCCACGGCATAGTATGGTACCCACCTGTTGGCGCTGGCCAGGGTACTTTCCCTGGCAAGGAGATATTCCACCCCCTCTTCCCCCCACCTCGAGTCCAAAATCTCCGTGACCTCGTTGAGTGGCGCCGCTCTCAGCGACCCCCCCCCCTGTTGGTGATTTGCGGGGTGGGTCTGGTGCGTTCCCTGGCGCCTGAAACCTGTGGGGTTCCTTGTAGGGTGTGAGCAGTGATCTATGAAAGACCGGGTGCATTCTGGAGCCCTCCGGGAGTGTCAACCGGAAGGCTACCGGATTGATTTGTGCCTCGACTTGGTAAGGCCCTCGCTGCTTGTGTCTGAGCTTCTTCTTAGCTAACGTCCTGGCCGGCACTGCCTGGGCTGCTAACCAGACCCAGTCCCCCACCTGGATGTCTTCCCCGACTCTCCTGTGCCTGTCTGCCTGCACTTTGTATGCATGTTTTGCTAGTTCTAAGTGCCTTCGGAGTTGCTCGTGTACCTCCCGTAATTCCGCTGCCCAGGCCTCTGCTCCCTGTGTCTCCCCCTCCCCCACTTTCTCTAATCCCGGGAAGGTTCTGGGATGCCGTTCATTGTTGGCGAAGAACGGTGTCACCCCCGTGGACACGTGCTTCGTGTTGTTGTAGGCAAACTCGGCCAGCGGTAGGTAGTCCACCCAGGTCGAGGGCTGCTGATTCGCGTAGCATCGCAGGTACTGCTGCATGATGGCGTTGACCCTCTCCGCTTGTCCGTTGGTCTGCGGGTGTCGTGCCGACGCTAAGTTGATCTTGACGTTCAGGATGCCCAGCAGCTTCTGCCAGAAGCTCGAGATGAATTGGCGACCCCGGTCGGACAGGATGGACCGCGGTAAGCCGTGAACCTTGAACACATGGTCTATGAACAGCTTGGCTGTCTGTTCCGCTGTGGCCACCTTCGCGCAAGGAATGAAGTGCGCCATCTTGGTGAACAGGTCTACGACCACGAGTACCGCTGTTTTGCCTCGCGAGCTGGGCAGATCTGTGACAAAGTCCAGGGCCACTTTCTCCCACGGTTCGAGCGGCGTCTGTAGCGGTTCCAGCAGTCCCGCCGGCGACCTGTGTACTGGCTTGGCCCTTTGGCATGTGTCACACCTAGTGACGTAATCTGCGACTTCTCCTCTCATCTTGGGCCACCAAAAGTCTCTGGCTACTAATTCCGCCGTCTTGTCCTTGCCAAAGTGCTGGGCGCGTCGTGTAACTGCTGCAACACTTTCGCGCGGAGGTCGTCTCCTGGCACGTAGAGGGCCCCTTTGCGGATGAGCAGTCCATCGCGTATCTGAAACTCGTCGTCCTTCGCTGTGCCTCTTCGCACCTCCTCCATCTTGGATTGTGCGAACGAATCCGTCTGCAGTGCGCGACGTACCGCGTCCAGATCCACTGTAGCTGAAGCGCACGCCCACGCTTTCAGTGCGAAAATGTGTTTGGCTGCCACCGGTGCCGCTTCCTCGAGATACTGTGGCTTCCTGGATAGCGCATCCGCCATGACGTTGTTGTCTCCCGGGATGTATTCTATCCGGAAGTCGAAATCTGCAAAGAACTCCGCCCATCGGATGTGTCTCTGGTTCAGGAACCGCGCCGTGCGCCAGTACTCCAGGTTCTTATGGTCTGTGCAGACCTGCACTGTGTGTTTGGCTCCGATGAGGAAGTGCCGCCACGCCTTGAAGGCTGCATGGATGGCCAGCAACTCCCTGTCCCAGATGGTGTAATTCTGTTCCGACTTGCTGAGTTTCCTGGAGTAGAATGCGCACGGCCTCCAGTCCCCTTGCAGATCTTGCTGCAACAGGACTGTCCCCACCGCTCTGTCCGAGGCGTCCGTTTCCACCCTCATTGGTTTGCAGGGGTTGACGTGTAGCAGCTGTTCTTCGGACGCGAAGAGACGCTTGAGTCTCTGAAAGGACTGCTCCACCTGGTCCGTCCAGGTGAACGTCTTCTTCTTAGAGCTGAGGGTGTCCGTGATGGCCGCTGTCTCCATCGCGAACCCCTTGATGAACTTGCGATAAAAGTTGGCGAAGCCGACGAACTTCTGGACCTCCTTCTGATTGCGCGGGCTCTTCCAGTCCAACACCGAGCGGACCTTGGTGCTGTCCATGGCGAGTCCCTTGTCGGACAGCTTGTAGCCCAGGAAATCCACCTCCGTCATGTCGAACTGGCACTTCTCCAGTTTGGCGTAAAGTCTGTGCTCCCGTAGCCTCTGCAGGACCTCCTTGACGTCTCTCTCGTGAGCCTCCTGCGATTGCGAGAAGATCAGGATGTCGTCTAGGAAGCAGACGCACTTCTTGTAGAGGAGTCCCGCTAGCACGTGGTGCATGAAGGCTTGAAAACAATGGGAGCCATTTTGCAAACCAAATGGCATAACCCTGTATTCATAGGTGCCCAAAGGCGTAAACATGGCTGTCTTCCACTCATCGCCCTCCCGCATGCGTATAAGGTTGTACGCACCTCGAAGATCCAGCTTGGTGAAGATGCGTCCCTTCCTCACCGTCGCGAGCAGGTCGTCGATCTTGGGCATGGGGAATGCCGTGGGCTTTGTCCTGGAATTGATGATCCGGTAATCAACTATCAGCCTCCGTTGGGGCGTGTCTTTTTTCTTCACGAAAAACACGGGACTGCCCCCCACTGCTTTGGATTCTTGGATGAATCCCCACTTCAGGTTGTGATCTATGAACTCCCTGAGTTCTTGCAGTTCGTCTTCAGACATGGAATACAGTTTCCCAGTCGGCAGCGTCGCCCCCGGCAGGAGGTCAATCTTGCAGTCGTAGGGCCTGTGAGGAGGCAGCTTGTCCGCTTCCTTCTCGCAGAAGACCTCCAAAAACGCCTTGTACTTGTTGGGTACCACTTGCAGCATGCCTAAGTGTAGCTGCGGTTCATCCTCTTGCCCCTCCTCCTCCTGGCTAGTCAGGATGCAGTGTTCTGCGCAGTAGGAGGAGCCGAAGGTCAATTGACGCTGGTACCATGCTAATGCCGGGCTGTGCCTGTCCAGCCAACTCATGCCCAATACTATGGGCGTGTCTGACAGGTGGGTGACGTTGAAGCTGATGACTTCGCTGTGATTTCCAATTCGCATCACCATTGGGGGTGTTTGCTGTACCACCTGTCCTCCCAGTAGCTCTCTTCCATCGACCGTGACGACCTTTAGGGGCATCGTGGCTGGTAGAAGCGCTATGCGATGTTGCTTGATGAAATCCACTCCTATAAAGTCTGCATTACTACCACAGTCAATGGTAATAGGGACTTCCATGGTGAATCCATTGGGTAGCTGGAGCGATGCGGTGAGTTGCACCACTGGTTTGGGAGGGAGGGGGTCTGTGGGCTGTAAAATCTCTGGGGACTGCTTCACTGACTCGCCTGGCTGGGCCCCAGTGCCTCTGCCTCCAACCAGGCTTCGTCATTTCCCTGTAGCTGTTCCCCCTGCTGAACTGCTCCTTTTACTGTTGCTGAGGCTGCAGTGTGCTTTTGGAGCCTCTGGGGACACTCTTTGGCCATGTGCTGTGCACTGTCGCAGATGTAACACTTCCTGCTCCCTCTAGGAGTCTTCGCCTTGACTGCTCCTGGTGTTTGGGCTCTGGTTGCTGTCTGAGCCCTGGCACCACCTATCTCCATCGGCTCTTCTCCCCCTCCCAGTGGAGGCGTGGACTGCACGTGCGCTGTCTCTCTGGGTAGGAAAGGAGTTGTTCTGGCTTGTGTGCGCCCCATACGTCCCTCATCCCTGCTCCAAGGACGTTCTTCCAGGCGCACCCCTATCGCCAACGCTCTTTGGACGACTTCTGTAGTGCTGTTGGGTCTTTCCCCTCTCGCTAGTTCGTCTTTCACAGCTCCATTCAGCCCCTCCCAGAACAGATCCCGGACGGCAGCGGAGTCCTTCTCCCAGCCCAGCACATTTACTAACGCAAAAAAGCGGGAGTGATATTGTCTCACAGTGGCTTTGCCCTGCTTAAGCCCATGCATTTCCCTCCTGGCGACATCCACATCTACCGTTGATTTAAAACAATTGTCCATAGCCTTAATAAAGGCGTTTGAATCTTTGAGGGCGGGGTCATTTTCGCGCCATAAATTGCGCAGCCACGATTTAGCCTCCCCATGCAGATGAGTTATTATGAAGCCTACTTTCTCCTCCTCATCTCTAAAGTCTTTCCGAAGCAAATTGAGCGCTAAACTATGTCTGCTCTGAAGTTAGGATACTGCTGCAGGTTCCCGTCGAAGTGGGCTACGATGCTGCCCCCCCTCTTCCCGAGGCCAACTCCCTTCGGCTTGGGTCCTGGCATCCCCTCTTTGCCCAAACGTTCCAACCTGGTTTGCAGATCCTGGCAGAGCGCTGTTGCTTCTTCCTCTCTCTTTCTGGACACTGCTACTTCTGTGTAAAGCGCCGAGACTGCTTCTTGCAGCTGCTTCACCTTCTCCTCCGTAGTCATCCTTGCCAATTATCGTGAGCTCGCAAAACACCAAGTTTTGCACCTCGCTGCGCCAACTCACGCTGCGAGGGTTCAGTGGAGACGGAGCTTACTGTCAGGGCTGCCCGAGGTCCCAGCTCACAAAGGACCAACGCCAGTCCGTTGTTATATACAAAAGTCTTTATTGAAACACAGTTTCGAGTTCAAAGCCGCGGCGTGCAGCCCTACGTCTTAAACCCTAGACTGCTGAAGCTCCGTCTGAATCTCCACCCCCCAGACACCAGTTTAAGACTCTAGCCTTGCTCCAGCTCTTCCTTTGCTCTTTCCTCCTCTAGGTCCGCCTGTCCGCTGGGGTGTTGCCCTTTCTGGACTCTTCTGATGCTGAGTCCCCGGATTCTTCCCCCTGCCTCTGGCGTGCTTTAGGACCTGGCTCCCAATCCGGGCTTCCTGCTGTCCTGCGCGCCTGTACATTTGAACTTGGCGCGCGCGCCCAGCCAGCAACCTTTCTCCTGACCGTTACACTGCTCCTGTCACTGCTTCCCCCCTCGGGGGGGCTAGCTGGACCTGACTTCCCCTCCGTTCCCTCACTCTGCGATGGAGGCGTGGCCAGCTCTGACTCATCTTCTCTCCCTACTGGAGGAGACGCTGGCCCTGATTCATGGGACTCTTCCCCCCCACTCCGCTCTGGTGGGGGAACTGGTCCTGATCTCCCGCTGCTGCTTTGGGAGTCCCCGCTGGCCCATTGCTTCTGGCGTGTCCCTCCTGGGACCCCCCTTGCCCTGGCCATCGGCGCCCCCCTCTGGGAATCTTCTGAATCGCTGGAGAAGCTCATGGAATCTCTCGGGCCACTGTCATACTCCCCTACGCTGCCCTCAGATTCTTCCCCTTCGCTCTCCGTTTCCTCTCTCCCCTGTGTCTCTGCTCCTGAACCCCTGACAGTATGTTACTTTTCAAAGCTAAGTCTGCCTTCTGGGATCTGATTGTGAACAGAATGTGAGTGAACTCTGTTGTGTATTGAGTCAAAGGATTTTATATCTGTATTATTATTGTCTGTATTTGCATTAGGGTAAAGTAACTGCCTTTTGGTTCCAGAGGGTACAGCTACTATTGGTTCATTTAAGCTGCTGTATTTGGATCCTCTGTCTTATTGGTTTCCTCCAAAAGGCAGGACTGTGATTACCTGATATTGTTCCCTCCAAAATGTATCCTTTCTAGCTAGTTCCCTGTCCCTATAAATGTAGCTCTCCCCTCCTCAGGTCTCAGTCTTGTTGCTTTAATAAAGAAGTGTTACTAGAGAACTGTCTCCAGCATATTATGTCAAGAGAGCTGAAATCACAAACCCCATGTCACAACAAACTCTTTTTATACTTTCGTAGAAGACTGTGTTGTGTCTTATCTTTTATGAGGGAATAAGGGGAAAATACCAGAACAGTTATTATAGAGGCTTTAGCGAGCCTGAGCAAATGCATCCGCTGTAAGTTTTAAAAAGGGGGAATGTTACTCTGCTAAATTGTGGAACTTGTTAACACAAGTTGGAAAAGGATATAATCAGACAAGATATCCTCTCCTGCATCCCTGAACATTCCCACAATTCGTAGGTGAACGGAAGCTGAATTGTTGGGATAGTCCCTGTCCTTGCCCTGAAACGGAATTTAACATTTTAAAAATAGTGTTTGTTTAAGTGTGCCACCCCTCACCTGATTTTCTGTCTTGGGTTGAGGAGGGTGGAATGAACCCCTCAAAGTGGGAAGCAGTAAAATGCCCACTGAGGAATTATTGTGAGACCCAGGGATGAAGGGCCACAATATTTCAGCCCCACTGCCTCACGCTGATGCCTGGGGGCAGACAGAGCATGTTGTGGTGGTGGTTTCCTCCCTACCTTTAATCCACCACTTTGCTGCTTCCATAGATTCCTCAAAAGCTACAGAGCTGGCAACTTTCAGGAAGGCTTGCATCCTGGGGGGATTCTTTTCCTCATTTAAAACCTTGCAGAAGGCACCACTTGTCACCTTTGGTGCTGACTTGCCACTCTGGGAGCTCTGCAGGTATTTTTCACCTGCATGCTTCTCGCCACTCCCACTGATGGCCTCCAGGGAGCCGCTGCTGTGATCTGTAGGCTTCCCTGCCAAGCACATTCCTGGGTCTGCTTTGCAGAATTTGGGCTGGGGAGCTGAGGGAGGGACAGTAGCCCTTTGGAAGCTCACTCCATGGATTTATCTATAAGCTAAACAAGCTATAGCTTAGGGCCCCACTCTCTTGGGGATCCCAAAAACAATCCAAAACAATGATGTAAGTAATGGACCATGCAGAACGTAGGCACCCTATACAGTGGAACCTCGGGTTGCGAACATGATCCATGCAGGAGGCATGTTCGCAACCTGCAGCGCCGCATCTGCGCATGCGAACGATACGATTTGGTGCTTCTGCGCATGTGCAAAGCGTGGTTTAGTGCTTCTGCGCATGCGCGAGCTCAGTAACCCCTTTCCAGTACTTCCGGGTTTTGGTGTGTCCATAACCTGAAAACGCGTAACTTGAAGTGTCTGTAACCTGAGGTACCGCTGTATATAGAAATGAGCAAACCAGTGATATTTTAGGGAGCAGGCTAGCAGGCAGGGCCCATTACTTACATCATAGGAGCCTACACAACACAAAACACTGTTGCTGTATGTAGATTTTATTTGATTTTTTTATCTTATATTTTGGAAATGTACACCCAGTTGTTTTTTCCCTTTAAATTTTTGGGGGGCCAGAGAGTGGGGTCCTAAACTATAGCTTGTTTAGCTTATAGGTAAATCCGGTACTGGATTTCAAGCAGTTGACTACCTGATCTTATTCTCTTCTTTGTGATGTGTACAGTAGGTCCTGTTGAAGGAGAGCTCTGCAGCACTCCCAGAATCAGAGAGCGGCAGCAATCTTCCTGAAGTCTGCCGTTGACTCAGTTGTGATTCATGGCTCCCCATGTCTTATCTTGAATCGGCCTTCCTGAGACCTGGAGTGGAATGATTGAGGGGATGGAGTAATTTTCCTTCCAGGAAAGGTTATACAACATTCTGGACTTTTCAACTTAGAAAAAAAAGGTCCCTGAGACCTGGGGAGAAGTGGGGCTTGACTGAGCTGAGTCTACTATCGGCAGAATATTTTGAGAATCTGAGTGAAAACAGAGCTTCTTTCCTATTGCCCCAAGATTCAACTCAAATAATTTCTCTCTTTCTATTAGTACCACTCTTGGAAAACTCTTGATGGTTTGAAAGCAAAGCCTGAGAGCAACTCCATTGAAGAGAGTAATTGTCACATAAGAAGTTCTAGAAATAAATAGATCTGAAGGACCTATTTCTCTCCTGTGTTCAGGAACCTCTTGCTTATGCAATTCCACTTCATTATTGGTTCCTTCAAGTTATTTAGGAAAAGGCCTCTGTATTTTCTTATGTGATGGAGCAGAGGAGCTGATATCTTAGTAGGGACAGACTTTGGATTCTTCACCATTGATTACAGAAGATGTGGAACTTGGGCAGATCCAGTATTATCTGAAGTTTTGATAGAGACAGGGACTGGTACCTATGCACCTTGTTGTTGTTGTCTAGTCGTTTAGTCGTGTCCGACTCTTTGTGACCCCCTGGACCAGAGCACACCAGGCACTCCTGTCTTCCACTGCCTCCCGCAGTTTGGTCAAACCCATGCTGGTAGCTTCGAGAACACTGTCCAACCACCTCGTCCTCTGTCGTCCCCTTCTTCTTGTGCCCTCAATCTTTCCCAACATCAGGGTTTTTTCCAGGGAGTCTTCTCTTCTCATGAGGTGGCCAAAGTATTGGAGCCTCAGCTTCAGGATCTAGTTACAGATAGGTAGCCGTGTTGGTCTACCATAGTCAAAACAAAATAAAAAAATTCCTTCCAGTAGCACCTTAAAGACCAACTAAGTTAGTTCTTGGTATGAGCTTTCATCTGAAGAAGTGTGCATGCACACGAAAGCTCATACCAAGAACTAACTTAGTTGGTCTTTAAGGTGCTACTGGAAGGAATTTTTTTTATTTTGTTTTGACTTCAGGATCTGTCCTTCCATTGAGCACTGGAAGACAAGAAGAAAGGTTTCAGCTACACAGTGTCAAACTTTCAAAAAGAGGTAATTGAGAGTGATACGAAATTACTTTTAAAAAATGTATACAGTGGTACCTCGGGTTAAATACTTAATTCGTTCTGGAGGTCTGTTCTTAACCTGAAACTGTTCTTAACCTGAAGCACCACTTTAGCTAATGTGGCATCCTGCTGCTGCCGCGCCACCCGAGCACGATTTCTGTTCTTATCCTGAAGCAAAGTTCTTAACCTGAAGCACTATTTCTGGGTTAGTGGAGTCTGTATCCTGAAGCGTATGTAACCTGAAGTGTATGTAACCTGAGGTACCACTGTAGTCACTTCTAGGATGCCCTGGGAGGTTGAAAGGTTTGAAACCTCCACTGGTTTTTAGATATATTGTCATTTCAGATGTCAGATTTGTGTTCGTTTTTTCTTCTCCCCTAAGGACTGGCTTGTTTGCCCTTTGCAGAATGCAGAAGGGCTTTGTTCACAGATGGTGGTAGGTGATGCCACTGGAAGAAGCAGGTGAATGAATTTCTCCTCTCTTCTTCCCCATTTTCCTTTCTAGATTGTAGGCTAGAGGGCTGTTTTGTCTTTTTTTAACTTTTCCTTTTCTTTTGAGTGATTTGAAAGCTGAGCTGGGAGCTCTTTTTTTGGCTGAAGAGCAGCATTTTTTAAAAAAATAAAAGAAATCCCTTTATCCCTTGATGTTGTGGGGGATGTTATTGGGACCTATAATGGTGTTGCTCTAGTAGAATATGGGGACAGATTTGACCCCTGCCTTTTTCTTATAGGGTCTGGTCCACAATTTTCTGTTGCTGTCTTTAAGAAAGCACAGAACTGCCAACCAAGGTCAGAGAGAGGAAGGTCTGTCATTGTCCAAGATTGGGCTGTTGATCATTACTGACACATTTGAGTGGTTTCAGCTGGGAACTATCAACAGCACTTTCTCTTCCAGCTCTGCCTTTATGATAGATCATTCCTAGTCTGGCCTTGTTGAACTGTTTCCCCCTCCACCTTTTCATTTTGTTGGATGGGTATTGCAGTTTGAGGAATGCTTGATGTAAATTCTTAAAACGCAGAGTCTCTGCCTGATGGGTCTCAAGAAAAGTGGTAGTATCTTTAAGCTTGGTTGTGGATCTTGTTCTGGGTGGAAGCTGGAAGTATATAAATCTGAGCAGCAGTGAGTGGATCTCCTGTGTAAGGCAGTGCCCTTATGTAGCTGCCAGGTCTGTCCAGAAAGGGAACCTCTTCTGTGGACTGGTCTAGGCTCAGGCTGATGATGGGGTGAAAGTTTGTTCGCCTGGAAGATCTGGTGAAGCTGTACAGGTGCCTCCTGATCATGAGTCCAGATTATGAAGATGTTGTCCATGTATCTCAGGTAGAGACAGGACTTTTTACTTCTAGCACTTCTCTGTTTGTCAGGAATGAGCCAACTCCAAGTGAAGGTTTGCAGCCAACTGCAGAAAGCAGCCAGGAACAGAGAGGCTTAGATGTTAGTCAGGCAGGGGAGAGCCTGCAGCTGCAGACTTCGGCTCTTCCTGAGCTTGATGGGCCGGCTGATAAGGCAGTAGCTGAGAGCAGGCTAGAACACAGTCAAAGCTTGCAGGAAGCACAAATAGGAGAGAACAGATTCAGAGACAGCCTCTCAGACCAGGAAGAGGTTTGAGCTGATCCACTAAGTCCAAAGAGTGGGTGAATGGGAGGGTTGCTAGGCAGGAAGCAAAACAAGAGACGAAGGGATCGTAAGTTCAATATCTTCTGTCAACGCCGGAAAGAGTCTTCAGAAGGGTCAACTTCAGTAATGATGCCGGAGGCTTTGACAGAGCCGTCCAGAGCTATCTGTTTGTTTTTGCAATAAGTCCTCCTTTTTAATTACCTACGCTTACTGTGTTATCAAGCTGGCAACCTGGACTCCTGACACTGTTGGTGCTATTGCCATTCTAAGAGAACGATGGAGGTGTTCATGGTGAGTTCTGGCACCTCTTTTTCTAGAAAAATAGCACTGGGTAGAGGAGAGGTTTTTGGAGGCTGGAGTGGAGAAGACTTGTTCTGTGTCAACCATTAAATGTTTGTTTAACTTTGGAGCCAGGCAAGTGACCATGGCAATGCCACTGATCTGAAGACAACATGTTCTCCACAAGGCTGAAGTAACTGTGGAGTACAAAGTGGCAGAATTTAATAGCAAGGTGTGCTGGAGCCTGTCAACAATGGGATCTCTGATAGCTTGCATCCCATCTCTGAGGGTGGTGTGAAGAACATAAGAAAATAAGAGGAGTCTGCTGGATCAAGCCAATTGCTCATCCAGTCTAGCATCCTGTTCTTACAGTGGCTGACCAGATGCCCCAATGGGAAACCTGCAAGCAGGATCCAAGCCTAAGAGCTCTCTCCCCTCCTGCGGTTTCCAGGAACTGGTATTCAGAAGCATTTCTGCCTTTGACTATGGAGGTAGAGCACAGCCATCATGGCTAGGAGCCATTGACAGCCCTCTCACCTATGAATTTGTCTAATCCTTGTGAGAGCTGGACCATAAAGAAAGCTGATTGCCAAAGAATTGATGCTTTTGAATTATGGTGCTGGAGGAGACTCTTGAGAGTCCCATGGACTGCAAGAAGATCAAACCTCTCCATTCTGAAGGAAATCAGCCCTGCTTGCTCACTGGAAGGACAGATCCTGAAGCTGAGGCTCCAATACTTTGGCCACCTCATGAGAAGAGAAGACTCCCTGGAAAAGACCCTGATGTTGAGAAAGATGGGGGGCACAAGGAGAAGTGGACGACAGAGGACTAGGTGGTTGGACAGTGTTCTCAAAGCTACCAGCATGAGTTTGACCAAACTGCAGGAGGCAGTGGAAGACAGGAGTGCCTGGCGTGCTCTGGTCCATGGGGTCACGAAGAGTCGGACACGACTAAACAACTAAACAACAACAACAAGTTGGTGGCCATCAATACATTCTAGAGGAGTGAGTTCCATAAGTTAACTGCCGTATTTTTCGCTCCATAAGACGCGCCTTTTTTCTTCCTAAAAAGTAAGGTGAAATGTCTGTGCATCTTATGGAGCGAGTGTTTGGTCCCTGGAGCCAAATTGCCCAAGGGCAAAAAGCAGATCATGCTTCTTCTTTTTTTTTGAAAGAGGGAAGTGGGTGTTGAAACAAAGCCGCTAATCTGCAAGCGATTGGGGAGGGAGATAAGGGACTCTACAAATAAAGTAGGCTGCTTGGGAGGGGGTAGGTAAAAGTACATGGATCCTCAGGATTTTTCCTTTTGTCATCCCAAATTCACCATCAGATCACATAGTATGTCCATGGCTACAGCCTGCACACACACACACACACACAAATCATGCACCCACTGTTTCGTGGGGCTGCAATGGTGCAAAAACGTGGTTACAAAGCACGGATCCACATGGATTCTCAGGATTTTTGCATTGGGCTACCCCAAATTTACCGTCAAATCCACCCTGGAAGAATGGCAGATGAAAGTAATGGACTATATGGAACTGGCAGAAATGACTGGCAGAATCCGAGACCAGGGAGAAGAGTTGGTGGAAGAAGATTGGAAGAAATTTAAAGACTATTTACAGAAACACTGTAAAATTATTGAATGTTAATGATGTTGGAATGAAATGAAGTGGTCTTAGCAATAAGATAAAATAGGGATATGTAAAAATGGATTGATATTAGATGAAAATTTGAAGTTATATGATGTGAAGATAAAGACGTAAGAGTAAACAAAGAGGGTATGGATTTGCTGAACCAATTATTAACTGGAATACAAAAAAGGGAGGTGTGAGGAAGTCATGAAAATAAGTAAAAGAGCGGTAAGACAATAGAAAGAGGGATTTATTTTTAACTGTTTTTATTTTTTATTTTCTTTTCTGGTTTTGCATCTTTTTGTATTTTCTTTTCACTATTTTTGTAACTTTTTCCGTGTTGAAAAGCTAATAAATATTATTTAAAACAACAACAACAAACTTACCGTCAAATCACATGTCTGTGGCTGCAGCATGAACCACAAAAATCATACATCTACTGTTTTGTTCAGAATATTTTTTTTCTTGTTTTCCTCCTCTAAAAACTAGGTGCGTCTTATGGTCAGGTGTGTCTTATGGAGCGAAAAATACGGTACCTGGGAGGCTGCGGAGCCAGGTTCAGCGGGAACTGCTCAGGCGCTGCAAGTGACTGGCCACAAGGACCAGCTCCTGCTTCTGGCAGATCTGGAGTTTAAGTTTCAGCAAAGAAAAGTGACCGCTGACTCTGCAGGCTGTGAAGAAACTGCTCCTTTAAAAAAATTATTGTCTATAGGGAATTAACTCAAAAGGGCACCATTCAAAGCGGAACTTTTAACCTTCTGCAAAAATGCAGACCAATACTATGATCTGTGTATTTTTACATTAAGTGTGATCTAAAGAAAGATCACATTATGCACTTTGTATGTCAAAGGAAATGGACATTTTTTGCCACCTGTCTTTCCAGCAGTGGGTGCTTATTATTCCCTTTCTTCAACAGCGACTTTATTCTCCCTTCAACCTTCACAGCTTTAGGAAGCCGAGGTTTAAGCTGTGTTTTCAAAAACATCTGCCGCAGCCCCTCCACTACAAGCAGTTAGAACAATCCTATTCCCTTTGAAGCGTTTGTTTCCTCTATACATATCTCTTCAATACACACCTTTATTTCCTATTCTTGACAGCTTCTAACGATTCTGGACTTTTTAATATAAAAAACCCAAACACCTCCCATCCAAGCCTTATGCCTTGAAACTGACAGGCTCCCATTTCACTGATTCTCTCTCTTTTACAGGGCAGGTTTTGAAATATGTTCCTTTTGATGTTTGTCGTTCTTTGATGATTGTAATTTTTGTTGGAAGTGGGGAGGAGTTTTGATCAACTGTCCTCTGCTTTGTTTAGAGGTGTATGATAGCGAGACGTCTTTCTCTCAAAACACGGCTGGACCAACAGCAGTGGCTGAAGAGGGCATGGCAAAAACGCTTCCTGATTTCAGGCATTTGCATCAGGGCTTTGCACTTCGAGACACTTTGAGCATTTGGCCTTGTGGGATGTAATCCTCTGGAGCAGTCAAGTACAACATTTCCTGTTTGCCTAGAGTGAACATGCAGGGGAATGTTGGTTCAGCCATAGCTGTCAACTTTCAGATTTGAAAATAAGGGATCAGCAGCCAAAATAAGGGATCAGCAGCCTCACCTGTCCCAGGCCCTCCTGTCTTCCACTGCCTCCCGCAGTTTGGTCAAACTCATGCTGGTAGCTTCGAGAACACTGTCCCACCATCTCATCCTCAGACGTCCCCTTCTCCTTGCGCCCTCCATCTTTCCCAACATCAGAGTCTTTTCCAGGGAGTCTTCTCTTCTCATGAGGTAGCCAAAGTCTTGGAGCCTCAGCTTCAGGATCTGTCCTTCCAGTGAGCACTCAGGGCTGATTTCCTTAGGAATGGAGAGGTTTGATCTTCTTGCAGTCCATGGACTCTCAAGAGTCTTCTCTAGCACCATAATTCAAAAGGATCAATTCTTCGGCGATCAGCCTTCTTTATGATCCAGCTTTCACTTCCATACATCACTACTGGGAAAACCATAGCTTTTACTATACGGACCTTTGTTGGCAAGGTGATGTCTCTACTTTTTAAGATTTTAAGATGCTGTCTAGGTTCAATGTTACTAGTGAGCAAAGTTACCCAGTCAGGATTTGAATCTTGGTCCTAACTTTTGGGGTTAAGTTTCTATTTAGCTGTCCATTAATTAAGTGACACATATTCTCTCTCTCTCTCTCTCTCTCTCTCTCTCTCTCTCTCTCTCTCTCTCTCTCACACACACACACACACACACACACACACACACACAGAGTAGAGCCCCTCCAAGCCAAAGGCCCAAAGGCAGAAAGCCCAGCCAGCAGCCAAACGAAGCCTCAAGCGGTGGTTCCCACAGCGCAGCAACCCGGCAAAGGGGATGCAGCAGCAAGGAAAACCACACCGTCACCTCTCCGCTGGGAAGCGCTGAAGCAAAGGCCGGTCCCCAGGCAACGCGGCCGATTTGATTGGCACAAGGCAGGCAAGCTCCAACCCCCAGTCATTTTCAGACTCCTTATTGGTGAGCAACGCAGCCGAGCAACGCAGTTGAGGAGCCTCCCTGGCTGGCAGGGAGGGAGAGGAGCTGCTTCCTTTGAAATCTGGGAACTTTACGGGATATCAACAATCCGGGATAGCAGTGGGAAACAGCGCTGGAATAAGGGAGTTTCCTGCCAAATAAGGGAAAGTTGACAGCTATGTGAACTTCCTGTTACACCTGGTTTGGAGCATCTTTCCTTTTGCATGTGACCAGGTAGGTGGGCATGACCCTTCCAGACCCCACAAAAGGTCCAGACACGCAGCCATCTCCCTCTTTTTGACTCTTTTGCCTCCTGGACTGCTGGGATATACCCATATGGGGGTAAATCCACTCCTCCTACTTATTTGCAACTTCAAGCCTAAAGCCTGCCTTAAGGGACCACACTGTGCTCTGATCATGAGTAAACTTCTTTTTGTTACTTATGAAGAAGACTGTTGTGTCTTTATTCTTTTTAAGGAGGGATAAAAGGGGTCTTGGGGGACGCAGGTGGCGCTGTGGGTTAAAGCCTCAGCGCCTAGGGCTTGCCGATCGAAAGGTCGGCGGTTCGAATCCCTGCGGCGGGGTGCGCTCCCGCTGCTCGGTCCCAGCGCCTGCCAACCTAGCAGTTCGAAAGCACCTCCGGGTGCAAGTAGATAAATAGGGACCGCTTACCAGCGGGAAGGTAAACGGCGTTTCCGTGTGCGGCTCTGGCTCGCCAGAGCAGCGATGTCACGCTGGCTACGTGACCCAGAAGTGTCTCCGGACAGCGCTGGCCCCTGGCCTCTTGAGTGAGATGGGCGCACAACCCCAGAGTCTGTCAAGACTGGCCCGTACGGGCAGGGGTACCTTTACCTTTACCTTTAAAAGGGGTCTTACCAGGAATATACGCCAATCTGAATGAAGCCAGATTGGATTGTTTAATAATAATAATAATAATAATAATAATAATAATAATAATAATAATAATTTATTTATTTATACCCCGCTTATCTGGCTGGGTTTCACATATAATATAAATGTGCTCCAGTCCTTTTGAAACAGTTCAT
Organism: Podarcis cretensis; assembly: GCF_951804945.1. Taxonomy (NCBI): domain Eukaryota; kingdom Metazoa; phylum Chordata; class Lepidosauria; order Squamata; family Lacertidae; genus Podarcis; species Podarcis cretensis. The sequence continues at coordinate 87,265,163 of NC_137177.1, read as the reverse complement.
CGTGCTGATTCCGGATCTTCCCCGTCAGCTTTGCTAACTCTGCATATTCCACCATCTTACTCAGCCATTCTTCCAATGTTGGAAGTTCCTGCTGCTTCCATTTCTGAGCCAGAAGTATCCATGCAGCCGTTGTGGCATACATAAACAGGTTTGCATCTTTTTTTGGAATTTCATCTCCAACTAAACCTAACAATAAGGCCTCCGGTTTTTTTTACTAAAATTATATTTAAACACCTTTCATTATAGATTACCGTATTTTTTGCTCTATAAGACTCACTTTTTCCCTCCTAAAAAGTAAGAGGAAATGTGTGTGCGTCTTATGGAGTGAATGCAGGCTGCACAGCTATCCCAGAAGCCAGAACAGCAAGAATGATTGCTGCTTTCGCTGCACAGCAATCCCTATTGTTCTGGATTCTGAGATTCAGAATATTTTTTTTCTTGTTTTCCTCTTCCAAAAACTAGGTGCGTCTCATGGTCTGGTGTGTCTTATAGAGCGAAAAATAAGGGTATATCCCAGTAAGCTTTCACCTTAGTACATGTCCAATCTTCCAACATTCAGCTTCATTGGCTATCCATGACTTCGAGTGTTATGAGAGAGGGAGGAATACTTTTATCAGCTCATTTATTCCCACGCATATGCATGGCATTTTATAAACTTCTGTCGTGTTGTCTCTTAACTTGCCTTGTTTCTAAACTAAAGTCCCCAATACATTTCCTAATAGGGAAGCTGCTCCAACCTCTTGATCAAACTGACCTCAGATGGAAATCGAGTCATTCCTGCCTCTCACAGAGAAGGAGAGGAGGCTGTGAGCTGCTTGCTTGTATGCTGATTGGCAAGTTCAGGATGTTTCCTCAATATAAATTTTACTTTCTTAGGCTCCATGATCACCGCAGATGGTGACAGCAGCCACGAAATCAAAAGACGCCTGCTTCTTGGGAGAAAAGCAATGACAAACCTAGACAGCCTCTTAAAAAGCAGAGACATCACCTTGCCAACAAAGGTCCGTATAGTTAAAGCTACGGTTTTCTCAGTAGTGATGTATAGAAGTGAGAGCTGGACCATAAAGAAGGCTGATTGCCAAAGAATTGATGCTTTTGAATTATGGTGCTGGAGGAGACTCTTGAGAGTCCCATGGACTGCAAGAAGATCAAACCTCTCCATTCTGAAGGAAATCAGCCCTGAGTGCTCACTGGAAGGACAGATCCTGAAGCTGAGGCTCCAAGACTTTGGCCACCTCATGAGAAGAGAAGACTCCCTGGAAAAGACCCTGATGCTGGGAAAGATGGAGGGCACAAGGAGAAGGGGACGAGAGAGGACGAGATGGTTGGACAGTGTTATCGAAGCTACCAGCATGAGTTTGACTAAACTGCGGGAGGCAGTGGAAGACAGAAGTGCCTGGCGTGCTCTGGTCCATGGGGTCACGAAGAGTCGGACACGACTAAACAACTAAACAACAACAACATAGCTGAGTCCCAAGTGAGCCTGTGCAGTAGACAACCTGCAGCCAAAGGGAAAGGGAAAGGTTGAGTCTGGAATGCCTACTCTCAACTCAGCCATCCTGAGTCTCTTGCCTGCCTGCCCGCCCCCTCCATTCCAGACTCCTTGGCTGGGCTTGTCTGCCTGCATTTGTCATCTGTATTAGTTTTTAATCTCCCCATCAGTGTAGCTCGCCGGAGTTCAGAATGAGATGACTGGGGAAGTTTAATTGCAGCGCCTTCGACGGCCCTCGTAACACTGGATTCAATAAAAGTTTATGAAAAAGATAATAATCGCAAAGGGTTTTATAGTCCTGGATAGAACAAAGGTACCGTTGCAACGAACAAGGTGGCTCTTTTTCAGCCTCGTATAATCCCTGCTTCAATTTGATTAAACAAGGAAACTGGAAGGTGGGGGGGGGAGAGAGAGAATGAGAGAGAAAGTCTAACAGCAAGAGGGTCGGGTGGGCAAGCACGCCGTTCCTTTTGCCGTACGTAAGCAATAAGTGGCCTTTTGCTGCCTCCTTCCCTCTCTGTGTGATCTCCTTGACAGGGAGATGAATTGGACTTAGGTGGGCAAGAAAGTAATGTTTATTTCGCACAGGAAATATGCTGAACTGCAGCACGAGTGGGCCAGGGGAGCTGGCTGGGGAGTCAGCAGAAGGGAGGACAACCTGAAGATGAGGCTTGTGTCTCCAGTATCCTGTCTCCCACTGCATGTTCTCCTCCAAGAAGCATCACCTACATTTAGAACTGATAGGCAGGAAGCTGAATCACAGAGCTGGGAGAGCGACAGGGCGGATTTATTTATTTTTAGACCCCTGACCATTAGGTCCAGTCGTGGCTTACTCTGGGGTTGTGGAGCTCATCTTGCTTTACTGGCCGAGGGAGCCGGCGTACAGCTTCCGGGTCATGTGACCAGCATGACTAAGCTGCTTCTGGCAAACGAGAGCAGTGCACGGAAATGCCGCTTACCTTCCCTCCGGAGTGGTACCTATTTATCTACTTGCACTTTGAGGTGCTTTCAAACTGCTAGGTTGGCAGGAGCAGGGACTGAGCAACGGGAACTCACCCTGTCATGGGGATTTTGAACCGCCGACCTTCTGATTGGCAAGCCCTAGGCTCTGTGGTTTAACCCACAGCGCCACCCGTGTCCCACTGGGCAGCTGGGTGTCTTCTAGTTCACATAAGAGGAGCTTTCTGGATCAGGCCAATGGCCATCTAGGTCTAAGTTTTACATATCGTCCTGATTCTACCAACATTCAGCTTCGTTGGATGAGGTCTGGTGTAATGACAGAGGGAGAAATGATTTTTTTCGTCCACTTTCTTCATGCCATGCATCAGTTTATAAACGTCTATGTATCATGTCACCTGTCACTCATCTTTTCTCTAAAGTAAAAATCCCCCCAAATTGCAAACTTTCTTCATAAGGGAGCCACTCCTGACCCACTTCACATCCTCTTCTCAATGCAATTTCAGCCCTACTCCTATCAGACAGTCACCCTTAAATCTTAAGAACGCCCAAGAAAGCCTGTTCTGCTGCTGAGCTGCTCTTACTTTTAGGACATCTTTATCTCAAATCAGCTTCCCTGAACTCTCCGCCCATTGATTCTAGGGATCACCCACACTTAACTTTTGCCCTGTGCTTTCTAGGCTATGTCTGAGCACTTTTTTTCGCCTCGCACTTGCTCCACGATAACCTGCTCTTTGATATGGAATCGGAACAAAAGGCAATTTGAGTTTTTTGCAGAAAAGAATGAGTTTTCACAGGGAAATCACTGGGGAGGGGAACAGTGGCGTCACAACGGGAGGGCAGTTCACCCTGGGGGCCATGGCTGTCAGGGGTTATTTAGATGTGATTCCTGTGTTCCAGGGCACCCTTTGGAGTCCAAACTCTAGGACAAGCATGTTCCTTTCTTCTCAGACCTGCAACTCTGGATAAAGCTCCCTGCTGGAGTGCTGCCAGGTGGACGTGGTGCCCACTGCAAGGCAGCAGCTGGCACCTTCCCTAATGGGAGCTGAAGAGGGCCTGTGTGGTGGAGCCAAACATTTTGGCCTGCCAAGGGCTTTCAAAGGGCTGGCTCTTTCATCCAGCCAGGCAAGGGAGAAGGAGGTGTAGCAGCTGCTACTCAAGAGAAGTGCAAGTGAGGATCCTGTGGAACTAGGCAGGTCCTGGGTAGCCTCAGAAAGAAAGAGCAGTCCTACTTTGTGCCTTGTTTTCGCTGAGTGCTGCTGGTGGTCTTTCGTTCCGCAAAAGGAGATGCTACCATCTCAGCCAGGGCCAGGACTTAGGAGCGAGCTGTGTCTCTTTCTGTCTCTCCCTGGTGTGGGCTTAGCTCTTAAGGGGCACCTGTAGGCTAGGGATGCAGAACTGAGTGACAGCAACTGATTGACAGGTGGGCATGGGGTTTATTTTATTGGGGGGAAGGAATGGTCCAGTGGGTACAACTGGACCCTCTAGTGGCTCAGGTTTGGCCTGTGAACTGGAGGTTCTCCACCTCTGTTTCAGAATATGAATGGATTTGATAAAACAGGATTCAAGAAAAGTTGCCAGATGAACAATACCCAACCTGGTGAGAACAAACTAAATCAGGGGTAGGCAACCTAAGGCCCGGGGGCCGGATCTGGACCAATTGCCTTCTCAATCTGGCCCACAGACGGTCCAGGAATCAGCGTGTTTTTACATGAGTAGAATGTGTCCTTTTATTTAAAATGCATCTCTGGGTTATTTGTGGGGCCTGCCTGGTGTTTTTTACGTGAGTAGAATGTGTGCTTTTATTTAAAATGCATCTCTGGGTTACTTGTGGGGCATAGGAATTAGTTCATTCTCCCCCCCCCCAAAAAAAAAATATATAGTCTGGCCCACTACATGGTCTGAGGGACAGTGGACCGGCCCATGGCTGAAAAAGGTTGCTGACCCCTGGACTAAACGATGCAGAGAAGGAGCTGAAGCCCAAGATAGGAAAAGGGGTGATAAGGGAACACCTAGCTACTTTGAATGAATTCAGATCTTCAGGGCCTGATGAGCTACACCCAAGGCTACTAAAGGAGCTTGCGGATGATGATAAGGAGGAGGAGGAGGATAATAATAATAATAATTTTTCATTTATACCGTGCACATCTGGCTGGGTTTCCCCAGCCACTCTGGGTAGCTCTCAACAGAATAATAATAATAATAATAATAATAATAATAATAATGCGATAAAACATCAGACATTTAAAACTTCCCTAAACAGGGCTGCCTTCGGATATGATCTCACAGCCTCTGTCTACAATCTTTGAGATTCCTGGACAACATGTGAGTTCCCTGCAGACTGGAAGGAACTGAGAGCACTTAGAAAAGGATGTTGTGATTAGTAAGAACCAGTATGGGTTTCTCAAAAACAAGTTATGCCAGATGAATCTGACTAAACTTTAGGAAGAACTTTCTGATGGTAAGAGCTGTTTGACAGTGGAGTGGACTCTCTCAGAAGGTGGGTTGCTCTCCTTCAATGGAAGTTTGTAAGCAGAGATCTGTCAGGATTCTTTAGCTGGGATTCCTGCCTTGGACTCTTGTGTTCCCTCCCAACTCTGTAATTCTATGATATGTATTTTGCCCTTGCATTGTGAGTTGCTTTGGGCATGATTTCAGTGGGAAAGCATCAAACAATTTGGAGCCCCCGTCACCAGCAAGCAGGAGCCCCCCCCTTCCTCCTCTGCCCCTCCCCCACTGCTCCCTTCTATTTCCTCCGCAGCCTTCTCTGAAAATCTGCAAGGGTTGACACTGATCCTTAACCAAAAGCTTTTTCAACCTCAAAGATAAGAGAAGTGATTAGTGGCTTTCAAAGGAACAACACAGCCAGGGGAGAAAGATGAATGGACGTTTGATTGAAACTCTGTTAATTCCCAGGGTGGACATTTTGCGGTGGGAGGGGGTGGCGGTGGGGGGGGGGGGTGGGAGGTGTGGATCCCAAGCTTTGTGCCTGCAAAACAGCCCCTGCTTCTTCTCCGGTTAAATTTAGCATTGCAGCCAAGCTGAGTGCTGGCCATTTCCGTGCCTGCTGCGCCGTGCATCTAAATGCCATCTTTGGACACAGTTACTCACGAATCTGACTGTCTGAAATTGTTCAAGTGCTTCTTGGGGGATGGGGTGGGGTGGGGAACAACAGCAACCAGAGCTTCAGAAGGACAAGGCAGAGAGGGAGAGGCGCTGGCTGGTGGGGCTCTAGGGATGGAGAGGTTTGCCAAATTTGCTGATCTGCAAACTGCCTGGGGCACAGAGGAAACTTGGAAGGGCTTGGATAGAGACCTTGCAAATCAAGAGGGAGCCACAAAGGCAAGGTCCTGATCTTGAAAGGGTCACCTTCAGCTGCCTCTTTTGGATATTACCAGAGATGGGAGAGGGTCCCTCTGCCTGTGGGAACGAAAGAATTGAAAGAATTGTAGAGTTGGAAAGGACTCAAAGTACAGTGGTACCTCAGGTTACAGACGCTTCAGCTTACAGACTCCGTTAACCCAGAAATAGTACCTAGGGTTAAGAACTTTGCTTCAGGATGAGAACAGAAATCGTGCCGTGGCGGCAGGGGGAAGCTCCATTAGCTAAAGTGGTGCTTCAGGTTAAGAACAGTTTCAGGTTAAGAATGGACCTCCGGAACAAATTAAGCTCTTAACCTGAGGTACTACTGTATCATCTAGTCCAGGGGCAAGCAAACATTTTCAGAAGAGGGCCGGTCCACTGTCCCTCAGACCTTCTGGGGGTGCGGACTATATTTTGAAGGGGGGGGAATGAACAAATTTCTATGCCCCACAAATAACCCAGAGATGCATTTTAAATGAAAGCACACATTCTACTCATGTAAAAACACCAGGCAGGCCCCACAAATAACCCAGAAATTCATTTTAAATAAAAGGACACATTCTACTCATGTAAAAACACGCTGATTCCCGGATCGTCCGTGGGCCAGATTGAGAAGGCGATTGGGCTGCATCCAGCCCACAGGCCTTAGGTTGCCTACCCATGATCTAGTCCAACTCCTTGCAATGCAGGAAACAGAGCTGAAGAATCCGTAACAGATGGCCATCCAAACTCTGCTTACATACCTCCAACAAAGCAGGGTCCACTGCCTTCTGAAAGTGTCTGTTCCATTGTTGAATGGCTCTTACACTCAGAAAGTTCTTCCTAATGTTCAGTGAGAATCTCCTTTAGTGTTATTTGAACCTGTTGGTCTTCTCCTCTGGAGCAGCTAACAGGAAACAAGATTGCTCCATCATGCACGTGACAGCCCCTCAGGTAGTTGAAGATGACTTTCATATCCCATTTCAGTCTTCTCTTCTCCAGGCTAAACATACCCAGCTCCTTCCACCATTCCTCATAAGGCTTGGTTTGCAGACCCTTGATCATCTTGGTCGCCCTCCTCTACAACCTTCCAGCTTGCCAATATCCTTCTTTAATTGTGGCTCCCAGAACTGGACACAAGACTGCAGGTGGGGTCTGACCAAGGCAGAATGTTGTTGTTTAGTCATTTAGTCATGTCCAACTCTTCGGTGCCCCATGGACCAGAGTACACCAGGCACTTCTGTCTTCCACTGTCTCCCGCAGTTTTTTTTTTTTTTTTTAGAATAATGTTTATTAAAATTTCCAATAAAAACATACAAATACAAAACAACTACAATAAAAACAAACACAAACAAAAAACAACAAGTATAATTTTGAAACTGATTTTCTCAACCTAATTTCCCCGACTTCCTCAAACCTCACCGTTTTGTATTCTAGTTTCATTATCCCATCAGCAACTCCATTCCCTTATTTCCCCAAAGTTTTTTTACAAATTCCCTTCCTTTTCTTACTCTAATGTCTCTGAAAACCACAATGTTTTTAAGTCCATGTCAATCTAACATTCTTTAATCTTATAATGTTTGTTAAGATAGTCCTTAAATTTCTTCCAATCTTCTTCCACTGTCTCTTTCTCCTGGTCTCGGATTCTGCCCGTCATCTCTGCAAGTCCCATGTAGTCTGCCATCTTCATCTGCCATTCTTCCAGAGTGGGTAGGTCTGATGTCTTCCAATACTTTGCAATAAGGATCCTTGCTGCTGTTGTTGCATATAAAAACAAAGTTCTGTCCTTCTTTAACACCACATGGCTGACCATACCCAGGAGAAAGGCCTCTGGTTTCTTCAAGAAAGTGTATTTAAACATCTTTTTCATTTCATTATATATCATTTCCCAGAAAGCCTTTATCCTTGGGCACATCCACCAGAGGTGAAAGAATGAACCTTCATTTTCTTTGCACTTCCAACATTTGTTATCTGACAAGTGGTAAATTTTTGCAAGCTTGACTGGGGTCATGTACCACCTATAGATCATTTTCATAATATTTTCTCTCAAGGCGTTACACGCCGTAAATTTCATTCCGGTGGTCCACAACCTTTCCCAGTCAGCAAACATAATGTTATGACCAATATCTTGTGCCCACTTAATCATAGCTGATTTAACTGTTTCATCCTGCGTATTCCATTTCAGCAGCAAGTTATACATTTTTGATAAATTCTTAGTATTGGGTTCTAACAATTCTGTTTCCAATTTAGATTTCTCCGCCTGGAAGCCAATTTTCTTATCCATCTTATAGACCTCCATTATTTGGTAATAGTGAAGCCAATCTCTCACTTTATCCTTTAATTTCTCAAAGCTCTGCAATTTAAAATTACTACCCTCCTGTTCTAAGAGCTCCCAATATTTCGGCCATATACATTCCATATTAAGTTTTTTCACAGCTTTTGCCTCCATTGGTGAAAGCCACCTTGGAGTTTTGTTCTCCAGTAGGTCTTTATATCTGATCCACACATTGTACAATGCTTTCCTGACAATATGATTTTTAAAGCCTCTATGAACCTTAACTTTGTCATACCACAAATATGCATGCCACCCAAAGAAGTTATTAAAGCCTTCTAAATCTAGAATGTCTGTGTTCTTAAGGAGCAGCCAATCCTTCAACCAGCAGAAAGCTGCTGATTCATAGTAAAGTTTCAAGTCTGGCAGGGCAAATCCCCCCCTTTCCTTTGCATCAGTTAAAATCTTAAATTTTATTCTGGGTTTTTTGCCCTGCCAGATAAATTTAGATATATCTCGCTGCCATCCCCTAAAACACTCCATCTTGTCAACAATTTGTAGTGTTTGAAACAGAAATAACATTCTAGGCAATACATTCATCTTAATAGCTGCTATTCGACCAGACAAAGAAAGCTTCAAGTTTGACCAAATTTCTAAGTCTTTTTTCACTTGGTTCCAACATTTCTCATAATTGTCTTTAAATAAGTTCAAATTTTTAGCTGTCATATTAATCCCCAAATATTTTACACTCTTAACCACCGTTAAACCTGTTTCATCCTGAAACCTCTCCTTCTCTCTTACTGTTAGATTTTTCTCTAATACCTTAGTCTTTAATTTATTTAATTTAAATCCTGCCACTTGGCCAAACTCTTGAATTAATTCCAAAACCCTTTTCGTACTAGATTCCGGCTCTTGCAATGTAAGTACCAAATCATCTGCAAATGCTCTCAATTTATATTTTCTCGCTCCGACCTGAACCCCTTTAACCAGCTGGTCTTTTCTTATCATGTTCAGCAACACCTCCAGGACCGAAATAAAAAGTAGTGGGGAAATTGGGCACCCCTGACGTGTCCCTTTTTCTATCCTAAGTTCTTCTGTAATAACATTATTTACAATTAGCTTTGCTTTTTGTTCAGAATAAATTGTGCCTATACCGTTTTCAAAACCTTGGCCTACCCCCATCCCGTGGAGATTCTTCTTCATAAAGGTCCAAGAAATATTGTCAAAGGCTTTCTCCGCGTCCACAAATATCAAAACAGCTTTTGTATTTATATTTACTTCTAACATTTCCAAAATGTCTATTATATTATATATTTGGTCAAACTCATGCTGGTAGCTTCGAGAACACTGTCCAACCATCTCGTCCTCTGTCATCCTCTTCTCCTTGTGCCCTCCATCTTTTCCAACATCAGGGTCTTTTCCAGGGAGACTTTCCAGGGAGATGGCCAAAGTATTGGAGCCTCAACTTCAGGATCTGTCCTTCCAGTGAGCACTCAGGGCTGATTTCCTTCAGAATGGAGAGGTTTGATCTTCTTGCAGTCCATGGGACTCTCAAGAGTCTCCTCCAGCACCATAATTCAAAAGCATCAATTCTTCGGCGATCAGCCTTCTTTATGGTCCAGATCTTATTTCCATACATTACTACTGAGTAAACCATAGCTTTAACTATACAGACCTTTGTTGGCAAGGTGATGTCTCTGCTTTTTAAGATGCTGTCTGGGTTTGTCATTGTTTTTCTCCCAAGGCAGAACAGAATGGTCCTATTACTTCTGTTGATCTGGACACTCAACTTCTGTTGATACAGCCTAAAATAGTATCAGCAGAAAGGGAGGTGTCTGGCCATGTGGGGCAGCTCATATCTTTGAATTATCCTCCACAACAGAAAGGACTTTGTACCTTTCTTCACAAACAGACCTTAGCATCCTTAGCACTCGGCTCTAGAATAGGACTAATCCGTCCATTCTCATTTATCATTTCCCCCTAGCTTTAAGGCTGTTTTGACACATTTGAGCAACAGTTTGCAATTTTAAAAAAATAATCCTGGTGAAAATTCATCATTTCCATTTGCATTGCTCCTAACGCGGAACATTTCTGTACTTCATTTTACTTGACTCTGTGCATTTCTATTACATTATCAACCTCACAGTCATTATACACTTTACCCAAATATGCACACATTTGTATGTGTTTATTTTTTATCGGAGGCATCGCAAAATTCAGAGAAGTGTGAATTTCAAAAGCAAGCTCTGCCTCAGTTCACAGAGTTAAGAAGCACAAATGATCTCAGTTAGCATGAAAACGGAGCTTCCCCCCTCAACCCAGGTATAACACATAACAGAGTCAAACGGTTAGCTGTATTAAGGTTTAAATTAAGGGTGTCACCTTGAATTTCTGAGAAGCCAGCTGGGAAACCATCAGATACAACAGGGGCCCAGTGAGGCTATCATATCACCACCTCCAGCCGTGGAAACAGGCCACCCTTGTGGATACACAGGTGCAAGCCCATGCCGATGGATCTGTGAATCGTGGTGTGGTAAAAAGTAGGTAGACTTATTTTTTTAAAAAAACAAATTTGTATTAAGTTTTACATTTTTATGATATTACAGACTATCCAATTATCAAAATGAAAAAAGAAAGAAAAACATTCCCTGATTCCCACCCCCTTTGACTTCCCTCAACTTGCTCTTCTGGTTTTCCCCAATACTGGCTTCCCCTGCTTGCTTTTCTTATACCTTCATATGAATTCTCTGTATAAATTATGTATTAATTCTTGTTATCTTTTATCACTTTAACATCATCTTTACAGTGGTACCTCGGGTTGAGAACTTAATTCATCCCGGAGGTCCGTTCTTAACCTGAAACTGTTCTTAACCTGAGGTACCACTTTAGCTAATGGGGCCTCCCGCTGCCACCACGCAATTTCTGTTCTCATCCTGAAGCAAAGTTCTTAACCCGAGGTACTATTTCTGGGTTAGCAGAGTCTGTAACCTGAAGTGTCTTTAACCCGAGGTACCATTGTATAGCTTTTATACTTACTTTTGTTAATTGTAAATGTTTACTCAACCCCTGCTAGTGAGTCTATTTCATAGAATCATAGAATCACAAGGGCCATCGAGTCCAACCCCCTGCCAAGCAGGAAACACCATCAGAGCACTCCTGACATATGGTTGTCAAGCCTCTGCTTAAAGACCTCCAAAGAAGGAGACTCCACCACACTCCTTGGCAGCAAATTCCACTGTCGAACAGCTCTTACTGTCAGGAAGTTCTTCCTAATGTTTAGGTGGAATCTTCTTTCTTGTAGTTTGGATCCATTGCTCCGTGTCCGCTTCTCTGGAGCAGCAGAAAACAACCTTTCTCCCTCCTCTATGTAACATCCTTTTATATATTTGAACATGGCTATCATATCAGTCCTTAACCTCCTCTTCTCCAGGCTAAACATTCCCAGCTCCCTTAGCCGTTCCTCATAAGGCATTGTTTCCAGGCCTTTGACCATTTTGGTTGCCCTCCTCTGGACACGTTCTAGTTTGTCAGTGTCCTTCTTGAACTGTGGTGCCCAGAACTGGACACAGTACTCCAGGTGAGGTCTGACCAGAGCAGAATACAGTGGCACTATTACTTCCCTTGATCTAGATGCTATACTCCTATTGATGCAGCCCAGAATTGCATTGGCTTTTTTAGCTGCCGCGTCACACTGTTGGCTCATGTCAAGTTTGTGGTCAACCAAGACTCCTAGATCCTTTTCACATGTACTGCTCTCAAGCCAGGTGTCACCCATCTTGTATTTGTGCCTCTCATTTTTTTTGCCCAAGTGCAATACTTTACATTTCTCCCTGTTAAAATTCATCTTGTTTGTTTTGGCCCAGTCCCCTAATCTGTCAAGGTCGTTTTGAAGTGTGATCCTGTTCTCTGGGGTGTTAGCCACCCCTCCCAGTTTGGTGTCATCTGCAAATTTGATCAGGATGCACTTGAGTCCATCATCCAAGTCGTTGATAAAGATGTTGAATAAGACCGGGCCCAAGACAGAACCCTGTGGCACCCCACTAGTCACTCTTCTCCAGGATTAAGAGGAACCATTGATGAGCACCCTTTGGGTTCGGTCAGACAGCCAGTTACAAATCCACTGTGTGGTAGCATAGTCAAGTCCGCATTTTACCAGCTTCTTTACAAGAATATCGTGGGGCACCTTGTCAAATGCCTTGCTGAAATCAAGGTAGGCTACATCCACTGCGTTCCCTTCATCTACCAGGCTTGTAATTCTGTCAAAAAACGAGATCAGGTTCGTCTGACATGACTTATTTTTCAGAAATCCATGCAGACTATTGGTGATCACAACATTCCTTTCTAGGTGCTCACAGACTGTTTGCTTAATGATCTGCTCCAGAATCTTCCCTGGTATTGATGTCAGACTGACTGGGCGGTAATTATTTGGGTCCTCTCTTTTCCCCTTTTTGAAAATAGGGACAACATTTGCCCTCCTCCAGTCTGCCGGGACTTCGCCTGTTCTCCAGGAATTCTCAAAGATGACTGCCAGTGGTTCTGAGATCACATCTGCCAGTTCTTTTAATACTCTTGAATGCAGTTCATCTGGCCCTGGAGACTTGAATACATCTAAACTAGCCAAGTATTCTTGTACTATCTCCTTAGTTATTCTGGGCTGTGTTTCCTCTTCAGGTCAGGCATTGTTTTATCGGAGAAGACTGAGGCAAATAAGGCATTGAGGAGTTCAGCCCTTTCTGTGTCCCCTGTTTGCATTTCACCATCTTCTCCTCTGAGTGACCCCACTGTTTCTTTGTTCTTCCTTTTGCTACGAACATACCCATAAAAGCCTTTTTTGTTGCCTTTAACCTCTCTAGCAAGCCTGAGTTCATTCTGTGCTTTAGCTTTTCTGACTTTGTGTCTACACATGCTGGCTTTTTGTTTGAATTCCTCTTTGGTGGTTTCCCCCCTTTTCCATTTTTTGTACACATCCTTTTTTAATCTTAACTCAGTTAAAAGTTCTTTAGATAGCCACCCTGGCTTCTTTAGGCACCTTCCATGTTTCCGTCTCATTGGTATTGCCTGAAGTTGTGCTTTTACTATCTCCCTCTTAACAAACTCCCAGCCATCATGAACTCCCTTTCCTTTTAGTATTACTGTCCATGGGATCTCACCCAGCACTTCCCTAAGTTTTATGAAGTCGGCTTTCTTAAAGTCAAGAAATTGAGTCCTAGTATGCTTGGCTGCTCCTTTCCGCTGTATAGTAAACTTCAGAAGAGCATGATCACTCGCACCTAATGATCCTTCCACTTCTACCCCACTAACCAGGTCATCAACATTGGTTAGGACCAGATCTAAAATGGCTGTTCCTCTTGCTGCTTCTCCCACTTTCTGGACAATGAAGTTGTCTGCAAGGCCAGTGAGGAATCTGTTTGACCTTATGCTCTTGGCTGAGTTTGACATCCAGCAAATATCCGGGTAATTGAAGTCCCCCATTACTACTACCTCCCTTCCTTTTGCATGCTTGGCCATCTGTTCCAGGAAGGCATCATCTATGTCCTCCATTTGGCTTGGGGATCTATAGTAAACTCCCACAATGAGGTCACTGTTATTCTTCTCTCCCTTAATTTTGACCCAAATGCTCTCACTTTGGCTTTGAGGTTCTAAATCTTGGATCTCTTCACCGGTATACACATCCCTGACATATAACGCCACTCCTCCTCCTTTCTTGTCTGATCTGTTTCTCTGAAATAGATTGTATCCCTCCATTATTACATTCCAATCATGGGACTTATCCCACCAGGTTTCAGTGATGCCTATTATGTCATATTTAGTTTGCTGTACCAAGAGCTCAAGCTCATCTTGTTTATTTCCCATGCTTTGTGCATTAGTGTACAGACATTGAAGTCCATTAATCATTCCCCCGTGTCTCTTATTTAAGGATTTTTTCCTCCCACCACTAGGTCTGCGTGCTGTTTGCTCCATTTGGTCTATGACATTTGGATTGTTCTTTACATTGTTTCTGTAAATACAACATAAATGATTCCCAAACTTTAAAAAATTCTTTGTTATCTTTGTCTCTGAGTCTTTCTGTTAGTTTCACCATTTCAGCATATTCCATCAATTTTTGTGTCCATTCTTCCTTGGTTGGTATTTCTTCGCTTTTCCATCTTTGGGCTAGTAGCATCCCAGCCGCAGTCGTAGTGTACATAAATAGTTTCTTCTTTTCTGTTGGCAGTTCTTGACCTGAAATGCCTAATAAAAAAGCTTCTGGTCTTTTAATAAAGGTCAATTTAAACATTTTCTTGATTTCATTATAAATCATATCCCAATAATTTTAAATCAATTTACAACTCCACCACATATGAAAAAAGTGCCTTCCTTTTATAACCTTAGAACTTGTCGAAATCCAATGAAGTTGAGTATTGGAAGTTTCTTCTTTACGCAGCACAGAGTTAAACTATAGAACTCCCTTCCATGGGAGGCAGGAATAGCTACCAACTTGGATGGCTTTAAAAGAGGATTAGACAAACAATACGGGATGCCGCACATGCGCAGTCTGTACGGGCTGCACCACCCCGGGTGCCGGAGAGGGTTCCTCCGCCACTGAGGCAAGCAACCAGACTCAGCTGAGTGCTCCTTTGGGGCTGGAGGGGGCTCTCCAGTGGGGTGTCAGAGGCCCCTGCCAAGGAGACCCTCTTTGCACTGCAGCAGTTTGATCTGTGAATTGGATGAGGCCGTGAAGGAGAGCTAATGCCCTTAAGGAGAGGTGAAATATCATCTTGACCAGCGGAAACAAGATCAAATCCACAGAGATCAATGTCAGTGCCTGCATTTGGGTGCCAAAGAAGGAAAATCAAAGGCATGGCATAGGATGGCAGAGACCTGACTTGGCAGCAGGGCACGAAGGAAGGATCAAAAGCCGAATGTTGAGCCAGCAGGGATGCTTTTGAAAAGGCCAATACAATCGCAGGTGGCATCACCAGAAGCAGGGAGTGTGCAGGTTGCAGCGACTTTCATGTCCTTCTTCTCCTTGCAGGTGCCAAATATATACAGGAACAGGAACACTCAAGGCAAAGAAATAGCTGGAAATGACGAGGAGTCTCATCCCACAACATTTTAGTGATGGCATCAAGTTTAAGACCCTAACATGGATGTTTGTATATAGCAGGGTTCAGCAAACTTTTTCAGCAGGGGGCCGGTCCACTGTCCCTCACACCTTGTGGGGGGCTGGACTATATTTTTTTTTTGGGGGGGGGGAATGAACGAATTCCTATGCCCCACAAATAACCCAGAGGTTCATTTTAAATAAAAGCACACATTCTACTCATGTAAAAACATGCTGATTCCCGGACCATCTGCGGGCAGGATTGAGAAGGCAATTGGGCCGCATCTGGCCCCTGGGCCTTAGGTTGCCTACTCATGTTATACAGTGGTACCTCGGGTTACATACGCTTCAGGTTACAGACTCCGCTAACCCAGAAATAGTACCTCGGGTTAAGAACTTTGCTTCAGGAAGAGAACAGAAATCGTGCGGCAGCGGCACGGCAGCAGCAGAAGGCAGCCCCATTAGCTAAAGTGGTGCTTCAGGTTAAAAACAGTTTCAGGTTAAGTACAGACCTCCGGAACAAATTAAGTTCTTAACCCGAGGAACCACTGTATGATTGATCAGATTGATAGGGATGCTTCTACAGCAGGCGCTCTGCTTTACCAGTGCTACTACTGGCTGTACTCCAATGAACACTCAAATGAGCACACATAGAAGAGATCTCTGTGTGTGTGTGTGTCCCTCTCTGTGTGTGTGTGTGTGAGGTGGGGGGAGGAGAGAGCGGATTTCTTAGATTCACAGTCCAGTTTAAAAGGAAGAAAGGGAATTGAGTAAACAAGGCAGTCGTGATTTTCCCCCTTTCCGTCCCCCTACATACTCAATCCATAATGGCAACAATCTTTTCTTTGCTGGCATCTGTGAACAGGAGTTTAATAAACAATGTCTAATCCCAGCTTCCAGATCCAAGTCTCAGGATTTAGTTGGCTGCCGCAGAATGAAAGAAAAGTCATTTGAGACCTCTGAGTTTGGCCTCGTTGTCACCTAATCAGCACAGCTTGGCAGAGAGTCCAGCTTCTTTCTCATATAACACACAACAGCAACATATAATATTTCCCTACACACTAAGGGCTGCACCTTTCAAAGTCTTCTGTGTAGGGAACAGTTATGGACCACAGGTATGAAGTTTACGGCATGCAATGCCTTAAGAGAGAATATAATGAAAATGATATACAGGTGGTACATGACACCAGTCAAGCTTGCAAAAATATATCATTTGCCCGATTATAAATGTTGGAAATGTAAAGAGACTGAAGGTACATTCTTTCACCTTTGGTGGACATGCCCAAGGATTAAGACTTTCTGGGAGATGATCTATAATGAAATGAAAAAGGTATTTAAATATACCTTTCAGAAGAAACCAGAGGCCTTTCTCCTGGGCATGGTCGGCCAATTGGTGCCAAAGAAGGATAGAACTTTCTTTATGTATGCAACAACAGCAGCAAGAATACTCATCGCGAAGTATTGGAAGACACAAGATTTACCCACCCGGGAAGAATGGCAGATGAAAGTGATGGACTATGGAACTGGCGGAAATGACCGGCAGAATCCGAGACCAAGGTGAAGAGTCGGTGGAAGAAGATTGGAAAAAAATTAAAGTTTATTTACAGAAACATTGCAAAATTAAGGAATGTTAGAAGGTTGTTGGAATGAAGTAATGTGGTTTTAGCAGAAATGATATAAAGGATTAGGTTAAAATTGATTTATTAATTGGTGAAAGACGAGAATTACAGTATATTAAGATAAATTATTAGGATAAAAACAAAGCTGGAAAGGATTTGCTGAAACATCTAACTGAACTAGAATACAAAAAAGGGAGGTGTGAGGAGGTCAAGGAAATAAGTAAAGGAAAGAAAGCTATGTAAAGGTCTGATCTGTTTTTCTTTTAATTGTTTGTATTTATTATGTCTTTTTTATTTTTATTTTTTATTGTTCCTTTTTGTAATCTTCAAAATGTGAATAAATATTATATATAAAACAACAACAACAACAACAATGTCTTCTGTGTAAGGGGGACGTGGACAGCGCAAGGTCTGCCCTCACTTGCTCTGACTCCAAAAGAATATAAGAAGAACCAGCTGCATCAGCCCAGTGGGGGCCCATTGAGTCCAGCATCCTGTTCTCACACTGCACAGCCAGCAATCAGGATTCGAACACAGGAGCCCTCTCCTCTTCTGAGGTTTCCAGCAACTGGTATTCAACTGTGGAGACAGAGTATGACCATCCTGGCTAGTACCTATTGATAGCCTTAGCCTTCTCCATGAATTTGTCCAATCCACTTTTAAAGCCCCCTAAGTTGTTGTACATCGCTGGTTCCTGTGGGAGGGAGTTCCACAGATTATGCGCTGCATGAAGAAGTGTTTTCTTTTATCTATCCTGAATCTCCCAACATCCAGCGTCCTTGAAAGACCACGTGTTTTTGTGCAATGACAGAAGCACAAAACCTTTCCCTATCCTCTCTGGTTTCTTAAGAATTTGGGGCTTAAGGTGAAAGGTGACACGTTGTTGTTGTTTAATCGTGTCTGACTCTTCGTGACCCCATGGACCAGAGCATGCCAGGCCCTCCTGTCTTCCACTGCCTCCCGCAGTTTGGTCAAACTCATGCTGGTAGCTTTGAGAACGCTGTCCAACCATCTCGTCCTCTGTCGTCCCCTTCTCCTTGTGCCCTCCATCTTTCCCAATATCAGGTTCTTTTCCAGGGAGTCTATGTGTCCAGGGAGTGACACGTAGAAGGACCCTAAAGTAGGGTTACCAGACATCCCCGGTTCCTGGCGACAGTCCCCGGATTTGCAAATCTGTCCCCAGACAAATTCCGTCCCGGAATGTCCCCAGATTTGCAGTGGCAGCCCCAGCAGCCCGGAGCCAGTCTGGTAGCACAGTTGGCTCTAGCTGGCTTCAGAAGCTGCTCACTGCCACCACCACTGCCGAAGGTGAACCGGGAATGTTTGGTGGTTCAGATCTCCTGCCCCCTTCCCCCTTTGTTTTGACAGATCGGGGGAGGCTCAGGAGTTGCAGGCAGCCAACTGTTGCCCAGGAGGGGCAAAAGGCACACGGTTTCTCTGCCAGGCAAGGTGCAAAGCCCTTCTTTTGCACTCTGCAAAACATAAATGTGCAGAGTTTTTTTAAAATGGCAACGGCCAGCTGCCCACAATGCCCAAGCCTCCCCCGATCTGTCAAAACAAAGGGGGAAGGGGGCAAGAGATCAGGGAAGGCTTGGAAGTCACAGGCAGGCAGCACACCATTGCCCAGTTTTTAAAAAAACTGCGCATTTATTTTTTACAGGGTGCGAAAGAAGGGCTTTGCACCTTTATACAATATGCATGTGTGCTTGGGCCCAGGGTCTTTTGCCTCACCATCCCCACTAGTGACTCCCTGTTGCTACTCAGCTTCAAAATAATAATAATAATAATAATAATAATAATAATAATAATAATAATAATAATCTGGTAGCCAAAACCAAAGGCACCCTCCCTCTTCAGCCTCCCCCCAGCCTCTGGCTCTGCTCCGAAAATCAAAGGTGGCTCACAAGAGATACTTTAGCTTCATAGATGTAGGAAGAGCATTATGCTTCCAAATAATTTGCAGCACTCTCCACTCGCAGTGTGTCCAGGCCTCCAGTGATCTTCACTGTACTGCACTCATCTGACATTTGTATTTTCTCTACCACCAGACTGTGGGATATGAAACGCATAGCAGTCAAGTACAACATTCCTAGAATGGACATGCTAGGGGATGCTTCCTGTTTCCTCCTGAACTGGGACAAACTTCTGCATGTGACGAGGTTGTGTGTGTGGCCTAATCTGGGGCAGAGGAGCACAACATCTTCTTTTGCTCCTCACTTCTCCATTTTTGTTTTTCTCTATGTGTGAGCAGAAGAGTGACTAGTGGGGTGCCACAGGGTTCTGTCTTGGGCCCGGTCTTATTCAACATCTTTATCAATGACTTGGATGATGGACTCAAGGGCATCCTGATCAAATTTGCAGATGACACCAAACTGGGAGGGGTGGCTAACACCCCAGAGAACAGGATCACACTTCAAAACGACCTTGACAGATTAGAGAACTGGGCCAAAACAAACAAGATGAATTTTAACAGGGAGAAATGTAAAGTATTGCACTTGGGCCAAAAAAAATGAGAGGCACAAATACAAGATGGGTGACACCTGGCTTGAGAGCAGTACATGTGAAAAGGATCTAGGAGTCTTGGTTGACCACAAACTTGACATGAGCCAACAGTGTGACGCGGCAGCTAAAAAAGCCAATGCAATTCTGGGCTGCATCAATAGGAGTATTGCATCTAGATCAAGGGAAGTAATAGTGCCACTGTATTCTGCTCTGGTCAGACCTCACCTGGAGTACTGTGTCCAGTTCTGGGCACCACAGTTCAAGAAGGACACTGACAAACTGGAACGTGTCCAGAGGAGGGCAACCAAAATGGTCAAAGGCCTGGAAACGATGCCTTATGAGGAACGGCTAAGGGAGCTGGGCATGTTTAGCCTGGAGAAGAGGAGCTTAAGGGGTGATATGATAGCTATGTTCACATATATAAAAGGATGTCACATAGAGGAGGGAGAAAGGTTGTTTTCTACTGCTCCAGAGAAGCGGACACGGAGCAATGGCTCCAAACTACAAGAAAGAAGATTCCACCTAAACATTAGGAAGAACCTCCTGACAGTAAGAGCTGTTCGACAGTGGAATTTGCTGCCAAGGAGTGTGGTGGAGTCTCCTTCTTTGGAGGTCTTTAAGCAGAGGCTTGACAGCCATATGTCAGGAGTGCTCTGATGGTGTTTCCTGCTTGGCAGGGGGTTGGACTCAGTGGCCCTTGTGGTCTCTTCCAACTCTATGATTCTATGATTCTATTCTATGATTCTAAGTGACTGCCTGTCTGCAGTCACTTGGGACTAACTCCCTTATGGGATAATCCCACACGTATATATACTTTTGTAACCTGTCTGCCTTCAGGGATCTAACTGTGAACTGAATGAATGTGAGTAAACTACTTTTATATTCACTTTAATAAGATTGCCGTGCATACTCTTTTCAAGAGGGACAAGAAGGGATCTTACCAGGAATCTTATAGAGAGAGGTTCAGACGAATCTGCAGCAAGCGAACCGCTGTGCATTTAAAGGGGAATGTTTAAACTCTGCTAGGACATAGAACTTGCTAATGCAACTTCGGAAGTATATCATTAAACAATATATCCTCTCCTGCCTCCCTAAACATTCCCACACAGAGTGATGCAGACAATTTTTTTAAAAAAATGTTTCTTCTTCTACAGTTAGCAAATGAGCTGTGATTTTTGACTAGTTATGTCGTTTTTTTCTTGCATTTATATTTATTTTATTTATTACATTTTTTATACCACCTTTTTCATCCAAGGAGCTCAAGGTGGTATACGTGGTTGTCCTATTTGTTTCCACTGCTCTGATTTTTTTTTTTTTTTTTTTAAAAATGAAATTGTGGTATATGTAGATATATTGTTCATAATTAAATAAAGACTGCTGAGCCTTTTTGCCAGAGCTGCCTGCCTGTATTATACTTCTGAATACCAGCTGGTGGGAGAGGCTGCCCTTGTGCTTGAATCCTGCTTGCTAGTTTCCCACTGGGGCCTCTGCCTGACCACTGTGCAAACAGGATGCTGGGCTAGATGGGCCATTGCTCTGATCCAGCAAACGCTTCTTTTGTCCTTCTCCCACTTTGGTTCCATTTTCCTCCTTGCGTGGTCGGATGCCTCATCCCACAAAGCTTTCGTTCTAATGATGGAAATGTTTTGGAATTTGAGGGAAGGTTTCTAGACTGTCCCACAAAACCCTTTGCAATTGCACAACAGGCAATAATTCAGTAGGTTTTCTTTCTTTTTTTTCTTTTAGCTACAAGATTAGAGCAGATCATATATTCATTTTTGTGTATATTCATTTTTGCAGATATGTTTTTGGCATATATAGATATATTTTTAAAATAAATGTGAAATTAATTTGTTACTGTTCTGAATTTTATTGTGTTATTATTTCCCAATTTTATTTATTGGGAGGAGTGCAGAGAGAAGAAATGCCATGGTGTATCTGCAGCAATGCAACCACATGTCTTCATTATAATTATAATAATAATTTATTATTTATACCCCGCCCATCTGGCTAGGTTTCCCCAGCCACTCTGGGCAGCTTCCAACAGAATATTAAAATACAATAGTCTATCAAACATTAAAAGTTTCCCTGAACAGGGCTGCCTTCAGATGTCTTCTAAAAGTCAGGTAGTTGTTTTTCTCTTTGACATCTGGTGGGAGGGCATTCCACAGGGCGGGTGCCACTACCAAGAAGGCCCTCTGCCTGGTTCCCTGTAACTTGGCTTCTCGCAGTGAGGGAACCGCCAGAAGGCCCTCGGCGCTGGACCTCAGTGTCTGGGCAGAACGATAGCCCCACTTGGAATAAAACACATCTCTCCTGCATCCATCTCTACAGCCAAAGCAGACGCTGTAACTTTCCAATAGTTTGACTTTAACCCCAAAAGCACACTCGTCCGTTGTCTCCCAAGACATGCCAGCAACAATTATTTTCCTTCCTGGGCTTTGCAAACTGCTATTTTGAATAATGCTTTTTATAGGGTAGAGTGGGGGGCACTGGGGGTGAATTTATGGGACCAAGTAAGTGGGGGCCTAAAGAAGTTTATGAACCACGATGGCAAATGAGCTGCTGGTCAGGGAAATGGAATAGACCACAGTTGTTTCCAATCTAATCTGTTGCCCAGAGTATGGTTACCAGACGTCCCCATTTCCCGGGGACAGTCCCCGGATTTACAAATCTGTCCCTGGACAAAATCTGTCCCCGGAATGTCCCCAGATTTCATTTAATGTCACCAGATGTATATTTTAAGTGTTGCAGATTTATTAGTAGGGAATGAATGTTGTGTGACTGGTTCAACGGCACAAGACACATGTCGGTGAGGCAAAATGGCGGATGCCACGGCAGCGAGCAGCTCCTGAAGCCAGCCACAGCCACTGCCGAGGAGGAACTGGGGACGCCTGGCATGTCTACTGGGGGAACCGCTGACCCAAACTGAGCCGGGAGTGACAGTACCCAGCCACCTGGCCAACTGCCCAGCAGCGCTCCAGGGCCAGTAAAAACCCTGGAGCCAACGCAGGGAGGAGGAGGAAGAAGAGAAAGAGGAAGGAGAAAAAAGAGGGGAGCCCTGACCTTGCCGCACCACTGCCGCTGAAGAAGAGAGGTAGGAGAGCACCGGGAGGGCAAGGACACATGGCCAAGCCCAGGCCCAACCCAAGCCTACTCCACGGCAGATAGCGCTCCAAGAGATCAGGCTGGAGCCCAGAGGAAGGCTGCACAATAGAGGAGACCCAGAAGAGAAGATATTACTTCTTAAATTTTATAAAAAATGATTTTTTAAATAGAACTTTTTTCTCTCTTTTTTAAAAAATGTCCCCGGATTCTTTGAAAGAAATCTGGTAACCTTAGCCCAGAGATGGGAGCTTTTCTGGGGTAGGAGTTTGATCTTTGGGAATTAAACGCCACCTGCCCCCCCCCCCATCAACATACTCAATCTGCTCCAAGAGGATATTTTTCTAAGACCAATGGTTCGCCGTCAGAGCATCAGAACAGGGAGTGATTCAGGATTAGCATCAGTGACCCCTGGGGTCATGGAGTGGTCCCTTGAACTGGGATGGGGGGTTAAATATCTTGTCGGGGGCACATGACTGGGATCCGACATCCTCCCAGCTTCTGCTTTGCCATGAAATGTTTGACTGTTTGTTCAAGGAGGATCAGCAAGAAGCCCCTTGTGTATAAAAGTGACCGGATGTCACCAGGAGCAGAATTAATTGCTAGAAAATTGCAAATGATGACATGGCAATCAGCCGCGCTATTCTGGGACAGGAGTTTGATCTCTTGGAAATTGGCAGCCAGCTGTTTGACATCCCCCTCTGTGGATTTGTTTTGATGTTGCTCTCACACTTCAAAGCAGAAGGGGAATCAGATGAATGGAGACTCCCTTAGCAGGCAAGAACATTGTTGGGTTCCAGATTAAAACGTGGGCGAAAAGGGGCTGCTTCTTTCATGCTACACCCCAGCAACTTTCAACACCCTGGTGGTCTTCCAGATGTTTGTACCCAAACTCCCACCAGTCCCACTGTCATCTGACTGTGTTGTCTGCGACTCATGGGACCTGCTTTCTGAGCATCCAGAAGGATCTTCTCCACATGATGCAGGTAAATCCAGGAGTCATCAAAGCTATTGCAAAGAGCTTTTGGAAATGTCCAACTCTGCACCTTGTTACCTTTTCTTGTAGTGATAGAGATCTTAAGTTGTGTTCTAAGATGTATATCATCCATTTCTCTATTAAAATATACTCAGGAAAGTTCACAGGCAAATAGGTTGTTACGAGTTTTGGGGTGTTGTCCTTGGGTCCCTTCTAATTCTAGGGGTCTTGTGCCTGAGGAAGAGTTGGAATCTCTATTTCTGAACTAGACAGACAAGTTTCTTTGTAAAACAATAAGCTTAGCTGGCCACTTCAATGTCCTCAACAGCATCCCCAAAAAATGGCCCAGGTTGCAAGAGCTAATACTAAGTGATGGGGCCCTCCAGGCTAATGGGTGGGCAGGTCCTCCACCCTCCTCACCTGAGGGGTTAGGTAGGAGAACAAGAGCCAGAGTGGCATGTGAGAGTTGAGCTGGAAGCAGGCTGGAAGCTGGAGACACAGAGACCTGCTTCCTCTGTGCTGGACCCAAAACTGTAACTGATGGAGATGCAAGATCTGTTGGGGTTTTAACGCTGTGAGTCGCTCCATCTTATGCTCAGGTTGTATGCATGTGTAAATAAAACCACATATCCTAAAATATACCACAGGCTCCATTGACCTTCATTCCAAGGAAATTAAACTGCACCACTGGATTCTCTCGCCGCTCAAATATTAGGATGGAGTGGAACCCTACTTATGTGGCAACGTGGGCTGGAGATTGCAAGTTGAGGATGACTACATTTTACATGGATGTATCTTTTTAGACAGATGTATTTTGGGGTGCAAAAAGCAGAGACATCACCTTGCCAACAAAGGTCCATATAGTTAAAGCTATGGTTTTCCCAGTAGTGATGTATGGAAGTGAGAGCTGGACCATAAAGAAGGCTGATCGCCGAAGAACTGATGCTTTTGAATTATGGTGCTGGAGGAGACTCTTGAGAGTCCCATGGACTGCAAGAAGATCAAACCTCTCCATTCTGAAGGAAATCAGCCCTGCTTGCTCACTGGAAGGACAGATCCTGAAGCTGAGGCTCCAATACTTTGGCCACCTCATGAGAAGAGAAGACTCCCTGGAAAAGACCCTGATGTTGGGAAAGATGGAGGGCACAAGGAGAAGGGGACGAGAGAGGACGAGATGGTTGGACAGTGTTCTTGAAGCTATCAGCATGAATTTGACCAAACTGCGGGAGGCAGTGGAAGACAGGAGTGCCTGGCGTGCTCTGGTCCATGGGGTTAACTTTATGAAATCCGCAACTCAAATGAGGGTGTCCTTGGGGTGTCCTTTTTAAAGTTTACCCATTAGGATAGTGATACTAACAAGGTCCCTCCCCAAGTTGAAGTGCCACCCCCTTCCCCCTAAAAGCCTCCAGTTGTTCTGTTGACTCAGTCCCCCCCCCCAAAAAAAAATATATCCTTCAGATTTTTGTTCTTAAAAGTGAAACCAGGCAGGTTGTAAGGGAAACACTTTCACTGGGAGTTGGGGAGAAGAGGAGAGCTCGTTTTGAGGGACAGTTCTAATTTTTAAGCAGGGGAAAATATTGTCGCAAGCTCTCCCAATCTGCGAGTGGTGAGAAACTCTAGGGGTTCCATGCATTTACCAGGCTTGGTTTCCTTGGAATGAACGTCAGCAGAGACTGTGGTGTCTTTAGGATATATGGTTTTAATTACATACAGATACAACTTCAGCATAGGATGGAAGGGCTCACAGCAGTAACAGATTTCGCTCCTCCGTTAGGCACAGCTTTTGAGCCAGCACAAAGCAAGCAGGTCTCTGTATCTCCGCCTTCCAGACTGATCCCAGCTCAGCTCTCACACACACCACCCAGGCTCTTGTTCCCCTACCTAGCAACTAGGTGAGGGTGGGGTTAGTATCAGCATCACGCTCTAACCAAATGAGCTAAGTAGTTGGAAAATGTAGCAAGCTTGTTTGCTGCTGAACCAATGGATTCAAACTGCATGACAGGAGATTCTGACTAGACATTAGAAAGAACTTTCTGACAGCAAGAGGTTTTTGACCGTGGAACAGACTCCCATGGAAGGTAGCAGACTCTCCTTTGCTGAAGGTTTCTAAACAAGAGTTCCGGTGGCCATATTTCGGGGCTTCTTCCTCTGTGATTCTTGTATTGTAGTGGGTTGGGCTAGATGACCCCTGGGGGGGGGTCCCTTCCAACATCACGATTCGGCGAGGCTAGGTGGTGATGTCCAGTCTCTGTGGAGTCACGCTTAGCTAGAGAGCCTTTGCCTGCCTGCCTCCAATTCTTTTTATCATCTTGGCAATGTCCTGAAGTCAAACGCTCCCATTATAGCTCAAGAGAGAGGGGAGGGGCAGGCCATCACAAAACGGGCAGCAGGAAAAACGCTGGCTCCTTTCATCTGTATAATAGCCTGGTGTTCTGACAAGAAGCTTCTGTTCCTGTAACCTGGAAAGCTTTTAAGCGCCACTGAAAAGCAGGCAATTATGGGTTAGGGTGAGGTGCACCCGATTGGATGTTGTTACAAATCACTCATTGTCATCGGAGGCGTTTTGGAAAAGAGGCCGCCGGGGAATGATTGCCGTTTAGCAGAAGAGACAATTTTGTTTTATTTTTGGTGGTTTGTTTAGAGTGCTTGATGAGTACATGCAGATTAGGGAGAGAAAGCGGAGAGCACAGTCCTCCTGACTCTCTGCTAGCAGGCTCTCCACTTACGGAGGAACAGGCTGAAAGATGCTTCCCTCTTCTGGCGAGGTCAAGGGGCACATCTCCCCACACTCAGCCACCAGCACCTCTAGGTTTTCCAGGCCACAAGTTGTTGTTATTCCGCAGGGCTGTGCCCAAATGACTTTGGCCATCTTTGCTGAAGGAGGCAGCTGTCATTCCAAGCAATTCCACCTGCCTCCCAACCGCCCATTAAGTTTGCGTGCCAAAAATCCCAACTCCGTTGGCTAAGAGCAAATGTTAATGGATGTTTGTTTCATCCGAGTTGACAACGCTGCTGTAGTTCCTAAAACAAATCCAACACAAATTGCTTTTACAACAAATGACTTTTTTGGAATTTAGTCCTGAATGTACTCAGGAGAAGGCTCTGCTTTAAATCCTCCTTGATTTATTGTCCCCTAAAATGGTGCCCTTGATCGCCACCCTTGTGTTGATATGTATTGTGGTGTAGTAAGAAGGTCAGACTTGGACCCTGGATAGACCAGGATTCAAATCCTCTCAGTCGGCCATGAAGCTCACTCGGTGGTCACTGCCCCTCAGCCTTACCTACCTCACAGAAGAAGAGGAGTTTGGATTTGATACCCCGCTTTATCACTACCCGAAGGAGTCTCAAAGCGGCTAACATTCTCCTTTCCCTTCCTCCCCCACAACAAACACTCTGTGAGGTGAGAGGGGCTGAGAGACTTCAGAGAAGTGTGACTAGCCCAAGGTCACCCAGCAGCCACATGTGGAGGAGCAGGGAAGTGAACCCAGTTCACCACATTACAAGTCCACCGCTCTGAACCATTACACCACACTGGCTCTCTACATCAGGGTTGTTGCAGGGATTCAATGAGGAGGGAAACCATGCATACCATAGGAAGGAAGGAAGGAAGGAAGGAAGGAAGGAAGGAAGGAAGGAAGGAAGGAAGGAAGGAAGGAAGGATCTCTGAACAGCTACCCCAGAGTCTCCGTTGCCAACCAGGTGTCCTCCAGCTGTTTTGGACTTCTACCAGGGCAGCCCCTGGTTGGTGATGGGGCAAAACATCTCGAGAGCACTAAATGGGCACAGAACCAGCAGCAACCATACCTCCTGCAGGCACATGGCAACCAAATCTTCCTTGGGGAAGAGATGTCTGCTTCCTTCTTTGGATGTTTTGCTGGAATCACGAAAGCTCAAGACAGCCTTTTGTGCATCCCATTTCAAAGGACACAGCTCCATCCTCAAGGGCAACAGTTTCCAAAGTGGGCAGTGGGGTTACTTAAAGGTAAAGGTAAAGGACCCCTGACCATTAGGTCCAGTCGCTTAGGTTACGGCGCTCATCTTGCTTTATTGGCCGAGGGAGCCGGCGTACAGCTTCCGGGTCATGTGGCCAGCATGACTAAGCCGCTTCTGGCGAACCAGAGCAGCGCACGGAAACGCCGTTTACCTTCCCGCCGGAGCGGTACCTATTTATCTACTTGCACTTTGACATGCTTTCTAACTGCTAGGTTGGCAAGGAGCTGGGACCAAGCAACAGGAGCTCACCCCGTCGCTGGGATTTGAACTGCCAACCTTCTGACTGGCAAGTCCTAGGCTCTGTGGTTTAACCCACAGCGCCACCCGCATCCCACAGTGGGGTTACTTAGGGGGGTGCTAAGAGGCAAGGGGGCAAGAGGAGATGTAAATCACTATCAGAGTTTGCTGGTATCACTGGATCAGGCCCATCCATTTTGTTGAATTAAACTAAATAGTGTTAACTGGGTTTTGAATAAATTTGGGGGGAAATGGCTCATGGGCCAAACTGAGACTCATACCAGGCCCAACTTGGCTGCAGACTGGAGTTTTCCCATCCCTGCTGAGCGCTTCCCCTCCAGGCTTAATAATTCCTTTGACATTAGTGCTGGCTGGTGTTCTTTGCTCAACCTCAGAAACATCTGGCAATGGGAAATGGCTCAGATCTGGGGCAGTGTCACAGTCCTTTTCACAGGCAATCAAAGTCCCAGCTGAGGACATCGGGACTGGGGGCAAGATGGTGGGGTGGGAGCAGGAATGCGAGTCCAGAAGCCAGGAGTCAGAAAGCCAAGAGTTTGAGGGTCAGAGAGCTGGGAGTCAAGAAATCAAGGGTCCGAGGATCAAGAAGCAAGGAGTCAAGAAGTCAAACCCACCAAGGCAGGGAACATGTTCCTGTGGCAAAGAGCTGAATGGAAAATGCTGACCTTATATCCATTCCCGGCTCTTGCCACCAGGTGCTGTGAGTTACCAATTGACCTCACCTGTGTGGCTGCACCTTGCCTCTTCAGAACAAACTTAGGAAGGCCCCAGTCCTGCAAAGTCCTGTTGGTCACAGGGCCTGGATCCTGCACGCACTCCTGACAGGCAGATCCCCCCAGTGCCATCACAAGAAGAGCCCGGCAGCAGTAGCTGAGTCTGGGCAAAGGGGGTCTGCCCTTGTCCAGCATTCTGTTCTCATAGTGGCCAGCCAAGTGTCAGGAAGCATAAAAGATAGTACAGTGGTGCCCCGCAAGACGAATGCCTCGCAAGATGGAAAACTCGCTAGACGAAAGAGTTTTCCGTTTTGGAGGTGCTTCGCAAAACGAATTTCCTATGGGCTTGCTTCGCAAGACGAAAATGTCTTGCGAGTTCCTGCGGGGTTTTTTTCCTTTCCCCCCCTTTTTCTAAGCTGCTAAGCCGCTTATCCACTTATCCGCTAAGCCGATAAGCCGCTAAAAGCCACTAAACCGCTAATAGCACTAATCCACTAAGCCGTCAATGGGCTTGCTTCGCAAGACGAAAAAACCGCTAGACGAAGAGACTCGCGGAGCGGATTCTTTTCGTCTTGCGAGGCACCACTGTACTTCTTCATGCAGCACATAGTATAACTGTGGCACTTGCCCCTGCAGAAGGCAGTGTTGGCCACCAACTTGGATGGCTGAAATATACTCGGAGTCCTGTAGTGATTTTTCCTGCAAGCCAATCTGTTGTTGCAGTCTAGGATCCTACTTGCCTATTGTTCTAGGATCCAAGCTTAGTACATAACGATGGCTTTGGGGAAAAATAAGACAAATTCCATGGGGAGAGGACTATTGGCCACAGGGCTGGCTCACCTGTGAGGCAAGGTGAGGTGACTGACTCGGGTGGCGTAATCCACAGAGGCAGCAGATCTGGCCTCCAAGAAATGCCTTGGCAACTCCTTCATGGTGGTAGCAACAACAGCAACATGCTTCTTGGAGGCCAGGTCTGCCACCGCATCAGCAGCACACACACACACACACACACACACACACACACACACACACACACTGCCTCTACAGCAGCCTCTCAGCAAATCATCTCCTCCCAACCCTGGGGTCAAGCCTCCCTCCCACCCCTAGGGAGGAAATGGACAGGGGCTGCCCTCTGAGGTCTCCTAGGTTCTGCACCCACCCAGCATGACTCAGGGAAGGCTCCTTCCCCCTTCTCCCACCCCCCTGGCCTTTGATCCTCACTCCAACCATCAGATTAGGTGGCTTGGATTCCCTGCCTTGTTCTCAATGTTGCTCTACCCTCCCTGCTTGTTCCCTGGCGTTTTGCGCTTAGCCTCGGGTGCCAAAATGTGCTGTGCTTTTCCATCACGGTTGGAGGCAAGCAATGCTTCTGAGTACACCAGTTGCTGGAAACCACACAGGAGGGAACAGAGCTCTTGTGCACAAATCCTGCTTTCTGGTTTCCCACATGTGTCTGGTTGGCCACTGTGAGAACAGGGTGCTGGACTGGATGGCTCCCTTTGGTCGGATCCAGAAGGTTCTTCTTATGTTCTGATGCCCTAATGGGAAGCATAGAAGAAGAACCTAAGTACAGGGGACATATGGCTTCTGATAATAGAGGTTACCCAGGATGATGATGATGATGATGATAATAAATTTTATTTATACCCTGCCCTCCCTGGCCAGAGCCGGGCTCAGGGGGGCTAACATCAATAAAATTGCAGTAAAAACATAGTAAGGAAAAAACAATTTAAAATACAGGTTAAAATGCAATTTAAAATGCAGCCTCATTTTAAAAGTCAAAACCATAAGGGGAGGGAAACATAAGGGTCAGACTGAGTCCAAACCAAAGGCCAGGCGGAACAGCTCTGTCTTGCAGGCCCTGCGGAAAGATGTCAAGTCCCGCAGGGCCCTAGTCGCTTGTGACAGAGCATTCCACCAAGTCGGGGCCAGTACTGAAAAGGCCCTGGCCCTAGTTGAGACCAATCTAACCTCCTTGAGGCTCAGGACCTCCAAAGTGTTGTCCATTTGTGGACCTTAAGGTCCTCTGTGGGGCATACCATACTAACTCTCCACTTACTTTTTAAAAGTACCGTATTTTTCGCTCTATAAGATGCACCAGATCACAAGACGCACCCAGTTTTTGGAGGAGGAAAACAAGAAAAAAAATATTCTGAATCTCAGAAGCTAGAACAGCAAGAGGGATCACTGTGCAGTGAAAGCAGCAATCCCTCTTGCTGCTCTGGCTTCTGGGATAGCTGCGCAGCCTGCATTCGCTCCATAAGATGCACACACATTTCCCCTTACTTTTTAGGAGGGAAAAGGTGAGTCCTATAGAGCAAAAAATACGGTATATATAAATGAGTCCTGGCATCAGCACTGAATTTTGGAGCTTTCCCTGTTTGGCTTGCCATCTGTGGGGACTAGCAGTTAACTGAGAGGAGCTCTGTGGTCCTTCCCTACTGCTCCACTCCATTAATAGAATTATAAAATTGTTCGAAAATACACCCAAGGGTCATTTAGCTCAACCCCCCCACACACACACACACAATGCAGGAAACACAAGGAAAGAATCCCTGACGTTCTTAGGCTGCAGGCAAGCTCTTCTCTCTGCCTCTGCCCCACATCTGCAATGGAAGCTGATGAGTGGCACTCATCCATCCAAATGCTCATTCACGAAGAGATGCTGGAGAGGACTTAGATGGAGACTCTGCAATTAACAGGTTGACACTGAAATCAATAGGCAGCTCTATCCAGGCATCATCCCAGGAACTCAGCACACAGCTGGGGAGGGGAGGGGGAGCTCTGCAAGTTCAGAAAAGCAAACCCAGGAGAGATTGCAGAGAGTGTGCTAATGAACTTGGCTGGAGTTAAAAGAGTGATCAGCCGCTGATCCCAGCCCTCTCCTGCTGGAGTGCCTGGGGAGCGCTGCAGGCTTAGGCAGCTGCTGCCCAGGGTCCCTGGCAGAGGTGGGGAGTCCACTCATTTCCAACTTTGAATGTTAACCTACTTAAGTTGTACTTTCCCAAAGCTATACATGAACTGAAAGGCAGCTCGCCTTTGAAATTCTCATGCCCCCAACTTTTAGAATGCAATTCTCCAGGCAAGCTATATTTTTATATATTATTAGTTTTTTAACATATCATTTCCAACATTCATATAACATATCTTCTTATCTTATACTTCCGTCAACACCTCTGATGACTTTCCGTTCTTTATCACTTATTCTGCATTTCTTAATTTCTCTATTACTCGTAATTATCCTAAACTAATAATTCTCCTCTTAGTCTTACTTGTAATATTTCAAATAGTCCTTCTTACAAAGCTTTTTGCAATCCTCCAAGCGTAATCTGTTCATTACTATTACTTTTCAAATAGTTCATATATTTACTCCAGTTTTCTAAGAATCTCTGGTCCCGCAGGTTACGAATCCTTCCTGTTAATTTATCTAATTCTGCATAATCCAGCTCCAGGCAAAATATAAGTACAAAAACACACATATTGGTGTGCAAGAAAATTCATATTGTGGGTTTGGGGGGCAGTCTGGATGATGCCCTCAGTACCTTCCAATTCTTGGGATTTTGTATCTGTGGGGGGTCCTTCCAGCAACTCCTGTAGCCAAGTTGGTTCCAAATTTATTGCTCTGTTTTCCTTTGGACCACATCAAGAGGGGGGCAGGTCTTGTCATCTAGCCAAGCCAGGATCCCCATGTACAATGTCCAGGCTTGCACCCAGGAGAGGTCATGTTGGTGCTTCAAATGCAGCAAAAACAACACAGGAGGCAGAAGTTGATGTTGTTACCCACTACTGGTTTCATTCTGGTACAGGTCCCTGGCCAGGTAACACTGAGCCTGATGGGAGTTGTAGAGAGCCAGTGTGGTGTAGTGGTTAAGAGCGGTGGACTCGTAATCTGGGGAACCGGGTTCGCTTCTCTGCTCCTCCACATGCAGCTGCTGGGTGACCTTGGGCCAGTCACACTTCTCTGAAGTCTCTCAGCCCCACTCACCTCACAGAGTGTTTGTTATGGAGGAGGAAGGGAAAGGAGAATGTTAGCCGCTTTGAGACTCCTTCGGGTAGTGATAAAGCGGGATATCAAATCCAAACTCCTCCTCCTCTTCTTCAAACACTGGGGGAGTTGAGCCAGCCACTCCAGGGAGTTATGCAGGTCTGATCCAAAACGAATCTCAAAGAGGAAGGGCAGTGGCCTGATAATGTCTTTACTGCCCTTCTTCCAAGGAGCTCAGAGCAGCGGGCAAGGTATGTGCTCCCTCTTTTCATCCTCAAAACAAGCCTGAGAGGTAGGCATGGCTGAGTCAGCAATTCTGTTAAGGCCACCAGGTGAGCTGGATGGTGGGTGGGAATTTGAAGTCAGGTTTCTTGTCCCTGGTCCAGCACTCTGACCACTGTGAGACACTACCCTAGACCCCTGTCCACAGCCTCATCTTCCCCAAATAGACAACCGATTTGATTGCCATGAATGGATGCCAAATGGCACAGCAACAGAACCATGGAATGGCAGGACCTCTTTGTCATGACTGGACATAGCCAGTCTATGTAACCCAGCATGCAACAGTTGTGAAAAAGGCAAATTTCATGTTAGGAATCATTAGGAAAAAATTCGGAAACAAAACTGCTGATACAATAAGGCAATATAATACAAATCTGTGGTGTGACCACCTTTAGAATACTGTATGCCGTTCTGGTCGCCTCACCTTGAAATGGATATTGTAGAGATTGGACAAAGTTCAAGAAAAGGCAACCCAGATGATCGAGGGGGTAGAACAGCTCCCTTATGAGGAAAGGGAGCAGCATTTAGGAGTTTCTTGTTTAGAGAAAAGGCAAACAAAATTCACCAAGATAGAAGTTTATAAAATGATATGTAGGATGGAGAGAGGATAAAGGAAAAGTTTTTCTCCCTCTCTCATAATGCTAAAACTCCTGGACACCCGGCGAAGCTCAATGTTGGAAGGTTCAGGACAGGGAAAAGAAAGTCATTCTGCAGACAGGGCAGAGTTGAACTATGGAACTCATTGCTCCAGGAGCCACCAACTTAGCTGGCTTCAAAAGAGGATTAGACAAATGCATGAAAGCATAGAAGCCAACTCCTAGGGGCCAAGGGGACTTTGCCCCACCCATAAAATGTTTGAGGGGGGCATCCCCCCAAGTTGATGGGCATTGCCATTCAAATGGGGCGCATGCCCTGTGTCACGTATTGATTATGCAGGGCAGGGCTTACGCCCCCCCCCAAAATATTTTATTCAAGTTGGCACCCCTGCAAGGAAGAGAGGGCTATTGATGGCTACTAGCCATGATGGCTCTGCTCTGCCTCCATGGTTGAAGGCAACAATGCTTCTGAACACCAATTGTTGGAAACTAGGGGAGGGGAGGGGAGTCTTTAGTGTTCAAATCCCGCTTTCTGGTTTTCCCTTTTGGGGCATCTGGTCGGCCACGGGATGCTGGACTAGGTGGACCTCTTTGGCCTGATGCAGCAAGCTCTTTTTAGGTTCTCAGGGAAGTTGAAGTAACCCATTAGTACTGTCAGGAGTTCAGCCTACACTCGAGTAGGACCCTGGTAGAGAGACATGCCTGACTGGCATGTTCTCTCCCTCCTGGTCATTTGTTCACGAGCTTCATAAGCTTTCTTCAGCCCGAACATCACAGCGACCGATGCCAACCGACATCGGCACACTTAGGGATCCGCAGAGTTTGTGCAACTTGTGTGACAGACCTCAGCAACTCAGCATTTTGGCTAATCTACTTTATTTACATATAAACACACACGGAGCACTGCAACATGGCTCCCTCTCTCTCTAGCATCAGACAGCAAAGAGAAAGAACAAAGGACAATAGTCCCACTTCACGGAACACAGTAACACAAACATCCTGTCTCCGTCACTTCCCACTCTGTGGAGTCAAAACATACACTGTCATGTGATAGACAACAATCCCATGACTGCAATCATGGAGCCAGGAATTCTAACAAGTACAACATCTCCTCTTTTGGACTCTTTTCCTTGATCTGATTCTTCATCTGAAGATCTCCCTGAGAGTTTTGATCAGAGAGAAAATGACACACACCCTGTTTCAGGCTCCCTCTGGGACCCCATATCAACATCCATAACAATTCTGTCCCTTTTGGGATTTCTGATCCCCAAAGGATCATCTAGTCCAGGCATGTCCAAAGTCCATTTTGGGGCCTAATCTGGCCCACCGGTCAGTTTAATCTGGCCCCTGTGGTAGTTTATTTCCTGGGGTAAAATCCCAAAAACCTCAACTTCAATCCTAAAATTAGCTCAACAACTTCAATCCTAAAAAAAGCCCAACAACTTTGGGTCAACAACTTCAGTTGGCCCTTGTAGCCCTTCACTTCATCAAATCTGGCCCTCTTTGAAAAAAGTTTGGACACCTCTGATCTAGTCCAAACCTGTGCAATGCAGGAATCACACATACAGGATCCCTAACTGACCTCCGTTTAAAAAATTCCAATGAAGGAGAGTCCATTACCTTCAAAGGTTGTCTGTCCCACTGTTGAAGAGCTCTTACCATCAGAAAGTTCCTTCCCAGTGTTTAGTTTGAATCTCCTTTCTGGTACATCCTTTCCTGTCCTTCCTTGAAAGCTTCTATCCAGAGATAACTGTGTTTCACTGGTTCCCTTCGCTCCACCAGGTCTCCATGATGCCCACTCTATCAAAGCCATCCTCACCCATCCTTGCTTGGTGTCTCCTTGGTGTCTCCTGCTGCCAGAATAGACTCAGGAGCACCAAGCCCTAAGTCCAGGACTCTTACTAAGATGACCTATTTTGTCAGAATCTATCCCTAATTAATTCTACTGGAACTAAACTGTTTGTTATTCATTTTGGGAGAGGGTGGAGGCAGGGGACTCAGCCTCTAAATTAATTCCACTTTATTGTTAATGAAACCTACAGGCTAAAGTGCGGTGCAGGAAAACAACTCCTCAGAGAGGGAGAGTGAAGGAGAGAGACAGGCAGGCCCGTCTCTCTCTCTCTCTCTGCTCAGGTTATTTCCAGCTCGCCTTAATGTGCTCAAAAGCCACAGTGATGTTGCAGAAAGCCTCAGCCATAGGGAACTTAATTAAACTTTACTTATGAGAGTTAAATATTCATTATTGGGCTTCAATTACTGGCTTTGCTGTTTCTCCCCTTTGCTTATTTTCATTTGCATGATGGCTAATTAGTCTGATTGCTCTTCCTAGCTCAGAACCCTGGCAATTACAGTATTTGTGCAGCTCTGAGACCCTGCCTGGAACCAGGTCCCCACTGGCTGGGGGGTCCAGCAAGAGAGTGGGAAGGCAGGGTGCCCCCATGTGGTGGTTGATGAGGCAAGCAGACCCAGGCTGCAAATACCAGTCTTGTGCCCCTCCACCAGTGGCATAGCGTGGGGGGTGCAGGGGGGCCGGCCGCACCGGGCGCAACATCTGGGGGGCGCGCTCGCCGCCTCTGGAGTCGCCGAAGAGCCTCGGGTGCAGGCTGTAGCAGAGCCCCATGTCTCGCGGAACCGACGAGCTGTGCGCACGTCCGGGCTGAAGGCGTCCGGCAGGCAGCGGCTCTCAGCACTGGCCGCAGAGGGCACGCCAGGCAGCCCCTCCTCACAGCCCCGCCGCCGCCGCCGCTGCTGCAGCGGCTGGGCCATGTTGCATTTTCCTCACCTCTCTGCCCTCCTCCTCCTCCGGGCAAGCGGCGTCGTTTGGGCGGCAGCGCCAGCGGCAACTCGCCTTAGATCACCTGACACAGACCCGCCGCCGCCACCGTGGCTACCTTACCGTAAATACCCCAGCCCAGGCAGCAGCAAGAAGAAGCTGGCAGCGGCGGCAGGTTAGGGGTTAGGGGCGCAAATTACTTGCCTTGCCCCAGGTTAGGGGGCGCAAATTACTTGCCTTGCCCCGGGTGCTGACAACCCACGCTACTCCGCTGCCCTCCACCTCTGCCTTCTGGAGCCTCTAGCTAAAGCACCTCACTCTGGGCTGAACTCTCCCGCTGGGTTGCTGTGATGCTTCTCTTTGCAGCTTGGTGGCTAACAGTTGCAGGGGTTGGACTAGATGACCCTTGGGGTTCCTTCCTTCTATTTATGAGCTTTCAAGGGTCCATAGGATTGGAACCCTTGCTCAGGTTCATGCTACCCATCACGGATCTGGCCAGCTTCATCCTTGATTCAGTCGCTGCCCTGTATGTATCTTCCTTAACTGCTGCAAAGCTTGTTTTTCCTATTGCATTTGTTACACTTCCAGGGGTTCAAATGTAAGCATTATACTTTGGAACTGCCAGCCTGTTGATATCAGGCCTTCACTGCTCTCATTTTGTCACCTCCTTGAAAATACTTCCGATTAAATAAGCCTACTCACAGTTGTTTAGAAATGTTATGTACTGAAGTTCTCACCCTGGGCCAGCAGGGGGATGCTGTAGATAGTTCAGGCACATATGCAAATAAGGGATAGAAAGTGACGTTCAGTGATTGGATAGCTACAGAAAATGGTTACTGTTGTGTTCCAGTGGAGCTCTATATAAGCAGGTTGGGCTGAACCCTTCAGTTCAGCTCTGTTCTGGCCTGTGAATAAACAAGAGCTGTTTGCGCAGGGGCCATTAAGGCCTTCTGGGAAATGATTTATAATGAAATTAAGAAGGTACTTAAGTGTACTTTTCACAAGAAACCGGAGGCATTTCTCCTGGGCATGGTCGGCCAATTGG
The DNA here is from genome assembly GCF_951804945.1 of Podarcis cretensis. NCBI lineage: Eukaryota > Metazoa > Chordata > Lepidosauria > Squamata > Lacertidae > Podarcis > Podarcis cretensis. The sequence continues at coordinate 87,228,172 of NC_137177.1, read as the reverse complement.
TGTTAAGGAGGGATAAGACTTTTTTTATGTACGCCACTACAGCAGCAAGGATCCTTTTAGCAAAGTATTGGAAGACACAAGAACTACCCACACTGGAAGAATGGCAGACGAAAGTGATTGACTTTATGGGACTGGCAGAAATGACCGGCAGAATCCGCGACCAAGAGAAAGAGACAGTGGAGGAAGATTGGAAGAAGTTTAAAGTATATCTTAAGAACTGTTGTAAAATAGAGGAGTGATAAAATGTCAAGGGGAAGGAAGATGCAGAATTGCAGCTAAAACTGTTTGATGATTTAAGGTAAAATTGAGAATGATAATGAGCTTAAACTTAATTGGCAAAAAGAGTTGTTGAAAAACTGTAAAATAAGGATGCAAAAAGGGTGAGGTATGGGGAAGTCCGAGAAAAGAGGCTTATGAAAATGAGGTTAAGAAATGATATCTTTGTATGTGTTTGTATTTGTTGATGTTTGTGTGTTGTTGTTGTTTTGTGTTAAAAATTGGAAAATTAATAAAAATTATTATAAAAAAAAAATAAACAAGAGCTGTTTGAAGAATTGCTGTGTCGTCTGATATGTTCACCCACAACTTAACAAGAAACTTGGTGTGAGTTTTTAATCTATTTTAGTCCATTGTTATAACTTTTTTGAAAGGTGTGGCCCTGACTGACTCCATAAAAGAGCCGAGTCATGTAGCCATTTTCTCAGTCACAGTCTACTCTTCTTATTGTCCTGCCTCAGAAGTTGTCTTGATTCTTGCTTGTCTTGATACTGTTCTTTTGCTGCCGTGATGCTCTCCTGCAGCCATTTTGTATTCTCTTAATGTAATTTTGCTGTCTGCTGGCTCTCAGCCAGCCACACATGAGTTCAGTCTCCATATGAGATGAACTCAGTTTCTTTGTGTAACTACCAAGCAAAGCCCGCCTCTCAGGGATGAAAAGTGAGTACACTTTTTTGTTACTTTACTCAGAAAGACTCTTGGGTCTTTATTCTTTTAAAAGGGCACTAAAGGGGACACCAGGAATAATCTTAACTCAGAGATTCAAATGAATCTGCAAACAAGCTTCCAGCTATATTGAGGGGAATTTGTTCTGCTACATCACTCACTAGCATGAGTGAAGGAAGGAAAATACTTATTCAATACAGTGGTGACTCGGGTTACAGACGCTTCAGGTTACAGACGCTTCAGGTTACAGACTCCGCTAACCCGGAAGTAGTATCTCAGGTTAAGAACTTTACCTCAGGATGAGAACAGAAGTTGCCTGCCGCCGGCGTGGCGGCAGTGGGAGGCCCCATTATAGCTAAAGTGGGACCTCAGGTTAAGAACAGACCTCCAGAATGAATTAAGTTCTTAACCCAAGGTACCACTATATATCCTTTCCTACAATCCTTAACATTCCCACAAATTGTACTGAAAAAAATTGTTGCTTTATCTTTTCTGTAAGCCGCCATGAGATTGTTTTCTTACAATCAAGTAGCTGGAGGGCTGAGTCTAAGGTGTGACCTGGATGAAAATCAGAATTGTAGAGCTGGAAGGGTGGACTAGAGCAGTGTTTCCCAACCTTTGGTCTCCAGCTGTTTTTGGACTACAATTCCCATCATCCCTGACCACTGGTCTTGCTAGCTAGGGATGATGGGAGTTGTAGTCCAAAAACAGCTGGAGACCAAAGGTTGGGAAACACTGGACTAGAGAACCCATGGAGTCCCTTCCATCTCTACAATTCTGTATGATTCCATACGTTTAACATAGCTTGTAGTGAGTTTCTCTACAAACAGCAGGAGACAAAGGGCTCTGTTAAGGGCTCCTTTCTTCCTGCAACCAGCAGCACCCTGCCCTGCTTGGGGTCAGTGCCTGCTTGAGAAGGTCCTAGCCGCTGGACTTCCCTTTGACCTCTACTATTCATAAACTCGAATCTGGCAGTCGCTGTGTCACAAAGGCATCGGAAGAGTGTCACAGAGAGTTTTGAAGTCGAGGGTTGAATGACAGAAGATGCCTAAAACATTTAAGTTTGACCTTCTGTTGAGCCCCCGGGCCAAAGGCTCCTTCCTGCCAGCCTCCCTCTTCCTGCTGGCCTAAATGGCCGTCAAGGCTGCCCTTTGTTTCCCCTCCAACACACAACATCCTGGTGTCGTTTCAACCACTGTGTCAATTTCACAGGCAGAGGCTTAGATGTTCTGAGCCAAAGCCGTGTGCTGGCGGTGGGGGGTTTCCTTCCGTGGGAGTAAGCTGGCCCACACAATCCGTCGGCCAGGAAGAGTTGAAAGGGAAGCCTCTGATTCAATGGCTGATGCAGACGTAAACTGACAGCGATACCACAGAATCAGAATCGTACAGTTGGAAGGGACCCCGAGGGTCATCGAACCCTCTGCAATGCAGCAATCACAGCCCAAGAATCCCTGGCAGGTGGCCATCCAACCTCCGGTGAAGGAGAGCCCGCCACATTCTGAGGGAGTCCTCTCCACTGTCAAACAGCTCTTACTGCCACGGTCCAGTTCACGGGCGATCAAAGTCCCGGCTGGGGACGTAAGGACTTGGGGCAAGATGGCAGGGTGGGAGCAGGAACGGGAGTCCAGAAGCCAGGAGTCAGGAAGCCAAGAGTCCAAGGGTTAGGAAGCAAGGAGTCACAAAGTCAGGGATCCTAGAATCAAGAAGCAAGGAGTCATGAAGTCAAGGGTCCAAGGATCAAGAAGCAAGGAGTCAGGAAGTCAAGGGTCCAAGGATCAAGAAGCAAGGAGTTACGAAGTCAAGGGTCTGAGGGTCAGGAAGCAAGGAGTCATGAAGTCAGGGGTCCGAGGGTCAGGAAGCAAGGAGTCACGAAGTCAGGGGTCCAAGAAGCAAGGAGTCATGAAGTCAGGGGTCCGAGGGTCAGGAAGCAAGGAGTCACGAAGTCAGGGGTCCAAGAAGCAAGGAGTCATGAAGTCAGGGGTCCGAGGGTCAGGAAGCAAGGAGTCATGAAGTCAGGGGTCCAAGAAGCAAGGAGTCACAAAGTCAAGGGTCCAAGGATCAAGAAGCAAGGAGTCATGAAGTCAGGGGTCCAAGAAGCAAGGAGTCATGAAGTCAGGGGTCCGAGGGTCAGGAAGCAAGGAGTCACGAAGTCAGGGGTCCAAGAAGCAAGGAGTCACGAAGTCAAGGGTCCAAGGATCAAGAAGCAAGGAGTCACGAAGTCAGGGGTCCAAGAAGCAAGGAGTCATGAAGTCAGGGGTCCGAGGGTCAGGAAGCAAGGAGTCACAAAGTCAAGGGTCCAAGGATCAAGAAGCAAGGAGTCATGAAGTCAGGGGTCCAAGAAGCAAGGAGTCATGAAGTCAGGGGTCCAAGAAGCAAGGAGTCACGAACTCGAGGGTCCAAGGATCAAGAAGCAAGGAGTCACGAAGTCGAGGGTCCAAGGATCAAGAAGCAAGGAGTCATGGAGCCAAAAGCAGCAAGGCAGGGAACGTGTTGCTGTGGCAAATAGCCAAAGGGAAATGCTGACCTTATATCCCTTCCTGGCTCTTGCCACCAGGTGCTGTGACTTACCAAGCAGCCTCACCTGTGCTGCCGCACCTTGCCTCTTCAGAACAAACTTAGGAAGGCCCCAGTCCTGCGAAGCCCTACTGGCCACAGGGCCTGGCTCCTGCACGCACACCTGACACTTACCATCAGAAAGTTCTTTCCAAGGTTTAGTCAGAATCACCTTCCTTGTCATTTGGATCCATTGCTTCTCCCCTCTGGAGCCGCAGAAGACAAGTTTGCTCCATTTTCCATCTGACAGCCCTTCAGATATTTGAAGGTGGCTATCCCATCACCTCTTGGCCTTCTCTTTTACAGAGTAAATATACCTGACTTCCTCAACCGTTCCTCATAAGGCTTGATTTCCAGACCCTTGATCCTCTGTTGGTCTCCCTCCTCTGCATGTTTTCCAGTTTTTCAATACCCTTCTTAAACTGGGGTGCCCAGAACTGGACACAGACCAATGCAAAAAAACTTACCTTGATCTGGACACTTCTGTTGATGAAGCCTGGAATTGCAGTAGTGTTTGCTTTTTCTTTTGCTGCTGCGGTGCATTGTTGCTGGCATCTGTCTGTCTCACGAGACACACAGTTTATTCATGTTTATTTCTAAATTGGTCCCCCATACTTGGGCATTGCATGTGGCTGCTTCCCTGCTGCAGGGAAGCCTCTCTTCCAGCAGAGATCCATCAGGCATCCTCGTGTTTGATTTTCAGATCGTTTGAAGGCTGGATTTGTGCCAACAGGCCTTTGCAGCTGTTTAAATCTGTCTTGATTAGCCAGCCACTGTAACAATTATTTTGTTTCTAATATTTTGCTGTTTTAATGTTGATGCCTTATTGTGTGCATATTGCTTTGCACCACCCAAATGGTCTATGAGATGGTGGTATGCAAACACTCTTATAAATACATAAAGTGGAACCTCTATTATTGTGGTTTCAAATAGCCTCAAAGTGCCTCGGGAGAGCAAGCCCAACTCCGGCCAAAGTTGCTCTTTCACAGTTTCCTATCAGTAAAGAGAAATGGTCAGCTGCACTGACCTGTCAAGAGGCAACCGTCTGGGGGAAAGGCCTGGGGAGAACTAGGAATTTGAAGCTTCGATAGGCTGACATGTGCTGAAGAATCTAGCCGTTTGCACCCTTCCTTTGCAGGAATTAAAGGGAAACATGGAACTGAGAGAGGCAGCTTAGGAAAAGATGCCTCGATTTCGCTTTGCAAGGAAGGCAACAGCAGCCTTGTGGCACAGTGCTTGCAAGCAAGGGAAAAAGAGGAGGGGGGAGAAGAGGGGGAGGGAGGGGAAACTGTCTCCTCATTCCACCCCTCCCACCCCCTCCTTCTCCCTCAAACGCACAACACACGCACGCACGCACACACAATGGTGCCCATATGCATGGCGGCGATAAGGCAACTTTGCAAGTGCTCCAATTCATCACTCCACCCCAGATGGAATTTGTAATTTATTTCTGCAGCATATGTTGTGTTTTGAGGATGATGCAACATTAGAGCTGGGAGATTGTGAATGAGATGCAGCCTGAAAGGAACGTGCCCAGAGCCACAATCGAGCACCGGGACCTTCCCTTCCATCACTCGCCCTGGAGGGAAAACTTGAGCTCAAGGAGAGCAGCAAAGTTAAGCGACAAGTCTGGGGGTAGGAGAAGTCCAAGTTGTCAAAAGTGCCCAGGGGCCACAGCTCAACCCCAGAAGGAGGAAATGCCTCATTTGGCCAAGCAGACAAGAAAATTAAGGGTTTACCCATACCTACCTTTTGCCTTAGGGACGCGGGTGGCGATGTGGGTTAAACCACAGTGCCTAGGACTTGCCAATCAGAAGGTCGGCGGTTCAAATCCCCGTGACGGGGTGAGCTCCCGTTGCTCGGTCCCTGCTCCTGCCAACCTAGCAGTTCGAAAGCACGTCAAAGTGCAAGTAGATAAATAGGTACCGCTCCGGCGGGAAGGTAAATGGCGTTTCCGTGCACTGCTGGCCACATGACCCGGAAGCTGTCTGCGGACAAACGCCGGCTCCCTCGGCCTATAGAGAGAGATGAGTGCCGCAACCCCAGAGTTGGTCACGACTGGACCTAATTGTCAGGGGTCCCTTTACCTTTTCCCTTGCTCTTTCTAGGGACAGGTCCACACTCTAAAACTCCATGTGTGTGCACAAACCCTTCCCCCCCCCCAGCTTTCCCTGTGAAAACTCGCTCTTTGGTGCTCAATCAGAGAAAACATCAGTTCAGATTTCCTGTGAATTGCTGTTTGCTCCAATTCAGCTTTAAATAGTGAGGCTTTGTGGGAAAGCTCTGAAGCAAAAAAAAAAATAATGAGTCCATGCTCAAACACGGAGCATCATGGGCCGTACCTGGGGAAAGCATAGGAAAGGAATGTGTGACGAAGGCCTCTATATCAAAACAGAGATGTGAGCATATTATTTGTCGATGATGTGAAGACAACATTGCAGGCCCAATGGAAATGCTCTTTTGAGATTCATTTGGATAAGGATTCAGCAGGCCCTGGTTAAAGCAAAACAATGATAATGTTGTTTGGAGGGGTTGGGAAAAGCAACTCGAGGTCAGGGTACAGCTGCATTACACCTCTTCTTTTAATAAAATTTAACCATGATACGGAAGGGGGGGGCATGTCTTCTTCACCTTCTTCTTCGCTACAATATATCCATTTATTTCCAATTGTCAATGTCAAAAGGGACTAAAATCTATAAAATTCATAGAAACTCAACGTGCCAATTTGCTCAATTTCTCTAGGACTCCATGACACCTCCCCTGTCCTCCATAATCCCTCAAGCAAGGTATCAAGACCCTAATCCTGTCAAATCACTCTGCCAAATCTTTCCTCCGGGCAATGCCAGTACATGGACCATTGTCTTCTCATCACCGGTACTCAGGATGTGCTTATCTGCGCATATCTCCAGCTCTGCATATTCACCCCTCCCTCCTCCATATGTTAATCTTGTGTAACCCAACCTCTTCTTAATGTATTCATGATGTAATCTGTGTAACCCAACCTCTTCTTAATGTACAGTGGTGCCTCGCAAGACGAAATTAATCCGTTCCGTGAGGCTCTTTGTATAGCGGTTTTTTCGTCTTGCGAAGCAAGCCCATTGACAGTTTAGCAGATTAGCGCTATTAGCGGTTTAGCGGCTTTTAGCGGATCAGCTGATAAGCGGCTTATCAGCGGATCAGCTGATAAGCGGCTTAGGGCTTAGGAAAAGGGGGGAAAGGGGGGGGGAACCCGCAGGAACTCGCAAGACATTTTCGTCTTGCGAAGCAAGCCCATAGGGAAATTCGTTTTGCAAAGCGCCTCCAAAACAGAAAACCCTTTCGTCTAGCGGGTTTTACGTCTTGCGAGGCGTTCGTCTTGCAGGGCACCACTGTATTCATGATGTAACTGGGATGTATTTTGCACTGTATTCTGGGACATGGAGGGAAGTTTCAAAAGTTCATGTCACCCCTTTCTCGCGGTTCAATCTCGCCTTGAACCTGTTGCGCAATAAACTTGGATCTTCTGCTGCTTGCTCCTATCTCCAGCTGAGCTCATTTTCCTCCGCAGGGACCCGCGGACTTAGTCCGACGAGCTGGGTGGCAGAGCAGCCTCGCACCCAGATTTTACCGTAACAAACCAAAATGCATAAGATCATAAGAACAAGGCCAACAGCCCATCTACTTTTAAGTAACAGTGTGCAATAGAATGAAAAAAAAAAATATTTTAATAATGTCAATTTTATATAGAAGAGAATATCAAGGACTTTAAAGCAGTGTCTATTGCATTCATCTTACAGTGGTACCGAGGGTTACAGATGCTTCAGGTTACATACGCTTCAGGTTACAGACTCCGCTAACCCAGAAATAGTAAAGGTAAAAGGTAAAGGTACCCCTGCCCGTATAGGCCAGTCTTGACAGACTCTGGGGTTGTGCGCCCATCTCACTTAAGAGGCCAGGGGCCAGCGCTGTCCGGAGACACTTCCGGGTCACGTGGCCAGCGTGACATCGCTGCTCTGGCGAGCCAGAGCCGCACACGGAAACGCCGTTTACCTTCCCGCTGGTAAGCGGTCCCTATTTATCTACTTGCACCCGGAGGTGCTTTCGAACTGCTAGGTTGGCAGGCGCTGGGACCGAGCAGCGGGAGCGCACCCCGCCGCAGGGATTCAAACCACCGACCTTTCGATCGGCAAGTCCTAGGCACTGAGGCTTTAACCCACAGTGCCACCTGCGTCCCTATATAAATAAATAGTATAAATACTATATATAAATACAATAAATAGTACCTCGGGTTAAGTACTTTGCTTCAGGATGAGAACAGAAATCGTGCTCCGGTGGTGCGGCAGCAGCAGGAGGCCTCATTAGCTAAAGTGGTGCTTCAGGTTAAGAACAGTTTCAGGTTAAGAACAGACCTCCGGAATGAATTAACTTCTTAACCTGCGGTACCACTTTAACCAGTTTGACTTTTTTGCCATCAACCAGGGCCAGCCCAGGATGTTTGAGGCAAAAACAAAAAAATACCATGGAACGTGGGAGGGAAAGGAGGCCAAAATGGAGGAGGGCAGGGGGGAGGAGTTGGTGGCGGCAAGTGAGGAAGAGCCGTCATTGGTGGTGGGGTGGGTGGAAGAGGAGTGGGGTAACCAGTGTATTTCTCATTGACCTTGGTCTGCCTCACCTCCCAACTGCCATGAGTCTCCCTCCCTGAGACAGTGCACAAGCAGTGTATAAATTCTATGAAATAGATGAATAACTCTTAATTGCAATAAGGAAGTGTGGGAGGATGTGCAGCCAGCATCACAAATGCACAATGGCTAGACAAATAGGGACAATGGCACCTATGGAGCTTCAGAAGCTGCACAGAGGGGACTCTATGACATCATACCCCCAAAACCTGGTGGTGGGGGAAAGGCAGTGAGTTAATCCCTGTGTCTTCTATCCTGTCACTCACACCCTTTTTCTTGCCTACAATGGGGTAGGATGTCTGTGAGCTCTCACCCAGAAAGCATACACAATTTTGAACTGGACTTGTGTGAGGGACGCGGGTGGCGCCGTGGTCTAAACCACAGAGCCTAGAACTTGCCGATCGGAAGGTCAGCAGTTCGAATCCCCGCGAAGGGGTGAGCTCCCGTTGCTCGGTCCCTGCTCCTGCCAACCTAGCAGTTCGAAAGCACGAAGTGCAAGTAGATAAATAGGTACCACTCCGGCGGGAAGGTAAATGGCGTTTCCGTGCGCTGCTCTGGTTCACCAGAAGTGGTTTAGTCATGCTGGCCACATGACCCGGAAACTATCGGCGGACAAACGTCGGGTCCCTAGGCCAGTAAAGCGAGATGAGTGCCGTAATCCCAGAGTCGTTCGCGACTGGATTTAACTGTCAGGGGTCCTTTGCCTTTTATGGACTTGTGTAGGTCCTTTAAAGGATTATTGCCTGCCTGATCTTCATCCCTGCAACTGTAGAATCCTGGCAAGACGTTGATCAGTGAGTAAACCTCAGCCACAGCCTGAGAGTGATTTCTTTGTTAAGAGGAAAACATAAAAAGTGAGGAGATAATCCAAGACTGCCTATCGCATCCTTGCATATTGTAATTGTTCTAGAAGGTCGCGCAACCTTGTCCTAATAGCTTCTAGAGCTAAGCTGCGCATGGGTGGTGATATTAACTCTGCTGAAACAGATATTTACATTCTCACACAAGCGAGGAAAAGAGGAAGGATAATTAATAAATAAAATAACCTCTCCTCCTCATCTAAAGCCAACCAACAAGAAGAACAATATCTACTTAGCTACAAAGACCACAGATATGAAGACTCTGGAGAAGGAACTGAAATACAGTGGCGCCTCGCAAGACGAAAAGAATCCATTCCGCGATTCTCTTCGTCTAGCGGTTTTTTCGTCTTGCGAAGCAAGCCCATTGACGGCTTAGCGGATTAGCGCTGTTAGCGGCTTAGCGGCTTTTAGCGGCTTTTAGCGGCTTTTAGCGGCTTATCAGCTTAGCGGATAAGCGGATAAGCGGCTTAGAAAAAGGGGGAGGGAGGGGGGAAAAAGTCGGAAAAACTCGCAAGACATTTCATCTTGCGAAGCAAGCCCATAGGGAAATTCGTTTTGCGAAGCACCTCCAAAACGGAAAACCCTTTCGTCTAGCGGGTTTTTCATCTTGCGAGGCATTCGTTCATCCCCTTTATTGCAGCTAGTAAAACATTGATTGAATTGCCCCCCAAACCTCAGGCTTTTATATACATTATTTACACAATGATTCCCGTCTGATTGGCTGGTTCTGCTTCCCTCCTGGAGCCTGATTGGTCTTCTCCTGCAGGCCAATCAGTTGTTGCATTCTAGGATCCTACTTGCCTATTGTTCTAGGATCCAAGCTTAGTACATAACAGGCAAAGGCAAAGACAAACGGAGCCCTGACCAGTAGGTCCAGACGTGACCGTCTCTGGGGTTGCGGTGCTCATCTCGCTTTACTGGCCGAGGGAGCCGGCGTACAGCTTCCAAGTCATGTGGCCAGCAGGACTAAGCCGCTTCTGGCGAACCAGAGCAGTGCACGGAAACGCCGTTTACCTTCCCCCCGGAGCAGTACCTATTTATCTACTTGCACTTTGACGTGCTTTCGAACTGCTAGATTGGCAGGAGCAGGGACCGAGCAACAGGAGCTCACCCCGTCACGGGGATTCAAACCGCCGACCTTCTGATCGGCAAGTCCTAGGCTCTGTGGTTTAACCCACAGCGCTACCCGCGTTCCTAGGAGCCCTACCTATATCACTTGTCTCAGAAGAGTCAGTCAACTTCAAACCAAAGTCTCTGGCCTTCTTGCCACTCTGCTTGTGGGCTTCTGACAGGGCCCTGGATAGGATGCTAGGCTAGCTTCATCTAACTGGGGCTCTTCACCTGCTCCTGAAACTCTGCCTTGCTCCCTGCCTGCACTGTCCTGATTGATTTCAGTTATCAAAGGGGCTATTGAAGGCCAGGTGCCTTCACACCCAGCCTTTGGAAAGAGCTGCTCTGCTTTCTCCGTGCCGTGCCCAGAGCCTTGGCTCAGACTTCAACGGCTGCCTTGGAGGTATATCAATAAGAAGCAATCAGGAGTGGCTGTAACGATGCCAATCGATACATAATTGCATCAGGACCACTCTATTACTCGTCTGGGTGACAAGCAAGGAGCCTGTTTAATTTGAACAATTGTTTTATCGTGTCTCCAGGACCCGGACCAGGAGGGCAACTTTCACACAGCAAATAAGGCAGGATGGCCCAGCAGGGACAGGGAATGGATGGAGACAGGAATTGAACATGGGCTCCCAGTACATTTCTGAGCATAATTCAAAGTGTTGGTGCTGACTTTAAAGCCCTAAATGGCCTCTGCCCAGTATATATACCTAAAGGAGCATCTCCAAACCCGTCCAATGCTCCAGCCCGATTACAGGCAGGAGCAAGCAATACCTTGTTGGCATACAATACCTGTGCTCAGAGACCTGCACTGGTTGCTGATTTGCTACCAGGACAAGTTCCAGGTGTTACTGTTAGTATATAAAGCCCTTAACAACTTGGGACCTAGGAGACAACTTTATCCAATATATGTCCACTCGAATGCTTTGATCGGAGGAATTGGCACCACTGAGGGTGCCACATAATATGCATTCCGCCCTTGTAAGAACTTGACCTTTTACTGCTGCACCTATCCTTTGGAACTCCCTGCCTAGTGATATCAGGCAGGTTTTTCACTCTCCTCTTTCTGGCACCTCCTAAAAACATTTTAGCTTAGACAAGCCTACCTGGATATACTGAAAGCTGAAACGAGTTTTAATCTGTTTTTAGGGCGCTGCTGTTTTAACTTTTCAAAAGTCTTAAAAGTACTGGGTTAAGTACTTAATTCATTCTGGAGGTCTGTTCTTACCCTGAAACTGTTCTTAACCTGAAGCATCACTTTAGCCGCCGCCGGAGCACAATTTCTGTTCTCATCCTAAAGCAAAGTTCTTAACCTGAAGCACTATTTCTGGGTTAGCGGAGTCTGTAACCTGAAGCGTATGTAACCTGAATCGTAGGTAACCCGAGGTACCACTGTATTGTTATTCGTTCTTCTTGATAATGCCGCTACTGCTGTTTTCTTGTAAGATGCCTTTGAAGTTTGTTTCAGCGCTCCATGTTTCAGTTTGCAATATGAAACAAAAAGAAAAGAAAAAGTCTTCACTGGTTCCATGCCACAAAGGGACTGAGGCCTGATCCAGACTTCCATTCGTGGTGCCTCCTGTGAGATAAAGCTGATGAAGACTATTACGAAACAGTAGTATCATTCTGGAGACACTGCCCTTTTGAGGCTTTTGAGACATCTTCCATTGAAACTTTTGAAAGACTATTGAGAGACTTTACTTTTGAAACTTTTGAAACGTCTGTTGAAACTTTTGAAAGACTATTGTGGGACTGTCCTTATACATCTGTTTTGAACACATGGCTTGATGGTCCTCACTACCACTCGGTTATATTGTACATATGAACTTTGATTGGCTTACTCCTACAATTTGAATGATATCATTATTCTATTATATATTTTCTATTAAATAATAATAATAATAATAATAATAGTAGTAAAATTTATTTATACCCCGCTCTCCCCAGCCAGAGCTCACAGCGGCTAACACCAGTAAAATTACAGTAAAAACATAATAGGGAAAAAAACAATTTAAAATATAGGTTAAAATGCAATTTAAAATGCAGCCTCATTTTAAAAGTAGCCCATAGATCAAAACCATAAGGGGAGGGAAACCTAAGGGTCAGACTGAGTCCAAACCAAAGGCCAGGCGGAACAGCTCTGTCTTGTAGGCCCTGCGGAAAGATATCAAGTCCCGCAGGGCCCTAGTCTCTTGTGACAGAGCGTTCCACCAAGTCGGGGCCAGTACTGAAAAGGCCCTGACCCTACTTGAGGCCAATCTAACCACCTTGCGACTTGGGACCTCCAAAATGTTGTCATTTGTGGACTGTAAGGTCCTCCGTGGGGCATACCAGGAGAGGCAGTCCCGTAGGTACGTGGGTCCTAGGCCACATAGGGCTTTAAAGGTCAAAACCAGCACCTTAAACCTGACACTGTACTCCACCGGGAGCCTACATGTTGTGTTTGTATTGTTGTGATTGGTTCTTATTGCAACACAGGGGTTTGCTTTTGATTCTTGTGAGATGGAGCCTGTGAGACATTCCTTGACGTCTGTTGGTTGGGCAGAAGATCCTCTGTGTGTGTGTTGTTAGCAAGGACCATAGCTCAGAGAAAAAACATCTGTCTTGCAAGCACAAGATTCAATCCCTGCTGGCTTTTTCAGCTAGGGCTGGGAGAGACTCCTTGTGTAAAATCCCACAGAGCTGCTGTCAGTCCGTGTAGACAATACTGAGCTACATGGACCAATGGTCTGAGTCGGTGTAACCCCCCCCCCCCCCCCACGGACGCCATCTCTGGCCACGAAGAGGAGGGCAGCATAGCGTGGGCACAGCTGCTGGCCACCGCAGGCTGCGAAGGGCCATAAAAACCTCCAAGTATGAAATTAGCTTGACTCTGTAACTGAGCTACATCAGGCTGGCTGTCAGGAAATCAATAGTGCACCGTAATTATGTCCATAAACATGCTGCAGAAGCAGAATGAGTCAAAGGGAATGGAAGTGGGAGGGAGGGGCTCTCGGCCAAAGATAACTCAGAGAAGCATAGAATTGCAGAGCTGGGAGGGGTCCCCAAGGGACATCTAGTCTAACCCCCTGCAATGCACCAGCCGCTCACATGCTGCTGAGCCAGGTCCAGTCTCCTGATACCTTACATTCCTATCCACCCACTGAGGTTGTCGAGGGAGTCAGTATTTGTGGTTCCCCGTTGCTCAGGCACACGGCTCCTAATTCCCAGCATCCATGTATTCAAATTCTGTGGATCTCCCTCCCATCTGAGATGAGGAAGGCCCCCTTCTTGTTGAACATCTGTCCCCTTTTGAATTTTTTTTCTCCAGCAGGCATTTTTCAGTATGTTTTCCTGATTCTGTGGCTAATTGCAACTGATTGCATCTCTATTGTAGCCCTTTTCAAAGCTCATTGTACACCACTTAGAAATGGCAGTGCTAAACAGTGTGTGTGTTTGTTTGTGTGTGTGTCTGTAGTTAAGAGACACAGTCGCATGTGTGTTTGAGCATCATTTGGAGGGATTCCATGAAGGAGTTGAAATGAGTGGAGCAATAGTGTGTTGTGGGTAGTGAAGCCTGATGTGCAAACTCTTTTGAAAACAGAGGGGTGGTGAAATATACTCAAAGTCTACTGTGAATTTCATGCTCTTTATTCAGCCCATAGTAGCAATGAATGAAACTTTCCCCAAAATGTCTAGCTGTATATACCATACATTATTTACACAATGGGCCTGCGTGATTGGCTAATTCCGGGCTGCTCCTGCAGGCCAATCAGCTTGCTGATTCACTCAATCCAGGAGCCTGATTGGCTGCTCCTGCAGGCCAATCATGTTGCTGATTCACTTCATCCAGGAGCCTGATTGGCTGCTCCTGCAGGCCAATCAGGTCGCTGATTCACTTCTACCTGGAGCTGGATTGGGTGGCTCCTGCGGACTAATCAGACTGCTGCATTCTGGATCCTATTATTCTAGGATGCAGCTCAGTACATAACAGGTGGTGAGCCTGTTGGGACCCCCCACCCCATATTGCTGGACTCCTGGAGCTGATAGGATTTCTCTACATCACAGAAGCATCTCATCTGCCACGAACCACAGGCAAATCTGCCTGTGGCATCTCATCTGCCACGAACCACTGGTCAGCAGCCTGATTCCCTCCCACCTACTGTGTCACCAGAAGAAAAACCTAAATTTCACACACACACTCATGGGGTCACAACTGGCAGTGAAAGAACAAGAAAGAAGCCTTGGGGTCATGGGGGATAGCTCAATGGAGATGTTGACCCCGTGGGGGGGGGGCATGGAAAAGGTAAATTCCATGTTAGGGATCATTAGGAAAGGAATTGAAAACGGCTGATAACATAATGCTGCTGTACAAATCTATGGCTCATTCGAAATACTGTGTATGGCATCTTTGGTTTGAAAAAGCATTTCTCTGGAATTTCCTGCGAAGATCTATGTTATGTACTGAGTTGAATAGGATCAAAATTGCAGCAGTCTGATTGGTCCTAGAACAATAGGATTCAGAATGCAGCAGTCTGATTGGTCCTAGAACAATAGGATCCAGAATGCAGCAGTCTGATTGGTCCGCAGGAGCTACCCAATCCAACTCCAGGTGGAAGTGAATCCGAAACCTGATTGGCCTAAATAATGTAAATAAAGCAGACATTTCAGGGGAACTTTCATTCCTCCTCACTACTATGAGCTGAATAAAGAGCATGAAATCCACTCTCGACTCTGAGTATATTTCAATCTACGATGGCAAAGTTAGAATCATAGTATTGTAGAGTTGGAGGGTACACGAAACGTTGGTTAGTTGGTTTGCTTGTTTGTGTTTGTTTGTTTGTTTGTTGGGTTTTTCAGCCAAATAACACAATATAACATTTATCATATAAAAGGAAAAAGAACACCCCCCCTCGCCATGACATCCCTCAACTTCCCCTTCTGGATCTTTAAATATTTACTACTTCTGCTTAATTGTGTTTTTTTTTTTATAATCTTATATCTGAATACCCTTAAATTCTTATCGTTTGTGTACCAAATTTTCTTTAATAATTACATCTTACACACAATTACATTCCATATTATTGTTTCTTGACCTTTAAACTTGTTTTCTTACTTATCAGTGTTTAATCAAACCCTGCTAGTGAGTCCATTTCTTTACAGCATTTCTGTAAATACAACATATAAGGTTCCCAGTCTTTTTAACAAAATCTTCATTGTCGTTGTTTCTGATTCTTTCTGTAAGTTTCGGCATTTCTGCATATTCCATAAGTTTGACGTGCCATTCTTCTTTCGTTGGTATCTTGTCGTCTTTCCATTTTTGAGCTAGGAGAATCCTAGCTGCTGTTGTTGCATACATAAACAACTTCTTCCACTCCTTTGGTAAGTCCTATCCTATTACACCTAACAGAAATGCTTCTGGTTTTTTAAACAAAAGTTATTTTAAACATCTTCTTCAATTCATTGTATATCATTTCCCAAAAGTTTTTGATTGTTTTACAATTCCACCACATATGATAAAATGTACCTTCTTTTCTCTTTACACTTCCAGCACTTATTGGAACTAGTTCTATACATTTTTGGAAGTTCAACAGGAGTTAAATACCATTGATACATCCTTTTCATATAGTTCTCTTTCAAAGTTGTACAAGCAGTAAATTTTAAAACTACTTTCCATAATTTCCCCCAGTCTTTCATTTGAATATTGTGTCCTAATTCTTGTGCCCATTTAACCTCTTTGTTATGTTGAATAAGATCCAAATTGCAGCAGTCTGATTGGTCTTAGAACAATAGGATTCAGAATGAAGCAGTCTGATTGGTCCTAGAACAATAGGATTCAGAATATAGCAGTCTGATTAGTCCTAGAACAATAGGATCCAGAATGCAGCAGTCTGATTGGTCCGCAGGAGCCACCCAATCCAACTCCAGGTGGAAGTGAACCCGCAACCTGATTGGCCTACAGGAGAATCCCAGAATTAGCCAATCACGTGGGGCCCATTGTGTAAATAATGTATATAAG
This sequence comes from Podarcis cretensis, assembly GCF_951804945.1. Taxonomy (NCBI): domain Eukaryota; kingdom Metazoa; phylum Chordata; class Lepidosauria; order Squamata; family Lacertidae; genus Podarcis; species Podarcis cretensis. The sequence goes on along the minus strand of NC_137177.1, from coordinate 87,212,045 downwards.
GCAGACATTCTGGGGGAACTTCCATTCCTCCTCACTACTATTAGCTGCATAAAGAGCATGAAATCCACTCTGGACTCCGAGTATATTTCACTCTTCATCATCGATTTCCCATTCTTGACCATCTAGCTTCTGTTTAAAAGCCCCCCCAATGAAGGGGAGTCCACTGCCCTTTTTGTTCCAAAGCTGGGTCCTCTGGACAACATGAGTATAGGATCTCTCTCATCTCTCTCTTCTGGATGGAGGAGACCTTGTCTGTGAGGTTTAAGACCCCCTCCTCTGAAAAGCTGAACTTCCTAGAGACTTATGTCCAATGGTAGCCTTTTTGTGGGGGGGGGGGAATCAGGCCCTGGCACAAAACGGGACAACCCCCACTCCGATCCATCACAGTACCAGCTATGGAAGCAGCCCCAGCCTGGCTCCTGCCCCGTCACGTTAAGCAGAGACAATTCTATTCCCCCCAGAAACTGCCTGGTTGTCATTACCCATTAGCAGTGCTTAGAAGATGCCTCAAAATATTGGAGCTGACGCTCGTTGGCATTAATATCGCCATTAATATTAATTTCTCCTGGAACACTGGAGTCTTGTTAATAGCATTTCTTGCCGCCTTTGCAATCTGTTTCCCAGCTGCACATTCGGAGACCTCAGACCAGAAGCTGTTTTCTAAGGATATTTTTAAATTAACAGTTTATTGATCACCCAGTAAAATGGAGCCTGGCTGGGCCACTGGTTCCCTCCGTATCTAACAGTGGAGGTTATAGCAAGCGCATCGCGAGGAAGGAGGTTTGGCGATGCAGCGATGGGGTGGAGGTCTGTCTGAGCTGGCAGACAGTTGTGTTTGGTAAAATGCCCTTCTCGAAAACATAACTCATAAACTAAAAGTATCTAAAGGGTAGAGCTCAGGCATGATTTTATTTCTTATACAAATATGCCTGTGAGGCCCGTGGTTGCTCAGTGCCACCAAGTAAATGCAAATATCCGGCTCATTTAAAACCATAAGGTAAAGGTAAAGGGACCCCTGACCATCAGGTCCAGTCGTGACCGACTCTGGGGTTGTGGCATTCATCTCGCTTTACTGACCGAGGGAGCCGGCATACAGCTTCCGGGTCATGTGACCAGCATGACTAAGCCGCTTCTGGCAAACCAGAGCAGCGCACGGAAACGCCGTTTACCTTCCCGCCGGAGCGGTACCTATTTATCTACTTGCACTTTGACGTGCTTTCGAACTGCTAGGTGGGCAGGAGCAGAGACAGAGCAATGGGAGCTCACCCCGTCGTGGGGATTCGAACCGCCGACCTTCTGATCGGCAAGTCCTAGGCTCTGTGGTTTAACCCACAGCGCCACCCACATTATAACCATAAGGTAAAGCTAAAAGGACCCCTGACTATGAGGTCCAGTCATGGACGACTCTTTAAAACCATATAGAACTTTTTTTGTCAATATCTATGGAACTCACAGGTGGAGAATCTTTATTATCTGTGAAGGGGATGGGTGGTGTTTTTTTGCCCCCAAACTGCACTAGAACTTTGTACTTTGGTCCTTCCTGGCTTTGATACTTTACGGTCTACATTTTTTCTTCATTTCTTTTAATAATTATAATAATTTATTATTTCTACCCCGCCCATCTGGCAGCTTCTGGGCAGCTTCCAGCAAAAGATTAAAAATACATTAAAACATCAGTCATTAAAAAATTCCCTAAACAGGGCTGCCTTCAGATGGCTTCTAAATGTCATATAGTTGTTTATTTCTTTGATATCTGATAGGAGGGCATTCCACAGGGCGGGAGCCACTACCAAGAAGGTTCTCTGTTATGCTTTGATAGGAGCCAGCCAGCCGTAAATTATACCATGCACATCAGAGTTAACTGCATTAGCAAGAACAGGGTTTGCACAGATTTAGCAGTGTGTCAAACCTAATGAGCACAGGAACTCTCCACCCCCGTCCCATAGGTCTTTGCCTCCATGGGTCAGTTGCCAAGAATAAAGTTCCCAGCCTCCTCGCAGCCATCTATGTCTCCTCCTCTCCAGGGTTTTCCCCAAGCAATCGGAGACAGCGCCTGTGTGCAGCCAACCTTTCCTCCACCTTTTTCATGCCTCTCTTGGTACTGAGAGACCATCAGAGAGGTCAGCTTGTCCCAGAAGGAGGGGAAGACACCAGCCTGACTTATCTCTGCTTCTTGGCCTCTGTGATGGCCTGGCATTCGGACTCGGATGCTGAACCTGAGGGATCCCAGCCTGCACAGGATTCCCCACCTCCAGAACCAGCTGAGCCGGGGCTGGGGCATGAGCCTGAAGGGTCCTCACCTGTGCTGGGTCCTCAGGTGCAGGCATCAGCTGAGTCTGCTCTGGCTCCTGAGGTGATGGAGGACCCATTGCCTGCAGGTGCTCCACTCTCAGCCCCGTCAGAGGAAGCTGAGGTTGCCTCTGGGTCCGGTAACCCTCCAGCCTCTCCTGAGCTGCAGAGGCTCAGGGCAGAGAGGCGGAGGGAACTAAGTTCCCGCAGGAGGAGTGCTCGCTTCCAGGCCAGGAGAGGCGAGTCACCAGAGGATCGGGGCCGCCCTATGCCTCGGGGCAGATAAAAGCCGGCCAACCTCAGTCCCAAGTTGCGGGAGCAACACTGTTGGTTGCCAGTTCCTGCCTGAACCCTGTCCTGTTTTTCTGCCTGAGCTCCTGACCCGCCCTGGCTCCCTGCTTGCAAGCCTGTTCCTGACTTCACCCGACTCCCTGCCCTGCACCCAGCTTCAGCTACAATGGACTGCCTCCACGTTGCACCTTTGACCTCAGACCGGACTTGGACCTTGCCTCTCAGGTAACCCATGGGACCAACACAGCCTCACTCCTCCCACCCTCTCCGAGCTCACTAGCCCCCCGTTACCACTTCAGCTTCTGACACCTCCTCCTCCCGGTCTTCTCCCTCTGAACACTCATCATCATCTCACCAGCGCTCCCTAGCCTCTGAACCGTCTTCTCTTGGGTGCTCCCCAGCTGGTTTCTCCCAACATTCCTCAGCATCCAACCAGTCTATGATATTCCAGCTGGGACCTCTCCGCCACCCTTGCCCAGGGCCACCCATTTGCAGTTCCCTCCATAGGAGAGTCTCCCGCTAAATTTGCAAAGCTTTGCCCAGTCTCCCTGAGATGCTCCTGCACACAAATCCTGCTTCATCTCTTAGGCTCCCAGCACCACCGCAATCTCACTGCCGCTTTTCCTGGACACATCAAAGAGTTCCTCACTGTTATTACTATTTACATAATTACCACCACTATTGTGCCTTCCACCTTCAAAGCACTTTATGATGAAGTGCTAATCCTCTGCTTAATCAATTTGCTGGCATTCATTGTAAAGGGAGGGGGCTGGCATGTGGAGCTCTGGTGGTCAAAAGAGCAGCCAAACCTTAACCCGTGCACTTGACCAGCTGCGTCTTGTATTGGGAGGTGTTTTGGGAGACAACGCAACAGAGACGAGCCCTTAGGTAAAGCTAAAGGGACCCCTGACCATTAGGTCCAGTCGTGGCCAGCTCTGGGGTTGCAGCACTCATCTCACTTTACTGGCTGAGGAAGCCGGCGTACAGCTTCTGGGCCATGTGGCCAGCATGACTAAGCCGCTTCTGGTGAACCAGAGCAGCCCACAGAAACGCCGTTTACCTACTTGCACTTTGACATGCTTTTGAACTTCTAGGTTGGCAGGAGCAGGGACCGAGCAACGGGAGCTCACCCCGTCGCGGGGATTCGAACCACCGACCTTCTGATCGGCAAGTCCTAGGCTCTGTGGTTTAACCCACAGGGCCACCCGCGTCCCGATAAGTAGGTTACTTGCTGATAATTTACCTAAAGTTTTTAAAATATCAGGAAACCTTCCAGGACGTGTTCAAGATGAGGACTTGTCCCAGGATCAAGAAAGTTCATTGAGTGGTATATTGAATGATACCAACTGTACTGATGCCGTGATCTACAGTAACAAACCACCTAAAAAGTTCAGAATTGCACAGACACCATTACAGATGCTGTTCCTGCTGACTTTCCACTGTAGTGCATCTCCAGGGATAGGAAGTCTGTGTGAGTGTGGGAAATTCCAGTCAAACACAACTACACATGAGTGCTAGTTAGTGTATGAAGTGGTTAAGACCACAGAGTTCTGTTCCCAGGCTCAGCTAGGTCACACACCCTCTTCTTCATGAGGAAGGAAGTGAAGCTTCTCCTTCTTCCTATTCCTCACTCTCTTTCAGCCATGTACCCGACTAGGATATAAGTGTCTGAACAAGTTCAGACCATATGTTTGAAACTCTATTACGTATTTTGCATAGTAATCTACCTGTGTTCTCCTTGTTGCTGCATGGAACAATGCATGAAGAATGCATTGGAATTTAGTAAGTAAAGCTTTTAAACTTACTTAAGTATGTAAAAAGGTAAAGGTACCCCTGCCCGTACGGGCCAGTCGTGACTGACTCTGGGGTTGCGCGCCCATCTCGCTTAAGAGGCTGGGGGCCAGCGCTGTCCGGAGACACTTCCGGGTCACGTGGCCAGCGTGGCGAAGCTGCTCTGGTGAGCCTGCACCAGCGCAGCACACGGAAACGCCGTTTACCTTCCCACTATAAAGCGGTACCTATTTATCTACTTGCACTTAAGAGTGCTTTCGAACTGCTAGGTGGGCAGGAGCTGGGACCGAACGACGGGAGCTCACCCCGCCACGGGGATTCGAACCGCCGACCATACGATCGGCAAGTCCTAGGCGCTGAGGTTTTACCCACAGCGCCACCCGCGTCCCTTTTTTTTTTAGAATGTAGAGGAGGGCAAAGGCTTTAAAGCAGACTAAAAGGGATGTGCAAAAGGGTTTAACAAACTATACTTCACACTATTCTGCTGCTTAATTCTGTGAATGTTTTAAACTCTCCTGGGGGTTCTTTCTGTATGGAGAGTGTGCGAAACCCCACGTTTTGAATATAGGAGCCCAGGTAATTCTTTTGTTAATTGCTCACACATCTTCCCACAGTGAGAACTAGACAAAGGCCCATCAGCTCCCAGACTGCTAGAGCAGTGGCACTGGCTACAATCACTATGCCAGCACTGCACCCCCATTTCATTATTTACAAAATGTGAACAAATTGGGTCCACCACTATCCCCACCTCAGTTGCCACAGATGGGCAATATAGAAAACACTGGACTGACGCAAATACACTGAAACATCATCTGGAAGCTTTGCAAAAAGGATTTGTTGAATTGCTGCATTTATGTATCCTGCCTTTCCTCATCCCCATGTTATCTCCACAACAACCCTGTGAGGTAGGATAGGCTGAGAGTGAGTGACTGGCGCCAAATCACACCCAGTGAGAAGAAGAAGAAGAAGAAGAGTTTGGATTTGATATCCCGCCTTTCACTCCCTTTAAGGAGTCTCAAAGCAGCTAACATTCTCCTTTCCCTTCCTCCCCCACAACAAACACTCTGTGAGGTGAGTGGGGCTGAGAGACTTCAAAGAAGTGTGACTGGCCCAAGGTCACCCAGCAGCTGCATGTGGAGGAGCGGAGACGCGAACCCGGTTCCCCAGATTACGAGACTACCACTCTTAACCACTACACCACACTGAGCTTCGTGGCTGAGTGGGAATTGAAACCCTGGTTGTGAGCCCAGCCCAACAGTCTAACCACTACGTCACACTGGCTCTCTAAAGCAGGTTCCTCAACCTTGGCCCTCCAGATGTTTTTGGCCTACAACTCCCATGATCCCTAGCTAGCAGGACCAGTGGTCAGGGATGATGGGAACTGTAGTCTCAAAACATCTGGAGGGCCGAGGTTGAGGAAGCCTGCTCTAAAGGAAACAGATTGGTGAATGAGGAGAGGGTGGTGATTCTAAGGGCCAGTGCAGATGCCTGCCCTACTGCTCCATTCTGGGTGTGGGACCCCAAAAGGTTCAGAGCAAAGAGGGACTGACTGGTCGTGCCTGCCTTGCTGAAGCAGCACTTTGCCACGTGGGCTGGGTGATGATAGCTGCAGTCCTGGTGAGTGGATGAGTTTAATTAAATTCCAGCTGAATGGACTGCTATGGGGAAGGGAGATAACACATGTGCGGGGTGGCAATTTTGCAATGCTAACGTCTTATCAAAGGTTACATAATTGCAGGAGAACTACTACTTCTGCAAAAATGCAAATGGGAACAGAGTCAAATGGAACATCAGGTTCATCTAATCCAGTATCCTGTTCTCACAGTGGACACCCTTCAAGGCTATTGCCTTCAAGGCTATCTCAAAGGTGTACAGAGGAGGGCCACCAGGATGATCAGGGATCTGGAAGGCAAGCCTTATGAAGAACGGTTGAGGGAGTTGGGTGTGTTTAGTCTGGAGAAGAAAAGACTGAGAGGTAATAGGGTAGCCATCCTTAACTATCTGAAGGGCAGTCACAAAGAAGATGGAGCAAGCTTGTTTTCTGCTGCTCTGGAGGGAAGAACCCAATCCAATGACTTCAGGTGACAATAGAGGCGATTCTGACCAAACATTAAGAGCTTTCTGATGATGAGAGCTGTCCAACAGTGGGATAGTCTCCCTTGGAAGATGGTGAACTTTCCTTCTTGGAGATTTCTAAACAGAGGTTGGATGGCCATCTGCCAGGGATTCTTTAGCTGTGATTCATGCATTGCAGGGGGTGGAATAGATGACCCCTGGGTGTACCTTCCAGCCCTACAATTCTGTGAAACTCTATCAAATGGGCAACCCACTGCCAGGAGAGGAACAGGCTTCATATTTTAAACCTCTTGCAGGATTCAATTACGTCCAGGTGCGCAGGCCTGGCACTCACTTCATGATGCCTTAATCTCCATACCTCCAAGTCCAAAACAGAGCTATAACTAACGGCAGCTGACCTGACTTCAATGCAGGCATGAGCAAAATTAAAATTCCTTTTCCCACTTCCCAAGAGCAGCCAAGCTGCCCTCTGCAGCTGAGATTTACAAAGCGGCTTGCTAATGGAGCCTTCCTCGTGAGAATTGGCTTCAGGTGAGCCTTCCATTATTTATTATATTTACTTGCTAAATGTATTAATCACTTTCCTCTCACAAGGTGCCCAGTAAGTCACTGCTGATTTGCCAGCCTCCTGGTTTTTGCAACCATTTGCAGCCCACCCAGGCCCAGTGACGGGGCATATGACAGTGGTGCCCAGGGTGGAGTGTGCTCCCAAGGGAGGCAGGGGGCAGAGGGTGCCCTCCCAGGCGCGGGATAGCCACTCGGGTGCACAGAGCACCATGCGTGCCCTGCAGTTGGGGCGGAGCGAACCGCCCACAGGGGTGGAGTGAGCCGCTGATGGCGGACATTCAATGTGCCACCCGCCCGTCACTCCCAAGCCTCCCCCGAGCTTTCAAAATGAAGGGGGAAATGCTGTCAGCAAAGCAGCGCAGTTCCCCCCCCCCTTCCCTGATGGCTTGGAATAGGGTTGGTCACCCCCCCCTCAGCGAACACACCCGGAGCGGTCCACTCCCACCACACACCCCTGCCCCTGCCCAGGCCTCACCATGCCTGGAGCTGTGTTCAAAACACTATCAAACCCTTAGTCATGTAAATGGAAAGCTGAACAACACACACAATGTGACAGGCTTTATGTAATTATATGAATTCCTTTTTGCGTGTCGAGGTCCCCAGGTCCACCCCAATAACCCAAATTTCACACAGAAATTTTTGTTTAAGATTTTTGGCATAATTTTGGCCACAACTTTATTAAAATACAAATTTGTGAGTGGTTGCGTAGGCATTGGTTGCGACTATCTGCCCCCACCATGGGGGACAGACTGACATTCCGCACAATGCGAAAGTCAGAATGGGGGAATACACTTGGGGGTTACGCGGAGCAGGGAACCTGCCCTCACCCCAAATGCAACCAGGAGCTCATTGCTATGGCCCGAGCCCCCTTGACAGAGTGGACAAGCAATAGTTAGCTCCCAATTCCTTTAACGGAATCCCTTGCAGCAGCAGCAGCATTAGAGGGGCAGGCACAGCCAATCCATGCCCCTCAACCAACCAAACCATAAACCAATGCCTAACCGCGAACCTTACAATTTGTGACGATTTGTTAGCAATATCCAATTCTTATGTTAGCATATTGCTAACATAAGAACTGAACAGATTGTATTTCCTGCTCAATCTGCTGGACTCTAATTTCTCATAATATGTTTTGTTTATATGATAAGTTGGTCTACAGAACCACATATTCTAATATGAAATGTTGAAATTATTTTAAAAAGAGTTAAATAAGAATTTAAGAAAAGAATTCATATAATTACATACAGCCTGTCACATTGTGTGTGTTGTTCATGCCTGGAGCTGCAGCAACTTCCCCCAGGCTGACTCTGTCCCAACATGCAGCCACAGAATGCCCACAACCTTTTCCTCCAAGGAGCTCAAGGTGGAATACATGGTTTACCCCCTCCTCGTTTTATCCTCACAACAACCCTGTGAGGTAGGTGAGGCTGAAAGGCAATGACTGGCCCCCAGGGTCATGGCTGAGTGGGGATTAGAACCCTTGTCTTCCAGGTTGTAGTGCAACACTCTAACCACTACACCACGCTGGCCCCTACTCAGTTTAAGGAATATTTGAAAAAATATGTTAATATTTAAACCTTAGAATAGCTTTGGAAGTGGATATAGGCTGTAGGGTTAGAAGTAGAAGATAGGGTATTTTAAAATAGTATTATTTGTAAGTGATAAAATGTGAAGTTCTTTTAAGCATGATAAAAAAAAGATGGTTAGAAATTATGATATATGTAAACTGCTAAAGACAAAGTAAAATGAAAATCAGATAGGTGGGACTTGGGGAAGCCCACCTAACAATGTTTAGAAAAATAAGGATAAGACAAGAATCTGTTTGTATTGTTTGTCTTTTCTGTCTGTGTTTTTTTATTTGAGTTATAAAATGAATAAAAAAATTGGGGGGGGGGGAGAGAAGTATGCTGGCCCCTACTCAGGCCCCATTCGCACCATGCAATGAAAGTACCTCGGGTTGAGAACATAATTCATTCTGGAGGCCCGTTCTTAACCTGAAACTGTTCTTAACCTGAGGTACCACTTTAGCTACTGGGGCCTCCCGCTGCTGCTGGAGCACAATTTCTGTTCTCAACCTGAAGCAAAGTTCTTAACCCGAGGTACTATTTCTGGGTTAGCAGAGTCTGTAACCTGAAGCGTATGTAACCCGAGGTACCACTGTACTGCGATGCCACTTTAAACAGCCATAGCTTCCCCCAAAGAATTATGGGAGCTGTAGTCTGTTAAGGATGCTGAGCAGTGTCAGGAAACTCCCTATCCCTGGCCCCCACCTGCTACAGTTCCCAGAGTGGTTAATCACTCTTTCCAGGAAACTGTGGAAACTGTAGCACAGAAACCCATCCAAAAGTTACTCTGACCTAGTGGCAGAGAGCGCATGGCTGGCGCACGTCCCGGGGGCGTGGTGTGCATCCCAGGGGCGTGGCACACCGTCTGCAGGGGTGTGGCACACAGCGCAGGGGGGCAACCGCGATGGCACCCCACTGGGATCATGGGGCCGGGGGCAGTGTGCTCCCCCTGCCTCCTCTTCCTCCGACAGTGCTCTCTCCATGTCTGCAAGCTCTAGCATGTTGCAATATACATCTAGAAAGGCGTCAGGTAGGCTGTTCTGGATCTCCCACCTGTAAATAGCTACGAGCCGTGATGGTTATTATTATCCCCCTACATGGTTGGAGTGGTGGGACGCGGGTGGCGCTGTGGGTTAAACCACAGAGCCTAGGACTTGCCGATCAGAAGGTTGGTGGTTCAAATCCCTGTGACGGGGTGAGCTCCCGTTGCTCGGTCCCTGCTCCTGCCAACCTAGCAGTTCGAAAGCACGTCAAAGTGCAAGTAGATAAATAGGTACCGCTCCAGCGGGAAGGTAAACGGCGTTCCCGTGCACTGCTCTGGTTCGCCAGAAGCGGCTTAGTCATGCTGGCCACATGACCCGGAAGCTGTACGCCGGCTCCCTCGGCCAGTAAAGCGAGATGAGCGCTGCAACCCCAGAGTCTGCTGCGACTGAACCTAATGGTCAGGGGGGGTCCTTTTACCTCTTTACCTTACAATGCTTGGAGGCAGCAAGGACAATAGGCTCAGGAGCTGAAATTGTTCCTGACCCGAGGCAGCAGCAATCAGACTGCTGCAGATATATGCAAATGGGGGGCCTTTTGCGGGAAGTGAGCAGACCGCAAACATCAAGTGGCTTCGTCTGTGAACCCAGTTTTGGCACCACAACCCTAAACAAAATCCCCTTGGCCGTAAGTCATGCAAGAGTTCACTCCCATTTTCTTCCAAGTAAGGGCGCCCAGGAATGAGGCCTCCTCCCTTTTAAAAATGTGTCTGGTTAGATGTTGCAGAAAGGAATACTGGTAATCATGGGAGAAACCAGAGTCCATTCCAGGTCTTGCTGCCCAGTTTGGGGAACTCCAGTGATGATGATGATGATGAGGAAGAGGATTTCCTGAGAGCTTTGGGAGCCAGGAATTCCCCTGCTGGACATTTCTGCAGAGAAAGAGGAGGGAGGGAGGGAGAGAAAGAGAAGCTGCTTCATTTGCATTCAGATGTGCCGGTTACTGTTTTCAAGTCCCAGGATGTGATTCCGATGAAAGACAGTTAATTCAATTTCAACAGAGAAATTGATTAATGGACTGGATTAAAATAAATCCCTGATGTCCCCAAGACTGCAAAGCATACCAATTCCACTTCCTCTCCCAGTTTCTTCCTTCTCTTCTTTGCATGGTTATGGTTATTCCACTTTTTTTTGGGGGGGGGCAAAATAAAATAAAGGGACAAGGAACAGATTGTGGGTTGTGTGTGTGTGTGTGTGTGTGTGTGAGAGAGAGAGAGAGAGAGAGAGAGAGAGAGAGAGAGAGAGAGAGAGAGAGAGAGAGAGAGAGAGATTAAACACACCTTCCTCTTTAATTAGCTTGATTTATATGCATTTATACTAACAGACTAGCCTGTTGGGAATACATTGATCTTGGGTTTCTTCTCGCTGCCTCCAGCAGATTTCAGAAATGAATATGCATTTGCAAGAAGCAAAAACATAAAGAAGGATGCAGAACTCTCAGTATGTAGGTCAAAGCCTCCACACTCCAAAGGGAGCCCTTGGCACCAGGCAGAATCTGACTTCTGCACTTCAGGAACTGATCTGTGTCTGGACTGGGCAGCGGAGGGTCCAGGGCCGTCCTGCACTTCATCTTTACCAACCTTCTCTTATTTTAAATATGTAGACAATGGATCCCAACCTTTTCTGAAAATATGGAGTGCGTAATCTCAGGAAAAGACAGGGGAGGCTGACTGCTGTGCATTCCACAACTGTGGCTATTTTATTTTTTTAATGAAGTATTTAAAGAATGGTTGGTAGGAAGTTTTGGGGTTTTTTTTAAGAAGGTAAAAGAATCATAGAATCATAGAGTTGGAAGAGACCACAAGGGCCACTGAGTCCAACCCCCTGCCAAGCAGGAAACACCATCAGAGCACTCCTGACATATGGTTGTCAAGCCTCTGCTTAAAGATCTCCAAAGAAGGAGACTCCACCACACTCCTTGGCAGCAAATTCCACTGTCGAACAGCTCTTACTGTCAGGAAGTTCTTCCTAATGTTTAGGTGGAATCTTCTTTCTTGTAGTTTGGAACCATTGCTCCGTGTCCGCTTCTCTGGAGCAGCAGAAAACAACCTTTCTCCCTCCTCTATGTGACATCCTTTTATATATTTGAACATGGCTATCATATCACCCCTTAACCTCCTCTTCTCCAGGCTAAACATGCCCAGCTCCCTTAGCCATTCCTCATAAGGCATTGTTTCCAGGCCTTTGATCATTTTGGTTGCCCTCCTCTGGACACGTTCCAGTTTGTCAGTGTCCTTCTTGAACTGTGGTGCCCAGAACTGGACACAGTACTCCAGGTGAGGTCTGACCAGAGCAGAATACAGTGGCACTATTCAGGACTTCACTGAAAATGACTATTCAGTTGTTGGAAGTCAGTCTCCCTGGGGTTTTGCACTTCAGGGGAAATGATACACGAAGACTCCAGAGAGAGCCAGTGTGGTGTAGTGGTTAAGAGCGGTGGACTTGTAATCTGGTGAACCGGGTTCACATCTCCGCTCCTCCACATGCAGCTGCTGGGTGACCTTGGGCCAGTCACACTTCTTTGAAGTCTCTAAGCCCCACTCACCTCACAGAGTGTTTGTTGTGGCGCCTACGATTGAAGAATGGAGAATGAAATTAATGGACTATGCAGAACTGGATAAGTTAACAGGGAGGATCCGGAACCGATGAGACCAGAGATTCACTGAGGACTGGAATAAATTTACAGAATATATCAAAAATATTTGTGATAAGCAGATAACGTTTGTTAGTTTTCAAGAAGCTTTGTGAGAATGGATGGTAGAAATATTGCTTAAATAATATGATAAGGCAAATAATTATATAGTGCAATATTAAATTAAGAAATGTGGAGAAAGTGATAGTATGTAGAATTATCAGACATGTTGATGGAAGTCCAAAAAAAAGGATACTGGTGATAATTGGATGTTTAATTTTGTACAAATTTATATTGGAAAATTAATAAAGAGTGTTTCTTGTGGGGGAGGAAGGGAAAGGAGAATGTTAGCCGCTTTGAGACTCCTTGGGTAGTGATAAAGTGGGATATCAAATCCAAACTCTTCTTCTACTTCTCTTCTCCTTTCAGAGAGCAGAAAGCCCAGGAAAACAGCCTCCAGAGAGCTGGAGAGATATTTCATGGAAAGAAAAGCAAACGCCACCATCTTCCACCCTCATCACCTGTCATGGACACATTTGATGCAGAGGAATAGTGGGAGAAACCAGCTGAGGAAGCCTCAATGAAAGACAGCTCAGAGGTCAGGGAGTAGTGTTGAGACTACAAAGAGGTAGAAGATGGGGAAGAAGAGTGTGGGAATCTGAAGAGGTAACAGGGGTTCGTGAGCAGGAAGAGATTGTGGCAGAGAGAAGTCCAGCATCAGAATGTTATGTACTGAGTTGAATAGGATCCAAAATGCAGTAGTCTGATTGGTCCTAGAACAATAGGACCCAGAATGCAGCAGTCTGATTGGTCCACAGGAGCCACCCAATCCAGCTCCAGGTGGAAGTGAATCCGCAACCTGATTGGCCTACAGGAGAATCCTGGAATTAGCCAATCACGTGGGGCCCATTGTGTAAATAATGTATATAAAGCAGACATTCTGGGGGAACTTCCATTCCTCCTCACCACTATGAGCTGAATAAAGAGCATGAAATCCACGCTTGACTCTGAGTATATTTCACAGAAGCAGGAGAGTGGGATGAGGAATCCCAAGAGGCAGAGATGAGCTATGCTGGTGAAGAGGCACAAGTGTCTCCCCTTCCGGCTGTGACTCCCAGAACCAGGAGCAGCCTGAAGAGGGTGGAGGAACAATTAGCACCACACAGGCACAGTCTCAGATTGCTTGGGGAAAACCCTAGAGAGGAGGGGACTTAGGCAGTTGTTTTCTTAACTGCTGCATGGGGGCAAGACCTACCAGAGATAAGGTGCTGTGCTCATTAGGCCTGACACCCCCGTGCATATCTTGTTTTTTCTCCTGAAGAGTTGACTCTGCTTGCTTCGTGTGATTTGCTGTTGGCTTGCTCTTGTCATCACCAGCATGAAGAACTGAAGTGAGGCCAACCTCTCCTGCAATGAAAAGTACAAGAAGTTCTAAAGCGCCTTATGAATGAGGCTGAGAAATGGGAACCTCTTTGGCCAAGAGGAAGAGATCTTTTGAGGAGAAGATTACAGGGGAGGAAAGTCTTTGAGGACGTGGCGTAGTAGTCAAGAGGAGAGTGCTGCATCAAGCCTTTGGCTGCCTGTATTGCCAGCAATTCAAGAATGGTGAGGATGAAAAGAAGATGTCTCTGCAAGCAGAGCTCATTGCAAATGCAGCTTATCTCCTCAGTTCCTCACACAGTGTTACGGGGTTGCTTGGGCGCCCTAGGAAACTCAGCCAGGCTACAAGCTGATCTTGAAAGACCAGTTTTTCACATACATGTGTGCAGCCCAACATCCCATCCTACAAAACTGTTATGAGTTGGGAGTAGTGGTCAGACTGGATAGAGTCCCTTCCTGTTCTTAGGGTCCTGTACCCAGGGAGGGTTAGCATCTAAGAGAGAATTCTGTTGCTGAACTAGTCAGAATTCAGACAATGAGCTTAACTGTCTCCTCATCAACATCCCAAAATAATTAGCGAAGGTGCAAGACCTACAGCTGAGTGATGGGACCCTCCAGGTTAAGAAGAAGAAGAAGAAGAGTTTGGATTTGATATCCCACTTTATCACTACCCGAAGGAGTCTCAAAGCAGCTAACAATCTCCTTTCCCTTCCTCCCCCACAAAAAACTTTGTGAGGTGAGTGAGGCTGAGAGACTTCAGAGAAGTATGACTGGCCCAAGGTCACCCAGCAGCTGCATGTGGAGGAGCGGGGAATCAAACCCGGTTCACCAGATTACGAGTCCACTGCTCTTAACCACTACACCACACTGGCTCTCTTAAGGGGTGGGTCTTTGCTCCATCCCCCTCACTTAGCTGCTAGGTAAGAGAAAAATACCCAGCGTGTATGTGAGAGAGAGCTGTGCTGGAAGCAGCTGGAAGCTGGAGACACAGAAACCTGTTTACTCTGGGCTGGATCCAAGCTCTGTTGGGGTGTTAATGCTGTGAGCCCCTCCCTCCTATGCTCAGGTTGTATAGATGCATAAATAAAACCATATATCCTAAGAGCACAACAGTTTTTGCTGACCTTCATTCCATGGACACTGAGCCTGGGTTAAGCACCTAGAACCCCTGGATTCTCTCACTGCTAGTCGATTGGGGAATGGACCACCTTGGGAAATGATATAGTCTCCTTCATTGGCAGTTTGGATTGCAGAATGCTGTGGCGAGGCTCCCTATGGGGTCCTTGCCGTGGGATCACATTCATCCAGTGCTTTACCAACTGCACTGGCTCCCGGTGGAGTACAGGGTCAGGTTTAATGTGCTGGTTTTGACCTTTAAAGCCCTTTTGCAGATATTTTGGCTAAAAGATTGAAAAAAGTATTAGTTGAAATGATACATAAAGATCAGGCCGGCTTTCTCCCTGGTAGACACTTATCTGATAATATGAGGAATATAATTAATATTTTGGAAAAGTTACAAGTGAATATCAACACAGAAGCAGTTTTGATATTTGTAGATGCAGAGAAAGCCTTTGACAATATTTCTTGGAGTTTTATGAAGAAAAATCTTCAGGGGATGGGGGTAGGACAAAACTTTGAAAATGGTATAGGTGCGATTTACTCTGAGCAAAAGGCCAAACTGATAGTTAATAATGTGGTGACAGAAGAGTTTAGGATTGAGAAAGGGACACGACAAGGCTGCCCAATTTCCCCATTACTTTTTATTTCAGTCCTGGAAGTTTTGCTAAACATGATAAGAAGGGACCACTTGATACAGGGTATTCAGGTCGGAGTTAAACATTACAAACTTAAAGCTTTTGCAGATGACCTTGTTTTGACATTACAGGAGCCAATAGCTAGCACTAAGAGGGCACTAGAACTAATCCAGGATTTTGGTCAAGTGGCAGGATTTAAGTTAAACAAGACAAAAACTAAGGTTTTGGAAAAAAATCTGACCCCGATTGAGAGAGAAAGGTTTCAGAAGGAGACAGATTTAACATTGGTAAAGAAGGTAAAATACCTGGGGGTGAATATGACCTCTAAGAATGTTAATTTATTTAAAGACAATTATGAAAAATGCTGGTCAGAAGTGAAAAAAGATCTGGAAATTTGGACAAACTTGAAGCTTTCCTTGCTAGGTCAAATTGCTGTTATTAAGATGAATGTATTGCCTAGAATGCTGTTTTTGTTTCAATCTTTGCAAATTATTGATAAGATGGATTGTTTCAAGAGGTGGCAAAGAGATATTTCTAGATTTCTCTGGCAGGGAAAAAGCCCAGAATAAAATTTAAGATACTTACGGATACTAAAGATAGAGGGGGATTTGCCCTGCCAGATTTGAAACTTTATTATGAATCAGCAGCCTTTTGCTGGTTGAAGGAATGGCTACTTCTTGAGAACACAGACATCTTAGATCTTGAAGGTTACGATAATGCATTTGGATGGCATGCATATTTGTGGTACGGCAAGGTTAAAGTACATAAGGCTTTTAAAAACCATATTGTCAGGAAAGCATTGTTTAATGTATGGTCGAGATATAAAGATTTTTTGGAAAGTAAAACCCCAAGGTGGCTCTCACCTATGGAAGCGAAAGCTTTGAAAAAACTTAACATGGAGACTAAAAGGCCAAAGTATTGGGAAATTTGGGAAGAGGAAGGTGATAAATTGAAATTGCAGAGTTACGAGAAGCTTAAAGATAAGGTGCGAGACTGACTACATTATTTTCAAATAAGAGAGGCTTATAACCAGGATAAAAAAGTGGGTTTCCAGGTGGAAAAATCAAAGTTAGAGACAGAATTGTTAGAACCCAATGCTAAGATATTATCAAGAATGTATCATTTGCTGTTGAAATGGAATACTGAGGAAGAGACGGTAAAATCTGCAATGATAAAATGGGCACAGGATGTAGGATATAACATTATGTTTGCTGACTGGGAGAAGTTGTGGACCACTGGGATCAAATTTACGGCATGTAATGCCCTAAGAGAGAATATTATGAAAATGATGTATAGGTGGTACATGACCCCAGTCAACCTTGCAAAAATCTATCATTTGCCCGATAACAAATGTTGGAAATGTAAAGAAATTGAAGGTACATTCTTTCACCTTTGGTGGACGTGCCCAAGGATCAAGGCATTCTGGGAGATGATATATAATGAATTAAAAAAGGTACTTAAGTACACTTTTCCCAAGAAACCAGAGGCCTTCCTCCTGGGCATAGTCAGCCAATCGGTGCTAAAGAAGGATAGAACTTTCTTTATGTATGCAACAGCAGCAGCAAGAATACTCATAGCAAAGCATTGGAAGACACAAGATGTACCCACTCTGGAAGATTGGCAGATGCAAGTAATGGAATATATGGAGATGGCGGAGATGACTGGCAGAATCCGAGACCAGGGAGAAGAGTTGGTGGAAGAAGATTGGAAGAAATTTAAAATTTATTTACAGAAACATTGTAAAATTTTTGAATGTTAATGGTGTTGAAATGAACAGAAAGGGTTCCAGCGATGAGGTTTAAAATAAGATTGGACGAATAATTAGACAAATAAATTGGACAAGAATTTGCTGAATTAATTTTTAATAGGAATACAAAAAAGGGAGATGAGAGGAAGTCATGAAAATAAGTTAATCAAAGTTGCGGATTAAAAAGAGGGATTTTTTGTGCTTTTTCTTTCTTTCTTTTTTGTTTTTTTATGGGTTTGTCTTTTTAAACTGTTTTTTCTTTTTTCTAATGTATTGTATAGTTTGGTGTTTTTGTGCATTTGTTTTTGTTTTCTCTTATGTTTGTTCTCTTTTTCAAAACTTAATAAAATATATATTAAAAAAAATGCAAAAAAAAATTAAAAAAAAATTAAAGCCCTATGTGGCCTAGGACCCTCGTACCTACAGAACCGCCTCTTCTGCTGTGTCCCACAGAGGACACTACGGTCTACAAACAAAAACATATTGGAGGTCCCAGGCCACAGGGAGATTAGGCTGGCCTCAACCAGAGCCAGGGCTTTTTCGGCTGTGGCCCCGATCTGCTGGAACGCTCTGTCCCAAGAGACTAGGGCCCTGCGGGACTTGACATCTTTCCTCAGGGCCTGCAAGACAGAGCTGTTCTGCCTGGCCTTTGGTTTGGACTCAGTCTGACCCTTACGTTTCCATCCCCTTATGGTTTTGATGAGGCTGCATTTTAAATTGCATTTTAACCTTACTTTAAATTGGGGTTTTTTCTATTATGTTTTTACTTTAATTTTACTGTTGTTAGTTGCCCTGAGCACGGCTGAGCACAGCTCTGGCCGGGGAGGGCAGGGTATAAATAATAAATTATTATTATTATTATTATTATTATTATTATTATTATTATTAGATTTCCATTGCGAGGCAGGGGGATTGGACGGGATCACCATTGGAGTCCCACCCCTACGGTTCTGTGAATCAATGACCTTGGAAGGCGGTGGGCTCCTTCACTGCAGGTTTTCAAACAGAGGCTGGATGGCCACCTGCCAGGGATTCTTTCCATGTCATTCCTGCATTCCAGGCGATTGGACTAGATGACTGTTTAGGACCCATTCCAGCTCTACAATTCCATGATTCTAAGATCACTATAGGGACGCAGGTGGCACTGTGGGTTAAACCACAGAGCCTAGGACTTGCTGATCAGAAGGTCGGCGGTTCAAATCCCTGCGACGGGGTGAGCTCCCGTTGCTCGGTCCCTGCTTCTGCCAGCCTAGCAGTTCGAAAGCACGTCAAAGTGCAAGTAGATAAATAGGTACCACTCCGGCGGGAAGATAAACGACGTTTCAGTGCGCTGCTAAGAAGTGGCTTAGTCATGCTAGCCACATGACCGGAAGCTGTACGCCGGCTCCCTTGGCCAATA
Source organism: Podarcis cretensis (assembly GCF_951804945.1). Lineage (NCBI taxonomy): Eukaryota > Metazoa > Chordata > Lepidosauria > Squamata > Lacertidae > Podarcis > Podarcis cretensis. The sequence goes on along the minus strand of NC_137177.1, from coordinate 87,193,514 downwards.
AAGCGAGATGAGTGCCGCAACCCCAGAGTCGGCCACGACTGGACCTAATGGACAGGGGTCCCTTTACCTTTTCCTTTAAGATCACTACAGAACCAAATCATTTGGGTGCTGAAGTTTGGCTTATCCCAGAGCAAAGAACCTCGAGTTATATCTGTAAAGAGGCAGGAGTTACACACACACACTTCTTGCAGGTGTCTGTCTGTCCCTCAGAAGTGCTGTGTCTGTCCAGCCCAGGCATCTTCCAGATGATGATGATGATGATGATGATGATAACGATGATAATTTTTTTTATATATCCCACCCTTCCCAGTTCAAAAACCAGGCTCAGGGCGGCTAACAACAAATTTAAAACACTTAATTATAAAAGCAGCATAAAATACAGTATAAAAACATGAATGGCAATAAAAATAAAAAATCAATTAGATAATCCCCAGGGCTAGCTGGCTGAATTGGTCCTACTTGGGCCAGCAAGGAGGCCAGGGAAGAATTAGCTGTGGGGTCTCAGAGCTTCATAAAAGGGGAGGGGGAGGGAAGAGAAGGGAAATAAAAGGTCAGACTGAATTCAAATGAAGGGACCATGAAACCAACGCTTCTGAGAGGCTTCCTGGAGTCTATTACTGAACAGCCATAGGATTAGCAAGGACACGTTTGCACAGTGCGATCTGCCTGGAAGGTTGACGAATGCCTTTAAAGATACTTTAATTAGCATGATTTACACCACCTCTCATTGATTGGCTTGTCAACACTTCAGGAATCTATCAAAGAGAAAATGGACAGCATCGACCACAGTGAGCCAGCCCTTGGAAATGCACCAGCTTGCTCTGCTTCAGAACGAAGCAGCCCTCAATAGTGGCTGGAACAGTGAGTAGCAGATGGAGGAAGCCTTGCTTATTCAAATACAGCTCAGCTAATGAAAGGGGACATTTTAACACAGGGGGATTCCTGAAAGGAGCTGAGTGGAGGCTTCTGGAAACAGCTGGATGCTGTTCTATGCAGAAGTCATTATTTTAATATTATTTATCATTGCAATAATTGTTGTTGTTGTTTAGTCGTTTAGTCGTGTCCGACTCTTCGTGACCCCATGGACCAGAGCACGCCAGGCACTCCTGTCTTCCACTGCCTCCCGCAGTTTGGTCAAACTCATGCTGGTAGCTTTGAGAACACTGTCCAACCATCTCGTCCTCCGTCGTCCCCTTCTCCTTGTGCCCTCCATCTTTCCCAACATCAGGGTCTTTTCCAGGGAGTCTATTCTTCTCATGATGTGGCCAGAGTATTGGAGCCTCAGCTTCAGGATCTGTCCTTCCAGTGAGCACTCAGGGCTGATTTCCTTCAGAATGGAGAGGTTTGATCTTCTTGCAGTCCATGGGACTCTCAAGAGTCTCCTCCAGCACCAGAATTCAAAAGCATCAGTTCTTCATTGCAATAATAGTACACCTCAATTAGAGTATAAGTTTTCATAAGCAAACATAGAGGCAGGTCTCTGCCTCCAAAGAGCTTACACTATAAAAAGGGAAAAGCAGGAAGGAAGTAGAATTGTGGAATTGTAGCATTGGAAGGGACCCAAAGATTCATGTAGTCCAACCCCCTGCAAGAATTGCAACCCCCTGCAGGAATTGCAGCTAACGAATTGCTGACAGATGGCCATCCAACCTCTGTTGAAAAATCTCCAATGAAAGAGAGTCTGCCGCCTTCCAAGGGAGCCCATCTCACTGTTGAACAGCTCTTATCACCAGAAAGTTCTCCTTCGTATTTATTTTGAATCTCCTTTTTCATATTTGAATTGATTGGTTTGGATCCTGTCCTCCGCAGGAGCAAAAAAACCAAGCTTGCTCCATCTTTCATGTGACAGCCCTTCAGATATTTGAAGATGGCTTCCCATTTCACCCCTCAGTCTTTGCCAGACTAAATATGCCCAGCTGACTCAAACGCTCCTCATAAGTCTCTGAAGTTGAGTTTCAGGCTGCAGATGATGATATTTGTTGATGCAACCAGCAAAAGATCACCACAACAAGCCAGTACATTTCCGGGCACAATTCAAAGTGTTGGTGCTGACCTTTAAAGCCCTAAACAGCCTCGGTCCAGTATAACTGAAGGAGCATCTCCACCCCCCATCGTTCTGCCCGGACACTGAGGTCCAGCGCAGAGGGCCTTCTGGCGGTTCCCTCACTGCGAGAAGCCAAGTTACAGGGAACCAGGCAGAAGGCCTTCTCGGTAGTGGCACCCGCCCTGTGGAATGCCCTCCCACCAGATGTCAAAGAGAAAAACAACTACCTGACTTTTAGAAGACATCTGAAGGCAGCCCTGTTTAGAGAAGCTTTTAATGTTTGACGGACTATTGTTTTTTAATATTTTGTTGGAAGCCGCCCAGAGTGGCTGGGGAAACCCAGCCAGATGGGTGGGAAATAAATTATTATTATTATTATTATTATTATTATTATTATTATTATTATTATTATTTTGCAGAGTAGGGGTGGGAAGTTGAAGTTTGAAACCACATTGCTATGCTCTACATCCAAGCTTGCTCCTTTGAAGCACCTCCACTGGTACAATGAAACAGTGTGTGAGATCCAACCAAAGGAGGACTGTGATGCATAGATGTTCTAGAGAAGAGCACTGCCGGTGCCTCGGTGGTGGTGGCTCAGAAGGTTGCCCTTTGGCAACCATTGCCACAGAAGATGCTCTGGTGCTACCAGCTTCCCTTTAAAGACCAGCCCTTGGCTGCCCTCCCCACATCCCATCCCATCCAAATTCATCCGTCTCCTACTTGCTCAACTCCTGGCTGTGCAATTATCATTTTAAAGGCTCGTAAACGCTGATCAGGCTGCGGGATGATTGAAAGGAGGGTGGAGCTGGGTGCCTGAGGAGGCTTTGGCTGGCTAGAAGTGGGAGGGAGCATGGCAAGGGGGTCGGGACCCCCTAAAAGGGAGGAGGAGCTAAGCAGGAAACTTCTGGGCTCCACAGAACCATGATTACTTAAGGTCATGGCTTTGCATGTGAAAGGTCCCAGGCTCAATCTCCACTGACAGCATCTCCAGGTAGGGCTTGGAAGTGACTCCACCTGGGATCCTGCTCTTTCTTGCATCTGTGTAGTCACGATGAGCTGAATGCACAGTGAGGTTGTTTCTGTTAGGATATACCCGTATTTTTCGCTCTATAACACGCACCCGACCATAACACGCACATAGTTTTTAGAGGAGGAAAACAAGAAAAAAAATATTCTAAACGAAACAGTGGATGTATGATTTTTGTGGTTCTTGCTGTGGCCACAGACATGTGATCTGACGGTGAGTTTGGGGTAGCCCAATGCAAAAATCCTGAAGATCCATGTGGATCCATGCTTTGTAACCACGTTTTAAGTGGGGAGGGAAGGAAAAGCACTCAAGGGACAAGGAGCATGCGTGGGGTGGGTGGAGAAGGATGCTGTTAATAATGCAGAAGAGGGGTATAAGAGGAGAAGGCTCCTCTCCTCTCCTGCTTTGCTCCTTTAAAGCAAGCAGGCTTTCTGTCCCTCTCTCCTCCCCACTCAGCGGCTCTTCTCCCGCTTTGCTGTTTCAAAGCGAACCACGGAGGAGAGAAGGAAGGGGAACCATGGATCCTCTGCTCACGACTGCAGCAGATCCCCCCGCCATCCATAGACATTCGCTCCATAACACGCACAGACATTTCCCCTTACTTTCTAGGAGGAAAAAAGTGAGTGTTATGGTGCAAAAAATATGGTAGTTCCGTTCCACCTTTACAACAGGCATGTGGAGTTGTTGTATGTCACATGTCTGTTTACTTCCAGCACAGTCTGCTGGGAACTTCCATTGTATATAGCTTTTGCATATGTCTTTTTGCTTGGACACGAAGGGAAGCAGACATGTTTTTTCCTTTGTCCTGATGTTGAATAAATGCTTGTAAATATGCTTACACATGCCTCTGTCCGCTACTTCTGTTGCGAAGAGTTCTTATCTCTGCTAGCCTGCGTGCTCAGTCTCTAAAGGTCTCTGAGGCTTAAGTTGCAGTTTTGATGCTGTTTCGAGAACTGGAGTTTGCCCAGCTGCCGGCCGGTGGGCTGGAGCCAGCTGGGGGCCTGCCAATTGCCACCAATCTCCCCCAGGTGCATCCCAATAGTTTCTTCCACACACACACAAACATGTGGGCTGCATCAATAGGAGTATAGCATCTAGATCAAGGGAAGTAATAGTGCCACTGTATTCTGCTCTGGTCAGACCTCACCTGGAGTACTGTGTCCAGTTCTGGGCACCACAGTTCAAGAAGGACACCGACAAACTGGAACGTGTCCAGAGGAGGGCAACCAAAATGGTCAAAGGCCTGGAAACGATGCCTTATGAGGAACGGCTAAGGGAGCTGGGCATGTTTAGCCTGGAGAAGAGGAGCTTAAGGGGTGATATGATAGCCATGTTCAAATATATAAAAGGATGTCACATAGAGGAGGGAGAAAGGTTGTTTTCTGCTGCTCCAGAGAAGCGGACACGGAGCAATGGCTCCAAACTACAAGAAAGAAGATTCCACCTAAACATTAGGAAGAACTTCCTGACAGTAAGAGCTGTTCGACAGTGGAATTTGCTGCCAAGGAGTGTGGTGGAGTCTCCTTCTTTGGAGGTCTTGAAGCAGAGGCTTGACAACCATATGTCAGGAGTGCTCTGATGGTGTTTCCTGCTTGGCAGGGGGTTGGACTCGATGGCCTTTGTGGTCTCTTCCAACTCTATGATTCTATGATTCTATGTGCACTGTGTCAAATGGTATCCACTTGTCATTCCAATTGGAGGTATTTCCATGTTACTCGCTGTCCATCAACATCACTGGAAGGAGGGGAGGCATGGAGGTCTTCATACGGAGGCAGTGATGGCCACCAACCTAGATGGCTTTAGAAGAGGGTTAGAAAAATTCATGAAGGAGGAGAGGGCTATTGATGGCTACAAGCTGGAAGGTCTACACTCTGCCTCCACAGTCAGAGGCAGCTTCTGAATGCCAGTTGCTGGAAACCACAGAGTTGCTCCTGTGCTCGGATCCTGTTTGCAGGTTCCTCACAGGCATCTTCTTGGCCACTGTGAGAACAGGATGTTGGACTAGGTGGTCCATTGGCCTGATCCAGCAGGCTCTTCCTAGGTTCTTAAGTTCCCTGTCTTCCTTCAGATCTCCTCCTTAGAACACAGCCTGCCAGAAAGAGACGAGGCTTCAAAATGTGGAAAGAAACAGCTCTCATTTGCTGATAGTCACCCAGGGAGTTTGCTGTTGAGAAGCTTCCATAGGGAAATTGTTGGGTTTTGGTCCTAGAGCTGAGGACATATCCATCATCCACATTTCTATTTGAAAAGGCACTTCAGATCTGTTTAGGGTCGCCCACACTTCCTCTGGTCCTGTGCCTAGAAAGCACATGTTCAAGTGGTTTACTGCTTCATTCTTGCTTTCTAGGCATGGTTCTGAGCAATTTTACCCCTGCCCCGCTCGTTTCCAAGGGAAAACCCACTCTTTAGTGCTAGATCACAACAAATGGCTCCCATCCGCTCCAGCCACCCAGATGCCTTTTCAGTTCCGGCAGGGCCAGGCTGGCTGGTGCTTTGGGGGGTTTCAGCCCTGATGACCTGGAGCTTGGGGAAGGCAGCAAAAATGGTCCATGAGGCTTAAAAATAAGATTCCAGTGCCTGGAGCAAGGCTTTTAGTGGTGCATATTGCATCATCTCTAACTGTATTAGCCATCTCGGGCAACTATAATTTATAGCTGCTCTTCTAAGGAGAACTATCGATATATTTATTCCTTACTAATATATAGAGCTGAGCTGTGCACCGAGCCTTTTGAGCCTTGCCAGTTTTCTATCAGTGTTGGTATGAATGAATACTTATTTGACTTCGCAGCAGAAATAGAAAAAGCATTTTTAAAGGCTAGAGAAACGTTTAGTCCCTTTTGCTTCTCCCTGGTGCTGAAAATGACTCTTTTTTTTATTATTTAGGAATGGAATAAGGAGGGGGAATCACATTTAACAGCCCCAGCGCTGGGTTTTGTTTAATATTTAATGTCTCAGAGCACTTTATAACAATAGATGCTGCTGTTCTCATTTTTCAAAGACAACCAAGATACCTTTGCTAGTACCTTAAAGACTGGCGAATTTATCGTTACAGAAAATATTCAGGAGACAGAGGCCACTTGGTCAGGCAAGCTGAGTGGTCCCCTAAGTGAGTTGGTATTTGATAAATAGAGAGAAGACAGGAGGGGAGGAGCTCAAAAGGTGGTTCAAAAGGTGAGCTAGTATGGACCAGCCATCTGGCTTGGTATAAGGTGACACCTGACCTCTGACGCTCCCAACTACAGTCGTACCTCGGGTTAAGTACTTAATTCGTTCCGGAGGTCCGTTCTTAACCTGAAACTGTTCTTAACCTGAAGTACCACTTTAGCTACTGGGGCCTCCCGCTGCTGCTGGAGCACAATTTCTGTTCTCATCCTGAAGCAAAGTTCTTAACCCGAGGTACTATTTCTGGGTTAGTGGAGTCTGTAACCTGAAGTGTCTGTAACCTAAGGTACCACTGTACACACAAGGAGTTTTGTTTTTGTATCTTTTCCTCTTTTTTGGTAATTGTTATATATTGGAAATCTATCTATAATCTATCTATATCTAGCTAGCTATCTCTAGTTATCTATCATCTATCTATCATCTATCTATCTATCTATCTATCTATCTATCTATCTATCAGTCAATCATCTACCTATCATCTATATCTATCTATCTATCTATCTCTATCTATCTATCTATCTATCATCTATCTATCTATCTATCTATCTATCTATCTATCTATCTATCTATCTATCATCTATCTATCTCTATCTATCTATCTATCTATCTATCTATCTATCTATCATCTATCTATCTCTATATATCATCTATCTATCTATCTATCTATCTATCTATCTATCTATCATCTATCTATCTATCTATCTATCTATCTATCATCTATCTATCTATCTATCATCTCTATATATCATCTATCTATCTATCATCTATCTATCTATCTATCTATCATCTATATCTACAGTTATCTATCTATCTATCTATCTATCTATCATCTATCTATCTAATCTAGCTAGCTATCTCTAGTTATCTATCTATCAATCATCTATCTATCATCTATCTATCTCTATCATCTATCTATCTATCATCATATGCAACAAATGAGAGACCATCACCTTCCAAGGGAGTCCGTTCTACCATCAAACAGCTCTTTCTGTCAAAAAGTTATTTCTAACGGTTTGTTAAAATCACCTCTCTTGCCATTTGAGTCCCCTGGTTGAGGAAGGTGGCATTCTGTTGGAGGTTTTTGACCTGAGGCTGGATGGCCGTCTGTCAGGGATTTTCCAGCCATGATTCCTGCATTGCAGGGGATTGAACTAGATGACCGTTGAGGTCCCAACTCTATTATTCTGTGATTCTCTCTCCCCAGTGCTCTGGAATGATGCTAGCCCTGAGCCACAGGGGGAGGTACAAAATGCTGGCCAGGCTGCCTACTGTATGTAGGTGCTAACAGTTGCAGAGACAGCCCTACCACTAAAATAGAAAGACATGGTGTGAGCCTTGCCCCCAAGACATTCCTTCAAATGGTCTAGCTGAAGAAATGAGGAAGGTCAAGAGTCGGTCAACCCCATCCATCTGTGGTACCCCATGGCTTTCTTCCCAGTACAGCACCAGTTGGAAATGGTCAGTGCTGGTGGAATCCCAGCTAAGAGCCATCCTGGCACAACAGCCCAGCAGCCCCTGACCCTCAAAGCTCAGGTAGCCCCCTGGGCTCTCCAGGGGTCAGTTGAATGACACCCCACACCCTGCACATGCCCCTGAGCTGAGTTTACAAACTCTGCCCCTCATATCCTTGATCCACCTTCAGAACTGTAAAGGGAAGTCTCCTCTTTTCCATGGGGAGAAGGTGGATGTTTTAGAGGAGGGGAGCAGGATGATTTAATCAAGGGATATTTAAATAGTGGGGTGGACTTCATTTACCATAATAGCATGATATAAAAGTTTAAAGGCTTCCACAAAAAATCAATAAATCTATGATCCGGTTTTATGCCCCTTCAAGTTCTCCTTATAAATCTACAAAAGAGGATGTATCATCTCTCAGTAAATGTGTCACATGGCCACTTTCTTTGGAAAAAGCCTTGGTCTGCTTGGGCATAAATCGCTTTCCTCCTCCATCCTTTGTCTCTGTGAGTTTCAATCTCAACTTCCGCCCACCCGCCCTGCTGGAAAGCTGCCTCATCTGTGCTGGAAATAAGGCCCAGAAGCTGGATGGCTATCTGTGTCAGGGATACTTTAGCTGAGATTTCTGCATTACAGCTGGTTGGACTAGATGACCCTTGAGGTCCAACCCTACAATTCCAGGAAATTGTGAAATACGCAGAGGTCAACATCCCAGATACTGAACTCTTCTCACTGTCCTATTATTTCCCCCCAGGACTTATTGACCGGTTTTTGCCCTCAGAGATCCCAGGAAACAGAGATCCCTTAACTCCTTGGAAAGGCTGCTGGTGTCAACCCTCAATTTATCTATTAAACTGTTATTCCAGGAAGGATTTGTTAAAATACTGTTTTAGGAAATTTCCTCAGGCTCACTTGGATTGTCAAACAAAGACACCAGCCAAGAATAAAGGAGCAAAACAGCAGCCAGTAGGAAACAGTACAGGAAAACAGTCCTAAAGGCATTTTGACGCTTTCTGTTGTTGTTTAGTCGTTTCGTCATGTCCAACTGTTCGTCACCCCCTGGACCAGAGCATGCCAGGCACTTCTGTCTTCCACTCTTCCACTGCCTCCCACAGTTTGGTCAAACTCATGCTGGTAGCTTCGAGAACATTGTCCTTTTTTAAAATATATATATATATATATATATATATTACCTTTTTCAACAATTTAAACACTACAAAAAATAAAAACAATACAATACAATTAAAAAAAAACAAAAAACCACTACATTACACTAACAAAACACTAACATTAAACTAACAAAACAAAACAAACACAGTTTAAAACACATCAAATAATTTCAATATCTTATCTTTCATTCACTTATTTCCGCGACCTCCTCGCACCTCCCTTTTTGTAATCCACTTCTATTAATTTTTCCAGCAATTCCTTTCCATCTTCCTCTATTTTTAATCCTATAATTATCTTAACACATTCTAACCTTATTTTCCCTTTAATACTCTATTAATCTATTTATCCTTAATTCCTTATAACATTTCTACTAAAGCCATATAACTTCATTCCAACATTTTCCTAACATTCATTAATTTTACAGTATTTCCGTAAATAGTCTTTAAACTTTTTCCAGTCTTCTTCCACCGACTCTTCTCCCTGGTCTCGGATTCTGCCAGTCATTTCCGCCAATTCCATGTAGTCCATCAACTTCATCTGCCATTCTTCCCGGGTGGGTAAATCTTGTATCTTCCAATATTTTGCGATGAGTATTCTTGCTGCTGCTGTTGCATACATAAAAAATGTTCTATCCTTCTTTGGCACCAATTGGCTGACCATGCCCAGGAGAAAGGCCTCTGGTTTCTTCAGGAAGGTAAATTTAAATACCTTTTTCATTTCATTATAAATCATCTCCCAGAATGTCTTAATCCTTGGGAATGTCCACCAAAGGTGAAAGAATGTACCTTCAATCTCATTACATTTCCAACATTTATTATCGGGCAAATGGTAAATTTTTGCAAGCTTGACTGGTGTCATGTATCACCTATAGATCATTTTCATTAAGTTTTCTCTTAGGGCATTACTTGCCGTAAATTTCATACCTGTGGTCCATAACTGTTCCCAGTCAGCCATCATTATGTTATGCCCAACAACTTGTGCCCATTTAATCATAACTGATTTCACCATTTCATCCTGAGTGTTCCATCTCAGCAACAAGTTATACATTCTTGACAAATGCTTAGTTTTTGGATCAAACAATTCTGTTTCCAATTTTGATTTTTCCACCTGGAAGCCAACTTTTGAGAACATTGTCCAACCATCTCGTCCTCTGTCGTCCCCTTCTCCTTGTGCCCTCATTCTTTCCCAACATCAGGGTCTTCTCCAGAGAGTCTTCTCTTCTCATGAGGTGGCCAAAGTATTGGAGCCTCAGCTTCAGGATCTGTCCTTGCAGTGAGCACTCAGGGCTGATTTCCTTAAGAATGTATGGGTTTGATCTTCTTGCAGTCCATGGGACTCTCAAGAGTCTCCTCCAGCACCATAATTCAAAAGCATTAATTCTTCAGTGATCAGCCTTCTTTATGGTCCAGCTTTCACTTCCATACATGACTACTGGGAAAACCATAGCTTTAACTATACTGAACGGACTTTTGTTGGCAAGATGATGTCTCTACTTTTTAAGATGCTGTCTAGGTTTGTCATTGCTTTTCTCCCAAAAAGTTTTTCATTTTTGACCACATCCGACTTACCCAGGTTCATGGTTCTTACATTCCAGGTTCCTATGCAATATTTTTCTTTATAGCATTGGACTTTCCTTTTGCTTACAGTCATATCCGCAACTGAGCGTCCTTTCGGCTTTGGCCCAGCTGCTTCATCAGCTCTGAATCTACTTGGACTTGTCCTCTGCTCTTCCTCAGTAGCATGTTGGACGCTTTCCGACCTGAGGGGCTCATCTTCCAGCGTCATAACTTTTATATGCCTGTTGTCTTTGTCCATGGAGTTTTCTTGGCAGGGATACTGGAGTGGCTTGCCGGTTCCTCCTCCAGGTGGATCACGTTTGGTCAAAACTCTCCACTATGACCTGTTCATCTCAGAGTTCATAGCTTCTCTAAGTTATTCAAGCCCCTTCACCACGGCAAGGCAGTGATCTCAGTGACCTCAAATATTGTATCTGTGCTCACAAACCCTGCCTTAAGGGCACATTTGGGTACGAATAGGGTGAGCCTGTAAAATCTCTCACTGTCTCCATTTCTTCCCCTTCTATTTGCCAGGAGAAGAGAAGACTCCCTGGAAAAGACCCTGATGTTGGGAAAGATGGAGGGCACAAGGAGAAGGGGACAACAGAGGACGAGATGGTTGGATAGTGTTCGCGAAGCTACTAACATGAGTTTGACCAAACTGTGGGAGGCAGTGGAAGACAGGAGTGCCTGGCGTGCTCTGGTCCATGGGGTCATGAAGAGTCGGACACGACTAAACGACTAAACAACAACAACATAGTCTTGGAAGCTAATTTTGCTAATCTGTCACCTCTGAGGTGCCACAGAAGAAACTGTGGACATGCAATGAAGGTGAATGCTGGAAGATTCATGGCAGATAAAAGAAAGGACATCACACAGTGCACAGTTGAACTATGGAACTCTCTCCTAGAAGAGGCATTGATGGCCACCAACTATGATGGCTTTAAAAGAGGATTAGACAAGCTCATGGAGGAGAGGGCTATCAATGGCTCCTAGCCACAGATGGAAGCAGCAATGCTCTTGTAGTTCAATCCTGCTTGCAGGTTCATCACATGCATTTGCTTGGCCACTGTGCTGGTCCCGTGGGTTACCCGAGAGGCGAAGTCCAAGTCTGGTCCGTGGTCAAAGGTGCAACATGGAGGCAGTACATAGTAGCTGAAGCTGGCTGCAGGGCAGGGAGTTGGGTGACGTCAGGAACAGGCTTGCAAGCCAGGGCGGGTCAGGAGCTCTGGCCGGGAAGCAGGACAGGGTTCAGGCAGCAACTAGCAACCAACAATGCTGCTCCTGCAACTTGGGACTGGGGCTGGCCAGCTTTTATCTGCCCCGAGGCATAGGGCGGCCCCGATCTTCTGGTGACTCGCCTCTCCTGGCCTGGAAGCGAGCACTCCTCCTGCGGGAACTTAGTTCCCTCCACCTCTCTGCCCTGAGCCTCTGCAGCTCAGGAGAAGCTGGAGGGTTACCGGAGCCAGAGGCAACCTCAGCTTCCCCTGACGGGGCTGAGAGTGGAGCACCTGCAGGCAATGGGTCCTCCATCACCTCAGGAGCCAGAGCAGACTCAGCTGATGCCTGCACCTGAGGATCCAGCACAGGTGAGGACCCTTCAGGCTCATGCCCCAGCCCCGGCTCAGCTGGTTCTGGAGGCAGGGAATCCTGTGCAGGCTGGGATCCCTCAGGTTCAGCATCCGAGTCCGAATCCCAGGCCATCACAGCCACTGTGAGAACAGGAGGTCAGACTAGATGGGCCGCTGGCCTGCTCCAGTGAGCTCTTCCTGGGTTCTTAAGTTCCCTGTCTTCCTTCAGATCTCCTTCTCAGAACACAGCTTCCAAGAAAGGGATGAGGCTTTGAAATGTGCAAAGAAACAGCTCTCGTTTGCTGACTCATTTGTTTTTGAGAACAGGATGCTGGACAAAATGGGCCATTGGCCTGAACCACAGGCTCTTCTTATGTTCCTACTTGCCTTGTGAAAATCTCCAAGCTGCCTAGTCTTTAGCCATCAGAATGCCAATGACAGATGCTGGCAGGAGCTCTAGGCGGGGACAGCCTACCTTCCCACCCACTTCCCTGCAAGCTGCAGAAGCTTCCAATGGCGCCCCCTCCTTTACTGCTTGAATAAATGAAGGGAACCGAAATATACTCGGAGTCGAGAGTGGATTGCATGCTCTTTATTCAGCTCATAGTGGTGAGGAGGAATGGAAGTTCCCCCACAATGTCTGCTTCATATACATTATTTACACAATGGGCCCCACGTGATTGGCTAATTCCGGGATTCTCCTGTAGGCCAATCAGGTTGCAGATTCCCTTCCACCTGGAGCTGGATTGGGTGGCTCCTGTGGACCAATCAGACTGCTGCATTCTGAATCCTATTGTTCTAGGACCAATCAGACTACTGCCTTTTGGATCCTATTCAACTCAGTACATAACAAGAACCAAGACTGGAGCGAAGAGTGGAGCAAAATGAACAGACCAAAAAGGAAAGAAGGCTTGCTTTCCCTCCACTTTGCCTTAAGGAAAACTTTGCTGTGCATATTCATGGACCTAGCAACAAATGAGGGTCTGCGCTCCCCCCACCCCTCCCCGCCCAATGATTGATAGACACAGGGATTAGTTTAAGCACAGGGAGAAGCTAAGTGGTTGGGCCTGGCCCTTGGCACATTCATCAACTCGACAGGCCTAGCACACCACTGAGTTCTTCAGACTAGCTATCTGCCTCTCTCTCTCCTTTCGCTCAACCAGCCCAGTCCTTTAAAAAGGGAGAAGTCTTATTGATCTTGTGGAAGTACACAGATGGAGTGAGATACTGTTAATCCCTCCCAATTTAGGCCAGTCCTGACTATCCCAGGGTGTCATTGTTTACTTGTGTGCTGCCTTCCCATAGTGAAAACCCTACTCAAGGCGGCTTACAGTGTGAAAAGATTTACACAAACACAAAAATACAGTGGTATCTCGGGTTACAGATGCTTCAGGTTACAGACTCCGCTAACCCAGAAATAGTACCTCGGGTTAAGAACTTTGCTTCAGGATGAGAACAGAAATCACGCAACGGCGGCAGCGGGAGGCCCCATTAGCTAAAGTGGTGTTTCAGGTTAAGAACAGTTTCAGGTTAAGAACTGACCTCCAGAACGAATTAAGTTCTTAACCCGAGGTACCACTGTATAACAAAAGTAGTCACAAGCAACAAATAAAAACTGTACACAAACAAAATGTACACAACAAAGTTAAACAATCCCGAGATAAGTCATATCTCAAAATAAAAATGCAAACTATTAAAATAATTAACAGCAGAATGAACATCCCAAAAACTAATTCTTGACTCCAAGAAAAAGGCCTAAACCATACCCCAACCCAACAGTCTGCCAGCATCCTGGGAAGCAGGGCTTGAAGAACATGGCAAAGAGGACCTCTGGCCTCTTCAGCAGCCTCTGGTTTTGTAGCTGGAGCAGACCCAAGTGTCCCCATTTTCCAGGGATGCCCCTGATTTAGAGAAGCCGTCCAGGGTTCTGATTTGATCCCAGAATGTCCCACTTTTCCTTAAAGGTAAAGGTAAAGGGACCCCTGACCATTAGATTCAGTCGTGGCCGACTCTGGGGTTGCGGCGCTCATCTCGCTTTATTGGCCGAGGGAGCCGGCGTACAGCTTCTGGGTCATGTGGCCAGCATGACTAAGCCGCTTCTGGCAAACCAGAGCAGCGCACGGAAACACCATTTGCCTTCCCCCCGGAAGGGGTCTTTTCCAGGGAGCCTTCTCTTCTCATGAGGTGGACAAAGTCTTGGAACCTCAGCTTCAGGATCTGTCCTTCCAGTGAGCACTCAGGGCTGATTTCCTTAAGAATGAATAGGTCTGATCTTCTTGCAGTCCATGGGACTCTCAAGAGTCTCCTCCAGCACCATAATTCAAAAGCATCAATTCTTCGGCGATCAGCCTTCTTTATGGTCCAGCTCTCACTTCCATACATCCAAGACTATGAAGAGCTACAAAATGGACCTTTCCCAAGTGGATCACTCAGCAATGGATGGACTGATGAGATCCAACATTGCCGACTGATTGTGCCTTGGCACCAAGAGATCAGAACTGACTATGGAGAAGTAATGGGGTCCCAATGATCTTAGGGTCACTGTGGAATGCTTCCTCAAAACCCACGAGGGTTAGATGATAGACTATGCCGAAATGGCAAAATTGACTGTGAGGATCAGGCATCAAGATGAGAAGAAATTGAATCAAGAATGAACAAAAATTATTGATTATTTTAAGGAACATTGAAAACATGTTAAAATATTAGCAGGTTTGATGTAGCATTTATGAAGTAACATGTAAAATAAGGGTTAAGGAATACAGTTGAAAATTAATTGGAAAATCTAAAGATATATAAGGATCCCAAAATGGGAAATTGGGAACTGGGGGGGGGGGGGGGAGTGTCAATCAGTTGGAAAGGGGATAAAAAGTGAATGTATGGTCATCGGTGTTAAAAATTAAAAATAAAACTTATTTTTAAAAAGAGCAAAATCCACAAGGGTTTACACATTCACCATTTAAAATAAAACTCTTGGCGTCATAATGCTGTTATACAAATTACAAATTTGTGATGCAAATGCATTTCGAATACTGTGCATAGTTCTTGCCCTCCCAATCAGTCCAGATTGGACTGATGGGAAGGGTGCATGCCTGTTGCGTCCTCCGGACACTGCCCTGCCAGCCCCACACTGCTTTGTGAGGCTGGGATGTGGGATGGACTTGCAAAGCAGTACAGTGGTACCTCGGGTTAAGAACTTAATTCGTTCTGGAGGTCCGTTCTTAACCTGAAACTGTTCTTAACCTGAAGCACCACTTTAGCTAATGGGGCCTCCTGCTGCTACCGTGCCGCCGGAGCCCGATTTGTGTTCTCATCCTGAAGCAAAGTTCTTAACCTGGGGTACTATTTCTGGGTTAGCAGAGTCTGTAACCTGAAGCGTATGTAACCTGAAGCGTCTGTAACCCGAGGTACCACTGTACAGGGCTGGCAGGGGTGGTGTGAGAAGCAAAATGTGCCTTTGAAGAAAATGCGCTCAGAAAAATGGGGGCCCCTCATCCCAGCCATACTATGCCTCTGTTTTTTAGCTTCTTGTGTTCCCGCAGATCAGAAAAGGCCACCCCAATTGGCCAACCCCCACACTCCCTTACAGAACAGGTTCTTGGGTGTCCAATCCTGGCAACCAGTTAAATGTGAGCATGTTGAAGTGGGCATTGCGTGGACACGCGGAGTCCCCCTCAACCCCAGACGCCCCCCCCCCCCGGGCAGAATAATGACTCAAGACAACATATATGGGATTAATATTGGCCACACCTTTATTAAGTTTCAGATGTAGGGAGACATTGGCACAGGCATTGGGCATTTATCCTTCCCAGTCCCCAGCCGGGGCTCTGGGAGACATCAGGGTTATCCTGAATTTGGGAATGGGCTGGCTCTGGAGAACATATGTTCAAGCAGAGAGCCCGCCCACCATTTCGCCGCTGTCACAGGGGCGAGCAATGACAACCTCTCGGCGTATGGCCAACGCCTCCCCTCAAGACCCCTTTAACGGAGAAACCTGGGATGACTGCCACAAGGGGGGACATGGGTCACCTCTTCACGCCCCCCCCCCCAATTTAGGAAGATAGACTAAAGGGTTCCTCCCAAGTCCTGAAACCACCAAAGTTGTGACGTTTTGTTTTTTCCCCAAATAATATTTATTCAAATTTTCAAAAAAAAAATTACCAAAAGGAACACAGAATACGGAAACACAACATATCCAAAAGAAAAGTAAAATAAAAAGATAAAAAAGCAAGAAACAGCCAAAAAGAAAAAGAGAAAAAAATACAATAAAAAAACCAACCTTAATATAGTTCCCTTTCTTAACTTATTTCCTTGACCTCCTCACACCTCCCCTCTTTGTATTCTACTTCAAATAGATATTTCAGCAAATCCTTCATCCTTGTTTTTATCCTTATAACTTATCTTAATATACTGTAATTTTCCATTCTCTCTTTTACCAATTAGCCATCCACTTTTACTTTATTTAATCTTATTTCTCATTTAAGACTTATATATCTGAACTTATTCTCTTAAGACGTTTCCCCTGAGACCACAGAAATTCCATTCCATGATTTTCCCATCTCTCATTAAAAGGAAAAAAAAAGGAAAAAAGATATACACTTTAGATTCCCAGTTTTTCTTTCACCAACTCCCCTCCCCGGTCTCGGCCCCTACCAACAGTTCCATCAGTAAAAGTCCATCAACACGGAGATCTTAAGTCCGAGGCTCTTAGCTCTCTTTCACGTCCCCTCTGCCGATCTTTTTGCAAAATTGTGACGTTTTGCTATGGGAAAGGCAAAACCTGCCAATGCAGGTAAATTCCTTTCCGGCCCTTCAACAGCGACCCTGACGTAGCAGCGCCCGCGTACCTGTGGAGAAGAGGTTAACCTGCAAAAGAAGGCTTAACTGAGGAAGGGCAGGGTGGGAGAAGCTCTGGAGCCAACTGACGCTTTGCAGGTAAGATTTACCCTCTGTTGTGTGGGCAGGGCAGTCCCTCCCCCTACCTGCCCAATCCCTTGGTAACGCCTCCCTAGGTGGGATTGGACAATTGGCTGAGGTAATAATAATAATAATAATAATAATAATAATAATAATAATAATATTATAAAAAAAATTATACCACGCCCTCCCCAGCCAAGACCGGGCTCAGGGCAGCTAACAACCAGTAATAAAAACAAGTTGATTAAAATACAATTTAAAAAACGAGATTAATATACAACATTCACAGGATGGAAAAAAGGAGGAGGAACATTCACAGGAGGAAAAAGGGAAAAGAAAGAGGGGGAGGGAATCAAACTGATTCTAAGCCCAAAGGCCAGGTGGAACAACTCTGTCTTACAGGCCCTGCAGAAAGGAATCAGATCCTGCAGGGCCCTGGTCTCATGAGACAGAGTGTTCCACCAGGCTGGAGCCAGTGTTGAAAAGTCCCTGGCTCTGGTTGAGGCTAATCTGACCTCCTTAGGGCCCGGGACCTCTAGGGTGTTGCTCTTTATGGACCTTAAGGTCCTCCGTGGGGCATACCGGGAGAGGCGGTCCCGTACGTACAAGGGTCCTCCAGGTATCCAGCCTGGGGAGGGCAAAGCCAGCACGTACTACCGGGAGCCACACTGGGATCCGGGGGGCTGCGCACGACCATGCAAAAGGTGCCCCCATTTGATGTGGGGAGCGGTCATTTTCAGTGTAGGAGGGGCCAAGCCACTGCAGGCAGCTGCCCCGATCTTCCTCATGGGTGCTTCTCCTTGGCACCTCTCCTTGGATGCCCGCAAGACGCCCAATTTGTTGTGTGTGAAATAATTCAAACATTACAGGCCAAAGCTACTCACGCATTTCACAGGATGTGCTCCGTATGATGTCCCTGGTTTTTCTTCTGAATTATGCAAATCAGGATATTCATAGGGAAGGCTCTGAACTGGCGCTGAATCGTTTAGCTACAGCAAAGATTCTGATATGTAAATACTATAATAGTTCTAAAATCCCAGTGGTATCACTGGCACGGGATGAGGCTGCAGCAGCTTCTGAAAAGCAGCAATTTTATTCAGTTGCAAGAAGGGAAAATAATGAGTTATTCTGCTTCCAAAAGGACGAAGCTTTTGGAATAAGAATTTTCACACTGGCTATTTTTGTGACGCTTCATTCTCTTGTAATAAATTAATCCATTAGCATTCTCTCTCTTTTTTATGCGTTTGATCATCATTTTGATATTGTAAAATAAATAAATAAACAAAACAGGGACATTGTAGATGCCGAAAGTGGGGAACTCGGACGTTTTGGCAAACGCCATATTTCAAGTAAAGAGAAGGAGGTAAGGGCCATCATAGCCCAGCGGCAGAACATCTCCTTTGCATGCAGAAGGTCTCAGGTTCAGCCCTCAGGATCTCCAGCTTGTGCCGGCAACATCCCCTGCCTTCAGCCCTGGAGAATGGCTGTCAGTCAGTGTGGACAACACTGAGTTAGGCAGACCAATGGTGTGAATCAGCATAAGGCAGAGTCCTCTGTTCCAGGGACTGCAAGACGCGACGGGGTTTGGAAAACTGCATAGTTCTAGTTGCCTCATCTGAAAAGAAAGGTTATTTTGTGCAGCTGGAAAAGACTGAGAAGAGGTAACCCAAATGATCAAGGGGACAGAATGACTCCCCTATGAGGAAAGGTTGCAGTGTTTGGGACTTTTTCATTTAGAAAAAATAGGAGAGTGAGAGGCGACAAGATAGTGTGATAAGAATTTTATTTTTTAAAAAAAAAAATATTCAAATTTTCAAAACACACACAAAGTTTAAAACATAATCAAACAAAGACAGAAAAAAGACAAATGAGAGAAAGAAATAATAATAAGAAAAAAGTATATATATAGAAGATTCAACATAACTTCATTTCTTTATCTTGTGTCTTAGACCTCCTCATACCTCCCTTTTTTGTATTCCAAATTAATCCTTATTTCAGCAAATTCTTCCCATATTTATCAAAAAAAAAGAATAGTTTATCTTAACAATCTATTTCAAATTTATCAATATTACCTTTAACTTTATCTTTACTTTCAAAACCATATACCTTTAAATTTAGACTTTAAATTATATTTGTACTTATTATCTTCAAATCTTTCTACTAAAGCCAATTATTTCCTTTCCGCCACAATCTATTATTTCACAAATATTACTCAAAAATAGCCAAATATATAATAAACAGGTTCTCTTCTAGTTTAATCCATCGTCCCTTTCTTCCTGGTTTCGGGTTGCGTCCGTCCTTTCTTCCTTTTAGTCTTAATTTTTAATCCGGTGTCCTAATGTCTGAGGCTCTCAAGTCACTTCCATGCCACCTCTGCCGATTTTCTTGCTCCTGGTTATGATACAACGCTTTCTTGTCCCTTGTTGAAGTCTTTCGTACTTTCTTCCCCTTCAGCTTGGGGAGTGGATCTCTGGGAAGTTCCATACAGTCATAGTCTGTGATAAGACTGTGATAAGAATTTTAAGGTCTTAGATATATGTTAAATGTTCATAAGTGTACCAACCAAGCACGTACATAGATCAGCACAGGAAGACCGACCTGAAACCATTTTTGATTCCCAAACTGACCAAATGTTTTCTCTGCAAGGTCAAAGGAAAATGGAAAAGCCTCCCCATTGTCTTTTCCTTGACAAATCCTGTCTTAAGGGTATGTCTGTCTGTGTATGAATAGGGTGAGCCTGTGACCTGGCTCAGGAACTAAGTATTTATCATTACAGAAGACTGGCCAAGGCTCCTCAGGGTATCCAATCAAGTAAGCATTAACAGGTAACTTGCCAGACAGGAGATAACAACACACTTAGATTTCTGCTGTAGACCGCCCTTTCTGTGATGTATGTATGATGTTTCTGGGAGTGGTCTTGGACTCCAGGGAGGGAATTTAAAATGTCTATATAAGGGCAGGCACACTTTTGTTCTGGGTTCCTCCTCCTTTCCTGCATGTGATAGGAGCACCCTGTTGCAACAGTTAATAAAGATCAGGCCTACCAGCTGCTTTGCTTCTCAATATTCTCTGGTTGGCCTCTGTTATTTTCTCCTACCAATAGAGAACCTACGTAAGGACTCTATATGGGCTCTTGGGTACCCCATAAGGGAAAAGGGCAAGTTCTATTGTTTACAACAATAGAAATTTAGAAAGTGATGCACGTCATAGAGCTCCATCTCTCGTAACACCTGAGCTCGTGGAAATCCAATGAAGCTGAATGTTGGAGGATTTGGGACAGATAAAATAAATGACTTCTTCACACAGCACAGAGTTAAACTGTGGAACTCCCTCCCACTGGAGGCAGTGGTGTCCAGCAAACTAGATGGCTTTAAAAGAGAGTTATTGATGGCTACTAGGGATGCAGGTAGCACTGTGGGTTAAACCACAGAGCCTAGGACTTGCCAATCAGAAGGTCGGCGGTTCGAATCCCCACGACGGGGTGAGCTCCCATTCCTCGGTCCCTGCTCCTGCCAACCTAGCAGTTCGAAAGCATATTAAAGTGCAAGTAGATAATTAGGTACCACTCTGGCGGGAAGGTAAACGGCGTTTCCGTGCGCTGCTCTGGTTTGCCAGAAGCGGCTTAGTCATGCTGGCCACATGACCCGGAAGCTGTACGCCGGCTCCCTTGGCCAATAAAGCGAGATGAGCGCCGCAACCCCAGAGTCGGCCACGACTGGACCTAATGGTCGGGGGTCCTTTACCTTTACCTTTATTGATGGCTACTAGCCATGATGGCTGTGCTCTGCTTCCAGAGCAATGCTTCTGAGTAGCAAGTGAATACAGGAGGGGATTGTTGCTCTTGTGCTTGGGTGCCGCTGGCACGTTTCCCACAAACATTTGCTCAGCCACTGTGAGAACAGGACGCATGACTAGATGGGCCATTGGCCTGATCCATCAGGCTCTTCTTATGTTCTTAATTGGGTATCTATCTGCCCAGATGCTTTGACCTACAACTCCCATCAGCTGGGGATTGATGGGAGCTGACACAAGGCAGTGCACTCAAGTTCTTGAGTCCCGTGAGATCTTATGTCGCTGCTGAGAGCAGGAAGCTGAAGAAGGAAGGAATCTGTTCCTCACACACCCCCCCCCCCCTGGTGCTGACGCTGTTCCATTCCTGCGGCTGCTGCTGCGCTCTATTTGCCAAGGTCTAATCTCTGGTGCAGCCAGGTGTCAGTTCCAGCCATTGCCCCGGAACGCCTCCCTAATTAACACTTGGGGATTGTTAAACAGGAATGAGGCTGTTTAGATTCAGTGCGGTGATTTCAAGCATGTAGAGTAAATAACGGGATGAGCGTGGCCCGCAAAGGAGTCTCTGTGACCGCTCAGCGAATATGTTTGAAATAATCAGCTGCCACTTATGGAACACGCAATTATTCTTCCGCTAAACCTCAGTGAAAACAAAGCCTGGATAATTTAAAGTGTCTCTGAAAGTGTCCTTCTAGGAAGGAGGCTTCTCCTGATTGCCTGGCCTCCTCTTCCTCCCCTGCCCCGTATTTCATAGAATCATAGAATTTTATGAGTCGGCAGGCACCCCAGTGGTCATCTAGTCCAATCTCCCCTTGCAATGCAGGAATCACAGCTAAAGAATCCCATGCATTTGGCCAGCCAACCTAGTATTTTTAAGAATCTCCAAGGAGAGTCCATCATCTTCTGAGGTTGTCTGTCCTTCCCACTATTGAACAGTTCTTGCTACTTTTTTCATGGGCAGAAAAGCTTCTTTGGCCAATCCAGAACCTCCCTGCTTCAGATCTCCTCTGCCCTGCAAAAATAGCACAAAAGAGTGAATGTGCAATGCAAAGTATGATCAGAAATGATAGATCTGCCCCTGCGTCAGGGCCCTGCCTGCTTTCCATGGCAGTTATTTCCCCCACTGCCTTGCAAAATAATAATAATAATAATAATAATAATAATAATAATAATAATAATAATAATTTATTATTTATTATTTATACCCCGCCCTTCTGGCTGGGTTTCCCCAGCCACTCTGGGCGGCTTCCAACAAAACACTAAAATACAATAACCTATTAAACATTAAAAAGCTTCCCTAAACAGGGCTGCCTTCAGATGTCTTCTAAAAGTTTGGTAGTTTCTTCTCTCTTTGACATCTGGTGGGAGGGCGTTCCACAGGGTGGGCGCCACTACCGAGAAGGCCCTCTGCCTGGTTCCCTGTAACTTGGCTTCTCACAGCCAGAAGACCCTCGGCGCTGGACCTCGGTGTCCGGGCAGAACAATGGAGGTGGAGACGCTCCTTCAGGTATACTGGACTGAGGCCGTTTAGGGCTTTGAAGGTCAGCACCAACACTTTGAATTGTGCTCTGAAATGTACTGGGAGCCAATGTATCTCCACAGGAAGGCAAATGCCCTAGAAGAAGCTCTTCTATATCAGCTCTGAGGGTCCCTCTCATTTTCTCCCATCTCTTCTGATTGACAGATGCACAAAAATTGGCTGGGGGTCACCTGGCTTTACAGCAGTACCTGTGAAAAGGATCTAGGGGTCTTTGGAGACCACAAGCTTAACAGAAGTCAACAGGGTGATGCAACAGCAAACAAAAAACAAAAAAGAGTCCTGTGTCCAGGTCGAGAAGGATATTGACAAGTTGGAAGGTGTGCAGAGGAGGGCAACCAAGATGATCAAGGGACTGGAAACCAAACCTAATGAGGAATAGTTGCGTTGGGCATGTTCTGAAGGGCTGACACATAGAAGATGGAGGAAGCTTGGGTTTTTTGCTGCTACAGAGGCGAGGACCCAAGCCACTAGATTCAAATGACAAAAAAAGAGATTCCAGCTAAACATTAGGAGGAACTTTCATGTGTGTGTGTGTGTTTTAACATATCATTTTCAACTGTTATTAAACATACTTTTACATCTTATACATTTTTTTTTTACTTCCATCAATCACATCTGAAAATTTTCCGATCTTTTCCACTTAATTTTACATTTCTTACTTTCACTATTACATTTAAATATCATAACTAATCTCTCTCTTCTTTATCTTCTTTGTATTATTTCATATATTCCTCCTTACAAAACTTCTTGTAGACCTACTAGCGTAATTTGTTGATTACAGTTGCTCTTCATATCGTTCGTATATTTCTTCCAATCTTCTGTGAATCTCTGGTCCCGCAGGTTTCGAATCCTTCCTGTCATCTTCTCCAATTCTGCATAGTCCATTAATTTTGTCTGCCATTCTTCTCATTAGGAGGAACTTTCTAGTGGTAAGAGCTGTTCCACAATGGAATGGACTCTCTTGGACTCTTTCTCCCTGGAGGTTTTAAAACTGGGGTTGGGTTGTCTTCTGTCAGAGATTCTTTAGGTATGATTTCTGCATTGCAGAAGTTTGGATTACATGGCCCTTTGGAATCCCTTCCAGTTCTGCAAGTCTATGAATGTAAGTGGAGCTGAACCTTCCTTCCTTCTTTCCTTCCTTCCTTCTGTCCATCTGTCTGTTCGTCCCTCCTTTTTCATTCATTCATTCTTTCATTCTGAATCACTAGCACTTATGGCTGCACAAATCACTTGAGAGTGTGTGAGCAACTGAGTCCTGCTGAAATCTCCAGAGCAAGAGGGGTGCATTTGGAGAGGGCCTTCAGTAACACCTCCCCCTTCCCAAGTCCTGGAAATCCTGATGCACTACATCTTGAAATGCAAAACAAATTGTGCCCACCTGGGATAAATTATGCAATATGCTCAGTGTGGGGGTTTTCATGGTGTGCATTTCAGATTGCTGATTGTAGTCTTTCAGTGCAGAGTAAACCTGCTCTGGCCTGAGACCAGTGGTTCCCAGACTGGACAGCACTGCCCCCTGGGGGGCTGTATGATTACATTAAAAAGGTAAAGGGACCCCTGACCATTAGGTCCAGTCGTGGCCAACTCTGGGGTTGCGCCGCTCATCTCACTTTATTGGCCAAAGGAGCCGGCATACAGCTTCCGGGACATGTGGCCAGCATGACTAAGCCGCTTCTGGCAAACCAGAGCAGCGCACGGAAACACCATTTACCTTCCCGCCAGAGTGGTATCTATTTATCTACTTGCACTTGACGTGCTTTCGAACTGCTAGGTTGGCAGAAGCTGGGACCGGACAACGGGAGCTCACCCCGTCGCGGGGATTCGAACCGCTGACCTTCTGATCTGCAAGTCCTAGGCTCTGTGGTTTAACCCACAGCGCCACCCGCGTCCCGTATGATTACATAGGGGGTTGTTAAAAGACAGGGGGTGGAGGGAGGTGATTGGAGGTGTAAATGACTGCCTTTGAAAGCAGCTAATCACTGGATCAAACTCATCAATTCTATTGAATTAGTAAAACTAAATAGTCTTAAATGGATTTTGTATAAATGTGCATTTCATTGTTACTCTTTTGAATTTTACCGTGTTTTCTTCCTTTGCAGGTCTTGCAAACCACTCGTCTGAATACAATGGTACCTCGGGTTACAGACGCTTCAGGTTACAGACTCTGCTAACCCAGAAATAGTAGCTCAGGTTAAGAACTTTGCTTCAGGATGAGAACAGAAATCATGCAGCGGCAGTGTGGCAGCAGCGAGAGGCCCCATTAGCTAATGTGGTACCTCAGGTTAAGAACAGTTTCAGGCCTCCAGAACGAATTAAGTTCTTAACCCGAGGTACCACTGTAATGCTTTTTATAGGATAGTGTAGGGGCACAGGGGAAGGGTTTGTGGAACCAAAGGGACAGTGATCTAAAGAAGTTTAGGATCCACTGCCTTAGACTGGTAAAGCTCTGGCAACAGTGATAATCAGACCAGGGCACGATGGGATGCGCTTGCAGGGACATGTGGCTCAGTCCTGCGCCAACATCCAGCCTGCTGCCCCAAAGCCCTGCACACTTTGCAGCTAAGCGAGATGTTCTTAAACGCTGACAGCTCTGGGCGGAGGAGCTGAGGGTTGCCCAGCCCAGCCTGTGAGAATCCTGCGCTGATTACAGCCGCCGAAGCAAAGCAGAGCTGGCAGATTTGTGAAGCCCGCCCCCCCCCCCAACTTCCCTGGAGCCTGCGCCATCCCCTTCCCCAGAACAAAAGCAAGGTGATTAAAAGTTAATATCAGATCATGGCTGGAAGCAGTAAGCCGGCTGTAATTACTGGGATGTGGGGATATTAAGAGCTGGTGTAATTATAATTCTGCGGTAATCGGGAGAAGGCATACAGCCAGGTTTTTCTGCTAATGTTTTGTTTCACATATCATCACGGTGTGGAATGTGGGGGGAGAAGGCTCCCTGGGCTCTGTCTCTCTGCTTCTTTTCACCTCTTTGAGAGCACTTCATTTTCCCCAGACAATGGCTCCCCAGGCAGAAATTCTCCAGGGGCTGGAGGTTTCTCCAAGGTAGGGCAGCTCCCAAGACATTTTACCAACTGAGATGAATCCTGAGGGAGAAAGGCTTTCTGCACGCCAGGCATAATTTTCTAAACTTCTATACTGTCACCTCTTCAACTAAAAAGTCCCAAACACTGCAACATTCCTCACAGGACAGTTGCTCCATCCCCTGGATCATTTTGGGTACCATTTTCTGAACCCTTTCCAGCTCTATCCTTTTTGAGGTGGAGTAGGGACGTGGGTGGTGCTGTGGGTTAAAACACAGAGCCTGGGACTTGCAGATCAGAAGGTCAGCGGTTCGAATCCCCATGATGGGGTGAGCTCCCGTTGCTTGGTCCCTGCTCCTGCCAACCTAGCAGTTTGAAAGCACGTCAAATTGCAAGTAGATAAATAGGTACCGCTCCGGCGGGAAGGTAAACGGCATTTCCGTGTGCTGCTCTGGTTTGCCAGAAGTGGCTTAGTCATGCTGGCCACATGACCCGGAAGCTGTACGCCGGCTCCCTCGGCCAATAAAGCGAGATGAGCGTCGCAACCCCAGAGTCTGCCACGACTGGACCTAATGGTCAGGGATCCCTTTACCTTTACCTAGCCAGAACCAGACCACTTCATGACACACAGGCCAAGGGCAGAGATGAACCGGTCCATTTTCGTTCTCTAAGCGTCTTCTTTTTCTAATCTTAAATCCAGCCCTGTCTGCTTCTGCAGCAATTGGAGGTTGCAATTAAAAAAAAAATCAGTATGAAAATTATTCAGCATTTGAGTGTGAATTTCTCCTAATAAACATGTTTCTGTCCTCCTCCACCAGGAAAAAAATGTAAACCCAGAACAAGGCTGATTTATTTATTTATTGGTCTTTTTCTTTTTTTAAGAAAAAACCCCACGTATGCATCTATACCAAACACTTTGAAAGTTAATTTCACAAAGCTGGGAACACTTGATAGTTTTAATTAATCAGCTGCCTGGGGAAATGCAGGTTGCAAAGCCCACACTTCACTCCCTCTGGGTTACTATTGTATGCCTGATAATTCTGAAGTCTGCAGCTTGCCTCCCAATCAGCTGGAGGGGGGGGGGAGAGAGATTTTTGCTTTCATCAAGAGAAGGAAGGCTTGACCAATTGCTTTCCCTCTAATCAAGCCAAACAGTTGGGCCTTCTCTTTGGCGGTTTTCCAGAACTACTCTCTTCTCCACCCAAGTTCACAAGAAGCCCTCAGACGCTGGACAGCTCCACCATCAGTTTCAAAGACAATGACTGCCTCAGGGAGGGCAGATGCCAAAATCAGGCGGCATGAGGGAGATGATGGTGGAGATGTCCATGGTGGTTGGTTTTTCTGGAGACTAAGCACTCCTAAAAGGAAAGGCTTGGCCCAACTTTGCTGTGTTCTTTGTATTCTGGCCCTGAGTACTGGCACCACATCACTGGTCAAGGTGCTCCTAAAGTGCTCCTGTCCTCTTTAGAAAATCAGGATAAATGCAAGACGTTCCCAGAACTGTAGTCCTCAGACTAGCAGTGGTTGTAAGGACTTAAGAACATAAGGCGAACCTTCTTGATCAGGCCAATAATAATAATAATAATTTATTATTTGTACCCCGCCCATCTGGCTGGGTTTCCCCAGCCACTCTGGGCGGCTTCCAACAAAGATTAAAAATACATTAAAATGTCACACATTAAAAACTTCCCTGAACTTGCCTAAAGAAAGGGTATTCTGGCTTAGCATCAGTAAGAGCCAGTGGCGTAGCGTGGGGGGTGCAGGGGTGGCCGGCCGCACCGGCCGCAACATCTGGGGGGGGGCGCTCACCGCCTCCAGCCTGTAGCAGAGCCCCATGTCTCGCGGAACCGACGAGCTGTGCGCGCATCCGGGCTGAAGACGTCCGGCAGGCAGCGGCTCTCAGCGCTCGCCGCGGTCCCCACGCGTCAGGGCCGCGGAGGGCGCGCCAGGCAGCCCCTCCTCACAACCCTGCCACCGCCACCGCTGCTGCAGCTGCTGGGCCATGTTGCATTTTCCTCGCCTCTCTCAGTGTCGTTTGGGTGGCAGCGCCAGCGGCAACTCGCCTCAGATCACCTGACACGGACCCGCCGCCGCCGCCGTGGCTACCTTACCGTAAATACCCCAGCCCAGGCAGCAGCAAGAAGAAGCTGGCAGTGACGGCAGGTTAGGGGTTAGGGGCGCAAATTACTTGCCTTGCCCCAGGTTAGGGGGCGCAAATTACTTGCCTTGCCCCGGGTGCTGACAACCCACGCTACGCCGCTGGTAAGAGCTGTTGGCAGTGGAGTAGAGTCCCTCAGAAGATGGTGGACTCTCCTTCCCCGGAAGTTGTTAAGCAGAGGCTGGATGGCCATTTGTCAGGAATCCTTTAGCTGTAATTCCTGCATTGCAGGGGTTTGGACTAGATGACCCTTGGGCCCCTTCCAACTGTACAGTGCCACGATTCAAAGTGCAAACAGCTCACCCAGCACGCTGACACTGACTTGGCCTGGGATCCACATGCTTTCACTGTGAACTCTCCTGATCAGCCATATGGACAGCTCATACGCAGAATGCCACGGCGAGACTCCTTATGGGATCCTCGCCGCGGGATGACATTCACCCAGTGCTATACAAGCTGCACTGGCTCCCGGTGGAGTACAGGGTCAGGTTTAAGGTGCTGGTTTTAACCTTTAAAGCCCTTCACAGCCTAGGACCCTCGTACCTACGGGACCGCCTCTCCTGGTATGTCCCATGGAGGACCTTACGCTCTTCAAACAAAAACATCCTGGAGATCCTGGGCCACAGAGAGGTTAGGCTGGCCTCAACCAGAGCCAGGGCTTTTTCGGCCGTGGCCCTGATCTGGTGAAACGCTCTGTCACAAGAGACTAGGGCCCTGCGGGACTTGACATCTTGACATCAAGACAGAGCTGTTCCACCAGGCCTTTGGCCAAGGCACAGCCTGACCCCCTCCTTTGGTAATCCTCACAGAACTCAAGCCCAATGGTTGCCATTAATTTGATTCTGAATTGATTTTAGAATGAATTGATTTTAGAATATATTTCAATTAATTGATTGTGATTTTATGTAAACTGTGTTACTTTTACTGTTGCTAGCCGCTCTGAGCCCAGCTTCGGCTGGGGAAGGCGGGATATAAATAATTTTTTTATTAAAATTATTATTTTATTATTAACAGGCTGACTGATGGCATTGCTAATACCCCGTGTGCATGTATGCAATTGAAATTGCATGCACCACGCACCCACCAAGAAGCAGCCTCGTTCCTCCTGCCCTTGATCTCCATGCAAAAGCCATTATGCCTGTGAAGAAGCTCTTGGAGAGGGAGGGAGGGTGAACATGCCCCCTGGCCGAGCACAGGGGCCAGATCCAGCCTCTGAGGCCCGCCTACCAGGAAATGGAGACTCCACCCTAGCTGAACTACTTGGCTGTGTTGCCAGTTAACTGAGAGTAGCATTTGGAAATGGCATTTAAAGGTCACTGCCAATCTTTCTGCGCAGAGACTATGGAGAGAGGTTTGCCACACACACACACAAGGAATGATTTGGGGACAAACTCAGTTGCCTAATGAGCACGACGAGGCCACTAGCTGCACATGACTAGCGGTTAAAGATGGAGAGGCAAGGAGGGGTCCCCTACAAATTGGAGGAGGTGAGGGGGCTGCCTTGACTCATCTTCTCCCTGCCAGTTGGGATGAGTTTGTTGGTTTCTGCTCTCTTCACTGTGCAGCGAAAGGCTTGTCACAAGACAATGTTTTCATTCCACAGAGTTACTGTTGGAGTTTTCCCACGGGAAAAGGAGACTGGATGTGACGTACACTGGTTTCCTGTTTTTCACTGTTCTTTGCAGTTCAGTGGTGATTCTCTCTGAGCTTCAGAGGAGAGAGGATGCAGTTTTTCTGCTTCGGCAGAGACAAGATGGTTTTCTGTAATCTACCAGCTATGAAATGTAAATAAAGAAATATAGAGCATGTTGGCACGTATTCCTCATCATTCCGCTGTGCACTTGGATGCTACAAATCAACATTTTGGTTATGGGCCCAGAAGACGCAGTCATTGGAATTCCGGAAAAAGGATCGGAATGCAGAGGGACGGATCGGACGGTATCTGCGCGTCAAGATGATTGATGAGGTATGTGCTACTGCTCCGGGCAGCCTGCCAGCTTCTATTTAATGGCTTTATGGCTGGACTTTGAACTTTTATGTCCGTTTGCCGGAAACAGGCAGCGGCTATGGCTATGCTGGCGAAATCGAAAGTAACTTTTACAAGGGCTGAAGCAGCTGTAGAAGTGACGCAGCATGATTTAGGCAGCAGAGAGAAAGCTGTTTTGAACTTGCCTTTGGAATGAGGCTTGAAGCAGCACAGACGCAGCTTGTATAAAGCAGCTTGTTTAAAGCAGCAGAGATGACGCAGAAGGCTAATGCCAGAAACATGATGGCCCTTCAGGATGCTTGTGGGATTCCCAAGCTCAATAAGAAAAATTATATGGACTGGGTTATCTATGCAGAGGCTATTCTGCGGAAAGAGGGTCTGTTTGAGGTTATTACAGACACCCCCCCAGCTCCAGTTACAGATGCATGGAAGGCTAAAGATTCCAAAGCAAGGGGAACTCTTACATTGATAGTATCCCCAGAAGAGCTCTGTCTATTGCGTGATAAGACCTCAGCCAGAGAAATTTGGGACGCTTTGAGGGAGGCACACTTGAGGACAGAAGCTGGGTCTACTATGTTTTATTTTAACAAGCTGCATAATATGGCTCTTGCTGAAGGTGGAGATGTGCGTACACATCTGATGGAGATGCAGAATCTGAGACATGAGCTGCAACAGAGAGGACTCAACTTTCCAGAGGCTGTGTATTCCTTCATGATACTACAATCTTTGGGTTCAGGTTGGGAGTCTGTTGCGACTCAGATTGCTGTACAGCCTACCGCTCAGCTGACAGTGGATTATGTTACTGCCGTGATTCAAAATGAAGCAGATCGCCGGGGTGCTGGCTGCATGGGAAAGGGGGAGTCTTCACAGACGTCATCCCATAGTGCAGTGGAACCACCAGATGGCGCCAAAGCTTTGAAGGCAGTGAAATGCTACTCCTGTGGACGTCTAGGCCATATGAAGAGGGAATGCAGATATCCCAGGGCCAAGACAGAGCAGCGCAGCGAAAGCTCATCGCGTGGAAAAGGCCAAAGCAGAGGCAAAGGTCCGGTGTCCAGGACAACGCAGCCCAAAGCAATGGTCTCACGCTTCACTCCAAAAGTTGCAGAGGTCCAGAAGACGTCTAGATCTTTCTTCGTTGTTGATTCAGCGGCAACGCACCACATGTGCAACGATAAGCGACTGTTCGTGTCTTTTACACCGCAGGAAGGTGCGATTCACCAGGCGGATGACCACACAATTCCCAGTAAAGGCTACGGAACTGTTGTTCTTCACAGTTTGGACTTATCGATACAGAATGTACTTTATGTTCCAGATGCTAAACATAATCTGCTCAGCGTCGGACAGCTGAATGAGCGGAACATTGACGTTTCCTTTAAGAACAAAAGGTGCATCATCTCAAAGAAAAATGATTATGTATTGTATGCTGAATATGTTGATCGTTTATATGTTTTGTATTATGATGATGTTGTGCAGGATGACACTTGTTGCATTGCAGGTTCTAACAAAAGTTTGCATGCAGAATGTATTCATGATTTTCATCGAAAATTTGGACATTTGGGTTTTGAGGCAGTATCTAAAATGCCTGCCTTGGTTGAAGGTATGACTATTAAACCCTGCAGGTACCACATGAAGTGTAAGGCATGCGCAGCAAACAAGGTGAAAATGGCTGCGAAAGGTAAGGTGTCTAGTAGGCAAGCTACAGAACCATACCAAATTATTCATGCTGATTTGGTTGGACCACTAGCGCCCTCTTTGGGTGGAAATAGGTACTTCATGGTTCTCATTGATGCATTTTCCAGGTATATTCATGTGTACAATCTCAAGCAGAAATCAGAGGCTTTTCCTAGGTTCAAGGAATTCTGTGCTTGGTTGGAAAATGTGCATGGTAAGAAGGTAAAAACTCTTTTCACAGATCGCGGAGGAGAATTCACTTCTCAGCAGTTTGAAACTTTTCTGACTGAGAAAGGAATTCAACACGATTTGTCTAGTCCTCGCTCGCCATGGCAGAATGGGCTTGCAGAACGAGCAAATCAGACATTGCTTCAAGGGTTAAAAACCTTGCTACATGATGCAAATCTTCCAGAGAGTTATTGGGCCGAAGCTCTCTCATGTTTCACTTACAGTTATAATCGCAGGTTATCTTCAGCGATTGGTTGTATCCCCTATGAGAAGATGTTTGGCAAGAAGCCATACATCAAACACATGAAAATTTTTGGGTCTGACATGTGGGTTCACTCACCACAAAACTCCAAGTTAGACAAGCGTGGTTTACATGGTATCTTTCTAGGTTATGAGAAAGGTTCTTACAGAATAAGGATGACTGACTCTAAGACCATTAAGCTCACAAGAAGTGTTGAGTACAATGCCAAGTGGGGGGAGAATGTGGGAATTTTCCAATGTTACCCTGATGACAGTGATGAGACTGAGGATAGTCAAAAGCAACCACAGCAACCCACACCCACTGATGAAAGTTCTGATTCTGAGTCTGAAACTGAATCAGGTGATTCAGAGGATTTCAAGAGTGCGAAAGCCTCTATGCGACCCTCTGAAAGCTCTGATCAAGAATTGGAGGAACCATTGTTCACAATAGGTCGTTTTTCTCCTAAGAAGGAAGAGGAGAGTGTTGAAGACCTAAGGCTAATTCGCAGGTCACAAAGAGCCACAAAAGGTAGACCTCCAAAGAGATTTGCTGATGAGTTTGCTAAGATAGCAGTAACAGCTGTTAAAAGCTCCAAGAAGGTATTTGAACCTTCAAGTTTCCAAGAAATCCAGGATTTGGATTCAAAGGAAGCTGAGCCATGGTTAAATGCCATGAAGGCTGAGCTTGATTCCTTGGAAAGGAACAAAACATGGGAACTTGTTCCAGTAGTTCCAGGAATGAAACTGCTTGGAAGCAAATGGGTCTTCAAAGTGAAGACTGATCAAAATGGCAAGATAGTCAGACACAAAGCCAGATTGGTAGCCAGAGGTTTTGCACAGGTACCAGGTGAAGACTATCACGAGACCTACTCACCCACAGTGAGGTATGAGAGCATTAGGCTTATGCTCAAGCTAGCTGCAGAGGAGAATCTACACATTAGTCACCATGATGTGAATACAGCTTTTCTGTACGGATCTCTAGATGAATCACTTTATATGCTTCCACCTGATGGCGTACAGGTAAAACAGGGATTTGTTTGTGCTCTGAAAAAGTCCCTTTATGGTCTCAAACAAAGTGCACGGTGTTGGCACACAAAACTCACTGAAGTATTGTTTTCTCTAGGTTTTAAGCAAGGGAAAGCTGATCCATGTGTATTTGTCAAAGAGGAGGGGCAAAAGAAACTGTATTGTTTGTTTTATGTTGATGATCTTTTATTCTTTTGGAAAGATGTCACAATGTACAATAACGCCCTAGGTCAACTGAAGGAACACTTTGACATGAAAGATCTTGGTGAGGTAAACAACTACCTATCTCTGGAAATAGAGAGAGATCAAGATGGTAACATTCTAGTACACCAGTCACGGAAAATTGCTGATGTGTTAGGCAAACTAAACCTGATGGATGCTAACCCTGTAGACACACCGATGACAACAGGTTATCAGGTAGATGACACTGAAGAAGCATTTTCTGACACTACACTGTACAGAAGTGTGCTAGGCAAGCTAAACTTCATTGCCAGATGTTCAAGACCAGACATTGCTGTTAGCTGTAATTTGCTAAGCAGACAAGTCAACAATCCTACTGTTAAGGATTGGAAAGCTCTGAAACGCATAGCGCGGTATTTGAAAGGCACTATGCATTACAGACTGAGATTTAACAATCGGAAGTCTGGTGGTCTTGAGATATTTGCAGATGCAAGTTTTGGAAGTGACACTACAGACAGGAAAAGTACGTCTGGAGTTTGCTATATGTACAATCAGGGTCTTTTTGATTGGTCATGCAAGAAGCAAACAACAGTTAGCTTAAGTACTTGTGAAGCTGAACTGAATGCACTGTCTTATTCACTTAAGGATTGTGAATGGTTGTTACAATTGTGCAAAGACATGAAAATTCCCGTCAAATGTCCAATCCAGGTTTACCAGGACAACAAAGCATGTTTGGCTTTGCTGAATTCTGAAGGTTGTAAGCAAAGCACGAAGCACTTGCAATTGAAGGTGCAACATGCTAGGGAACGTATTCAGAAGGGACTCGTAACGGTGTCCTATATGCCAGGTAATGAAATTCCTGCTGATGTATTGTCCAAGATTGTATCAAGGGATCAACACTGTACCTATGTGCAGAAGTTGGGTTTGTACTGATATTGTACGAACACGCTGCCCAGTGGTGTTCACAGAAAGGGGGAGGATGTTGGTTTCTGCTCTCTTCACTGTGCAGCGAAAGGCTTGTCACAAGACAATGTTTTCATTCCACAGAGTTACTGTTGGAGTTTTCCCACGGGAAAAGGAGACTGGATGTGACGTACACTGGTTTCCTGTTTTTCACTGTTCTTTGCAGTTCAGTGGTGATTCTCTCTGAGCTTCAGAGGAGAGAGGATGCAGTTTTTCTGCTTCGGCAGAGACAAGATGGTTTTCTGTAATCTACCAGCTATGAAATGTAAATAAAGAAATATAGAGCATGTTGGCACGTATTCCTCATCATTCCGCTGTGCACTTGGATGCTACAAATCAACAGAGTTCAGGGGAGGTGGGAGATCAGGGTGTTTCCTGCTTCCTTTCTCTCTACCCCACCCAATTCATGTTATTTGTTTGTAAGTCTCCCCTAGTCAATCACTCATATTGCAGAGGCATGCAATGTTCATTATTTATTTCTGGATTTATTTATAAAATATTTATATACCGCTTAATCACAAAAGAAATCAAAGCAGTTTACAACTTTTAAAAGCATGCAATAAAAGCATTGCATTTAAAAAACAACAACTAAGAGCAAAGATTATAGATGATAGATAGATGATAGATAGATGATAGATAGATAGATAGATAGATATAGATAGATTAGCTAGATAGATAGATAGATAGATAGATAGATAGATAGATAGATGATAGATGATAGATAGATAGATAGATAGATAGATAGATAGATAGATAGATGATATATATAGATAGATATAGATAGATTAGATAGATGATAGATAGATAGATAGATAGATAGATAGATAGATAGACAGACAGACAGACAGACAGACAGACAGACAGATAGATAGATGATAGATAGATAAGATAAAACTTTATTCTCATTAGCCAATGGCCATAGCAACAGAAAAACATTACAGTATACGCAGAAAAGGAAGTTTGATATGAGCACAATTTAAAGTCCTGAATCAGCCGTCAGTTAGTGGCCCTTATTCTGATTGCCCCTGCTATGAACCTAGCAACCTTTGCTGTTATCTGCTCATTTTGATCTGATAGAAGAAAGGACATTGTGGCAGTGGTTGAGCGCCCTGGGATGGTTAGTACGAGTGGGGTGATGATCTTGTTCCTCAGGTCTTTGTAGAGAGTACAGGACAGGAGGACGTGTGCCGCTGTCTCGGTGCTACCATCTCCACAGGGGCAAAGACGTTTCTCAGGCGGGATCTTTGGAATCGACCCTCAAGTACCACAGATGGCAAAACATCCAGTCTTGCAAGTGTAAAAGCACCTCTGTATTTTGGGATAATAAGTTTGTGCAGATATGGGGCCAGAGAATCAAAATGGAGAGGTGGGAAATGAGCATACCAAGGGCAGAATTTCCTTATAGTGGCCAGGTTGTTCTGATGCTTGATATCTTTTAGACGTTGACCAGTTAGAGCAAAGATGTTAAAACCAAACACCAACAAACCACTGTGGGAGATGTGCTCTGAATTGCCTGCATAAGCCTGGCAGAATAGAAAAGGTCCCAGCAGGCATTTAAAAGTTGGCACAGACGGTGCCTGATGACTTTCTAGTGGCAGAGTGTTCCATAGGACCGGGCCAATTACACTAAAGGTTTGATTCCATGTTGCAGTCAAATGAGCCCTGCCAGCTCAGGGAATGACGATTGACGTTCCTGCAGATGGTCTCAGCGACTGAGCTGGGACAGGAGGGTTCAGGAGGTCCCTGAGGTAGCCTGGACCTACATTGTTCAGGGCTTTGTCAGTTAATACAAGGACCTTGAACTTGGCTCAGCTGTGTCACATGTTGCAGTGCCCCTGATGTCACAGGTTTTTAGCCAGAAGTTCCCATTAGAACCATCTGGCTCTACAAAACCAGAACCAAGGGAAGCCCCACACAGAGCACATCACAGTAATCCAGTTTCTTGTGGTGTGGAGTGTGTGTGTTTGGGCATTGCTTGTGATATGTGTTATTAAAAACTGAGAAAGACAGTTAGGAAGAATAAAATAAATAAATAGAAAGACGTAGGGGAATGGAGCAGCTCAAAGCAGCAGGAGAGGGATCAATGAGTGCCATTGATTCACTACTACTGACTCTTTCAGGAAGGAGAGTGCTTGATATCGACAGGACTTCATGAGAGCGGCTTCACGGGTGCAGCATGTCTTATGTGTGATGTCCGTAAGAGAGAGGATGTAACAAGGCAACGGTTATCAATAGGACTTTGACACGGGCTGCCTTCGGGGCCTGAGTGCGAGCGGAAGGGGCCGAGGTGGGCGCTTCCTTCCAGAAAAACTGAAGCAAATGGGTCTGACTTTCTTCCATCCGTTTCCAGCAGAGAAACAAAAGGCAAACACTGTATTCTGGCTGCCGTATAGTCACAAAGGAAGCTGTCTTCTACTGAGTCGGAGCAGTGGTCTATTTGGGTCAGTACTGCATACACTGACTGGCAGCAGCGGCTGTCTAGGATCACAGGCAGGAGACATTCCCAGCCCTTCTTGGAGATACGACCGGGGCTTGAACCTGCCCCCCTCCCCCCCCCCCCCGCTTGCAAAGCAGATGCTCCAGCACTGAGCTACGAAGTCATCTGAGCTCCCCACTTCTCATTTTCTATGTCAACAATGCAGGGAATGGGGGGGGGGCCTAGGCTGGGAAAGGTGTGGGGGGAGAGATCATGTCAATCACGGTTCCAAAAGTGGGTGGTGTCACCTGCTGGGGGGGCAGAATTGAGCTTACTTAAAGGTAAAGGTAAAGGGACCCCCGACCATTAGGTCCAGTCGTGGCCGACTCTGGGGTTGCGGCACTCATCTCGCTTTACTGGCTGAGGGAGCCTGCGTACAGCTAAGCCGCTTCTGGTGAACCAGAGCAGCGCACGGAAACGCCATTTACCTTCCCACCGGAGCGGTACCTATTTATCTACTTGCACTTTGACGTGGTTTTGAACTGCTAGGTTGGCAGGATCAGGGACCGAGCAACAGGAGCTAACCCCGTCGCGGGGATTTGAACTGCTGACCTTCTGACCGGCAAGTCCTAGGCTCTGTGGTTTAACCCACAGCGCCACCCACGTCCCTTTGAGCTTACTTAGGAGAGTGCAAAGAGGCAAGCAGTTGGCAGTGGGTTGCTGGAGGTGTAAATAAATATCAGACTTGGTATCTCCGAATCAAGTTCATCTGTTCTATTGAATTCATTAGACTGAATGGTTTTAATGGGATTTTGAATAATTGTGCAATTAATTGTTACCATTTTCAACCATAGAATTGTAGAGTCGGGAGGGACCCAAACAATCATGTAATCCAATCCCCTACAATGCAGGAATCACAACTGAAGAATCCCTGACAGATGACCAGCTGAACTTTCAAGGTGGTCCATTGCAATGTCAAACAGCTCTTATCATCAGAAAGTTCTTCCAAAGTTTAATCAGAATTTCCTTTCTTGTAACTTGAAGGTGGCTATCCTATCACCTGTTTTTGAATTATGGTGCTGGAGGAGACTCTTGAGAGTCCCACAGACTGCAAGAAGATCAAACTTATCCATT
Source organism: Podarcis cretensis (assembly GCF_951804945.1). Taxonomy (NCBI): domain Eukaryota; kingdom Metazoa; phylum Chordata; class Lepidosauria; order Squamata; family Lacertidae; genus Podarcis; species Podarcis cretensis. Next base: position 87,156,257 of record NC_137177.1, on the reverse strand, counting down.
CTAAAGGAAATCAACCCTGAGCGCTCACTGGAAGGACAGATCCTGAAGCTGAGGCTCCAATACTTTGGCCACCTCATGAGAAGAGAAGACTCCCTGGAAAAGACCCTGATGTTGGGAAAGATGGAGGGCACAAGGAGAAGGGGACGACAGAGGATGAGATGGTTGGACGGTGTTCTTGAGGCTACCAGCATGCATTTGACCAAGCTGCGGGAGGCAGTGGAAGACAGGAGTGCCTGGCGTGCTCTGGTCCATGGGGTCACAAAGAATCGGACACAACTAAACAACTAAATAACAACAACAATCCTATTGTCTCTCAGCCCTCTCTTCTCCAGATTACACATACGTTCAGAATTGTGTCTAACTCTGGTTTTCTCTTCTGTTGTGCCAGCTACTCTTCATATCATCTGCAGATGTGATCAGCATCCCCTCTGCTCTGTTAATGAGCCCTTGCTGGTATGGTTGCTCAAGCAGCTTCTGATTCACCTGTCATCAGTGTCATGCAGCTTAGGTTTTATCACCTTGTGAACAAGACTATTATGGGACAGGTTGCCCTGTGCTTTTCCTGAAATCCAAATGGGATGCTCGTCGCGGCATAACTCTACTGAACTTGCAATTCTATCAAGAAGCAAGATAAGGTTGGCCTGAGATAAGTTATTCCTGATAAACCCAGGCTAGCTCCTAGTGATCAAGTCATTCTTTTCCGGGTGCTCACAGACAGGGAACTTAATAATCTGAGAATTTTGCCAAGTTCTGTTTCATTCAGACTCCTGGGGTGCAATTAACTTGGGACTGCAGGGCAGGACTCATTGGATGAATGAATGGCCAAGAATCCTGACTTCACAAATGCACTGATGGGGTAGATCTGAGCTGGCAGCGACTTGTCAGGCAAGGCTCCCGGAGTCACAGAGCAAACATTTCCTTGCCTATCTTGCTTCTCATGCCTTCCTATCACCTTTCAGATGGCGTTACACCACCACGTGGGGGTTGATATGGTCACTGCATCAATCTTCAAATGAGATTTGTTATCAAAGACGGGCAAAATAAAGTCTATTAAATGTACAAACTGCAAAAGTGCATCTCCTGTTAGAAGCTAAACTTATCTGCTGAGGCAGTAAACAGCTTTTGGGAGGGGTGGGGGTTTAAAAAAAATTTAATCGTGCATCACAGTCCCTTCAGCTCTGAAGGCAACAGGCAGCTGTTCCTTTCTTTTTAACGAGATAAAACTTCTCTCCAGAACTAAAGGGCTCTGCTCAAAGCAGCCCAGCCTTTTCTTCTGTAGTCAGGCTCTATATATCCCTTTCCACCTTGCCTAGGCGGCTGGGGATGTCGGGATCCAACCTCTCTGATTGCTCTTTGATTTATTTCAGTGGCTTCTGAGGGATGCATTGGCAGGCCAAGATTAACGATCCTGCCTTCTCCCCCCTCCTTCCACCCGCCCCGCTGCAACCTGCCCACAATAGCTGCTTCTGAGTAAATACATATAATGGACTAGGAGGTCTCCAAGGGCGGGGGCAAAGCTTTTCTTCAGCTAGGGAAGTCACGGGGGGGAAATATTCAGGCAAAGGTGGGAGTCTAGGTCCAGTCCTGGCCACACACACCACAACTGAAAAGGGCTGGGAAAGGTGTAGAGGCGGGCAAGCCAAATGAGCAAGAGGTTGGAGAAATTCCTCTACAAGGAGAGGCTTTAGCATTTAGTTTAGAGGGTAGTGATGTATGGAAGTGAGATCTGGACCATAAAGAAGGCTGATCGCCGAAGAATTGATGCTTTTGAATTCTGGGGCTGGAGGAGACTCTTGAGAGTCCCATGGACTGCAAGAAGATCAAACCTCTACATTCTGAAGGAAATCAGCCCTGAGTGCTCATTGGAAGGACAGATCCTGAAGCTGAGGCTCCAATACTTTGGCCACCTCATGAGAAGAGAAGACTCCCTGGAAAAGACCCTGATGCTGGGAAAGATTGAGGGCACAAGGAGAAGGGGATGACAGAGGACGAGATGGTGGGACAGTGTTCTCGAAGCTACCAGCATGAGTTTGACCGAACTGCGGGAGGCAGTGGAAGACAGGAGTGCCTGGTGTGCTCTGGTCCAAGGGGTCACAAAGAGGCGGACATGACTAAACAACTAAACAACAACAACAACAAGTTTAGAGGGAAGGGTGGTAAGGGGTGGAATAGTAGAAACAGTGCCAGATTTATGTATAAGCTAAACAAGCTATAGCTCAGGGCCCCACTCTCTTGGAGACCCCCAAAAAAATTAAAGGTGAAAAACCTGGATGTACATTTCCAAAATATAAGATAGAAAACAAATAAAATAAAACCTACATACAGTGTTTAGTGTAGTGTAGGCTCCTATGATGTGAGTAATGGGCCCCGCCTGCTAGCCTGCTCCCTGAAATGTTACTGGTTTGCTCATTTCTATATACAGTGGTACCTTGGGTTAAGTACTTAATTCGTTCCAGAGGTCCGTTCTTAACCTGAAACTGTTCTTAACCTGAAGCACCACTTTAGCTAATGGGGCCTCCTGCTGCCGCCGCACCGCCTGAGCCCAATTTCTGTTCTTATCCTGAAGCAAAATTCTTAACTTGAAGCACTATTTCTGGGTTAGTGGAGTCTGTAATCTGACGCGTATGTAACCCGAGGTACCACTGTATAGGGTGCCTACATTCTGCATGGACTGGTTGCATGGCAATATGTGCAAATGCCTTTAGATACCTATTAGCTCCATAAGTTACCATGTAGCATATATTCAGGGACGCAGGTGGCGCTGTGGGTTAAAGCCTCAGCGCCTAGGGCTTGCCGATCGAAAGGTCGGCGGTTCGAATCCCTGCGGCGGGGTGCGCTCCCGCTGCTCGGTCCCAGCGCCTGCCAACCTAGCAGTTCGAAAGCACCTCCGGGTGCAAGTAGATAAATAGGGACCGCTTACCAGCGGGAAGGTAAACGCCGTTTCCGTGTGCGGCTCTGGCTCTGGCTCTGGCCAGAGCAGCGATGTCACGCTGGCCACATGACCTGGAAGTGTCTCCGGACAGCGCTGGCCCCTGGCCTCTTAAGTGAGATGGGCGCACAACCCCAGAGTCTGTCAAGACTGGCCCGTACGGGCAGGAGTACCTTTACCTTTACCTTTAGCATATATTCAACACGAAAAACAGCGACAATTAGTTGTTGACAAAGCACAGCCCCATTACCTTCAGAAGCTTAGGGCCTCGTCAAGCCTAAATCGAGCCCTGGGTAGAAATGTATACAGTTGTTCATACAGTTCTGATACAGAAATGTTTTCTCTCTCTACCTAATCACAGAATCATATAATTGCCACCCAACCCCCTGCAAAGCAGGAATCACAGCTAAAGAATCCCCGAGAGATGGTCATCTTTTTAGAAACCTCCAAGGAAGTAGAGTCCACCACTTCCAGGAGACTGTTCCACTGTCAAATAGCTCCTACCGTCAGAAAATTATTCCTTATATTTAGTCGGAATCCCCTTTTTTGTAATTTGAATCCATTGATTTTGGTCCTCCCCTCTGGAGCAGCAGAAATGAAGATTGCTCCTTTCTTCCATGTGACAGCCTTGCAGATATTTGAAGATGGCTCTCATATCACCTCTCACCTTTTGTTCTCCATTTTGCTGCTGCATTCAGCTTTACCAATTGAAATGTCTGTGAACATCCTGTTATATCACAGTGGCACCAGATTCCTTAGCAGCACACACTGTATTGATCATAGCAGCCACTTTCTTTTGTCAATATCCCTCCTATTCCCAAGTCTCGGATGCAAACCCACAGGACTTGTGTCTCTTCCAAGAAAGCTTCTTACACCATGAATACATTTGCTAAAATGCAGGGCGAAGCATAATGTATAAAAGATTGAGCAAAGGATATATATTATGCAATCTAGCTGGCAGGAATTTATAGCTCCGATGCATTCCCTATTTTAAAAGGGTTTTGCCTGCTGGTGGGGGAGCTCGGTCCATGGATCTTCTGAAAACCAGCATTATGATTTAACCATTTAAATGGAATCAAAACTTGTTCAGTCATAAAAACAAATGAATAGATGACACCTTTGTGGCCCTCTTATTTTTCAACCTTGTCTCTGTCAGACGCCCGCTCCAGTGGGAAGGTAAATGGCGTTTCCGTGCGCTGCTCTGGTTCACGAGAAGCGGCTTAGTCATGCTGGCCACATGACCCGGAAGCTGTACGCCAGCTCCCTCGGCCAATAAAGCGAGATGAGCGCCACAACCCCAGAGTTGTCCGCGACTGGACCTAGTGGTCAGGGGTCCCTTTACCTTTACCAAGGAGATGTAACAAACAAATAGAAAGAGAAGCTATCCAGTTGACATGGACACAAAACACCACACGTACATTATAAAGAAGAAAATAAGTTTCACCCCTCCTCTCTCCCCTTTTCCCCTCCTTTTTCTTTTTCTTCCCCAACCTTATGCTGTACTCAGCACGAATGACTCACAAGAAATGTAACTGATCTGTACAAAAGACTTGACAACTTGAAAAAAGAGACAATGCATGTGCTTTTGTAAACCAAGAAAATCTTTAATAAAAATCATTTTAAAAAAAGAAAATCAAGAAAGCAATCCAGTGCAAGTAGATAAATAGGTACCACTGTGGTGGGAAGGTAATCGACATTTCTGTGCACTGCTCTGGTTCACCAGAAGCGACTTAGTCCTGCTGGCCACATGACCCGGAAAGCTGTCTGTGGACAAACGCCAGCTCCCTCTGTCTGAAAGCGAGATGAGCACCAAACCCCATAGTCGCCTTTGACTGAACTTAACCGTCCATGGGTCCTTTACCTTTCCCCTTAGATAAACTCCTAGCAGATGGGCTGGGGTGGAATAAATGAATGCCAAACCATTCACATCTGTAACCAATAAAGTTGTAGCCTTTTGAAAACTGCTTTTAATATTGTGTTTCAATGCCGTTACCTGCCCTGGGACCTTAGGTGAAGGGCAGGTATTAAATAAATATTCATAAGCATAAGCAAAATAAAGTCAGTCTCAGGGCAGCTCTTCAGGAAGTAGGAATTCACCTGCCAGTGAGCCAGTGTGGTGTGGTGGTTAAGAGCGGTAGACTCGTAATCTGGTGAACCGGGTTCACTTCCCTGCTCCTCCACACGCAGCTGCTGGGTGACCTTGGGCTAGTCACACTTCTCTGAAGTCTCTCAGCCCCACTCACCTCACAGAGTGTTTATCGTGGGGGAGGAAGGGAAAGGAGAATGTTAGCCGCTTTGAGACCCCTTTGAGTAGTGATAAAGCAGGATATCAAATCCAAACTCTTCTTCTAAGCCCATGTAGCCTTCAGTAGCCTTCTGCACCAACCTCCACATACTTTGAAATTAGCGATTCCAGTGCCTGAGTCGAATACTCTGCAAAATCTACTCTGCACAGCTGTCCTCTAAAGCAAACGGGATCAATCACTGGTGGAGTGGCAGAGCAGGCAGCGTGTGTGGCAGGATGTGTGCCCATCACACTTTCATCGCAGCGGAAACCTACCCAAGCACCAATTTCAAAAGGCCATCAAAATCCCAGGGGGTGCATTCATTGTGCCTGGGAGCTTGATTGAATGTTTTGTCACCCCCTCTCGAAGGCTGAAAGCTGTAATGTGGTCCAACCTACTCAAAACTAACTTCCATTAAGCAGAGCCGAACTCAGATTCTGGAAATACATTCCTCGGATCGCCCTGCAAGAGTTTTGTAACCAGAGATCACAGCGAAAACAAAGGCGTGATTAAATTCACCCAGGCGACAGGAACACAAGAAGAGCCTGTTGGATTGGGCCAAGGGGACTCATCTGTTGTGGCAACCAGTTCTCAAAGTTGCCAGCCAGATGCCCCGGGGGGGAGTCTACAAGCAGGATGCAACCACAAGAACTCTCCCCTCCTGCAGCTTCCAGCAAATGGTACTCAGAAGCACGGCTGACTCCAAGCATGGAAACAGAACATAAGCAATAAGCATCCTGGCTTATGGGGAATGTCAGGGAACTGCCATCAGCTCAGAGGCGAGAGGTGGAAGGGCAGTTGGGTTGCGTGGCGAGTTCCCGCCTCCCCCCTCCGAAATAAAGACACAAGACACAAGAATTTGAGTTAATGGGGCAAATTAGGCCACAACTTTATTGATTACAGGAATTGAGCGGTATTGGCTTAGGCATTGGTCCTAACAACTAACCGGTTTCAGCCCGCTTGCTTGAAGACCGGTGAGGGTTAACCACCAGCTGAGGCACGTCAACTAGGAACTCCCCCTGGAGCTACCACTTGGGGGCGTGCCATGGGCCCACACCTCCATAGGCTTAGGACAAGGCCATGCCCCCCAGAATCCTTTAACGGACTACCCATATGATTGGGGGAAGGCGATGGCGCTTCCTTCCCCCCTTCATCTGTATGACAATAGAATAATACCCCTACCAATGCCTAACCGCCAATACCGAGGAGTTGTGCCAGATTGCTACGAGGTAGGTGAAAACCAAGTGGCCGTTACCAATCTGCCAAATGGAAAAATTCCTACCAGGCCCCTTGACTGCGACTGACTAAAGTCCATAGCATCTTCAAAGCCTAACCTAACGGGTGGGAGGGAAGGGGAAAACACCTGGCTGGTTGTGGTACGGGAAAGAGGGAGACCCTCGGCTGCATCAGACCTAAATGCTGCGAGGCCACGTGTCCGAGGATTCCCTGGTATCGCGGGGGCTGGAGTCAGCCCCCGCGGGTATGGGGAGGGCGTAAAGCCCGCCACCCCACCTCCTCCCTCACTCGGAAGTGGCTTTCCAGGGAGCCTCCAAAGATTGTGAGAAGCAGCACTTCTTCTGCAGAGGAGGGAAGCCAGGCCTCCAGTGGGGGAGGGATGCAGGGCTCGGAGGATGCAAGGGAGAGCCAAGACACCGTGCATGAGCAAAGCGGGGGGAGACAGGTCCCCCTTTGCCCACGCCCTCTCTGCGCATTCGTTTTACGCACAGAGAGGGGAGGCGTAGGATGGGGTCAAGAGACAACTCTGCTGGGGAAAGTTTAAGGACCACCCACTCCCAGATTCTGCTAGTGACTGAGCCAGACATGGAATTGAGACGTCCTGCACTTTGAATAATAAATAATAATAATAATAAAATATTTATATCCCGCCCTCCCCAGCCGAAGCTGGGCTCAGGGCGGCTAACAACAATAAAATAATACAACATTCTAAAATCATTTCATTATAAAATTAATTCAAATCAAATTAATGGCAACCATTGGGCTAGAGTTCTGTGAAGATTGCCAAAGGAGGGAGTCAGGCTGTGCCCTGGGCAAAGGCCTGGTGGAACAGCTCTGTCTTGCAGGCCCTGCGGAAAGATGTCAAATCCCGCAGGGCTCTAGTCTCTTGTGACAGAGCGTTCCACCAGATTGGGGCCACGGCCGAAAAAGCCCTGGCTCTGGTTGAGGCCAGGCTAAACTCCCTGTGGCCCAAGATCTCCAAGATGTTTTTGTTTGAAGACTGTAAGTTCCTCCGTGGGGCATACCAGGAGAGGCGGTCCCGTAGGTACGAGGGTCCTAGGCCGTATGGGGCTTTAAAGGTTAAAACCAGCACCTTAAACCTGATCCTGTACTCCACCGGGAGCCAGTGCAGCTGGAATGTTTTTGCACCGATAATAAAGCCTTTGAAAAGACCAGTGGGGGACTTGCACGTTCGCTCTCGAGCAACCACGCCGGCACACATAACACTAGCCATTTATAGCCCTCAGAGTGGCTGCCCGGGGAAATGTGCTGACTTGAAGAAGTGGGGCGGTTTCAATATGGCCATACCATGCCAAGAAAATCCCAGCAGAAGGCCCAAATGAATGGATTCATATGACAAGAAGTGAGAGTCTGAAAGGAAGAACTTTCTGAAGGTAAGAGCTGTTCAACAGTGGAACAGACTCCCTCAGAAGGTGGTGGACTCTCCTTCTTAGAGGTTTTCAAACAGAGGTCAGATGGACACCTGCCAAAGATTCTTTAGCTGTGGTTCCTGCATGGCAAGGGGTTGGACTAGATCAGGCTTCTTCAACTCGGTCCTCCAGATGTTTTTGGCCTACAAGACCTCTCCTTCTTCCAGAGGGGAGGAGTTGTGAGCGGGAACCAACTCCCACGTCAGCAGGGGGGCATATTCGGCCCCCTATGTCAGCCTTTCCCCAGCTGCTGCGCCAAGCCCTTTAGCCAGCCAATAGGGCTGGCTTGTGGGCGGGGTTTAGCCGCATGTAAGCGGCCGTGGCGGCGCTGTGGCCCCATTTGGCTTCCTGTTCTCATCAGATCACCCGCCCACCTTCCCTTTAGGTCATTTCTATGCTTTTGACCTTGCTATGGACTTTGGTCAGTTGTCATGGTTGCCCAAAGGGCCTGGTAGGAATTTTATCCATTTGGCAAATTGGCTCCAGCCTCTTGGTTTTCGCCTACCTCGTAGCAAACCGTCACAACTTTTGGGTATCAACGGTTAGGCATTGGAATATGTGTGGTGTGTTGGAGGGTAGGTTGTGGCCATCACCTACCCCTCCCCTTGTTTGGGTATTCTGTTAAAGGGATCCGGCGGTCATGGATCCTGTCTGATGCGCTGCTGGTGGCTAGGGCCATGGCATGACCCCCGGTGATGTCTGGGGGCAGCTTCCAGTTGTATTTGCATCAACAAGCTCCTCCCACCGGCTGTTAACCCTCGAATGACCCCCCATTGAGCGGGGTGGGAGCCAGTGTGGTGTAGTGGTTAAGAGCGGTGGACTCGTAATCTGGTGAACCAGGTTCGCGTCTCCGCTCCTCCACATGCAACTGCTGGGTGACCTTGGGCTAGTCACACTTCTCTGAAGTCTCTCAGCCTCATTCACCTCACAGAGTGTTTCTTGTGGGGGAGGAAGGGAAAGGAGGTTAGCCGCTTTGAGACTCCTTAGGGTAGTGATAAAGCGCAATATCAAATCCAAACTCTTCTTCTTCTTCTTCATGTATAGATTGTTTGATCCAGTGCCTAAGCCAATACCTCTCACATGCTGTAACCAATAAAGTTGTGGCTTTATTTAGCCCATTAACCTAAAATACATGAGTCCTTGTGTCTTATTTATCTCTATGCAGGTGGAGGTTCCTCGAAACACAACTCCCATTATCCCTAGCTAGCAGGAGCAGTGGTCAGGGATGATGGGAATTGTAGTCTCAAAACATCTGGAGGGCCGAGGTTGAGGAAGGCTGGACAAGATGATCCATGTAGCCCCTGCCAACTTGGCAATTCTTGGACTCTATGAAGTCAGCTGACTAACCAGATGAGAGAGTAGCGGCCTCAGTTGGAGGCTGAATTCCTGCCTTAGCTCTTAAAGAAACAGGCACAGCTGCTTAAGGTCAGAGAGCAAGTTCATGGGATTCTCCTCTTAAGGGAGACCCGGCCCATTTCTCTGTTTTCCGATTGTCCGCATTCCTTCGGCTGCATCGCTGAGCCTGACTGAACTCTCCTTATCCAACAGTGCTCCTCTGATCATGCCACACTTTCTCAAGGTGAATAAATAAGCCTGCAGACAGCCATTGATTTTCTAAAAATGAAACCTATACACAAACCCCAACATATCTAAAATACTCTGCCTCCTGGGAACAAATGGCTGTTTCTCAAAGCCTCCAAAATCAATTGCAACAGCGCGTGTAAAAATAGCACGCTGCTAAAACTCCAGAAAAATTAGGTAATTGTGCCAAGTGAATGTCTTATGCAGGACGTATTTAGGAGAAGGCAGGAGAAGCAGCAATATCTAGGTGAGCAAGCAAGAAAATGCTTCTGCTTTTTTAAAAATGGAATAATTGAAAGGAACGGCTCAGGTCACAAGATCCACATGAAGCCATCATTTTGCCCAAGAAGTAGAAGCAGTATACTGGGGGGAATAGAGCCACAGATACCAGACTGAGGAGCAAAGCCACTTTACATGGGGAGGGATGTGATTTCTGGGGGCAATAGGCTCCAAAGGAATCACAGAATCATAAAAATGTAGGGTAGGGTCATCTAGTTCAACCCACTGCAATGCAGGAACCACAGCTACAGAATGCCTGACAGATGGCCATCCAATCTTTGCTTAACATCCTCCAATGAAGTATGTATGCAACAACAGCAGCAAGAATACTCATCGCGAAGTATTGGAAGACACAAGATTTACCCACCCGGGAAGAATGGCAGATGAAGTTGATGGACTATATGGAATTGGCGGAAATGACTGGCAGAATCCAAGACCAGGGAGAAGAGTTGAGGCATCTAATCATAGCCTGCATTTTTATTGAGGCTTGATCAGGGCCTGTATTTTAAAATGAGCTTAAAGATCTTCAAATGTTCATGCCAGGCAGAAGACCAGCTGCCTAAGAACCTTGGCAAGATGTTTATTCTCCTGGATAAGGGGGGGGCCCTGATTTATAGCAGAAAACAATTCTCAAAGTCGTAAAAAGGGAATTACAGGCTGACAGCCAAGGTTACACTGACCCTACATATTACAGAAGATAAAAAAAAGAGATAAACATAATTAAGAGTGGGTAAATAGTAAAATAAAACCATGTGCCTCCCATTAAACTTGAGCCATATTTTCCTAAGGTTCAAAGGTCAAGAGCAATGGAAAAGCATCTAGCTGGCAGAAAGGAAGAGAGTATTTTGGGAAGTCTTTTTCTAAAGTTGTTTCTTTCTTAAACTGAGATCCTTTTAAGATTTCTTTTCCTTTTAAAAGGTTATTTATGTTATGTATTAAATATATTGGCTTAAATGTAATTATGCAAAGGAATTAGAAGCTAAGAAATGTTAAATCCTTATGCTAGATTCTTATTTCATATAGTTGGAAGAGATCACAGGGGCCATCAGCCACCAGCCTAGCCCCCCCCCTGCCAAGCAGGAAACATCATTAGAGCACACATATGGTTGTCAGGCCTTTGTTTAAAAGACCTTCAAGAGAAGGAGATCTTTCAATGATGATGTGAACTCAAGATCCTTGTTTAAGATAAAAATTTAAGATTAAACCATTTGTTTTGGAGGGCAATAGGGCGAGGTGAGCTGGTAATTAAGGTTCCTTGTTGAGACACATGTAAGATATATTACTACTTATTTGTCATTTATAGATAGAAGAATATATAGCTTTTTGTTTCCCATAAAAGGACAAGAGGAAATGGGTGTATCTTTTGTGATTGGTTCTAGCAAACAGCCAATAGGAATTTCAACCAGGCTGATTGGACAGAGGCAGCCACAGGAGGAGCAAGGGGGCTGGATTAAGGAAATATAAGTGCTGGCCAGAATGGCAGGAGGCCAGGCCAGAGCTTGGTAACCATATACCACTGTGCCTCATATTTATTTGTCTGACAAATAAATTATTATTTTAATTTCTCTATTGCTGCGTTGAATATTTCATTCCAGCTAAGCGTTAACCACAAGCAGGGTGCTACAGAGTCAGTGGAAGAAGACTGGGAAAAAATTATTTACAGAAATATTGTAAAATTAATGAATGTTAGAAAAATGATGGAATGAAGTTATATGGCTTTAGCAGAAATGTTATAAGGAATTAGGTACAGACAGATTGTTAATGTATTAAAGGGGGGGAAAGGTTAGAATATGTTAAGATAAATTACAGGACAGAAAACAGAGGAAGATGGAAAGGAATTGCTGAAACAGTTAATTGAAGTGGAATACAAAAAGGGAGGTGTGAGGAGGTCGCTGACACAAGTGAACGAAATATAAGATATTGTAATTATTGGATGTGTTTTTAATTGTTTTTGTTTGGTTGATTCAATGTTTTAGGGTTCGTGTTGTGTGGTGTTTGTGTTTGTGTTTTTGTATTGTATTGTATTGTCTTGTTTATTTTTTTTTCTTTTGTAATCTTTAAACTGCTAATAAATATAATTTTTTTTTTAAAAAAAAAAATCATCCAATGAAGGACGATCCACTACCTTGCAAGCGAGTGTGTTCCACTGCTGAACTGCCCTTACCATCAGAAAATTCTTCTTAACATTTAGTTAGAAAATCCTATCTTGCAATTTGAACTCACTGGTTCAGGTCCTCCCTTCCGGAGCAGCAGAAAACAAACTTGCTCCATCTTCCATGTTACAGCTCTTCAGATATCTGAAGGTGGTTCTCCTATCACCTCTCAGTCTCATTTTCTCCAGGCTGAATAAATCCTCTGCAGTGTTGGAGTTGGCACTTGGGAATGGGCAGGACCTCATCTGAAGCATTGCACAGGGAGACCAGGACCTTCACAGAAGTGCTGGACTTGGCAACCCAAGAATCCAGAGAACATTCAGGAAGCACCTGAATTCCATCCAGGGGCAGATCCTCCTAATAGGTTCCCAAACAAACATTGCAGAGAGGTGCAGACTGCCATTGTTGATTCAAATCTGATATAGGCCATGACAACAGGACTGTTAACAAACCCAACCTTCCTCCATCCTAGAGCAAGCACCAGATCTGCATTGAAAGTACAGTGGTACCTCGGGTTACATATGCTTCAGGTTACGTACGCTTCAGGTTACAGACTCCGCTAACCCAGAAATAGTACCTCGGGTTAAGAACTTTGCTTCAGGATGAGAACAGAAATCGTGCTCCAGTGGCGTGGCAGCAGCGGGAGGCCCCATTAGCTAAAGTGGTGCTTTTGGTTAAGAACAGTTTCAGGTTAAGAACGGACCTCCGGAATGAATTAAGTACTTAACCCGAGGTTAATTGAGAGAGCTGTGGGATGTAATCCATTGGAGCAGTCAAATACAACATTCCTTGTTTCTCTAGAGTGGGCACGGGCAGGGGGATGTTACTCCAGTCAGTATAACTTCCTGTTCCACTGCTCTGGAGCGTCCTCCCCCTGTATGTGACCTGGGAGATGGGCTTGACCCTGGCTCACTCCATAAATGAGCTGAGTCACACAGCCATCTTTCTCTCTTGATGCTGTTCTCTTAATGTAATTTTGCTGTCTGCTGGCTCTCAGCCAGCAGCACACAGACTCAGTCTCCATAAGGGATTAACTCACACTGTGTTCTGTAACTACAGTTGTACCTCGGGTTACATACGCTTCAGGTTACATACGCTTCAGGTTACAGACTCCGCTAATCCAGAAATAGTACCTCGGGTTAAGAACTTTGCTTCAGGATAAGAACAGAAATCGTGCTCCGGCGGCGCAGCAGCAGCAGGAGGCCCCATTAACTAAAGTGGTGCTTCAGGTTAAGAACAGTTTCAGGTTAAGAACGGACTTCCGGAATGAATTAAGTACTTAACCCGAGGTACCACTGTACTAGCTGAAGTCTGCCTTCAGGGATCATACTGTGAACTGAATGTGAGTAAACTTCTTGTAACTTTTAAGGAAAAACTCTTATATCTTTATTCTTTTAAGAGGGATCAAAGGGGAGACCAGGAATATCCAGTACGATCAAGCCAGACTGGATTGCTCAACTAAAGAGATCCAAATGAATCTGCAAACTACCTTCCTGCTGTATTGAGGGGAATCTGCTCTGCTACATTACTCACTAGCGTGAGTGAAGGAAGGATAATATTTAATCAATATATCCTCTTCTACTATCCTTAACATTCCCACAAGAGCCACGTGGTTGTCATGGCGGCCATGAAGTACCTAGCTGGATTACCATATACAGTGGTACCTCGGGTTAAGTACTTAATTCGTTCCGGAGGTCTGTTCTTAATCTGAAACTGTTCTGAGATACCACTTTAGCTAATGGGGCCTTCCTCTGCCGCCGTTGCGGCCACACGATTTCTGTTCTCATCCTGAAGCAAAGTTCTTAACCTGAAGCACTATTTCTGGGTTAGCAGAGTCTGTAACCTGAAGCGTCTGTAACCTGAAGCATATGTAACCTGAGGTACCACTGTAATGAAAACCACTATTCTGAATAATCCTTTTTTAATAGGGTAGGGGGCACTGGGGATGAGTTTATGGAACCAAGGAGATGGGGACCCAAAAAACATTGGAAACCACTGCCTTTTATGACCCTCCATAGCCCCCCAACCTCTGTCTGAGTAGAAGCCTGGGCAACACAGCTGTATGTGCCAAGCTCTCCCTATGACACAGCTGGGTGGGGCAGTGATCTGCTCTCAAAATGCTGCTTTCCCCCACCCACTTCTCCCCACAGGCATTCTTCCTATTGGAATGGACATCAGAGGCGGGACCCATGTCCTTCTGCTTCCAAGAACTGCCTTCATTCATTCATTCACTTATTTATAACACTGAGTCATTTTTCTGACTCAGAGGATGATGCTGGCATACAGAAATCACAACCTAAGTAAAAAATACAAAGCAGAACTCAAATGATTAATGCAAATAAGCAGCACAGGCACTCTCCAGAAGCTCTTTTCTCCAGGTCTCCTGCAGGATGTCAACAGGGACAGGAAACGCCACCGCATTTGGAAATTAGAGAGTGGCCGTTTCAGGACTTTGTGGTGTTTCAGGAGTCGTTTCACTGGAGATGGGGCTTGTCATTGCCACAAAAGACTTAATATTTTCTAAAGCTCTGGGTTTTGTGTGTGGCTTTGCTGTGGGTTAAACCACAGAGCCTAGGGCTTGCCGATCAGAAGGTTGGCGGTTTGAATCCCCGCGATGGAGTGAGCTCCCATTGCTTGGTCCCAGCTTCTGCCAACCTAGCAGTTCGAAAGCACGTCAAAGTGCAAGTAGATAAATAGGTACTGCTCTGGCGGAAAGATTCCATTTAAATGGAATCAAAACTTGTTCAGTCATAATAACAAATGAATAGATGACACCTTTGCGGCCCTCTTATTTTTCAACCTTGTCTTGTAGCACCCTGCTTGTGGTTAACGCTTAGCTGGAATGAAATATTCAACGCAGCAATAGAGAAATTAAAATAATAATTTATTTGTCAGACAAATAAATGAGAGGCACAGTGGTATATGGTTACCAAGCTCTGGCCTGGCCTCCTGCCATTCTGGCCAGCAATTATATTTCCTTAATCCAGCCCCCTTGCTCCTCCTGTGGCTGCCTCTGTCCAATCAGCCTGGTTGAAATTCCTATTGGCTGTTTGCTAGAACCAATCACAAAAGATACACCCATTTCCTCTTGTCCTTTTATGGGAAACAAAAAGATATATATTCTTCTATCTATAAATGACAAATAAGTAGTAATATATCTTACATGTGTCTCAACAAGGAACCTTAATTACCAGCTCACTTCGCCCTACTGCCCTCCAAAACAGATGGTTAATCTTAAATTTTTATCTTAAACAGATGTCAAGAATCTTGAATTTACATCATCATTGAAAGATCTCCTTCCTTGAAGGTCTTTTAAACAGATAACCATGTGTGCTCTAATAATGTTTCCTGCTTGGCAGGGGGGCTGGGCTGGTGGCTGATGGCCCCTGTGATCTCTTCCAACTATATGAAATAAGAATCTAGCATAAGGATTTAACATTTCTTAGCTTCTAATTCCTTTGCATAATTACATTTAAGCCAATATATTTAATACATAACATAGATAGCTTTTTAAAAGGAAAAGAAATCTTAAAAGGATCTCAGTTTAAGAAAGAAACAACTTTAGAAAAAGACTTCCCAAAATACTCTATTCCTTTCTGCCAGCTAGATGCTTTTCCATTGCTCTTGACCTTTGAACCTTAGGAAAATATGGCTCAAGTTTAATGGGAGGCACATGGTTTTATTTTACTATTTACCCACTCTTAATTATGTTTTTCTCTGCTTTTTTATCTTCTGTAATATGTAGGGTCAGTGTAACCTTGGCTGTCAGCCTGTAATTCCCTTTGACTTTGAGAATTGTTTTCTGCTATAAATCAGGGGGCCCCCTTATCCAGGAGAATAAACATCTTGCCAAGGTTCTTAGGCAGCTGGTCTTCTGCCTGGCATGAACATTTGAAAATCTTTAAGCTCATTTTAAAATACAGGCCCTGATCAAGCCTCAATAAAAATGCAGGCTATGATTAGATGCCTCAGTCTCTGTCAGAAGCCCGCTCCAGTGGGAAGGTAAACGGCGTTTCCGTGCGCTGCTCTGGTTCACCAGAAGCAGCTTAGTCATGCTGGCCACATGACCCAGAAACTCCCTCGGCCAATAAAGCGAGATGAGCGCCGCAACCCCAGAGTCGTCCGTGACTAGACCTAACAGTCAGGGGTCCCTTTACCTTTACCTTGATGACCCAGGAGCAGGAATGAAAGGCTTTCCGACTACCACAGTGGCCGTTCTAGAAAGGCGCTAACAACTTTTTATGTGATTGACTGGCAATTATTGCTACTTTATTTTTAAGTACAGAAGAATCTAACAGCCTGCTGGATCGGGCCAGTGGCCCATCTAGTCCAACATCCTGCTCTCATGGTGACCAACCAGATCCCCAATGGGAAACCAGCAAACAGGATTTGAGAGCAAAAGTCCTCTATCATCCTGCAGTTTCCAGAAGCTGGTATTCAGGAACATTGCTGCCTCCAACTATAGAGGCAGAGCATAGCCATCCTGGCTCTTAGTCATCGATCGCCCTCTCTTCCTCCATGAATTTGTCTGATCCTCTTATAAAGCCATCCCAATTGGCAACCATCACTACACTTGGGAGCTCCCTGACTATTGACATCAGGCAGGCACCTTTGCTGTACAGTGGTGCCCCGCAAGACGAACGCCTCGCAAGACGAAAAACCCGCTAGACGAAAGGGTTTTCCGTTTTGGAGGCGCTTCGCAAGACGAATTTCCCTATGGGCTTGCTTCGCAAGACGAAAAATGTCTTGCGAGTTTTTCCGACTTTCCCCCCTCCCCCCCCTTTTTCTAAGCCGCTAAGCCGCTTATCCGCTAAGCCGCTAAAAGCCGCTAAAAGCCGCTAAAAGCCGCTAAGCCGCTAAGCCGCTAATAGCGCTAATCCGCTAATCTGCTAATGGGCTTGCTTCGCAAGACGAAAAAACCGCTAGACGAAGAAACTCTTTTCGTCTTGCAAGGCACCACTGTACTCTTTCTGGCACCTGTTAAAAGCATTCTTGTTTAGGTAGACAAACCTACCTGCAGTGGCAGCCGACTTTGGGCTCTCAAATCTTTGGGCTCTCGCAGGGGTGCTCCTTGCAGTGCCGGTGCCCAGTGCAGCCAAAGCAGTCGCACTGCCCTAAAACTGCTTCTGCTGCCTGGATGTTTAGAAAGCCCATAAGAGTTTTCATCTGTTTTTAGTCTATTGTTATTCTAACTTTTCAAAAGTCTTAAGATGATTGCTGATAATTTTTCCAATTGATAACTTTATTGTTCTATCTTTTCCCACTTTGATAGGTTTTTTAAACTATCAAATGTTGTAAATGAATTCCAAATATTGTTAAATTTGTCCATGGCAAATTCATTTTTATAAATACCATATTAGGTTAAGGTCTGGTTAACTACAATAATGTAATTACAGTGGTACCTGGGGTTAAGTACTTAATTCGTTCCGGAGGTCTGTTCTTAACCTGAAACTGTTCTTAACCTGAAGCACCACTTTAGCTAATGAGGCCTCCTGCTGCTGCCACGCCGACAGAGCACGATTTCTGTTCTCATCCTGAAGCAAAGTTCTTAACCCGAGATTCTGGAGCAGATCATTAAGCAAACAGTCTGTGAGCACCTAGAAAGGAATACTGTGATCACCAATAGTCAGCATGGATTTCTGAAAAATAAGTCATGTCAGACTAACCTGATCTCGTTTTTTGACAGAATTACAAGCCTGGTAGATGAAGGGAACGCAGTGGATGTAGCCTACCTTGATTTCAGCAAGGCATTTGACAAGGTGCCCCATGATATTCTTGTAAAGAAGCTGGTAAAATGCGGATTTGACTATGCTACCACTCAGTGGATTTGTAACTGGCTGACTGACCGAACCCAAAGGGTGCTCATCAATGGTTCCTCTTCATCCTGGAGAAGAGTGACTAGTGGGGTGCCACAGGGTTCTGTCTTGGGCCCGGTCTTATTCAACATCTTTATCAACGACTTGGATGATGGACTCAAGGGCATCCTGATCAAATTTGCAGATGACACCAAACTGGGAGGGGTGGCTAACACCCCAGAGGACAGGATCACACTTCAAAACGACCTTGACAGATTAGAGAACTGGGCCAAAACAAACAAGATGAATTTTAACAGGGAGAAGTGTAAAGTATTGCACTTGGGCAAAAAAAATGAGAGGCACAAATACAAGATGGGTGACACCTGGCTTGAGAGCAATACATGTGAAAAGGATCTAGGAGTCTTGGTTGACCACAAACTTGACATGAGCCAACAGTGTGACGCGGCAGCTAAAAAAGCCAATGCAATTCTGGGCTGCATCAATAGGAGTATAGCATCTAGATCAAGGGAAGTAATAGTGCCACTGTATTCTGCTCTGGTCAGACCTCACCTGGAGTACTGTGTCCAGTTCTGGGCACCACAGTTCAAGAAGGACACTGACAAACTGGAACGTGTCCAGAGGAGGGCAACCAAAATGGTCAAAGGCCTGGAAACAATGCCTTATGAGGAACGGCTAAGAGAGCTGGGCATATTTAGCCTGGAGAAGAGGAGGTTAAGGGGTGATATGATAGCCATGTTCAAATATATAAAAGGATGTCACATAGAGGAGGGAGAAAGGTTGTTTTCTGCTGCTCCAGAGAAGCGGACACGGAGCAATGGATCCAAACTACAAGAAAGAAGATTCCACCTAAACATTAGGAAGAACTTCCTGACAGTAAGAGCTGTTCGACAGTGGAATTTGCTGCCAAGGAGTGTGGTGGAGTCTCCTTCTTTGGAGGTCTTTAAGCAGAGGCTTGACAACCATATGTCAGGAGTGCTCTGATGGTGTTTCCTGCTTGGCAGGGGGTTGGACTCGATGGCCCTTGTGGTCTCTTCCAACTCTATGATTCTATGATTCTATGATTCTACTATTTCTAAGTTAGTGGAGTCTGTAACCTAAAGCGTATGTAACCTGAAGCGTATGTAACCCGAGGTACCACTGTATTGTAATGTATATAAATGGTTTTTTGGTTCTGTTTTGTTTTCTACATGGGTTTTATTTCTTTTCCTTCTTTTTGTGTGTCTTAGAATAATAGAATCATAGAGTTGGAAGAGACCACAAGGGCCATCGAGTCCAACCCCCTGCCAAGCAGGAAACACCATCAGAGCACTTTGCTCTGTGCACTTGCAATTATGTACTTTTTGTCTTCCAATAAAGAATATAAAATAATAACAATAAATATCAAATGGTGCATAAATAAGTCGATAAATAGGGCTTATGGGAGCACATGATGTTGATCAAGCCCCATCAATGTGAGACTGAGTTTCCCTTTCCTTCCACAGTATAATTCCCACAGGCACACGAAAACAATATTTGTGAATGGAGCAGGGGAGGAGGCACTGGGCATGATTATGCTTCAAAGACCACTTGGCACATGGCTTCAGGACTCACCTGGAGCATTCTTCCTGTGTGGCATAAACAGAGCACAGAAGCCTCCTGCTCTTGCGAAGTCAGCGAGAAGGGCAAGGCTGTCTGATAAACAGATGAGTCACCTATATCCATGTAGATGGAGAAACATGAACAGCTTCTGCCTCCACCTGCCTTTCCCGAGGGAAGGGTTGGCTTCATGCATTTAAAGGATTTGTACATTTATTGCTAAGAGGCGCAAAAATCAAAGCAGGGACACATGCCCACATGCTTCCCTTCTCTTTTGTACGTGTGCTCATTTTGGGAAAGACTAGTCTAGATCAGTGGGAGGTGGCCAGTTCCCATCTTGGCTGGTTTCTCTCCCAAGTTGCCTTGTTATTCTATGCCGGGGTCCCCAAACTAAGGTCTGCGGGCTGGATAAGGCCCAGGGGACTCGATTATCCGGCCTGCGGTAACCCCCGCCACCTGCTGCCGCTGCTCGCTCTTACTGGAGCTGTGCTGCATGGCTGCCCAATTCCAGGTCGGAGGAGCACCGGAAATAGCTTGTGCACATGCATGGTTGGCCAATTGGTGCCAAAGAAGGACAGAACTTTTTTTATGTATGCGACAACAGCAGCAAGAATACTCATCGCAAAATATTGGAAGACACAAGATCTACCCACTCTGGAAGAATGGCAGATGAAGATGATGGACTATATGGGAATGGCAGAAATGATCAGCAGAATCCGAGACCAGGGAAAAGAGTCGGCGGAAGAAGATTGGAAGAAGTTTAAAGACTATTTGCAGAAATATTGTAAAATTAAAGAATGTTAGAATGATGTTGGACAGAAATTAAGTGGTTTCCAGCTGTAATGCCTTAAGAGATATGGAAAATAAGGTTTTGAAATAAGCAAAAACGAATGGTGAGGATTTGCTGAATTAATAATTTGAATTAGAATATAAGAAAGGGAGGTATGAGGAGGTCCGGAAAATAAGTTAAAATAAAATAAGTAAAGGGAAATTCTATGTGTTTTTAGGTTTTTTATTTTTTTGTATTTTTGGAATTTTGTTGTTTCTTTTCTTTTTGTTTTACAATGTATTATTCTGGAAAATTTTAATAAATATTTTATAAAATAAAAAAAATAGCTTGTGCACATGCGCAAGTGTTATTTGCGCATGCACAAGCATTACCGTATTTTTCGCTCTATTGGACGCACTGGACCATAGGATGCACCTAGTTTTTAGGGGAGGAAAACAATAAATAAGAAAGCAACGCAAAGCATCCTGAGCTAAGAGGGAGCGATCCTCCATCTTCACTCAGGAGGCCTTGTGGGGCTATCCCTGAAGCCAGGAGAGCAAGCGGGATTGGTGCGCACTCCTGGCTTCAGTGAAAGCAAGCCTACTGGCTTTCCCCCCACCTCCCGCAAGAGCCGTGCGCTCTTTAAAGGGAGCACGGCTCTTGGGGGCTTTTCTGGGAGGTGGGGGAAGGGACAGAGCAAAAGCCAGGGATAGTCGTGCGAAGCTTCCGCAGGGCAGCGGGATGAAGGCTCCCCGCTGCCCTGCGGAGGCTTGGCGCGGCTAAGCCAGAAGCTAGAATAGCTAGAGGGAGCACTGCGCAGTGATCTCCACTGGCTGTCCTGGCTTCTTGCTTGGCCATGCATCCTCTCCCGGGCAAGGGAAGCCTTCATCCCCTGCTTGCGAGAGGCTGCGCGCAGCTAAGGCTCCCCCAAGAGCCGTGCTCCCTTTAAAGAGTGTGTGGAGTGTGTGTGCGGCTCTTGGGGGCTTTTCCCAAGGAGGGAGAAGGGCAGCCCTTCTCCCTCCTTGGGGAAAAGCCCCCAAGAGCCGCACACACGCTCCACGTGGCTCTTTAAAGGGAGCGCTGAGCAGAGCCTCCCGCCTGCATTCGCTCCATAAGACGCACACACATTTCCCCTTACTTTTTAGGAGGGGGAAAGTGTGTCTTATGGAGCGAAAAATACGGTATTTCCGGTGCACATCCGGGTCAGAGGAGGCCTGTGCACATGCGCACAAGCTATTTCTGGTGCTCCTCCAACCCAGAAGTGCGCTGGAAATATTGTGTGTGCACGCGTATGGGCATGCGCTCCCCCGACCTCCGACCTGCCACGCAATCGGCGCTGGAGACACCGGCCCGAGGCACGGTAAGTTTGCTGACCCCTGTTCTGTGCACATGCCATCCTTTCTCTGAGCCCCAGGCAGCACAGAGTCGCTTCTCTGCTCCAGGCAGTAGAGAGGTGATGCTGATGTGAATCTGCCCTGGGCCGCCCAAATCTGGACCGGCATCTAATGTTCATGATGCCAGGGCTTGGCTAGGAGTGATAGTCAGAGGTGAGCCAAGGCTAGAGCCACAGGACAAGCCAGAAGGCAGGGTCAAGGCTGTCTGAACCCTCCAGAGGACAGGAAGCTCATGTTGCTCAAACAAAGCTCAACTGAAAACAGGGAGCTTCTGTTTTTGGCAAGAGGATGCTGGCCTGCTGACCTTTGCTTTATCACAATAACAGCATCAGAGGCAGATTTAGGCTACCACTGGTTCGGTCACCCTGGGTGCAGAGCTGCAGGGCTGCTTCATGGGGCGCCGCAACTATGACGTAGAATGGAAGGTGAGAGGCAGGGGGCGCCACTGAAAATTGAGGTCTGCCACTGATAGCATTACACACCACCTCAGTCTCTGAGGGGCTGAGGCACTCCTCGGGTTCAAGGTGCTTATCTAGGTTTTGGCTTCCTTACCATGAAGATCTACAGAGACTGGTGTCTTTAGGATATCTGGTTTTATTTACACAGCTCATAGAAGCTGCTAGCGTGCAACGGCGGCCACACCCCAGGAATGGCTTTGACTGCCCAGCTAAACCAGGTGAGGGTAGCCAATGGGTCTCAAACCCTTACTGAGTTAAAGACTTCCCCCTGAATGTGAAGATAGGCTCTGGCAGAATGAGCAGATGAGACCAAGAGTGGGTCCAAGCATAAAGAAGGTGGTTTCTGTACACGCTGGAGAGGGAAGTGAGGGGCAGATGTGACTCATCAACCTTGAAGAAGGAAAAAGCTGGTCCCAAACCTCCCCTGCCATGTGGGATATCTTTGGGATAAGAAAAGGCTAAGGATTATGTCAGGGAACTGCCACCGGAGCCAGAGGAGGAGGGAGGGCTCCAGAGGGATTCCGGAGAGCATCCCAGGAGGGAGAGAGGCAGCCCATCTGCTGGGGAAGGAAATCAGTGTAGCACCAGTGGAGAAGGGGGGCAGATGGGGGAATCGGCGAGGGGGCTCCATGACTCCTCGCCGGAGACCAGCGCGGAGAGCACGGGTCCTCCGCTGCCCACACCCTCCCTGCGCAGAAGACTTCCGCACAGGGAGAGTAGGCGGAGACTAGGCGTCAAAGAGCTTCTTTGCTGGAAGAAGTTCAAGAAACGCCCACTGACGGATTCTGCCAGCGATTGAGAGACAGCCATGGGCAAGTGGCTGTCTGGACGGAAAAGGTTCACTCAGGCAACCCAGCCAGGTGTGGCGCCGATTTACACACGAGCAACCCCTAGAACCATTACAGAGTATAAGTCATACACAAATCCAGAGTGGAGTCCCTAAGGCAGCTGGATGGTGCCCTTGTACACCTCTTCCAGCAACTCCTAAACCCAAGCTGGTGCTAAATGTATTGCTCTGCTTTCCTTTGGACAACATCAGTGAGGTCTTGTCCTCTAGGCAGACCAGGATGACTTGTGCCCCAGGCAGGTCACTTTGGTGCAGCTAAAGCGGCAGTTTGCTTTCATCCCTGGAGGCGCACTCCATTGCCCCTCGAGACAGATGCTGACAACACACAACCTGAGCATAAGACTGAGGTGCTCACAGCATTCACACCCCAACATATACCGTATTTTTCGCTCTATAGGCTGCACCTAACCATAGGACACACCTTGTTTTAGAGGGGGAGAACAAGAAAAAAAAAATCTCCCCCTCTCTGCTCAGCGCCCCTTCAGCAAAGCGGCAGGAGAAACGGAGCCCCTTCCATTTCTCCTCCCACTTGGCTGAAGGGGCGCTGCGCAGCTCTCCCTCTCTGCTGAAGCCAGGAGAGTCTTGCTTTCCCGGCTTCAGCAAAAGGAACCCAAAGCCTCCGGAACGCAGCGCAAGTTCCCGCTGTGTTCCGGAGGCTTCAAGCGGCTATCCCTGAAGCCTGGAGAGTGAGAGGGGTCGGTGCGCTCTCCAGGCTTCAGCGAAAGCAACGCAAAGCCTCTGGAGCACCAAGGAGCCTGCATTCGCTCCAAATGACACACACACATTTCCCCTTAATTTTTGGAAGGGGAAAAGTGCGTCCTATAGAGCGAAAAATACGGTATTTCTTCTCCATTAGTTGCAGCTTTGGATTCAGCACAGAACTAGCATGTCTCTGTGTCTCTAGCTGCCAATCTTCTTCCAGCGCAGCTCACCCCCACTTTCTCTGGCTATTGTTCTCCTTCCTAGCAGCTATGGGTGCTTTTGGAGGGAAGACCCATCCATTTGTCTGAAGGATGCCATCACTTGGTTGTAGCTCTTACAACCTAGCTCATTCTTTTGGGATGCTGATGAGGACCCTCAAGGGGCCAGCTAAGGTCGTTGTCTTACAAAGAAACCCCAAGCAGTTCAGCCTCCGCCCAGTATACCTGAAGGAGCGTCTTCACCCCCATCGTTCTGCCCAGACACTGAGGTCCAGCGCTGAGGGCCTTCTGGCGGTTCCCTCACTGTGAGAAGCAAAGCTACAGGGAACCAGGCAGAGGGCCTTCTCGGTAGTGGCGCCCGCCCTGTGGAATGCCCTCCCACCAGATGTCAAAGAGATAAACAACTACTTGACATTTAGAAGACATCTGAAGGCAGCCCTGTTCAGGGAAGTTTTTAATGTGTGACATTTTAATGTATTTTTAATCTTCGTTGGAAGCTGCACAGAGTGGCTGCAAAAACCCAGCCAGATGGGCGGGGTACAAATAATAATTTGTTGTTGTTGTTGTTGCAATCTTCTCTAGTTAGATTTAACCCTCTCTGGGTACAGGCCCCCCAAAATTGGAAAGGGTGCCATCCAGACTAACCCACCAAACCCATAACAAAAACTTAGCATTGCTTACGGTTCCACACCGATGCTATTGGGATTTGTACCTTTTAGGATTATGGGCTCTCTCTGGGAGCCATTTAAATACAACTTGAGCACTAATCTCTAAACAAAGAGACCATTATTCCTGTAAAGTGCAGCGTGTTTTTTTATCAAGACAAAGTCAAGTATGCAAAGGAAGCCGTGTATTTTCTATTGCCAAATGCTAAAGAAGACAGGAGTTGCTGCTGAACAAGGTCACTTCTCAGAAACACACATGGATAAACACACCACTGTTTGAGCAAGGCTAGTTTCATGATTACATAGTTAGACCTTTGTCAGCCTGGGCTAATTGGACAGGAGGCAAGCTAGAAAGGGATAAAATGTTCTAGGGATGCAGACACTCAGCAGGAGGCATTATGCTGGATGTTGTGTCCTTCATGCGCAGTATACATAGAATCATAGATAGGCAATACAGGAATCGCAATACATCCTTTATTTGGTCTGCATGGGGGGGGGCAGGGACCTGTGTGAAGTCAGTGCCCATGAGAGAGTGGGATAAAAGTCTGTGGGGTAGGGAGGGTTATCCTGATTAATCACTGTGAAGTGTTTTCCATCTGGAGGGCCCTAGATATTTTTATTCTTTCTGTATGCTGTTAGTGAAAGGATCTAGTCTAGGGTCTTAGTAGAACACAAGTTTAACATGAGTCAATAATATGATGCAGCAGCAGGAAAAAAAGTGAATGTAACTCTAGGCTGCGTCAACAGAACTCTAGTGTCCAGATCAAGGAAAGTAAGAGTACCACTCTGTTCTGCCTTGGTCAGACCATGCCTGGAGTACTGTGCCCAGATAGAATCACAGAATTGTAGAGTTGAAAGGGACCCCCAATGGTCATCTAGCCCAACCCCATGCGGTGCAGGAATCTCAGGTAAACCCTCCAACCTCTGCTGAAAAACCTCCAAGAAAGGAGAGGGCCCCACCTCCCAAGGGAGTCTGTTCCACAATATAAGATAAGGTTACCAGATTTTTTTTCAAAGAATCCGGGGACACTTTTTTGTTCTTTTTAATTTATTTATTTTTTAAAAAAATATATTTTTTTAAAAAAATTAAGAAGTACTGTAAGATCTTCTCTTTTGTGGCCTCCCCTGTTGCGCAGCCTTCCTCTGGGCCCTGGCCTGCTCTCTTGGAGCTCTAGCCACCATGGAGTAGGCTCGGCTCAGGCCTGGGCTCAGCCACGTGTCCTTGCCTTCCCAGTGCTCTCCTACCTCTCGTCCTCAGTGGCGCGTCAAGGTTGGGGCTCCCCTCTTTTTTCTCCTTCCTCTTTCTCTCTATTCCTTCTCCTCTCCTTCTCCCTGCGTTGGCCCCGGAGTGCCGCTGGGTGGCCAGGTGCTCTCACTCCCGGCTCAATTTGGGTCACGGGGAGGGGGGCAGCGGTTCCCCCAGTTGACGCGCCAGGTGTCCCCAGTTCCCCCTTGACAGTTGCACCGGCGGCAGCAGTCTCAGCATCCCGGAGCCAGCCTAGTAGCGCAGTTGGGTCTGGCTAGCTTCAGGAGCTGCTCACTGCCGTAGCATCCACCATTTTGCCTCGCCGGAAGTCCCCATATGATGTGTCTTGTGCCATTGAACCAATCACACAACATTCATTCCCTACTAATAAATCTACAACACTTAAAATATGCATCCGGGGACATTAAATGAAATCCGGGGACGGATTTTGTCTAGGGACAGTTTTGTAAATCCAGGGACTGTCCCCAGGAAACGGGGATGTCTGGTAACCATAATATAAGAAGAATCTTGACAAGCCGGAACATGCGCAGAGAAGGGCAACCAGGACAAACAAGGGTCTGGAAACCAGGCCTTATGTGATGGCCTGGGATTCGGACTCGGATGCTGAACCTGAGGGATCCCAGCCTGCACAGGATTCCCCGCCTCCAGAACCAGCTGAGCCGGGGCTGGGGCATGAGCCTAAAGGGTCCTCACCTGTGCTGGATCCTCAGGTGCAGGCATCAGCTGAGTCCGCTCTGGCTCCTGAGGTGATGGAGGACCCATTGCCTGCAGGTGCTCCACTCTCAGCCCCGTCAGGGGAAGCTGAGGTTGCCTCTGGATCCGGTAACCCTCCAGCCTCTCCTGAGCTGCAGAGGCTCAGGGCAGAAAGGCGGAGGGAACTAAATTCCCGCAGAAGGAGTGCTCGCCTCCAGGCCAGGAGAGGTGAATCACTAGAGGATCGGGGCCACCCTATGCCTCGGGGGCAGATAAAAGCTGGCCAGCCCCAGTCCCAAGTTGCGGGAGCAACATTGTTGGTTGCTTGTTCCTGCCTGCACCCTGTCCTGCTTTTCTGCCTGAGCTCCTGACCCGCCCTGGCTCCCTGCTTGCAAGCCTGTTCCTGACTTCACCCGACTCCCTGCCCTGCACCCAGCTTCAGCTACTACAGACTGCCTCCACGTTGCACCTTTGACCACGGACCGGACTTGGACCTTGCCTCATGGGTAACCCATGAGACCAGCACACCTTATGAGGAACGGTTGAGGGAGTTGGGCATGTCTAGCCTGGAAAAGAGAAGACTGAGAGGTGATAGAGAGAGTCACCTTCAAATATCTGAAGGAAGGTCACATGGAAGATAGAGCAAGTTTGTTTTCTGCTGCTGTCAACAGTGGGACCCAAACCATCGGATTCAAATGACAAGAAATGGATCACAAGTTCACACAGGACTGGAGAAAGTTTACGATTTATCTGGAAAACATTTGTGATGAACAGACAACGCTAGTTGGATTTAAAGAGGCTTTGTGATGAGAAAGGGTATTGTGAGAGGGATAAGAGCTGTAAAGATTAATCAACTGGCAATACAATCATAAAGAAAATGTGAAATAAATTTAAAATTATGAGGATTGTGGAGGGAGCGGGGGGAAGTTCAAAAGAATTTGGTATTATAGTGGATATGAATGTGTCATTTAAATCTGTAAAAGAAAATTTTTCTAAAAAATTAATAAAAAAAAAAATGACAAGAAATGAGATTCGGACTAAACCTGAGGAAAAACTTCCTAACAGTAAGAACTTTTTGACAGTGTAATGGACTACCTCAAAAGGGGTGGACTCCCCTTCACCAGAAGTTTCCAGCAGAGATTGGATGGCCATCAGCCAGGGATTCCTCATTTGTGATTTCTGAATTGTAGGGGGTTGGACTAGATGACCCGTTGGGTCCCTTCCAACTCTGCAATCCTATGATTTTATGAGGGAGAGGAGCCATTTCCATGCCATAACCTCCTTCTCGCTCCTCCCTCTTTCAAGTATTAAAGACCATGGCAGGTGGAGGCTTTTCAAATCAACTGAAGTATTTGGCCACTGGCGGCTGCAGGCAGAAAAACTTTTGGATTTATTCATGGACACCTGTCAGAAGCTGTCATTCCCTCAGCTGACGAAGAGTCTGAAGTTTTCAGTTCCATAAATCAGGGCCTCTTGGACATCGTAAGTCTTCTTTATGGCTTCTTTCCCTCTCATAAATAAACCTCATTCCATATGTACATACAGCAAGCGGCAGAAAGGCTGATTTGCAGTGTGCCTCAGCTTGAGATGGCAGAAAAGCTCAGCAAAATGACCAGGGAAGATTTTGAGCTGCTTGGTTACGTTGGGAAGGAAAGAGGCCTGGTCCTGTTAAGAACCTAAGAACTTGATTCCCTCCCCCTCTTTTTTTCCTTCTGTGACGGAACTCCTACTTGGGGACTTCCCTGGCTTTTTTCTGGCCCACGTAGGACCAGTCTGGATAGTTAGCCTTGGTGAAGACTCGGTGTTTTCATCCCCAAAAAAGTTTTTGAGTTTCTGCTGAAATGAGGCTGCATTTTAATGTTGTATTTTAACCTTGTTTTTTTTAGTTGTATTTCAAACAATTGTTTTATATTTGGTGTTAGCTGCCCTGAGCCCGGTCTTGGCTGGAGAGGGTTTCCAGCAACTGCATAGTTGAGTAGAGCATAGCCATCTTGGCTAGTAGCCATCGATAGTCCCCTCCTCCTCCATGAATTTGTCTAATCCTCTTTTAAAGCCAGCTAGATTCGTGACCATCACTTCTCACTCCTCACCTGAGCCTCCACTGACAAAGATGTCTCTAGGAGCATGCCCAACCTATGCACCTGTTCTTTCAGTGGGAATTGCAGCCCCACCCAAAAGAGGTGAACTCTCCAACTCCTGGACCTGGGAACTACTCGCCCCCAGAGTCTCCATATTACAAGGATTGTGGGCCCTCATTCAGCCCATCAGGGATGCGGGTGGCATTGTGGGTTAAACCACAGAGCCTAGGACTTGCAGATCAGAAGGTCAGCGGTTTGAATCCCCACGACGGGGTGAGCTCCCATTGCTCGGTCCCAACTCCTGCCAACCTAGCAGTTCGAAATCACCTCAAAATGCAAGTAGATAAATAGGTACCGCTCCGGCGGAAAGGTAAACGGCGTTTCCATGTGCTGCTCTTGTTTGCCAGAAGCGGCTTAGTCATGCTGGCCACATGACTCGGAAGCTGTACGCCGGCTCCCTCGGCCAATAAAGTGAGATGAGCGCCACAACCCCAGAGTCGGTCACGACTGGACCTAATGGTCAGGCGTCCCTTTACCTTTACCTTTATTCAGCCCATCATGGCATCCGCCAGCCTCTCCTGATTCAGATTCAGACACAACGAAGCTGAATTTGTTGAGGTCAGATAAAAGAATGTCATAGAATCATAGAATTTTAGAGTTGAAAGGGACCCTCAGGATCATCTAGTCCAAGCTCCTGCAATGCAGGAATATGCAGCTGTCCCATACGGGGACTGAACCTGCAACCTTGGGGTCATCAGCACCATGCTCTAACCAACAGATCTATCCAAGTCCTTCTCCATGCAGTGCATAGATGAATGATGGAACTTGCTCCCTTGGGAGGCAGTGATGGCCACCCACTAATTATTATTATTATTTACTACTACTACTACTACTACTAATAATAATAATAATAATAATAATAATATAATTTATTATTTATACCCTGCCCATCTGGCTGGGTTTCCCCAGCCACTCCGGGCGGCTTCCAACAGAACACTAAAATACAATAACCTATTAAACATTAAAAGCTTCCCTAAACAGGGCTGCCTTCAGATGTCTTCTAAATGTCAGGTAGTTATTTTTCTTTTTGACATCTGGTGGGAGGGCGTTCCACGGGACGGGTGCCACTACCGAGAAGACCCTCTGCCTGGTTCCCTGTAGCTTTGCTTCTCACAGTGAGGGAACCACCAGAAGGCCCTCAGCGCTGGACCTCAGTGTCTGGGCAGAACGATGGAGGTGAAGACGCTCCTTCAGGTACACTGGGCGGAGGCTGAACTGCTTGGGGTTTCTTTGTAAGACAACGACCTTAGCTGGCCCGTTGAGGGTCCTCATCAGCATCCCAAAAGAATGAGCTAGGTTGTCACACATTAAAAACTTCCCTGAACAGTGCCTGGAGCACAGCAGGGTAAAGAAAAAAGCTCTCCAGACTTCCAGTGAGCAGATGATGCACTTGTTTTCAATGGACTATGAGATCATGGCCAAGTTGGGTCACGGGAAACTGGGCCATAAAGTTTTATGGCAACCATATTTCCATGCACAGAACGTATTTGCTTGTAACTTTCACCGCAGCTGAGGAAGAAAGATGGTCTTTCCAAGTCTTCTTCTCCAGCGCCTGTGGGCTGTTCTGCAGGTGTGGAGAGCTCTGGTGCCCTCAGGAGGGCTGGGGGCTTTTCTAAGCTTCAGTATGAGTCTCTGGACACCAAGCCAGGTGCATTCACACACACATCCTGCTTGTCCTCTGAGACGGGTGTGGCGAGATCTTCTTCTTTGTGCTTCGTTTCCTGCAGGCACGGACTCACCTGCGCAAGGAGTCCCAGGCTCCCTAATGAAGCACACATTCCTGGCCTCAGCTGGATCTTGATGCTTGCCATCAGCAGGGATGTGTCCAGGGAGGGAAGGGAAGCCAAAGACCTTGCCCCCCCCCTCCCACTGCACAGCTCCATCCTGGTTCAGTTTGCTCCTTGCAACTTCCTCTCAGAGATGAGATAATCCTCCATCTCTCCTTTCCCTCGGTACAAATGCATACCTGCTTCTATAGCTCAGAGCCGTAAAAAGGCCATCATTTCCCCAGGTTCTCTCTCTCACGCTTTACAATCTGCCTGCAATGATGGATTGGAAACTCTGGAATTTGGGACTACCAAAGAACACTGGTGAGGCCGGCTCTGTTAACTCTGAGGGGCCTTGACAGCTGATCTTGGCTGCACACTCCTGCACACACTGTCCCAGAGTCACCTAAAACTTGGAAAGTAAAAGAAAGTCCTTTTTCACACAGTGGAGACAGTGCCTTTTGTTCTATTCCTTTTAAAACTACTACTACAGTGGTACCTCAGGTTACATACACTTCAGGTTACATACGTTTCAGGTTACAGACTTTGCTAACCGAGAAATAGTACCTCGGGTTAAGAACTTTGCTTCAGGATGAGAACAGAAATCGTGCAGCGGCAGTGCGGTGGCAGCAGGAGGCCCCATTAGCTAAAGTGGTGCTTCAGGTTAAGAACAGTTTCAGGTTAAGAACAGACCTCCAGAACGAATTAAGTTCTTAACCCGAGGTACCACTGTACTACTATTTTTATTATTACAGTCATACCTCGGGATGAATACACTTCAGCTTAAATATTTTCGGGTTGTGCTCCGCGGTGACCCGGAAGTAACGGAGCATGTTCCTTCTGGATTTCGCTGCTTGCACATGCGCAGATGCTCAAAATGACATCACACGCATGCGCGGAAGTGCCGAAACACGACCTGCACGTGCGCAGGCACGCAGACGCGTCTTACGTTTGCTTCAGGATGTGAACGGGGCTCCAGAAAGGATCCCGTTCGCATCCAGAGGTACTACTGTATTATCATTATACAAGAGCATGTAGATACTGAAAAAACAGTTAAGTGACGCGGGTGGCACTGTGGTCTAAACCACAAAGCCTAGGGCTTGCTGATCAGAAGGTTGGCAGTTTGAATCCCCGCGACGGGGTGAGCTCCTGTTGCTCGGTCCCTGCTCCTGCCAACGTAGCAGTTCGAAAGCACATCAAAGTGCAAGTAGATAAATAGGTACCGCTCCGGCGGGAAGGTAAATGGCGTTTCCGTGTGCTGCTCTGGTTCGCCCGAAGCGGCTTAGTCATGCTGGCCACATGACCCAGAAGCTGTCTGCGAACAAACACCGGCTCCCTCGGCCTATAATGTGAGATGAGCCCCACAACCCCAGAGTCGTTCGCGACTGGACTTAACAGTCAGGGGTCCCTTTACCTTTACCTTTTAACAGAGGAAAAGTAATACAGAGCTGTGGAATCAAATAACAACAGCAAACCAGTGTGCCAAATTACAATCTTGTTTTACTGAGTGGCATTTATCAAGTGGTATTTAAATACCCCTGCCATGACGAGGAATGAGAAGCCAAAGGGCAGCCAGGAAGCAAGTTTTGTTGAGTGGTATTTGATATAAAAGAAAACACCAAGGATCAAAATTGGTTAACCACCTTGCATTCCCACCACATACACGAGAAATGAGCCTTGCTCCCTACATCTTCTCCAGCAGTAAATGGTCATGGACTTCATTCTTTGGTAACATCTCTCGGAAGTCCAGTGCCTTCTCAAAAAACGTTTTGAGAGTGGCCTCCTGGATCCAACCCAAACAGACTTCAAGGGAGGCTTGGACCAGAGACTATTCCATAGTGTTCATCCATGTTTCTTTGAAGATTGGCTTCTCACATTATGCAAAGACATTGCTAGTCACACAGCAGATAATTAAACTATGGAACTTGCTCCCACAGGAGACCACGATGGACATCAACATGGATAGCTTTAAATGAGGTTTATAAGAAATAATAATAATAAATTTTTATTTATACCCTGCCCTTCCCAGTTTAAAAACTGGGCTCAGTTCAGATAATAGCAAATATAGAACATTGATTAAAATGTGACTTTAAAACAGCATAAAATACAACATAAAATGCAGCATCAATATCAATAAAATTCAAAAATTCAGGGGTCATTATTTTGACGGGGACCCAGTCAGTAGACATCAAATGATCACCAGGGCTAAGTGGCCAAGTTGGTCCTACTAGGGCCAGCAAGGAGACCAGGGAAGAATTTAAATGTGGGGTCCCAGAAAGGGTTTCTTCATAGAAGAGGGAAGGGAAAAGGGAATAGAGGATCAGGCTAATTCAAATTGAAGGCCAGGCAGAATAGCTCTGTCCTACAGGCCCTGCGGAGGAGGAAATGACTACCAATGACCACTAGGGCATGATGGCCATGCTCCACCACCATGGTCCTTCGTGAAGGTTTCCCCTTTGGGACATCTGGTTGGCCACTGTGAGAACAGAATTCTGGAATTGATGGAGTTGATCCAGCAGATTATTTTCTCGGGTTCTGATGACTAAGTGATGTGACTAGACCAGTTCCATTAGCCCATAGTAAGCCAGAACAGCCAAAGGGCATTAGTTGTTTGGAACCCATTTGGGACCACACCACCCTACACCTTCTGACATCCACAGAAGTCCCTTTCTGCCTCAGACCTTTGCCATTCTGCCTTCTCTCTTCCCTCACTCCCTTAGCCTTCCCTTGCTTCTTTCCAACATTATGGCACCCACCTCTGTTGCATTGTTCTACATATTGTCTACACTGACTGGGAGTTTCTGACAGCGAGTCTTTTCGAGCCACAAATGGAGATGGTGGAGATTGAAACAGGAGCCTTCTGCATGTCAAACAGAACCCCTTTGTACAAGTCTCTCAAATCCACATTGTTTA
This sequence comes from Podarcis cretensis, assembly GCF_951804945.1. NCBI lineage: Eukaryota > Metazoa > Chordata > Lepidosauria > Squamata > Lacertidae > Podarcis > Podarcis cretensis. The sequence continues at coordinate 87,123,143 of NC_137177.1, read as the reverse complement.
TTCCTAGCTGATCTGTGTGATGCAGATCTCCATGCCCTCTCAGGGCCAGCCCTGTGGGAGCCATGACAGCTAAACCACTCAATTCTGTATCATAGATAGAATTTTAGAACTGAAAGGTTGGAAGGGACCAAAAGGGCCATCTAGTCCCCGATCTTCACACCCTTCATAAATCTATTGTAGAGTTGGAAAGACTCATCTGGTCGTAGGATTCGCAGCTAAACAATCCCTGAGACATGTGCCCCGCAACTTCTGTTGAAAACTTCTGATGAGGTTGTCTGTTACATTGTCAGTTTTTTAACATCAGTAAGTTTTTCCTAAGGTTTAGTCAGTCTGTTTATAACCCTCCAGCGAAGCTCACCTCCTTCTAAGTGAGTCCGTTCCACTGTCTAATGGCTCTTGCCGGCAGAAAATTCTTCCTGTTTAGTCACAATATCCCTTCTTGGCTAATTCCTTAAATCATCCTGGCATGGCTACAGATTCTGAATTAGACAGAAAGTAAAGACGGGACGCGGGTGGCGCTGTGGGTAAAACCTCAGCGCCTAGGGCTTGCCGATCGCATGGTCGGCAGTTTGAATCCCCGCGGCGGGGTGAGGTCCCGTCTTTCGGTCCCAGCTCCTGCCCACCTAGCAGTTCGAAAGCACCCCTAAGTGCAAGTAGATAAATAGGTACCACTTTATAGTGGGAAGGTAAACGGCGGTTCCGTGTGCTGCGCTGGTGCCGGCTCGCCAGAGCAGCTTCGTCACGCTGGCCACATGACCCGGAAGTGTCTCCGGACAGCACTAGCCTCTTAAGTGAGATGGGCGCACAACCCTAGAGTCGGACACGACTGGCCCGTACGGGCAGGGGTACCTTTACCTTTACCTTTACCTAAAGTATTTGTGCTGCACGTTTGATGGAATGGGATTGGGAGCTGCCAATCAGCCCCTTTCACAGACAGCCAACTTGTCTCGTGGCCTCTCCTTTAAATCCGGTGTAATTGTTCTTCTTGAATATCCACATGTGGAAAATACACAGTGGAAAGACCCATCCGAATGAGAGCAGGAAGCCCGATCAGCAAGGAAATCGGATTCGTTCGCCTTCTGGGCAAGTCATAAGAGGAGTCTCTTGTACTTAATGCTGCTCACAATATCATCTTGAGGGGAGGGCTTTTCCAAGAGAGAAATGATTTTTCCAGCCATTTCTCAATTTATAGTGGGCCGTTCAGCAGCAAACAGGGAAAGAATGAAACAGATTCTTGTTATCTATTTGCCAAAAAGTGACATGCTGGACGGGGAAAACAGATAATTTCTATCTGGTATTTTTACGCGCTTCATAAAATGCATTGTGCAGGCAAAGAAAATTTATGTGCCTCGGTGGAAAAGCATGGAAAGAAATGTATGGGAGATATATATTTATAAAACCACCATCCTGTTCACATCATTTGGAAAATACACAGCGTAACTCAGTTTCTGTTAGGAATTTGATTAACATTTAGGAGGATATTCTATTTCTATTGAAGAAGAGTACCATTCTTTTGAAGAATCTATTTGCCTGGGCTTACAACAGGGAAACTGAGGCATGGCTCAAGGTCCTGGCAGCTGGAATGACTGGGGCATCTCATCTAAAAGTGAGGCGAAGGCGTTCCCTTTACAAAATTAGCCACTGGACTATGTCTATCTGGGATCCACTTATTGGTGGGCTAGCCCCACCCCATCCCACTAGAATTTGTTTAATCGTCTTTTAAAGCCATCCAAATCCATGGTCACTAAGGCCTCCAGTGGGATGGAGTTCCATTGTTTAATTCTGCACAGTGTAAAGATGTCCTTTCTTTTATCTGTTCTGAATCTTCCAACATTCTGCTTCATTGGATGTCTGCAAGTTCTAGTCTTGCTCTGTGACCAAGACAGAATAGAGTAGTACTATTACTTTCCTTGACCTGGACACTGGACATCTCTTGATGCACCTTAAAGAGCCTAGAGAGGTCTCATCTCTTTTCGCCTCCCCACATAGCACACCCACCCCTTCTGGATTTATATAGGCTGCGTTATTGCTTTGTCTTATTTTGTTTTCAAAGTGATTAGACCTGTTTTTCACATTTTATTAGTTCCATATTAAACTGCAAAACCTGTGAAAAAATGAAATTGGCATCACAAACATGAACGCAATACGTCTGCTAGCTCTAAGATTTAATCATTTTAGAAAACCCCAGCTCCTGATAAATTTCATGATGCAGAAAAAAAAACCCAGCACCATCAATATCCCAATTACTAAATACAAGAATTGCAGGTAGCTGTCCTGGTCCATAAGAACAGGTGGTTAGAGCTGTTTGGCAATGGAATGGACCAACTCAGAAGGTGGTGGACTCTCCTTCACTGGAGGTTTTTAAATAAGAGTTTGGAGTTGCGATTCCTGAATTGCAGGACAATATTGTTTGACTATATGATGCTTGGCTTGCGGTCTCTTCCAACTCTTCCGAGTGGACACTGGCAAGGCAGAGACCTTCAGGCCTCGTAACTGCTTCAGCAGGGCAAGAACTCCTAGAAAAAGTTGCTGACACCACTAGGCGTTGTTAGGACCGTCCTATTCATGTGTAGGACCCTGGCAGAGACACATGCCCAACTGGCATGATCTCTCCCTCCTGGTCGGTCGTTCAGGAGCTTCAAAAGCTTTCTTCAGCCTGAACATCACAGCAACTGATACCTTAGCACGCTTAGGAACAGCAGAGTGTTAGCAGTTTGCATAACAAACTCAGTAGCACAGCATTTGGCTAGACTACGTTTATTTACATATAATACACTCAGAACATCTTTCCTCTTTCTCATCAGACAACAAAGAGAAAGAACAAAGGACAATAGTCCCACATCACAGAAACACAGTAATATCGAAACATCCTGTCTCCGTCACTTCCCACACTGTGGAATGAAAACATACACCGTCATGTGATAGACGACAATCGCATGACTGCAAACATGGAGCAAGAATCCTAACAGGGATGAACTGTGGTTTGTTTCCTTGAATAAAGATTTAACTGCACTGCCTCAAGTGATTTATTGCTTTTGTTGCTGACGTAAGTCTGACTCCAACCCTGACAATAGCATGCAGATATGGAAGTCCCATATAGTCTTCATGGCTTCTTCTACCCATCTGTCTATCCCAACCTGCTGCCATTTAAGACACTGACTACCACCCCATCATGGGACGCGGGTGGCGCTGTGGGTTAAACCACAGAGCCGAGGACTTGCCAATCAGAAGGTCGGCGGTTTGAATCCCCGTGACGGGGTGAGCTCCTGTTGCTCGGTCCCTGCTCCTGCCAACCTAGCAGTTAGAAAGCATGTCAAAGTGCAAGTAGATAAATAGGTACCGCTCCGGCGGGAAGGTAAACGGCGTTTCTGTGTGCTGCTCTGGTTCGCCAGAAGCGGCTTTGTCATGCTGGCCACATGACCAGCTGTACGCCGGCTCCCTCAGCCAATAAATTGAGATGAGTGCCGCAACCCCAGAGTCGGCCATGACTGGACCAAATGGTCAGGGGTCCCTTTACATTTACGTTTACCACCCCATCCAGGAGTGGATCCCATCCATCGGCTATGCTGGCACACAGAGAGGCTGTTCAGAACATCAGAACAGCCCTCCTGGATTAGGCCAATGTTCCCATGGTGGCCAAACAGATGCCTGTGGGAACCCCAAGGGCAGGATCCTAGCACAAGAGCCCTCTCCCCTCTGGTTTCCAGCAACAGAGGACCACGGCGTGTGGCACCAGGGCTGGCTTGTGCCTGTCCTTGGATAAACTGAGCAATTTGGAATTTCTATGGCAAACCAGGCCAGCTTGTGTGCTGTCTTTGTTTTAAATTGCAGTGATTGGAGAGGATAGAGAAAGGGGAGGGGGAGAGTCTGTACCAAGCCCAAAAGTCCACCAGAGAAAATACTCCAGTATATGCGAGAGAGATAAGGAGGAGAGCTCTACGTTCCCTGGGTGGTGGTGTGAGGCCTTTCTTTGAAGCAGATAAATCTCTGCTGGTAATACAGTACTTAAACCAGAACTGACACCTTTTTATATCAACTGCAGAGAATTGCCTTTGTGAGGCGGATATAAAGGCTGCTCTTAGGCTGCCTGGTGCATACAAATGCCCACCTTCTGATCTGCAGGTGTTAACCCTTCCCTTCCGCTGCCACAGGCAACAAGGGACATAAACCAGCCGGGTGACCCATGCCTCTGCCTCCTGCAAACCGCTAATCTGCACAATGCTTTTCATAGGGTAGGGGGCACATAACCTCCAACATTCCTCAGAGGGAAATAGGGACATTTCTCACTCCCTTGCAACTGACCCTCTTTGAGCCCCTCATTTTTGTCTCCCCACCCCCTGTGTACAAGACATAGCATACATGCCCTCCACCACCCAGGTAAACCCCTTAACCCCTATTTTATTTTATTCTTTGGTAGTTTTGCAAAAAGAAAAGCACACACCAATAAAAAAAAATGGGGGGGCGGGGGAGTTGGGGTTTTTTCCAAAGATTTTATTGGATTTTTACAATTTATATTCAATCAAACACATAGCTGTCAACTTTCAGATTTGAAAATAAGGGAGCCTCACCTGTCCTACGGACAGTCTACAGGATATCTAACAATCCGGGATAGCAGCGGGAAGCAGCGGAAAACAGCGCTGGAATAAGGGAATTTCCCGCAAAAAAAGGGAAGGTTGACAGCTATGATCAAACAACACAATATAACATTTGTCATATAAAAGAAAGAGAGAGAGAGAAAAACTCCTCCCCATGACTTCCCTCAACTTCCCCTTCTGGTTCTTTAAATATTTACTACTTCTGCTTGATGATTATCTTATTTTTAAAATTTTATACCTTAGTACTCTTATTTTCTTATCAGTTTTATACCAAATTTTCCTTCACGTTTACATCTTACAGTCAATTTCATTCCATGTTGTCCTAACCTAACATTTGTGCTTATTTTCTTACTTGTAAGTGTTTAATCAAACAAATCAAAATTTTAGAAACAGGGAAGATTAGATGTGGACGCACAGAGAATTTTTTTTAAAAAAATTAAGGCTCCTTGTGCTCCCACTCTGCTCCTCCTTTCTTCCCATCCATCTGCCCTGTAATAAGTGAATGAAGCAAGTGGGGCAATTCTGGAGTAAACCCCTATTATTTTTAGGAGCAAGGACTGGCAGTGGTACTGTGGGTTTTCAGACCAGGGTCTCTCCCAGCCCTACCTTGAATTTGGAGACTTTAAAAGTGAGAGCTGGACCATAGAGAAGGCTGATCGCCGAAGAATTGATGCTGGAGGAGAATTCTGGTGCTGGAGGAGACTCTTGAGAGTCCCATGGACTGCAAGAAGATCAAACCTCTCCATTCTGAAGCAAATCAGCCCTGAGTGCTCACTGGAAGGACAGATTGTGAAGCTGAGGCTCCAAGACTTTGGCCACCTCATGAGAAGAGAAGACTCCCTAGAAAAGACCCTGATGTTGGGAAAGATGGAGGGCACAAGGAGAAGGGAACGACAGAGGACAAGATGGTTGGAAAGTGTTCTCGAAGCTACCAGCATGAGTTTGACCGAACTGCGGGAGGCAGTGGAAGACAGGAGTGCCTGGCGTGCTCTGGTCCATGGGGCCATGAAGAGTCGGACACAACTAAACAGCTAAACAACAACAACAACAACAACAACAATAATCCTGCAACACAGGTCCTCTGCCACTGATCTTTGGCCCTATCCGTGTCTGAAACCACCCCTACTTTGTGCCAAGTGTAATGGCTAAAGATGCTGCTCCAGAACAATGGAGAAAGTGGGTCCAATCCTTCAGCAGCTTCACAGCAGCGGATATTGAGTAAATTCTGTTCCACAGCACCCCAATCCACAATGTTGAGAGACTCCAGGGTTTCCAGGCAATTACTCTGGTTCCGTTTCCTTGGAATGAAGCTCTGTGGTGCTTTTGGGATATATAGTTTTGTCAGGGGCTGAACCAAGGAGGAATGGTGGGGACCACCCCCCCTTCTCCTGAGCCTTCCCAAGAACAGGAGGACAGTATAGATTTAGAACAGTGGTTTGCAGAAGGGCATAGTTCCGAGGCTGCAGAGAGGAGAAGCTAGCAAATATTTCCCAGGACCAGGCAAGCATTGAGGGTAGTAGAACAGAGAGCTCAGGGGCAGAAAGCTCAGATTAGCCAACATAGGTGTGATGTAGAATAGGGGAGAGATGGCGGGGTGGGACCTTACTTGGAGCAATGCCATTATTTAGGGAAGACTGCATTCCTTCATCACTCTCTGTGAATTATTGAATAAATTGCTTGGTAAGAACTTTTATCATTTCTCTGCTTCTTGGCTGCCACCATGGGAAGGATCTGATTCCCCAAAGCCTGATGGGTTTTGTTTACACATCTATAAAACCCGAGCATAAGATGGCGGGGCTCACGCATCGACACCTCAGAAGATCTTGCTTCTGCATTAGTCACAGCTTTGGATTCAGCACAGAGCAAGCTGGTCTCTGTGCGTCCAGCTTCCAACCTGCCTTCAGCCCAGGTCACACACACCTTGTTCTCCTACCTAGCAGCTAGGTGAGGGTGGAGTCCCACCCATTAGCCTGGAGGGCACCATCACTTAGCTGTTGCTCTTGCAACCTGGCTCATTCTTTTGGGATGCTGATGAGGACACTTATTTGGCTACCCAATGTTGTTGTCTTACAAAGAAGGTTGTCTGACCAGTTCAGCAACAGAATCCTCTGTTAGATGCCAGCCTTCACTAGCTACAGGACCCCAAGAATCGGAAGGTACAGAAACAGAAAGTACAGAAAGAATGGAAAATCTTTAAAGAGTATCTGGAAAAACATTACAATAACAAATATCTCCTGGCAGACATAGAATGATGCTTGTAAAACAACAAATACAGTGGTACCTCGGATTACATACGCTTCAGGTTACATACGCTTCAGGTTACAGACTCCGCTAACCCAGAAATAGTGCTTCAGGTTAAGAACTTTGCTTCAGGATGAGAACAGAAATCGTGCTCCGGCGGCACGGCAGCAGCAGGAGGCCCCATAAGCTAAAGTGGTGCTTCAGATTAAGAACAGTTTCTCGTTAAGTACGGACCTCCGGAACGAATTAAGTACTTAACCCGAGGTACCACTGTATAATGTTTTTTGATATCTGACGAAAACAAGGAAAGCAATACAATAATTTGGAACTGTGTGTGAAAAAATAGTAGAAATAATAACACAACGAGTCTAATCGGAAGTCAAATGTGTTTATTTTGTTTTCTTTTGTGTGTTTCTTCCCCTTTTCCTCCTCCACCCCTTTCTCCCCTCTTTTTCTTCCTCTTCTTATTTCTTTTTTGTGCACCCTTTCTTGGTCTTTGATCTGTTAAGAAAGAGATAAAGAGATAAAAGTGTAATATGAAAACTTCAGTAAGTTCAAAGTGATGTGTAATTTTTTTCTTGCTATTTATATATTGTTAAAATTGGTTGATTGTAATGAATTGATGTGGGTTTTTCCTTCTTATTGTTGAATTCTAAATAAAGAATGGGAAGGGACTTAAGGCATGTTCCAGACTAGCACAGCCCCCCCCCCCCCCGCCACCAACCCACCTTAATAATCTACTGTTAGCTACAGACTCCAGGAAGGGGGCGGGCGGCTCAGGTATCTCTTGGCCAGTTTAGAGCAACTTCATTAGTGCACTGCTGCCCCCTCCTTCAATTATCAAAAAGCATCACACGCTAGGAGAGACATGTCTCATTTAGTTGATAACCTGGACTGTAATGAAACACCATCTTAAGTACGACAAGCTCCCAAGGGTACAAAACATTAAAGTAAAATAAAATTCTGTTCCAAAACATCTCCTGGCTAAGTTAGCCTGGTGACAAATACCAGGCTGCAGCATCATCAACTGCGCATTTAAAAGTCCTTAATGCTGCTAAATACCTGATCTCATTCTGATCAGGGATGCAGCTTATTTCAGGCCCAAGGGACGGTAATTTAGGATTCTTCAAGGCTATTAACTGCGGCAGATTAGTACAGACCACTCAGTTATTCTTTTCTCTGCCCTCCCCACCCCCTTGCCTATTCAGGAATGAATTTACTGTTCATGGAAAATCAAGGAAAGAGTCCAGCCTTTTGGCCAAATGAAGACATCCAGAGTTGAGCTATATTATAAGGGGTGGAGGAGGACTATGAAAAAAGCACTTTGAGAGGCTCTGTAAATGTCTCTGGTAGATAGCACTGGGGAGGAGTCAGGGGCTGAGGGGCATGTTGGCACCAATGACAAAGTGGAAATGTAGTTCTGGGGTCCTGGAACCACAACTTAGGTTGCTAGGTCAGATGCTGGAAGCCAGGGCCTCCAAGGTATAATCTTTAAAATGTGGAATGTTCAGGGATGCAGGAGAGGATATATTGTTTGATTATAGCCTTTCCAATTTGTGTTAACAAGTTCCCCAATTTAGCAGAGTAACATTCCCCTTTTTAAACTTGCAGCAGATACATTTGCTCAGGCTTGCTAAAGCCTCTATAATAACTGTTCTGGTATTTTCCCCTTATTCCCTCATAAAAGATAAGACAGGACACAGTCTTCTATAAAAGTATAAAAAGGTTTACTCACATATTATTCTGTTCACAATAGGATCCTGGAAGGCAGATTTAGCTTAGAAAAGTAACATACACCAGGAAACTATCTCATAAGGAGACAGTCCCTTTGTCCTCTCTTGGCTGGAGCCAAGACAGCATATCTGGCTAAGCAGATGTTGCTTCTTCGATGCATGTAGTCAAAGAGAGAGGGATGGCTGCCCTGCCCTGTGCTTTTGTCGTTACCTGCACAGGTGAGGCCACGCCCACCTCCAGTCACATGCAGGAAACAGGAAGTTTGGCTGGACAAACATTCCTCCCCATGTGTAAACATGTTCACTCTAGGAATGTTGTACTTGTGTTTCATATTCCACATAAAATGCTAGCAGTTCCACACACAGGAGCAGGTAGACGGGCACAGCTGTGTCCTCTCAATGTGTGGATGAGACAATGATGTTGGGAGGAGGGATCTTTACTTGTTAGGCACTGGGGAACATTCTGAGGCAAGCAGGGCCTATGCAAAAGAAATGGGCTCCACTTCATCCAGGGTGGAACTTGACCCAGGCCATAACGGTCGCAGAGCAGATTTTAAACTCTTTGAAGGGAGGCATCCAACAAGAACCTGCATTGGGACCTGTGCTTTTAAACTTGTTTCGCAAACCGTCTAGAGTCAGGAGTGTGCAGTGAGGAGGTGGACGAGTTTGCTGATGATACTACATTGTTCAGGGTTAAACAAATTCATGGCAGGGAAAGTTGTCAATGGCTGCTAGCCATGATGGCTATGGTCTGCCTCCATGGTTGGAGGGCAGCAATGCTTCTGAATATCCGTTACTGGAAAACACAGGAATGTTCTTATGTATTCTTGATCAAACCTATCCATTCTTAAGGAATGCTGGAGGAGACTCTTGAGAGTCCCATAGACTGCAAGAAGATCAAACCTCGCCATTCTGAAGGAAATCAGCCCTGAGTGCTCACTGGAAGGACAGATCCTGAAGCTGAGGCTCCAAGACTTTGGCCACCTCATGAGAAGAGAAGACTCCCTGGAAAAGACCCTGATGTTGGGAAAGATGGAGGGCACAAGGAGAAGGGGACGACAGAGGACGAGATGGTTGGACAGCGTTCTCGAAGCTACGAACATGGAGTTTGACCAAACTGCGGGAGGCAGTGGAAGACAGGAGGGCCTGGCGTGCTCTGGTCCAGGGGGTCACGAAGAGTCGGACACGACTAAACGACTAAACAACTACAACAACAATTCTTGATCCCTGCTTTTGGGTTTCTATCACATCATTCACATGGTGCAGAGTAGAAACCCTGACAGCAACTTTCCTTCTCCTCACTTGGTGTCACTTCTGAATGGGCAGGCGAGGAACCCTTTCAGAGTGCCCTCCACAGTCAGCTCCTTCAGCCCATCCTCAGCCCGTAAAAGGACCAGCTGAGCTTCCACTGTGTCATTACGGAGCCTCAAGGATGCGTTGCGTCCTGCTCCTCCTCTTCTTAGGCAAGGAAGGTTGCGCTCTCTCGTTGTGTGTGCGTGTGTGCTTATATGGGGGCTGGAATCTGTCAGGATTCGGCAGCTCTGCACATCTTTTGCACGCACAGCCTGACAGGGGCCTGCGAAGGTTCATGACTCACATTCTGCTTCAAAGCTCATGGCTCAGATTAGATCATCTGTAGAAGCTCATGGCTTGGAGGAAGAGACATCTGGCTGGAAGCCTTTCTGTTGACTGACAGGGAGCAAATCCATTCAAGAGCCAGGCTGTGGGTCATCTCAGCAGCCAGCCAGCCAGCCAGCCTGCTCCCCAATGTGACTCCTGCCATACCTTGAGGGAGGTGAGAACCACCCTGGCAGTCTGCTCCAGCCCCAGCCCTCAATGCAGCCAGGACAACCTCAAGTGACAACTCCAATAATAAGAAGAAAGATACATTTTTATTTATACCCTGCCCTTCTCGGTTCAAAACCCGGGCTCAGGGCAGCTAACAACAAATTTAAAACACTTAATTGTAAAAGCAGCATAAAATACAGTATAAAAACATGAATAACAATAAAATTCAAAAATCCATTAGATAATCCCCAGGGCTAGCTGGCTGAATTGGTCCTACTTGGGCCAGCGAGGAGGCCAGGGGAGAATTAGCCGTGGGGTCTCAGAGCGGGTGATCTTCATAAAAGGGGAGGGGGAGGGAAGAGAAGGGAAATAAAAGATCAGGCTGAATTCAAATTAAAGGCCAGGCGGAATAGCTCTGTCTTACAGGCCCAACGGAAGGAGGTTAAATCCTGAAGGGCCCTAGTCTCATGGGACAGAGCATTCCACCAGGTCGGAGCCATCACTGAAAAGGCCCTGGCCCTGGTGGAAGATAGTCTGACTTCCTTAGGGCCCGGGACCTCTAAACTATGGTTATTCATGGACCTTAAGGTCCTCCGTGGGACATACCAGGAGAGGCGGTCCCATAAATACGAGGGCCCTAAGCCACAAAGGGCTTCAAAGGTCAAGACCAGCACATTGAACTTGACCCTATACTCCACTGGGAGCCAGTGCAGCTGGTATAGCACTGAGTGAATAAGCTCCCATGGCAGGGACCCTGTGAGGGCCTCCAGACTCTTGGCGTTGGATTGTTCCATTCCAGCTCATGTTTTCCCAGTGCCATCGCTGTCTATTAGGACTGGAATTGGGAAGTGAAGGATGGGAGGGGAGGAAGGGAGGAAAGAAGGAATAAAGGAGGTCCTAGAAGCACAGCCTGTACCTTGAAGAGGTGGCCGAGTGACCAAGAGCCCGATGGGCTCTATGTCAGGAAAGATCTGCATCAAAGCCAATTTTGGCCTTGAGATCCCTGGGTGACCCCCAAGCAACCCCGCTTGCCTTGCCTTTCTCTGTAGGAGCAGAGGAAACTGCCTTACCCAACTCTAGAGTTGCCATGTTTAAAAAAGTGAAAATCCGGACACAAAAGTTGAGATTTTTTTGACAAAATCGGTTGAAAAAATGACGTTTTGGAGCTATTTTTCAGGTAAATCGCCCAAAATGACACTTCCGACATGGGTGGCCATACATCCAGATTTTACCGGACATTTTAGCAATTTCCGCCCAGGCGCTGCTTCCAACTGCAGTATTCCAGGTATTTCTGGGAAATTCTGGATGCATGGCAACCCTACCAACTCAGAAAAGTGCTCAATCTAATGGTGCCTGACCAGTAATTTTATTGTTATTTATTTATTGTATTTCTATCCTGACCTGCGGGACGCGGGTGGTGCTGTGGGTTAAACCACAGAGCCCAGGACTTGCCGATCAGAAGGTTGGTGGTTCGAATCCCCGTGACAGGGTGACGGGGTGAGCTCCCGTTGCTCAGCCCCTGCTCCTGCCAACCTAGCAGTTCGAAAGCACTTCATAGTGCAAGTAGATAAATAGGTACCACTCTGGTGGGGAAGGTAAGCGGTGTTTCCGTGTGCTGTTCTGGTTCGCCAGGAGCAGCTTAGTCATGCTGGCCACATGACCCGGAAGCTGTACGCCGGCTCCCTCGGCCAGTAAAGCGAGATGAGCGCCGCAACCAGAGTCGGTCATGACTGGACCTAATGCTCAGGGGTCCCTTTACCTTTACCTTATCCTGACCTGCAATTTTATTGTTATTTATTTATTGTATTTCTATCCTGCCTTTTTCTCCATGGAGCTCCCAGTGGCTTACATGGTTCTCTCCCTCTTTGCTTAACCCCCACAACAACCTTGTGAGGTAGTTTAACTTGAGTTAAACCCACTGGCCCAAGGTCACCCAGTGAGTTTTATGGTGTGGATTCAAACCTTGGTGTTGGTCCTAGTTCTAGTTCAACACTGTAGCGGTCATGCACATTTAATGCACTTTTTAGAAAACATTGTTGGTTTTATCAATTCTCTTTTGAGAACTGGTATTACTGGTATTATTACTGGTATTCAGAAGCATTGCTGCCTCAAGCCCTCTCCTCCATGAATTTGTCTAGTCCTCTTTTAAAGCTATTTAGGTTGGTGGTCATCCCTGTCTCCAGTGGGAGAGAGTTCCATAGTTTAACTCTGTGCTGTGTGAAGAAGTCCTTTCTTTTCTCTGTCCTTTTTCTCCCCGGCTCACAATTCTTGAGAAGATTGCCTTAATGGTCTCCACTTTTGCTCATAACCTAAGAAACTGGACCCCATGACATCACAGGGTAATTTCGGGCTTTCCTCGGGCTCCGAGGGCAAAAAGGAAACCAAAAGAAAATATTGCCCCCCCCCTTAAAATTCCATTTACTAAGTAGCTGTCTTCAGCTTGAAAACATCGCCTTTATTAATAATGCAGCCATCCTAGAGGGGCTGTATTGATCTTCAATATATATAAATCTAAAATCCCTATGAATAAAAAATGTGAGATCAGATCTTAAAAATAGACCAAATATTATCACATGGCCTAAGTGACAGGGATAAACTGCTGCGCTGGCAAAATGACTAATGGACGGCTGGCTGGCTCTGTCAGTCCCAGAAAGCTCATCTCGCCAGCAAGAATCAAATGATGAGGCCTGTGCTTGAGGGTTCGGTCTCAGCTGCTTCTCCCTTTTATAGATTCAGATCAATAAAAGGATCAAGTGTTGATGGATTTCTGTTGTGCTCCACTCGTTGCCCCTCCAAATTGCTTTCACCTGGGGCATGTCTGAAAGCACCTGATGTTGTCGGTGGAAAGCAAGCGACATGGATCTTATGTAACCACACAGAGCAGCCTTGCAGCACGCAATCGAGCCCTTGGCGCCTCTAACCTGGGAACGTCCATCATGGCTGGCAGGGGCCCTCCAGGAACGCAGGCTCAGATGTCCCCCACCCTCTGCCCCGCAAGCCTGTTTCAGCTAGAGGTCTTGGGAAGCCCTGAGCCATGGAGCCACGTCCAGCGGAAGAGTCCTCGCCAGTTTATTCAGAGACCATATTTCCCACAGAGATGTCTGTGCGCCAGGTGGGTTACAGGAAACGGTCTAAATGCAAAAAGCATAAATCCAGCCCTGCTAGCAGGGGCGTAGGAAAGGGGGGGGCGGTCCGCCTCAGGTGCCATCATGGAGGGGGGGTGACAAATTATCAAGGAACAATTACTGCCCTACTAGGGTGGTTCAATGGGATGCAGGTGGCACTGTGGGTTAAACCACAGAGTCTAGGGCTTGCTGATCAGAACGTCGGCAGTTTGAATCCCTGCGACGGGGAGAGCTTCCGTTGCTCAGTCCCAGCTCCTGCCCACCTAGCAGTTCTAAAGCACATCACAGTGCAAGTAGATAAATAGGTACCGCTCCGGCAGGAAGGTAAACGGTGTTTCCGTGCGCTGCTCTGGTTCGCCAGAAGCGACTTAGTCAAGCTGGCCACATGACCCAGAAGCTGTCTGCAGATAAACACCGGCTCCCTCAGCCAATAAAGCGAGATGAGCGCCACAACCCCAGCCACGACTTGACCTAATGGTCAGATGTCTCTTTACCCTTTACCTTTTTAGGGTGCTTCATAGAATCATAGCGTTGGAAGAGACCACAAGGGCCATCGAGTCCAACCCCCTGCCAAGCAGGAAACACCATCAGAGCACTCCTGACATAAGGTTGTCAAGCCTCTGTCAAGCCTCTTTCATGCATATCAGTTACCGTATTTTTCGCCCTATAGGACGCACTTTTTCCCCTCCAAAAATGAGGGGAAATGTGTGTGCGTCCTATGGGGCGAATGCAGGCTTTCACTGAAGCCTGGAGAGCGAGAGGCGTCGGTGCGCACCAACACCTCTTGCTCTCCAGGCACCAGGAAGCTATCCGAAAGCCTTGCGTGCCCGGGGGAACTCCCCCCGGGCACGCAAGGCTTGCGGGCAGCAGCCTGCAGCGCGGAGCAAGGGGCGCCCTTTGGAGGACGCCCCGTGCTTCGCGCAGGGCTTGCGGGCAGCAGCCGGCAGCGCGGAGCACGTGGCGCCCTCCGGAGGAAGCCCCGTGCTTCGCGCAGGTGTCTGCAAGCCTTGCGCGCCCGGGGGAACTCCCCCCGGCGCACAGGACTTGCGGGCGGCAGCCGGCAGCGCGGAGCACGGGGCACCCTTTGGAGGACGCCCCGTGCTTCGCGTAGGTGTCCGCAGCCTGCCGCCCGCGCAGAGCGCCCGGACAGACATCAGCCAGCCCCACAAGCTCGGGGGACAGTGGGGAGGCGCAGCGCTGCCATCCCACTGTTCCCCGACCTGGTTTTGGGGGGGAAATAAAGGGGGGAAATTCCTTTATTTCCCCCCCAAAAAAGTAGGTGCTTCCTATGGGACGGAGCGTCCTATGGGACGAAAAATACGGTAATATCTTGACCCTCCTCCACAAAAATAGCTGTTTAATTGGCCGTTTTCCTATGTCATGAAGGCTGAAATTTCAATTCAGAAGAGCAGGCTTTTTTTAAAAAAAAAAATAAGTTCACTTTGCAGGTTTTTAAAAATAAATTTTATTAAATAAACAATAAATATAAATAAAATAACACAAGCCAAAACACAATCCATCCTGTAGATTTAAGTATCTGTCCATAGTCGCCTACTTGTTATCAGAGGCCCAGAATCCACATTCCTTTGAAAGAAAATATGAAATAACATAAAACCATTTTTGCGGGGGGGGGGGGAATCAATGGGGCGTTCTAAAACAATTAGAATACTGCTCCAATACTATCAGTTCAACAGTTAACGTTATTTCTGAGAGTATTTTATGAAGTGCCATTAGAAATATCACAGGAGCATACAATAAAATCATTAACGTGACATGACGTTATATAGTCATAAAATACAGAACAAATGACCAGCCCTGAATCAAAGGAATTCTCTAAAAATAACTCACTTAAAATAGATCAAGGAAACTTAAGTGAGTGTAAATCTCTTCAGCAGGCCAGTTTATAGCCCAAAGTAGCCCTGAAAATCACTGCAGATGGTGACAGCAGCCACGAAATTAAAAGACGCCTGCTTCTTGGGAGAAGGGCAATGACAGGCCTAGACAGCATCTTGAGAAGTAGAGACATCACCTTGCCAACAAAGGTCCGTATAGTTAAAGCTATGGTTTTCCCAGTAGTGATGTATGGAAGTGAGAGCTGGACCATCAAGAAGGCTGATCGCCGAAGAATTGATGCTTTTGAATTATGGTGCTGGAGGAGACTCTTGAGAGTCCCATGGACTGCAAGAAGATCAAACCTCTCCATTCTGAAGGAAATCAGCCCTGAGTGCTCACTGGAAGGACAGATTGTGAAGCTGAGGCTCCAGTACTTTGGCCACCTCATGAGAAGAGAAGACTCCCTGGAGAAGACCCTGATGTTGGGAAAGATGGAGGGCACAAGGAGAAGGGGGCGACAGAGGACGAGATGGTTGGATAGTGTTTTCGAGGTTACCAGCATGAGTCTAACCAAGCTGCGGGGGGCAGTGGAGGATAGGAGTGCCTGGCGTTCTCTGGTCCATGGGGTCACGAAGAGTCGGACACGACTAAACGACTAAACAACAACAACAACAAGCCCTGAAAATTGATGGTGTCAGTCCACACATACAAACTAGAAAACCTCCTTGACAGCTCACTCGGTAGAGAATGAGACTTCAACTCAGGGCCATGGGTTCAAGCCCCACCTCGGGTAAAAAGATTCCTGCCTTGCAGGGGGTTTGGCTAGATGACCCTCAGGCCGGGCCAGCCACTAGTCAGAGTGAGGCGACTGCCTCAGGCGGCATATACTAGGAGGCAGCGGGGAGACTCAGGCGAGTGACAGCCTGCTCCTTCTCTCCTTAAAGGCTTTCTCTGCTGCCCAATCCCAGAAGAAGAAGAAGGAGGAGGAGTCTCCTCTCACGTTCTGTGCAGGCCAAGAGGGGCATGCAGACAGGCAGTGACCTCCACAATGAGCCAGGTGGGCAGGCAGGTGAAGTTCAGGACTTGGGTGAGGGCAAAAACTCTTTAAGGCAGTCTGGCTAGTGGAGGAAGGAAGGGATTTGATTGTTTGTATTTCTGTGCCCGCTTGTTATCCGAATGAATCTGAAAGCAGCTTAAAAAAGGTAAAGGGACCCCTGGCCATTAGGTCCAGTCATGGCCGACTCTGGGGTTGCAGCACTCATCTCGCTTTACTGGCCAAGGGAGCCGGCGTACAGCTTCCAGGTCATGTGGCCAGCATGACTAAGCCGCTTCTGGCGAACCAGAGCAGCGCACGGAAACGCTGTTTAGCTTCCTGCCGGAGTGGTACCTATTTATCTACTTGCACTTTGATGTGCTTTCGAACTGCTAGGTTGGCAGGAGCTGGGACTGAGCAATGGGAGTTCACCCCATTGCAGGGATTCGAACCGCCGACCTTCTGATCTGCAAGCCCTAGACTCTGTGGTTTAACCCACAGTGCCACCCATGTCCCTCTCAAAGTGGCTTACAAACAATTTTTAAAAAATAGCATGATTGAACAGAACAGCACAAATCATATAGAATAATTAACAAATAATCGATTACAAACTATAAAACACTATTAACAAAGGAGCAACTAAAAAACAAGCTAAACATCACAATTACATCAAAAGTCATATCATACGATGAACATATGATATTTATGGTCTATAAAACCGTATTAGCAACATTAACAAAACAGTGAACTAACCAGAAAAGCTAAGCATTGTTAAGCTCATACACACACATCTCCATGCCTCTGGGAGCCTTGATGGACAGAGGCAGACAGGTGGGAGAGCGAACGAGAATCCACCTGGTTCTAGGAGGCCCCCGCAGGTGGGCAGCCAAGCAACTCACTCGCTTGCCTGGCTGGGCTCCCTCTCTGAGCTTGGGGAGTCAAGGGGAAATAAATAGAGCCTTCAGGTTCAGGGGCAGTCTACCGCCAAATACCAGGTGGAGCAGGCACCAGTTTGCCTCAAGCGGCAAAATGTATTGGGCCAACCCTGTTCAAGTGCCTCATCAGATGGGGAGACCCTTTTGTTGCAGAACCATCGCAAGCGGATTCACCGGCTCTTGGCAAAAGGGGATTTTCTCTCTGCAGTGCTGTGAAGATGCTTCCAGGAGCTCCTAGGATTCCTATGACTGCTGTTTTTGCCTGCAGACTTAACAAAACGGGGCATTTATTTCCTGCTGACTGAGCCTCGTGCTGCGTTGTGCTTTTGGCAGCTCCCTCCCCAAAATGCACACGCGTTAAAATCGATGGTGTTTGTTCACTGTGTGGAATGACAGCTCATTTTTCTGGACAGGCTGGCTTCACAATTGCTTGTCCAAGAGGAAATCTGAGGAGGGACAATGGGCTTGTTTGAAGGAGCGCCGAAGCGCCGCATAGCAATCCCAGCTTCTGCTGCGCTCGTCGTCGCTTTCTTTTCGCTCGCCTTCCTCCTATCGATTTCCACGTTTCCACTCTCCCCGCGTCATGCCAAACAAAAGCCAGAGAAATTGGGTACAAATCCGTCAGTTTAAATGTTTCAAGAGCCAAGCACAACCCAGGCAAGCGCTGAATGGGCAGCCACAGGGCCAGCATCATCAAACTAACGTGGGCAAGATGTCTGCAGCTGCCTTAGGCCACATCATAGCTGTCAACCGTCCCTTATTTGGCGGGAAACTCCCTTATCCCAGTGCTGTGTCCCGCTGCTGTCCCTTATTGATGATGCCCCTTAAATTTCCTAGGTTTCATGCTCACCCGGATCAGGAGGGAAGCAGCGGCTCGGGGTCCTCCGCCATGAGCTGCCGTGTCTCCATCTCTCCCTTTCCCCCCTCAGGGGCGCGTCGTGAAAAGATGGGTGGTGGCGGGCGGCCAGGAAGCCCCTCTCTTGCGAGACTTCAGCGGCGCCTGAGGAGGCGGCCTGAGGGAGGAGGAAGAGGAGGGGATGGGGAAGGTCGCAGAAGGGTGGCACTTCAGCGGCCGCTGCGGCGCCACAACCGCCTCATGCTGGGCTCGCGGGCGGTGTGGGCAAGAGTCTCTCTCCCTCCCCCCCTCTCTCGGGCAGGGAAGGGCCGATGGAACTCCTCACGCCAGGACGACGGCAGCCCTGACGTTCAGCTTAGCATACCCTCCAACCAGTGCAGCATCTTAATGTAGTGATTTCCCCCTCTGCATCCCTTTCATAACTCTATTTTTATAAATCATTTGTCCATCCATAGTTCAAATTTTTACTACAAGTTTTCTAAACAAAATAAAAAAATTCCTTCCAGTAGCACCTTAAAGACCAACTAAGTTAGTTCTTGGTATGAGCTTTCGTGTGCATGCGTTTCGAGCTGGAGGTTAGTCGGGATGAACTCACAGTACCATTCTGTTCTGCCTTGGTCAGACCATAAGTGGAATACAGAGTACAGTTCTGGACCCCAAAGAAGGATATTGGCAAGCTGGAACCTGTGCAGAAGAGAGTGACTGAGATGCTAAAGGGTCTGGAAATCAAATTTAATGAGCAAGAACGGTTGAGGAAGTTGGGTATGCTGAGCCTAGAAGTGACTGAGAGGTCATGAGGTAAAGGGTAAAGGGACCCCTGACCATCAGGTCCAGTCGTGGCCAACTCTGGGGTTGTGGTGCTCATCTCGCTTTACTGGCCAAGGGAGCCGGCATACAGCTTCCAGGTCATGTGGCCAGCATGACTAAGCTGCTTCTGGCGAACCAGAGCAGCCCACGGAAACGGCGTTTACTTTCCTGTTGGAGCACACAAAAGCTCATACCAAGAACTAACTTAGTTGGTCTTTAAGGTGCTACTGGAAGGAATTTTTTTATTTTGTTTTGACTATGGCAGACCAACACGGCTACCTATCTGTAACTACAAGTTTTCTGTCAGTCCTACCAATGTATGTAACTCTTTACAATAGCTTTTCAAATAAATTATAAACTTTCCCCATTCTTTATTAAAGACGTCCTCTTCCTGGTTTCTAATTCTGCCTGTAAGCTTTGCCATCTCGACGTCATTCATCAGTTTTGTCTGCCACTCTTCTTTGGTGGGAGTTGTAGACCCTTAGGATCATCTAGTCCAGCCCCCTGCAAAACACAGTCAGTCGCAGCCAAAGCAGCATGGCTCCATCAGTGCCGGATTTCTCTATAAGCTAAGCAAAATCCCTTATTTTGGCTGCTGATCCCTTATTTTCAAATCTGTAAGTTGACAGCTATGCACCACATCAGCCTCGGGAACTTGCAGCAGCTTCACCCCAAACCCCTTTTGCTTTTCGTGAAGGGCATTAAGACAGCCGCTCCCTAGAATAATAGAACTGTAGTGTTGAAAGGAACCACAACGGAATAATCCCTGACAACCCCTGTTTAAAAACCTCCAGTGAAGGAGAGCCCACCCTCTTCTGAGGGTGTCCGTTGCGATGTAAAATATTCCCTACTGTCAGAAAATAACTCCTAGTGTTTAGTAAAAATCTCCTTTCTTGTCATTTGAATCCATTGGTTTGGGTCTTCTCCTCCAGAGCAGGAGAAAACAAGCTACCTCCATCTTCCGTGTGAAGACAGCCCTTAAGATATTTGAAGAAGGCTCTCGTGACCTCTAGGGATGCGGATGGTGCTGTGGGTTAAACCACTGAGCCTAGCACTTGCTGATCAGAAGGTTGGCGGTTCAAACCCCCACGATGGGATGAGCTCCCATTGCTTAGTCCCTGCTCCTGCCCACCTAGCAGTTCGAAAGCACGTCAAAGTGCAAATAGACAAATAGGTACTGCTCCAACAGGAAAGTAAACGCCGTTTCCATGGGCTGCTCTGGTTCGCCAGAAGCAGCTTAGTCATGCTGGCCACATGACCTGGAAGCTGTATGCCGGCTCCCTTGGCCAGTAAAGTGAGATGAGCACCACAACCCCAGAGTTGGCCACGACTGGACCTGATGATCAGGGGTCCCTTTACCCTTTACCTCATGACCTCTCAGTCACTTCTAGGCTCAGCATACCCAACTTCCTCAACCGTTCTTGCTCATTAAATTTGATTTCCAGACCCTTTAGCATCTCAGTCACTCTCTTCTGCACAGGTTCCAGCTTGTCAATATCCTTCTTTGGGGTCCAGAACTGTACTCTGACCAAGGCAGAACAGAATGGTACTGTGAGTTCATCCCGACTAACCTCCAGCTCGAAACTCATAACATTACAATTCTATTAAAATGTGGTGTCCTTCTCTCTGCATAAACAGGGGGCAACCATATACATCACTAGATTCCTGCTTTTATCTCTGTTTTCGATTATAATGTTTTACTGCTTTGATTTGTTGGTACAGGACTTAGAATTTCAAAAAATGTTAAGCTGATTGTCGTCATCAGCCAAGATTTTTGGGGGGGTGGCGGTACTGCGGTACCAGTGAGTACTGCCAAAAAACCCACTGTTTTATTTATGTATTTATGTACAGTCAAACCTCTGTTGTAGAACATAATTTGTTCCAGAAGCTCATTCAGCTTCCAAAATGTTCGACAACTGAGGCACGGCTTCTGATTGGCTTCCAAAAAGCATTCGAAAACCCGAACACTTACTTCCGGGTTTTCGGCGTTCAGTAGCCGAAACATTCCAAAACTGAGGCATTTAGAAAACCGAGGTTTGACTGTATACCCCACCTTTTTCCTTGACAGGTGGCTTACAGATAAAATAGGAACAGCTAAAAGCATAGAGAAGGGAATAATTAAAAACAATTAAACATTAATAGAATTTAAACTGTATATAAATACAAAAGATTATTTTTAAAAACATACAATAAAAACAGCACAGTGCTAGCCCTTTCATTACTGTAATATTTGGGGGGGGGTTAAATAAATAAAAAATATAGTGGAGGAGAAACCGTGATTCCAAACGTCCATTGGGGACCCC
This sequence comes from Podarcis cretensis, assembly GCF_951804945.1. Lineage (NCBI taxonomy): Eukaryota > Metazoa > Chordata > Lepidosauria > Squamata > Lacertidae > Podarcis > Podarcis cretensis. Next base: position 87,101,894 of record NC_137177.1, on the reverse strand, counting down.
ATCGATTCTTTCTAGCACCAACAAAATTAGGAATACGATTCTGGGTGCCCTGAGTGGGGTTAGCGTTAGTCCCTGGCTTTTTCCAGCTGCCTGATCCCAGCAGAGCTTCCTCACTTGCATTCTAAGATTCTGGACTTGGGAAATGGCTAGAAATACGATACGATACGATACGATACGATACGATACGATACGATACGATACGATACGATACGATACGATACGATACGATACAATCTTTATTGTCATTGTCCCATACAGAACAATGAAATTGAAAAATCTACATAAGACATTCAAAAACCCCTAAAAACTCTGAAACCCCATTTAAGAATGCAATATACTATGGAGACTCCTTATACTACATTTAGAACCAGAATTGCATTTGGGTAGAAACTGTTTCTCAGGCGGCTGGTCCTGGTCTTTATAACCCTGTACCTTCCTCCAGAAGGCAGAAGCTGAAAGAGATCATTTCCGGGGTGCACACTGTCCTGCGCTATCTCTGCAGCTTTCTTATGGCACCTGGAAGCATAGATTTGATCTAAGGTGGGAAGAGTGCACCCAATTATTCTCTCCGCAGTCTTTACAACCCTGGACAGCATTGTTTTTTCCCTGGCCGTGCAGCTCCCAAACCACACACCCAGACCATAAGTTAATACACTCTCCACAGTACAATGGTAAAAATGCCATCAACAGGTCCTTTGAGAGATTGTTTTTCCGGAGGATTCTCAGAAAATATAACCTCATTCCTTCTCTCTGCCCCCGCCCCACTCCCCTTCATTGGACTCCACATGCTGCTAATTCTTCCCTTGCAGAATGACAAGCTCCCCTTTTGAATGACAAGCGGCTAACTCTCCCCGGGAAGCTCGACTGGGGCCGCCCCTGCCAGGCAAGAATAATACATGAATTATGTACAGGGAGCTGGGGGGAACACGAAAGGGGATTCATCTCTCATTTGTGATAAATGGGACATAATTGCCTTGGTAAACACCTTCATTATAAAGCAATCACTTTCTGCTACTCAAGACTTGATGGACACACAGGCTGAGTCCCGTTTCCCTGGCAGCCCCACGCAGAAGGAAGATCCTCAAAGTAACAGTGTCATGACTAGTCTATAAAGCCCTTAACAACCCTTCTCAGGGTAAGAGCTGTTCCACCCGGAAGGTGGTGGACTAACCTTTCTTGGAGGTTTTCAAGCAGAGATTGGATGGATATCTGCTAGGCATTCTTTATCTGTAATTCCTGCATCGAAGGGGTGAGACAGATTATCCTTGGGGGTACATTCCAACTCCACAATTCTATGATTCCTTTAGAAAAGCAATGACAAACCTAGACAGCATATTAAAAAGCAGAGACATCACCTTGCCAACAAAGTCCGTATAGTTAAAGCTATGGTTTTCCCAGTAGTGATGTATGGAAGTGAGAGCTGGACCATAAAGAAGGCTGATCACCGAAGAATTGATGCTTTTGAATTATGGTGCTGGAGGAGACTCTTGAGAGTCCCATGGACTGCAAGAAGATCAAACGTATCCAATCTGAAGGAAATCAGCCCTGCATGCTCACTGGAAGGACAGATCCTGAAGCTGAGGCTCCAATACTTTGGCCACCTCATGAGAAGAGAAGACTCCCTGGAAAAGACCCTGATGTTGAGAAAGATGGAGGGGACAAGGAGAAGGGGACAACAGAGGACGAGATGGTTGGGCAGTGTTCTTGAAGCTACTAACATGAGTTTGACCAAACTGTGGGAGGCAGTGGAAGACAGGAGTGCCTGGCGTGCTCTGGTCCATGGGGTCACGAAGAGTCGGACACGACTAAACAACTAAACAACAACAAATGATTCCTTTCTCTTTTTTTCAAATTTTTTTATTTGGTTTTACAAAACAAAAAGTTGTAACACTACCAACTACATAACTGTCTATTGAGATTTCTCTGAATCTCCCGACTTCCCACCATGCCGTCTGTGGGTCCAAATCTTCTTCTTTGGCGATCCCTCGTAGCAGAGTAAGATTGTCTTCCACAAACATGGTTTTAACAGTGAGTCCGTAGGTGACTGTGGAGGCCAATTCTGGATCTACACATCCTTCCACAGTAGGGACATTGGTTTCCGGGCGGGAGTTGATCACTGTGAGGGTTTGCCAAGCGTGCCTTCCTCTTAGCATGTTTCTCTCTTGCATCCTGAGTTTGAGTGTCTTCAAAGCACTTGACACGTTAAAGGCTGTTCTCCAATTGGAGCGCTCACAGGCAAGTGTTTCCCAATTGTTGGTGTTTATACTACATTTTTTAAAATTTGCCTTGAGACAGTCTTTAAACCTCTTTTGTTGACCACCAGTGTTACGTTTTCCATATTTAAGTTTGGAATAGAGTAAGTGCTTTGGAAGACAATAATCAGGCATCCGCACAACATGACCAGTCCAACGAAGTTGATGTTGAAGAATCATTGATTCAACACTGGTGATCTTTGCCTCTTCCAGCCTTCTTCTTCCAGTCTTCCAATTCTGGATCCACACATCCTTCCACAGTGGGGACATTGGTTTCCGGGCGGGTGTTGATCACGATGTGGATTTGCCAAGTGTGCCTTCCTCTTAGCCTTGCATCCTCAGTTTGAGTGTCTTCAAAGCCCAGGCCACTGTTTCCAGTTGTCAGTGTTGATACTACATTTTTTTTTAGATTTGCCTTGACACAGTCTTTAAACCTCTTTTGTACACTGGTATTAGTTCACCTGTCTTCGCAAGTGATGTGTAAGAATTTTCAGAAACACCGTTGATGGAGTCTTTCGAGGAGTTGGAGAAGTATCAACCTCTTCAACTACATATTATTTCATAGTCCATGTATTATAACTCTCCATATATTATCCATAATATTTGTTACATTTTGTAATACATCCCACACAAGTGTTATTAAAATCCTGCTAATGTTTTTATCTGCTTACAGTGGTATCCTAAATAAATTATATTTTTTTCCCATTCTTTTTTGAAGTTTTTGTCTTCTTGGTTCCTGAACTTTCTGGTCAGTTTCACCATTTCAGTGTAGTCCATCACCTTGATTTGCCATTCCTCTCTGGTTGGGACTCTCTCTTTTCCCCAACTCTGAACTAATAACATCCGTGCAGCTGTTGTCGCATACATAAAAAGTCTTTTCTGTTCCTTTGGAATATCAGTACCTAGAATTCCTAGTAATAAAAGCTTCTGGTTTTTTAACAAAAGTTATTTTAAACATTTTTTAACTCATTATATATCATTTCCCAGAAAGCTTTTATCACCTTACACAACCACCACACTTGATTAAATGATTCTAACCTCGTTTGGGCCATGACTCAGGTGAGGAGAAAGAACTTCAAATTGCCCCAACGATGACCTGCCATTTTCATGGGCGCACCTGTAGCTGTGTGTTGGCATTCTGTCTCTTTGGGGCACCCAGAACAGAGGAGGCTGCCCTGTGAGAAAGTGCAGTCCTTTCTGCAGGCATTGTGGCACCTTGTCCTTCTTGCTCCAAATCTCATTTACACAGGACTTCCCATTTTTTTCATAGCACACATTTCGCCATAACTCACTTTCCTCCTTGGGAATAACCTTTCGAGAGAGACGTGCGAGGAAAAGGTCTGTACATTATGCTTGCAATCTGAAGTGTTTGCAGAGTGGCGGGAAGGAAGGAAAGCTCACACAATTCTCTGGGTTCCCCCCACCCCACCCCTTAATAACATCTTACCATCTGACGTGCCACCTTTTGTAACAATTGCAAATCCAGCTTGGCAGCTTAATCAGATTTTGTTTAGTGGCTCGGACAAGGCCATCTTTTATGTCCTTTGGTGTTCCTGGCAGCAGGAAGGAGCAGCTACAGGAGAACCCAGATCTTGAAAGGGTGATGCTGTCCTGGGACATGCCACCCCCTGCCCCCACATCAGCCAAGGAGCTTTTCGATCCTTTGCTTTGAAAATGCTGATTGAAGAGCAGCTTCATGGCCAGAGAGGACCCAGAGAATCTTCATTTCTAGAGAGACAAAGGTGGGCTCCTCTCCTCCAGCCTCTGGGCATCGCTTTACCTTCTGTCCTCACCTCCTCTGAAGGTTTCTGCCCACGGGCTGCAGTTGCCTTAAGCCTTTGCCTCTTGTCTGTTCCCCGCAGAGTAGCAGCATAACAGCCTGAAGCTTTGCACAGCCTGCAGCTCTGCCCTGCAGCACATCACACATGCAGGGGTTGGTCAGGGACAAGATAGTGTGGGAATGTTCAGGGATGCAGGAGAGGATATATTATTTGATTATCTCCTTTCCAACTTGTGTTAACAAGTTCTACAATTTAGCAGAGTAACATTCCCCCTTTTAAACTTGCACAGCAGATGCGTTTGCTCAGGCTCGCTAAAGCCTCCAAAATAAGTTACCTGGTAATTTCCCCTTTAAAGGTAAAGGTACCCCTGACTGTTAGGTCCAGTTGCAGATGACTCTGGGCTTGCACGCTCATCTTGCTCTGTAGGCCAAGGGAGCGGGTGTTTGTCCGCAGACAGCTTCTGGGTCATGTGGCCAGCATGACTAAGCTGCTTCTGGCGAACCAGAGCAAAGCAAGGAAATGCCGTTTACCTTCCCGCCGGAGCAGTACCTATTTGTCTACTTGCACTTTGCCGTGCTTTCAGACTGCTAGGTTAGCAGGAGCAGGGCCCGAGCAACGGGAGCTCACCCCGTCGCAGGGTTTCAAACCGCCAACCTTCCGATCAGCAAGCCCTAGGCTCTGTGGTTTAGACCACAGCACCACCCACGTCCAATTTCCCCTTTAGTTCCTCATAAAAGAAATAAACACAACACAGTCTTTTATAAAAGTATGAAAAGGGTTTACTCACTCACTCATTCTGTTCACAGATGGATCCCAGAAGGCAGACTTAAGTTACAAAAGTAATATACTTGGAATCTATCCCATAAAGAAATAGAGAGTATCTTAGGCTAAGCAAATGTTGCTTCTTTGATGAAAGTAGTAAGAGAGAGAGAGATGGCGGCCAGTCCTATGCTTTTGTTACCTGCACAGGTGAGGCCACGCCCACCTCTGGTCACATGTAGAGGAAGTCTATTCCAGCCTAGCAGGAAACAGGAAGTTCCCACTGGCTGGTCCAGACACCCCCTTTTTATGTCCACTCTAGGGATGTTGTACTTGACTGCTCTGTGTTTCACATCCCACAGATAGCTGATAGAAGCTGGTAACCTCAGAGCTGATGGGCTTTTGAAAGTGCACTTTCCAGACCAGCTGATGGCCCATGTTCTTCATGGATGAGAGGGCTATCGGTGGCTCCTAGCCATGTTGGCTACGCTCTGCCTGTGCTTCTGAATAAACAGCTGCTGGAAAGCACAGCAGGGGAGAGGGCCCTTATGCTCAGATACTGCTTGGGGGTTTCGCATTGGGCCATCTGGCTAGTCACTGTGAGAAGAGGATGCTGGACTAAACGGCCATTGGCCTGATCCTGCAGTCTTATCTTGTGTTTTTAAGAGCCAGGGATTCTTCAGGCACTCTCACAGAGCATTTCTGGATCACATACCAGCAAATTTAGGTTTGTGAAATGAAGTGGATTAAAGTGCTGGGCTGCAAGAAATTCACTTGGGGGAGGAGCAGCCTTTTGCAGTAAGGAAAGTGACAGGAAAATGCCCTAGGAAGTGTGGAATGATGATTGATTCAGGGGAAGCCATCCAACGTCCACACAAGTGTTGTGAAAACACATAAAGATGAAAGCTCAATGAACAGGTTGTCTGGAAATCAGGCAGATTCCTGGTCCTGCAAACACCTTTTCCCAACAGCACCCCAACTTCAGCTGCAAGCCTATCCCATGTCCCTCAGTGAGGAGTCAAGATACTTCAAGGAGTAGCTATGGAGGGGAGGACCCTCTGTTGCCTTCTCCATGATCTACTGCTTGGAGCACACCCAGTGGAAGTGTAGACAAGCCCTTACTTCCAGAAAGTTCTTCCTAATGTTCATGGTGGTCTTTACAGAATTGGGGCCTCTTTTCTCTGCAAACAGCATTTGCACAGTGAGCCTAGATTCCCCAGAGGAGCCCAAGACGCTATCTTCTCCCCATCTTCACGCCCAACCAACTGCTCATTTGTGCCCTTACAACGTCACTCATGCACGAGAAACAGCACTCTGTCCTCTGCCCACACAGCAGAGATAGCTGACAATCACTCTTTTTGGGGAGCCATTCCATTCCTGAGATAGGAACGCAGAGAAAAGGAAGGGGTGCTTGACAGAACCCATGGCCAATTGCCAGCAAGGGAATCCCCTCAGGAAGCGGACTCCGCTCTGCAAGCTGGTCCAGATGCTCTGGATTCGCACACAGACCCCTGATGTTCAGAGATACAATAGGAACAAATATGCAATTATATAGTTCAGTGATGCAGCATCATATTGGCAGCTGGGGAAGAGCTGGAGCTGCCCCTTCTGGTTCCAGAGGAACATCCTTGGAATAATAACAGAGCAGCAAGATGAAACTCTGCTCAGCCAGAGTCTCCAAGCCCACTCCTGCGCCTGCACAGAGCCAGCCTCGCCGGGACAGGACGCCAGCAGTTGCTGGGGAGTTAATTAACTGCCATGTAGCATTAAGCAAGACACGAGCCCTCCATTCCTCAGCTTGCATTTGGAATGATGAATGACGCCTCCTTGATTGTTTCGGATGCTGCACTGCATTTCTTAGGAAAGGGGAAAGTCTTTTAGCATCATTTCAGAAATTGTTCCTGGGCCAAAATCTGTATGTCAGTCATCGAAGCTTCAATCGTGCGCTGCAGTCACAGTGTATCTGTGCTGGTCCCGGGGGGGGGGGGGTGTTACCGTGCGGCGGTGTCTGAGTCCAGTCCTAGGTCGAGGGTATGGAGGCTGTCCGTCAAGGGCAAAGCAGGGTCCAAGGCCAGGAGCAGGGCGTGGTCAGGAACTCTGAAAGAGCAGGACAGGGTACTGGCAGGAACAGGTAACCAACGATGTTGCTCCTGCAACCTGGGACTGGGCGGGCTGGCCTTTATCTCCTCTGAGGCCTGGGGCAGCCCCGGTCCACAGGTGACTCGCCTCTCCTCGCCTGGAGGCGAGCACTCCTCCTGAGAGAGCTTAGTTCCCTCCGCCTCTCTGCCCTGAGCCTCTGCAGCTCAGGAGAGACTGGAGGGTTACCAGACCCAGAGGCAACCTCAGCTTCCTCTGACGGGGTTGAGAGTGGAGCACCTGCAGGCAATGGGTCCTCCATCACCTCAGGAGCCAGAGTGGATTCAGCTGGTGTCTGCTCCTGAGGATCCGGCACAGGTTTGGGCCCTTCAGCTTCAAGCCCCTGCCTTGGCTCAGCCGGCCCTGGAGGCGGGGACTCCTGTGCAGGCTGGGATTCCTCCGGTTCAGCCTCTGAATCAGATTCCCAGGCCACCACAGTATCCTAGCCAAGCTGAGCTCCACCAAAACCCTGGTCCTCTTGATCTTTGGTTAATAATAGGCATCTGGGCAACAGAAGAGCCTGCTAGACCAGGCCAATGCTTTTCTCCCTCTCTCATAACAGCAGAAATCTCGGACATCCAATGGAGGTGAGTGCTGGGAAATTCAGGAGAGATGAAAGGAAGGACTTCTTCATGCAGCACATATTAAACTATGGAACTCGCTCCCGGAGGAGGCAGTGATTGGCACCAACTTAGATAGCTTTAAAGGGGGAATAGACAAATTCATGGAGGAGAGAGCCATTGATGGCTACTAGAAAGGATGGCTGTGTCATGCCTCTTCAGTCAGAGGCAGCATTGCTTCTAAGCACTGTAGTCTAAAATACTGAGCCTGATGAGCATGGGTAGGCTAACTAAGGCCCCGGGGCCAGATCCAGCCCAATCGCTGTCACGGTCTGGTCTATGGGTGATCGAAGTCCCGGCTGAGGACATTGGGACAGGGGGCAAGATGGCGGGGGGAGAAGGAACGAGAGTCCAGAAGTCAAGGAGCCGAGGGTCAAGAAGCAAGGAGTCAAGGAGCCGAGGTCCGAGGATCAGGAAGCAAGAAGCCAAACTCAGCAAGGCAGGAAACGTGTTGCTGTGGCAAAGAGCCAAAGGGAAATGCTGACCTTATATCCCTTCCCGGCTCTTGCCACCAGGTGCTGTGAGTTACCAAGCGGCCTCACCTGTGCAGCCGCACCTTGCCTCTCCAGAACAAATCTTCCTGCCCCAGCCTGCAAAGCCCTACTAGTCACAGGGCCTGGCTCCTGCACACACTACTGACAATTGCCTTCTAAATCCGGCCCGCGGACAGTCTGGGAATCAGCGTGTTTTTACATGAATAGAATGTGTCCTTTTATTTAAAATGCATCTCTGGGTTATTTGTGGGGCATAGGAATTCATTCATTTCCCTCCCATAAAATATAGTCCGGCCCCCACAAGGTCTGAGGGACAGTGGACCAGCCCCCTGCTGAAAAAGTTTGCTGACCCCTGCTCTTGAGCTTGCTGATCAGAAGGTCGGCACTTCGAATCCCTGCGATGGGGCGAGCTCCTGTTTCTCTGTCCCAGCTCCTGCCAACCTAGCAGTTCAAAAGCATACCAATGCGAGTAGATAAAGAGGTACCAACTGCGGCAGGAAGGTAAATGGCATGTCCGTTTCTGTGCGCTCTGTCACTCGTCACGGTGTCCTGTTGCGCCAGAAGCGGTTTAGTCATGCTGGCCACATGACCCAGAAAGCTGTCTGTGGACAAACACCGGCTCCCTCGGCCTGAAGCGAGTTGAGCGCTGCACCCCATAGTCACCTTTGACTGTACTTAACCATCCAGGGGTCCTTTACCTTTACCTTTGTGGAGAACCACAGGAGAAGAGAGTTTTTGTGCTTGAATCTTGTTTGCAGGTTTTCCTTTGAATCATCTGTGAGAAAGATGAGCCATTGGGCAGATCCAGCAGGGTCTTATTATGTACTTAATGCTTGGCCCAGGCCATCCTCGCTGCTCCTGCTTCCCTGATAAAACTCGCCAACAAACTGTGCTTCAAAGGACATTCCAGAACAGCTAGAGACTACCTTGTAGTGCTTCTCTTCCCTGAGAGCCCCGAGGCAGCAATTCATTGAAATCCTTCCTTTGGTATATCATAAATTGCTGTCAGGTTAAATATTGTACCGCTTTAATACCTGATCCTTTGCCGTTTGGAGGGTTCCATCCTGAACCTGCAGCAGCTTCTTAACCACATAATCCGCCAGGGTTTTATGTCTCTGTTGCAACAGTTAGCTCTATTTGCTGTCTCAAAAATGCAGCAGGCTTTTTGCAACGTGCCAAGGAAAGAGAAGGGAGCCGCGTTCGCCCCCTGAAAAGGGCTTTTCTCTCTTGCAGCCTCCAGCCGTACGCAGATGGGGCAGGGAGGGAGGGGAAGAGGAGGAACAACCAGCCTCAAACATAACCTGCTCTCCGTTTCATGTGTGCTGATGTTCAGCGCAAAGCATGATAGTGACAGCGCAGAGAAGAGAGCTCAGTGTTTGCATCCCCAGATCAAATGGAGGACAAACATTCCTCCGTCTCTTTGCCTCAGATGTTTGCTGTGATCCCTAAGCAGCACATTTATCCTCACATCTGTGCCAGCTGAGTGGGCTGTTCTGCAAACAGGGAAACTGGATCACAGAGGCTTACAGGGTGCACAGCTTTTATGCAGGGGGGGGGGAATGGCGGCAGGAGGAGGGGAGATGGAAGCAGGCGCAAGACCACCCACCCACCCATGGCAACAGCAGTAGCAGCAGCAGTCACCTTCACGGGAAGCAGAGAGGTGTGCAGTGGGAAGGGAAGAAGGAGCCGAGGGACACAATATAATGATGGAGGACTGGGAGAAGTTATGGAAGAAAGGGGTTAAGTTTACTGCATGTACGATGTTAAAGGAAAATATTATGAAAATGATGTATAGGTGATACTTGACCCCTGTCAAATTAGCTAAGATTTACCATAACTGATAATCTATGTTGGAAATGTAAAGAAAAGGTAGGTACTTTTTATCACATGTGGTGGCCCTGTCCCAAGGTGAAAGACTTCTGGGAAAAGATTTATAATGAATTTTTAAAAATGATGAAATATACATTCTTAAAAAACAGAGGCCTTCCTACTTGGAATAATAGGTTCTGAATTGCCCAAGAAAGATGTAAAGGTATTTTTGTATGCCACAACTGCTGCTCGAATTTTAATAGCCAAAAAATGGAAAACACAAGAATTACCAACTGTGGAAGAGTGACAGATGAAGATGATGGACTTCATGGAGCTAGCTGACCTCACTGGAAGAATCCGTGACCAAAAAGAAGAGGAATATCAAGAAAATTGGAAGAAATTTATAGACTATCTGAATAAATATTGTCATATTAAAAATTAGAAGTTACTAGAAAGTACGAAACAGGCCTAGGACTAATTTGTAGATACCGTATTTTTCGGCCCATAAGGCGCACCGGCCCATAGGGTGCACCTAGGTTTTTTGGGGGGGGAGAAATAAAGGAAAAAAAATATTTCCCCCCCAGGCACGGGGCTGGGATGGGGAAAGCCCGAGTTTCCCCCGACCCCAGCCCCCAGAACAGGCTGCTATCCGCAAGCCTAGGGAGCCAGGCGTGACTTCCTGCTGGACTCCCAAGGGTTGCGGAGAGCTGCCCGAAGCCCGGGACGCACTCCGCTGCGCTCCCTGGGTTTCGGGATGCAAGCTGCTTTCCGCAAGATTGGGAGCCCGGCGGGAACTCCTGTGGGCTCCCAAGGCTTGCGGAGAGCTTCCTGAAGCCTGGAGAGCGAGAGGGGTCGGTGCGCACCGACCCCTCTCGCTCTCCAGGGTTCAGCGAAAGCCTGCATTCGCCCCATAGTATGCACACACATATCCCTTTCATTTTTGGAGGGGAAAAAGTGCGTCCTATAGAGCGAAAAATATGGTAGTTAAATAAAAGAGATTTAGATTGTTAAGAAAAGTTAATAAATCTGATTATAAATGGTATATTTTTTTGAATGATGATATTGGAAACTGCTACATTCAGATACAAGGAAATTCAGATGGGAAGGACTAGAGGAAGTCAAATAATAGGTTTATGAGATTAGAAGTTTAACCAATTAAGCAATTTGTGTTGTTTAAGTGTTTGTTGTTATATTTTCTGTTTTAATTTGTTTTATTAATTTTATTGGTTTTTCTTTTCTTTTTCTTTTACTTGTTTCACAGTAGGTGTGATATTTGTATAAATTCAACAAACATTATTGTAAAAAAAGGGGGGGAAGAAGGAGCCGAGGATATTTCCATGCTCTGGTGACTTCCAGGCTGGATTACTGCAATACCTCTACATGGGGCTGCCCTTGAAGATGACGAAGAAACTTCAGCTCCAAAAAACGCAGCAGCCAGTTTATTGGTTGGAGTTCCATTTAGATCTCATATAACGCCTGCTTTAAAACAGCTCCGCCGGTTGCCAGTTTATTTGGGGCCCAATTCAAGGCGTTCATATTGGTGTTTAAAAGCCTTAAACCACTCAGGCCCCAAATTTCCGAAAGCTTGCCTCCTTCCTCTCAGTCCCTGTTGGGCAGGGGTCAGCAAGCTTTTTCAGCAGAGGGCCAGTCCACTGTCCTGCAGACCTTATATTGGGGGGGGGTGAATGAATTCATATGCCCCACAAATAACCCAGAGGTGCATTTTAAATCAAAGGACACATTCTACTCATGTAAAAACACACTGCTTCCCGGACTGTCTGCGGGCTGGATTTAGAAGGCGGTTGGGCCAAATCCAGCCCCCCGGGCCTTAGTTTGCCTACCCAGGCTGTTGGATGCTGAGATCAGCAGAGGGGGCCTCTTGGTAGTTCCTCCACCCTCAGAGGCTTGGTTGCGGTGGCCCAGGAGGAGAGGGCCTTCTCTTTGGTGGCCCCTAAGCTGTGGAACTCCCCCCTCAACTTATTTGCACAGCTTCCAGAAAATGCTGAAGATACACCTCTCTACTCTGGCTTTTGACACTTGAGGTGTACGCTTTTAGGATCCGCCTTATTTTTTATGGTTGTAAAATGTTCCAAATATTCTGTTTTAATGCTGAAGCCCACCCTAGGACCTTAGGGTGAAGGGCGGGAAATATATAAAAAAATAATATCTGCTAGGGGAAATGGATCATGGAGAAAGCCACAGAAGAGATTTTGACAGAGACCGAATGCAAAGTGGTGCAAGACTCCAGCTCTATAACAAGGAAATAGTGGTTAGCTCAAGGGCCATTGTACAAAAAAAAAAAAACAGTCACCAAAATATGAGGGCCAGCCCTCCATGTTGCAGAGGAGGGCAGCTAAAATGACCGAGAGTCAGGAAAACAAACCTTATGGGGAGGAGCGGTTGATGGAGTTGGGGATGTTTAGTCTGGAGAAGAGAAAACTGAGAGACAATGTCATCAGTGGTGAAGCTGCATGCTCCGGCACCGGGGGCAGAGAGCAGGTGGGGGCGTGGCTGGCGCACATCCCGGGGGCGTGGCACGTCACCCATGGAGGCATGGCACGCATCCTGGGGGTGTGGCATGCGTCCTGGGGACGTGGCATGCTGGCCCGTGGGGGTGTGGCATGTGTTCTGGGGGCATGGCATGCTGGCCCGCGGGGGTGTGGCATGTGTCCTGGGGGCATGGCATGCTGCCTGCAGGGGCGTGGTGCCCGCAGCATGTGTCTGGGGGGGCGGCCGTGATGTACCCCCCCTCCCCAATGGTGCCAGGGGCAGTGCGCTCCCCCTGCCTGCCCCGGCCCCCCGTTCCTCTGCCAGTGAATATCATGGCCATCTTAAAATATCTCAAGGGCTGTTGCACAGAAGATGGAGGAAGCTTGTTTTCTGCTGCTCCAGAGGGGAAGATCCAAACCACTGGACAAGAATGGAGATTCCAATTGGAAGAACTCTGGTGGTAAGAGCCGTTCAGCAGCAGAATGGACTCCCTTCGAAGATGGTAAACTCTCCTTCCTTGGAGGTTTTTAAACAGAGTTTGGATGGCCATCTGTCAGGGATCCTTTACCTGTATATTCCTGCAATGCGGGGAGTTGGACCAGGTGAACCCTGAGGTCCCTTCCAATTCCTCAAGTCTATTATTCTATTATCAGTACTGAGAGTTTATCCATGCTTAGCTTTTGCTCTGCACCTTCTAGACACAGGTCCATGCTTTAAAGCTCTGTGTCCATGTGATGAAAATGATGTATAGGTGGGTATCTCACCCGTGTGAAACTAAAATGTATTAAGTAAGCAATAAATGTTGGAAAGGAAAAGGAAAAGAAGGAACTTTTTATCACATGTAGTGGGAATGTAAGAAAGTGAAAAACTTCTTCTGGGAAATGATATATAATGAGATGAAAAAGATGTTGAAATACACATTTACTAAAAAAAAACCAGAAGTATTTTTACTTGGCATTGTAGGGGAGGATATTAACAGACAGGATTGTAAATTGTTCTTATATGCAGTAACGGCAGCAAGAATATTATTGGCACAAAAATGGAAGCAAGAAGAATTACTGATGAAAGAAGAATGGCAAATGAAATTAATGGACTATGCAGAATTAGATAAATTAACAGGAAGGATTTGAAACCTGCAGGACCAGAGATTCTTAGAAGACTGGAGTAAATATTTGAACTATTTGAACTATTTGTAATAAACAGATTATGCTAGTAGGATTGCAAGAAGTTCTGTAAGAAGGATTACTGTATTTTTTGCTCTATAAAAAAAGTAAGAGGAAATGTGTGTGCGCCTTATGGAGCGAATGCAGGCTGCACAGCTATCCCAGAAACCAGAACAGCAAGAGGTGCTGCTTTCATTATGCTGCTTTCATTATGCAGAGATCCCTCTTGCTGTTCTGGCTTCTGAGATTCAGAATATATTTTTTTCTTGTTTTCCTCCTCCAAAAACTAGGTGCGTCTTGTGGTCTGGTGCATCTTATAGAGCGAAAAATACGGTATATGAAATATTGCAAGGAAGACTATGAAGCGAATTATTAGTTAATGATAATTAAAAGTAATAGAGAAATTAAGAAATGCAGAATAAGTGATAAAGAATAAAAAAATCTTCAGAGGTTGTTGACGGAAGTCTAAAATATTGTATTTGATAAGAAGTTATGTTGTAGCCTTATTAGACTTTACCGACTGGTGGGGTCTGCGTTGCTCCCAGGAGGGAGAAAGGAAGTCAAATGACACCAAGGTTGATTCAGAGAAAGAGTTTATTCTGTTCTCCGGATAGCAGAAGCCACTTGCGTGGTCAGTTCACAGCAAGTCCAAAGAAATGAGAGATTCCATGCAGTATATATATCCTCCAGGCACCCTCTCCCCTCTTCCCCAGGAATCCACCACGTAAGCTTATACACGTAAGTTGACATCACAGATGTTCCTGCTCCTGTACTCTTAACCATAAAAGGGTGTTCCTGTATTCCTTATCTTGGGGTAAGAAGGTCACCAACTCTAAGAGTACTCCTGGCGCCATTCCCGGGGGGGGGGGCTGACAAGGTCTGTGCGTCAGTGTGGTCAGGAGGTAAGATAAGACCCAGATGTGTCATCCCTGCTCCACTTTGGAACTGACAAGGCCATTCATTAGGCGTCACGGACTGATAAAGGAGAGAACTTTGTTTATACAGCTGTGTTCTTGTTATGCATTTGCTCAAGTGCTCAAGTTAATGGTTTTTAGCTAATGCACCCTTGGAGAAGGAAAAATGACGATTTGGGGGCCCATTTCAGACTGCCTGCACAGTCAGATTTTAGATTTTGGAAATCCATTCCTTCAATGTTAAATGACTGTTGGAAATGATATGTTAAAAAATAATAAAACTGTATATATATAAAATAAAAATTAAAGCTCTGTGTCCAAACGTGTGTTTTTTCCCTTTTCGTCCCAGTGTTTTAATCGGGACAAACGGCCATTCAGAAGTCTGGAGCAGCCCTAGCAGACAACAGCACATTGCAGAATGGAAGTGCATTGCTACATATACTTGTAATTTGACTCAGTATTTTAAACTCAGAATTGGCAACCAGCCTTTTCTTTCTGATCAACCAGCCCGTTCCTTTAGCGCAGTCTTGATGGCAACTGGGAAGCTGGTTTCATCAAATGTGATCCTATGAGTCCACAATGTCAATGAAAAGCTCAGTCTCCAATCCCTCTGGTCCCCCAACCACTTTACTCTGAGAGCGAGAATACGACAAAACCCGTTTGTAATTCTGGGGAAATGTCAGTTTCCAGCAACTCACGGTAGAAAGGGTGTTTAAACAGGATTGAGAGGGCTTTGCTGAACAAGCAAAGAACTTGGTTTCTGTTTCCTGTCGAGAATAAGGGACCCACGAGAACAAGCAGAAGACCGAAGCTCTCTTAGGCCCTAATAAAACAGCAATAAGAACATAAAAGAGCCTGCCGGATCAGGCCAAGGGCACATCTATTTTTATTTTTTAAAAAATAATATTTATTCCAATTTTAAAGATTACAAAAAAGACAAACAACCAAGAAAAAAAGAAAAAGAAAAAAAGACAGATCAAACCTTCCCACAACTCATTTTTCGTTTGCTTGTTTCCTTGACCTCCTCACACCTCCCTTTTTTGTATTCTAGTTCAATTAGATATTTCAGCAAATCCTTTCCATCTTTGTTTTTATCCTAATAATTTATCTTAACATACTGTAATTTTACACTCTCTTCTTTCACCAATTAACTATCCATTTTTACTTAATCCTTTATATCATTTCTGCTAAGACCATATAACTTCATTCCAACATCCTTCTAACATTCTTTAATTTTACAATGTTTCTGTAGATAAACTTTAAATTTCTTCCAATCTTCTCCCACCAACTCTTCTCCCTGGTCTCGGATTCTGCCAGTCATTTCTGCCAGTTCCATGTAGTCCATCACCTTCATCTGCCATTCTTCCCGGGTGGTTAAATCTTGTGTCTTCCAGTACTTTGCAAGGCCAAGGGCACATCTAGTCTAGCATCCTGTTCTCACAGGGACCAACCAGATGCCTCAGTGGGAAACCAGCAAGCAGGATTAAACCATCAGATGCCTCTCCCCTCCCATGGTTTCCAGCAACTGGTATTCGAGAGCATTGCTGCCTCCAACCATGATGGCAAAGCATAGCTTTCATGGCTGGTAGCCATCACTAACCATGACTTCATCCAATACAGTGGTGCCCCGCAAGACGAACGCCTCGCAAGACGGAAAACCCGCTAGACGAAAGGGTTTTCCGTTTTGGAGGCGCTTCGTAAAACAAATTTCCCTATGGGCTTGCTTCGCAAGACAAAATGTTTTTTCCCTTTTTCCCCCTTTTCCTAAGCCCTAAGCCGCTTATCAGCTGATCCGCTAAAAGCCGCTAAACCGCTAATAGCGCTAATCCGCTAAGCTGTCAATGGGCTTGCTTCGCAAGACGAAAAAACTGCTATACAAAGAGCCTCACGGAACGGATTAATTTCGTCTTGCGAGGCACCACTGTACTTGTTTATTTTATTATTATTATTTTAACTTTTATTGATAAATGCAATACTTTACAAACACAAACCAGAACATTAAACAAACTTATTATACATAGATACATACACCTCTCAACTTAGATTACAAAAAAAGAAAACAAACATACAAACTAAACATACAGATGTAAATTTTGACTTCCCTCCACCTATATGTGGCTTCCTTTGGATTTTTTTCTTCTTTTCACTGTGTTATCAATATTTTTTTTGACTATCTCATCTTATACCCATTTCTTTTTAATTTTTTACTCTATAAGTTTCATTCATTGCATGTTGATATAGTAATACCAGAACAATGTTTTTTGATGTATTCCTTCACGCAAGTCCACTCCTCTATCAGTTCTGATTTTCATCCAATCCTTGTTTGAAGCCATTTACCGTATTTTTTGCTCTATAAGACTCACTTTTTCCCTCCTAAAAAGTAAGGGGAAATGTGTGTGCATCTTATGGAGTGAATGCAGGCTGCGCAGCTATCACAGAAGCCAGAACAGCAAGAGGGATTGCTGCTTTCACTGTGCAGTGATCCCTATTGCTGTTCTGGCATCTGAGATTCGGAATATTTTTTTTCTTGTTTTCCTCCTCCAAAAACTAGGTGCGTCCTGTGGTCTGGTGCATCTTATAGAGCGAAAAATATGGTAGGTTGGTTGCCATCGCCGCCTCCTGCATGAGTGAGTCCCACAGTTTATGCACTGCATGAAGAAGGACTTCATTTTGTTTGGCCCAAATCTTCCATCAGACACGGGTTGCCCATGAGTTCTGGCATTTAAGCATTGATTGTTCCTTTGCAAAAGAGGATAGAGAAGGGAAGGAAGCAGAACAGGTGGAGGCAACAGAAATCGCCCATCCCAGAAGCAGATCTGAAATTTACAGATTGTTCTCTTTTAAAAGAAAATGATGTACAGATGGTATATCACACCAGTACAAATAGCAAAAATGTACAAAACTGGGTCAAATACATGCTGGAAATGTAAAGAAAAAGAAGGTAATTTTTATCATATGTGAGAATGTAGAGAAGTTTAAAAATTTTGGGAAATGATATATAATGAATTGAAAAAAATGTTTAAAATGGCATTTGTAAAAAAAAAAACCAGAAGCATTTTTGTTAGGGATTGTAGGACAAGACCTGCCAAGAAAAATAAAGAACTTATTTATGTATGCTACAACAGCGGCAAGAGTCTTGATAGCACAAAGATGGAAGAACAAGGAAATCCTGACGAAAGAACAGTGGCAAGAGAAACTGATGAGCTATGCGGAACTGGCTAAATGGACATATAAACTGTGTGACAAGGACAACTGTGACTTCAACGAAGAATGGAAACTTTTTACAAATAAAAAAAACAACAAAATGATTTGGATTCCTTGGCAGGTTTTGAATAAACATACACAAATTTATTAGTTGAACACATGACAGATAAGGCAAGGATATGTACAATTTTATAACATGCAGAGAACAATACATGAAAAGAAATCAGAGAGGGAGCTGCGGGAAGTCCTTAGTGGGGGGGAGAGGGAGTGATGGTGGGAAGGGGGGGAAATAATACAGTTGAAAGTGTGTAATAAAAATTATTTTTTAAAAAAGACAAGAAATCACCCATCTCAGAGAAGCAACTATAATAACAGGGACCCCGCCTGAAGACCCTTTTCAGTTAGCTGCTATTTGCAAAACTGTAATACTTAGGTGTCCACACAGTATGCTTGCAGAGGGTGGGAGAAGTGTTAGGATTTCATTCCTTCCCACTGCTGATGTGTGATTGCTTTCATCACATGTCTGTGTTGACATTCTGCAGTGTTGGAGTCATGAGAACGGAAGTTCTGTTACACTGTTCCGTTATGTTAATCATAGAATCATAGAATCATAGAGTTGGAAGAGACCACAAGGGCCATCGAGTCCAACCCCCTGCCAAGCAGGAAACACCATCAGAGCACTCCTGACATATGGTTGTCAAGCCTCTGCTTAAAGACCTCCAAAGAAGGAGACTCCACCACACTCCTTGGCAGCAAATTCCACTGTCGAACAGCTCTTACTGTCAGGAGGTTCTTCCTAATGTTTAGGTGGAATCTTCTTTCTTGTAGTTTGGAACCATTGCTCCGTGTCCGCTTCTCTGGAGCAGCAGAAAACAACCTTTCTCCCTCCTCTATGTGACATCCTTTTATATATTTGAACATGGCTATCATATCACCCCTTAACCTCCTCTTCTCCAGGCTAAACATGCCCAGCTCCCTTAGCCGTTCCTCATAAGGCATCGTTTCCAGGCCTTTGACCATTTTGGTTGCCCTCCTCTGGACACGTTCCAGTTTCTCAGTGTCCTTCTTGAACTGTGGTGCCCAGAACTGGACACAGTACTCCAGGTGAGGTCCAGCTTTTGCATTTTCTGTTTTCTCTCAGATGAGGAGAGAGGAGCCATGATTTATCTGTTCTTTAACACTTGATATTGTAAATTAGCTGAGGATTCTACACCTCAAGTCCAGCTTCTGCTTTAAACTCTTCCATGTTTGTGTGTGCATATATCTTCGGATATATGTTGCAGTAGCAACTCGGGACGGAAGAGGGATGAATCATCCCTAGGGGCTCTTGGGAGGGAAAGGCACGGTTCCCTGGCGTTTTCGTAACAAGGAGGATGGGGAGAAAAGCAGGACTTTGCCAGGCCCCCACGACCTTGTTGGCCACAACTCCACAACTCCCCAGCAGTCCCACCTAGTCTGTTGAGCAACAGTGTGGTGTAGTGGTTAGAGTGTCAGAGTAGGACCTGAGAGTTGAGGATTCAGGTCGCTACTTGGGCCAGTCATTGCCTCTCAACCTAACCTACCGTATTTTTCGCTCTATAGGACGCACCCGACCATTTCTTCCCCTTCTATTTGCCAGGAGGTGATGGGACCAGTGGCCATGATCTTCGTTTTTTTGATGTTGAGCTTCAGACCATATTTTGCGCTCTCCTCTTTCACCCTCATAAAAGGTTCTTTAATTCCTCCTCACTTTCTGCCATCAAGGTTGTGTCATCTGCATATCTGAGGTTGTTGATATTTCTTCCGGCAATCTTAATTCCGGCTTCAGATTCATCCAGCCCAGCCTTCCACATGATGAATTCTGCATATAAGTTAAATAAGCAGGGAGACAATATACAGCCTTGTTGTACTCCTTTCCCAATTTTGAACCAATCAGTTGTTCCATATCCAGTTCTAACTGTAGCTTCTTGTCCCACATAGAGAGATTTCTCAGGAGACAGATGAGGTGATCAGGCACTCCCATTTCTTTAAGAACTTGCCATAGTTTGCTGTGGTCGACACAGTCAAAGGCTTTTGCATAGTCAATGAAGCAGAAGTAGATGTCTTTCTGGAACTCTCTAGCTTTCTCCATAATCCAGTGCATGTTTGCAATTTGGTCTCTGGTTCCTCTTCCTCTTCTAAATCCGGCTTGCACTTCTGGGAGTTCTTGGTCCACATACTGCTTGAGCCTTCCTTGTAGAATTTTAAGCATAACCTTGCTAGCGTGAGAAATTAGTGCAATTGTGCGGTAGTTGGAGCATTCTTTGGCACTGCCCTTCTTTGGGATTAGGATGTAGACTGATC
Source organism: Podarcis cretensis (assembly GCF_951804945.1). Taxonomy (NCBI): domain Eukaryota; kingdom Metazoa; phylum Chordata; class Lepidosauria; order Squamata; family Lacertidae; genus Podarcis; species Podarcis cretensis. The sequence goes on along the minus strand of NC_137177.1, from coordinate 87,081,950 downwards.
CTCTCCAATCCTCTGGCCACTGCTAAGTTTTACAAACTTGCTGGCATATTGAGTGTAGCACCTTAACAGCATCATCTTTTAAAATTTTAAATAGTTCAGCTGGAATACCATCACTTCCACTAGCCTTGTTATTTGCATTGCTTTCTAAGGCCCATTTGACTTCACTCTCCAGGATGTCTGGCTCAAGGTCAGCAACCACACTACCTGGGGTATATGAGACATCCATTTCTTTCTGGTATAGTTCCTCTGTGTATTCTTGCCACCTCTTCTTGATGTCTTCTGCTTCTGTTAGGTCCTTACCACTTTTGTCCTTTATTATGGAAATCTTTGTACGAAATGTTCCTTTCATATCTCCAATTTTCTTGAACAGATCTCTGGTTCTTCCCATTCTGTTGTTTTCCTCTATTTCTTTGCATTGCTCGTTTAAGAAGGCCTTCTTGTCTCTCCTTGCTATTGTTTGGAAATATGCATTCAATTTCCTGTATCTTTCACTATCTCCCTTGCATTTTGCTTGCCTTCTCTCCCCCGCTATATGTAAGGTCTCGTTGGACAGCCACTTTGCTTTCTTGCATTTCCTTTTCATTGGGATGGTTTTTGTTGCTGCCTCCTGTATAATGTTGTGAGCCTCCATCCATAGTTCTTCAGGCACTCTGTCCAGCAAATCTAAATCCTTAAACACTTCCACTGTGTATTCATAAGGGATTTGGTTTAGATTGTATCTTACCGGCCCAGTGGTTTTTCCTACTTTCTTCAGTTTAAGCTTGAATTTGGCTATAAGAAGCTGATGACCTGAGCCATAGTCGGCTCCAGGTCTTGTTTTTGCTGACTGTATAGCTTCTCCATCTTTGGCTGCAGAGAATATAATCAATCTGATTTCGATGTTGCCCATCTGGTGATGTCCATGTGTAGAGTCATCTCTTGTGTTGTTAGAAAAGCGTGTTTGTGATGACCAGCTTGTTCTCTTGACAGAACTTTATTAGCCTTTGCCCTGCTTCGTTTTGATCTCCAAGGCCAAACTTGCCAGTTGTTCCTTTTATCTCTTGATTCCCTACTTTAGCATTCCAATCCCCTATAATGAGAAGAACATCCTTCTTTGGTGTCACTTCTATAAGGTCTTGTAAGTCTTCATAGAATTGGTCAATTTCAGTTTCTTCAGCACCAGTAGTTGGTGCATAAACTTGGATTACTGTGATGTTAAAAGGTCTGCCTTGGATTCGTATTGAGATCATTCTATCATTTTTGAGATTGCATCCCAGTACAGCTTTCGCCACTCTTTTGTTGACTATGAGGGCCACTCCATTTCTTTTACGGGTTTCTTGCCCACAGTAGTAGATATGATAGTCATCCGAACTGAATTCGCCCATTCCCGTCCATTTTAGTTCACTGATGCCCAGGATGTCAATATTTATTCTTGCCATCTCATTTTTGACCACATCCAACTTACCAAGGTTCATGGTTCTTACATTCCAGGTTCCTATGCCATATTTTTCTTTACAGCATTGGACGTTCCTTTCGCTTCCAGGCATATCCGCAACTGAGCGTCCTTTCGACTTTGGCCCAGCCGCTTCATCAGCTCTGGATCTACTTGTACTTGTCCTCCGCTCTTCCCCAGTAGCATGTTGGACACCTTCTGACCTGAGGGGCTCATCTTCCAGCGTCATAACTTTTATATGCCTGTTGTCTTTGTCCATGGAGTTTTCTTGGCAGGGATACTGGAGTGGCTTGCTGGTTCCTCCTCCAGGTGGATCACGTTTGGTCAAAACTCTCCACTATGACCTGTTCATCTTGAGTGCCCTGCTCGGCATAGTTCATAGCTTCTCTGAGTTATTCAAGCCCCTTCGCCACAGCAAGGCAGTGATCCATGAAGGGGGAAAAAGAAATATATTTATTTATATATATATATATATATATATATATATATATATATATTTGTATATATAAAGATTATTAAAATATATAAAGCTTTGGTCTAAAGAGTTATATGGTGACATTATAGCATCCATCTGGATCAGATGTTTGCCTCACCCACCCTTCTTAAGGAAAACCCTCCAGTTAAAAAAAATCACTCAGAATGCAGTGCATCAAATTCTCGGTGGTTACGTAACTTGAAAAGCTGGTCAGGAGAAAAGGAAAGTGAGAGAGAAGACATCAGTGTCGGAAATCAAGTCCCTATCAGGAGAAACTGGCAACTCTCCCAGGCACCCGGCTTGATCTCCTGTTGACCTCCCTGGCTGCATTCCCCAGCAAGATCCAGGCTAGGTCGCAATAGGCGATCCTTCTCAGCATGAGAAGAACACACCCCTCTTTCCTGTCCCCCCGGGCAGGGGAAAGAGGTAGACAGAAACGTATTTACATGCCTTTATTTCTGTCTTTGCAGCATTACAAAAAACATGACTGCTCTCTTCAAGCTCCAGCAGTCTAGTGACAAAAACTTCCTGCACTTCCTGGACAGGAATAAATGGAAGAGCTCATATTACACTCTGAGCTAATTCCGGTGCTTCACACTGTGAATAGACTGTCCCTCTGATTCCCATGGGCAGTCCCAACATTCCCATCATGTTTACTTTTCAAGCTAGCACTTTGCAGCTGCATTGCATCCATATCGTAACAATCAGAACCCAAAGAGGTGGTCGTCTTTCCCCGCCACTGTAGAGGAATCTACTTTGTCCCAGTCAACAGGAGAGAGGATTTCGGCGCTTTGGATATCTTCTGCAGTCAAGCCAATGTTGAGGTCTTGGGGGTTAGTTCGAGATTGTGCCTCAAAGATCCCTGAAGCCTTTGGAGCGCAGCGACTCTCCTGGCTTCAGTGAAAGGAACCTGAAGCTTCTGGAATGCAGCGGGAACTCGCGGTGCGCCTCTGGAAGAAGGGGTTTGGGGAAGACACGTCAGGAAGGAGTGCAAGTTGCAGGCAGCGTGGCCACCTTGAACCAACACACCTCTCTTGCGAAGCGTGGCCAGGTCTGGGCACACATCTGACCTGCGCCTTTCTTCAAGGCAGGGAAGCAGATCCAACACCCCTCCCCACCTAGTAGAAACAATTAATGATGGGAGGGGTGACTGAGTTTATTCCAGACTACATGGCTTGCAGGAATGGGTTTTATAATATTTATAAAAGAACATTTCCTCTTTTTTTATTTAACAAAATTTATATACCACTTTTATAATTTATATACAAATTATTAGGAGAGTAAGTTAAAAATATACTGTAGTTTATTCACTTATAGGCTAGTTTACATACTTTATTCCTTCTTATACCTCTATCCCACCTTTCCTCCACAGAGCATACACACTTCAGCCTCCACCTTCTCCATTTTATCCTGACAGCAATATTGTGAGCTAGGGCCATAGCTCAGTGGTAGAACAACTGCTTAGCATGCAGAAGGCATCAGGTTCAGTCCCCAGCATCTCCTGGTGGGACTGGGAGCGCTCCCTCTGCGCTTCGGAGGCTTCGCGTTGCTATCGCTGAAGCCAAGGAGCCTGCATTCGCTCCATAGGACGCACACACATTTCTCCTTCATTTTTGGAGGGGAAATAGTGCGTCCTATAGAGCGAAAAATACGGTAGTTGGCAGTTAATAAATTCTTGGTTTGTTTACTTCACGTTTTTATTACGTATTTCGTGTTTTCGCTGTGCATTTTTACGCTGTGAACTGCCCTAAGATCTTTCGAAGAAGGGCAGTATATAAATTTAATATATAAAAAATAAAAGGGATGAAGGGAGTTTAAACAACAGTTGGGTATAGTGGTTAGAGTAAATTAAACTGGGAGCTGGGAGAGACCTGGGTTCAAATCCCCACTCAACCATGAAGCCTTTCAGTCTAACCCACACCACAGGAGTGTTGTGAAGATTAAATGAGGAAGGGGAATACATACCACCATCAGCTCCTTGGAGAAAAAGGAGGGGTAGAAATACAATCACTGTGAACTGCCTCCCTCTGTTTGGGTGGAGGCATCCCAGCCTCCAGGGCTACCAACCCGCTTGTATTTTTGTTTTACAACGGGGAAATTTAATCAACTAACCTAGAAGTATATAAAATTGACTAAAAAGGCTAGCCTATAAATCCGGCCAATATATACGTATCAGTATTAAAACAGATTCCAGCTAAAAGATTTTCCAACCCAAACCCCTCACGGCCACTGCCTTCTGAAAGATAGCTAGCTAGCAGGCTGGTCCACACACCCTGTGCTCTCAGGTGTGCAAAGTTGCTGTCCAGCAGGTGCAGGTAGCTCACCCACTATAACATTCCTACTTAACCAGTTCCATTTGCCTTGAGCTTCAGCGCTGTGCCCCTCCCCAACCACACCTCCCCCTTTTGTAAGTGCTTAGGAGAAGAGGAGGGATGCGGGTGGCGCTGTGGGTTAAACCACAAAGCCTAGGACTTGCTGATCAGAAGGTCGGCGGTTCGAATCCCCGCGACGGGGTGAGCTCCCGTTGCTCGGTCCCTGCTCCTGCCCACCTAGCAGTTCAAAAGCACGTCAAAGCACAAGTAGATAAATAGGTACCACTCCGGTCGGAAGGTAAACGGCGTTTCCGTGCGCTGCTCTGGTTCGCCAGAAGCGGCTTAGTCATGCTGGCCACATGACCCAGAAGCTGTATGCCAGCTCCCTTGGCCAATAAAGTGAGATGAGTGCTGCAACCCCAGAGTCAGCCACGACTAGACCTAATGGTCAGGGGTTCCTTTACCTTTACTTTAGGAGAAGAGGGAACCTGCTGTCTACTCCTGCTTCCTTTCTGGCCTGGGCAATGCCATTTTCCCAGAAAAGGAGGTGCTGGAACTCACCACAAACGCCTCCTTTGTTCTCTTATCATGGCAATGGCGCACACCTGAGAGGTGCCAGAACTGAGTTCTGGTGAGTTCAGACTAGCCCTGCATGACCTTTCATGCAGCTGGTTTACATGAGAGCAAATGACCTCTTGAGATTCTCCACTCCATATGTGGGCAAATAAAATGGCAGGGGGGCCATTGGCAAGGGATTTGTCTTGGAGGAGGGGGAATTATCCAGTGGTTTCCTGGGATACAGGTGGGGCTCCCCATTAGCAGGAGGAGGACAAGTGCTTATTGTGGGATAACCAGCCTCATATAACCAACATGCTAATTCGGCGCTGTGGGTTAAACCACAGAGCCTAGGACTTGCCGATCAGAAGGTCGGGGGTTCGAATCCCCACGATGGGGTGAGCTCCCATTGCTCGGTCCCTGCTCCTGCCAACCTAGCAGTTCGAAAGCACCTCAAAGTGCAAGTAGATAAATAGGTACCGCTCCGGCGGGAAGGCAAATGGCATTTCCGTGTGCTGCTCTGGTTTGCCAGAAGTGGCTTAGTCATGCTGGCCACATGATCTGGAAGCTGTACGCCGGCTCCCTCGGCCAATAGAGATGAGCGCCGCAACCCCAGAGTCGGCCACGACTGGACCTAATGGTCAGGGGTCCCTTTACCTTTACCTTTAATTCTAATTAACATGCTAAGTCTAATTAATGCATGAAGGGGTTAAGACCATAGAGTAAACTGTCCTGCCAGGCTTAGCTCACCTTGGAAGAGACTAGGTAATTAAGCCTTTGCTTCCGTTGTACCTGAGAGGTTCAATGTGTGAAGAAGCTAAGCTGGTTGCTCCAACTTAGTTGCATGGCTCTAACAAGTCTCTCGTGAGTTCCTAAACCAATTATTTAGGAACTTTCACCACTTTGCAACTAAGCCAAGTTTTACTCCCTGTGCACATGAACCTGACCTTTGAGGAGTTTGTAAGTAAACCATTTTTTAACTTAATAAACACGTGATCTTTTTCCCGTGCCAGGGGAAGAGGGAAGTTCTGGAACTCACTAAGGTATATTTAAAGGTCTAACAGCCTATATTTTCATGCTTTGCTGCATGTTTTTTTATTTTAAATCTCTGCTGGGGTTCTTTCACCAAAGAGTACTTGCCCCCAAACTTGGATCTTGGCATCCAGGGAATTCTCCTTCCCTGTTCTTCCTTGCCACCAACATTTATGAATGAGCCCTTGTGGAATTTGACTGCTCAGCCCATCCCTAGGTGGGATACCCCTGCTGAAGAATCAAGCAATTGCTCCAGCAGATTCCCAGCCTGTTGCTATTTGGGGCTGCTTGATTGTAAAATAAACCCACAAAGTGGTTTACAGAGGTGGGGGTGTATAACACTATAGAATTATCAATAAGATAAATTAATAACAACAATTTAAAACTTTCAATAGACTAAAAGCATCTCAAAATGTGCATCAATTTTCAACACATCTGGGTAGCGTTGTCTAAACAAAAATCTTTCAGCAGGTGCTGAAAAGAGTGAATTGAACGCAGCTGCCTGATGTCAATAAGCAGGGAGTTCCAAAGTGTAGGTGCTGCCACACTAAAAGATGGAGTTCTTACAAATGCAGAACAGGTATTGGCATCCAGGGGCATATAGTGGAAAAGCTGATCTTATAAGGAAACTCGTCCCAAGTTGTTAAGGGCTTTCTATACTAATAGTGTGGGATGTGATGATACATAAGTAGCAGTCAAGTACAACATTCCTTGTTCTCCTAGAGTGGACATACAAGGGGATGTTTGGTCCAGCCAGTCGAACACTTCCTGTTTCCTCCTGGCTGGGACATACTTCCTCTGCATATGACTAGAGGTGGGCATGACCTTACCTGTCCAGGTAACAAAAGGACAAGGCACACACTTTCTCTCTTTCACTTCCTCCGTCGTTGGAGCAGCTTTTTAGCTTGAGATGCTCTGTTGGCTTCCAGCAAACAGAGGACACTGGAATTATCCCCATATGGGATAGATCCACATGTATATACTCTGTAACTAAGTCTGCCTTCAGGAATCCAACTGTGAACTGAATGTGTGAGTAAACCTCTTTTATATACTTTACACAAGATTGTGGTGTGTTTATTCTTTTAAGAGGGATAAAAGGGAACTTACCAGGAATATACAATTCAATACTGAATTGTATAAAATAGTGAGAGGCTTACACAAGCCTGCAACCAGCTATCTGCTGTGCATGTAAAAGGGGAATGTAAACTCTGCTAAGTAAAGGAACTTGCTAACGCAAGTTAGGAAGGATATTAATAAAAATATATCCTCTCCTGCCTCCCTGAACATTCCCACAAATAGTAACTCCAGTAAAATGGTGGCATCGTAAACCTGGACTGAATGCACACCCTGAGTCAACCCCAGTACCATCATTGTATTTTCCAAAAGAAAGGAAGGAAAAGGGTCCAGAAAGGTGAACTCCTGGAGCTGAGAGAGGGTGTTGTGTCTGATGTCTCTCTCAAAGGGTAAAGTCCCTAGGGGTCCTCCACAGTCCGACTGAGGCTGTCTTCAAGCAGAACTAGGACCTGAGAGACCAGGGTTCGAATCCCCGCTCAGCCATGAAGTTCACTCTGTGTGGCATTCTGCCAGTCACCCCCTCTCAGCCTATCCCATCTCACAAGGTTGTTGTGGGGGTGAAATGAAGAGGAAGTGAACTGTGTGTGCCACCCTGAGCTCCTTGGAGGGAAAGGTGGGGTATGGTTGCAATAAATTAAATAAAACATAAATAAATAAGCAGAAATCCGAGTCGGCTTCCAGGAGAGTCGAAGGGGGGAAAAACAATCTGGCACACTCCTTGCCTTCGTTCTGAACAGCCGTGTTTTGCTTCTTATTAGCCTACTTACAGCTATCAGAGCAAGTTTTTATTTGCACTGAATGTTTGGGAACAGATGGCACAGTGCGAAAAACCCACGAAATTGAAAACTGTACGGCACAATTGGCTTATTTTTGGCATCTGCTTCAGAGGGTGGGGATTGGGGGAGACCAAGAAGCAGGGGCATCTTAGCAGGCGCAAGGATCAGATGGAAGGAGCAGGTTGCCAATGTCTATCTGCTGGTGGCCCTGTTGAAACAAGTTGCCTTCTGGGACTGAAATTACCCAGCTCTGTTCCGAGGGAAGCGCGTTAAACCAGCCATATACAGGATCATTGGAGGGGCCCCTTGCAACTACGAAGCCTTACCTGACTCCAGGAAAGCCACAGCTGGCATTGTGCAGGGTCACAAATCATACAATCCCCATGGGTCATCTAATCCGTTGTTGTTGTTGAGTTGTTTAGTTGTGTCCGACTCTTCGTGACCCCATGGACCAGAGCACGCCAGGCACTCCTGTCTTCCTCTGCCTCCCGCAGTTTGGTCAAACTCATGAACACTGTCCAACCATCAGTCTGTTGTCCCCTTCTCCTTGGGCCCTCCATCTTTCCCAACATCAGGGTCTTCTCCAGGGAGTCTTCTCTTCTCATGAGGTAGCCAAAGTATTAGAGCCTCAGCTTCAGGATCTGTCCTTCCAGTGAGCACTCAGGGCTGATTTCCTTCAGAACGGAGAGGTTTGATCTTCTTGCAGAGTCTCCTCCAGCACCATAATTCACCATAATTCAAAAGCATCAGTTCTTCGGCGATCAGCCTTCTTTATGGTCCAGCTCTCACTTCCATACATCACTACTGGGAAAACCATAGCTTTAACTATATGGACCTTTGTTGGCAAGGTGATGTCTCTGCTTTTTAAGATGCTGCTTTTTAAGATGCTGTCCATCTAATCCAACCCCATGCAAATCACAGCTTGAGTCCCTTCCAGATGGCCAATGAAACTGTTTGAACACCTCCATCACTTTCCAAGGGAGCCCATTCCGCAGTCAAACGGCTCTCACAGAACATTCTTCCTAAAGTTTCATTGGACTCTCCTTCCTTGTCACTTGAATCCATTGATTTGGGTCTTCCCCTCTGGAGCAGGAGAGGACAAGCTTCCATCTTCCACGGGACAGCCCTTCAGATATTCAAAGACAGCTATTACCACCTCTCAGTCGTCTTTTCTCCAGACTCAACGTACCCAACTCCTTCAGCCGTTCCTCATCAGGCTTGGTTTCCAGCCCCTTCATCATCTTGGCTGCCCTCCTCGGCATGCTCCTGTTTGTCAGTATCCTTCTTAAGCTGTGGTGCCCAGAACTGGACACAGGACTTCAGGTGGGTCTGATCAGATCTTTCATTCATGGCTTCCTCATACATAATTCCATTGGAGAAGGAGCAGCATCTGGCACTGTGCAGGATTAGATCCTCCTGCTTAAGAGCTGTTAGTTTCTCCCTCGATATCCCTCTCCTCCATGAATTTGTCTAGTTGTCTTTTAAATCTAAGCTGGACTGAGTTCCGTTGTTGGCAGAAAGTAGTGCGTTCTTTAACCAGTCTTGGGTCTTTCAACATTCAGCTTCATTGAGTGTCTTGTGAGTTCCAGTGTTAGGAGACAGGGAGAAAAACTTCTCTTTCCACTTTCTGCATGCCAGGCATCCACTCTCTCTCATGCTAGCTGTCACTCACCTTTTCTGTAAGCCAAAAAGTCCCAGACACTGCAACCTTTCTTCCAAGGGGCGTCAGTCCATCCCCTTAATCATCTTGATGGCTTTCTCTGAAGTTTAAGAGCCTCAGACTCCAAACTCCTATCAGGAGCTCCTACAGCCTCATCCCCTGGAAGAGTGATGCGTCATCCTGACCTGGATGTTCCCTGGCTCCTGACAGCTTCCCTCCACTCCCAGGAATGGCTGTAGGCAAGGCACTCACTTTCAGATGCTCCTGCTCACCTTCCCTCTGAGGATAATATTGATCTACATTGCTAGGTTGCTGTAATGGTGACGAAGACCACTCACACAGGAGTCGTAGTTATGGGGGAAATGGGTGGCCCCAAAGCCAAAGGTTTGCCTGCTTCTGTGTCCATATCCCGGGGGGGGGGGGGTTACGGCAGAAATGTGTGTCTGTGTGTGAAGTGCCTGAAAGAGCGGAAGCGGATATTGACAAGCTGTAGAGTGGCAGAGGGGGGCGACTGAGATGATCAAGGGTGTACTGAGTTGAATAGGATCCAAAATGCAGCAGTCTGGTTGGTCCTAGAACAATAGGATTCAGAATGCAGCAGTCTGATTGGTGCACAGGAGCCACCCAATCCAACTCCAGGTGGAAGTGAATCCGCAACCTGATTGGCCTACAGGAGAATCCCGGAATTAGCCAATCACATGGGGCCCATTGTGTAAATAATGTATATAAAGCAGACATTCTGGGGGAACTTCCATTCCTCCTCACCACTATGAGCTGAATAAAGAGCATGAAATCCACTCTCCACTCTGAGTATATTTCAAAGGGTCCAGAAACTATGCCTTATGAGCAACGGTCGAGGGAGTTGGGGATGTCTAGCCTGGAAAAGAGGAGAGGAAGAAGAGGAGTCTGGATTTGATATCCCACTTTATCACTACCCGAAGGAGTCTCAAAGTGGCTAACATTCTCCTTTCCCTTCCTCCCTCACAACAAACACTCTGCGAGGTGAGTGGGGATGAGAGACTTCAGAGAAGTGTGACTGGCCCAAGGTCACCCAGCAGCTGCATGTGGAGGAGCGGGGAATTGAACCCGGTTCACCAGATTACGAGCCCACTGCTCTTAACCACACTCGCTCTAAGAGAAGGCTGAAAGGAGATAGGAGAGCCGTCTTCACATATCTAAAGGGCTGCCACATGGAAGATGGAACAAGCTTGTTTTCTCCTGCTCTGGAGGGTAGGACTCGATCTAATAGCTTCAAGTTAGTTATAAGAGAGGAAATTCTGACTAAACATCAGGAAGAACTTTCTGACAGCAAGAGCTGTTTGGCAATGGAATGGACTCCCTCTGAAAGCGGTGGCCTTTCCTTCACTGGGTTTTTTTAAAAAAAATATTTTTTATTGATCAATTTCCACATAACGAATTATCAAACCATATAATCACATACATTATTTTTCCCCTCCCCCCCACCAAGGTCTTCCCTCAGCTCCTCTCCCTGATTTCTCTTCACATATTTCCTCTGCATATTATAAAATTGTACATATCCTTACATATCTATCCATCATGCTGTCAACCAATAAATTTGTGTATGCTTATTCAAAACCTGCCAAGGAGTCCAGTTCATTTTGTTGTCTTTTTAGATAATTTGTAAAAAGTTCCCATTCCTCCTTGAAGTCACAGTTGTCCTTATCTCGCAATTTGTAAGTCAATTTGGCCAGTTCTGTATAGTTCAACAGTTTCTCTTGCCACTGTTCTTTCTTCAGGATTTCCTCGTTCTTCCATCTTTGTGCTATCAAGACTCTTGCCACAGTAGTAGCATACATAAATAAATTCTTGGTTTTCCTTGGCAGGCCTTGTCCTACAATCCCTAACTAAAAATGTTTCTAGGTTTTTTTACAAATGTCATTTTAAACATATTTTTCAATTCATTATATATCATTTCCCATTTTTTAAAAACATTCCCACCACATATGATACAAAGTCCCTTCTTTTTCTGTACATTTTCAACATATGTTTGACCCGGTTTTATACATTTTTGCTATCTGTACTGGGGGTTTTTAAGCAGAGGTTGGACGGCCACCCGTCAGGCGTTCTTTAGGTGTAATTTCCTGCATTGCGGGGGGTCAGACTAGATGATCCAAGGGAACTCTTTCCAGCTCTACAATCCTATGATTCCACGTGATCTGAACAGACCACACAGGAGAATCTTGATGGCTGACTAAAGTGCTAAACCTGATTTCCATCCAGCCACACACAGACTGATAAGTTATTCAAGGGTAGTTATTTCGGAGGAAATGATGAATGTCATATTAAATACTGTTTGCTGCTGGGGTGCATCTTCCAGACTCTTCAGTCTACAAATGTCTAGTGAATTTTTCATCACCTGTATTGGCTTATTTTGAGACGTGAGTTAGACTCAGGTATTGATCTTTCTCTCCCAGACAGCCAAAGATCTTCATGGCTGAACCAGGAAAGACTGTGGAATCGGCCCTGCGTGACTTTGACCGCCTTCCACGCTGATAAAAACCACACAGATAAGTTAAATCTGGTGTGGCTCCCCCTAAGAGAGAGCCTTTTGAATCCAAGGGATTTCCTTTCTTAAAGAAAATCGTCAAGAATGAAGTTCTAATGCTAAAAAGAGAACTTTGTTTTAACATCTTTAACTTCAGTGCCAAACGCATTTGGATATGATAAATGTTTTGCTCACTTACAGCTGAGCTGTCTGCCAAACCCCCCCCCCCCCGCCGCATGCTAAGCCAATAAGATCTTTAGCCCTCATTCTCTGCAGGGATGGCAACATAGGCTCGATCCACATTTAATGTGCTTTAAAATTCTGAGTCATAATGGATGAGGCTTTGGTTCAGTCTGCATTATTAAACAAACTGTCCTAATTTGCACCCTCCGGACTAATCCGTCAATCAGAAATGAGTTTTGCTTTGGATTTCGCACATACTGCTCTGGGTTAAAAAAAACCAAAACCAACATGCCGGAATATATGTAAGTAGAAGCAGAAGAAGCAATGTGTCTTTTAGGATAATATACATTAAGAAATGCATGCAATGGGATGGAATATATAGTTAAATGTGGGTTTGCATACAGATTACTTTTTAAAAGAAAATTGCAGATTAACGTGGAAATGTACCACAACCTTGGCTTTCTGGAAGTTAAATAACCAGACTGCTGGCTGGACCACATCCCTTGAGGCAGCGGCGTAGCTAGATGCTCAGGTGCCTGGTGCGGCAAGTGCGTCCTGCAGCCAGGGTGAGCTGCCCATGGGGGCGGGGCGAGCCAAGGCAGAGTGTGCTATGTGGAGCCTCTCCACAGACTCCCCCTCAGCTGTAGGGCAGCTGGGCAGGCAGATGCTGTGGGGATGTTCAGGGATGCAGGAGAGGATATATTGTCTGATTATAGCCTTTCCAACTTGTGTTAACAAGTTCACAATTTAGCAGAGTAACATTCCCCTTTTCAAACTCGCAGCGGATGCGTTTGCTCAGGCTCGCTAAAGCCTCTGTAATAACTGTTCTGGTATTTTTCCCTTATTCCCTCATAAAAGATAAGACGCGACACAGTCTTCTATAAAAGTATAAAAAGAGTTTACTCACATTCTGTTCACAATCGGATCCCAGAAGGCAGGCTTAGCTTAGAAAAGTAACATACACCTGGAAACTATCTCATAAGGAGACTGTCCTTTTGTCCTCTTTGTCATTTTTTTTTTTTGCCATCTTTTTTTTTAATAATAAATGTTTATTAAGATTTTTTAAATACAAATGCAAAAATAATCAACAATATAGCATATATAATCACATATTTTTAAAACCTCTTTGGACTCCCTCACATCTCCCGCTCCCACTTACATCGTCTTAAATTTTAACCAGCAAATTATCATCTTATTTAAATTCTTAGGTCTCATTCTTTTAAACATAATCTAATCGTTCTCCAAATGATTTATATTTTCCTCGATCTACTTATCATCCTAATTCCATCTAATTTAGTGGTGGTCAATTATTTATGATCTAGCATCCTTCTTAACATTCAACCAAATTACAATACTTTTTAAAATAAATCTTAAATTTCTTCCAGTCTTCTTCAACCTTCTCTTCTCCCAGGTCTCGGATTCTGCCAGTCATCTCGGCTAGTTCCGTATAGTCTATCAGCTGCATCTGCCACTCTTCCAGTGTGGGTAGATCTTGGGTTTTCCAGTGCTTAGCGATAAGTATCCTTGCTGCTGTTGTTGCATACATAAAAAATGTTCGGTCCTTCTTTAACACCTTCTGGTCGACAATACCCAAAAGGAAGGCCTCTGGTTTCTTAGTGAAGGTATACTTAAATACCTTTTTCAGTTCATTATATATCATTTCCCAGAAAGCCTTCACTCTAGGGCAAGTCCACCAGAGGTGAAAGAATGTTCCTTCATTTTCTTTACATTTCCAACATTTGTTATCAGACAAATGGTATATTTTGGCAAGTTTAACTGGGGTCATGTACCATCTATATATCATTTTCATTACATTTTCCTTCAAAGCATTACATGCAGTGAAGTTCAACCCAATGGTCCACAACCTTTCCCAGTCCTCAAACATAATGTTGTGCCCAATGTCCTGTGCCCACTTTATCATAGCCGATTTAACCATTTCATCTTGTGTATTCCATTTTAACAGCAGGTTGTACATTCTTGAAAGTATCTTAGTCTTAGGTTCTAACAGTTCTGTTTCCAATTTCGATTTCTCCACCCGGAATTTTTTTGCCATCTTTGGCTAAGCAGATGTTGCTTCTTCAATGCATGTAGTCAAAGATGGCTGCCCTGCCCTGTGCTTTTGTTGTTACCTGCACAGGTGAGGCCACGCCCACCTCTAGTCACATGCAGAGGAAGTCTGTCCCAGCCCAGAAGGAAACAGGAAATTTACCTGCTGGCTGGACAAACATTCCTCCCCATGTGCAAACATGTTTACTCTAGGAATGTTGTATTTGACTGCTCTTGTGTTTCACATCCCACAGACACAAGCCCACGCTGCTCAAAAAAGCAGCACAAAGCTTGGAAGAAGTCTGCCTGCCGCCCCCCCCCCCTCAGGAGAGATGCGTGGCTCAGGCACACTGCAGGCCCTGCGCTGTGGCACCCAGTGCCCCCCGCCTCACCTAGCTACCAGTGGCTTAGGAAGTGGGGTGTGGTGGGCGCGGGAGTTATTTCCCCCCAAAAAAGTGTCAAATGAGCCCATTTATTTATTTATTTATTTATTTATTTATTTATTTATAAAACACATATTTATGGCATTTTGTCACCATCCTCAGCAATGACGCCCAGGGCTGCCTGCACCCACCGCACCCCTCTTCCTACGCCACTGCCTTAAAGTCCCAGGTAGGCAGAGTTGCTGTTGAGCATGCAGGCTGATGGCCCAACAGGTACAGTTGCATCAGACAGTCTCTTACCCACATTGTGATCCAGACAGTGGCTTTCTGTTTTCCTGGTTCTGCTTTCCCAACCTTACAACCCCTCGATCTGATTCTATTTCCTGCTGCGGTTATTTTTAAACCCATACTGGATTTGCTTCTGTGTTAGTTTTCATGCTTTTGTGATCTTGTTTCTTGTTTGAATTTTTATTAGAAGCCATCCAGACAATTTCAGTTATTGAGCAGCCTAATAAATTACAGTAAATAAAATACAGTGGTACCTCAGGTTACATACGCTTCAGGTTACAGGCGCTTCAGGTTACAGAATCCGCTAACCCAGAAATATTACCTCTGGTTAAGAACTTTGCTTCAGGATAAGAACAGAAATCGTGCTCCAGCGGCGTGGCAGCAACGGGAGGCCCCATTAGCTAAAGTGGTGCTTCAGGTTAAGAACAGTTTCAGGTTAAGAACGGACCTCCCGAACGAATTAAGTACTGAACCCGAGGTACCACTGTACCTGCGTTCCTGAATTGCGGGGCTCAAACTGGATGACGCTTTGGGTCCCCTCCAGCTCTGCTGTTTTGGGACTCTAGGAAATGAACAAACACAAAGGGCCACGGCCAGAGCAACAAGGGAATATTTGAGTTGCAATTTGCGAGGCTCGCAAGAGGGTTTGGTGCTTTCTTTGGGTGCTGCTGCCTGCTCTCACGTTTTGCAAAACTGAGCTAATATTATTGCCCGCGGAGTGGGAGGGGGGCTTGTGAATGGGCCCTCCGCAGAGAGCAGGAATTTTGTTCTTAAGCGGATTTGATTAAATTAGGATTACGATTAGACAAGCTTGACATTGCGTGGGCGTAAACCTGCCCCTGCATCTCTCTCCGTCTCTCCACGGCATGTGCCAAGTCCAGGCCCCACTCAGAGAAGGAGGTTTTACGTTGCCACTGCTGCTGTGCTGTGCGCCACCTTGTTTATCAGCTGGGGGCATCGGCGTGCCCAGGTGCCAGGGCCATGTGCCTGTGCCACCCTGATTAAGCAGCTAAGCCCCAGCCGCAACAGCTGCTAATCCTGACTATTAATTAGAAGATTTGGGGTAAGTCCTCCAGCATGTGAGCTCAGTCACCAGAACATTTCCTGCATTTTTCAGAATCGACTACAAGTCTTCTACTGCAAAGGGGAGGGACAATGCTGATCAAGGGGCTGTGTGTGTGTGTGTGTGTGTGTGTGTGTGTGTGTGTGTTGGGGGTGGGGTACCCTACAGGATAGCAAAGGAAACACAAAGTCCCCAATGCCCTGAGCCCCTCCACTCAGTCACACAACTTGCGGCTTTAGTGTTGCCTCTCACCACCACAACCCCACACTCTCACAGGCTGAAATATACTCGGAGTCGAGTGTGAATTTCATGTTCTATATTCAGCTCATAGTAGCAATGAATGAAACTTTCCCCAAAACGTCTAGCTATATATACATTCTTTACACAATGGGCCCCGCGTGACTGGCTAATTCCGGGCTGCTCCTGTAGGCCAATCAGGTTGCGGATTCACCTCCTTCAGAAGCCTGATTGGCTGCTCCTGCAGACCAATCAGGTTGCTGATTTACTTCCACCTGGAGCTGGATTGGGTGGCTCCTGCAGACCAATCAGACTGCTGCATTCTGGATCCTATTGTTCTAAGATTCAGCTCAGTACATAACACCGGCCATATTCACTGTTAGCATTGGCAAGGATGCAATAATGATGGCCAGGGAGAGCTGCCTTTCCAGTGCCAACTTCTGGGATCATGCTTGTTTTTTTTTAATGGTTATATCCTTGAACAGGATATAGAATCGTAAAATCATAGGATTGTAGAGTTTGAGGGGACTTCCAAGGGCCAGTGATCATCCTGGTCACCCACCTCAGCACATATTCCAGCTCATCATCCTACCTCCTTCCCAAACCCCTAAGACGTGAGCATCCAACATGGCTACATCTACTTTGGCAACACAGAGGAGAACCTGGACTTGCCTTTCATGCTATGAATAACAGCACGAGGCAGAAAAGAGATGCCTTGTACCAGTTTTGTATTTGAAACTGGGTGTGTATTTCTGCTTTAATAAATCCACATGAAATCAGTCTAATGTGTTAGCGAGACCCTGTTTTAAAATATTCTAAGTAGATCAGCTGTGTGTCATCTACTCCTCCCCTCTAAACGATATTTAAGCCAGTCTCTTCAGAGTGCAGCAAGACCAGTGCCAGAAGCATTGTTGTTGGTTAACTCTTGTTTTGCTTTGTATTTATGTACTTAAACACGGATTTGGCAGGGTTTGGGGGGAGGTTTTTTATTGGCAATACTGATTTATTCTGCATTTGTTCATTTTTGTCATTTGAATTTACTCACATGTTCTGTATTTCATATGTTTGCATTTTCAATGTTTTGATGTTTGTGAATGTTTGCTGTGGGCTGCTTTGGGCACAGCAGATTGTGGGAAAGCGGCATATAAGTAAACTCAATCATCCATCAATCATCTTCCACTGAGCCCGTTTAAGATCTCATCTGTGTGCAGGAATGGGGTCTTGTGAACTTGATTGGCACAACTAAGGCATTGGGCAGCTTGATAGCAGTGTGCGTGTGTGTGTAATGAAGACAAAAAGGGACGCGGGTGGCGCTGTGGGTTAAATCACAGAGCCTAGGACTTGCCGATCAGAAGGTCAGCGGTTTGAATCCGCGCAACGGGGTGAGATCCCGTTGCTTGGTACCTGCTCCTGCCAGCCTAGCAGTTCGAAGTGCAAGTCAAAGTGCAAGTAGATAAATAGGTACCGCTCTGGCGGGAAGGTAAACGGCATTTCCGTGTGCTGCTCTGGTTTGCCAGAAGCGGCTTAGTCATGCTGGCCACATGACCCGGAAGCTGTACGCCGGCTCCCTCGACCAATAAAGCGAGATGAGCGCCGCAACCCCAGAGTTGTCTGCGACTGGACCTAATGGTCAGGGGTCCCTTTACCTTTAATGAAGACAAAAGATGTGCACATCCTGACACACACACCTGCTGTTGGCCTAGGCTAGTCTTCCCCTGTTTGCCACCTGCCCACCTTCAGCCACCCACCAGCCAATAGAAAACTTTTAATTGCAAAAGCATCCTCTTGTTGGAACCCCACAGCCTGGCCAGGTGGGTGCAGCGTAGCACTTGCTAGAACAGAGGAAATCTCTCCGGAAGGAGCTCTTGGCAAATTAGGAACATCCTCACAATTACTCAACAATTAGGAAATGCAAGCAATTAGGCTAGTGCAAGTGAAGTGGAAAATTGCTGGGCCCCGGGCAAAGGATGCTAGCATCAGAGGCTCCAGCGGGCAGCTTTTGCCGTGCGTCCTCCGTGCTGCAAAGAGGCTGCAGTCTGTGCCAGGGGTTATAATTGAGGCCTGATTGCTGCTGCTTCATTGTCATCCGTCTGGCGGCGGCTAAAAGAGCAACGAGAGTCTATCTCCTCTGCAGAAGACTCACCAGGAATAAGAACGACAAGCAGCAATGTGGGTCACGCAGAGGATGTGAAGCTGGGGGGGGGGGAGAGCGCCCCCTTCTTGCACAACTTGCAAGGTGCTTCCACCTGAAACTCAGCCCAATTCTTCCTGCTCCCTCTCTCCCCTCCATCCCTTATCATTTGGGTCGTTGCACCATAACACAGCTGAGCTGTTTGCTTGCAGATGACAGGGAGCAAGATTTTTGCCCAGGCTGTTAAAAAAAGAAAAACTACCCCCTAGAGGCCATTGCAGTCTGATGATGGAGGGAAATGGGTGGGGGAGAAGGGCAGATGGTGGATGCAGAAAGTCCCAGGTTCCATCTTTGATGGCATCTCCAGGTGGAGTTGGGAATGTCCCCTGCCAAGAGGCATTGCTGCCACCCAGTGGTGTGGGAATGTTCAGGGTGGCAGGATTTATTAACATCCTTCCTAACCTGCGTTAGCAAGTTCCCTTGCTTAGCAGAGTGCATTCCCCTTTACACAGCAGAAAACTACAGTGGTACCTCTGGATGCAAACGGGATCCGTTCCGGAGCCCCGTTCGCATCCTGAAGCGAACACAATCCGCGTCGGCATGGGTCACGATTTGCCACTTCCGTGCATGCGCGTGCCGTTGTTTTGAGCACCTGTGCATGCGCGAGTAGCGAAACCCGGAAGTACAGTAATGTACTCCGTTACTTCCGGGTCACCGCGGAGCGCAACCCGAAAATGCTTAACCCGAAGCTACTTCAACCCAAAGTATGGACTGTAGTTGGAAACTTGTGTGAGTTTCTTAAGACAAAAGCAATTCAATCTGGCTTGTCCAGATTGAAATGTGTTCTAATATTTTCCTGGTAAGACTCGAATCCCTCCTAAAAGAATAAAGAAACCACAGTCTTATTCATAAGCAATAAAAAGACAGTTTACTCATGGTCAGGCAGAGCACAGTGTGATCCCTGAAGGCAGGCTTGAGGCTTAAAGTTACAAATGTATAAAAACAGGTTTACCCCATAAGGGAGATGACCTGGGGGACTGCTTGGCAGTTCAGTCCAGGAAGTTCGCAGGACGAAAGGAAGAGGGAGAAAGAGGGAGAGTGACAGCATGCCTTGGCCTTTTACCAGGTCTGGAAAGGTCACGCCCACCTCTAGTCACATACAAGGAAGGATGCTCCAGGCCAGGAGAAACAGGAAGTTTGACTGGCTGGACCAACATCGCCTTGCATGTCCACTCTAGGAAAACAAGGAATGTTGTACTTGACTGCTCCCAGTGGATTACATCCCACAAGTGGGGGGTGAACAATACTAAGGGGGAGGCTAAGACTGAATAATAATACTAACAACAACAACAACAACAACAATAATTTATACCCCGCCCATCTGGCTGGGCTTCCCCAGCCACTGTGGGCGGCTTCCAACCAAATATTAAAATACAGTAATACATCAAACATTAAAAGCTTCCCTAAGCAGGGCTGCCTTGAGATGTCTTCTAAACGTTTGGTAGTTGTTCTTCTCTTTGACATCTGGTGGGAGGGCGTTCCACAGGGCGGGTGCCACCACCGAGAAGGCCCTCTGCCTGGTTCCCTGTAACCTCACTTCTTGCAGTGAGGGAACCGCCAGAAGGTCCTCGGCACTGGACCTCAGTGTCCGGGTAGAACGATGGGGGTGGAGACGCTCCTTCAGAACAGTTTAGAATTCCTCAAGGAGAAAACTCTCACTACATGGCAAGCGCCCCCTCTGCCTTTAGAAGCAGCTGATCCACCTGGTTCACTTGCAGACACAGAGGAACTTTTGCTCTAGCGCACTAACCTTTGCAACCTATGGAGGTAGCTATGTTCAGGTGTTTCTCCGGTGCTGCAAAAGATGGGCAGGTTGTTGCATGTAAGAAACATAAGAAGAGCCTGCTGGATCAGGCCAATGGCCCATCTAAGCCAGCCTCCTGTTCTCACAGAAGCCAACCAGCCTGTGGAAATCCCACAAACAGGACGTGATCACCAGAACACTCTGCCCTCCTGCAGTTTCCAGCAACTGATATTCAGAGGCATAGCTTCTTCCACCTATGGGGGCAGAGCCAAGTCGTTGTGGCTAGTAGGGAACAGCTAGCAGAGTTATCTGGTGGTACACGACTTTATTTTCTCATCTGCAAATAGTCGGAGTATATATCTCCATAAATTGCTTTCCCATACGTAACCACCAGTACTCAGAAAACCAAACACAGACTCATGTATTTGCATAATATTATTGGAGAGATTAGTCTGGAGTCAGGAATGTCCCCGTCTGATCCCCCCAGAAAATTAAAGTACCGGCATGCACATAAAACTGTTTTCTCTTCCTTGTAATTTACTCTCTGAGCAGGAGCCGGCAGTTTTGTATTCTGGCAGCCAGACCCACCTTGCTTGTATTGAATTCCTGAGCGCTGAGCCTCATAGATTTATCAATGCATGAATAGCAGCAAAGTTGACCAACAGAAAATGCTCCCCTGCCTCTTTTTCCTCCTGGCTCACTTTCAACCTAAAACCTATTTGGTGCTCAATTAGAGGGAACTCATAGCTCACTGCCAGAGCACATGCTCTGGATGCAGAATGCCTCACATCCAGCTGCTGAAAACTCCAGCTCAAAGAACTAGCAAGGCTAAGGAAGACCTTCTGGGACTGAAGCCCAACTGACCTAGGTGGGCCAATGGACCAGAATGCAGTGAGGGTTTCTTCTGCATCTTGCAACTGTTCTTATGCTGTTATACTTAACCAATTACTGCAAAATTATGTGCTATGAAATTAAATGCTATAAAATTAGTCAAGGCATAGAGCAGAGCTTTCCAAACCGTGTGTCACGACACGTTAAGTGTCTTGGCTGCAGTGTGTAGGTCAGGCTTCCTCAACCTCCGCCCTCCAGATGTTTTTGGCCTACAACTCCCATGATCCCTAGCTAGCAGGACCAGTGGTCAGGGATGCTGGGAATTGTAGTCTCAAAACACCTGGAGGTTGAGGTAGCCTGGTGTAGGTGTGTCACACAAACACTCCCTATGCTCCTCCTGGGGCTGGAAAGGGGTTAGTTTGGCAAGAGTATTGTTAGCCCAGAAATGGAAGCAAGAAGAAATTTCGACAAAAGAAGAATGGCAGACAAAATTAATGGACTATGCAGAACTGGACAAAATGACAGGAAGGATTCGAAAGCTGCAGGACCAGAGATTTACAGAAGATTGGAAGTATATGAACTATTTGAAGAGCAATTGTAACCAACAAATTACGCTAGTAGGACTACAAGACGTTTTGTAAGGAGAAATATACGAAGTGTTACAAAGTAGAAAAAGATAGAGATATATTCGGAACCGGCGAGAGCAGAGATTTACCGAGGACTGGGATAAATTTACAGAGTATATTAAGAATATATGTGAAGGTCAATTAACGTTTGTAGGTTTTCAAGAAGCTCTGGGATAATAATGGAAAGAAATATTGGTTTATAATAGTTGTTAAGATTAATTTGGTTAAAAAAACAAAACAATATAGATGCGAGAAATGTGAATAATTGTGAAAACATGAAAATTTCCAGATAGACTGAAGGAAGTCTGAAAGTGGAAAGATTAGATTTGGATGTATAATTCAAATGGAATGTCTTTTTTTCCCCTTTATTATTTATTGTTAAATTTGAAAATTTTATAAATAAATTTTTTTTAAAAAGAAAAAAGAAATAGATAGAGATATTGGTTATGAGTTTCAAATGTAATAGGGAAAGTAAGAAATGCATACTAAGAGATTAGATTGGAAAGTTTTCAGACAGGACTAATAGAAGTCAAAAAATTTAATAAGATGTAAAAGTATGTTTACTGTTGAAAATTGTATGTTAAAAAACATATATATATATATATATATATATATATATATATATATAAGGGGGTTAGTTTAACCTCTGGTTTGCGAGTAAAACTGAATTACTGTGTCACAAAATGATGCAAAACTGAATTACCGTGTCACAAAATGGTGCAAAACTGAATTAGTGTCATGAAATGGTGAGACGAAATGGTGACAAGCTCTGGCATGGAGAAAGTGGGCAGATGACAGTTTTCCTCCCTCTCTCTTAGCACTAGAACTTGTGGGCATCCTGTGAATCTGAGCGTGGGGAGATGCATGACAGATGAGAGAAAGCCCCTCTTCACGCAGCCACCAGCCCATATGTGTGGGAATGTTCAGGGATGCAGGAGAGAATATATTGTTTGATTTTATCCTTTCCAACTTGTGTTAACAAGTTCTACAATTTAGCAGAGTAACATTCCCCTTTTTAAACTTGCACAGCGGATGCGTTTGCTTAGGCTCACTAAAGTCTCTGTAATTTCCCCTTTAGTCCCTCATAAAAGAAATAAACACGACACAGTCTTCTATAAAGTTTACTCACTCACATTCTGTTCACAAATGCATCCCAGAAGGCAGACTTAAGTTACAAAAGTAATATACCCCTGGAAACTATCCCATAAGGAGATAGCTCCTTTGTCCTATTAGGCTAAGCAGATGTTGCTTCTTCGACAAATGTAGTCAGAGAGACAGATGGCGGCCTCTGCTGAGGTATTTTGTTACCTGCACAGGTGAGGCCACGCCCACCTCTGGTCACATGTAGAGGAAGTCTGTCCCAGCCTAGGAGGACACAGGAAGTTCCGACTGGCTGGTCCAGACATCCCCTTTTTATGTCCACTCTAGGGATGTTGTACTTGACCGCTCTGTGTTCCACATCCCACAATATGGCATTAGAAGAGGATGAGACCAATTCATGGAGGAGGCCAGGGCTGTTGGAGGTTTTAGCCATGCTGCCTCTTCTCTTCCTCTAGTGTCAAGTGGCAGCAATGCTTCTGAATACCAGTCGCTGGGAACTGCAGGAGGGGAGAGGGCTGCTCTGATGCTCAAATCCTGCTCTTATAGGGCCTGGCTGGCTTCCATGAGAATAGGATGCTGGACCAGATGGTCCCCCTTTGGCTGAGCTAGCAGAGCTCTCTTTTGTTGCTATGTTCTTAACCTGCATCTCAAGAAAATAACGCTTCACTGTGAAAACTTAAATCCCACAGAGCAATAATAGAGCAGCTTCAATAACTTCTTTCCACCTCCCTCTCATGTATAGAGCATGAGAAATTTGCCAGAAACACCATCCAATGAAATTTTCCAAGGAGGATTTTGGTAACCTCAGAGGCCCAAACACAGGAATTCATAGAACTGAAAATGTGTCTCCAGGAAGTCATCAGTTCTTGTAATCGCTGTGTGTGTGTTGTGTGTGTTAACCTCTCAGGTTATAAACTTCTATCATGCCACCTGTTGATAGCCTTTCCCTCAGCAGCACAGGGAAGAACAAGGTGGGGAACATCCCTCCAACATCTGGCCAGATGTAGCCATGAGTTCATTGCCATTTTGCAGTCCTCCGTTTTGCCTGACTTTGAGAAATTAGCTATTAATGGTGCTAAATGAATCACTGTTATGGAATATATTTTGGGAGATCATGTTTAAAGATCCAGTGCAAATGTGCCAAGCAAGGTTTCAGAGTTATTGTATTTTGTTTTTTTAATTATGTATGTCTTCTGCTTCCCCCCCCCCCTCTCGCCCCTTGACATTGATCTGAAGCTTTCAGAAGAACATTAATCTCCCTGACTCCATCATAACCCTTAATTATTAATGTTTCACCATACATCCTACTTCGCAGAAATCCCCAGCGGACTCGCGATCACTCAGAGATGCACCTGAAACGGGGTTCACCTTTTGACTCCTTTCTCATCTTTACACTGACTGGTAAATAACACAGCTGTGACTTGCAGGGAAATTGCTCTCCTCATGCTGATGCCTCATGCTGCAAGGTTGACAGCCCCCCCCCCCCCTTCTCCTCAGCAGACTGTTTTGCATCAGGGAAAAGCTCCCATTCACACTGCTAGACTCAGCTTCGCAGCAGGAGCAGCGATTCTTTTTGCAGTTGGCAGTGGAGTGGGGCTGGGTGTGGGGCAAGGGGAGAGAGAGAGAGGAGGTGACATGATAGATCAGGGGTAGGCAACCTAAGGCCCGGGGGCCAGATCCGGCCCAATCGCCTTCTCAATCCAGCCCACAGATGGTCCGGGAATCAGTGTGTTTTTACATGAGTAGAATGTGCCCTTTTATGTAAAATGCATCTCTGGGTTATTTGTGAGGCATGGGAATTTGTTCATTCTCCCCCCCCCCCCCAAAGATAGATAGATGATAGATGATAGATAGATAGATAGATAGATAGATAGATAGATAGATGATAGATAGATAGATAGATAGATAGATAGATAGATAGATAGATGATAGATAGATAGATAGATAGATAGATAGATAGATAGATAGATAGATAGATGATAGATAGATAGATGATAGATAGATGATAGATAGATATAGATAGATGATAGATAGATAGATAGATAGATAGATAGATGATAGATAGATAGATAGATAGATAGATAGACAGACAGACAGACAGACAGACAGACAGACAGATAGATAGATAGTCCGGCCCACCACATGGTCTGAGGGACAGTGGACCGGCCCTCTGCTGAAAAAGTTTGCTGACCCCTGGCTTAGGGCATGGGTAGGCAAACTAAGGGACGGGGGCTAGATGTGGCCCAATCGCCTTCTCAATCCAGCCCGCGGACGATCTGGGAATCAGCGTTTTTTTACATGAGGAGAATGTGTGTTTTTATTTAAAAATGCATCTCTGGGTTATTTGTGGGGCATGGGAATTCATTCATTCCCCCCATATATATATATATATATATATATATATATATATATATATATAGTCCAGCCCACCACATGGTCTGAGGGATGGTGGACCAGCCCACGGCTGAAAAAGTTGGCTGACCCCTGTGATAGATGTTGATAAAATAACGTATGTATGACATGGAGGAAGTGAACAAAGAAAAGTCCGTCGTCGTCCCCCCCCCCCCCCGCCCTCGTGCACATACAGTGAAGCTGAAAGTAGGAAAATTCAAGAAAAGAAAGTCATTATTTATGCAGCTCATAGTTAAACTATGGAACTCCCTCCCACAGGAGGCAGTGATAACCACCAGCCTGGATGGCTTTAAAAGAGGGTTAGACAAATTCATGAAGGAGAGGGCTATTGGTGACTCCTAGCCATGATGACTCTGCTCTGCCTTCATGGCTGGATACATCAATGCTTCTGAATACCAGTTGTTGGAAGCGCCGTTTACATTCCCGCTGGAGTGGTACCTATTTATCTACTTGCACTTTGACGTGCTTTCGAACTGCTAGGTTGGCAGGAGCAGAGACTGAGCAACGGGAACTCACCCCATCGCAGGGATTGGTGCTCACAATAGCAAATGTGAGTCCACTGCACCAGGACCTGTCCCAGAAGAATGCTGTGCTCTGCGGTTCCTGCGGTCCTGTGATCAGAGGGTCAGTGAAGGTGCTCCCGACACCCAGCCCATGCAGGCGCTGAAGACGTGGGCTTTAAACAGGTGTACGGACACAGAGCACTTCTGGTTTTCTTAACCATGCACTGATCACTCACACCTGGCTTGTAGGCTACTGTCTACACACAGAGCAGCAGAAGTCAATCCAAACTTGCATTTGATTGTTCCAGTTGGAGAAGATCCTTCAGATTCATCCATTCTGCTCCTCCTGCTGTTGTTCATTTGTTGTGGCCTCCCGCAAGTCCAGCCACCGGATCTGCTCAGATGCCTTGTCCACCTCCTCTCCATGGAGGCTGCACATCTTATCGATGGCTATTTCTGGACTGGCTGAAGCTCGCGGAGGATGCAGCCTTGATGATGATTGCACACGATGGCTGCTCCTCCAGCTCGTACTCCCTTGTGCATCACTGACTGAAATGGCTCCACTGCCCGCCGCAAGGTCTGCTCTGACAAGATACAACAGGCTTCACTCTTCTGAAGGCAGGGGCACTTGGGCCCACAGAACAGTCATTGGTATGCTGCCCCACCTTTGCAGCAGGAGAGAGGTGACAGGCCGCCGTCCCCTGCGGGGCTGCCTGGCAAAAAATGTGACCAATGCAGTTGACAGCATGGATTAAGCAGCCTAGCCAAATCCCAGCTGAAGCTGTGTCCTGCTGTGCCAACAGCTGGATGGGCAATCTGCCCAAGGTGGCTGCCACCCTGTCAGGTCCACCCTGGAAACAGGCACATCAAAATCCTGCAGATGTGACTAGGGAGGAGGAAACGGAAGCTTCTTTCCCTTAGAAATCATGATCATTTTATTAGAGGCTGGTTAGGGAAAGCAAGGCATCCATGGGGCTTTTCCCGCACAGAATGGCAAATAGATTTTGAACCCAGTTCTTGGATTTCAGAGCTGTTGAAAAGGGGTGCATGAGTAAGAAAAGTCCCAAGTTCAGTCCCCACTGGCACCTCCAGGTTAGGGCTGGATGAGCCTCCCTGCCTGAAACCCCAGAGAGCAGCTGCCAGTCAGAGTAGACAGTATTGAGCTACTTGGACCAATGGGCCTAACTCAACATAAGGGAGCTTCTTATGAGCATGTTCTCCCAAGTAGAGCAGGACCAAATATCCTCCAGTTTGGGTTTAGGAGCAGTGGGGCAGAGATCCCCATTCAGAAAACACTTGGATTGTGTAGAGCTTCACTCTCTGTTTCTGTGTCTTTTAAAAAGCCCTATGCTTAAAAAGCCCTAGGAACGTGGGTGGAGCTGTGGGTTAAACCACAGAGCCTAGGACTTGCCAATCAGAAGGTTGGCGGCTCGAATCCCCGCGACGGGTTGAGCTCCCATTGCTCGGTCCCTGCTCCTGCCCACCTAGCAGTTCGAAAGCACATCAAAGTGCAAGTAGATAAATAGGTACCGCTCCAGCGGGAAGGGAAACGGCGTTTCGGTGCGCTGCTCTGGTTCGCCAGTAGCGGCTTAGTCATGCTGGCCACATGACCTGGAAGCTGTATGCCGGCTCCCTAAAAAAGCGAGATGAGCACCGCAACCCCAGAGTCGGCCACGACTGGACCTAGTGGTCAGGGGTCCCTTTATCTTTACCTTTATGCATCTCTCTACTCCCTGCCCCAATGTTGCTTCTCTGGAACGATCTCCCCTGCCCCCGTGCAGAAGTGGGGCTGGCTGGGTACACTTGCCATGGGTCTCGGAGGTCTAAGGCAGCTAGGGGGCCCTGCCAGGGACTAGCTGCTTTTTTGAGTTTGTAACTTTATTCTAACAGGACTCCCACCCAAGGGGCCTCACAGAAGCTCTGCATGGGCCTGACTCCCTCGATTGTTTCTTCTTCTTCTTCCTGGCTTTACTCACATAGAGGACCACCTACAAGGAGGCAAGTGGGAAGATGTCATCTCACAGAATTTCAGAAGTGTAGAGTCGGTCCGTATTTGCCAACAAAGGTCCGTATAGTTAAAGCTATGGTTTTCCCAGTAGTGATGTATGGAAGTGAGAGCTGGACCATAAAGAAGGCTGATCGCCGAAGAATTGATGCTTTTGAATTATGGTGCTGGAGGAGACTCTTGAGAGTCCCATGGTCTGCAAGAAGATCAAACCTCTCCATTCTGAAGGAAATCAGCCCTGAGTGCTCACTGGAAGGACAGATCCTGAAGCTGAAGCTCCAGTACTTTGGCCACCTCATGAGAAGAGAAGACTCCCTGGAGAAGACCCTGATGTTGGGAAAGATGGAGGGCACAAGGAGAAGGGGGCGACAGAGGACGAGATGGTTGGATAGTGTTTTCGAGGTTACCAGCATGAGTCTGACCAAGCTGCGGGGGGCAGTGGAGGACAGGAGTGCCTGGCGTTCTCTGGTCCATGGGGTCACGAAGAGTCGGACACGACTAAACGACTAAACAACAAAGAGTCGGAAGGGACCTGTAGGTCATCTAGTGCAACTCCCTGCAAGGCAGGAACCACAGCTAAAGAATCCTGGACAGATGGCCACCCAACCTCTGTTTAAAAACCTCCAGTGAAGGAGAGTCCACCACCTTCTGAGGGAGTCTGCTCTACTATTGAACAACCTACTGTGCCACAGTACCAATCAGAGTTGGGTGCATGAGTGAGAGAGAGAGGTTTCAGAAGGAGACAGGTTTAACATTGGTCAAGAAAGTGAAATATTTGGGGGTTAATATGACAGCTAAGAATGTGAATCTATTTAAGGATAATTATGAAAAATGCTGGACGGAAGTGAAAAAAGATTTAGAAACATGATCAGATTTGAAGCTTTCATTGCTAGCCGTATTGCTGCGATAAAAATGAATGTATTGCCAAGAATGTTGTTTTTGTTTCAAACACTGCAAATTTTGTTTTTGTTTTTTTTTATTAAAAATTTTATTACATTTTCAGTTTACAGAAAAGAAAAAGAAGGACAAACCAGAAAAAAGAAAGAAAGAAAAACAATCCAACTTTCAAAATACATTTTTAGGTTACTAACTGGACTTCCCCACATCTCCCTCACCCTGCGTTCTTTACAATAAACATATCAGCAAATTATTACCTTGTTTCGTATCTTATTTATATCTTTCAGAGTGTTTTACTTCTAAATTTAAAGTAAAAAAGGTAAAGGTAAAGGTACCCCTGCCCGTACGGTCCAGTCTTGACAGACTCTGGGGTTGTGCGCCCATCTCACTTAAGAGGCCAGGGGCCAGCGCTGTCCGGAGACACTTCCGGGTCACGTGGCCAGCGTGACAAAGCTGCATCTGGCGAGCCAGCGCAGCACACGGAAACGCCGTTTACCTTCCCACCAGTAAGTGGTCCCTATTTATCTACTTGCACCCGGGGGTGCTTTCGAACTGCTAGGTTGGCAGGCGCTGGGACCGAGCAGCGGGAGCGCACCCCGCCGCGGGGATTCAAACCGCTTTTGTCAAATATTTATACCTTAAGATAATACATAAAATAACTTTAAATTTCAACTTTTTCTTACTTATAACTTAACTTTCTATTTTCCTAATCTAATTGCAGGAGCTAAAATTTCCAAGTCATGCAGATTCTTAACATTCATACAACTTATAATGTTTTTGTAAATAGTCCTTAAATTTCTTCCAGTCCTCTTCCATTGTCTCTTCTCCCAGATCTCGGATTCTGCCAGTCATTTCAGCCAGTTCCATATAGTCCATCAACTGCGTCTGCCACTCTTCCAGCGTGGGAAGGTCTTGTATCTTCCAATATTTTGCAATGAGTATTCTTGCTGCTGTAGTTGCATACATAAAAAAAGTTCTATCCTTCTTTAACACCTTTTGGTCCACAATGCCCAGGAGGAAGGCCTCTGGTTTCTTAGGGAAGGTGTACCTAAACACCTTTTTAAACTCATTATAGATCATTTCCCAGAAGGCCTTCACTTTTGGACAAGTCCACCAAAGATGAAAGAATGTCCCTTCAGCCTCCTTACATTTCCAACATTTATTATCAGACCGATGATATATTTTTGCAAGTTTGACTGGGGTCATGTACCACCTATATATCATTTTCATAATATTTTCCTTCAGGGCATTACATGCCGTGAATTTCATTCCAGTGGTCCATAACCTTTCCCAGTCTTCTAACATAATGTTGTACCCAATATCCTGAGCCCATTTTATCATGGCTGATTTGACTATCTCATCCTGGGTGTTCCATTTAAGCAGCAAGTTATACATTCTCGAAAGCGCCTTGGTCTTAGGTTCTAACAGTTCTGTCTCTAATTTCGATTTTTCCACCTGGAATACTATTTTTTTGTCTGACTTAAAAACCTCTTGAATTTGAGCATAATGAAACCAGTCTTGCACCCTATTCTTTAATTTTTCAAAGCTCTCCAATTATCTCCAATTTTTTCTATTATTTCCCAGTATTTCGGCCATTCGGGGTTTTTTCGAACCTTGGCCTCCGCTGGTGATAACCACCTCGGGGTCTTACCTTCCAATAAGTCTTTGTATTTTGTCCAGACCATAAATATAGCTTTCCTGACAATATGGTTTTTAACATTTTATGAACCTTTACCTTATCGTACCACAAATATGCATGCCATCCAAAAACATTATTATACCCTTCCAGATCTAGGACGTCAGTGTTCTCAAGGAGTAACCAATCTTTCATCCAGCAGAAAGCCGCAGCTTCATAATATAACCTTAAATCTGGCAGGGCAAACCCCCCTCTCTCTTTTGCATCCGTTAATATTTTAAATTTTATTCGGGGCTTTTTGCCCTGCCAGACAAACCTAGAAATATCTTTCTGCCACTTCCCAAAACACTCCACTCTGTCCACGATCTGTAGGGTCTGAAACAAAAATAACATCTTCGGCAATACATTCATCTTTATAGCTGCAATTCGACCCAACAAGGAAAGTTTCAATCTTGACCCAATCTCTAAATCTTTCTTAATTTCTGACCAGCATTTTTCATAATTATCTTTAAATAGATTCAAATTTTTGGCAGACAAGTTTACCCCTAGGTATTTTACCTTTTTAACAACATTTAACTCTGTCTCTTTCTGAAACCCATCTATTTCCAAAGGTGTCAGATTTTTATCCAAAACCTTGGTTTTTTGCTTGTTCAGTTTGAACCCCGCTACCCGACCAAATTCATAAATTAATTCTAACACTCTAATCATACTAGATTCTGGCTCCTGTAGTGTTAAAACCAAATCATCTGCAAAAGCTTTCAATTTAAATTGTTTCACTCCGACCTGTATTCCTTGTACCAACCGGTCTTCCCTAATCATGTTCAAAAGCACCTCCAGAACAGAAATAAATAACAGAGGGGATAGGGGGCAACCTTGTCGTGTTCCTTTTTCAATTTTAAATTCTTCTGTCACCACATTGTTTACTATCAGTTTAGCTTTCTGCTCTGAATAAATTGCCTCTATTCCATTTTCAAACCCCCGTCCCACTCCCATCCCTTCCAAATTTTTCTTCATAAACCTCCAAGAAATGTTATCAAAGGCCTTCTCCGCATCAACAAAAATTAACACTGATTTTGTATTAATGTTGGTTTGCAAAAGTTCCAAAATATCAATAATATTCCTAGTATTATCAGACAAATGTCTTCCTGGGAGAAAGCCTGCCTGGTCCTTGTGAATTACTTCATTTAATACTTTTTTAAATCTACTTGCCAAAATATCTGCAAAAATTTTGTAATCCACATTTAGGAGTGAGATGGGACGGTAGTTCTTAAGCTGAGTCTTTTCAGTTTCCACTTTAGGGATCAATGTGATGAAGGCTTCTTTCCACGATTCCGGTGCCTTCTTCCCCTCCAAAATCTGATTGCATACCTCCATTAATGGTTGTATCAAATAATCTTTCAATATCTTATAATACTTGGAGGTAAGCCCATCCGGACCTGGAGATTTGCCTAGTTGCATATTCTGGATGGCACCCTCTATTTCTTGTTGTGTTATTTTATGATTCAGGATTGTTCTCTTTTCCTGGGCAAGTTTTGGTAAACCATTTGTTTTCAAAAATTGGTCTATCTCCTTCTCCTCTTGTGGCCCTTGAGTATAGAGCTTTTTGAAATATCTCTGGAAACACTTCCTAATTTCTTCGGGTTTCTGGATATCTTTCCCTTCAATCTCTAGATTGGTGACAGTATTCAATTTTTGTCTCTTTTTCAATTGCCATGCTAATAGTTTCCCACACTTGTTAGCTGATTCAAATGATCTTTGTTTCATTTGTTTAATTTTCCACTCAACTTCTTGATTTATCAGTTTCGCGTACTGTGCTTGGTAAAATTTAATTTCTCTCAAGGTCTCCTTCGATTTTGGCTTAGATCTCAACTTTTTCTCTCCATCTCTTATCTTCTCTAAAATCTTATCTTTTTTCCCATTCCAGATTCTTTTCTTTATCGTGTTCTGTTGTATCAGAAACCCTCTCATAACTGCTTTGCTTGCATCCCAGATTGTTCTCCTTTCCACCATAGTATTCAAATTTATTTCAAAATAATCTTTCAAGGTTTTTTGGGCCTTCTTCACAATCTCCTGATCTCTTAATAGGGTGTCATTCATTTTCCATCTAAAGGAGCCGATTGGAGTAAGTCTTAATTCCATTTTCATAGCGTTATGGTCGGAGCAAGTTTTTGGGCAGATTTCCACTTTTCTAATCATAGGTG
Organism: Podarcis cretensis; assembly: GCF_951804945.1. Taxonomy (NCBI): domain Eukaryota; kingdom Metazoa; phylum Chordata; class Lepidosauria; order Squamata; family Lacertidae; genus Podarcis; species Podarcis cretensis. The sequence goes on along the minus strand of NC_137177.1, from coordinate 87,049,781 downwards.
CCAGCCTTCTAGTTGTCCATATTTGGTCTATTCTTGTCCATGACAGATGAGCCTCAGAAAAGAAAGTTCCTTCTCTACCTAAGGGATTCTTAGTCCTCCAAATATCGATTAAGTCCATATTGTCAGTTAGTTCAAAAAAAGTTTTGGGTAGTCTGCCATCTTTTGTTAGACTTAGGTCCTGTGACTTATCCATATTTGTAGAGACCACTCCGTTCATATCTCCCATCATAATGATGTTGGTGTAGTCCAAATAGTCCAGGATTGTCTCATGCAGTCTCCTATAAAATTCTGATTTCCCCTCGTTCGGTGCATAAATTCCTAATAGCAAAAATTTTTCTCCTTGGGCCTGTATTTCAATAGCCAAAACTCTTCCTTGCTCATCTTTGAATAAAAATTTTGGTGACAGGCTCTCCTTTGCATAAATCACCACTCCTCTTTTCTTTACTTTATCCGATGAGATGAATTCTTGGCCTAATCTTTTATTAATCAAGACTTTTCTATGGAGCCTGGTCACATGTGTTTCCTGCAAGCAGATGATGTCCAATTGTTCTTTTTTCAATATATGAAAATTTCTTCTTCTTTTCTCTGGGGAATTTCCGCCATTTATATTCCAACTAAGAAGCTGCAGAGACATCCTGGGTCAATCTATTGGTCCTGTGGTGACGTCCCTTTCTTTTGGTCCTCTGGTCCCGAGGGTGTAGGTGCCAGTATAGGTGTAAGCGGTGGCGGTGGCCAGGCTCCTGTTGTCCCTTTCTGTAGATCCTCTTCGTGGTCGTTCAAGAACTTTTGTTGGTCTTCTGCTGTTCTAATTTTAACTTTCTTTCCTTTGAAATTAAAAGATAGTCCTTGAGGAAACTCCCACCTATAAGGAATTGAGTTGCCTCTCAGTAATTTTGCAAGTTCTATATACGTCGCTCTAAGATCCAAAAGCTGTTTTGGTATGTCTCTGTAAATTTCAGCTCTGTTGCCGTGGATGTCAAGTGATTTTCCAAAATGAAGGCCTAATATTTTATCTCTCTCTTGCTTAGATCTTAAAATGATCAAACAGTCTCTGGGTTTATCCCTCCTCGTCACTCTTCCCAGTCTGAAAGCAGTCACAATTTTAAAATCCTTATCCTCTTCAGTACCCCAGAACTTTGAAAATTCTAATGTCAGATAACCAATCAGATCTTCCTGTTCAAGTTCTGGAATAGCTCTAAGTCTAAGATTGCTTTCCCGATTTCTCAGTTCAGTCATCGACCAGTAGGCCTGCTGTTCACTAATCTGTTTATGCAACGGCTTCACCTCCACCTTTAATGCCTCAACTTTCAAGTTGGCTTCCTCTGCTTTTTGTTTGGCTTCCTCAGCCAGTTTGTGATTCTCTGCTGTTGCTTCTTGAAGATTCCCAATTGCTTGTGTGTGTTGAGCCACCTGGTCAGTCAATTTATTTATTGAGGATGTGGCTTGATCAATTTTAGTCGAATGTTCGTCCGCCTTTTTATTTAGAATTGCCAGTTGTTCTAGGATCTGATTTAAAACTTTTTCAGATCCTCCTGAAGCCATATCCCCTGTAGATGTCTGCTCAACAGCCCCTTTTTGTATTTCTAGAACAGCTGGGACAGATGATCTACGTGGTTGGGAAGTCAAAGTTGTTTGTACCAATTGTTTTGCCTTTATTTTAGCCAGCCTTGTTTTCCCTGCGTCACTCATTCCAATCCCATCTGTGTATCAAGGTCAGACTGTATGTGTTCCCATGAGAGAGACAGTTCCAAAGTATACACAACCAGGCAGCAGAGAATCAGAACAAAATATAGTTCCCAGAGAATAATAAAGTTCAACCGAAAGAAAGAGGTTTTTCCTTCTTTACTGTCCCAATAATCCAAAGAAGAAACAACTGAAGTTCTAAAAGGTCTTTTAGTTTCTTTTTAGCATTAAGCTTTTCCCAACTTAATACAAAGTCTCAGAGAGGGTGCAAGAAACAGTTTCCCTATTTCTTCTATGGTGTAACGTTTACATGCAACACTTTCAACCTTAAAAACAATATCAGCAGTTTGACAGTTTAACAGTTCTTCTTTACCCTGGCAGCCCACAGATTTGGTTTCTTCAATTATTTATAAATCCCAAAGGAAGAAGGAAGATCCAGTCAGAAAATCAGCATAGATACTCCGAAATTGTCTCTTTTAATCCCTGCCAAAAGTTCAATAGTCTGCACGATAATCCAATCTTTTTTATAGTTCTTTCAAAGCGCTTCCCGCTTGTCAAACTTTGCTTTGATCTCTTTAGCACGGTCGGGAAACGGACTTCCTGGTTACGTTTCCCGTTTTCAGCCAAATTAAATACTTTAGTCCCGATAATTTTTAAGTCCCCTTACTCACGGGTTGTAGTTGCAAATCTGATGTTCCAAGAAGAAAGGTCGGCGCTCAGCAGCAGCCGCGCGGCTTTGCTTCCCGCAGAAAGAGCGATGAACTCACAGCGCCGCTCCCCCTTTCACGTTCCGGAGCCCCTTACGGGGTTCCTTCTCCGTTTCTGGGGGGGCTTCTGGCGCCCGCCGAGTCCCACAGCCACGAGCTCACTCTGCCCGTGGTTTTTCTTGATGGGTCGCCGCTATGCCGCAGCGAACGACCCTTTTCTGCGGAGCCCCTCTTCAGAGCACGAAGAGGGCCGCCATTGCTGTTTCGCGCCGCCTCCGGAAGTCAAACACTGCAAATTTTGGATAAAATGGATTGCTTCAAGAAGGGGCAGAGATATATTTCTAGATTTGTCTGGCAGGGCAAGAAGCCCAGAATAAAATTTAAAATACTAACGGATGCAAAAGAAAGAGGTGGATTTGCCCTGCCAGACCTTAAACTTTATTATGAATCAGCCGCATTTTGCTGGCTGAGAGAATGGCTGCTTCTTGAAAACACAGACATTTTGGACTTAGAAGGTTTCAATAATGTATTTGGGTGGCATGCATATCTGTGGTATGATAAGGTCAAGGCCATTTTGTTAGGAAAGCATTGTTTAATGTTTGGATAAGATATAAAGACCTACTTGAAAATAAAACCCCAAGGCAAAAATGGAAAGGATTTGCTGAAACAACTAATTGAACTAGAATACAAAAAAGGGAGGTGCGAGGAGGTCAGGGAAACAAGTAAATGAAAGTCAAGACATGGAAAGGTTGATTTGTTCTTAATTGTTTTTACTTTTTTGTATTTTGTATTTTTTTGCTTCTTTTTTTCTTTTTTTTCTTCTTTTATTCTTGTAACTTTTTTGAAACTTTAATAAATATTTTTTTAAAAAAAAACAGAGTTGGGTGCATAAGGACATAGAATCATAGAATCATAGAGTTGGAAGAGACCACAAGGGCCATCGAGTCCAACCCCCTGCCAAGCAGGAAACACCATCAGAGCACATCACTGGTGCCAAGTGAGGGAAATTGAGAAGGACAGTCATTGGCCACCTCATGAGAAGAGAAGACTCCCTGGAAAAGACCCTGATGCTGGGAAAGATGGAGGGCACAAGGAGAAGGGAACGAAGAGGACGAGATGGTTGGACAGTGTTCTTGAAGCTACCAGCATGAGTTTGACCAAACTGCGGGAGGCAGTGGAAGACAGGAGTGCCTGGCGTGCTCTGGTCCATGGGGTCATGAAGAGTCGGACACGACTAAACAACTAAACAACAACAACAACATGTATAAGCGATTTCTGCAAGGAGGATGAGATACTGGCCAAAAGGGGAGATGTTTTTCAGGACGATAAAAACAATGTTTACAAGTTCTGTTCTGAATACAAAGTTCTGTGGGACATCCTAAGAATGTAAGAAGAGCCATATAACACCAGTGCAGATAGGAAGAATGTATAAAACCGGTTCAAATATATGTTGGAAATGTAAGGAAAAAGAAGGGACTTTTTACCATATGTGGTGGGATTGTTGTAAAATTAAAAAATTCTGGGAAATGATATACAATGAGTTGAAGAAAATGTTCCAATTAACATTTGTAAAAAAAACCTGAAGCCTTTTTGCTAGGGATTGTAGGAAAAGACCTGCCAAGGAAACTGAAGAACATTTTCATGTATGCGACAACAGCAGCAAGAGTCTTAATAGCACAGGGATGGAAGAAAGAAGAAATCCCAACCAAAGAACTGTGGCAAGAGAAACTGATGGACTATGCGGAATTGGTGAAACTGACACATAAACTATGTGATAAGGACAACTGTGACTTTAAAGAAGAATGGGAACCTTTTCTAAAGTACTTAAAGAAACAACAAAATGAACTGGACTCCTTGGCAGGTTTTGAATAAACATACACAGATTTATTATGGGTAACGTACAGATAGATAAATTAAGGATCTTTACAATTTAATAATATGCAGAGATTAACATGTGCTGAAAAACCAGGGAGAGGAGCTGAGGGAAGTGGGTGGGAGGGTGGGTTATTTCTTTTTTTTTCTGGAGAGGGGGGAGGGAAAAATAGGGGGAAATAAAAAATTGAGGATGATATGTGTTGGATAAATTGTTATGTTGAAAATTTCAATTAAAAAACTTATTTAAAAAAAGAAGGAGGAGGAGGACAATCATGTATACATGATTCTGCAAGGAGGAAGAGATACTGGCCAAAAGGGGAGATGTTTTTCAGGACGATAAAAACAATGTTTACAAGTTTTGTCCTGAAAACAAAGTTTTGTGGAACAAAACATCCTAAGAATGTAAGAAGAGCCTGCTGGGTGAGGTCAGTGGTCCATCTACTTCAGCATCTACTGCAGGGATAGCTCAGTCAGTAGAGCATGAGACTCTTAATATCAGGGGTTCAAGCCCCACATTGGGCAAAACATTCCTGCATTGGAGGGGGTTGCACTCAATGGCCCTTGTGGTCCCCTCCAGATCTACAGTTCTATGATTCAACGATCCTCTTCTTACAGTGTCCAGCCAGATGCCCCAACAAGAAGTCTCCAAACACCTTCTGTGGCTTGCAGCAACTGGTATTTGGAAGTATTGTTGCCTCCCACTGTGGCAGCAGAGCAGAGCCATCGTGGCTACGAGCCATTGAGAGCCCTTTCATTTGTGAATTTGGCTCATCCTCTTTTAAAGCCATCTAGGTTGGTGGCCATCACTGCCTCCTGTGAAAGCAAGTTCCTCAGTTAAACTGTGCGCTGCAAGTGGACCTCATGGGAACCCTATGGGTGATGCGTGCTGCCAGTCTGCAGTTCCATAAAGCTTCCTCCTGGGTGTGTTTTCAGGAGGGAGAGGATGGACTGAAGGGGAAGAGGCCAAATTTGGAAGGGGTATTATGGGAGGAGGAAGGTGTGGTGCCAAACAGGGCCCCACCTAAGGTCTGAGATCTTCCAGGAACCAGCCCTTCTTCACAGGGCAGATAGAGGTATCATGTGCTGTAGCAAATGGCCCAGCTGGGATTGTGTCCTCTTCTGACCACCAGCAGCCCCAGAACGGAGGGGGTCTACTGCTGTGCTTCATCCACAGCACAGCTCCTGGCCTTGAGGCTGTTAGCCCTGGGTGAACGTCCTTGTGGGTCTCTGGGCCTGCAGGAAGCTTCAGAGATACATCTCAGGATGTTTACTGGAAGCAGGGCCTCAGCCTCCAGAAAATCACAGGCTGTTGGTGCTGAATCTCTGACAGTCTCAGCCTCCGAAATCCAGAAGATGACTCTTTCCCTCAGTATGAAATTCTGTATTAGCAGTGCCAGAGATCGCAGCAGATTGGAACCTCTGAAGTGTGAGAGGTTTGCCCCCCTGTGGAAAAAGGAGACATCTCATGGGGAGGCCTGCAGAGAAGCAGAGAACAGTAGAGTTGGAAGGGAGCTCAAATGCCATCTGGTTCAACCCCCCTGCAATGCAAGAATCAAGAGGCAGTAGCTGGTTAGATTTGGGCCTGGCACGGATGGTGATGATGATGAGCCCAAGGCTGCTCTCTGCTTGGCTTATATTCTTGTCCTTCCAATCTTGGTGAGCAGACACCAAGCTGGGCAGCTGGGAAGGCAACGTCCCTTTCACAGGAGAAGGGAATTTCACACCAGAACATCTCAACCTGGGGAGAACCCTGGTAATATGGCTCCCTGTATGAGGCCAAATTTTGATGCCCATGCCCGTAGCTCTCACGGTGCCTTCCCAAAGCTGGGTAAGGGAGCCACCAGGCTTTGGGAAGGAGGAGAGAGGCTCTGGCAGGGTCCTAGAGCTCTCCTACCTCCTTCCCAAAGCTGGGAAAGCATTAACTAGACTTTGGGAAGGAGATAGGAGGACTCTAGGACCCTATCAGAGCCTTCACGCCTCCTTCCCAAACCCAGCGCTAACTAGTGATGAGCTGTTCTTGGCATATACAGGATCTGTTCAGAACCTTGAAGGAGCTGTCAGTGGGATCATCTGTTCCTCAGAATGGAGGCCAGTCACATAGAAAGGAGGAGGACTCAGGGTGTGTTTTCATTCTGTCTTCTCCTGACCTTCATCTCTCTGACTATAGATTTTTGGTCTCTGCAGGATTAGCGCATTTCTCAGAGTCAGTGACACAGGCCTTGCAGTGTACCCGTCCACTGAAGAAAGGTGATGGAGGACGACACTCTCTTGATGGATAACCCTTGTTTCCTGGAACAGCGGCTTGGAAACTTTGAGCAGGAAATACCAGCAGATGCTGGAGATGCCCATTTACAACGATGAATGCCAGGAAGGTTTAATAGTGGTCACACACCACCCCAGTGTCTGAGCAGTGAGAGAATCCAGGGGTCCAGGCACTTGCCAGGGTTCACTTTCCCTGGAATTAAGGTCAGTGGAGACTCTGGTGTCTTTAGGATACATGGTTTTATTTACACATTTATACAACCTGAGCATAAGATGGAGGGGCTCATAGCACCAACACCCTAAAAGATCTTGCTTCCCCATTAGTCACAGCCTTGAATCCAACACAGAGCAAGCTGCTCTCTGTGTCTCCAGCTTCCTTTTTTTAAAAAAAAAATATTAACAATTTCAACATAACAAATCCATAGCTGTCAAGCGTCCCTTATTTGGCGGGACAGTCCCTTATCCCAGCGTCATGTCCCGCTGCTGTCCCTTATTGATGAGGCTTCGTTTGGCTGCTGGCTGGGCTTTCTGCCTTTGGCTCAGAGGGGCTCAGAAGTTGAACATACCTGTGCCCAGAAAATCCCTTATTTTGGCTGCTGGTCCCTTATTTTCAAATCTGTAAGTTGACAGCTATGAACAAATCATGAATACAAATCATCTTCATTATTCCCCCCCCCCCTTTCCCCTTCCCACCTCCCCAACAATCCCTCCCCCCCCCCCCGGACTTCCCTCAGCTTCTCTCTCTGATTTCTCAACTCCTATTGTTCTCTGCATATTGTAAAATTGTATACATCCTTATATTATCTATCCACTATATTAACCCAATAAATTTGTGTATGTTTCTTCACCTGTGTTTCCAGCTTCCAGTATGCTTCCATCTTGGCTCATACAAAATTATTGGAGATAATGAAAAGGTTTAACTTATTGTTAAATGTAATAATTGTATTTATTTTGATGATTCTGGAGTACCGCTTGCATGTACTTTATGCCTCGTAATAACGAGTGCATTGTGACAAATACATTTGCTTGCCATGTATTGTGTCTTTGTATGCTGGCCTGAACCCCTGGTTTCCCCCCCCCCCCCCTGTTTGTGTATGTTCCTATACAGCGGGTTCCATCTTGGCTCACACATGTGACACTGGCCATTGTTCTCCTACATAGCAGCTAGGTGAGGGTGGAAAGGAAAGGCCCACCCATTTGTTCTATGGCACAGAGCAACTTCTTTGGTCATGCTAATTGTGGAGCTTGATCGCCGAAGAATGGATGCTTTTGAATTCTGGTGCTGGAGGAGACTCTTTGAGAGTCCCATGGACTGCAAGAAGATCAAACCTCTCCATTCTGAAGGAAATCAGCCCTGAGTGCTCACTGGAAGGACAGATCCTGAAGCTGAGGCTCCAAGACTTTGGCCACCTCATGAGAAGAGAAGACTCCCTGGAAAAGACCCTGATGTTGGGAAAGATGGAGGGCACAGGGAGAAGGGGACGACAGAGGATGAGATGGTTGGACGGTGTTCTCAAGGCTACCAGCATGAGTTTGACCAAACTGTGGGAGGCAGTGGAAGACAGAAGTGCCTGGCGTGCTCTGGTCCATGGGGTCACAAAGAGGCAGACACGACTAAACGACTAAACAACAACAACAACAACAATTGTGGTGCTGAACTAGTCAGCCAAAGCCATCATCTGGAGAAAGGGCCTGGTATGGCCAAAACATGCTCTCATATCTTCTATTCCCACAGATAAAAGATCCCAAGAAATGAAAAGGACTCAAGAACCCATTTGTGAAGGTACTGGAGTTTCCTGGGTGTCACCTAAAGAGCAAAACTGGGGAAGGAGTTGAATGCAAACTTAGCAGGTAAGTTCACAGACACACACCATAGCGAGCTCAGAAGAAGGCAAATTCCTCCCTCCCCTCTATTTGTTGCATGGTGTGCTGTTGTCATGTGGGTTGGACAGCCTTGGTGCTGCCAATAGATGTTTTCTCTCTGCTCAAGCCTCCTCAAAAGAGACAGGAAAGCTGAAAGGAGCTCAAGATAGGAAGGTTGAAAGGTGGAAGAGTCCCATTCAAGTGAAGAGAGGTTCTGCAGCAGCTGTGCGCCTAGGAGGACATTTAGGCTTTGTGTGAGATGAAGAAAAGAGAGAAAGTGAAACAGGAGATGCGAGGGGGCTCCACAACACAATGACTGAGGACCCAAATGGCAAATTCAGAAACAAGTTGTCAGGGACTCAGCGGGAGCGCAGGGAGGAGAGGAGATGGAGAGCGAGGGGGAGCAATCAGAGGGCAGCGTAGGAGAAGATGACAGCAGCCCGATAGATTCCATGAGCCTCTCCAGCGAATCGGAAGATTCACAGAAGGGGGCGCCGATGGGCAGGGCAAGGGGGGACCCAAGGGGGACACCCCAGAAGCAAGGGGCCAGCGGGGACTCCCAGAGCAGCAGTTGGAAATCAGGACCAGCTTCCCCACCAGAGCGTAGTGGGGGGGAGGAGTCCCAGGTATCAGAGCCCACATATTCACCACCAGCGAGAGAAGATGAGTCAGGGTTGGCCACGCCTCCATCGGAGAGCGAGGGAACGGTCAAGAGGAAAGTTGCAGGCTGGGCGCGCGCGCCAAGTTCAAATGTACAGGCGAGCGGCACAGAAGGTAGCCCGGATAGGGAACCAGGTCCTAAAGCCCGCCGGAAGGAGGGGGAAGAATCATCAGGGTCAGCGTCAGAGGAGTCCAGAAAGGATGAAACCCTAGCGGGCAGGAGGGCCCAGAGGAGAAAGGAACTTAGGAAGAGGTGGAGCAAAGCGAGAGTGTTAAACTGGTGTGGAAGGGGCGGAGACTCAGACGGGACTTCGCCGGTCTAAGGTCGAGACGTAGAGCTGCGCGCTGCGGCTTTAAAATGGAAACTGAACCTCAATAAAGACTTTTGTACATAACTACAGCCTAGCGTTGGTCCTCTGTGAGCTGGGACCTGGAGGCAGCTCTGACACAAGTGCTTGTCAGGAGGTAAAGCAGATGGATAAACAAGCCTCCTGCTTTCTAAAATTCCTCCTCCTGCAGAGAACAGAAAATGAGTAGAATTAGCCAAGGAATGGAAATAGAAGTATTGTACCAACCCTAACTATACAAACAGGGGGAAAGCCCGGCCATTCTTTTGGGATGGTGAATACTTTAATTCTTGAATCCAGGTCACAGGCTCACCCTATTCATAAACAAAGATGCCCTAAAGACAGGTAAGCAAAAGACAATGGAGAGGCTTTCCGTTTCCTTCCTCCTTGCAGAGAAACATTTGAGGTCAAATTGGGAGAGTCAAAATGGTTTCAGGATTGCTCTCCTGTACAGTGGTACCTCTGGATGCAAACGGGATCCGTTCCGGAGCCCCGTTCACATCATGAGCAGAACGCAACCCGCGTCTGTGGGTCGCGATTCACCGCGTCTGCGCATGCGCGTGACGTCATTCAGAGTGTCTGCGCATGCACGAGCAGCGAAACTCAGAAGTAACCCGTTTCATTACTTCCAGGTCACCGCAGGATGCAACCTGAAAAGATTTAACCTGAAGCATCTTTAATCCAAGGTATGACTGTACTATTTCAGACACGTGGTTTATATACTTATATATGTGTTTGCCTTGTAAATTTATGAACATTTAATTTATATATTTGAGACCTTAAATTCTTATAACACTTATGAACATTTATTTTATATTTGAGACCTTAGAATTCTTATAACACAATGATCTGGGCTGTATCCATTCACAAGTCACAGCAGGCAAGGCAGAGAGTGGCGGGTCCCCTGCAGTCTCGTGACTGCATAAAAGACCCTCACTATCTCACACCAAAGCAAACTGTGACAAAATCTTGGTGGGTGGTGGTGGGGAGAGAACCGTGATAATCAGGCAGGGATCTGGGTCTGCTTCTCCCCACCCCATCCTCCTGTTTCTTCTGCATATTCTACTCAGCAGACCTGAAAAAACTATTGAAGAAACATTTTTCCTGAATATATTCCAAGTCTAAATTATTAAACCTGCCCCCCCCCCAAAAAAAAAACAGAAAAAGGACAGGAGTCCTGAAGGAAGGGGGAGAGAGCAAGGCTTGGAACACAAGGCTTAGGAACTGAGGACTGGGGGAATTGGAGGTGCCTCTTCCAGTCTTTGCCAACCTGGTGCCCTCCAGATGTTAGGGCTACAGAAATTGCATCTGGAAATTTTAAAGGGGGAGAGAGAAATTTGGTTAAATTTCCATGGGTAAGATGCTTGCTTTACTTTTGAGGTGGTGTGATAGGAATTTTGAGGTCTTAGATATATGTTAAATGTTCATAAGTGTACCAACCAAGCACGTACATAGATCAGCACAGGAAGACCAACCTGAAGCCATTTTTTATTCCTAAACTGACCAAATGTTTTCTCTGCAAGGTCAAAGGAAAATGGAAAAGCCTCCCCATTGTCTTTTTCTTCACAAATCCTGTCTTACGGGCACATTTAAAATATGAATAGGGTGTGAGCCTGACCTGGCTCAGGAACTAAGTATTTATCATTACAAAAGACTGGCCAGGCTCCCCAGGCAATCCAATCAAGTGACCATTAAACAGGTAACCTGGCAGACAGGAGGTAAACAAAGCACTCAGATTTCTGCTGTAGACCGCCCTTTCTGTGATGTAGGTATGATGTATCTGGGGGTGGTCTTGGACTCCAGGGAGGGAATTTAAAATGTCTATATAAGGGCAGGCACACTTTTGTTCTGGGTTCCTCCTCCCTCCTGTGTGTGGTGAGTGAGGACCCTGTTGCATGCAACAGATCAATAATGATCAAGCTTACTAGCTGCTTTGCTTCTCAATATTCTCTGGTTGGCCTCTGTTATTTTCTCCTACCAATAGGGAACCTACATAAGGACTATATGGGCTCTTGGATACCCCATAAAGGAAAAAAGGGCAGATTTTTTGTTTATAACAGAGGCCAGGGGGTATTTATATAATAAGTGAATGGGGAAAAATATGTCTCCCCACCCTACTGCAGAGGAGGGGGACACAGCAGCAATTCCCGCTACCCCCATACAACTTCCCAGGAAGAAACAACATATTATGACCATATGGTCACTTCCTAGAAGCATTTTAAACAGATGTTGTTGTTGTTGTGGCTTACTGCACAGCCCCAGAGCTGCTCTGAGCAACTGGAAAACGTCCAAGGCGGTACCTCTGTCTTGTAAGTACAGTTCAATCACATCTCATACAGGACTTCTGTTCCACAGCTTCTGTGCTTACAAGAAAATCATGTCTACACAAACCTTTGGAGACACCCCTGTGGCTAGCAGGTGAGTAGGGAAAAAGAGAATCTCCCATACTCCCAGAGCCCACAAACTGAGCAGCCCACTCTCTGCCTTGCTTAGCAGGCAAGGCCCACTGAGCGGGTGGGCTCTGGGTGGCTAGGGATGTTCACTGCAAGATCTTGCCGGGCCATCTGACTTCCCTGATTTTGTCCCAGGACCAGAGCACTAAGTGAGCCTTGCACTCCAAGCAAGGCGAAGAGCTTAGAAGCTTTCTTCGCTTTCCAAGCACAGCCAGCACAAAAAGAGCTCCTCAGCTCTTCGCCTTGCTTGGATTCAACTCACGCAAGTTCAGCCCACACAGAGGCACATGATAGGAGCTGAAGTTCACAGAGTTTGCATGTAAATTTGCTAGAGAGAACACCGAGAGACACTTCCACTGTGCCCTGACAGGGGGAGAGCATTGCAATATATATATTCCCCTAATTGTGTGGGCACATCATCTTTTTTGCGCACACGCTCCGCACGGCTCTTTAAAAGGAGTGCGGCTCTTGGGGGCTTTTCCAGGAGGTGGGGGAAGGGACTGAGGGGCTGAGCCAGAAGCTAGAACAGCAAGAGGGAGCGCTGCGCAACGACCCCTCTCGCTGTTCTGGCTTCTGAGATAGCTGTGCAGCCTGCATTCGCTCCATAAGACGCACACACATTTCCCCTTCTTAGGAGGGAAAAAGTGTGTCTTATGGAGCGAAAAATACGATAAGTCCTCATGAAGATTCATCAGTCTTTCTCCTAACATACCCATTTCTAATGCAATGCTCCCTAATACAGTGGTTAAGTACTTAATTCATTCCAGAGGTCCGTTCTTAACCTGAAACTGTTCTTAACTTGAAGCACCACTTTAGCTAATGGGGCCTCCTGCTGCTGCTGCGCCGCCGGAGCCCGATATCTGTTCTTATCCTGAAGCAAAGTTCTTAACCTGAAGCACTATTTCTGGGTTAGCAGAGTGTGTAACCTGAAGCGTATGTAACCCGAGGTACCACTGTATAATGCATTTTATACACCATTTTCACTAATATGTGAATACTGTATTTTCATGCACACTCTACACGAATATATACATTTCTGTATTCATTCATTAGCTGGAGAACGGCACTGCAAAATTGGGAGAACGGTGACTGTTTCAGTTTTTGTGTGCTTCCAGGAGGAAGCAGGAAAGAGGCAGCCGTGGGGAGTGCAGAGAGATACTGGTTAACATCAGCCCCCCTGCCCTCAGTCCTTGTAAAAGCAGCTGCCTCTAAGAGGATGTTGTCTCTGGGAAGTTATTTTCATCAGGACTAGGCGCTGCTGAGACCATCAGCCTGAGTGGCTGCAGCTGTTCAGGGCAGTCTCCAAGGCTGCCCACCTGCGTTGGGGCTGGAGAAGGGAGGATCAGAGCTGTCTTTCCCATAGGGCTTAGTGGTGCGTCATGCCAGGGTGCTGGCTTCTCAGGGGCGCCCCAGCAAGTGGGAGAGCTGCGCGGCTTTGCCAGCGGCCTCCCCTTTCCCTGCACGCCTGCCAGCTGTGCCCCGCGAACCATAAGGCTGGCGGGCGTGCAGCTTCCCTCGCAAGCCTCTGCAGGGATCACAGCAGCATGGGGGAGAGTTGCCACACACACACACACACACACATGGCTGGCAGTGCACAGCTTCGCCCACCCCCCACTATCCGTAGTAATTTGGGGGCGCTGGGCGGATATTTGCACCCCAGCGCCGCATCTGCTAAAGACGGCCCTGGGGAGGATATCAGGATGATAACACCAGAACTCATGGACCTCCAATGAAGCTGAATATTGAAAGATTCAGGACCAGGAAAATGAAGTTCTTCTTCATGCAGCGCATAGTTAAACTTTGGAACTCACTCCTGCAGGAGGTATTGATGATGGCCACCAGCTTGTTGTTTAGTCGTTTAGTCATGTCCGACTCTTCGTGACCCCATGGACCAGAGCACGCCAGGCACTCCTGTCTTCCACTGCCTCCCACAGGTTGGTGAAACTCATGCTGGTAGCTTCGAGAACACTGTCCAACCATCTCGTCCTCTGTCGTCCCCTTCTCCTTGTGCCCTCCATCTTTCCCAACATCAGGGTCTTTTCCAGGAAGTCTTCTCTTCTCATGAGGTGGCCAAAGTATTGGAGTCTCAGCTTCAGGATCTGTCCTTCCAGTGAGCACTCAGGGCTGATTTCCTTAAGAATGGATAGCTTTGATCTTCATGCCACCAACTTAGAGGGCTTTAAAAGTGGGTTGGGCAAATTCACAGAGGAGAGGGCTATCGATGGCTACTAGCCAGGATGGCTGGGCTCTGCCTCCACAGCTGGAGGCAACAGAGCTTCTGAATACCAGTTTCTGGAAACTGCAGCTGCTAGGTTTTCCTGGAAATCTGAAACAATTTTCAAAAATTGAGCCGGGGCAGTTTTCAGAGGACGAATCCAGGCTATGTCCGGGAAATTCCAGACACAGGGCAGCTCTAGCAGATGCTTCAGGTATTCCCATTGGAGCATCTGATTGGCCACGATGCTGGACAGGATGCACCACTGACCTGATCCAGCAGGCTATTCTCACATTTTTATCTTCAATTGCCTCTAGACCATATTCCATCTTCCTCAGCTTCTGACTTCTTCCCTCATTGCGTACTTCTCAGTCTCCGCACATCTATGGTGGCAGAGCTGGCCTCCATGTTCCAGCCAGCCTATTCCTCAACCAATCAGATATGGGTGGCATGGAATTTCCCGCCCAACATCAGACCACTTCTTCTATCCAATGAGTGACCCAGCTAGCCAATCAGAAGTGTATTTCACAATCCTCTAGTACAGGATGTAAGGAAACTTTCTTCTCCCCCAAAACAGTCTCACTGAATACTGCTGGCCACCAACTGGGGACTTGGTATTTCAAACGCAACCCAACATTTACATTTCTTACGGGTTGTGTCTTAAAAAAGCGAATTGAAAGGGTAACTTCTCCCCATCAGGAGTTCAGATTTGCCATCCATGAGGACTTTTCAATCATTGCTTAAAAGTGAGAGTCATGCAGTAGTGGGTCATGGGAAAGGGTAAAGGTAAAGGGCCCCCGGACCGTTAGGTCCAGCCGTGGCCGACTCTGGGGTTGGGGCGCTCATCTCGCTTTATTGGCCGAGGGAGCCGGCGTACAGCTTCCGGGTCATGTGGCCAGCATGACTAAGCCGCTTCTGGCGAACCAGAGCAGCGCACGGAAACGCCGTTTACCTTCCCGCTGGAGTGGTACCTATTGTATCTACTTCGAACTGCTAGGCTGGCAGGAGCAGGGACCGAGCAACGGGAGCTCACCCCATCGCAGGGATTCGAACTGCCCACCTTCTGATCGGCAAGTCCTAGGCTCTGTGATTTAACCCACAGCGCCACCTGTGTCCCTAATGGGAAAGGGACACCCATGCAAAAGGTTGTGTGTTGTATAGTGAGATGACTTTGGGGTCCCTTTCCAACTCTACAATTCTGTGACTCCAAGGGTCATCTAGTCCAACTTCCTGCATTGCAGGAATTGCAACTAAAGAATCGCTGACAGGTGGCCATACGAGCTCCTCTTCAAAGGTTGTCTGTTCCACTGTCTAACAGATCTCTTCCCATCAGAAAATTCTTCCTAATGTTTAGTTGGAATCTCCTTCCTTGTTGTTTGAATACATTGGTTTGAGTCCTCCCCGCTGAAGAAGCAGAAAACAAACTTGCTCTGCTTTCCATGAGACAGCCCTTCTGATATTTGAAGATGGCTATCAAATCACCTCTTCTCTTCTCCAGACTGAACAATTCCCATCCACAACCCATCCTCAACCATTTGTCATAAGGCTCAGAATCCAGGCCCTTGATCCTCTTGGTTGCCCTCCTCTTCACACCTTCCAACTTGACAATATCCTTCTTTAACTGTGGTGCCCAATATAGAATTCCAGGTGGGGTCTGGCCCAATCTTAATAGAACGGTGCTATGTCTGGAAGTAAAAGCTGGACCATAAAGAAGGCTGATTGCTGAAGAATTGATGCTTTTGAATTATGGTGCTGGAGGAGACTCTTGAGAGTCCCATGGACTGCAAGAAGAACAAACCTATCCATTCTTAAGGAAATCAGCCCTGAGTGCTCACTGGAAGGACAGATCCTGAAGCTGAGGCTCCAATACTTTGGCCACCTCATGAGAAGAAAAGACTCATGAGAAGAGAAGATTGAGGGCACAAGGAGAAGGGGACGACAGAGGACGAGATGGTTGGATAGTGTTCACGAAGCCACCAGCATGAGTTTGACCAAACTGCGGGAGGCAGTGGAAGACAAAAGGGCCTGGCTGGTCCAGGGGGTCACGAAGAGTCGGACACGACTAAATGACTAAACAACAACAACAAATGTCTTCCCTTGATCTGGACACTAGATGTTCATTGATGCAGCCTAGAATTGCATTAGCTTTTTTTTGCTGCTACATCACACTGTTGATTCATGTTAACCTCGCTTATCTTCATGCCTGCTGGGGCGACTCCTCTCCTCTCCCTGTTCCCTGATACCAAGAGGTTGCCTTGTGCAGGATGTCAGGTTTACAAGAGAAATTGCTCAGGTGGATACAGAGCCCTCCACCTCGCTGATTCGTGTCAAGAGATGCAACAAAATGCTTCCCTGCTACTCAGGCAGTTTCCTAATCCTCTCAATTATGCATCTGGGGGTCATATCAGAACCACGTCCTTCTTTGTTGCCCCATGAAGTAGACCAGGCTCATTTGTTTACGCACATCCCAATCAGTCAAAGATGAATGCGTCCCCTTCCCTAGGAGAAATGGCTCGCCGGCTTTTATGCTGAGAGGGGAGGCTCCAGGGATTCTGAAATAAATATTTGATCTTGAAAGATCATTTTGCTGCTTGTAGCCATCAGCACAGACAGATTTTTTAGTGTTTGTTTATCATTTACACCACATGAAGCCTAGTTGAAAAATACATGCATAATTAACCTTAAAAGCCAGACCCTTCTAGTCCCAGCCAAGAGTTAGAATCATAGAACTGTAGAGCTGGAAGGGGTCCAGGGGTCATCTAGCCCAACCCCCACAATGCAGGAATCACAGCTAAGAAATCCCTGACTGATGGTCTTCCAACTTCTGTTTAAAAACCTCCAATGAAAGTGGGGTCCCCCAAGGACTGGTATTGAGACCGGTGCTTTTCAGCTTGTTTGTAAGTGACCTGGTAGAAAGGACATGACTGTCACAGTCCAGTTCACGGGCGATCAAAGTCCCGGCTGGGGACGTCAGGACCGGGGGCAAGATGGCGGGGTGGGAGCAGGAACGGGAGTCCAGAAGCCAGGAGTCAGGAAGCCAAGAGTCCGAGGGTCAGGAAGCAAGGAGTCATGATGTCAAGGGTCCGAGGATCAAGAAGCAAGGAGTCACAAAGGGAGCGAGGAGTCAAGGAACCAAGCACAGCAAGGCAGGGAACGTGTTGCTGTGGCAAAGAGTCTAAGGGAATCGCTGACTTTATATCCCTTCCCAGCTCTTGCCACCAGGTGCTGTGACTTACCAATCAGCATCACCTGTGCGGCCACACCTTGCCTCTTCAGAACAAACTTAGGAAGCCCCAGCCCTGCAAAGTCCTGTTGGTCACAGGGCCTGGCTCCTGCACACACTCCTGACAATGACAGATGAATATATAATTTTGCATGGCGTAGCAAAAGTGGATAGAAAGGAGTTCCTCCTCTTTTCCTTCCAGGACCCAAAGCCACCCACCGAAGCTGTGGGAATGTTGCAGATACTAGGAGAGGATATATTGATTTAACAGTATCCTTCCTTACTCACATTTGTGAGTCAGCAGCAGAGTGCATTCCCCAATATAGCAGGAAACTAGTTGGTAAATTCGTTTGAATCTCTTTACTAAAGCAATCCAATCTGGCTTTGTTCAGATTGGGTTCAGTTCCTGGAGAGACCCCTTTTATCCCTCCTAAAAAGAATAAAGACGTAAGAAGCTTCTTTTAAAAGTATAACAAGAAGTTTACTCACATTCAGTTCACGGTTGGATCCCTGAAGGCAGACTTTAGCTTAGAGTTACAGAAGAGGGTTTAAGTTCATCCCATATTGGAATGAGCCCGTGTGCTGGTGGCTGAGAGCCAGCAGACAGCAAAATACATCAGTATCGGGAGAGCATGGCATGAAGAGGAAGGGGGGATGGCTGTGTGACCAGCCCTTTTATGGGGTCTCCCAGGGTCACTCCCACCTACCTGGTCACATGCAGGGGGAGAATGCTCCAGACCAGGTGTGACAGGAAGTTCAACTGGCTGGAGTAACACCCTACTCTGGGCAAACAGGAAGAACTATGGCAAGAGAAACTGATGGACTACGCAGAATTGGCAAAATTGACACATAAACTACAGGACAAGGATAACTGTGACTTTAAAGATGAACGAGAACCTTTTACGAAGTACTTAAAGAAACAACAAAGTGAACTGGACTCCTTGGCAGGTTTTGAATAAACACTCACAAACTTTTTATGGACAATAACTAGACAGACAAATTAAGGATCTACACAATTTTGTAACATGCAGAGAAAAACATTTGTTTATAAACCAGAGAGAGGAGTTGAGGGAAGTCGGGGGGAGGGGAGCGTGGGTTACTCAGCGGCGTAGCATGGGTTGTCAGCACCCGGGGCAAGGCAAGTAATTTGCGCCCCCTAACCCGGGGCAAGGCAAGTAATTTGCACCCCTAACCCCTAACCTGCCACCGCTGCCAGCTTCTTCTTGCTGCTGCCTGGGCTGGGGTATTTACAGTAAGGTAGCCACGACGATGGTGGCGGGTCCGTGTCAGGTGATCTGAGGTGAGTTGCCGCTGGCGCTGCTGCCCAAACGACGCTGCTTGCCCAGAGGAGGAGGGCAGAGAGGCGAGGAAAATGCAACATGGCCCAGCAGCTGCAGCAGGGCTGTGAGGAGGGGCTGCCTGGCGCGCCCTCCGCGGCCCTGACGCGCAGCGACCGCGGCGAGCGCTGAGAGCCGCTGCCTGCCGGACGCCTTCAGCCCGGACGCGCACACAGCTCGTTGGTTCCGCGAGACATGGGGCTCTGCTACAGCCTGCGCCCGAGGCTCTTCGGCGACTCCGGGGGCAGCGAGCGCGCCCCCCCCAGATGTTGCGCCCAGTGCGGCCGGTCCCCCCTGCACCCCCCACACTACGCCACTGGGGTTACTTTATGGGGAGGGGGAGGGGAAAATAGGGGAGAATTAAGGATGATATGTTTTTTGATAAAATGTCTTGATGAAATTCCTAATATTTTTTTTAAAAAAAAACAAACCAGGAAGTGTTGGACTTGACTGCTTATGTCACATCCTACAAGGACTGGCCAAAGGGCGTCCTTCTTCCCACACCACAGAGCTGATGGAATTGAATGGCTTTAAAGGGGTCTGAAGACAAATTCATGTAGGATTCATGTGTTCTCTCCCCCACTCCAAGTCAGAGGCAAACTATACCTCTGAACATCAGTTACTAGAGACCATGAGTTGGGGGGGGGGGAGTTGCTGTGGCACCCAGATCCTGTTTGTGGGCTTCACCCTGGGGCATGTGATTAGCCACTGTGAGAACAGGATGCTGGACTAGGTGGGCCACAGGCCTAATCCGGCAGAGTTTTCTTATGTTCTTACGCAGCCACTAGTAAAGGTAAAGGGACCCCTGACCATTAGGTCCAGTTGTGGCCGACTCTGGGGTTGCGGCGCTCATCTCACTTTACTGGCCGAGGGAGCTGGCGTACAGCTTCCGGGTCATGTGGCCAGCATGACTAAGCCGCTTCTGGCAAACCAGAGCAGCGCACAGAAACGCCGTTTACCTTCCCGCCGGCGTGGTACCTATTTATCTACTTGCACTTTGAAGTGCTTTTGAACTGTTAGGTTGGCAGGAGCAGGGACTGAGCAACAGGAGCTCACCCTGTCGCGGGGATTCAAACCGCCGACCTTCTGATCGGCAAGTCCTAGGCTCTGTGGTTTAACCCACAGTGCCACCTGCGTCCCTAACGTAGCCACTAGGGCAGGGCAAAATATAGCTGGGAAGACAGCATTGTATCAGCGATTTCCCCCCCCCCCCCGCCTCGTTTCAGCCGAGGCTGCTGAGAATATTTCTGTCTGCTCTTGCCTAGGAATGCGTTGAACCGTGCTTATGATTAAAAATGACTTATTTCATTTCATAGTTTAACTAGTATGACTCAATCTAACCTGTGACATTGATGGTAGGAAATGATTTTTGTCTACGGTAATTTTCACGGATTGAATTTCTAACTCCCTCATAAACGTCTATGGGATCATTTCGTGACTCCAAGCATTCATTTCCAACTGCCTTGAGCAATTGGGTGCCAAGGAATGGCTTTCGGGAGGGGGGATTCTCTCTATCCCCCCTCCCCTGCTCCCGTGTCAAGGTTGGCTTGAAGTCTGGCTATCCCTGTAGCAGGCAGGGACAAGCAGGTGACCAAGTTTGCTGATGGCACAAAATTGTTCAGAATCATTAAAAGAAAAAGAGATGGCCGTGAACTCTAAAAGTGCCTCTCGAAACCAAGTAAAGGAGTCGTAAAATGGCAAAGGCAGTTCCATGGAAACAAGTGTAAAGTGATGCTTGTTAGGGCAAAAAAAAAAAATCTTAATTTCACATATATGGAGTATGAATTGGCAGTGACAGACAGAGATCAGAAATGAAGAGTTGTTCCATTGTCTTGAGAGGACACTTCCTGGTTCGCCATTTTCAACAGAGCCCAGCAACGGGAGCACACAGCTGTATTGAGGCAGCACCAGGTGTTGAAATTTTGCACCCTGGGCAACCACCCCTGTGTCCCGTCCCGTCCCATCCAGTGCCCATGCTACCTCGCTTGGTGGAGCCGGTGTCCCACCACCAATCACTGGGTTCAAAATCCTCTTCCTCTGCATCTTCCCTGGGGGGTCCTTGGTTGGGCAGATTCCGCTACTCTTCCTCATCCAGCCAGTCGTGGCACCATGCATGATTTTGCAAACTCCGATCCTGTCACCTCTTACTCAACCCTTTTCTAAATTAAAAAGTCCCAAACGCTGCAACCGTTCTTCATAGGGGAGTTGCTCCATTCGGGTGAGCATTTGGGTTGCCCATGTCTGAACCTACAATACTGATGTTTTTTGACTATGATGCCAGTGGAGATTAACGTTTGGATCAGGCTTCCTCAACCTCGGCCCTCCAGATGTTTTTGGCCTACAACTCCCATGATCCCTAGCTAGCAGGACCAATGGTCACGGATGATAGGAATTGTAGTCTCAAAACATCTGGAAGGCTGAGGTTGAGGAAGCCTGGTTTGGATGCTTGTTTTGTTCCAGATATTGCTGGCTTTAATTGTGTTCTTGCTGTTTGGGCAGTTTAAGCCCCCTTCCTAAAAAAACAGCCTTAATATATTTGGAATTCATATTGTGGACAAACAAACACACTATATAAGCTGAGAAGGCAAGCAAGCTAGGAATAGGCTCAATCACAGGGGCAAGCTCCACCTTTCCTCCTGCCTGTTGCTTTCCTACAAGGTGCCATCTCTACACACCACATTGCAGACAAAAAAAATACCCAAACAGCCAGGACTTGAATTGCAGGGATTGGATTGGATGACCCTTTGGGTCCCTTCCAGCTCAACAGATCTATGATTTTGTGACTTCCCAAGTTAGCCACATGTGCCTTGCAATTGAGACTAAGGGGGAGAGGAGAGGCCTCTCTAGGTGAAACTGTATGCCAGGGTCTCTCTTCCATGTGCAGCGATAAACTGCCCAAAATCTGGCCTTGTCCCCCTTGGCTTTCAACATAAATGATCACCCAGGAAGAGAGCAAGATTAGATGCAATTTTTATGGGGGAAACAAAGCCTGACAGAGTATATGAATTATTCAGTCCCCAAGCTGCCAAATGAACATTATCAGGTAATGATCTATAATTATTAATAAATAATGTAGGCTTTAATAGCTAGGAAATTAAATGCTTAATTGTACCCTAACATAATTAATGCAAAATTAGCTGCTTTGCATATAATGGAGATTCGAATTATTCACTTCTTTCCCCTTAAATCTGCTCTCTGGTGGTGATGACAGTGAAAGAATGAGAATTTCCTGTCCCCATTGCATCCTCAGAATGCCATGCAGCAGAGCGGAGCTGTGTAGATCGGGGCCTGTTTCAGTTTGGCCCAGAAGCGGACTGGGAATATTTGTTAAACACTTTGAGGATGAAAATGCCCACATTCCCCATGCCTTAGACACTGCTGTTATTCGTGAATCAAAGAATTTTAGAGTTGGAAAGTACCTCACAAGGGTTGTCTAGTCCAACCCTCTGCAATGCAGAAACACCGCTAAAGAATCTTGGACAGCTGGCCATCCATCCACTGTTTAAACATGTCCAATGAAGTCCACCACCTTCTGAGGAGTCAGATCCACAGTCAAACTGTGTGGTGTAGTGGTTAAGAGCAGTGGACTTGTAATCTGGTGAACCGGGTTCGATTCCCTGCTCCTCCACATGTGGCTGCTGGGTGACCTTGGGCCAGTCACACTTCTATGAAGTCTCTCAGCCCCACTCACCTCACAGAGTGTTTGTTGTGGGGGAGGAAGGGAAAGGAGAATGTTAGCCGCTTTGAGACTCCTTCGGGTAGTGATGAAGCGGGATATCAAATCCAAACTCTTCAAACTCTTCTTCAAACAGCTCTTATCATTTACAGATAGGTAGCCGTGTTGGTCTGCCATAGTCAAAACAAAATAAAAAAATTCCTTCCAGTAGCACCTTAAA
Organism: Podarcis cretensis; assembly: GCF_951804945.1. Classification (NCBI taxonomy): domain Eukaryota; kingdom Metazoa; phylum Chordata; class Lepidosauria; order Squamata; family Lacertidae; genus Podarcis; species Podarcis cretensis. The sequence continues at coordinate 87,027,260 of NC_137177.1, read as the reverse complement.
GACCAACTAAGTTAGTTCTTGGTATGAGCTTTCGTGTGCACGCACACGAAAGCTCATACCAAGAACTAACTTAGTTGGTCTTTAAGGTGCTACTGGAAAGCTCTTACCATCAGAGAGTTCTTCCTAATGTTTGTTCAGAATTTCCTTTCTTGTGATCAGAAGCCATTGGTTCTGGAGCCATTGGCTTTGGAGCAGCAGAAAGCAAGCTTGGTCCATCTTTCATATCCTTCAGATATTTGAAGATGGATTTCACATCTTCTCTCTGTCTCCTCCTCACCAGGCCAAACATCCCCAACTCCCTCAACCGTTCCTCACAAGGCTTGATTTCCAAACCCTTGGTCCACAATCTCACCTGGGTGAAACTCAGCTGCAGTAGACATTTACATGAAATTCCCAATCCTTCTAGTCAATTGGGCCAAAGCATGGACCTTTAATACAAGGGTCAGGCTGCAAATTACATCCCAATCAAAATTTGTGTCCTTCACACATAACCGACCTGGTCAAAAGTCTGGCTGCTGCATTTTGAGCTGGCTGTTTTTCCTGAGCACTCTTCAAAGCAGACACATACGGAGCAGGTTATAATAGTCCAACCACAATGTAATTAAGCTTTCCACTTGAAGGGAGATATTTATGCAAGGGGATGTTAGACAGGTCACCCTTCACTGACAGCTCAGCAGCTGCTACACAGCCCAGGCAGCCACCTCTGAACTATGTGGCTTTGGGGTGAGGAACCAGAACACCTTAGCCTGGTATGCAGAACAGCCAGAGATGCCTTTTTGAGGTTTAAGGCTGCAAGTTCTGGGATATGGCATATATTCTAGACATGCCCAACGGGAAGATATAGCAATGAGCATTGAAGTAATAACTGAATACGGGGTGGGGCCACTAGGTGGCGCATCGGAAGATGGCTGACAATAACATCTCTCCGACCCACACGAGGTAATTTGGAGGCTATGATGGGGGTAATTAGCCTCCTTAACCCCCCCAGGATTGTGGGGGGGACGGCCCTTGCCTGCTGTGCCCTATACCACCCCCGAATTTGTGGGGGTGGGGGCACTAGGCACAAAGCCCTCCTGTGGGATTCCAGCACTCCTTGACGCCGTCCCTGATCCGCGCCTCTAGTTGCAAGAATCTTCAAAAGAAACAATTTGGACGAGATAAATTGCACATACTTCAAGGAAGGAGGGGGAGTAAAGACTGCTGACAGAAGAGATCTCTGATAACAAGACAAGAATAAAATATGAGAAGATACGTCAAGATACGGTACAACAAATGACTGAGGGGGGAGGAGGGAAAAAACCTGCCTTTCCTTTTTTTTATGTGATTAAACAAGAATCCCCTCCCCTAATGAGTCAGAAATTAAGGACTTAAGCTGTGGATTTAAGACTGTGTGGAGATAAACTTTCGAACCAAAGCAATGTTTCAAGACAAAGCTGGAAAACTAAGAGTTTTGGAATGACGCAGTTTAAAATGCCGTCTCCATTTTGGGAGGCATTGTTGGAGCTCTTGGGTCTGGGAGGAGAAAGAGAAAAATCAACTTCTCGGTGGGACTTAAGAGTGACAATGCCTAATTTATGATGGAAAGAGTGATGTTATCTACGAAGGAGATATATGGAAACCATCTGGACTTAGTTTGGAGGAACGGGAAATCCACACAGGATCATTATACTTGCTTATCGGCTTAAGGAGACTAACAGAAGAGATCGTAAAGGAAAAAGAGAAATTATACGAACAAGATATGATGTGGCAACACCAAGATAAGACTGGATAGAATTATGAACTTTGTCTGGACTGATTGGGACTGATTTGGACATTAACGCAGTAATAAGAAGATGATCTGAATCCCCCTTTGGATCTTGAAGTATGGGTTCCCCCAACAAAATTTAAAAATTTGGCTTTGTAATTTGGAATTTATGCGATGTGATTTAATTTGATGTGATTGGCCAGTTAATAAAAATTATTTTTTTAAAAAAAAGAAGAAGTAATAACTGAATACGTTCTACTCCTGGATCCTCTAATTTTACTATTCCAATTGATTAAATAAACTGGACTAATAGAGTCAATATATATATTATTATTATTATTATTAAAAAAATGTGCAGTAGCACCTTAGAGACCAACTACGTTTGTTCTTGGTATAAGCTTTCATGTGCATGCACACTTCTTCAGATACACTGAAACAGAAGTCACCAGACCCTTATATATAGTGGGAGGGTGGGGTGGGGTTTTTCTCAGGAGGGTAGTAGGAGATGGGTGATTGACTCAATGGGTATGGTAAACCTGTTGGCAACTGTTAACGACTGCAATTACTCCTAAAGGAAAAAGCAAGGGATAGTATGCAGATGATTAGCATATGTAATGAGAATATAATATCTCTATTAAGACCAGGTCTCTCCATAGTTGCTGAAAGAGAAGTTGCTGAATTAAAAAAAGGTAAAGGTACCCCTGCCCGTACGGGCCAGTCTTGACAGACTCTGGGGTTGGTGCGCCCATCTCACTCAAGAGGCCGGGGGCCAGCGCTGTCCGGAGACACTTCCGGGTCACGTGGCCAGCGTGACAAAGCTGCATCTGGCGAGCCAGCGCAGCACACGGAAACGCCGTTTACCTTCCCGCCAGTAAGCAGTCCCTATTTATCTACTTGCACCCAGGGGTGCTTTCGAACTGCTAGGTTGGCAGGCGCTGGGACTGAGCAGCGGGAGCGCACCCCGCCGCGGGGATTCGAACCGCCGACCTTCCGATCGGCAAGCCCTAGGCACTGAGGCTTTTACCCACAGCGCCACCCGCGCTGTCTCTAGTGCCCCAGTTGCTGAATTACTTATCATTAAACTTAATTACTGAATTACTTATCATTAAACCACAGAGCCTTGGGCTTGCTGATCAGAAGGTCGGAGGTTCGAATCCCCGCGATGGGGTGAGCTCCCGTTGCTTGGTCCCTGCTCCTGTCAAGCTGTCTGCAGAAAAATGCCAGCTCCCTTGGCCTATAGAGCAAGATAGCAAGATGAACGCCGCATACCCAGAGTTGTCTGCGACTGGACCTAATGGTCAGGAGTACCTTTACCTTTACCTTTAAGGTGCTACTGGACATTATTATAATATATATATATATATATATATATATATATATATATATATATATGTCAGGGGCTCAGGAGCAGAGGCACAGGGAAGAGAGGAGATGGAGAGCGAAGGGGAAGAATCCGAGGGGAGCGTAGGAGAAGAGGACAGTGGACCGAGGGATTCCATGAGCCTCTCCAGCGAATCGGAAGATTCACAGAAGGGGGCGCCAGTGGCCAGGGGTAGGGGGTTCCCAAGGGGAACGCCCCAGGAGCAAGGGGGCAGCAGGGACTCCCAGAGCAGTAGTTGGAAATCAGGACCAGCTTCCCCACCAGAGCAGAGTGGGGGGGAAGAGTCCCAAGGATCGGGGCCAGTGCATTCCCCACCAGGGAGAGAAGATGAGGCAGGGCTGACCACGCCTCCATCAGAAAGTCGGACAACGGAGGGGAGGTCAGATCCGGCCAGTATCCCGGAAGAGGGAAGCAGTGACCGAAGTAGTGTAACGGTTAGGAGAAAGGTCACTGGGTTGGCGCAAGAGGCAAGTTCAAATGTACAGGAGCGCGGGACAGCAGAGAATGAGGATTGGGAACCAGGTCCTAAAGCCCGCAGGAGGCAGGGGGAGGAGCTAAGCGACTCAGCGTCGGAAGAGTCCAGAAAGGGCAATGCCCCAGCGGGCAGGAGGAACCAGAAGAGGAGAGAGCAGCGGAAAAGGTGGAGCAGGGCTAGGATCTTAAACTGGTGTCAGAGGGGAGGAGACTCAGACGGGACTTCGTCGATCTAGGGTTTAAGATGTAGGGCTGCGCGCTGCGGCTTTGAAACGGAAATTGAACTTCAATAAAGACTTTTGTACATTACGACAGCCTAGCATTGGTCCTCTGTGAGCTGGGACCTAGAGGCAGCTCTGACAATATATATATGTATGTATGTATGTATGTATGTATGTATGTATGTATAATTTCGACTGCGTCAGACCAGCACAGCTACCCACCTGAACCTGGACTAATAGAGGACAGGGAATTAATGCAACATCTCCTAACTGCTGCCAGAATTATTTGTGAAAACTGGATGGAGGTATTGAGGGGGTTCTTATACAATCTGCAGGTGACACCAAACTGGGAGGGGTAGCTGATGCTGCTGAAGACTTGAATTGGGATTCAAGATTGGAGAACTGGAGATTCCTGTGTTGCAGGAGGTTGGAATAGATGAATGCATCCTGAAGGAGCGTCTCCACCCCCATCATTCTGCCCGGACGCTGAGGTCTAGCGCCGAGGGCCTTCTGGCGGTTCCCTCATTGCGAGAAGTAAAGCTACAGGGAACCAGGCAGAGGGCCTTCTCGGTAGTGGCGCCCGCCCTGTGGAACACCCTTCCAGCAGATGTCAAAGCAATTAACAACTACCTGACATTCAGAAGACATCTTAAGGCAGCCCTGTTCAGGGAAGTTTTTAACGTGTGATATTTTATTGTATTTTTGCTTTCTATGGAAGCCGCCCAGAGTGGCTGGGGAGGCCCAGCCAGATGGGCGGGGTATAAATAATAAATTATTATTATTATTATTATTATTATTATTATTATGTAATACTGATGTGATTGGTATTGGATATATTATATGTGGGTATAAGTGTACCCACTGGTACACTTATGCTCATTTGAACCTAGCATATCTTTCAAGTGAACTATAATTGCTGAATTGATAATGCTGCATTATAATGCATTATATATACAGTACTGGGTTGAACATGCTGTACAGTGCTACCTCTGGTTACGTACTTAATTCGTTCTGGAGGTCCGTTCTTAACCTGAAACTGTTCTTAACCTGAAGCACCACTTTAGCTAATGGGGCCTCCTGCTGCTGCTGTGCTGCCGGAGCACGATTCCTGTTCTCATCCTGAAGCAAAGTTCTTAACCTGAGGTACTATTTCAGGGTTAGTGGAGTCTGTAACTTGAAAAGTATGTAACCCGAGGTACCACTGTATCTGTAAAAAATAAATAACTGCAATGTGCAAATAAACAGACTCGATGACTGTAGTTTCCCTGGGTTTCAAATTCTTCTTGGTGTGACAAATGTCAGTTTTAAATTATCCTCAGCATAGTAACCATTTTCACCTGAAAAATGAGGTTCCTGAGTTTCATTCCAACCCCCTGGCCTTGTTTACTTGCAAGCCGGGATCTGAACAAGGCAAGCCTTCTCTCCAAAGCTATCCCAGGTGTGATGAAGGGTTGTCTCCCCACCTTCGCCTGCCAAAGGAGCTGTTGACTTTATCTTCTTTGCAACAGAAGGAAGGGTAGCTTGCGAAAGAGGGAGGGAGCGGGCGCTCAATGTGGGGGGGGGGGGGCTTGGAAAGGAAGTGAGCATCTGCCTGCTGGTTTGGAAGTGATAAAGACATGCGAGGGATGCTTCTGTCGTGTTGGTTTCATGGTCCAGAAGCCACAAGGATTTGCAAGTCGTTTCGCTGCCAGGTGTCACAGCCACCAAAGACCCCCTAATACCCTTCACCATGCTTGCTTCTCTCATCTGTGAATATCCTGTGGTTTCGTTTGGGGACGTGGTTTCCAAATATGTCCGCTAGCCTTGGCTGACTTGCATGCCAGCCAGAGAACATAACCGAAGTACAGAAGATGAGCCTGCCCATCTCCTCCAGAATCCTGTTTTCACAGTGGCCAGCCGGAGGCTCCATGGGAAAGCCCACAAGCAGGGCATGAGCCCATGAGTCTCCTCACCTCCTGTGGCTTCCAGCAACTGGTATTCATAGAATTATAGAAGATTTGGAAGGGGACCCTGAGGACCTCACCTGGAGTACTGTGTCCAGTTCTGGGCACCACAGTTCAAGAAGGACACTGACAAACTGGAACGTGTCCAGAGGAGGGCAACCAAAATGGTCAAAGGCCTGGAAACGATGCCTTATGAGGAACGGCTAAGGGAACTGGGCATGTTTAGCCTGGAGAAGAGGAGGTTAAGGGGTGATATGATAGCGATGTTCAAATATATAAAAGGATGTCACATAGAGGAGGGAGAAAGGTTGTTTTCTGCTGCTCCAGAGAAGCGGACACGGAGCAATGGTTCCAAACTACAAGAAAGAAGATTCCACCTAAACATTAGGAAGAACTTCCTGACAGTAAGAGCTGTTCGACAGTGGAATTTGCTGCCAAGGAGTGTGGTGGAGTCTCCTTCTTTGGAGGTCTTTAAGCAGAGGCTTGACAACCATATGTCAGGAGTGCTCTGATGATTCTATGATTCTATGATTCTATGATTCTATGACCTTCTCGGTAGTGGCGCCCACCCTGTGGAATGCCCTCCCATCAGATGTCAAAAAAAATAAACAACTATCTGACTTTTAGAAGACATCTGAAGGCAGCCCTGTTTAGGGAAGTTTTTCATAGAATCATAGAATCATAGAGTTGGAAGAGACCACAAGGGCCATCGAGTCCAACCCCCTGCCAAGCAGGAAACACCATGTTTCCTTTTAATGTTCGGTGTTTTATTGTGGTTTTAATATTCTGCTGGGAGCTGCCCAGGGTGGCAGGGGAAACCCAGCCAGATAGGCGGGGTATAAAGAATAAAAAATTATTTATCCATGAATATATATAATATACAGTGGTACCTCGGGTTACATACGCTTCAGGTTACATACGCTTCAGGTTACAGACTCCGCTAACCCAGAAATAGTACCTCGGGTTAAGAACTTTGCTTCAGGATGAGAACAGAAATTGTGCGGCAGCAGCGGGAGGCCCCATTAGCTAAAGTGGTGCTTCAGGTTAAGAACAGTTTCAGGTTAAGAACGGACATCCAAAATGAATTAAGTACTTAACCTGAGGTACCACTGTATAATCCAGTATAATCCATCTCTCTCTCTCTCTCTCTCTCTCTCTCCGTTAAATTTTATCCACACAGCCGAAATAGCAGAACAGAACTTCCTGAGACTAACACATAAAAACAAAGCCAAGGCTGGCACTGAATGATACATTCACAAGAAAAAAACGACAGACTGGTTATCTGTATGTGTGCAATAAGATACAGACGGGTAAGTAGGGAGTACCATCATAAGAAATGAGAGACCAAGAAGTACTCCCTGTTGCGTGTTCTGAAGGGCTACCAGCTAGGCAAAGCTCAGGGGGAAATTTGAGAGGAACTCCTTGTTTTCAAGGCCACAGATGTGATGGAGGCTTGCTCCGCTGCATTCATTGCAAGCTAAGGCAGGTGTGGGGGACTCCCTGGTCCTGAATGGGGTAACTGTGCCCCTGAAGGACCAGGTGCGCAGCCTGGGAGTCATTTTGGACTCACAGCTGTCCATGGATGCACAGGTCAATTCTGTGTCCAGGGCAGCTGTTTACCAGCTCCATCTGGTACGTAGGCTGAGACCCTATCTGCCTGCGGACTGTCTCGCCAGAGTGGTGCATGCTCTGGTTATCTCCCGCTTGGACTACTGCAATGCACTCTATGTGGTGCTACCTTTGAAGGTGACCCAGAAACTACAACTAATCCAGAATGCGGCAGCTAGACTGGTGATTGGGAGCGGCCGCGAGACCACATAGCACTGGTCTTGAAAGACCTACATTGGCTCCCAGTACATTTACGAGCACAATTCAAAGTGTTGGTGCTGACCTTTAAAGCCCTAAACGGCATTGGTCCAGTATATATGAAGGAGCATCTCCACTCCAATCGTTCTACCCAGACACTGAGGTCCAGCGCCAAGGGCCTTCTGGCGGTTCCCTCACTGCGAGAAGCCAAGTTACAGGGAACCAGGCAGAGGGCCTTCTCGGTAGTGGCGCCCGCCCTGTGGAACGCCCTCCCACCAGATGTCAAAGAGAACAACAACTACGAGACTTTCAGAAGACATCTGAAGGCAGCCCTGGTTAGGGAAGCTTTTAATGTTTGATGTATTACAGTATTTTATTGTTGTTGTTTTTTTGAAGCCACCCAGAGTGGCTGGGGAAACCCAGCCAGATGGGTGGGGTATAAATAAATTATTATTATTATTATTATTATTATTATTATTATTATTATTATTATGCACTTCAGCCTGCAAACCTTTAGCCCGGAGCCACTCTGGGTTGTCTCTTAGCATCCGTCCCTAGCCTGAGAACTCTTGCACTTCCACCCACCCAACCTGGTTCAGGGCATCAGGGCACAGTGTGCCATAATAAACCGCTGGCTCCAAGTGCAGTTGATGGGTGGAGGCTCAAAGCCAGGGGCTGGGGGCCCCATAGGCACCTCCTGGACCTGCCCACCTGTTTACTGACACATCCTATGACCACACAAAATGCACAGAGAACCCGGGAGGCAGGGAGGCGTTGGGGGTCTTGAATCTGACATGCATGTGATGTGTGCATGCATCATCACGACACTCACTTTTGGGGCCCACCCACAACTGTCATGCAGCCCCTGGGGTGCTTGTAAGGAGGCAATGCACCCCACAGGCTTTTAGAAGGGGGGTTTCCACCCCTTTGGTAAATTGACTGCTTTGCAATTTCCCAAATCTTTTTTAAAAAACGGGTGTCATGTTGGTTCCTTTCCAGATCTCTGGTACAGGGGCGTGTTACCTATTTTTGTTAGAAGGTCGGCAACTTCCCATTTGACTTCTTTAATAACTCTTGGAGGGATACCATTTGAACCCAGGTCAATTAGCTCTACAATTTCTGCTGGCTTGGCCTCACTTCGCCCTTCATTTACGAAGGTGCTCTACTTTCTCTGAGCCTTAATGGAACTCCCTCTATCCTCATATTTTTCGCTCTATAAGATGCACTTTCTTCCTCCTAAAAAGTAAGGGGACATGTGTGTGCATCTTATGGAGCGAATGCAGGTTGCCAGAACAGCCAGAAGCCAGAAGAGCGCTCCCTCTTGCTGTTCTAGTTTCTGGCTTAGCCGCGCGAAGGCCCGTCAGTCCACTCTCCCTCCTTAGGGAAAAGCCCCCAAGAGCTGCAAACACGCTCCCCACGCTCTTTAAAGGGAGTGCGGCTCTTGCAGGCTTTTCCCCAAGGAGGGAGAAGGGCAGCCTGTCACTGATGGGCTGTCCTTCTCCCACCTTGTAGAAAAGTCCGCGAGAACCGCACTCCCTTTAAAGAGCATGCGGCTCTTGGCTGGCTTTTGCGGGAGGTGGGGGAAGGGACAAAGGGCACAGCCTCTTCCGGGCAGGAAGTGCCTTCATCCCGCTGTCCGGGAGCAGCTTTGCGCGGCTATCCCAGAAGCCAGAACAGCAAGAGGTGTTAAGTTGTGGGTGAACATATTAGACGACACAGCGATTCTTCAAACAGCTCTTGTTTATTCACAGGCCAGGACAGAACTGAACTGAAGGGTTCAGTCAGCCTTCTTATATAGAGCTCCAGTAAAATGTAACTATAACAACTTTCTAAAACTATCCAATCACTGAACGTCACTTTCGATCCCTTATTTGCATAACTATCTACAGTATCCCCCTGCTGGCCCAGGGTGAGAATTTCAGTACATAACAACAGGCTATCCCAGAAGCCAGATCCCTCTTGCTGTTCTGGCTTCTGGGATTCAGAATATTTTTTTCTTGTTTTCCTCCTCCAAAAACTAGGTGCGTCTTATCGTCTGGTGCGTCTTATAGAGCGAAAAATACGGTGCTTGCTCCTTGCCCTTTTCGAGGCTAGAAATAATGTCCAGCAGTTTCCTTTCACCTATATGTGGCTGCGTTTCATAGAATCATAGAATTGTAGAGCTGGAAGGAACCACAAGGGGCATTTAGTGCAACCCCCCTGAAATGCAGGAATCACAGATGAAGAATCCCTGACAGGTGACCATCCAACGTCTACTAAAAACCTCCGAGGAAAGAGAATCTGCCACCCTCCAATTAGTTCATTCCACTGTCAAACAGCTCTTGCTGCCAGGCAGTTATTCCTAATGCTTAGTCGTAATCTACTTTCTTGCCACCTGAATCCATTGGTTTGGGTCCTGCCCTCAGAAGCAGCAGAAAACAAGCTTGATCCGTCTTCTGTGCGATCTTTTCTTCTTTCCTTTCTTCCTTGACATTTATCTCCCACCTTTCCAGGAGAGAATCAACCCCAAGGTGACTTACGAATAAAAATGTAAATTGCAGCCACATTTTTTAAGCATTGCGGAGGCCTGACAGATGCAGCTGCGGTTGGGTTTGGAAGTGTCTGGCAGGGAGAAGCTGGCCAGAGGAAGTGAGACCTACCGAAAGAGTGATGGACCAGCTGGGGAGGATAGCTGCTCACCTCCCTTCCTTGTTTCCGAAATGGCATTAGCCAGCACACTGCATTCGAACTTCATATATGTATATTCCCTGATATATCACTTAATAAAACTTTATGGACCTGAGATAAGGAATCTACATTGAACAGATATACTCAGGTTGAAATATGGCCCAATTAAGTCTGTAACAGGGCTGCCTTTACTTTGAACCTCCTCCAAGTGAAATGAAACCTTTGCCTGGGAGATAAATCAGGCAGGCAGGCAGGAGGGGAACCCAATGTGCAAGGAGCAGGGCTGCAGAATGAGTGAAGACGTCTGCCTGCAGGTAAGTGGGAAGGGAAGAGCCTTCAGGAAAAGGCAAATGAACTGAGAAAGAATCTACCCTCTTTCTAATACAGGACAAATGAGCATGTATTATTTAGCCATTTCCATTAAGGGAGCCTTAATCAATCAATAAGGGACACGGGTGGCGGTGTGGGTTAAACCACAGAGTCTAGGGCTTGCCAATCAGAAGGTCGGTGGTTCGAATCCCCGCGATGGGGTGAGCTCCCATTGCTCGGTCCCTGCTCCTGCCAACCTAGCAGTTCGAAAGCACGTCAAAGTGCAAGTAGATAAATAGGTACTGCTCCGGTGGGAAGGTAAACGGTGTTTCCGTGCGCTGCTCTGGTTCGCCAGAAGTGGCTTAGTCATGCTGGCCACATGACCCGGAAGCTGTACACCGGCTCCCTCGGCCAATAAAGCGAGATGAGCACCACAACCCCAGAGTCGGCCACGACTGGACCTAATGGTCAGGGGTACCTTTACCTTTAATCAATCAATGTTCCTGAGTGTGTGCTAACCCTGCAGGGGTTTTGGGTCACAGACAGTCCTGTGTACAAAAACGGCCCTCATGGCACCCATGTTAGAAGGAAGGGTCCTACAGTAAACCCACCCCCCCAACACCCACCCCTCAATTATCTCACTTTGTGGGGTCGGGTGCTATCAAAAATGGATTTCAAACAAAGGAAACATGGCATAACTGGCTATGTTCTTCTACCACACAGCTGGAGGCAGTGATGCTGTTGGAAACCACAAGACGGGAGAGGGCTCTTGTGCGCGAATCCTGCTCGTGGCTTTTCCACTGGGGCATCTGTGAGGACAGCATGCTGGATTAAAAGGGCCATTGGTTTATGGTTACCAGACGTCCCCGTTTCCCAGGGCCAGTCCCCAGATTTACACATCTGTCCCCGGACAAAATCCGTCCCCGGATTTCATTTAATGTCCCCGGATGTATATTTTAAGTGTATTTATTAGTAGGGAATGAATGTTGCGTGATTGGTTCAACAGCACAAGACACATCATATGGGGACTACTGATGAGGCAAAATGGCGGATGCCCCGGCAGCGAGCAGCTCCTGGAGCCAGCCAGAGCCAACTGCACTACCAGGCTGGCTCCAGGCTGCTGAGACTGCTGCCGCCGCCGACACTACCAAGGGGGAATTGGGAACACCTGCCATATCAACTGGGGGAACAGCTCCCCCCCCCCCCGTGACCCAAATTGAGCCAGGAGCGAGAGCATCCGGCCACCCAGCTGACTGCCCAGCGGCGCTCTGGGGCCGACGCAGTGAGAAAGAGGAGAGGAGAAGGAAGAGAGAGGGGGGGGAGAGGGGAAGGAGGAACCTAAGACCAAGGCGCTTTCGAGAATGTATAACTTGCTGCTTAAATGGAACACCCAGGATGAGATAGTCAAACCAGCCATGATAAAATGGGCTCAGGATATTGGGTACAACATTATGTTAGAAGACTGGGAAAGGTTATGGACCACTGGAATGAAATTCACGGCATGTAATGCCCTGAAGGAAAATATTATGAAAATGATATATAGGTGGTACATGACCCCAGTCAAACTTGCAAAAATATATCATCGGTCTGATAATAAATGTTGGAAATGTAAGGAGGCTGAAGGGACATTCTTTCATCTTTGGTGGACTTGTCCAAAAGTGAAGGCCTTCTGGGAAATGATCTATAATGAGTTAAAAAAGGTGTTTAGGTACACCTTCCCTAAGAAACCAGAGGCCTTCCTCCTGGGCATTGTGGACCAAAAGGTGTTAAAGAAGGATAGAACTTTTTTTATGTATGCAACTACAGCAGCAAGAATACTCATTGCAAAATATTGGAAGATACAAGACCTTCCCACGCTGGAAGAGTGGCAGACGCAGTTGATGGACTATATGGAACTGGCTGAAATGACTGGCAGAATCCGAGATCTGGGAGAAGAGACAATGGAAGAGGACTGGAAGAAATTTAAGGACTATTTACAAAAACATTATAAGTTGTATGAATGTTAAGAATCTGCATGACTTGGAAATTTTAGCTCCTGCAATTAGATTAGGAAAGTAGAAAGTTAAGTTATAAGTAAGAAAAAGTTGAAATTTAAAGTTATTTTATGTATTATCTTAAGGTATAAATATTTGACAAAAGGTACTTTAAATTTAGAAGTAAAACACTCTGAAAGATATAAATAAGATACGAAACAAGGTAATAATTTGCTGATATGTTTATTGTAAAGAACGCAGGGTGAGGGAGATGTGGGGAAGTCCAGTTAGTAACCTAAAAATGTATTTTGAAAGTTGGATTGTTTTTCTTTCTTTCTTTTTTCTGGTTTGTCCTTCTTTTTCTTTTCTGTAAACTGAAAATGTAATAAAAAATTTAATTTTAAAAAAAAAAAGAGGGGAGCCCTGACCTTGCCACGCCACTGAGGACGAGAGGTAGGAGAGTACCGGGAGAGCAAGGACATATGGCTGAGCCCAGGCCCGACCCAAGCCTACTCCGTGGTGGCTAGCACGCCAAGAGAGCAGGCCAGGGCCCAGAGGAAGGCCGTGCAACAGAGAAGACCACAAAAGAGAATATATTACTTCTTAATTTTTCAAAAAATAACAGTTTTTTTCCTCTTTTCAAAAACAAAAAAAGTGTCCCCGGATTCTTTGAAAAAAATCTGGTAACCCTACATGATTGGCTAGATCCAGCAGGTTATTACCCTATGGCTCTTATTAAAGGTAAAGGTAAAAGAACCCCTGACCATTAGGTCCAGTCGTGGCCGACTCCGGGTTTGCGGCGCTCATCTCGCTTTACTGGCCGAGGGAGCCGGCGTACAGCTTCCGGGTCATGTGGCCAGCATGACTAAGTCACTTCTGGTGAACCAGAGCAGCGCGCGGAAACGCCGTTTCCCTTCCCGCCGGAGCGATACCTATTTATCTACTTGCACTTTGACGTGCTTTTGAACTGCTAGGTTGGCAGGAGCAGTGACCAAGCAAAGGGAGCTCACCCCATTGCAGGGATTCGAATCGCCGACCTACTGATCGGCAAGTCCTAGGCTTTGTGGTTTAACCCACAACGCCACCCGCTGCTCTTATTAGGGACAATCTAATTGCGTTCCACCATAATCTAATTATGGTGCTGGAGGAGACTCTTGAGAGTCCCATGGACTGCAAGAAGATCAAACCTCTCCATTCTGAAGGAAATCAGCCCTGAGTGCTCACTGGAAGGACAGATTGTGAAGCTGAGGCTCCAGTACTTTGGCCACCTCATGAGAAGAGAAGACTCCCTGGAGAAGACCCTGATGTTGGGAAAGATGGAGGGCACAAGGAGAAGGGGGCGACAGAGGACGAGATGGTTGGATAGTGTTTTCGAGGTTACCAGCATGAGTCTGACCAAGCTGCGGGGGGCAGTGGAGGACAGGAGTGCCTGGCGTTCTCTGGTCCATGGGGTCACGAAGAGTCGGACACGACTAAACGACTAAACAACAACAACAATTGCGTTCCAGAAAGATCTAGGTCTCTTCCACAGGAGGCTTCTCGGGCTCTGCAATGCAAGCCTTCTCGCTGGCTGGCGGCTGCACTGCCATCCCGAGGCCTGCTGATCTGATCTCACCTGGCTGCCAGATGGAGCCTTTCCCTGCTTCTCCTGCAGCGGAGAGGGGCTGGCATCAGGTGGCTTCTGGCTCCCTGCTCTTCCTTTGAAAAGACAAGCAATTACTGGCTCTGCATCCGTTCCTTCGCATGTTGAAAGCAGGCTGATGTGGAGTGCGGTAGCAGGTGACTGGATAATGGGACACATTTAAGCTGATTGCCTCTGGAGATAAATGCTGTCACTGCTTAGACTGCTCCTTAGTTAAGCCCCTAATGGAAGAAGTGGGAAGAGGCAGCATCTACCCCCTTCCACCTCCAAGCATTCTTTTGAAAAGGATCTACTTCCCTCAAGATTCTCATTTCAGATTAGCGGTGTGGTTGTTCAGCAAGGAAGCTCTAATTCCCGGCCTTTCAGAGCCACCGTTTGATATTCAAACCTCACTTTTGATTGTGCCTCAATAGCTGCTGCTGCCTCCGTGTCCTTGAGGATGGCTCTATTAAACGGAGGAGCTGTTTTTCTCCTGATCCCGCGACGAGTCCTCGGCACCCGAGCGACAGTGACTCACGGGCATCAGGCACCCGAGCAAGCTGCAAAGGTGCCTCTTCCTCTGAGCCCATGGGAGAAGGACTGGGCCAAAAAGATGGAATGCAGGCCAGTCTAATACAGTCATATCTCTTGTTACGTTAGCTTCAGGTTACATCTTTCAGGTTGCATCCCATGGCGACCCGGAAGCACAGGAAAGGGTTACTTCTGGGTTTTGCCGCTTGCGCATGCGCAGATGCGCAAAATGATGTCACGCGCATGCGCAGAAACGGCGAGTCGCGTCCCGTGTATGCGCAGATGTGCAGACACATGTTACGTTCTCTTCAGGTTGCGAACGGGGCTCCGGAACGGATCCCCTTTGCATCCAGAGGTACCACTGTACTGAATACTGACGCTGACAGCAGTTTGAGGCTGCTGGGCTATCGTTTTGGAGGAAAGTGAGGGACAAAGCATAGAAGCAGAAAGGGAGCCTCTAAACTGGACCCAAACTAACAAAATATACTTCAATAGGGACAAATGTAAGGTTCTACATGTAGGCAGAAAAAACAGCTGCACCAGTATAAGATGGGAGGCACCTGGCATGCCAGCAGTATATGTGAGAAAGACAGAGCCGGATTTAGGTGTGATGAGGCCCTAAGCTACTGAAGGTAAGGGGGCCCTTTATATGTCCAGCTGTCCTTTGTCAACAACAAATTGTTGCTGGTTTTTTGTGTTGAATATATGCTATATGGTAATTTATGGACCTAATAGGTATCTAAAGCCATTTGCACACGTTGCCATGCAAACCATCCATGCAGAATGTAGGCACCCTATATATAGAAAGGAGCAAACCAGTGATATTTTAGGGAACAGGCTAGTAGGTGGGGCCCATGGCTTACATCATAGGAGCCTACACAACACAAAACACCGTTGCTATATGTAGGTTTTATTTTATTTGTTTTTTATCTTATATTTTGAAAATGTACGTCCAGTTTTCTTTTCTTTAATTTTTTTTGGGGGCCCCCAAAAGAGTGGGGCCCTAAGCTATAGCTTGTTTAGCTTATACGTAAATCTGGCACTGGAGAAGGATCTAGAGATCTTAGCCAACCACAAGCTTAACTTGAGTCAACAGAGTGATGCAGCAGTGAAGAAAGCTAAAGCAATTCTAGGTTGCATCAAAAGAAATCTGGTGTCCTGATCCATGGAAGTTATCGCACTGTTTTATTCTGCCTTGGTCAGATGCCACCTTTGTGTCCAGTTCTGGGCGCCACAATTTGAGAAGTGTATTGACAAGCTGGAGGGAGCCAGCTAGTTTTCTGCTGTTCCAGAGGGAAACAAGTTAAGGACAATTATGGGCGGGGGGGGGGGGGTTGCACCCAGGCCTCCTGCTGACAATCTCGTAAACTGAGCATTCATCTGTTCTGCTTGCACAGAGCTGACAAGGAGGTGAGGCAATAAAAAATCATAGAATTGTAGAGTTGGAAGGGACCTTTAGCATGGTGTAGTGGTTGAGAGCGGTGGACTTGTAATCTGGTGAACCAGGTTCGATTCCCCGTTCCTCCACATGCAGCTGCTGGGTGACCTTGGGCTAGTCACACTTCTCTGAAGTGTCTCAGCCCCACTCACCTCACAGAGTGTTTGTTGTGGGGTAGGAAGGGAAAGGAGAATGTTAGCCGCTTTGAGATTCCTTCGGTTAGTGATAAAGCGGGATATCTAATCCAAACTCTCCTTCTTCTTCATCTAGTCCAACACTGCAATAGGAATCACAGCTTAAGAAAACAATCTTGCTCCATCTGTCAAGGGTGCAGCCCTTCAGATATTTGAAGATGGCGATCCTTTCACCTCTCAATCTTTTCCTCTCCAGACTAAACATACTCAGCTCATTCAACCATTCATCAGAATTCTTAGTTTCCAGACTAAGGAGGCTGCCCTCCTCTGCACACCTTCCAGCTTGTCAATAGCCTTCTTAAACTGTGGTGCCCAGAATTGGACACAGGATTCCAGGGACTCAGCTACATTGGCAAAGGAAAACCGTTTTACAGTATATGTGTTGTATATGCATTATAACACTGCGACACCAGATGGCACTGTAGAGTTCGGTTTTGCGAACCCGGTTTCTCATACAAAGTTTACAAGGTGTTTAACTGAAACACCACTTTGATGTGTCTAGATCGAGCCCAGGTGTGGTCTGACCAAGGCAGAATAGGGTGGGACTATGACTTCCCTTAATCTAGACACTGTTGTTGTTTAGTCGTTTAGTCGTGTCCAACTCTTCATGACCCCATGGACCAGAGCACGCCAGGCACTCCTTGTCAGACCAAGGCACACCAGGCACTCCTTCGACCAAGCGACACCTCCAGTCGAGTCCTCCGATGTGATTAACGACCTGAGCCTTTGATGAGGCTCCAGGCACATTCCCCCATTACGCAAAGTAACCAGCACGCAGGGAAAGACGAGAAATATGAGCTACATTGCAAAGAGTTTTATTTCTAACTACGCAGACAGAAAAGAAACATCCTCTCTCTGTGAAAGCAGAGAGCCAACTGGATACAAAGAAACAGGAAAACAGTAATATCAACATCCGTCTCCCGTCTCCCGTGAGACTTCCAACAGTCTGGAATCCCTGGAATGTAAACAGAGTCCTGTGACTCCAAGCACTGCACCAGTGGCACAAACAGAAACCTAACATTCCTGTCTTCCACAGCCTAGACACTAGACTTCTGTTAATGCTGCCTAGAATTGTATTTGCCTTTTTTTCATTCTGATTTGTTATACAGCAATGAGCCTCTGCCCTGCATTCATCCTGATTTCCTCGTCTCTTTCCGTTCATCAGTTGTTTATCCCACATTTATGAGTGCTTTGCAATGCACTTTCCCAGCAGCAAAAAGTCTTTTTTTTTTTTTAGTGGATTTGCCGTGCCAGAGTGCCGTGATCTGCTTTCATTGTGCAAGCCTAAATGTTGGGATAGGATTGAATCCCTCCTGCCAAACCTGGAGACTCTGAAGGCAGCCCCATAACAGCCCAGAGGCATCCCTCTCTCTTTGGCCATTTGCTGCTGCAGCAGCTGATAGTTTTCCTTCTCTTGGGACTCCTCAAATCTCTCTGCCAGGACATCGGAGGGCTGGCCAGGCTTCTCCTGCTATGAGGCTCTTGGGTTGGAAAGCTGCAGGCAGGCATTCTCCACTCAGACTCCCATGGAAGGAAGAGATGCTCATCCCAGTTGTCTCTTCTAGCTCAGCTGCAGCTACCAGGAATCTTAAGAACATAAGAACCTAAGATTGGTGGTCATCACTGCCTCCTATGGGAGGGCAAGGTAAAGGTAAAGGGACCCCTGACCATTAGGTCCAGTCGCAAACAACTCTGGGGTTGCGGTGCTCATCTCGCTTTACTGGCCGAGGGAGCCAATGTTTGTCTGCTTCTGCAGACAGTTTTTCTAGGTAATGTGGCCAGCATGACTAAGCCGCTTCTGGCGAACCAGAGCAGCGCATGGAAACACCATTTACCTTCCTGCCGGAGTGGTACCTATTTATCTACTTGCACTTTCATGTGCTTTCGAACTGCTAGGTTTGCAGGAGCAGGGACCGAGCAATGGGAGCTCACCCTGTCGCAGGGATTCAAACCGCCGACCTTCCGATCGGCAAGCTCAGTGGTTTAGACCACAGCGCCAACCACATCTCTATGGGGGGTAGTTCCACAGTTTAAGCTGCACAAAGTGTGTATTTTGGCTGCTGTAAACCCTCCAACATTCAGCTTCATTCCATGAGTTCTAGTGTTATGAGAGAGAGAGAAAACATTTTCTTTCTCCACACCAGGCATAATTTTATCAACTTGTATCATGCCACCACCTCCTCACCTTTTCTCGCAGCTAAAAAGTCCCAAACACCCCAGGCTTTCTTCCTAGGGGCGTCGCTGCATTCCCTCGATCATTTTGGGCACTGCCACCAACATCCTGATTGGCTATTCCAGCCCAGCAACATCTATCAGTAGTCTTGCTTCAAAAGTCACCTTAATGGCTCCCACATTGCTTAAACAATTACCTTATCGTAACATTTCCCCCTACTGCTCCGCGGCATATTAATGATGACGACAATGGTGTGGCTTTCACAATTGAATTCAGAGCCTTTAATGGGTCCGTTCCCTCCACAGGCAGATGGGAGTTGGTGCCATTTACGGCTGCACTTTTGCGGGAAATGCTTCATTTTTGCAGAAAGGAAAAAAGAGAGAAAAAAATTGAAAGAAAATGGCCCATGTCATCTAGAAATGTTAGCGGAGTAATCACAAAGCACAGCAAAATGAAACACTAAACCAGCCCATAAAATGTTAGGGCTTCATCACCATAACTAATGAAAATATATGATTGACTCATAAAAAGCTTTTGGAAAGGGCCTTGTGCAATGACCGTTGTTTTATTAACGCTTATTAAATGGCTGTAATTGTTGGAAATGGCAGTTTTCCTGCTTTCCTCCTGGCTCCCTCTGAGCGGCTGTGCTCCTGTTGGGAATTTGTGCAGAAGGTGATTCTGACAGATGCCAAACAGCTGAGGACGCTCTGCTCACAGGCAGTTATTGATTGGTGCCTGCCTCTGTTTCCCCAGCGCACCAAATTACATGGACAAAAGGCAGGATGAGGCAGCAGAATTATTATTTTATCACAACAACAACATACATTTATTTCCAACATAACAAGTATAATAACAGATGCCAAATAAAATAAAAGTAGAAAGGGATATCTAGAACTAAACAGAGAGTAACAAATTTCCATACCAAAACCAAACAAATTACCGTATTTTTCACTCTATAAGACACACCAGACCACAAGACGCACCTAGTTTTTGGAGGAGGAAAACAAGAAAAAAAATATTCTGAATCTCAGAAGTCAGAACAGCAAGAGGGATCGCTGCACAGTGAATGCAGCAATCCCTCTTGCTGTTCTGGCTTCTGGGATAGCTGCGCAGCCTGCATTTGCTCCATAAGACGCACACACATTCCCCCTGACTTTTTAGGAGGGAAAAAGTGAGTCTTATAGAGCAAAAAATACAGTAATTAATCTCACAAGGTTCCAAATAACACAAGGTACAGTGGTACCTTGGTTCCCGAATGGCTTAGTTGTTGAACAAATCGACTCCCGAATGCCTGGAAGTAAGTGTTCTGGTTGGCGAATGTTTTTCAGAAGCCTAGCGTCCAATGCGGCTTACGCGGCTTCTGATTGAGCGCAGGAAGCTCCTGCCGCCAATCGGAAGCCGCACCTTGGTTTTCAAATGGTTTCGGGAGTCGAACAGACTCCAGGAATGGATTAAGTTCGAGAACCAAGGTACATTATAATATTGATGATGATATTATTCTGTCATTTGCCTTCTCTGGTTCTTACCACATATGTAAGCTTAACCATGCAGAAGATGTCTCAGATATTAATTATCCTTTTTCTCATGGATCGTGCTCTCATTCCCCCACCCACATAGAATCTTAGAGTTGGAAGGGACCCCAAGGAGTCATCTAGTCAACCCCCTTGCAATACAGGATTCACAGCTAAAGAATCCCAGGCAGGTGGCTGCCTGACCTGTTTGAAAACCTCCAAATAAAGAGAGTCCACCACCTCTTGCGGGAGTCAAACAGCTCTTACTTCTTTTCCTGATGTTTAGTCGGAATCTCGAACCAATGGCTTCAAGTTACTGAGGAGACTTCACCCCTCCCATATCCAAAAATCTCCTGACGAGTCTGCTGATTCTCCAGAGAGGAGGAGCAGTGTTCTGCTTTCTACTTATTCAGCTCCAGCACCAAGTCAGTCAGTCAGTCAGTGTGTCGGAGAGAGAGAGAGAGACTGAGTGTTAGAGATCGTGTGTAGAGATAAGGTTGCTGCTAAGAGCAGCTGCAGACACTCAGTGCAGCATTCATTTATGCTTAGACCTATTTAGCTCTGTATATAGTTTTGTATTATAGCTGTAGTTATAGAATAAAAGAAGATATTCTACAGAGCTGCTCTCCGAGTTGTTTATACACTGCCAGACTCTGCTATACTCTGCTGTGCGACGACTGTATTGTGGAAGTGAATCCGGTGCTCACAGCTCTAAGCTGTGAGTCCACAGCACTTTGACCAGATGGTCTCTGGAAGTGCTACCCAGCTCGCCTAGCCCAGTCGGGTTTGAAGTGCATGAGTCCAGTTGGTGACACTGGCTCAAGGGCGATGCTGACAGTTACAAGGAAGGAGACTCCGACTAAACATCTGAGGATTGGAGCCAGCTGACAGTAGGATGTACTCCTTCGGTTAGGTGGAACTCTCCTTTCTTTGAGGTTTTAAGCGATGGTTACCAGACATCCCCGTTTCCCGGGGACAGTTCCCTGATTTACAAATCTGTCCCCGGACAAAATCCATCCCCAGAATGTCCCCGGATTTCATTTAATATCCCCGGATTTATATTTTAAGTGTTGTAGATTTATTAGTAGAGAATTAATGTTGCGTGATTGGTTCAACGGCACAAGACACATCATATGGGGACTTCTATCGAGGCAAAATGGTGGGCGCCAGGGCAGCGAGCAGCTCCTGAAGCCAGCCAGAGCCAACTGCGCTACCAGGCTGGCTCCGGGCCGCTGAGACTGCTGCTGCCACTGCCACTGCCGAGGGGGAACCAGGGACGCCTGCCACGTTAACTGGGGGAACCGCTGACCCCCCTCCCACAACCCATATCGAGCTGGGAGCAAGAGCGCCTGGGCACCCGGCCAACTGCCCAGTGGCGCTCCAGGGCTAGGAAAACCCCTGGAGCTGCCGCAGTGAGAAGGAGGAGAGGAGAAGGAGAAGGAAGAGAGAGGAAGAGGAAGGAGAAAAAAGAGGGGAGCCCTGACCTTGCTGTGCCGCTGCTGCTGAGGAGGAGAGGTAGGAGAGCAGTGGGAGGGCAAGGACATGTGGTCGTGCCCAGGACCGACCCAAGCCTACTCCACGGCAGCTAACGCTCCAAAAGAGCAGGCTGAGGCCCAGAGGAAGGCCGTGTGACAGAGGAGACCACAAAAGAGAAGATATTACATCTTTATTTTTTAAAAAAAAAAATCTTTTTTTAAAAAAGTGTCCCCAGATTCTTTGAAAAAAATCTTATTTTAAGCAAAGGTCAGATTCTTTACCTGTGAATCATGCATTGCAGGGGTTTGGGCCTGATGACTCTTGGACTCCCTTCCAACTCTACAATTTTATGATTCTATAGATGCTGCTGTTGTACCGAGTCAGGGGATTGAACTACAGTGGTACCTCGCAAGACGAATGCCTCGAAAGACGAAAAACTCGCAAAACGAAAGAGTTTTTCGTTTTTTGAGTTGCTTCGCAAGACGGATTTCCCTAGGGGCTTGCTTCGCAAGACGAAAACGTCTTGCAAGTTTGTTTCCTTTGTCTTAAAACCGTGCATTCACTTCGAGGAGCAACTCATAGCACGCGGTGTGGTAGCCTCTTTTGAGGTTTTTGAAGACTTTGGTGATTTTTGAAGCTTTTCCAAAGTCCGTGCTTCGCAAGACGAAAAAATCGCAAGACGAAAAAACTCACGGAACGAATTAATTTCGTCTTGCAAGGCACCACTGTAGATGACTTTCAAGTCCTGCTCAACTCCGTGTTCCTATCATTCTAAAGCAGAGCATCTCAAGGCTCAATGCTGGATCTTCTGGTAGAGTATTTGATGGACTTAGGAGGAGGAGGAGGAGAACCGCAGCAGGGTCCACCTGGTGCTGCTGTGATGGCAGCTTCCCCACCAGTCTCTTTGTCCTACTTGCACGTTCCTGGGCATCTGAGCCCCGTATTTTCATGCTGCTTTGTGGCTTGTTTCCCTTCCATCTGTGGCGCACCAAAAATAATAGGGCTCCCACAATGCACCAGGACACGGAGGCAGGTGACAGGCTGCATGTCATTTGACGTTCACTTTCATTATTTTAATTGCTGCTGTACAAATTTTTCCATTCAACCGGGCCTGATTACACAGGGGGAGCAATCATCAACTCCGAAATTCGGTGTTATTGAACATGTTGTTTCGGTGACACACAAAGGCATGGCAGAGATGTGATTAAGACAAGCATTAGTTACTTCTGAAAAGCGAGCAGTAGATTTAGGAGCAATGAGGATTAATTTGGGATAATTTGCAACTTCTGAGTCATGGCAGAAGCAACGACCGATTTGTCTTGGGGCTTTTAAAATTAGCCTTTCAGACCAAGTAAGAAACCTCTTCTGTGGCAGGCAGGAGGGCGGGCGGGCACGTGTGTGTGTGTGTGTGTGTGTGTGTGTGTGTGTGCGTGTGTCCCTCACAAATGGCAGAGTTCGCTTGGGAATATTTTGAGAAGCAACAACTGAAAGGAAAAAACGAGGGGGAGAGCAATGGTTCACTTGACTTCTGTTGCAGTCACTGTGTTCTCCCTCCCCTCCACCCCCTCCCAGGCTCCCAGGGAGACTTTTTTGACACATTGTCCCATAACGGCATTTTGGCTTGCAATATCCTTTCTGGCGGGGACGCGTGTGGTGCTGTGGGTTAAACCACAGAGCCTAGGACTTGCCGATCCGAAGGTTGGCGGTTCGAATCCCTGCGATGGGGTGAGCTCCCATTGCTCAGTCCCTGCTCCTGCCAACCTAGCAGTTTGATAGCACATCAAAGTAGATAGATAGGTACCATTCTGACGGGAAGGTAAACGGCGTTTCCATGCGCTGCTCCGGTTCGCCAGAAGCAGCTTAGTCATGCTGGCCACATGACCCAGAAGCTGTACGCCGGCTCCCTCGGCCAGTAAAGCGAGATGAGCGTCGCAACCCCAGAGTCGTCCGCGACTGGACTTAACGGTCAGGGATCCCTTTACCTTTACCTTTATCCTTTCTGGCAGGCCTTTGGTCAGCTGCATGTTTGAGCTGATTTAATGGCCTTTGCCTGGATCCCTCCTCTCTTGCTGTTCCTTGACTGTATTATCTGCTGCTTTCTGTCTGCATTTGCCTGTGGGATTTCAATCTCAGCCAACACCTCAGATTCTACCCAGGCGCAGTACAGACTTCATCTTGTTGGACAGCTCCCTGCATTGGCCCAGTGCCTGAAGAGCTGTCCAGAATTTGAGGCTCTCCATTCAAGGCTGGTGTTGCTGTCCTCTGAGATCTCTCCCCGCCCCCTGCTCCCCACTGAACCCCATAAAAAGAACCTGTTAGATCAGGCCGATCTAACATCAAGTCCAGCATCCTCTCAGTGGCCAACCACATGGCCAACTGGGAAACTTCTCTCTCGACTAAGGACACCCCAAATGCTGCAACTGTTTTTTGACTTTTCCCATCTCTCCCAGCAGCTTTATGCTGTTCCAGAGGGTAGGACTGAACCAATGGATTCAAATGACAAGGAAGGAGGTTCGGACTAAACATTACAAGGAACTTTCTGAGGGTTGGACCTGCTCAACCGTGGAAGCGACTCCCTTGGAAAGGAGTGGCCTCTCGTTCATAGCAGGTTTTAAACAGAGGCTGAATGGCCATCTGCCAGGGATTCTTTAGCTGTGATTCCCGTATTGCAGGGGTTGGGCTAGATGACCCTCTGATTCTGTGCTGGTCCGGTGGGTTACCTGAGAGGCGAGGTCTAAGTCCAGTCCATGGTCAAAGGTGCAACGTGGAGGCAGTCCGTAGTAGCTGAAGCTGGGTGCAGGGCAGGGAGTCGGGTGAAGTCAGGAACAGGCTTGCAAGCAGGGAACCAGGACGGGTCAGAAGCTCAGGCAGGAAAGCAGGCCAGGGTTCAGGCAGAAACTGGCACCCAACAATAGGGCGGCCCCTGGCCTGGAGGTGAGCACTCCTCCTGCGGGAACTTAGTTCCCTCCACCTTTCTGCCCTGAGCCTCTGCAGCTCAGGAGAGGCTGGAGGGTTACTGGACCCAAAGGCAACCTCAGCTTCCTCTGACGGGGCTGAGAGTGGAGCACCTGCAGGCAATGGGTCCTCCTTCACCTCAGGAGCCAGAGCAGACTCAGCTGATGCCTGCACCTGAGGACCCAGCACAGGTGAGGACCCTTCAGGCTCATGCCCCAGCCCCGGCTGGTTCTGGAGGCAGGGAATCCTGTGCAGGCTGGGATCTCTCAGGTTCAGCATCTGAGTCCGAATCCCAGGCCATCACAGAGTCCCTCCCAACTCAGCAACACCATAATTCAACAGCCCTGCTGTTGGCAACTCAAGCCTTTTCTTGCTGGTGCTCCACTCTTCAACTACTTTCCTAGACAGTTGGGGGATGAGTCCTTGAGGGAACAGAGCAGTTTCTCTTGGCAAACTGCCCAGACCTACCCAGACAGCAGGCTGCTGACTGGAGGCAGCTCAACACATTGATGTATGGCTGTGTCTTCTTAAACAGAGGATCCATATTCTTAAACTTAAGTTGCCATGACGCTGGGACATTATGAACGCTCCAAACCAATTAAATCTTACAAACAAACCAATCTTTGGTGGTGCAGCACATCAGGCTTGGTGTGCCTGCGAAATTAGACACCCATTGTTGTCCCCCTGGATTCTGCAGGCTGCTTTGCATGCATTGTAATTCACCCTGTCTTGTTACCCGCCGGGCCCTTTTCCTCCTGGTTGCTCAAGGACAAAGCACACATGCAGTGCTGTACCCCAGGGAGACCCCTGGGTTGCCCAGGGAACTCCAGCTGGAGATGTGCTGTTTTCATAATGGGCTGTTGTCATGAATAGTATGAATGTTAGGCCCAAAAGAAGATGGAGAATTCGCAAGGCATGATATGCTGGCAAGCGAAGTGAGAAACTAGTTTTATCAAAGAGGCATGTATGACTGTGGTGTTGTCTTAGGCTGTTGTTTTGTTGTTTAGTTGTTTAGTCGTGTCTGACTCTTCGTGACCCCCTGGACCAGAGCACGCCAGGCACTCCTGTCTTCCACTGCCTCCCGCAGTTTGGTCAAACTCATGCTGGTAGCTTCGAGAACACTGTCCAACCATCTCGTCCTCTGTCGTCCCCTTCTCCTTGTGCCCTCCATCTTTCCCAACATCAGGATCTTTTCCAGGGAGTCTTTCCAGAGAGGTGGCCAAAGTATTGGAGCCCCAACTTCAGGATCTGTCCTTCCAGTGAGCACTCAGGGCTCAGCACTCAGAATGGATAGGTTTGATCTTCTTGCAGTCCATGGGACTCTCATGGGAGTCTCCTCCAGCACCATAATTCAAAAGCATTAATTCTTCAGCGATCAGCGTTCTCTGTGGTCCAGCTCTCACTTCCATATATCACTACTGGGAAAACCATAGCTTTAGCTATACAGACCTTTTTTGGCAATGTGATGTCTCTGCTTTCTAAGATGCTGTCTAGGTTTGTCATTGCTTTTCTCCCAAGAAGCAAGTGTCCTTTAATTTTTACGGAAAGCAAAAAAAACCCCGGACAAAAACAGGAAGGAACTGGCAATGGGCCACGGACATGAGATAAAGGTCTGGAACATACTGTCTGCCTGCTCTGAGGTACAACTGGAAAGGGTTTTCTTGATGATGGTCCAAGAGGAGGTCAGGAGAAGAGCGGTGGAGACAGCCCTTCTGCAGACAGCCCATGGATGGCAATGGGAAAAAGTAAAGGTAAAGGTACCCCTGCCTGTACGGGCCAGTCGTGTCCGACTCTAGGGTTGTGCGCCCATCTCACTTAAGGGGCCGGGGGCCAGCGCTGTCCGGAGACACTTCCGGGTCACGTGGCCAGCGTGACGAAGCTGCTCTGGCGAGCCACCACCAGCGCAGCACATGGAAACGCCGTTTACCTTCCCGCTATAAAGCGGTACCTATTTATCTACTTGCACTTAGGGGTGCTTTCGAACTGCTAGGTGGGCAGGAGCTGGGACCGAAAGACGGGAGCTCACCCCGCCACGGGGATTCGAACCGCCAACCATACGATCGGCAAGCCCTAGGCGCTGAGGTTTTACCCACAGCGCCACTCGCGTCCCTTGGCAATGGGAAAGAAGACTATAAAAAGGACCCCTTTGCATGCTCTCAGTGTGCCGGGACTAGCGCTACAGCTCGACACCCACAGCTCTTTCGTGAGGCATGATCAACCTACGTGAAGCGCCTTGTGAGCATGCATGAATGAATGTGTGACTGTTTGAACCTCTTGGTAAAGGTAAAGGGACCCCTGACCATTAGGTCCAGTCGTGACCGACTCTGGGGTTGCGGCGCTCATCTCGCTTTACTGGCCGAGGGAGCCGGCGTACAGCTTCCGGGTCATGTGGCCAGCATGACTAAGCCACTTCTGGTAAACCAGAGCAGCACACGGAAACGCCGTTTACCTTCCCGCCGGAGTGGTACCTATTTATCTACTTGCACTTTGACGTGCTTTCGAACTGTTAGGTGGGCAGGAGCAGAGACCGAGCAACGGGAGCTCACCCCGTCGTGGGGATTCGAACCGCCGACCTTCTGATTGGCATGTCCTAGGCTCTGTGGTTAACCCACAGCACCACCCATGTCCCAAACCTCTTGGTGCCAATGTATTAATGTATACTTGACTATATGAAATAAATGTTACATGAAAGGTGTAAACCCAGATCTGGTCTCCAATGTGTCTTATTGAAAGTCCTATAGGATACGGGATATAACTTGTCTCTCCAGAACCAGGTTACCACGGTTTGGTGACATAAATGGCCATTGGGGGGGTCTGTCTCTTGAGAGCAATTATGCACAGTCGATAGAACAGCACATGGCCACGTCTGAGTGCTGGCTGTAAGGTCCCAAGGTCTGTATTCCCTTCTGGGTAATCTTTTGGTGAACATATGTGCCCAGCTATGGGCAAATCAGTTTAAGAATGATATTTGCCACCTGGAAGGTGTGCAGAGGAGGGCAAGCAAGAAGAGCAAGGGTCCGGGAACCAACAGTTGAGGACACTGGGAATGTTTAGCCTGGGAAAGAAGAGACGAGAAGGAGATATGGCCATCTGGCAGGAATGCTTTAGGGACGTTTTTAAGGTTTGCAGTTTTATTCTGCTTTTAGTGTTCTGTTGGGAGCTGCCCAGAGTGGCTGGGGAAACCCAGCCAGATGGACAGGGTATAAATAATAAAATTATTATTATTATTATTATTATTATTATTATTATTATTATTATTATTACAGTGGTACATCAGGTTACATACGCTTCAGGTTACATACACTTCAGGTTACATACGCTTCAGGTTACAGACTCCGCTAACCCAGAAATAGTGCTTCAGGTTAAGAACTTTGCTTCAGGATGAGAACAGAATTTGTGCGGCAGCAGCAGTGGGAGGCCCCATTAGATAAAGTGGTGCTTCAGGTTAAGAACCGTTTCAGGTTAAGAACAGACTTCCAGAACGAATTAAGTTCTTAACGCGAGGAACCACTGTATTATTATGCTTTGGATGCGGTTCCTACATTACAAGGGGTTGGACTAGACGGCTCTTGGGGTCCCCCCCAACTCTACAGCGCTGTAATCCTATGAAGCACAACACAGGTGCTCTCTAAGTGAATTTGCTGTGTTCTCTCTCTCTCTCTCTCTCTCTCTCTCTCTCTCTCTCTTCAGAAGGAGATGGTTCTGTTTTCAGAGCCTGAGGTTGCTATTAGGGCCCTAACCACTCGACCCCCTCATGATATAGAGCTGGAATAATTGTTCAGCAAAGTGGCTCCCTCTGGGTGGTGGCAGGAGGGACTGTGGGGAAAACGAGCCCTCCCTAGTATTTGGCTGCAATTTATTTGTAGCTGGGAACCAGAGTGATATGAGCAACAAGGCAATTAGATTAAATTAAACCTGACAAGATTACAACTGCATTCTCAGGTAAACTCTCCCCTGTGAAGCCAGAAGTGGAAGATCAAAGCCGCCCCCCCAACAAAATGGAAATTCAAGGAACACATTTATAGAAATGGAAAAGACGGTGAAAGCGATGGGGCCAAACACAGGAAGGAACCTGGAGAGAGACTCACGGGCTTGGAAGAGCCGTCCAAGGGCGTAATTGCAGCTTGTATATTGATTTTACATAGATAAGAAAGCAAATTTTTTCTCGCAGCAAAGCTGGGTTTATTGCATTTATTTCCCCACAGAGCCAATGTTTCTCATTAGAAAAAGAAGAAAAGAAAGCGTGTTCTTAACTGCATTGTTTTTTTGGAAAGCGTTATTAACTGGAATCCTGGTCCCCACTGATTTCTGTCATCTTGTAAATTGGCTTGTTAGGGAGGTTTCTTTGAATCAGAGAATTGTAGAGGTGGAAGGGAATCCCAGTGGTCATCTAGTCGAACCTCTAGCTGCTAAAAAAAAAATCCCTGGTAGATGGCCATCCAACCTCTGTATAAAAACCTCCAATGAAAGAGAGTCCACCACCTTCTGATGGAGTCTATGTTACGATATGGATGCAATGCAGCTGCAAAGTGCTAGCTTGAAAAGTAAACATAATGGGAATGTTGGGACTGCCCGTGGGAAACAGTAAAAGGTAAAGGTAAAGGTACCCCTGCCCGTACGGGCCAGTCTTGACAGACTCTGGGGTTGTGCGCCCATCTCACTTAAGAGGCCAGGGGCCAGCGCTGTCCGGAGACACTTCCGGGTCACGTGGCCAGCGTGACATCGCTGCTCTGGCGAGCCAGAGCCGCACACGGAAACGCCGTTTACCTTCCCGCTGGTAAGCGGTCCCTATTTATCTACTTGCACCTGGAGGGGCTTTCGAACTGCTAGGTTGGCAGGCGCTGGGACCGAGCAGCGGGAGCGCACCCCGCCGCAGGGATTCGAACCGCCGACCTTTTGATCGGCAAGTCCTAGGCGCTGAGGCTTTAACCCACAGCGCCACCTGCGTCCCAACGTGGGAAACAGAGGGACAGTCAATTCACAGTGCGAAGCACCGGAATTAGCTCAGAGTGTAATATGAGCTCTTCCGTTTGTTCCTGTCCAGGAAGTGCAGGAAGTTTTTGTCACTAGACTGCTGGAGTTTGAAGAGAGCAGTCATGTTTTTTGTAATGCTGCAAAGACAGAAATAAAGGCATGTTTCTGTCTATCTCTTTCCCCTGCCCGGGGGGGGGGGGCAGGAAAGAGGGGTGTGTTCTTCTCACACTGAGAAGGATCGCCTATCGAGACCTCGCCTGGATCTTCCTGGGGAATGCAGCCAGGGAGGTCAACAGGGAATCATGCTGGGTGCCTGGGAGAGTTGCCAGTTTCTCCTGATATGGGCTTGATTTCTGACAGTCCATTCCACTGTTGCCATCAGAAAGTCCTTCTGAATGTTTAGTTGGGACCACCTGTCTTGTTATCTGAATCCATTGATTCAGGTCCCACCCCTCCGGAGCATCAGAAAACAAGTTTGCTCCATCTTCCATGGGACAGCCCTGTAGCGAAGTTACTATCCTGTCACCTCTCAGTCTCCTCTTCTCCAGGCAAAAACCCACTCTTTAAAGGTGAATCAGAGCAAACGGGAATCAGCATAAAACTCAAATTGCCGTTTGCTCCGATTCAGCAGTAAAGATCAGGTTTTCCTGGTGAAAGTGTGGGGGGGGTGGCACTCAAACACAGATTGGGAAAGCTCAGACATGTGCTTAGAAAGCACAGGGCAAAAGGTAAGCAAAGATGATCCCTACCTTAGTAAAGGTAAAGGGACCCCTGAACGTTTGGTCCGGACAACTCTGGGGTTGTGGCACTCATCTCGCTTTATTGGCCAAGGGAGCCGGCATACAGCTTACGGGTCATGTGGCCAGCATGACTAAGCCGCTTCTGGCGAACCAGAGCAGCGCATGGAAATGCCGTTTACCTTCCCGCTGGAGCGGTACCTATTTATCTACTTGCACTTTGACGTGCTTTCAAACTGCTAGGTTGGCAGGAGCAGGGACCAAGCGACGGGAGCTCACCCTATTGTGGGGATTCAAACCGCCAGCCTTCTGATTGGTAAGCCCTTGGCTCTGTGGTTTAGACCACAGTACCACCCACGTCCCCATTTAGACCCTCATAAAAAGATAGACACAACAGTCTTCTATAAAAGTATAAAAAGAGTTTACTCACTCACATTCTGTTCAGAAATGGATCCCAGAAGGCAGACTTAAGTTACAAAAGTAATATACACGTGGAAACTACCCCATAAGGAGACAGCTCCTTTGTCCTCTCTTGGCTGCAAGCTAAAAGTGCATCTTAGGCTAAACATATGTTGTTTCTTCGACAAATGTAGTCACAGAGAGAGAGAGAGAGATGGCGGCCAGTCCTATGCTTTTGTTACCTGCACAGGTGAGGCCATGCCCACCTCTGGTCACATGCAGAGGAAGTCTGTCCCAGCCTAGGAGGAAACAGGAAGTTCCCAATGGCTGGTCCAGACATCCCCTTTTATGTCCACTCTAGGGATGTTGTACTTGACTGCTCTTGTGTTTCACATCCCATACAAGCTCGTGCCAAATATATTGATCTGCATTCCTTTGGACCACAATAGCGAGGCCGAGAGGGGGGTCTTCTCATCTGGGCAGCCCAAGACCTCCATACACACTGCCCAGACTGGTCGCTTCGGTGCTGTTAATGCAGCAAAAATAACGCAGGAAGCAGCAGTTACGAGTTCTGGTTTCTGCAGCTACAGCAGGCGCTGTGATTCTCCAGAGGTCTGACTTCACCCTTGTTGGTGCACTCCATTGTCCCGTGAAACAGACGGATGCCCACAACAACAAAGGCAGGCTATATATATACAGGGTTAACAGCTCCCCGGTCATGGTGACACAGGAACCTTTCCTCCTGCCCATGCTGGAAACTTGAAACGCAACACTCAGAGGCTACTGATCTCCCCAGTCTTATGCATTCCTGCCCACTGTCAGGCCCTCTGAGGCTTGACCCAGTTCCACTTGAATTGGCATTGCTGACAAAATGTGGGTTTGTGGCCTCAGTGAGGCTTCTGTTGAAGTTTCCAGAGAAGCAGAACCACGGCAGACAGTCAAAGGTGAAGCCTCCCAGATTAAAAAGCACAAAACTTACCTCTTTTTCTGACTTTATGCTACCCTTTAAAATCTTGTAAGTTATTTGGAAACTGGCTAAGAAATCGAAATAATAATAATTTATTTTATTTTCACTTTTAATTTGTATACAGCCTTTCTGTATTATTATAGACAACAAATGTAAAACAAAAATCACACACCTTGTAATAATCTGATCCAGTACAAAAAAAGCCATAATAAAAAAATTATTTTAAAGTAACTTTATTTGATATAAGTTGTTTTGATGTGTTATATTCAATAACCCATTAGAATATAAGTGTGCACAATAAAACTGACTCTGAAAATTAACTCTTATCTAACTGCAAATAATAATTAAACAGAAATTCACTCTTAACAATTGCAACAAATAATTACTAAACAATAATCAATAAAAAAACAACAGCAAGTGACAATTCATGCATTTGTTTCTAGATGGGTTTTTTGCCACTTTGTTTCAGCGCTATTCTTTTTTTTCCCCCTAAATTGATTTTTGTTGAGACTTTCTCAGACAAATAAGAAATAGATGATAGCAAACACAACATACATAACAAATCTTGATTGCGAACTTAGTCCTGGTGCTGTTTTCCTGATACACTGAAGAGAGGAGGGAATTGAAGCAACCCGAGGACACAGAAGGAGGTGAGATGTAGAATCAGCAATCTGGAAGACCAAAGGAGGTGACTTATAATTTTTTAAGTTAAGGCCAAAAGTGTTTAGGTATAATAAAGGTAAAGGGATCCCTGACCGTTAAGTCCAGTCGCAGATGACTCTGGGGTTGCGGCGCTCATCTCGCTTTACTGGCCGAGGGAGCCGGTGTACAGCTTCCGGGTCATGTGGACAGCATGACTAAGCCGCTTCTGGTGAACCAGAGCAGCGCACAGAAATGCTGTTTACCTTCCCGCTGGAGTGGTACCCATTTATCTACTCGCACTTTGATGTGCTTTCGAACTGCTAGGTGGGCAGGAGCTGGGACCGAGCAACGGGAGCTCACGTCGTCGCCGGGATTTGAACCACCGACCTTCTGATCGGCAAGCCGTAGACTCTGTGGTTTACACCACAGCACCACCCCACCAGTGTCCCTTTAGGTATAATACCAGCCCCTAATAGATGGTGGAGATCTGGATGGGGGCGAGGGAGGACTGTTCCCTGTGGTCACAAAATAAAATTTGACAAATTCAGCTCTTCTGATATTTCCTCATCATCCCACATCTATAGATGCAGTGGGGGCTCCCTGCCAGGACACCCACCAAATATGTTGGGTGGACAAAGAGGTGCAGCTGCCAGAAATTGAAAAGGGAGCCATTCAAAAGGCAACCTGAACGAAACCAGGTATAGAATCCTAGAACTGTACAGTTGGAAGGGACCCCATGAGGTCCTCTAGTCCAACCCCCTGCAGCTCAGGGAATCGCAGCTAAAGAATCCTGATAGGCTGTTGCAGCTGGGCTGAGGGACTCTTCCCCCTTCTCTGTTCCCAGAGGCAAGGATGCACTCCGCTGACCCCTTGGATCCCTCCCCTTTTCTGTTCCCCCTCTCCATCCTTTCATACCCAGCCTAAGCTGGAGCCTCCTGAAGTCTTCCACTCTGTGCAAGGATGTGGTGAAGGGAGCAAGAGGAAGGGGGCAGATGGGGAGCCAGTGGGGTGTAGTGGTTAGAGTGCCAGACTCGGACCTGGAGACACCACTCAACAGTGAAGCTTCTCACTGGGTGACCTTGGGCCAGTCACCGCTTCTCAGCCTAACCTACCTCACAGTGTTGTTGTGGGGTTAAAATGAGGAGTGGGAAGAATTTCTTCTTCTTTGGCTATCCCTCGTAGCCAAGTAAGATTGTCTTCCATAAACACGGTTTTAACAGTGAGTCCGCAAGTGACTGTGGAGGCCAATTCTGGATCCACACGTCCTTCCACAGTGGGGACATTTGTTTCCGGACGGGAGTCGATCACGGTGTGGATTTGCCAAGTTTGCCTTCCTCTTAGCATGTTTCTCCCTTGCATCCTGAGTTTGAGTGTCTTCAAAGCCCTCAACACCTTTGGTAAAGGTTGTTCTCCAACTGGAGCGCTCGCAGGCCAGTGTTCCCCAGTTGTCGGTGTTTATACTACATTTTTTGAGATTTGCCTTGAGAGAGTCTTTCAACCTCTTTTGTTGACCACCAGCATTACGCTTTCCATTTTTAAGTTTGGAATAGAGTACAGTGATACCTTGGGTTAAGAACTTAATTCGTTCCAGAGGTCCATTCTTAACCTGAAACTGTTCTTAACCTGAGGTACCACTTTAGCTAATGGGGCCTCCCGCTGCCGCCACGCCACCAGAGCACAATTTCTGTTCTCATCCTGAAGCAAAGTTCTTAACCTGAAACACTATTTCTGGGTTAGCGGAGTCTGTAACCTGAAGCGTATGTAACCTGAAGCATATGTAACCCGAGGTACCACTGTAGTGTGAAACAGTAGGAAGAACACCACATCGAGCATCTTGGGAAAATGTGGGATAGAAATACATTAAACAAATACTCAGTAAGAAGGAAAACTCCCAAACTCATAGCTCTCCCTTTTCTCCCTTCCACCAACCCCATCATTTACTTGCAGCCCATATCTCCCTGCATCTCCCTCTCTCCCCCCTCCCTATTTCCTTAATCACAGCAGGCCCCATAGATAAGCTTCTTAGCGCCTTGAGTCGCCATGACAACCCTGTTAACCAGGCTGTCCAAGGCGGTTTTGCTGCTGGAGATGCAGCTTTCTCTGGCATGGAGCTGTTTTTCCTGCTCCTCTCTTTGCAAAGGGCGACCTCCAGAGGGCGTAACTGGTCCCAGGTCTGAACCTTCACAGGAGGCGGGACTGATGGAAATTTGCTATATACCTAGCAGCATTTTAAGCATGCAGTAAATACCTTTCTTTTTTCTCAGGCAGTTTTAATGAAGTCTTACAAGAAGCATGGGGGTGTTGCTTCACTAGTTATGACTACCCCATGGTGGTGATGCCTAACTATGATTTTAGGAGGAGGAATCTCTTTGGGGTGGCGCTGTGGTGTAAACCACAGAGCCTAGGACTTGCAGATCTGAAGGTCGGCGGTTCAAATCCCTGCGGCGGGGTAAGCTCCCGTTGCTCGGTCTCTGCTCCTGCCC
Organism: Podarcis cretensis; assembly: GCF_951804945.1. Lineage (NCBI taxonomy): Eukaryota > Metazoa > Chordata > Lepidosauria > Squamata > Lacertidae > Podarcis > Podarcis cretensis. The sequence continues at coordinate 86,992,641 of NC_137177.1, read as the reverse complement.
ACCTAGCAGTTCGAAAGCCCGTCAAAGTGCAAATAGATAAATAGGTACTGCTCCGGCGGGAAGGTAAACGGCATTTCCGTGCACTGCTCTGGTTTACCAGAAGTGGCTTAGTCATGCTGGCCACATGACCCGGAAGCTATATGTTGGCTCCCTCGGCCACTAAAGTGAGATGAGCGCCGCAACCCCAGAGTCGGTCACGACTGGACCTAATGGTCAGGGGTCCCTTTACCTTTATATAAGATCATAGGAAAAGCCTGCTGGACCCATGAATTTGTCTTGTTCCTTTTAAAAGCCATCTATGCTGGTGTTGATTACTTCCTCCTGTGATGAGCAAGTTCCGTGGTTTAACTCTGTTCTGCATACAGAAGGACTTCCTTTTATGTGTCCTGAATCTCCATTGGGTGCCCATTAGTTCTAGCATTCTGGGAGAGGGAGGAAAACCTTATCTGCAAAGGCTGGATGGCCATCTGTCAGAGATTCTTTAGCTGTGATTCCTGCGTTCCTGTGATTCCCATCCTACTGATGGGAGTTAGAGTAGATGACTTTTGAGGTCCCTTTCCAACTCTTCAATTCTAATACAGTGTTACCTCGGGTTACAGACGCTTCAGGTTACAGATGCTTCAGGTTACAGACTCTGCTAACCCAGAAATAGTACCTCGGGTTAAGAACTTTGCTTCAGGACGAGAACAGAAATCGTGCGGCGGCAGCAGGAGGCCCTATTAGCTAAAGTGGTGCTTCAGGTTAAGAACAGTTTCAGGTTAAGAACGGACCTCTGGAACGAATTAAGTTCTTAACCTGAGGTACCAATGTATTATATTATCTCCTCCAGCAGGGGTGCAAAATATTGGTGGGGGTGGGGGAGAGATAAGTCCTGCCCCACATAACCAGTTGCATGATGCAGCGCACACATTTGAATGGCAATGCCCATCAACTTTGGGGTGGCTAGCCCCCTTTAATATTGTATTGGGGGGTGAAGGGACCTCAGCCCCAAGGAGTTGGCTCCTATGTCCTTGAGTGAAAAGCACCCATATTTCACGGTTGCCTAAGGATGATGCTATCAGATTCCTGACAGAGATGAGAAGGGAACATTGATGCTTTTAATGACAGCATGGTGAGGTGGGGGTGGGGTGTTAAGAACTTGGTGCTCGTTAACCAGAAGCATCTTGCACCCAGGTGTGCATAATTACGGAGCTGGTGGGCCACCCCCTCCCTCCCCCTTTTATTATTATTGCACACATTACAGTGCGACATTCAAATACAGGAGAAAGATGTGGCTTACTGCCTTTCCTATTCCCACACTAAGCATGCACCTGTCGGAGCCAGGCAGCTAGCAGTAAATAATACCCCTCACCTTCCCTCAAGCTGATTTTTTAATTTTCTCTATTTAAATAACTAAAACGTTGCAAGCTGGTTCCCTTTGAAGCAAGTCGCCCTTACAGCCTGCTTGGCGTTGTTTAGCCTCCCCGCATTCTCACGAGACGGAGATTCAAGACGCGTCTCATAGTGGTTAGCCACCGTTTAACATTCTTCACGCCTGTTTTCATCGCTGCCACAAAAGTATCTGTCGGTGAGTGGCAATGCTGATCCTAGCAGGCGTCCCCATGTCCCTGTGTTTACGCATGGAAATGAACTCACAGGTTGCGCGTGGGAAGCTGCAGAGAAAGACCGAAGCCGCTCAGTGGTGGAAGCCGAGGATGCGCCCCGGTCGTCAGAAACCCGTTACAGACGCCCCTACGTGGCCACCTGCTCTTCGGAATAGCGTCCCGCTGCCCCCACCAGTTTGGCTGGAGGAATTTCCACGCGCTCAAACTGGTTGCTGCCACCTGCTGGAAAGTTTGGGTTGAAAGGCTCTCAAGTCGTTTGCATCTCCGTGGAACACACCTAAGATCGACCTCACTGGCTTCACTGTTCATTTTGTTATATTTGTATACCGCGGTGTCATTTAAAAAATCAAAAATCAAAGCCGTTTACAGCAATAAAAACATAAAGCCATTCCATAAAAATCATTAGAAAGTTTAAAAAGCAGACATCAGTTGTGGAAGAAGGTGGGCTCTCCTTCCTTGGAGGTGAAATAGATGATGCTTCAAGGTCCCTTCCAATTCTATGATTTTATGTATTTTTTTTATTTTTATTTTTTAAAACAAAATTACAACATAAATTATGCATATAAAACAAAAAAAAACAAAGAAAAAGCAAAACATTCACAGTACAGTGTTACCTCAGGTTAAGAACTTAATTCGTTCTGGAGGTCCGCTCTAAACCTGAAACTGTTCTTAATCTGAAGCACCACTTTAGCTAATGGGGCCTCCCACTGCCACTGCACGATTTCTGTTCTCATCCTGAAGCAAAGTTCTTAACCCAAGGTACTATTTCTGGGTTAGCGGAGTCTGTAACCTGAAGCGTATGTAACCCGAGGTAGCACTGTAACAGTGAAAGGCCCTGAAAAGTGTTGGATAACATTTACTGAACACCCCCACCCCTTTCTTCTTCCTCTTCTGAATACACCTATTCTGGATTGGGCCATGTTAGCTCAGCTCATTTCATTTCCTCATTTCCTTCTCATAACTATGGTGGGGCTTGTGGGATGTAAGAATCAGGTGCAGTCAAACACAACATAGAGTAGACATGAAGGTTGTCTCAGTCCTCCAGCCGGAACGTCCTGCTTTCCAGGACTGAGACGAAATTTCCTATATGTAACTTGAGATGGGCGTGGCCTCTCCTGAAGTGAAAAAGAAAGAACCACAGGCTGGCGACCATCTTGTCTCTATTGTCTCTATCAATGCCATCTTAACAACAGCACTACTAAAATGCACCCTGGGCACCAGGTCAAGAGAAGAAAAGGGGGGCTTTCTCCCATAAGGAGATGTTGTTGTTTAGCCATTTAGTCGTGTCTGACTCTTCATGACCCCCTGGACCAGAGAATGCCAGGCACTCCTGTCTTCCACTGCCTCCTGCAGTTTGGTCAAACTCATGCTGGTAGCTTCGGGAACACTGTCCTACCATCTCGTCCTCTGTCGTCCCCTTCTCCTTGTGCCCTCCATCTTTCCCAACATCAGGGTCTTTTCCAGGGAGTCTTCTCTTCTCATGAGGTGGCCAAAGTATTGGAGCCTCAGCTTCACAATCTGTCCTTCCAGTGAGCACTCAGGGCTGATTTCCTTCAGAATGGATAGGTTTGATCTTCTTACAGTCCATGGGACTCTCATGGGAGTCTCCTCCAGCACCATAATTCAAAAGCATCAGTTCTTCAGCGATCAGCCTTCTCTGTGGTCCAGCTCTCACTTCCATACATCACTACTGGGAAAACCATAGCTTTAACTATACGGACCTTTGTAGGCAAGGTGATGTCTCTGCTTTTTAAGATGCTGTCTAGCATAAGGAGATAGTCACCACATTTAAACAATGTTCTAACCTTTTAAGACTGCCTTCTGGGAACCTTTGTGTGAACAGATGATTACTTGTGAGCAAACGTTTTATACTTTACAGAAGACTGCGTAGCATCTTATTTTAGGAGGGATTAAACGGGGAAAGTACCAGGAAATATTTACAGAGACTCTAACGAGTCTGAGCAAGCTATCTGCTGTGCGTGTGTTTAAAAAAGGGGGGGAATGTTAACTCTGCTGATTTTGTTGAACTTGTAAAGACAAGTTGGGATAGGATATCTTAGACAATATATCCTCCCCCGCATCGCATCCCTAAACATTCCCACAGGGCTAGCCAGGGTTTTGGCCCTGGGTGAATCTTCCAGACAGAGCCGTCTTTCCTATTGGGTTTATTGGCACGTTGCGCCAGGGCGCCGGCCTCTCAGGGACGCCACAGCGAGTGGGGGAGCTGCGTGTCTTTGCCAGCAGCCTCCCCTTTCCAGCCAGCACACACACCAGCTGCACCCCATCAACCATATGACTGGTAGGCATGTAGCTTCCTTCCCAAGCCCCTGCAGGAGGAGAGCAATCCCCGCAGAGGCTTGGGAAAAGGTCGACAACTCTGGGAAATGGGGAGTGGGGCGCTGGAGGGATCTCTGCACCATGGCACCAGATATGCTTAAGATGGCCCTGCTTCCAGAATAATAATAATAATAATAATAATAATAATAATAATAATAATAATAATAATTTATACCCCACCCATCTGGCTGGGCTTCCCCAGCCACTCTGGGTGGCTTCCAAAAAAATATTAAAATACTATAATACCTCAAACATTAAAAGCTGCCCTAAACAGGGCTGCCTTCAGATGTCTTCTGAAAGTCTGGTAGTTGTTGTTCTCTTTGACATCTGGTGGGAGGGCATTCCACAGGGCAGGTGCCACTACTGAGAAGGCCCTCTGCCTGGTTCCCTGTAACTTGGCTTCTCGCAGTGAGGGAACTGCCAGAAGGCCCTCGGAGCTGGACCTCAGTGTCCGGGTAGAATGATGGAGGTGGAGATGCTCCATTGAGACTTTGTGCTTGGGAGAAGTGCCATACAGGGTCTTTGACCTGGATGAAATAAAGCCTAGTTTTGCCCCTGGCCAATGGTATCTCCAGAGAGGGCTGGGAGAGACTTCTGCCTGAAACCCTGGAGGGCAGCTGCTGGTCAGTGTAGACAACACTGAGTTAGAATGGCCAGTGGTCTGACTCTATAACCTGTACAGGCTGAACCTCTAAATAAACAGAGAGAGAAATTGCAGGGTGCAGGGTCATCCAGGCAGCCCTATTGCACAGCATCTTATATTAGGGGAAGGGCTGTATCTCAAGGGTAGAGCACCTGCTGGGCAGGCAGAAGGTCCCAGGTTCAGTCCCCAATGGCATCTCCAGGGAGGGCTGGCAAAGAACGCTGTCCGAAATCCTGAAGAGCTGCTGCCAGTCAGATGGACCCAATGGTCTGGCTCAGGATAAGGCAGCTGCGTGTGTTCCTGGTGTCATCGCAACCATTGGCACCGACTGGGATGCGAGTTTTCATTAAAGTCTGCAGAGTGAACAATCCCACATGATCTGAGTCCCATGTGCTGTGGCTTCTGCTCCCATTATACCCCTGAAAGCATCTGTGCTGGTCCCGTGGGTTACCCGAAAGGCGAGGTCCAAGTCCGGTCCGTGGTCAAAGGTGCAACGTGGAGGCAGTCCGTAGTAGCTGAATCAGGGTGCAGGGCAGGGAGTCAGGTGAAGTCAGGAACAGGCTTGCAAGCAGGGAGCCAGGGCGGGTCAGGAGCTCAGGCAGGAAAGCAGGCCAGGGTTCAGGCAGGAACCAGCAACCAACAATGTTGCTCCCACAACTTGGGACTGGGGCTGGCTGGCTTTTATCTGCCCCGAGGCATAGGGTGGCCCTGATCCTCTGGTGACTCCCCTCTCCTGGCCTGGAGGCGAGCACTCCTCCTGCGGGAACTTAGTTCCCTCCGCCTCTCTGCCCTGAGCCTTGCAGCTCAGGAGAGGCTGGAGGGTTACCAGACCCAGAGGCAACCTCAGCTTCCCCTGACGGGGCTGAGAGTGGAGCACCTGCAGGCAATGGGTCCTCCATCACCTCCGGAGCCAGAGCAGACTCAGCTGATGCTCAGCTGGTTCTGGAGGTGGGGAATCCTGTGCAGGCCAGGATCCCTCAGGTTCAGCATCCAAGTCTGAATTCCAGGCCATCACACCATCCTAGACAATGAAGGCTGCTGGGGGGGGGGAGCAGAGGGGGCTACAATGGAAGGAGAGGGACTTGCTGTTCCTACACCTAATTCCTCATCCTCTTGTTTCCAATCTCACAGTGAGCCCCACCGCAACTTAAAAAGCTGCTGTCACTTTCCATGGAAAAGCCTCGAGAGAGTCGCACTTTGTGTCAAGATAAGTCTGCTTATATAACACATTCCTGGCTTAATTTTCAACGGGATTTTGGCATGAAGAGAAATTTGCATGAAAAGAGGCCCTTTTGTTGCAGAGGGAATGCATCTCCTCCCTCTCTGCATTGCTGCTGCTGTCGACACCGGCGATGGTGACCCCATTCTGCAGCAGCCTTGTGGAACTGGCAAATGGGCTCTGAACCAGTCGACAACTCTTGTTACCTGTGGGACATTTGCATGACCTGAAACCAGCCTAATGGAATCCTGGGCATCAGCGGTGCAGTAGTAAAAAATTGAAGTGATGGAGCTCATCCTGACAGCCAGGCCCCCAAGGAGAATCCAAAACTGCAGGCAGCTGAATTGACCCATTATATGTAAAATCATAGAATTGTAGATTTGTAGAACTAAATTAAAAGACGCCTGCTTCTTGAGAGAAAAGCAATGACAAACCTAGACAGCATCTTAAAAAGCAGAGACATCACCTTGCCAACAAAGGTCTGTATAGTTAAAACTATGGTTTTCCCAGTAGTGATGTATGGAAGTGAGAGCTGGACCATAAAGAAGGCTGATCACCGAATAATTGATGCTTTTGAATTATGGTGCTGGAGGAGACTCTTGAGAGTCCCATGGACTGCAAGAAGATCAAACCTATCCATTCTGAAGGAAATCAGCCCTGAGTGCTCACTGGAAGGACAGATCCAGAAGCTGAAGCTCCAATACTTTGGCCACCTCATGAGAAGAGAAGACTCCCTGGAAAAGACCCTGATGTTGGGAAAGATGGACGGCCCAAGGAGAAGGGGATGACAGAGGACGAGATGGTTGGACAGTGTTCTTGAAGCGACCAGCATGAGTTTGACCAAACTGTGGGAGGCAGTGGAAGACAGGAGTGCCTGGCGTGCTCTGGTCCATGGGGTCACAAAGAGTCGGACACGACTAAACGACTAAACAACAACAACAACAACAGAACTATATCATTCAAAGAGATTGATCATCCAGTCCTACAATGGAAGAATCACAGCTAAGGAATCCCTGGCAAATGTGCATGCTCATCTGTTTAAAAACCTCCAAGGAAGAAGAGTCCACAAGTTCCTAAGGGAGTCCGTTGTACTGTTGAACAGCTCTTACACTCAGAAAGTTCTTTCCAACGTTGAATTGGAATCTTCTTTCCATTACAGTGGTACCTCGGGTTAAGAACTTAATTCGTTGCGGAGGTCTGTTCTTAACCTGAAACTGTTCTTAACCTGAGGTACCACTTTAGCTAATGGAGCCTCCCACTGCCGCCGCGCAATTTCTGTTCTCATCCTGAAACAAAGTTCTTAACCTGAGGTACTACTTCCAGATTAGTGGAGTCTGTAACCTGAAGCGTCTGGAACCCGAGGTACCCCTGTACTTTGAATCCATTGGTTTGGGGTTGCCCCCCCCCCCAAGGCAGGAGAAAGCAAGCTTGTTCCGTCTTCCACATGACAGCCCTTAAGATATTTGAAGATAAGATATTTAAAGAAGTCTCCTCTTTTCCAGGCTCAACATACACAGCTCCCTCAACTGTTCCTCATAAGGCTTGGTTTGCAGGCCCTTGATCCTCTTGGTCACCCTCCAGCCAGTGTGGTGTAATGGTTCAGAGCGGTGGACTCGTAATCTGATGAACTGGGTTCGCTTCCCCACTCCTCCACATGCAGCTGCTGGGTGACCTTGGGCCAGTCACACTTCTCTGAAGTCTCTCAGCCCCACTCACCTCACAGGGTGTTTGTTGTGGGGAGGGAGGGAAAGGAGAATGGAATGGATATCAAATCCAAACTCTTCTTCTTCTTCTCTGCACACTTTCCAGCTTGTCTGTGGAGTTATGGGTGATGGCTGAGAGCTCTGGATTCAGGAAAGGATGGAGCAAATGGGGGGAGGCAAAAGGAAGGGAAAACAAAGAAAGGATAAAGGAAAGCGGTGGGGAAGGAGAGGGGAGAGGACCCCAGCCAGCCCCCCAAAACAGCAAGAGGCCTCCCGTCACTGTGGTTGCCCCGTGATGCCCACAGCTGCTGCCTGGCATTACATGATGTATGTCAGTCAGGGGTGGGGGCACGGAAAGGAGCCAAGCCGCCTTTGATGAAAAATGCAAGGCTCTAGGCATGCTTCCTTCACCTCTCTCCACTTCTTGCCAAATAAGTTCATCTCCTCTCAGACTTGAACTCTGGAGTCTCTCACCGCTTGGAGACTGGGCTGGCATGGCACAATATAAAGGCAAGCATGATGTGGGTGAGAATACTACCATAGGAAGGCAGCCTCCTTCCCCTGGGACTGGTTTCAGATGAAGACTCTTCCATGCTAGCAGTGTAAATGGGAGAGGGGTGGACTACTCCACAAATAAATAGGTCGCTGGTGCGAATGTTAACAGAAATACCTGAAGGGAGAGCCAGTGGCAGTGTAGGGGCTAGAGTGTCAGACTAGGACATGGGAGAGACCAGGGTTCAAATCTTCCCCCCACATGGCCATGAAGTTCACTGGCTGGTGACCTTGGGCCAGTCACTGCCTGTTAGCCTAACCAGCCTCACAGGGTGGTTGTTATAGGGATTACATGAGGAAGGTTAGAACTATGTGCTCCACCTTCAGCTCCTTGAAGAAAAGGTGGGTGTTATGTACTGAGCTGACTAGGATCCAAAAGGCAGCAGTCTGATTGGTCCTAGAACAATAGGATTCAGAATGCAGCAGTCTGATTGGTCCACAGGAGCCACCCAATCCAGCTCCAGGTGGAAGTGAATCCACAACCTGATTGGCCTACAGGAGAATCCCGGAATTAGCCAATCACGTGGGGCCCATTGGGTAAATAATGTATATAAAGCAGACATTCTGGGGGAACTTCCATTCCTCACTACTATGAGCTGAATAAAGAGCATGAAATCCACACTCAACTCGAAGTATTTTTCAGTGGGGCAATCAGCCTGGGGGTAACCCTTGCAACGCGGTCCAGGACCAGTCCAGAATCCAAAGGTTCCACTTGGAGCCAGTCCGACAGGGCCAAGGCAGGACATGAAGGGGGAAACCAGGCAAGGACAGGTACAGGATCTCAGGCAGGGTCTGGCATACAGCAATGCTGCTCCCGCAACCTGGGACAGGATCCGACAGCCTTTTATCTTTGTTGGGGTAACAGCTGGTCCTGATCCCCCGGCGACTCACCTCCCTGTTTCGCCTGAAGGCAAGCACTCCTCCTGCAAGTACTTAGGCCTCTCCTTCTCTCAGACCTCAGTCTCTGCAGCTCGGGAGACATCGGTGGGTTACTAGACCCAGAGGCCGCCTCAGCCTCCCCTGACCCAACCAGTAGTGGAGCAGCTGTAAGTGATGGCCCAGCTGGAGGCAACGAGGTAATCCCCGCATCTGGAGCCAGGGCAGGCTCAGGCCCCTGACGCGACCCAGCTGGTGCTTGTTGCAGGGGAACTTGTGCAGACTGGGGCTCTTCAGGATCAGGCCCCAGACTTGGTTCAGGTGATGCCTGAGGCAAAGGATCCGGTGCAGACTGAGTCTCCTCTGGTTCCGAGCCCGAGCCCGAGTCCCAGGCCATCACACAATCAACCAATCAATAAAATGTGTTGAGCCATATTTCCCATTGTGTTGCCATGTGATTTCTCCTCGTCTTCTTTGCTGCGTCATTCTTGGGTGCTGGGTTGGGTGACCACCTTCCAAGGGCGAGAAGCACCCTCTTCTCAAGCTGGTGCTCCCTTCCTTTCAATCCCCCAGCCAGCCAAGGCTTCAGGGTGACAGAGCGGTCTTTGGTCAACTGCCAAGGATTCCCTGAGATTGATTTAGCCTGGTGGGCCTCTAAGAGCTTGTCCCACAATTAATCTCGAGTCTCCCTGACACGTTTGATCTGTCTCCTTTACAGCCTCTCTTGTACCTTCTAATCAGCCATCCATTACTTTTACGGGGAACAAAGATGCCATCCATCTCTCATGGAGCATACCTTTCAAGGTAACAGAGTTTCTCTGCTGGGGCAGAGCTGAGAGGTGGCAATTTGACAAGTCCCACCCAGCTGACATCAATATTTTAGCCAGAGTGGATGAGGTGGGAAGACTTTCAGGGCGTTCTGATCCCTAGGAACCTCACTCCAGAAATCTCCAGGTTGTCCAGGAAAGTGTGCAGAGCCGATACAGGGTTGAAGGAGCCAGCTGAAGGAGGAGCCAGATGATAGAGATCACCTTCACTGGACTGATTCCTTTTCCAGACATGGGACGAATTAGCAAACTCTGGCAAATTCCCCTCCCTCTTCTGTTTTCACTTCCCTAATGGGAAGGCCCTTCCCTGAATGCTAGCAGGTTCTAGGCAGAGAAAACCAAGTTGGTGCCCTCCAGATATAAAGGTAAAGGTTAAGGGACCCCTGACCATTAGGTCCAGTCATGACCGACTCTGGGGTTGCGTGCTCATCTCGCTCTATAGGCCAAGTGAGTCGGCATACAGCTTCCGGGTCATGTGGCCAGCATGACTAAGCCGCTTCTGGTGAACCAGAGCAGCGCACAGAAACGCCGTTTACCTTCCCACCGGAGCGGTACCTATTTATCTACTTGCACTTTGGCATGCTTTCAAACTGCTAGGTTGGCAGGAGCAGGGACCGAGCAACGGGAACTCACCCCGTCGTGGGGATTTGAACCACCGACCTTCTGATCGGCAAGTCCTAGGCTCTGTGGTTTAACCCACAGCGCCACCCGCGTCCCCTCCAGATAGGGTGGACTACAAATCCCATCAGCCCCAGCAAACACAGCCAACAATGGGGGGAGATTGAAGGTGTACTCCATGACTACATTGGTTACTCCTGTTCTAGGTTGTAAGACCATAAGAACATGGACACTTTAGTTGAGATTCCCGCATTGCAGGGAGTTGGACAAGATGACCCTCAAAATCCCTTCCAACTCTACAGTGCTATGATTAGCAAAAGAAGAGCCTTCTGGATCAGGTGAATGGCCCATCCTGTTCTCACAGTGGCCACCCAGTTGTCCTAAAGGGTAGCTCACAAGCAGATCCTGAGCACAAGAGCCAGTGATCTCCTGCAATTAATAGTATTATTTATTTATATCCCGCCCTCCCCAGCAGAAGCCGGGCTCAGAGCGGCTAACAAAAATAAAAGTAACACAGCATTCTAAAATCAATTCATTCTAAAATCAATTCAAAATCAAATTAATGGCAACCATTGGGATAGAGATCTGTGAGGATTACCAAAGGAGGGGGTCAGACTGTGCTTTGGCCAAAGGCCTGGTGGAACAGCTCTGTCTTGCAGGCCCTGCAGAAAGATGTCAGATCCTGCAGGGCCCTAGTCTCTTGTGACAGAGCATTCCACCAGATCGGGGCCGCAAGCCGAAAAAGCCCTGGCTCTGGTTGAGGCCAGCCTAACCTCCCTGTGGCCCGGGACCTCCAGGATGTTTTTGTTTGAAGACCATAAGGTCCTCCGTGGGACATACCAGGAGAGGCAGTCCTGTAGGTACGAGGGTCCTAGGCTGTATAGAGCTTTAAAGGTTAAAACCAGCACCTTAAACCTGATCCTGTACTCCACCGGGAGCCAGTGCAGCTGGTATAGCACTGGGTGAATGTGATTCCGTGGCGAGGACCCCGTAAGGAGTCTTGCTGCCGCATTCTGCACCGGCTGGAGTTTCTGGGTCAGTCTCAAGGGCAGCCCCACGTAGAGTGAGTTACAATAATCATAGAATCATAGCTGCCTCCAACAGTGGAGGAAGAGCATAGCCATTACAGCTACTTAGCCATAATCCTCTCCTTTATGAGCTCCAAGGGAAGGCTAGTCTCCTGCCTCCAAGGACTGCGGCCACCTCGTGGGAGATGGTTGTGCCAACCGGAGATGGGCATTTCTGAATCTGCTCCACTCCTGATGCCGGGATTCAGTCTTCACAACGGCCCCTCCTTCTAGTCATGGCTCCATGCCTGAATACAGAGCGATGGCCACCGTGGGGATCGGTCCTTGCTGCTTCCCTCCAGTGCCTCCTTCTGCCTTTTCTACATCTTTCAGGACATTACGCTAATTGTGATGGATGTTTCCTTTGTGCTTGTGCAGCGAGATGATGAATCCCAAATGGAAGGTAATGTGTCTGTTAAAGATTTAAAATAGCCCAGGCGCCTGGCAATCCTCTCGTTAATGACAACTCGGTTTATTGTGTGTCTACAATGGCAGGGGGGGTGCAGAGAATATGGTTTGGGGAGGCGTTAGAGCTGCAGCTGACTTGGTGCGAGAACCAGCCATCCGTGTGATGGATTTGTGCTTATTATAACAACAGACCCAAGACCCCCAGGCGGATCCCCCATAAGGTAAAGGGGACTCCTGACCATTAGGTCCAGTCGTGGCCGACTCAGAGGTTGTGGCGCTCATCTCGCTGTATTGGCCGAGGGAGCCGGCGTACAGCTTCCGAGTCATGTGGCCAGCATGACTAAGCCGCTTCTGGTGAACCAGAGCAGCGCACAGAAATGCCGTTTACCTTCCCGCCAGAGTGGTACCTATTTATCTACTTGCACTTTGATGTGCTTTCAAACTTCTAGGTTGGCAGGAGCAGGGACCGAGCAACGGGAGCTCACCACATCATGGGGATTCGAACCACCGACCTTCTGATCGGCAAGTCTAAGGGTTTGTCCACAATTCTGCTTATCTCGTGCCTAGAAAGCATGAGCCTAAGCAGTTTGCCACTTTCCCCCAGAAAACCCACTTTTTAAATGCTAGATCAGAGTGAACATCAATCCAGAGAAAACCCGATGGACGTTTGCTCCAATTCAGTGGATTTTCCTGAGGGCTAGTGGCAAGGCAAGCAAAAGTGTGGATTAGCTCACTTCTCCAACACTTTTCTCAGGCTGTCCATTGGGGGGGGGGGGCTCAGCCCATGTAGTTGTACCCCTAGTGGGGATAATCCGATGTCAATATACCTCAGAGTATCCCTGACATTCCATCACTGGGGGGGGGGTGTCCCTGGCAAGCCTACATATCCAAAAAGTTTCCTGAACATTCAAACAGAGGCATGAGGATAGAGATAGAATTCTTCAAGGTGGCTTCATGAGGATCAATATGGTGGTTCCAAATATATTAGATCCCTGTAGAACTTTAATCCTGTCCCTACGAACATTCATATATATTGTTCTTCCTTCTTGTTATTTAAAATGTATATAGCAGACACGTGATTGAGAGACGTACCCATACAAGTTTGGGTTTTGCTTGCTTGTTTATATACTTCTGTCAAATCATTAATAAAAAAGAATTAGGGTTGGCTTCTTGAAAGACCAGCCTTTTGGGCAAAACGTCCCATTGTGAAAGGAGAGGCAGCTCTTTGTGAAGAGAGATTGAGGCAGTGCAGAGGGTGGGATAATGAAAATGCAGGCAGTTTCTGTTCCTTACTTCTCGATGCTCTTGTGTCCTTAATTATTAATTTATTCATCTAAAATTATTCTACTTATTCCATTTATAAATGAAAACCCCGGGCGGCTTGCCAGCAAACAGCGACAAACATGCCATTTGTAATAATTAAAAACAAAAAAGGACAATAAAAAGGCAGCAAGGAAGGTTTGTTACAACAGAAAACAGCCCATACTTAAAACTCAGCAAAAAAAAAAAAACCAAAAAAACCAAAACTCGGCTTGGGTGAGTCACTGATGCTGGTGTCCCCCCACCCATTATAGCTTAGTTAGGCTCTCTCAGGGGATGAACTCGGTTCCTTGATGACCTGCCTTCAAATTCCCTGTGATTAATAGCTCATTCTATTGACCAATGTTTATTTAGTGCCTCTTTCTATTTAAATCCTTCCTCTCCCCCCCCCAATTTCTTCTTAATGCAGCCCTGACTCTTTGAAGTCGGCACCTGCCTCTTGCACAATTTCCTAAATAGCAGCACTCACTTTGCCGCCATGCTATAAATATCCAGCAGGAGGAGCAATGAGGCAGGGGCTGATCTGCAAAACAGGAAACAATAAAGAGCCAAGGGTTCTTCAAAGATCATCTAGGCCAGTGTTTCCCAACCTTGGGCCTCCAGCTGTTTTTGGACTACAACTCCCATCATCCCTAGCTAGCAAGACCAGTGGTCAGGGATGATGGGAATTGTAGTTCAAAAACAGCTGGAGGCCCAAGGTTGGGAAACACTGATCTAGGCCACCAGACCTTCCACCATGGCAGGGAATCTGCAGGCAACAGCATCCCTGATCAATGGGTCAACCAGCCTTGAATGAAGACTCTTGGGGTGGGGTCTTGTTTAGGGTTTTTTTTGTAGGGGGTCAAGATTTAATCTTGGAAATGCTTGATTTCGCTGTGATCGATATTAATTTCTGTCTCTTTAATTTTAGATGTTTTATGACATATGCAAGGATAATTTAATTTTGTTGTGCTTGTTTTGATATGTTTTTATTTATTGCTTATTACTTTTGTCAGGGGACACGGGTGGCGCTGTGGTCTAAACCACAGAGCCTAGGACTTGTCGATCAGAAGGTCGGCGGTTCAAATCCCCGCAATGGGGTGAGCTCCTGTTGCTCGGTCCCTGCTCCTGCCAACCTAGCAGTTCGAAAGCACGTCAAAGTGCAAGTAGATAAATAGGTACTGCTCTGGCAGGAAGGTAAACGGCGTTTCCGTGTGCTGCTCTGGTTCACCAGAAGCAGCTTAGTCATGCTGGCCACATGACCCAGAAATTGTACGCCGGCTCCCTCGGCCAATAAAGTGAGATGAGCTCCGCAACCCCAGAGTCGGCCATGACTGGACCTAATGGTCAGGGGTCCCCTTACCTTTAACTTTACCTTTACTTTTGTTATGGGACGCGGGTGGCGGTGTGGTCTAAACCACAGAGCCTAGGGCTTGCTGATCAGAAGGTCGGCGGTTCGAATCCCCATGATGGGATGAGCTCCTGTTGCTCTGTCCCAGCTCCTGCCCACCTAGCAGTTCGAAAGCATGTCAAAGTGCAAGTGGATAAATAGGTACCGCTCCGGTGGGAAGGTAAACAGCATTTCCATGTGCTGTTCTGGTTCGCTAGAAGTGGCTTAGTCATGCGGGCCACAAGACACAGAAAAACTGTCTGCGGACAAACGCCGGCTCCCTCAGCCAGTAAAGCAAGATGAGTGCCACAACCCCAGAGTCGGCCACGACTGGACCTAAAGGTCAGGGGTCCCTTTACCCTTTACCTTTACTTTTGTTATATCTTTGTCGTTGTGTAAATATTTTCATGTTGTGAATTGCCTTAAGCAAGGTTTGGACTATAGAAAGATAGCGTACAAATAAACCATGATGGTGATAATGAACATTTCTACCACACGGGGCTTGTAGAGGGGGCTGCGCTGGGGTTCCCAGGTGCCCAGCCATGGAAGCTATAACATGAAGCTTTTTGCCAGCTTCCTAAAGCACAGAGAATAAAAGTAGAGGAGCATCTTGTTCTGCAATCAGACAGATGGCTTTGAAATTGCTGCACAAGAGATTTGGACAAGTGGGTTGGACAACCCATAATGTGCCATAATGATGCCATGTAATGGGTTGGCCCTTCCACCTGTTAGAGTTGGTCCACGCAGGTGGGGCTAGCTAAAAATTCCCACCCATAGATTAAAACCAAAATGTCAAATAAACTGCAGCAGATGCGACCTGAGAAGAAGAAAGGCATAGCACATATTGCATGATGGAACTCGCTCCCACAGAAGGCAGTGATGGCCATAATCCTGGATGGCTTTAAAAGAGGATCAGAAAAAATTAGCGGAGGAGGATTAGGCTATTGATGGCTACTAGCCAAGAGGACTATACTCTGCCTCCAGTTGGGAAAAGGTCTCTTGTGCTCAAATCCTGTTTGCGGGTCTCCCAACAAAGACATCTGGCTATCCACTGTGAAAACAGGATGCTGGACTAGTCGGGCCGTTGGCCTGATCCAGCAAGCCCTTATTGCATTGCTATTATCTTGCGCTTGGATCCTGCTCTTATGTTAAGGGCCTCCCCACTCCGTCATAATCATCAGGCAGGCTGGCCACCTGGCCCCGACCCAGTTGGATTGTTAAAACAGAAGAGCTTGTTTGAGCCAAGGAGCGCAGAAGGGGGAAGCAGAGAGATGGTCCTTGCATGCTTCATATCTGAGTGGGGATTTGAAGCCAGCTGTCCGCCGTCAAAGCCAAGGCACCTTCACCACCCCATGGCTCTCTTTCCCTGCCAGTGTGGTGTAGTGGTTAAGAGCAGTAGATTCATAATCTGGGGAACCGGGTTTGCGTCTCTGCTCCTCCACATGCAGCTGCTGGGTGACCTTGGGCTAGTCATACTTCTCTGAAGTCTCTCAGCCCCACTCACCTCACAGAGTGTTTGTTGTGGGGGAGGAAGGGAAAGGAGAATGTTAGCCGCTTTGAGACTCCTTAAAGGGAGTGAAAGGCGGGATATCAAATCCAAACTCTTCTTCTTCTTCTTCTCTTGTTTCTACAGAGCAGACATGGGCTGTGCCTTGTGCAAAAGTGAAATAAGGCTTTTGTTGGCCGCGAGAGTTCTAATAGCACAAGGATGGAAGACTGAAGAAACCCCAACTAAAGAATCATGGCAAGAAAAATTGATGGACTATGCATAACTGGCAAAACTGACATATAAGCTACGGGACAAGGATAACTGTGACTTTAAAGATGAATGGGAACCCTTTACAAAGTATCTGAAGACAGGAGTATGTTGGGGTACCCTAGAGGTTTTAAGTATGGAGGGTTGGCTGGGAAGAATATGAACCCTGTTGGGCCAAAGCCTTTTCGAAATCTGGGGTTTAACATTAAGGACTATCAAAAAGGCCGGCAGAGAGGGGCTGAAAGAGATTTAAAAGCCTCAGACGTGAGATCTCCAGGCTAGACAAGATATCGAACTGATGAACATTTTTTGGGGACTGAAACCAGGAAAGGGGTGGGTGGGGTCTGGGAATCCAAAGGGTATATAACTATAACTTGCTTTATTTTTACTATGTTCTGTTATCTGTTTGGAATTGGGGAAAGCCATGGAAGGGATATTTTGGTCGACTTTAGGAAAAGTGTAATGAGTAATGTTGTTTAAGTATTTGATGTTTAATTTTGAATATAAGGATTTGTTGAATTAAAATTTTAAATTGGAATACAAGAAAGGAAGGTGAGAGGAGGTCTGAGAAACAAGTTAATGGAAATAAGTATTGGAAATTGTATCTGTTTTAATTTTGTGTTTCTTTGTATTTTTGCTGTTTTTTCTTTCTTTTTGTTTTTTAAACTAATTTTTGGAAAATTCAATAAATATACTTTAAAAAAAAATACAAAGTATCTGAAGACACAACAAAGTGAACTGGACTCCTTGGCTGGCTTTGAATAAACATTCACAAACTTATTGATTATTGATAATAATCAGCTAAATAGTTTGAGGATCTATACAACTGTGTAACATAGAAAACAGCATTCTCAGAGAAACCAAAGACTGGAACTGAGGGAAGCCGTGGGTGGGGGTGGGTGGGTTTTGTGTGGGAGGGTGGGGGAGGGAGGAAAAAAGGGGGGAAATAAGGATGATATGTTTTTGGATAATAAGGTAAAGGTAAAGGTACCCCTGCCTGTACGGGCCAGTCGTGTCCGACTCTAGGGTTGTGCGCCCATCTCACTTAAGAGGCCAGGGGCCAGCGCTGTCCGAAGACACTTCCGGGTCACGTGGTCAGCATGACAAAGCTGCATCTGGCGAGCCAGCGCAGCACACGGAAATGCCGTTTACCTTCCCTCCAGTAAGCGGTCCCTATTTATCTACTTGCACCCAGGGGTGCTTTCCAATTGCTAGGTTGGCAGGCGCTGGGACCGAGCAATGGGAGCGCACCCCGCCGCGTGGATTCAAACCGCCGACCTTTCGATCGGCAAGTCCTAGGCACTGAGGCTTTTACCCACAGCGCCACCCGCATCCCAGGCTTTTGGATAATATGTTCTCTTTTAATTTTCAATAAAAAAAATTTAAAAAGAAAAAAGAAATAAGGATTGTGTTAGGTCACCTGGTCATGTGGTATAGTGGTTAAGAGCAGTAGACTCGTAATCTGGGGAACCGGGTTCGCGTCTCCACTCCTCCACATGCAGCTGCTGGGTGACCTTGGGCCAGTTACACTTCTTTGAAGTCTCTCAGCCCCACTCACCTCACAGAGTGTTTGTTGTGGGGAAGGAAGGGAAAGGAGAATGTTAGCCGCTTTGAGACTCCTTCGGGTAGTGATAAAGCGGGATATCAAATCCAAACTCTTCTTCTTCATGGTAATAGTAGGGGAAATTGTGTGGTGAAGCAACCTGCAGCAAATACAGCTATTAATTCAGGACCCTGGACAGAGCACAAAGTAGGAGGGCAGACGGAAACTCAGGCCCACTCTCTCTCTCCTTCCAGGAGCTGAGTGTGTCCACCATAAGAACATCAGAACATCAAAAGAGGCTGCTGGATCAGGCCAGGGGCCGTTCTAGTCCAGCATCCTTTTCTCACAGTGGCCAATAGATGCCCCAAAGGGAAGTGTGCAAGCCCAAAGGTTTCCTCTTGTGGTTCCCAGCTACAGTGGTACCTCGAGTTAAGTACTTAATTCGTTCTGGAGGTCCGTTCTTAACCTGAAACTGTGCTTAACCTGAAGCACCACTTTAGCTAATGGGGCCTCCTGCTGCCGCCACGCCGCTGGAACACGATTTCTGTTCTCATCCTGAAGCAAAGTTCTTACCCTGAGGTAATATTTCTGAGATAGCAGAGTCTGTAACCTGAAGTGTATGTAACCTGAGGTACCACTGTACTGGTATTCAGAAGCATTACAGCCTCCAAAGGCATCCTGGCTAGTAGGTCCTCCAAGAATTTGTCTAATCCTCTGCTAATTGCTGGTGGCCATTAAATTCTCCTGTGGGAACAAATTCCATAAATGACATCTTCCCTGCTGGTTCTTTCTCCAAACATGCAACCATTTATTTATGCATTTGTTAAATGTCCTTACCGCCCTCCATCTGAAGATCATGGAGCAGTTTACAATATAGAAACACAAAAATGCATATTAACTAACAATAACAATAACCCTCGTGGTTTAAAAGGCCTTTTTAATCAGCCAAAGGCCTTGAAGATGAGGAATATTTTTACCTGGCACCTGATGATAAGTAGGGACACAGGTGGCACTGTGGGTTAAACCACAGTGCCTAGGACTTGTTGATCAGAAGGTCGGCGGTTCAAATCCCTGCAATGGGGTGAGCTCCCGTTGCTCGGTTCCTACTCCTGCCAACCTAGCAGTTCGAAAGCACATCAAAGTGCAAGTAGATAAATAGGTACTGCTCCGGTGGGAAGGTAAGCGGCGTTTCCATGCGCCGCTCTGGTTCTCCAGAAGCAGCTTAGTCATGAATCCGTGACCAGGGAGAAGAGTCAGTAGAAGAAGATTGGAAGAAATTTAAAGTCTATTTACAGAAACACTGTAAAATTAAGGAATGTTAGAGGGAGGTTGGAATGAAGGTAAGTGGTTTTAGCAATAAGGTGGCTAAGGGGTACATAAAAATGGATTGTTAAGATAAATGCAAAACAACAATTGAACTAGAATACAAAAGAGGGAGGTGTGAGGAGGTCAGGGAAATAAGTAAAAGAAAAATAAGACATGGAAAGATTGAAATGTTTTTAATTGCTTTTTTATTTTTTCCGTATTTTGTACTTTTTGTTTTCCTTTCCTTTTTTCCTTTTTGTAATTCTTTTGAAACTTTAATAAATATTATTATAAAAAACAAAAAACAAAACAGAAGCGGCTTAGTCATGCTGGCCACATGACCCGGAAGCTGTATGCCGGCTCCCTCGGCCAATAAAGCGAGATGAGCGCCGCAACCCCAGAGTCGGCCACGACTGGACCTAATGGTCAGGGGTCCCTTTAATGGTAATTAAAGGACCTTTACCTTTAATGATAAGTAACACAGGTGCCAGGCGAACCTCCCTGGGCAAAGGACTCTGCAAGTGAGGATCCACCGCAGAAAAGGCCTGTTCTTGGACCTCTCACAGAGGAGGCACACAAAGAAGGGCCCCAGAGGAGGATCACAGGGTCTCGGGATGTTCATATGGGGAGAGGTGGTCCTTGAGGTATTGAGGTCCTGGTGCAGAAAAAGAAAGCTCAGCCAATGCTGTTTGCACGGTGAAATTGTATGAGCAAAATTTGTCCCTGCTGAAGAGCAATGACACCTGTCCAGCAGCATATCAAAACACCAGCTGACTAGGCGGAGCCAAACTTGTTGTGTTAAATAGGTGTAGACCAGAGCACTCCAAACTTTCCTTTTTTTTTTTTAAATAATTTTTATTCGTTTTTCAAACACATAATAAAAACAGAACAAGACAAACAGAAGAAAAACAGAAGAAAAACAGGAAACACAAGCAAAAACATATAAAACAATTAAACCAATATAACTTCAAAATCATAATTTCATACCCTTCTTTCTTTTGACTTCCCCATACCTCCCCATCCCTGCATCCTTGTTTAGTGATTCTTTAGCAACCCTTTAGTCAATTGTCTTAATTCCCTTTCATAAAATTTCCTTTAGTTTTTTAGTTACTGCTGCAGTTCTCTGCCTCTTACCCCCTGACATCTTAACATTCCTCAATTTTGCAATAGTTTTTGAGATATATTTTAAATTTCTTCCAGTCCTCTTCCACTGTCTCCTTCCCCTGGTCGCGGATTCTGCCCGTCATCTCAGCCAGTCCCATAAAGTCCATCACCTTTGTTTGCCATTCTTCCAGAGTAGGTAGTTCTTGCATCTTCCAATACTTTGCCAGTAGAATTCTTGCTGCTGTGGTGGCATACATAAAGAAAATCCTATCCTTCTTTAACACCAATTGGCCAACCATGCCCAAGAGAAAAGCCTCTGGTTTCTTAGGAAAAGTCCACCTAAGGACCTTCTTAATTTCATTATAGATCATTTCCCAGAAAGCTTTAACCTTTGGGCAGGTCCACCAAAGGTGGTAAAAAGTGCCCACTCCAAACTTTCCATGTTGGTGACACACTTTTGAGAAATGCATCGTTTCATGACACAGTAATTCAGTTTGACTAGCAAACCAGTTTTACTAGCAAACCAGCCCAAGGAGGAGCACAGGGAGCGTTCTTGCAACACACCTGCACACTGCAGCCGACACACTAATGTGTCGTGACACAGTTTGGGAAGCTCTCCTGTAGACCATGGAAGAGGACAAGGCTTGCTTTGCTTCCTGTAGGCCCCACTGTCTAAAAGGTTCAGAGGACAAACTTTCCACCATCAAAGCTCAGAAAGTGGGGGTTATTACACACACACACACACACACACACACACACACAACAAGGATCAAAGCATTCCTCTGAACTGGGACACCATCTGGCTCCACAGGATTGACATTGATTGATGGCCCCAGGCTGCCTTCTGATGCCACACTCAGCCCATGCCCACCTGTGGCTTGCAATCAATAAAGACAAGAGTTGTCCGCTAAAGCAAACAGTGGAAAATGGTTTGGAGGCAAAGGCTGTGTTTGATGTTGCAACAAGTCAGGATTGTCAACAAAGCTGAGCGCAGGCAGGGCTGCTGCCCCCACTCTTGCTCTTGAGCCCTCAAGCGTCCATTAAACTCATCTCTCCTCATCTGCAAAAAGAACAGCATTTAACCCTGGCTTTATTTTGGGCCAAGTTAATGCCCAGTGCCCTTTTTCCTTCACCTCTTCTCAGCCTGAGTTTCATGGGTGGTGGTTGTTGCTGCTGCTGCTGCTATTATAATAATAGTTTGCCTTTCACCCTAAGTTCCCAGGGTGGGCTACAGCCTTAAAATACAAAATATCGAAAACACCTTACAATTACACAGATAAGGTGGGTCCCAAGAACATACACCAGAAGTGTGTCTTCAGCATCCTTCATCAGCTGTGTCATGAAGGTGCCAGACATATTTCTTGTGGGATGTGAAACACAAGAGCAGTCAAGTACAACATTCCTAGAGTGAACATGTTTACACATGGGGAGGAATGTTTGTCCAGCCAGCAGGTAAACTTCCTTTTTCCTTCTGGGATGGGACAGACTTCCTCTGCATGTGACTAGAGGTGGGCGTGGCCTCACCTGTGCAGGTAATGACAAAAGCACAGGGTAGGGCAGCCATCTCCCTCTTTTTGACTACATGCATTGAAGAAGCAACATCTGCTTAGCCAAAGATGCTCTCTTAGCCTCCAGCCAAGAGAGGACAAAGGGACTGTCTTCTTATGAGATAGTTTCCGGGTATATGTTACTTTTCTAAGCCAAGTCCGCCTTCTGGGATCCTATTGTCAACAGAATGATATGTGAGTAAACCTCCCTTTTTATACTTTTATAGAAGACTGTGTCATGTCTTATCTTTTATGAGGGAATAAGGGGAAAATACCAGAGCAGTTGAGGGATGCGAGTGGTGCTGTGGGTTAAACCACAGAGCCTAGGACTTGCCGATCAGAAGGTCGGCGGTTCGAATCCCTGCAACGGGGTGAGCTCCCGTTGCTTGGTCCCTGCTCCTGCCAACCTAGCAGTTTGAAAGCACGTCAAAAGTGCAAGTAGATAAATAGGTGGAACTCCGGTGGAAAGGGAAATGGCGTTTTCATGCGCTGCTCTGCGTCGCAACTCCAGAGTCGGTCATGACTGGACCTAATGGTCAGGGTTCCCTTTACACTTTACCTTTTTACCAGAGCAGTTATTATGGAGGCTTTAGCGAGCCTGAGCAAACACATCTGCTGCAAGTTTAAAAAGGGGAATGTTACTCTGCTAAATTGAGGAACTTGTTAACACAAGTTGGAAAAGGATATAATCAAAAAATATATCCCCTCCTGCATCCCTGAACATCCCCACATTTCTGTGGGGAGGGAGCTCCACCGCTCAGGGGCGACCACAGAGAAGACCCTCTCCTGGGTCATGCCACCCCCGGAACCTAGTGGGCACAGTTGGGGGGAAATGGTCCCGCAGGCCGACTTTGACCCCCTGGCAGACCAAGCTTGCCCCAAGGGCTGGAGACAGCTAACCACTCTGCTTGCTGGCCAAAGGCAAAGGTGGATTCGTGGTCGGTTGGACCCATGGCAGCTGTTGTCCCTGGCAGCTGCCCTTGTTTCAGGTGCCTGTGAGCAACCCTGACCCTTTTGCCTTCATCTCCGGAGTGCTTTCAGTAGGTATCACAGGGGAAACACCGGGCAAGGCAAGAGGATTAGACAAACTCATGGAAGAGAGGGCTATCGATGGCTCCTAGCCAGGATGTCTTCCACAGTTGGAAACAGCAATGTTTCTAAATACCAGTTGCTGCAAACCACAAGAGGGGAGAGCTGCTCTTGATGCTCAAATCCTGCTTGCAGGTTTCCCATTGAGGCATGTGGTTGGCTGCTGTAAGAACAGGATGCCGGACAGGACGAGGCACTGGCTTCATCCAGCAGAGCTCTTCTTAGGTTTTATGAAAGGCAGCAAAGCAACAAAGCTCTGGGAGTCGGTGTGCTGCTGAGCTTTACAGCTCCCAACTTCCCTGGAAGAGGCAAACACATTATTCTGACATGCTTTGGCCCTGCCTCTAAGTGAAGGACCGGCCAAAGCAGCGTGTGTGCACTCAGCCTACAAATTGGCTTCAAAAACTACCCACTCCTGCCACGACGCAGACCCTGAGATATTGTTCTCCAGTTGCTGGAGCAACTTGAACCAATTCTCAGGTGGGAAATGGAAGCAATTTTCTAAATGGAAAGTTGTGCACGCCGACATTTCTCTGCAAGGATGCGAGGTGTGGGGAGAAGCTGCAGTTTGGTTAAAGGTAAAATAGAAGAGAGACCCCAAGAAAAGAAATAAAGGTGTCAGTAATTAGCTGTTTGGGTAATGTGATACAAGGACATATCGGCATACAGTGGTACCTTGGTTCTCACTCAAACTTAATCCATTCTGGAAGTCTGTTCCAAAACCAAAGCGTTCCAAAACCAAGGCGCACTTTCCCATACAAAGCAATGCAAAATGGATTCATCCGTTCCAGACTTTTAAAAAGAACCCCTAAAACAGCAATTTAACATGAACTTTACTATCTAACGAGACAATTGATTCATAAAATGAAAGCAATAAACAATGTACTGTATCAGGGAACTGCCATCAGGGCCAGAGGGAGAGAGCAAAATCCAGAGAGATTCCAGAGAGCATCCCGGGATTGGGAGAGGCAGCCCATCTTCTGGGGAAGAGAATCAGCGTAGAACCAGTGGAGAAGGGGGGTAGATGGGGAAAGCGGCGAGGTGGTCCCATGACTCCTTGCCGGGGACCAGTGGGGAGAGTAGGAGTCCTCCGCTGCCTACGCCCTCCTTGCGCAGAAGGCTTTCGCACAGAGAGAGTAGGAGGAGACTAGCATCAAAGAGCTTCTTTGCTGGAAGAAGTTTAAGAAACGCCCACTGACGGATTCTGCCAGCAATTGAGGCAGCCACGGGTGAGTGGCTGTCCGGACAGAAAAGGTTCACTCAGGCAACCCAGCCAGGTGTTTGCACCGGCTTACGCATGAGCAACCCCTAGAACCATTACATACTGCAGTCATACAATCAATCCATCAGTAGCTGAACTGGGTTCCACAAAGTCACAAAAACAAAACGAAAAAGCTGCAAAAACAAAAACGCTAAATAAATTACCTTCCTGCCGGAGCGGTACCTATTTATCTACTTGCACTTTGATGTGCTTTCGAACTGCTAGGTTGGCAGGAGCATGGACCGAGCAATGGGAGCTCACCCCGTCGCGGGGATTCAAACCGCCGATCAGGTAGGGGGAAATGAATCCATGACTGTAGAGGAACAGTTGGAAGGGCTATTCCTTGGCCAGTGGGGCTCCCTGTCAGTGGATCAGTGAAACTCCACTTGGATCGACTCCATCTGGAACGCCTTACAGCAGTCAGGAGGGCTCCCAGTACCCAACAGCTAATGGGTGCTGGGAGCCAGCGCTTTGAAAGCCAGCACTTAGCAGCTACCGTGTGATTGGCGCTGGCAGCTGACCTTCCATGGGACTCAGACTGAAAGCCTCTATCAAGTCATCAAAGATATCATAAGCTCATAGTTGACCCTCGGGGGCCACCACTGGTCAGGTCTCACCCACAAAAGCCAACTGGCCATTGAGAAGGTCACATTGGGTTTTTATTTATATTTTTTATGGTTTTATTGTGGTTTTATTGTGGTTTTATGTTTGCAGCTGGTTATTGTTGTTTTTTAACACCTGGACTTTTACACAGGAAAACGTGGGAGAGTGGGAGAGAGCAATTAGCAGCAAAATTGTATAAAATGGCAATTCCCACCTTTATTAATGGCATCACCTTGAAGTAAAGCAATGAAGGGATCCACTTTGTACGGCTGGTATCTAGGGGCTGTTGTTTACGCAACACCTTGGCAATGCAGATTTATGCAAATTGGATCCCAGCTGCTTTGCACTTCATTAAATAGCATCTCGTTCCAAACGTGTGAGCCAAGCCCTGAAAAGCTCTCTAATTTGATCAACAGCCTGAGTTTCCCCCCACCTACCCACCCGCTCCCTGGAAGGAATGCAGCTCACAAGCCTTTAGCAAAGTCTCTGGATGGAATATAAACAAGGAGTCTATAAACAAGGTGGGATCCTGCATGACAGGAAGGGGGGAGGGGCACACCACACTTGGATCCAAGCCAACAGAAGAGAAGGTGTGTCTCCATTAGGAATGGAATTGAAAATAATAATACTGCCGCTATCATAATATAAATCGCAGTTGCAACGGCATTTGGGAATACTGTGCCCAGTTCTGGTCACCTCTCCGCAAAGGTTCAGAAAAGGGCAGGCAAAATCAGAAAGAAATGTAGGTTGCAGCATTTTATTTTATTTTTAGTTTAGAGGAAGGAAGGGAGAAGACGCAACACAACAGAAGTTTATTAAATCAAGCGTAGCATGGAGAAATTGGAAAGCAAAAAGCATTGTTCCCCCCCCCCCCCCCGCAACATCAGAACTGATGGGCATCGAACAAAGTTGAAGGTTGGAATAATAATAATAATAATAATAATAATAATAATAATAATAATAATAATTTATTATTTATACCCCGCCCATCTGGCTGCCACTCTGGGCGGCTTCCAACAAAACACTAAAATACAATAGCCTATTAAACATTAAAAGCTTCCCTAAACAGCCTTCAGATGTCTTCTAAAAGTCTGGTAGTTTTTTTTCTCTTTGACACCTGGTGGGAGGGCATTCCACAAGGCGGGTGCCACTACCGAGAAGGCCCTCTGCCTGGTTCCCTGTAACTTGGCTTCTCGCAGCGAGGGAACCGCCAGAAGGCCCTCAGCGCTGGACCTTAGTGTCCGGGCGGAACGATGGGGGTGGAGACGCTCCTTCAGGTCTACTGGGCCGAGGTTGTTTAGCGCTTTAAAGGTCAGCACCAACACTCAGGACAGATGAAAGAACGGATTTCTTCAAGCGCTGCTTAGTTAATCTGTGGAACTCGCTCCTGCAGGAAGCAGTGAGGGCCTCAAACTTAGATGGCTTTGAAGGAGGATTAGTCAAAATCTCTTATTCGCCTTTTCTCTAAACTAAAAAGCCCCAAATGCAGCAATCTTTCTTTGTGGCGGAGTCGCTCCATCCTATTGATCATTGGGGTTGCCCCTTTTCTGAACCCTTTCTGAGGTTAGCATGGGATTGACGTTCTTCAAGCCAAGAGAGAGAGAGAGAGAGAGAGCAGAGAGGGAGAATTTCATCTGCCTTCCTGATTCCTTAAGAGGCAATTTTCTCTCTCTCTCTCCCTCTCTCTCTCTCTCCCCCCCCCCCCCTCAATTTGGACGTTTGTATACAAATGCCATAATGATCAGGGAGGCAGAGGAAACAGCAGCCGGTTCCTGCCACTGGCCTCTTCTCCCTCTATGATTTTGGTGCGCGCTAATGACAAATGGGTTTAAGCGCAGCAATTTTCCAACCATTTCCTTCAAATTGACAGCAGTTTCCACCTGGCCTCAGCACAAAATTGTGAGTGAAAACTTAAGTTGTAATGTGGTTCGGTTGGGCAGGCAGGAGACGGTGAGAAGGGAGCAGACCAGGCAAAGCTCTGGGTGTCTGTGTTCGATACGATAATCTTTTATTGTCATTGCCCCATACAGAACAACGAAAAATCTACATAAGACATTCAAAACCCAACAAGCCTGCTATCCCAAGCTAGTTAGCCCCCTAAAAACTCTGATACCCCATTTTTAAAAATAACCTCCCATTTTGTTGTTGTTGTTGCTTAGTCGTTTAGTCGTGTCCGACTCTTCGTGACCCCATGGACCAGAACATGCCAGGCACTTCTGTCTTCCACTGCCTCCCGCAGTTTGGTCAAACTCATGCTGGTAGCTTCGAGAACACTATCCAACCATCTCGTCCTCTGTCATCCCCTTCTCCTTGTGCCCTCCATCTTTCCCAACATCAGGGTCTTTTCCAGGGAGTCTTTTCTTCTCATGAGGTGGCCAAAGTACTGGAGCCTCAGCTTCAGGATCTGTCTTTCCAGTGAGCATGCAGGGCTGATTTCCTTACATACTCCTTAAAGGTAAAGGTAAAGGTACCCCTGACCATTAGGTCCAGTCATGGCCGACTCTGAGGTTGCGGCGCTCATCTCGTTTTATTGGCCGAGGGAGCCAGTGTACAGCTTCCGGGTCATGTGGCCAGCATGACTAACCCGCTTCTGGCGAACCAGAGCAGCACACGGAAACACCGTTTACCTTCCC
The DNA here is from genome assembly GCF_951804945.1 of Podarcis cretensis. Lineage (NCBI taxonomy): Eukaryota > Metazoa > Chordata > Lepidosauria > Squamata > Lacertidae > Podarcis > Podarcis cretensis. The sequence goes on along the minus strand of NC_137177.1, from coordinate 86,965,257 downwards.
GCCAGAGCGGTACCTATTTATCTACTTGCACTTTGACGTCCTTTCGAACTGCTAGGTGGGCATGAGCTGGGACTGAGGAACGGGAGCTCACCCTGTCGTGGGGATTCGAACTGCCGACCTTCTGATCGGCAATCCCTAGGCTCAGTGGTTTAACCCACAGTGCCACCAAAACCAAAATCGCATTTGGGTAAAAACTGTTTCTCAGGTGGCTAGTCCTAGTCTTTATAACCCTGGACCTTCTTCCAGTGTTCATGTGTGAGTTACAGTCCACTCCCTTCCCAGAAGGAAAGAGAAGGGCTGGGAGGGACCTGAATTTCAGATCTCAAATTCTTCAGCCTCCAGCAGCTTGGAAAGGGCAAACACCCTCCAGGAGATCACAGGGATGGGGAGGAATGTTCAGGTGGGAGGGGAAGGAAGCTGAGACGCAGTTTCTCTTTGATGTGGTGGACAGGTGACTCCCCTGTGAAAAAGAGTTGCCAGTTCCAAGATGACTAAGAGGGGACACAATAGGAGTTTATAAAATTATTAATGACGTGGAGATAGGCTTCCGAGACCCAGACCGTGGAGAGCTCCGAGAAATTAATAAATATAATTTGGACTATAATTTGATCTTTTTCATTTTAATTGAAGTATTATGATTGGATATTTAATTGGATGTTTTTTATTGGAAAATCAATAAAAATGATTTTTAAAAAAATATTATTCATGACGTAGAGAAAGTGGACTAGAGAGGTAAGTATTTCTCCCTCTCTCTCATAACACCAGAACTTGCAGACAGCCGATGAAGCTGACTGCTGGAGGATTCAAGGCAGATGAAAGGAAGGATTTATGCATGCAGAGCAGATTAAAACTATGGAACTCCCTCCCACAGGAGGCAGAGATAGTCACCAGTTTGGATGATGATAATAATAATAATAATAATAATTTATTACTTATACTCCACCCATCTGGCCATGCCTTCTCAGCCACTCTGGGCAGCTTCCAACAGAATATTAAAAACACAAAAAAGATCAAACATTAAAAGCTTCCCTAAATAGGGCTGCCTTCAGATGTCTTCTAAAAGTCAGATTCTTGACATCTGATGGTAGGGCACCACCTCTGCCTGGTTCCCTGTAACTTAGCTTCTTGCAGTGAGGGAACCGCCAGAAGGCCCTCAGCGCTGGACCTCAGTGTCTGGGCTGAATGATGGGGGTGGAGATGCTCCTTCAGGTATACAGGACGGAGGCCGTTTAGGGCTTTAGAGGTCAGCACCAACACTTTGGATGGTTTTGACCTTTAAAGCCCTATGCGGCCTAGGACCCACATACCTACGGGACCACCTCTCCTGGTATGCCCCACGGAGGACCTTAAGGTCCACAAATAACAACACTTTGGAGGTCCCGAGCCTCAAGGAGGTTAGATTGGTCTCAACTAGGGCCAGGGCCTTTTCAGTACTGGCCCTGACTTGGTGGAACGCTCTGTCACAAGAGACTAGGGCCCTGTGGGACTTGACATCTTTCTGCAGGGCCTGCAAGACAGAGCTGTTCCGCCTGGCCTTTGGTTTGGACTCAGTCTGACCCTTATGCTTCCTTCCCATTATCGTCTTGATTTATCAGCTATTTTAAAATGAGGCTGCATTTTAAATTGCATTGTAACCTGTATTTAAATTTGGGTTTTTTTCCCCTATTATGTTTTTACTGTGATTTTATTGGTGTTAGCCTCCGTGAGCCCAGCTCTGGCCGGGGAGGGCGGGGTATAAAATATATATATATTATTATTATTAGCATTAGCATTATTATTATTAGCATTATTATTATTATGGATTACAGATTCATGGAGGAAGAAAGGGCTATTGATGGCTACTAGCCAGGACAGCTCTGCTGTGTCTGCACATTCAGAGACAGTGATGCTTCGGAGTATCAGTTTCTGGAAGCCACAGAAGGGGAGAGGGCTGCTCTCGCACTCGGGTCCTGCCTGTGGCTCTCCCACTGGAGCACCTTGTTGGACACTGCGGGAACAGGCTCCTTCTTATTCTCTCATGAGAAGCACGGACAGGGTTTGTGGGCCTGCTTTTCCTCCCCCAGCCCATCCAACTTGCATTATTCCCTAATAAATTTCCCCGTTGACGCAGCCATCATGTAGCTCATTATGGCTGCTCCAGCGCATGAATTATGTGGCTCAGTTTCCTACAACTACAGGGATATTTATGGCAAGTCCATACTGTTTCTTAGGGAGATATTGATTTGTTAACAACTGAATGGCTATAGGGCCATTAAATCAGAGCAGTTGATCATAAACTCCTTGCATTAACCAAAGAATAGGTTTACTTTTATGTTTTTATGATGCTTATTTATTGATGAATTCGGGGAGAGTGGAGCCCAGACAGAGAGGGAAGGGGAGGGAAGGAGGGAGGGAGGACTGACTGATCTATGGGGGGAAAGGGGTCTCCACTGCTGCACATCTGCTCCTTGGCTGTGCCTTTGGGCTTTTCTGTACTTTTGTCTCTGCTGTGTTCTGTGCTTTTCAAGACTTTTCTTGCCCACCTTCTGGGAGGGGCATAAACAGACCAGGGCACCATGTGCTCTCGAAACATCATAGAAGCTACATTTTCAAGTCAGAGAACAGAGATGATCAGATGCTGGGAGGCAGAAGAGATAGGAATCTCCGGGCACACAGCAGGGTTCCAAGTTATCCCCTGAAAAGGTGTTAGGACAGGGGTCAGCAAACTTTTTCAGCAGGGGGCCGGTCCACTGCCCCTCAGACCTTGGGGGGTGGGGGCAGACTGTATTTTGGAGGAAAAATGAACAAATTCCTATGCCCCACAAATACCCCAGAGATGCATTTTAAATAAAAGCAGAGACATCACCTTGCCAACAAAGGTCCGTATAGTTAAAGCTATGGTTTTCCCAGTAGTGATGTATGGAAGTGAGAGCTGGACCATCAAGAAGGCTGATTGCCGAAGAATTGATGCTTTTGAATTCTAGTGCTGGAGGAGACTCTTGAGAGGCCCATGGACTGCAAGAAGATCAAACCTCTCCATTCTGAAGGAAATCAGCCCTGAGTGCTCACTGGAAGTACACATCCCTGGAAAAGACCCTGATGTTGGGAAAGATGGAGGGCACAAGGAGAAGGGGACGACGGAGGACAAGATGGTTGGACAGTGTTCTCGAAGCGACCAGCATGAGTTTGACCAAACTGCTGGAGGCAGTGGAAGACAGGAGTGCCTGGTGTGCTCTGTTCCATGGGGTCACGAAGAGTCGGACACGACTAAACAACAACAACAACACATTCTATTCATGTAAAAACACTAGGCAGGCCCCACAAATAACCCAGAGATGCATTTTAAATAAAAGCACACATTCTACTCATGTAAAAACACCAGGCAGGCCCTACAAGTCATCTAGAAACACGCTGATTCCCAGACCATCCGTGGGGTTGGATTGAGAAAGCGATTGGGCCGGATCTGGCCCCTGGGCCTTAGTTTGCCTACAAATGGTGTTAGGGAACAGAGGAACAGAGGCCACAAGGCAGCCTTTCTGCTGCCCAAAGGGATTCCACAGATACTGTAATGGGGGGGGGGCGGAATTAAAGAACCTACCAATGTCTAGCCTATGCTTCATCCATTTAGGCTTCTCTGCAAACATGGGTGGAGGAATGATTTAATCGGCTCAAGGAAACCTTGCCTCCCATTCATAACTTCTGCTTGGCCATGCCAGGGAAACGCCCTGTGAGCTGAAAAGGATGGCAACAGGGCCTGGTGATTCTCTGGGCATCCCTCCCACAAGGATCAATGAATCCTAGGATAGAGTACATAGTTAAACTAAGGAACACTCAACAACCTGCATGGCTTTAGAAGAGGCTTAGATACATTCATGGAGGAGGAGAGGACTATTGATGGCTACTAGGCAGGATGGGTAGGCAAACTAAGGCCCGGGGTCCGGATCCGGACCAACAGCCTTCTAAATCTGGCCAGATGGTCCAGGAATCAGCGTGTTTTTACATGAGTAGAATGTGTCCTTTTATTTAAAATGCATCTCTGGGTTATTTGTGGGGCCTGCTTGGTGTTTTTTACATGAGTAGATTGTGTCCTTTTATTTAAAATGCATCTCTGGGTTATTTGTGGGTCATAGGAATTCGTCCTTTTTTTTTCCCTTTTCAATATATAGTCCGGCCCTTCACAAGGTCTGAGGGACAGTGGACCGGCCCCCTGCTGAAAACATTTGCTGCCCCCTAGCCTACACCGTCAGAGGTAGCAATGCTTCTGAACGCCACAGGAAGGGAGAGGACTCTTGGGTTGGGTCTTAAAGAACTAAAGGAGCATGGGAAATTCTAAAAATGCACCTAAAAAATGGCCGTTTCGTTCTGTGGAAAAGAGTGCTTGTGTGTGTGTGTGTTTGCAGCAATTAATCAATTATGTTACTGAGGCATAAATCCTGCCAGGCCACACTCAATTCAGTTACGAGCATAGATGAATCCATCATCTTGACAGTTTATGTTCTCCAACATATAAAAAAAAATGGGAGAGGCAGACTGAGCCACACACCAGCAGCGTCCAGAGTCTCCACTCTTTATTCCTCCAATCTGCGCAAGCGAAAGCAAGGAAATTGGATGGCCAAATATCAATATTTTAATTCATTCTATTACCATTGTTCACTCTTCGCAAAGACTTGGGCTTAACCTAAGCCTTCTTCCTCAAGCCAAAAGAAAATATGCTTACATGCCACCCAGTTAATCTCCAGTTAGTGAGAGAATCCAGGAGTTCTAGGCAGTTATTCGGGGTTGTTTTCCTTGGAATGAAGGTGAGTGGAGACTGCGGCATCTTAAGGATATATGGTTTTATTTACAACCTGGAGGGGCTCACAGGATCAACACGCCAACAGATCTTGCTTCTCCATTAGTCACAGCCTTGGATCCAGCACAGAGCAAGCAGGTCTCGGTGTCTCCAGCTTCCAGCTTCCAGCTCAGCCCCCACACTCTGCACATTATATTGTTCTCCTAGCTAGCAGCTAGGCGATGGGGGTGGAAGAAAAGCCCACCATTAGCTTAGAGGGCCCCATCCCTTAGTTGTATCCTTTGCAACCTGGCTTATATTTTGGGATACCATTAAGGACACTGTTATGTAAGCTGTTATGTACTAAGTAGCTGTTATGTGTTAAGTAGCTGTTATGTACTAAGCTGTTCTGTACTAGCAGTTTGAAAGCACGTCAAAGTGCAAGTAGATAATTAGGTACCACGCTGGCGGGAAGGTAAACGGCGTTTCCGTGCGCTGCTCTGGTTTGCCAGAAGCAGCTTAGTCATGCTGGCCACATGACCCGGAAGCTGTACGCCGGCTCCCTTGGCCAATAAAGCGAGATGAGCGCCGCAACCCCAGAGTCGGCCACGACTGGACCTAATGGTCAGGGCTCCCTTTACCTTTATGTACTAAGCTTGGATCCTAGAACAATAGGCAAGTAGGATCCTAGAGTGCAACAGCTGAAGGAAAAGACCAATCAGGCTCCAGGAGGAAGTTAATCAGCCTATTAGGGTGGTAGGATTGTAGAATGCGACACCTGATTGGCCTGCAGGAAAAGACCAATCAGGTTCCAGGAGGGAAGCAGAATCAGCCAATCAGACAGGATTCGTTGTGTAAATAATGTATATTAAAGCCTGAGGTTTGGGGGGCAATTCAATCACTGTTTTACAAGCTGCAATAAAGAGCATGAAATCACTACAGGACTCCAAGTATATTTCAGTAGCCAACAAAGGTCACTGTTTTACAAAGAAACTTGTCTGGCTAGTTCAGCAACAGACACCTCTGTTAGATTCTAACGCTCATTGATTACAGGACCCCAGGAATTGGAAGGGGCTCAGGGTATCACCCAGACTGACCCCCCAAACCCACATCATTTATTCCTTCTACTATCATCTCCTTATGATGGTTACAGAATCAAAGGGGTCTCTACAATATTTCTTTTCTTCATTTATTTGGGACATTTCTTATTCTGACGGTTGTTAGTGACTGAGAGTGGCCGCTGAGACCACATAACCCTGGTCCTGAAAGACCTACATCGGCTCCTCGTACGTTTCCGAGCACAATTCAGAGTGTTGGTGCTGACCGTTAAAGCCCTAAACGGCCTCCGTCCTGTATACCTGAAGGAGCATCTCAACCCTCATCGTTCAGCCTGGATACTGAGGTCCAGCTCCGAGGGCCTTCTGGCAGTTCCCTCACTGCGAGAAGCCAAGTTACAGGGGACCAGGCAGAGGGCCTTCTCGGTGGTGACACCCGCCCTGTGGAATGCCCTCCCATCAGATGTCAAGGAAATAAACAACTATCTGACTTTTAGGAGACATCTGAAGGCAGCCCAGTTTAGGGAAGTTTTTAATGTCTGATGTTTTATCGTGTTTTTAATATTCTGTTGGGAACCGCCCAGAGTGGCTGGGGAAACCCAGCCAGATGGGCGGGGTATAAATAATAAATTATTATTTTTATTATTAGAATTGTTAACAAATATTTAAAATGGCTTCGGCCCGGACTATCAGAAGGGCAGTATTCTCCCATACAGACATGCCCTGGCTCCGAAATCTTTGGGGGATTAGCTTTTTGGATTTTATCTGTGCTTTGTACTTTTATCCGCAAGCCACTTTGAGTCCCAGCCTGGAAAAATGTTAGGATCATCATCACCATTTCAAAGTACAATTAAAAATTGAGCAGCCAGAACATGTAAGTGTTTCAGTCTATGTTCGCAGCAAGGAAAAGACAACCCACTCTTTCCCCCTCTTCGCAGATGAACTCGGAGTTTATGTAAACCCCTTCATGGCTGCTGCTGCTGCTACCACCACACACAAACCCTGCCCCATTGAGGGTTATTAATTGATCTATTATTATCTGTGCGGTTTGGTTTTCCCTTATTATTACCGTTTTGGCATCATGTCAGGAGCTGCTTCGTTCCTTTCATGGGAGGAGAGAGATCGTAGCTGATTGTTGCTTGCTATCTAAAGGTAGGGGGAGAAATTCTCCCGGGAAGCCAGCTGATAATTGATTTGTAGTTATTAAGGAGACAATTTACTTCACTCCAATAACAGGCCCCTGCTGAGCCCAGCGCCAGCTAATGCTGTTTCTTAGATTAACAGAAACAAACAAACAAGATGGATTAGGACCCACCAAGCACTCCAGATCGGAGGAGCCACTACCCTGCTGCACAACTGGTGGCCGGCAGAAGGGGATGGGAATGTGGGGAGAGGGAACCAGTCACCCTGGAGGGTTCTTATGTCCTGCTTGGACTACTGCAATGCGCTCTACGTGGGGCTACCTTTGAAGGTGACCCAGAATCTACAACTAATCCAGAATGCAGCAGCTAGACTGGTGACTGGGAGCGGCCGCCGAGACCACATAACACAGGTCTTGAAAGACCTACATTGGCTCCCAGTACGTTTCCGAGCACAATTCAAAGTGTTGGTACTGACCTTTAAAGCCCTAAACGGCCTCGGTCCTGTATATCTGAAGGAGCATCTCCACCCCCATCGTTCTGCCCGGACACTGAGGTCCAGCGCTGAGGGCTTTCTGGCGGTTCCCTCGCTGCGAGAAGCCAAGTTACAGGGAACCAGGCAGAGGGCCTTCTCGGTGGTGGCGCCTGCCTTGTGGAATGCCCTCCCATCAGATGCCAAAGAGATAAACAACTACCTGACATTTAGAAAACATCTGAAGGCAGCCCTGTTCAGGGAAGTTTTTAATGTATTTTTAATCTTTGTTGGAAGCCGCCCAGAGTGGCTGGGGAGACCCAGCCAGATGGGTGGGGTACAAATAAGTTATTATTATATTATATTATATTATATTTCTTGCAGAGGCAGATTTAAGGGAGCGTGACCAGATCGGTTGCAATGGGGAAAGAGCCTGGGGCACCTAGGACACTGCAGCTAGAACAGGGGGCAGCAAACCTTTTCAGCAGGGGGCCGGTCCCCCTCAGACCTTGTGGGGGGCCAGGCTATATTTTGGAGAGGAAAAAATGAACGAATTCCTATGCCCCACAAATAACCCATTCATTTTAAATAAAAGCACATATTCTACTCATGTGAAAACACCAGGCAGGCGCCACAAATAACCCAGAGATGCATTTTAAATAAAAGCACACATTCTACTCAAGTAAAAACACGCTGATTCCCGGGCCGTCCGCAGGCCAGATTGAGAAGGCGATTGGGCCAGATCCGGCCCCTGGGCCTTAGTTTGCCGACCCATGATCTAGAATGGAGCATGAGAAGCAGAGAGGCACTGAATTTTGACTTTGCATAGGGTGGCTGCTGAAATTTGAGACTGGGAAGCCAACACACACACCTTGACCATTGGGTTTCAGTTATGCAGGAAACAGTTGCAAGGCAGGGAAAGCCAATCTAAGTTTGTCTCCCTCTCTCCTAATGCTAGAACTTGCAAGCATCTAATGAAATTGAGTGTTGGAAGAATCAGGACAAATAAACGAAGTCCTCCTTCATGCAACACAGAGTTAAACTGTGGAACTCACTCCCACTGGAGACAGTGGTAGCCACCAACTTGGAGGTCTTTAAAAGAGGATTAGACAGATTTGCGGAGGAGAGGGCCACGAATGGCTACTAGCCAGGACGGCTGGGCTCTGCCTCCACAGCTTGAGGCAGCAATGCCAGTTGAATACCAGTTGCTATAAACCACAGAAGGGCAGAGACTCCATCAGACAAGGCCTCCTTCCACCTGCCTTGCCCCCACCCTTGTCTCTGCTTCTCAATTTGTATTGTATTATTTTATGTACTGTGGCTTGCCACTGTTTTATTGTTTATAGTTTAGAAATTATTTATTGTAACTGTTGAGTGGATTTCTGTTTAACTTTTATATGTTATTCTTATTATTTAATACTATTCTAATGATTGGGACGCAAGTGGCGCTGTGGGTTAAACCACAGAGCCTAGGACTTGCTGATCAGAAGGTCGGCGGTTCAAATCCCTGCCACGGGGTGAGCTCCCATTGCTCGGTCCCTGCTCCTGCCAACCTAGCAGTTCAAAAGCACGAAGTGCAAGTAGATAAGTGGATACCACTCCGGCGGGAAGGTAAACAGCGTTTCCGTGCACTGCTCTGGTTCGCCAGAAGCAGCTTAGTCATGCTGGCCACATGACCCGGAAACTGTACGCTGGCTCCCTCGGCCAATAAAGCGAGATGAGCGCCGCAACCCCAGAGTCGGTCACGACTGGACCTAATGGTCAGGGGTCCCTTTATTCTAATGATTACTTTTTTGATGCGGGTTGCCTATTTTAAAGTTATGTTTTATTATCACATTTTTGCATTGCGTTAGATTGTTATAAGATGTGCATTGTTTGTTTCTTCAGCTTGTAAACTGCCTTGAGTATTCCTTCCAGTAGCACCTTAAAGACCAACTAAGTTAGTTCTTGGTATGAGCTTTCGTGTGCATGCACACTTCTTCAGATACACTGAAACAGAAGTCACCAGACCCTTCTATATAGTAATACCCCTCCCCACCTTCTCACTATATAGAAGGGTCTGATGACTTCTGTTTCAGTGTATCTGAAGAAGTGTGCATGCACACGAAAGCTCATACCAAGAACTAACTTAGTTGGTCTTTAAGGTGCTACTGGAAGGAATTTTTTTATTTTGTTTTGACTATGGCAGACCAACACGGCTACCTATCTGTAACTGCCTTGAGTATTGTAAGATAGAAAAGCGGTATGCAAATTAAAAATGATGATGATGATGCTCAAATCTTGCTTGCAGGTTTCCACAGGCATCTGGTTGGCCACAATGAGAACAGGATACTGCTCTAGATGGACCCACTGATTTGGGGGATAAACTAGCAGCAGCAGTAGCTTCATAGAAAATCCCACATGCACTGAGTGTATCACTAGGCAACCCTCAAGAGGGTTATTCAAGAGGCTTATTAAGAACATAAGAATAGCAACAACAACAAAAAAAAAACCCTCAAGAATTTGCAAGCAACCTCAAGTCCTTCCACCATATTTATGGGAGATTACAGAGAAGGAGCTAAACATGCGGAGCAAACTGAATTTAACACTTTTAATCCTGTTAATCAAAATAGCACTTATACCCAAATCTACTCAACTTTTTTTTATTTTCTACCCACTGAAAGCCCAACAAAGGGCCCAACCCAAGACTGGAAAGTTTGCTTTTGATAGCAGGAGACCAAGAACACCTAAAACATTGAGATGCTTACAACTCTGGGAATGTGGGTGGGGAGGAAGGGTCCCGCAACCGGAAATGTATAATGAACTTGTTTTTATTTTTATTAAAATCCTGCCTTTTACACAAGGCGGCTTACAGATAAAATGGAAACAGCTAAAAAGCATTGCAAAAAAAAATATTAAAAAGCAACAAAACATTAACTCTGTGTGTGTGTGTGTGTGTGTGTGTGTGTGTCTGTGTGTGTCTGTGTGTGTCTGTGTCTGTCTGTCTGTCTGTCTGTGTGTGTGTGTGTGTGTGTGTGTGTGTGTCTGTGTGTCTGTCTGTGTGTGTTTGTGTGTGTCTGTGTGTGTGTGTCTGTGTGTCTGTGTGTCTGTGTGTCTGTGTGTGTCTGTGTCTGTGTGTCTGTGTTTCTGTGTGTCTGTGTCTGTGTGTGTCTGTGTGTGTCTGTGTCTGTGTCTGTGTGTCTGTGTGTGTCTGTGTCTGTGTGTGTCTGTCTGTCTGTGTGTGTGTGTCTGTGTGTGTGTGTGTCTGTCTGTGTGTGTGTGTGTGTGTGTGTCTGTCTGTCTGTCTGTCTGTCTCTCTCTCTCTGTGTCTGTGTGTGTGTGTGTCTGTGTGTCTGTGTCTGTCTGTCTGTGTATGTGTGTGTCTGTGATCAATTAAACTTAGAAACGTGCCCTCTATATCACCTGACCCGATATATTCACCCAATCAAGGGCTTTGATCTGCAGAACCTTCATTGTTGAAGCTGCCCCATAATACCTGTTCTGCATTTCCAGCTCTGCAATTCTGTGATTCTATGCTTATCATCCTCATGGGGAGGCCGATAGCAGAAAAGGGCCCGATCCAAGCAGCGGGAGCTCCTCCTTTGAGGAAAAGCTGCTCAAGGCGGACTTTGAGGTCCAGGTGCATCTCAGCAAGACGGTCTTGTCCTCCCTTGCGCAGCTGGCTGCTACCATCTGGTGGCTGAGTTCGGGAAAGCGCCCTCCTCCCCTTCCTGTCGAGACTGATGCGGGTCAGCCTGAGACGGCATCTCTTCCTCATCTTTCGTGGTCCTGTTTCTACACCTCTGGAAGATCTGCTCAAAGCGCAGAGCACGTAGCCTCCTGAGAGGCGACAGACCCTGTCAGCAAGAATGCTCCTGCTCAGAGACCTGCACTGGCTGCTACCACTGGCGGCTACCAAGCCGAATTCAAGGTGTTGCGATTAGTATAAAAAGGTAAAGGGACCCCTGACCATTAGGTCCAGTCGTGACCGACTCTGGGGTTGCGGCACTCATCTCTCTTTATGGGCTGAGGGATCCGGCGTACAGCTTCCGGGTCATGTGGCCAGCATGACTAAGCCGCTTCTGGTGAACCAGAGCAGCGCACGGAAACGCCGTTTACCTTCCCGCCAGAGCAGTACCTATTTATCTACTTGCACCGGTGTGCTTTCAAACTGCTAGGTTGGCAGGAGCAGGGACCAAGCAACAGGAGCTCACCCTGGCACAGGGATTCGAACCACCAACCCTCCAATCAGCAAGTCCTAGGCTCTGTGGTTTAGACCACAGTGCATATTGAGGTTTTATTACAATTTAACCAGAATACTGAGGTTTTCTTTTAGGAAAAAAAACTTGGACATTAATATATTTTGCCTGAAAAGAAAAGCACAATGACAGATCTTTCCATGATGCAAACCACTTTTTATTGAAAGGTAAAAGTTTGCATTTGGCACGCTTTGGAACAATCAATGTGATTTTTGCTGCCATATGCATGCTGATAATTTGTCTAACCTTGGCTCATACTTCGTAAGCTCTTCTAGAAAGAGAGTTGTAAAAACGATTATACTGGGAATGATAGTTCCTCAATTTCTATTCGAGAAACTCTTTTCTTTCCATTTCACCAAGTTGGGCAACGCTTTTGTGGTTGGTGTCAAAGTGCCGTCTGACACTTGATGTGCGACACACAACACTTTCATTACACAGAAGACATAACGCTTTCCCATTGCGTTCAATGATCTTCCACTCTCTGTTCTTGAACTTTTTTTTCCTTCTTTTTTTTATAATAATATTTATTAAATTTTTAACAAGAAAAGAGTTACAAAACAGCAAAAAAGAAATACAAAAAAAAATACAAAAACCAAAATTAAGCATAAAAAGAAAAAATAAAAGATAAAAATCCCTCTTTCTGATATCTTACCACTCATTTACTTGTTTTCATGACTTCCTCACACCTCCCTTTTTTGTATTCCATTTAAAAATTTGTTCAGCAAATTCATACCCTCTTAGTTTACCCTTAATTATTTAACCTCACATATTATAACTTCAAATTTTCATCTAATATCAATCCACTCTTACATATTCTTATTTTACCTTATTTACTAGAACCACTTCGTTTCATTCCAACGTCATTAACATTCAATAATTTTACAGTGTTTCTGTAGATAGATTTTAAATTTCTTCCAATCTTCTTCCACCAACTCTTCTCCCTGGTCTCTGATTCTGCCAGTCATTTCTGCCAATTCCATGTAGTCCATTACTTGCATCTGCCATTCTTCCAAGGTGGGTAGGTCTTGTGTCTTCCAATGCTTTGCAATGAGTATTCTTGCTGCTGCTGTAGCGTACATAAAGAAAGTTCTATCCTTCTTTGGCACCAATTGGCCGACCATGCCCAGGAGAAAAGCCTCTGGTTTCTTCAAGAAGGTATATTTAAATACCTTTTTCATTTCATTATAGATCATCTCCAAGAAAGCCTTAATCCTTGGGCACGTCCACCAAAGGTGAAAGAATGTACCCTCAATCTCTTTACATTTCCAACATTTGTTGTCGGGCAAATGATAAATTTTTGCAAACTTGACTCGTGTCATGTACCACCTATATATCATTTTCATTATATTCTCTCTTAAGGCATTACATGCCGTGAACTTGATACCTGTGGTCCATAACTTTTTTTTGTCCTGTATTCCTTTTTGTCCTGTATTTCCTCTACAAAAACACAAAATTTAAAAAATAATAATGAAGCACCCAGTACAAAACTATCCCTGTTTCTGAATCATGACAGCGAGCCTCGATTCCTCTGGCTTTCTAGTAACGAACTCTGGCGAACTTGGTACTGGGGCGATGGCACGTGTGCCCACAGAGACGGCTCTGAGTGCCCCTTCTGACCCGCCTGCCATAGGTTCGCCACCACTGCTCTAAGCTAAAGCCTGCCTTCAGGGATCCAACTGTGAACTGATTGTTATACTTTTAAAAGAAGCTTCTTCTTCTTCTTCTTGTATATCGTTATTGATTTAAAATAAACACATTTATGGGAAAACAGACAAACAATCAAACAAACAAACAAACAAATAATAGAAAAGTCAAACAAACAACCACAAAATAAGAAACAACAAAATTAATATAACTAACATCATTTATACTCCCGATACCGAAAGCAATTATAAAACTTATAGAGAAAGAAATTAAAAATGACTTCCAATTAATCTCACTGTACTTTACCTATCAATTATCTTATACCGCACAGTTGCATATTTCTTATATAATTTCTTTTTACCTCCCTATGAATTTATATTTATACAATACAAGGATCAGCCTAATTCTGCCAAGATGTTTCCTTTTATACATAGTTTTTTAAGTATTCTCCAAGCCTTATAGACTTTCTCCAAGCCTTATAGACTTTTTGTTTTGGTTGGCCTCTTAACCTTCCTGTCGCCTTCACTAGCTGCAGATATTCTGCTATTAGGATTTGCCAATCTGCCGTGTTGGGTATTGTTGTGTTTTTCCAATTTCTTGCTACTAAAATTCTGGCCACCATTATCCCGTACATGAACAATGTTCTTTTCGATTTCCCTATTTCTTTTGGCAGGATGCTTAAGAAGAATATTTCTGGCCTTTTTTTAAATGTAAATTTAAATAATTTTTAAAGTTCTTCATATATATTACAGTGGTACCTCGGGTTAAGTACTTAATTCGTTCCGGAGGTCTGTTCTTAACCTGAAACTGTTCTTAACCTGAAGCACCACTTTAGCTAATGGGGCTTCCCACTGCCGCCGCACGATTTCTGTTCTCATCCTGAAGCAAAGTTCTTAAACCGAGGTACTATTTCTGGGTTAGCGGAATCTGTAACCTGAAGCGTATGTAACCTGAAGCGTATGTAACCCGATGTACCACTGTATTACAAAATACACAAATGTCTGTGCAATTCCACCACAAACGCAAATAAGACCCAATTTCTCTGTTACATTTCCAACATGTAGCTGATCTGTCCTTATACATTTTAGCAAGTTTTTCTGGAGTTTGGTGCAATGTACACAGTGGCGTAGCGTGGGGGGTGCAGGGGGGGCCGGCCGCACCGGGCACAACATCTGGGGGTTAGGGTTAGGGGGCGCAAATCCACGGGTTAGGGGGCGCAAATTACTTGCCTTGCCCCGGGTGCTGACAACCCACGCTACGCCACTGAATGTACATCATCTTCATTGCATTTTCCCTGAGGTTATGACAGGCCGTGAATTTTATATCTTCCCTCCATAATTTTTCCCATTGTTCCATGTAAATATTATAACCCAGATCTTGCGCCCATCTCACCATTACAGTTTTCACTTTAAAAGAAGCTTCTTGTTTCTTTATTCTTTTTTAGGAGGGATAAAAGGGGACTTGCCAGGAACCAAACCCAATCTGAACAAAGCCATATTGGATTGTTTAAGTAAAGAGCTTAAAACAAATCTACCAACTAGCTTTATTCCTGCTATATATTGGGGAATGCACTCTGCTGCTGGCTCACAAGCGTGAGTAAGAAGGATACTGTTAAATCAATATATCCTCTCCTAGTATCTGCAACATGGGTAGGCAAACTAAGGCCCGGGGGCCGGATCTGGCCCAATCACCTTCTAAATCCGGCCCCCGGACAGTCCAGGAATCAGTGTGTTTTTCCATGAGTAGAATGTGTCCTTTTATTTAAAATGCATCTCTGGGTTATTTGTGGGGCATAGGAATTCATTCCAAAATACAGTCCGGCCCCCCACTCGGTCTGGGGGGACAGTGGACCGGCCCCCTGCTGGAAAAGTTTGCTGACCCCTGATCTATAACATTCCCACGGTCAGGTGTATCTCAGTCATTGTGAATGAGGGGCCGTCCAACATTACAGCAGCCCCCAAACACACGGCTTCCAGGTACAGCTTTTATTTTTTAAAAAAACATGCGTGTTAGTTGTGATTCCTGCATCTGCAGGGGGTTGGACTAGATGACCCCTAGGGGTCCCTTCCAATTCTATAGCCATATGATTCTCTGCAGGGTGGTTGAGCTGCTGCGTTTGACGCCAACACAAATGTCGCAGGAACCGCTCCATCAGTCTCGTTAAACTGACAGCCACGTTCCATACGCTGCTTGAATCCACAAGGAGTGGGATAACTGGCAGAAGGCAACATTTTAAAGAACAAAATGTTGCTGTTGGAAAAGTGGGAAGTGGCAAGGACCTTGGCTACAACCGTGACAGAAGTTTGGGAGGGTTTTTCTTTCGTTCCACCACTTTCCCTGGGAAAACCCGCAGTTCACTGCCGAATTAGAACAAACGTCAATCAGGTTTTCTGCAGATTGACGTTCGTTCCGAATCAGCGGCAAACAGCGAGTTTTCCTGAGCCATGCCTAGACATCATGGGACAAACAGAATAAATCCAGGGGCAGACAGAAGTGCAGATCATGAACCCTTTTGTTGTCAGCAAAACTTGCTTTCAAAGGAGCAGTCAGGCATTGTTCAGCTGGGGGGTGACACTGGAGGGTGGGCTAACATTCTCCTTTCCCTTCCTCCCCCACAACAAACACTCTGTGAGGTGAGTGGGGCTGAGAGACTTCAGAGAAGTGTGACTGGCCCAAGGTCACCCAGCAGCTGCGTGTGGAGGAGCAGGGAAGCGAACCCAGTTCACCAGATTACGAGTCTATCGCTCTTAACCACTACACCACACTGGCTCATTAATGCATGAAGGGGTTAAGGTCACAGAACTGTATTCCTAGGCTCAGTTAGGTCACGCCCCCTCACCTCCAGTGAAGAAGGAAGTGAAAGTGTCAAGGAGCCATCAAGAAGCCAAGTCATCCACAGGGCAGGCACACACACAGCGGCAGAGGAAGCCGCTCGGGCGCCTGGGGCGACGCGCCCAGGGGCAGGGCGAGCCGCCCATAGGGGCAGGGCAAGGGCGGGGCATCCAGAGTCTGCCTGCCTCCTCCCACTCAGCTGCCCTATAGCTGGGGGGGGGGAGGCAGTGGACGGACTGTTTGGGCAGTGTGGAGCCTGTGTGCGCCCATGCCCACATGTCTCTCCCAGCACTCAGGCGTGCTGCAGGCCCTGCGGTGAGTGCCGCCCGGCATTTTGTCACCCACTGCACCCCCCCTTCCTCCACCCCTGGGCACACACAAACACACATATGGAAGGCACAGAAGACAATTAGCTTTTTAATAGCAGAAAGCAACCACCCAGCCATGTCCCTGGTTTGTTTTAACTCAACAGAGGCCTTGCTGAAACTAAGCCCTTCTATGTCTAGCCATAGCTGTCAACTTACAGATTTGAAAATAAGGGATCAGCAGCCTTGAAAATAAGGGATCAGCAGCCAAAATAAAGGATTTTGCTTAGCTTATCCACGTCGGGGCTGCCGTCGTCCTGGCGCGAGGAGTTCCATCAGCCCTTCCCCACCCGAGAGAGAGGGAGGGAGCAAGAGAGACTTTCGTCCGCGAGCCCGGCATGAGGTGGCTGTGGCGCCAATGCAGCCGCTGAAGCGCCGCCCTTCTTCGTCCCTCCCCATCCCCTCCTCTTCCTCCTCCCTCAGGCCGCCTCCGGCTTCCCCTGGCAGCGCAGCAGAAGTCTCGCAAGAGAGGAGCTGCCTGCCTGCCCGCCCACCACAACCCATCTATCTCCTCACGATGCGCCCCTGAGGGGGGAAAGGGAGAGATGGAGGCACGGCAGCTCATGTGCGCACTCTCGCGCGCGGCGGAGGACCCCGAGCCGCCGCTTCCCTCCCGAGCCGGGCAAGCATGAAACCCAGGAAATTTAAGGGACATCATCAATCCAGGACAGCAGCGAGAAACGGTGCTGGGATAAGGGAGTTTCCCGCCAAATAAGGGACGGTTGACAGCTATGCCTCTAGCTTTTCAGTCTGAATCCCTCCCAAGGTGTCATCTCCAGAGCTCTTGGGAGGCTGGCTCCCACCATAATTCTTCATCCAGCCAGTCCAAGCCCTTCCTGCAGGGCTCTTGGGCTGGTGGCCCCCAGCTCTCCAACCAGGCCCTGACAGAAAGCTTCTTTCTTCATTCTCCTCTACCCTGTGAAGCCAACCAGGCAACAAGTCTGGCCTCGACCACCTCAAGCCCAGACTATATATTCAGAAGTATTCCCCCCCCCCCGTATTTTGTAGCTCAATAATATTCTATTTGTGTTCTTCCTGCTGCTGCATGGAATAACACATGAATCTGACCTTTGGCGTTTGTAAGTAAAGCATTTAAATTTACTGATGGTGTGGTCTGTTCATTGCAAGAGGGGTAGAGAGGGGAAGCACTGCAAGCCAACAAAATGGGATATTTAAAGCATCTAACATATTCCTCACTCTTTACTGTGAATCACATGATGCTGTGATTTTAATATTCTGCTGCGGGCTCTCTCTTGCCGGAGAATGTGTTTTACCTCTGTGCTTTGGATTTAGGGATCCAGCCTGATTCTTTTATTAACTAACCTGACACAGATTATATACTACCCCACACTTTGAAAGCAACTCTTTCTCTATTGTGGGAAACAGGGTGTTCGTCTCTTCTCCTCAAACTTGAACCTGAGATAGACAGTGAAATTTCCCTTATTGGCCACTAGGTGGGGGTCATTAGCCAAGGCCAGAAGCGCAAAAATAGATGCTTCTAAGCACATGAAGATACCGGGAGCTTTGAAAGGAGCAAAGTTTGGGGCAGGCAAGGAGCATTAAGACCCAGCATTAAAAACTGGGGACTTTCCTCCACCCCCAAGAGCCCCCCCTAAACCACCCCAGGAAGATTTATTGTTATTTTTTTAATTGTAGCCCTCCTTTTTCCCAGACCAGGACTCAAGGCAGCTTACACAAACTGAAACAACACAGACAAATTGCAGAAAGCTAAAAAAAGATAACAGTCTAAAAGCAATTAAACTCTAATAGAATTAAACCCCAAATCTATTAAAAAGACATACAACAAAAACAGCACAGCACTACTGAAAATTCCCTAATAGTTCTCAAAGGGATGCGGGTGGCGCTGTGGTCTAAACTGAGCCTACGGCTTGCTGATCAGAAGGTCGGCGGTTCGAATCCCCGCGATGGGGTGAGCTCCCGTTGCTCGGTCCCTGCTCCTGCCAACCTAGCAGTTCGAAAGCACGTCAAAGTGCAAGTAGATAAATCGGTACCGCTCCGGCGGGAAGGTAAACGGCATTTCCGTGCGCTGCTCTGGTTCCCTGGAAGTGGCTTATTCATGTTGGCCACATGACCCGGAAGCTGTACATTGGCTCCCTCAGCCAGTAAAGCAAGATGAGTGCCGCAACCCCAGAGTCGGTCATGACTGGACCTAATGGTCAGGGGTCCCTTTACCTTTATTATACCTAAAGGGATGCGAATGGTGCTGTGGTCTAAACCACAGAGCCTAGGGCTTGCCGATTGGAAGGTTGGGAGTTCGAATCTAGGGTGAGGTCCTCTCCTCCTACATGAATTTTTCTGATTGTCTTTTAAAGCCGTCTAGCTTGGTGTCCAAGGCTGTTAAACCACAGAGCCTAGGACTTGCTGATCAGAAGGTTGGTGGTTCGAATCCCCGTGATGGGGTGAGCTCCCGTTACTCGGTCCCTGCTCCTGCCCACCTAGCAGTTTGAAAGCACGTCAAAGTGCAAGTAGATAAATAGGTACCGCTCCAGCGGGAAGGTAAACGGCATTTCCATGCGCTGCTCTGGTTCGCCAGAAGCGGCTTAGTCATGCTGGCCACATGACCTGGAAAAACTGTCTGCGGACAAACGTCAGCTCTCTCGGCCTGAAAGCGAGATGAGCGCCGCAACCCTACAGTTGTTTGCGACTGGACTTAACTGTCAGGGGTCCCTTCACCTTTCTGCTAGTTCCCAAAGACTTGCTGGAAATGAAATGTACTCACCTTCTGGCAGAAGGGCAGCAAATAGGGAGCCCATCTCGGTTCTCTAGAAGAAGGAAGGAAAAGGGTTGTGCCTGTGCCCTGAGGTCACTTTCTCTTGCACCACACCTGCAGTCAGTCGTCTGTGGGGGAAACCAGTCTTGGGAAATAGCTGCCTTAACCTCCTATCCAACACAGCCTGCTGGTGGCGCTAGTCCTCAGTGTGGCTGTATGCCATGCAGTAGGAAGCCCTGAAGAGCAAGGGGCTCTCACCATGGCAGCCTCCTTTGCCGTGCCCGCTTCTAAAGCTGTACAAAGAAAAATGAATTCTTGGCCTGTGTGGACACACGGCACCTTCAACACCAGGCAGATGTTTTCTTCCACTCCCCTTTGCTTAACAAGTTCTGATGGACTCCGAATTAACAGGGCATAATTCAGGGACATTGGGCATTTTCAAAATAAAAGTGGCAGCTGAACACTTATGCTAACTGAACTCTTCTGGTGCCCTGCAGCCAATGTTTTTATGGCTGCGAAATATTTTGATATATATTTCAACGACGCAGTGGTATACAAATTTTAGAGACAGATATAACGGGGGCAGAAGGCTGATCGCCGAAGAATTGATGCTTTTGAATTCTGGTGCTGGAGGAGACTCTTGAGAGTCCCATGGACTGCAAGAAGATCAAACCTATCCATTCTGAAGGAAATCAGCCCTGAGTGCTCACTGGAAGGACGGATCCTGAAGCTGAGGCTCCAAGACTTTGGCCACCTCATGAGAAGAGAAGACTCCCTGGAAAAGACCCTGATGTTGGGAAAGATGGAGGGCAGAAGGAGAAGGGGATGACAGAGGATGAGATGGTGGGACAGTGTTCTCAAAGCTACCAGCATGAGTTTGACCAAACTGCAGGAGGCAGTGGAAGACAGGAGTGCCTGGCGTGCTCTGGTCCATGGGGTCTCAAAGAGGCGGACAGGGCTAAATGACTAAACAACAACAAATAACAGGGGGCACTCAGACCTTCTCCAGCCTCCATCTTCCCTGGCATCTGCTTGACCTCCTCGTACAAATGGCAGCACAAAGGCAACCTTTTACGCTACCGAATCCATGTTTCTCCAATCAGCAGAGAAGAGGGGGAGCAGGGGGAGCTCTCGAGTCAATAGTGCCCTGGGCAAGGAGGAGAGCATTTGGTCACACACACCCCAGAAGGTTTATGCGCCCTAGCGCAGGTGTGATGCTAAAGGCCCTACAAAGACCCAGGCAAGTGTGTGGCTTATTCGCAAGTGACCAGAGCCTCGAGCGAAATGCCCTTCTTTGCTTCCTATTTAAGAGTTTTCCTCCTCTTATCGGTTTCTCATATATATATATATATATATATATATATATATATATATATAATTTTTTATTAATTTTAACATATAAATTATAAAATGTACCACATAACTTATCACTTATACAATCTTTTTGGACTTCCATCAGCACCTCTGATGATCCACCGTTTTAACCACTTCTTATGCATTTCTTAACTTTATATTGCCTTTACATCTCTTAACAAATCATCCTCCCCCTTATCCATTTTTACAATACTTCTAATACTCCTCACAGAACTTCTTGCAACCCTACAAACGTCGTCTGTTCTTCACAATTACTTTTCAAATAGTCCGTAAATTTACTCCAGTCTTCCGTGAATTTCTGGTCTCGCCGGTTTCGAATCCTTCCTGTTAGTTTATCTAATTCTGCATAGTCCATTAACTTCATCCTCCATTCTTCAATCGTCGGTAACTCTTCTTGCTTCCATTTCTGGGCCAATAATATTCTTGCTGCTGTTACTGCATATAAAAAGAGCTTACATTCCTTTCTATTTATGTCACTCCCCACAATGCCCAATAGAAATGCTTCTGGTTTCTTTATAAATGTATATTTCAACATTTTTTTCAACTCATTATATATCATCTCCCAGAAGCATTTCACCTTTTTACATTCCCACCACATGTGATAAAATGTTCCCTCTTTTTCTTTACATTTCCAACATTTATTACTAACTTTATACATTTTCGCTAACTTAACAGGTGTAATATACCATCTATACATCATTTTCATCACATTTTCTTTTAGGGCATTGCATGCAGTAAATTTTAAACCTTCCTTTCACAATTTCTCCCAATCACTCAGCTGTATATTATACCCAAAATCTTTGGCCCAGTGTCTCCTCTTATCGGTTTCAAAGCCATTTCTTGGGGACACGTTTGTCTGTATTTATGATGCTGAGTTCCCACAAGTCACAAGATAGCCAATTATTGGAAATAGCTATTGATTTCCTTAGAAATTAGTTACCGTACATCTACGGCAGCTGAAGGTTTGTGCATATTTGGTAAGTGGTTGCATATAAATATTTTATGCTATAAATTTCCTTCGCCCTTAACTTTTCGTTAGTAAGAATGCATAAGAATACTTCTCAGGCAATATTTCTTTCTTCTTCTTTTAGCCAAAAGATTAGTTTGGAGCATATATGTATTTTATGTATTTATTTTGAATAGATGCACAATTCATCATTACTGTCTTGAATTTTACTGTGTTATTATCTTCCTTAGTGGGCCATGCAAACTGCTATTCTGCACAACACTTTTTACAGAGTAGGGAGCATATTCCCTCCAACATTCCTCAGATGGAAATAGGGACATTTCTCACTCCCCACAACTGACCCTCCTCAACACCCCATTTTGCCCCCCACCCCACAGAGCAAGTGCCACCACCACGACACCAACTGCACCCCCACCTTCCAGAAAAAACCCATTAATCCCTATTTTATTTTATTCTTAGGTAGATTTACAAAAAGGAAACCAAACACCAGTAAATAAATTTTAGGAAAGGGAAAAATTAGACCCTGACACACAAAGTACCGTACTATACAGTTTTTTTACTGTAAATTAATGTGCGAATGATTGTAACCATCGGGTTAGTTTTTTACTGCTCCACCCCCAAAAAAACCCTCAATAACTTTTGTCAACCCCCCCCCCCAAAAAAAAAAAAGTTCAAGAACTCTCAGAAACCCTCCGTAAAAAAGCTGAACAACTTCATGCCATTCTTCCTCAACAGCTTTGGGCCGTCCTCTCCCCAAAAAGCGCAACAATTCTGGGCCATTTTCTTAATTTGGAGTCCTCCAAAATAGGGGGCATCTTATACAAGGGGGTGTCTTATACACAGAAAAGTAAGGTAAAGGTAAAGGGGACCCTGACCATTAGGTCCAGTCATGGCCGCCTATGGGGTTGCGGCGCTCATCTCGCTTTATTGGCTCCCTCGCCAGTAAAGCAAGATGACTGCCGCAAACCCAGAGTCATTCATGACTGGACCTAATGGTCAGGGGTCCCTTTGCCTTTATTTATACCTAAAGGGACGTGGGTGGTGTCATGGTCTAAACCACAGAGCCTAGGGCTTGCTGATCAGAAGGTGGGCAGTCCGAATCTGGGGTGAGCTCCCGTTGCTCGGTCCCAGCTCCTGCCCACCTAGCAGTTCCAAAGCACGTCAAAGTGCAAGTAGATAAATAGGTACTGCTCCGGCAGAAAGGTAAACGGTGTTTCCATGCGCAGCTCTGGTTTCGCCAAAAGCAGCTTACTCATGCTGGCCACATGAACCGGAAGCTGTCTGCAGAGAAATGTCGGCTCCCTCAGCCAGTAAAGCAAGATGAGGGCCGCAATCACAGGGTCATTCACAACTGGACTTAACTGTCAGGGGTCCTTTACCTTTCTTTATTCATAGAATCATAGAATCATAGAGTTGGAAGAGACCACAAGGGCCATCGAGTCCAACCCCCTGCCAAGCAGGAAACACCATCAGAGCATTCCTGACATATGGTTGTCAAGCCTCTGCACAAAATGGCTCTCGCTGCAAATCCTTCTCCCTGAGCTCCAACACACAGCTACAATAAGGAGACCCCCAAGTGCCCCCAAACCTTCCCTTCCATTACACCCCATCCGCTGGGCATGGGGATCGGGTTTTCCCAACGCAGGAGCCAGCCTGGAAACCCACCTGAGTCACCATTCCTGCTCTCCTACTGGGTCAGCAGGGGAAACAGGGGGACTTGTCACAATTTCACAAATCCCCACATATGTAAATTAAGAGGCCTGCCAGCCCTAGTCAAACGCCACGTAGGACAATGCAGCCCAGCCAATGAGAGAAACAGGAAGCGGCTTGCGGTGATGCAAAGGAGGAAGTTTGGTTCCGGTCGCGACCACAGCCGCGCAGCGACCGCGCACCCAGGAGTGCCCAGCAATGCGCTCAGACAGAGCATCTGTGACGTCCGACTTCCAGTTTTGCTCAAGGGGTACTTGGAATCCTGACCAGGCTGTGGCTTTGGGGATTCAGGCCAGGCCCTCGCCAGCGGGACTGTGGGGTGAGATGGGTGAATCTCTGAGTCATCCTAATTTCTGGAGCACAACAGAACATAAGAAGCTGCCTTATGGCGAGTCAGGCCCTTGGGGTCTCTCTAGCTCAGTACTGTCTACACGGATTGGCAGCAGCGGCGTAGCGTGGGTTGTCAGCACCCGGGGCAAGGCAAGTAATTTGCGCCCCCTAACCCGGGGCAAGTAATTTGCGCCCCTAACCCCTAACCTGCCGCCGCTGCCAGCTTCTTCTTGCTGCTGCCTGGGCTGGGGTATTTACGGTAAGGTAGCCACGGCGGCGGTGGCGGCGGGTCCATGTCAGGTGATCTGAGGCAAGTTGCCGCTGGCGCTGCCGCCCAAACGACGCCGCTTGCCCGGAGGAGGAGGAGGGCAGAGAGGTGAGGAAAATGCAACATGGCCCAGCCGCTGCAGCAGCAGCAGCAGCGGCGGGGCTGTGAGGAGGGGCTGCCTGGTGCGCCCTCCGCAGCAAGCGCTGAGAGCCACTGCCTGCCGGACGCCTTCAGCCCGGACGTGCGCACAGCTCGTCGGTTCCGCGAGACATGGGGCTCTGCTACAGCCTGCGCCCGAGTCTCTTCGGCGCACTCCGGAGGCGGCAAGCACGCCCCCCCAGATGTTGCGCCTGGTGCGACCGGCCCCCCTGCACCCCCCACACTACACCACTGATTGGCAGCAGCCACTCTCTAGGACAGGGTTAGGCAAACTAAGGCCTAGGGGCCACATAAGGCCCAATCGCCTTCTAAATCCGGTCTGCGGACGGTCTGGGAATCAGCATGTTTTTACATGAGTCGAATGTGTCCTTTTATTTAAAATGCATCTCTGGGTTATTCGTGGGGCATAGGAATCCGTTCATTTCCCCCCAAAAAATACTGGCCACATGACCCAGGAGCTGTACGCCGGCTCCCTCGGCCAGTAAAGCGAGACGAGCGCCACCACCCCAGAGTCAGCCACAACTAGACCTAATGGTCAGGGGTCTCTTTACCTTTACCTTTACCTTTACCTTTACCTTTACCTTTACTCTCTCTGCCCTACATGGAGCTGCTGGGGATTGAACTTGGGAACTTCCGCATGCAAGGCGGCTGCTATACTACTGAGCTACCACGGAAACCCATGGGCAGGGACGCTCAGAGAGGCTTTCTCTGATGCGCTTCAGAAGCAGGGCTGCTGGCAAACCCAGAGTTCAGTTTGAAGATCCGGTTCATACAGTGCTGTTGTTCATTGTGTCTCATTTGGACACACATCCCCCTTGAGAATGCACGAGCCACGCTGGCATTTCAGCAAGCAGCGCATGCCCATCCACTGAGTGCTCACTGACAATTAAACCACTTTGAAACCAGTTTGTTATATTATAGAGGTTTAATGTGGGGTGCCTCTTGCTCACACCAAGGAATTCTGGAGGGATAAGACCTGAGAAACCTCTGAGGCCCCCTCAGCTTACATATTATTAGTTCTGAGTAGGCATTTTTTGAAAGAAAATATCAGAGTAGATCTGTGCATGGTTTGAAGCTCAACATCAAAAAAACGAAGCTCATGGCCACTGGTCCCATCACCTCCTGGCAAATAGAAGGGGGAGAAATGGAGGCAGTGAGAGATTTTACTTTCTTGGGCTCCATGATCACTGCAGATGGTGACAGCAGCCACGAAATTAAAAGACGCCTGCTTCTTGGGAGAAGAGCAATGACAAACCTAAACAGCATCTTAAAAAGCAGAGACATCACCTTGCCAACAAAGATCTGTATAGTTAAAGCCATGGTTTTCCCAGTAGTTATGTATGGAAGTGAGAGCTGGACCATAAAGAAGGCTGATGGCCGAAGAATTGATGCTTTTGAATTCTGGTGCTGGAGGAGACTCTTGAGAGTCCCATGGACTGCAAGAAGATCAAACCTCTCCATTCTGAAGGAAATCAGCCCTGAGTGTTCACTGGAAGGACAGATCCTGAAGCTGGGGCTCCAATACTTTGGCCACCTCAGGAGAAGAGAAGACTCCCTGATGTTGGGAAAGATGGAGGGCACAAGGAGAAGGGGACGATAGAGGACGGGATGGTTGGACAGTGTTTCGAAGCTACTAAATGAGTTTGACCAAACTGTGGGAGGCAGTGGAAGATAGGAGTGCCTGGCGTGCTCTGGTCCAGGGGGTCACGAAGAGTCGGACACGACTAAACGACTAAACAACAACTCCCCATGCTCTCCTTCATTTTAGAAGACATCTGAAGGCAGCCCTGTTTAGGGAAGCTTTTAGTGTTTGATGTATTGCAGTATTTTAATTTTTTTTTGGAAGCTGCCCAGAGTGGCTGGGGAAGCCCAGCCAGATGGGCGGGGTATAAATAAATTATTATTATTATTATTATTATTATTATTATTATTATTATTATTATTATTTAGATTACTGGGTGGGAAGCCACATGAAAGAAATGGGAGTGCAGGAATACTACTTGACCTAACCACCCAACCTAGCCATTGGTTCCTCACCAGCTGGGCCCCCTGGGATGCCGGAAAAATCCCAAAACGGCCTGATTACACCACACAGCAGAAGCAAAGTTCTTGAAAGCCTTCAGGGTGTCACTTCTTGTGGTATTCTTGTTATTTGCCTCTGCTAAGCGCAGCAAATCCCCACAAAATTCTGCGCTTTCACAATTTGTGTTGTTGTGCTCATTTTGCAACGCAACCACTTCCTGTTCATGGAAGCAGCAAGGAAAGGACTTCCTTTTCGCCGCTTTCGAAATGTCCAGGTACGAGAGGGAAGTTCATTTGCATGAGCACGTCTTCTTCCGCTGCCGAGAAACAGATAAGAGGGGCATCCTTGCTGTAGCAGAGACCACTTCACAGCAAGAGGAGCAGCTTGGAAGGCTAGAAATCCTCTGTTCTGGAAAAAGACCGGTGGGGACTTCCTTGGACAGGTAAAACTTCTGCATTGCTGTGCAGGGAGGTCATCTTGAGGAATATGTCTGGCTTGCAAGGCTGAGTCTATAATTAGCTGCATTAAATGTCAGCCAAGAGGGTATGCAAGGATTAAACGGACCCCCAGGCAGACATCTGGCTGAGGGGCCCATGTGAAAATGGGATGGTTTAGGAATCAGAACTATAAGAAGCTGTAGTTAAGTGGTAGATGATTTTGCCTTGCCAGCAAGCATCTTCTGGCAGGTGTGGAAGAGACTCCTACCTCAAACTCCACAGAGCCACTGCCAGTCAGGTAATACTGTCCCAAGTAGACCTAGTTCTCTGTGAAAGGCAGATTCCTATGAAGCAGAGAAGAAGGAACCAGTTTGAGGGGGAAGCTGGCCCAGCCTGAGCCAGATCATCTCATGAATGGCAGGGCAGAGAGGACCCTGCCAACCCTGACTTTGGGAAAAGATACCCCACAGCAACTGCCTTGAGAAGACTGGAGAGGTCTAATAATAATAATAATAATAATAATAATAATAATAATAATAATAATAATAATTTATACCCCACCCATCTGGCTGGGTTTCCCCAGCCACTCTGGGCTGCTTCCAACCTAATATTAAAAACTTCCCTAAACAGGGCCACCTTCAATTGTCTTTTAAAAGTAAAATAGTTGCTTATTGCCTTGAGATCTGCTGGGAGGGCGTTCCACAGGGCGGGCGCCACTATCGAGAAGGCCCTCTGCCTGGTTCCCTGTAACCTCACTTCTCACAGCGAGGGAACCGCCAGAAGGCCCTCGGAGCTGGACCTCAGTGGACAATGGGGGTGGAGACTCTCCTTCAGGTATACAGGACTGAGGCCGTTTAGGGCTTGAAAGGTCAGCACTAACACTTTGAATTGTGCTCAGAGCCAGTGAAGGTCTTTCAGGACCTGTGTTATGTGGTCTTGGCAGCCGCTCCCAGTCATCAGTCTAGCTGCTGCATTCTGGATTAATTGCAGTTTCCAAGTAACCTTCAAAGGTAGCCCCACGTAGAGTGCATTGCAGTAGTCCAAGCGGGAGATAACCAGAGCATGCACCACTCTGGCAAGACAGTCTGCGGTCAAAGGGGAGACTTGCAGGTTTCATGAAGAGACCTCAACCTTCTTTAGCTGTGATTCCTGCATGGGGTTGGGCTGGATGACCCACTGGATCCCTTCCCACTCTATCCCCAAATGGTCAGCCCTGCTTTGCCTGACCCTTCAGAATGCAAGGCTGCCTTCAACCACTTGGCTAGTACTGTGGCTTGCAATACCTATAAATTGCTGTATCTCAGGCCCACGGAGATATGGTAATTTATCTGTATGATCATTGGTTGGGTGTTATTGGAGAAGAGAGAGCAACATGCCCATGGCCACCTGACAGTCTGCCTTGATGCTCCAGCCCAAAGGAATGTAAGAAACTGGGCCATTGACTGGCAGCTGCCCTCCAAGATTTCAGGCTCTTCCAACTCTACCTGGAGATGCTAGCAGGGAGTGAATCTGGGACCTTCTGCTTGCCTGGCAAGTGCTCTAACCACTAAGTTATCTTCCCGGGTCTGTCCTTCTCTGCAGAAGCTCTGCAGCTCCTCGCAGAAGAGGAAGTCTGCAAGCTGAAATTCCTCGTGCAAACTAAAGTTATTTGAAGGCACTTCTACACTTGACCCGCCTGCTTTCCTTTTTCTTGCACGCTCAAGGGTTCTCTTCACTCCACAAAATTCTCCCTTTCCCTCTGCAGGCTGGAGATGAAAGTTTGTGGGAAATAGAGGAGGATGCTAAGTAAGAGTCAGGAGTCTGGGCAACTGTACTCAGCAAAGGCTCTGACTTAAATCACATCGAAATTCTCTTGAGTTTCTAAGTGGTTAAGGGAATTGTTTGTTTTCAGACAACAAAGATCATAAACTCCACCTTTGTTTCAGTAATTTGCTTGAGTTGCACATGTTTACTGCCCTGCTTTGTATTCTGTGGGACCACAACAGCCGTGTGAACACCTTTCCTGGGGCTGGGGCTGCTCGTCATCTGTCCACACAGTGTGCACATAGTTTCAATCGCAATCTTGTTTGTCTGGTTACGAAACAGCAGTTACGCTTCTCCTTCCTCTGAAGGTGCTCCAGCGTGAGGCTCATTCTCTAACTTGCGTCCATTTCTTTCTTCTCCCTAGATCAGAAGCCCCCATGTCTAGAGTGCCTGAGTACGAAGAGGAGGTGATGGACTTCTGCAGGTAACCACCACTGATGACCCCAGGCTGTGAAACTGTGCTGGGTGCTCAGGGACAGACAGACAGACAGACAGACACACACACACACACACACACACACACACACACACACACACACACGTTATGGTATTATTTACTTATAGGTCACCCTTTGGCCAAAAAAGACACCCCAAGGCGGCTCACAAACAATGCAAATGCAAACATAGCAATGCAAACACAATAATTCAATAAAAATCAGACTAAATCTGAATATTCCAAACAGCAAATACAACATCCAGAAAGGCAACAGAATATTCCCTGTGAAATTAGCAAGAATTAGCACTTAAACAGCAGCTCCCCATTATATAGGTCCAAGGCAGGTGGAATAACTGGTGCCCCCAATGGTTCCAGCGGAGATTAATCACGCCACTATGACTGCCACCTGCCAGGTCCAGATATTGATTGATTGTGTGGATTCCCTAGCCCAATGGTTCCCAACATAAACTCACCCCCAGTGCTCCTCCCCTATAAACAGCATTGTTCATAATAGTGGTTTGCATGACCCAGAAAGGAAGATAATAGCACAATTGGCATTCAAAACAGTAAGAAATTGTTTGCACGTTTGTTCAGCATCCAATTAAAACTATTCTGTTTAATTAATTCGACAAAACTGGTGAACGATCCAGTGACGCCAGCTTGCATAGACAGATTGTCATTTATACCTCAGGTGCCTCCCTGCCCCTCTTGACTCTTAGTGCGCACACACACACACACACACACACACACCAGGTAATCCCACCACCCGCTTTGAGAACCACTGAGCTAGACCCATTTTAATCCAGCTTTTGGTCTGGACATGGACCAGAAGTTGCCAGTGTTGTTTTTTGCTGGATCTAGACACATAAAAAAAAAAAAAACACAAAATGTGTTGTAAAGCTCATAATGTGAAATCATATTGCGAAAGGATCGAACTCTATAGCGCCATCTGGTGTCACAGCATTATAACGCATTTAAAACGCTTGTTAAAAAAAAACAACTAATGTAGCTGAGTCCCTGGCAGAAGATCTACCATAAGAATAGGACAGGGGGATTCTGTGTGTGTGTGTGTATCTCTATTGATCCCGCTGGACATGATATTCTTCTGGACAACCAGGGTGGCCGAGATCTTTGTCTTTCCTAAAGAGGCAGTTCCAGAAGGTGTCGCCTGGGGTTTGTTTGCCCAACACCTTGACTCCCCTTACAATGCCAGCAATGTTGTGTGTGATGCTCGTATCCAGCCTAGTTCCAATGATGTTGACTTTTGCCTGGGAATCTCTGACCTGCTTCTTTTGCTTTCCGATTGCAGTGTGGACGAGATGCAGTTCTACGAAGAGGACCGGCCTTCTCTGGCCAAGGTAAGGAATTTCTCTAGGCTGCTTCAGTTCAAGAAAACTACTCTGTACCATCCTGATCATGAGCAGAAATGAACACCTGAAAAGGGCTTAGTCAGCCAGATGGAGCTGCAGAACCACCTCCAAGCAAGAAGACCATTTGCCTTCCAAGGATCTAGACACCCCATGGTGGTTATCACCATTAGAAGAGTTGTCAGTGAAAAAAATAAATATGGAAAAAGAATAGCCAACATATAGAGAACTGTTAATTGAGGAGGAAAATCAACTGAGACTAAAAAAATAAAATAAAATTAGGATATAAGACATTTCTTAACTGATTGGCTCCAATATCATCAATTAAATGACCTTTTTAGATTGAACAAAGGAGTTGGCTTTTTAGACTGAACCAAGTGCAGAAAGAACTGTTAGATAATAATGGAAAAGTTCTGTCAAAAATGTATAAATTGTTGCTGGAATGGGAAACAAAAGATTAGGAAGTCTGTAACAATACACTGGGCAAAAGATGTGGGATAGAATATACAATTTGCTTCATGGGGGAAGTTATGGAATAGGGACCTAAAATTTACAGCTTGCTGTACCTTAAAAGAGAATTATATAAAGATGATGTGTAGTTGGTAGACTCCTATAAGACTAGCGAAAATGTATAAGAACATGACCAACGTATATTGGAAGTATAATGTTAAAGAAGGTACATTTCACCACATGTGGTGGACTTGCAAAATAGCTAAGGCCTTCTGAGAAATGATTTATAATGAACTGGGGGGGGGGGTGTTTAAAATCATTCCAAGGAGGCTAGATAACTCCTCCCTGAGGGGCAATGAGCGTTGTCTGGTGCCCCATCCCTCAGCACTTTGCCTTATTTATTTAATATCATAAAATTTCAGGAGTACTGCCTGATGTCAATAGGCAGGGAGTTCCAGAGTTCAGGGGCCGCCACACGGAAATAATCAAGTCCTTACAATTGCGGAATGAGACTTCTTGTCCCCAGGTGGACAGGAGGGGACTTTGCTGCTGATGGTTTGACTTCAGCTGAGGTCTGCTTTGCTCCCCCACCCCAGGAGTCCTTCCCAAGGCTGAACCATCCTGCCTGCAAAGTGGGCATTCAGGTGAAGATCGCCAACAGCCCTTCATCTCTGGGCTTCCAGAAGGCAGCGATCATTATGGTGGCGATTGAGAGGATGAAGAAGAAGAAGAACACCTCCAAAGCCAGGGCGCTTTTCACAGATGACGACCTGATGGACATAATCAATTCTGTCTTAGGTACAGTATGGGACACCAGCTGGCTGCCATATTGGGTGTGATCCCAATGGGAATCCCCAGCAAGGAGCCTAGAGACACTTCCTTCAGCAGGAGATGGTTGAAGGACAAAGCACTTTATTCCATTTGTTGGCCAAGCAGACCCAACTGGAAGCTGCTGTCGCTGTTCTTTTCTGCCATCCCTCTGGCTTTAGAGGGAAGTAACAGCCTTTGGACTGCAGGACCCTTCAAAATAATAATAACAATTTATTATTTTTACCCCGCCCATCTGTCTGGGTTTCCCCAGCCACTCTAGGAGGCTTCCAACTGAATATTAAAAACAATAGAGCATCAGTCATTAAAAACAGTTTCCTTTGAGGTGGATCAGGGACACACAGAGGCCATGATCTCTTCCTGTTTGCCTAAACGCTTCTGGGAGTTAACACTGAGTAAGATGTGGGCAAGGGACACGGGTGGCGCTTTGGGTTAAACCACAGAGCCTAGGGCTTGCCGATCAGAAGGTCGGTGGTTTGAATCCCCACAATGGGTTGAGCTCCCGTTGCTCAGTCCCTGCTCCTGCCAACCTAGCAGTTCAAAAGCACGTCAAAGTGCAAGTAGATAAATAGGTACCTCCGGCGGGAAGGTAAACGGCGTTTCCATGTGCTGCTCTGGTTCGCCAGAAGTGGCTTAGACATGCTGGCCACATG
The DNA here is from genome assembly GCF_951804945.1 of Podarcis cretensis. Taxonomy (NCBI): domain Eukaryota; kingdom Metazoa; phylum Chordata; class Lepidosauria; order Squamata; family Lacertidae; genus Podarcis; species Podarcis cretensis. The sequence goes on along the minus strand of NC_137177.1, from coordinate 86,933,226 downwards.
ACCCGGAAGCTGTACGCTGGCTCCCTCGGCCAATAAAGCGAGATGAGCGCCGCAACCCCAGAGTCAGCCACAACTGGACCTAATGGTCAGGGGTCCCTTTAAGATGTGGGCAGGGGTGGAGGAAGGGGGTGTGGTGGGGGCGGGCTGCCCCGGGTGTCACCACTGAGGGGAGTGACAAAATGCCGGGTGGCACTCACCACGTGGCCTGCAGCGCGCCCGAGCCATGCGTCTCTCCTGGGAGTGACATGATGGTTTGGGCGCCTGCAGGCTCTGCGCTGCCCCAAACGGTCCGCCCGCCACCTCCCCCTCAGCTATAGGGCAACTGAGTGGGCCCTGGCTCGCCCAGCCCCACAGGCAGCTGGCTCCACTCCTGGGCGAAGGGCAGGCACGCTGCCCCAGGCACCCAATCAGCTTGCTCTGCCACTAGGTGTGGGGGCAAAAAGAGACAGCAGCTCTGGCTTTGTAAGCAGGTTGGGTGTCACTGCTAAAGGACCCCTGCTATCCAACTTTTGTTTAAAAGCATCCAATGAAGGAGAGAGCTGACCACCTTCTGAGATCATACGTTCCACTGAAGAACAGCTCTTACTGTTGCGTTGCAAGTAGCAGGTCTTGACCCGGACTGTCTTTTCCTCTTCAGAACCCGTTGACTTTGACACCTGCGAATGCACCTATGCCACAGATCCCATCTACCACCTCAGCAGGAGCATCTCCTGCAACATCCGAGACGTCAACCAGAAGTCCCTTGTCCTGAACGGGACAACCCAGCTGGTGGCCTTGGAGCTCCAACAGGCAGACATCAGCAAAGAAGGTAGGAACCCCCATCCTTGATGTTCCTCACCAGCCATCTCCTACAGGTGGCAAGTCCTTGCCAAGCTGAAACGTTTCTTGCTATTAATCCTGTTTCCTCACATTTTCCAGCGAGGGTGAAAATGTACGTCTATCGACCAAAAATCGAGGAAGGCGTAGCAAAGATCCCCATCGCCCTGAAAATCAAAGGGAAGGAGCTGTACCTGTCTTGTGTGCAGAGCGGTGACCAACCAGCGCTTCAGCTGGAGGTGAGAGGCTCCTTCACAGCTTATGCTTCCGGTTACTGAAAATCCCAAAAGGAGGGTGGGCTCTTGTGCTTGGATCCTGCTAGCTGGTTGCCCACAGTGAGAACAGGATACTGGACCATTGGCCTGATCCAGCAGGTTCTTCTTTTGTTATTGCGATGGCCAGAGTCAACGGCTCAGGACCACAGTCCCTAAAGGACCGCCTCTCTCCATATGAACCCACCCAGACCCTGAGTTCATCTTCCGAGGCCCTTCTTCACATGCTTCCTCCTTGAGAGGTCCGGGGGAAGCAATGCAAGAACGGGGCCTTTTCTTCAGTGGCTCCCCATTTGTGGAATACTCTCTCCAGGGAGGTTCACCAGGCACCTTCATTATCCACCTTTAGGCACCAGGCAAAAGCATTCCTCTTTAAATAGGACTTCGGCCGATTGACATCCAATGCCCTTTAAAAATGTCTTGAGGAGGGGGCGGTTATTGGGTTGCTCTTGTTTTTACTGTTTTTTGTTGTGGTTTTATGTTGTGAACCGCCCTGAGACCTGGTGTTGTTGGTGTTGTTGTGGAGCTAGTGTAGGCGCCTTGGAAAGTGGATTTCCTTAGATGTAATCTCATCTTTTCCACCCGCAGGAGGCCAGCATCGAAGGGGACCTCGACAAATCCGACAAAGGGCGCTTCCTCTTCTACAGAGTTGCAGTTGGGGACTACACCAGGTTCGAGTCAGCTGCCTTTCCTCAGTGGTACATCTGCACATCTGCCCAGGTCAACAAAGCTGTCAGCGTGACAAACCGGATTGGGGAGGTCTCCATCGTGGATTATATTGTCACATAAAACGCGCAAGACGCGCAGAACCTTTACATGCGCCTTTGGACAGATTTCAGCCTCCTGACTCTGTGACAAGGAAAGTCCCGTCACTGAGACAACGCAACACTTGCCTCCTTTCTCTGGAAGGACTTGGCAGTTGCCAAGAAAGCAGTGGATAATGAGGACCGCAGGGGGCTGGACTAAATGGCCCTTCGGGTCCCTTTCGACTCTGCCATTCTCTGATGTATATTTATTACAAGTATTTATTAATAATATAATAATTATTTTTTGCCTGACGGCCCATCTTAATAAATTATCTGGTATGTAAGGTTGGCCTCTAACTGCTGTTTGTAAATTGTACCTCCGACACCCAACTGAATGAGCCAGACGGAAAGAGAAGGGCCTTACGAAAGAGGGGGGGGTGTCCCTTTGGCCAGACCCCAAGAGGGAGAGGCTGGTCTGGAGCCAAGGCAGCCCAAGAGGAGGGCTAGAGTCCTTGTTTGCCCCCTCTGATACACTCCTATGTGCCCATATTTGAGGCTGCCAGTTAGCCCAGTGTCTGGTCTGGAGGTGGTGGTGCTAGGTGCCATATCTGCCCACAATCAAACATCTGCCTCACACAATTTGCTCTCAGATGCCGGGGTAAGCTGGGTGGCCCAATGTACCCTGTGCATGAACTATGGAACTCTGTGCCACAGGAAGCATCAATGGACACCAAGCTAAAGGTAAAGGGACCCCTGACCATTAGGTTCAGTCGTGGCTGACTCTGAGGTTGCGGTACTCATCTCGCTTTACTGGCCGAGGGAGCCAAGTACAGCTGGTCATGGGGCCAGCATGACTAAGCCGCTTCTGGTGAACCAGAGCAGCACACGGAAACGCCGTTTACCTTTCCGCTGGAGCGGTACCTATTTATCTACTTGCACTTTGACATGCTTTCAAACTGCTAGGTTGGCAGGAGCAGGGACCGAGCAACGGGAGCTCACCCCATCACGGGGATTCGAACCACTGACCTTCTGATCAGCAAGTCCTATTTTTTTTTTTTTTTTATAATAATTTTTATTAATTTTCCACACAAATAATAAAGAACAATATAAAACAGTACAACTTCAAGCTCATCAGTTCATTCCCTTCTTTCTTTGACTTCCCCATACCTCCCCATCCCTGCATCCTTGTTTAATAATTCTTTAGCAACCCTTAGGTCCATTATCTTAATTCCCTTTCATAAAAATTTCTTAAGTTTTTTTGTTTACTGCTGCAATTCTTTACTTCTTACCCCCTGACATCTTAGCACTCCTCAATTTTGCAATTATTTTTAAGATATATTTTAAATTTCTTCCAGTCCTCTTCCATTGTCTCTTTCCCCTGGTCCCGGATTCTGCCCGTCATCTCGGCCAGTCCCATAAAGTCAATCACCTTTGTTTGCCATTCTTCCAGAGTAGGTAGTTCTTGCGTCTTCCAATACTTTGCCAGTAGAATTCTTGCTGCTGTAGTGGCATACATAAAGAAAATCCTATCCTTCCTTGACACCACTTGGCCCACCATGCCCAAAAGGAAAGCCTCTGGTTTCTTAGGAAAAGTCCACTTAAGGACCTTCTTAATTTCATTATAGATCATTTCCCAGAAAGCTTTAACCCTTGGGCAGGTCCACCAAAGATGGTAGAAAGTGCCTTCAGTCTCATTACATTTCCAACACTTATTACTAGGCAAATGGTATATTTTTGCAAGCTTGACTGGGGTCATGTACCACCGGTAAATCATTTTCATAATATTTTCCTTTAAGGCATTACATGCAGTAAATTTAATACCGGTGGTCCATAACTGTTCCCAGTCAGCAAACATAATATCATGACCGATATCTTGTGCCCATTTAATCATAGCTGATTTCACCATTTCATCCTGTGTATTCCATTTTAACAGCAAGTTATACATTTTTGATAAGTTCTTAGTATTGGGTTCCAATAATTCTGTTTCTAGTTTTGACTTCTCTTTCTGAAATCCTATTTTCCTGTCCTGTTTGAACGTCTCATTTATCTGATGGTAGTGCAACCAATCTCGAACCTTAGGCTTTAGTTTCTCATAACTCTGGAGTTTCACCCTTTCGCCATCATATTCTAAAATCTCATGATATTTTGGCCATTTAGAATCCATATTAAGCTTTTTTACTTCCCTAGCTTCCATTGGTGACACCCACCTAGGGGTTTTACTTTCCAGCAAATCTTTGTATCTAATCCAAACGTTATACAATGCTTTCCTTACAATATGGTTTTTAAAACTTTTATACACCTTTGCCTTGTCGTACCATAAGTATGCATGCCAACCAAAACTATTGTCATACCCTTCCAGATCCAAAATGTCAGCATTCTCAAGAAGTAGCCAATGCTTCAACCAGCAAAAAGCTGCTGATTCATAATAAAGTCTTAAGTCCGGCAGGGCAAACCCCCCTCTATCCTTTGCATCAGTTAAAATCTTAAATTTAATTCTGGGCTTTTTGCCCTGCCAGATAAATTTTGATATATCTTTCTGCCACTTCTGATCAGCAAGTCCTAGGCTCTGTGGTTTAACAGCCTTGGACACCAAGCTAGACGGCTTTAAAAGACGATCAGAAAAATTCATGGAGGAGGAGAGGACTCTTGATAGCTACAAGCCACAATGGCTATGCTGTCCCTCCGCAATTGGAGGTACCAATGCTTCTGAACATCAGTTGCTAGAAACCGCAGGAGGGGAGAGGGTTGGCCACTGTGAGAACAGGATGCTGGACTGATCCAGCAAGCTCTTCTCGGGGTCGTAGGGTCTTAACACCATCGCAGGTCAGAGTGGCAGTGTCTCGTGGTCAAAGGCAGGTTAAGGAAAACAAACCCATCCATCCATCTCCCCTGCTAGGAAGCCAACCTGCACTGGGTCTGGGTTAAAGGGGATGGGGATGTTGTTAGCAGGCCTCTCAGAACTTCCTGGTCTCCTGGTCAACCCTGGGCTGTCTCCGTACATCACCCACCTGGCCCTTGTGGAGAGACATCACCTCAACCTGGTCTTTGCCACAGAGCGGACCAGTGGCATGATGTTGACTGGGGGGAGAGTTCATGGTCAGTTCTTTTTCCCCCCCAAAAAAAATTTTTTATTCATTTTATAACACAAATAAAAAAAACACAAACAGAAAAAGCAAACAATACAAACAAATTCTTGTCATATCCTTATTTTTCTAAACATTAAGTGGGCTTCCCCAAGTCCCACCTATCTGATTTTCATTTTACTTCACCTTTAGCAGTTTACGTATATCATAATTTCTAACCACCTTTTTTTTCCACACTTACTTTAACCACAAAAAAACTTCACATTTTATCACTTATAAAACACACTATCTTCTACTTCTAACCCTACCGCCTATATCCACTTCCAAAGCTATTCTAAGATTTAAATATTAACATATTTTTTCAAATATTCCTTAAACTTCTTCCAGTCTTCTTCCACCGTCTCTTCTCTCTGGTCTCGGAGTCTCCCAGTCAGTTCGGCAAGTTCCATATAGTCCATCATCTTCATCTGCCATTCTTCGATAGTTGGTTAATCTTGTTTCTTCCAATTCTTTGCTAGCAATATTCTCACATACAGGAAAAAAGTAACATCCTTTTTGAGGCTTTCACCCCCCCCCCACTATACTAAGTAAAAAGGCTTCTGGTTTTTTAATAAATGTGTTTTTCAACACTTCTTTCAATTCATTACATGGTCAATTCTTTTAAAGGACGGGTCACAACCTGGTAAGGTTTGGACTGTGCATGGCTCCTCCGCTCTGCCAGGGGTAGGGGATCCACTGAGATGATCTGCCCCTGGAGACTTATGGGGCCTGGTAGGTTCCTGAGTGATCCCAGGAGTTCCTGGTCCACATGACCAGGCTCTTGTCTCTGCAATGGAGGGGAGGGCATTGGCACCAGTGGCGTAGTGTGGGGGGTGCAGGGGAGGCCGGCCGCACCGGGCGCAACATCTGGGCGTTAGGGTTAGGGGGCGCAAATCCACAGGTTAGGGGGTGCAAATCCATGGGTTAGGGGGCGCAAATTACTTGCCTTGCCCCGGGTGCTGACAACCCACGCTACGCCACTGATTGGCACAATCTCTCCTGAGTGCCCTCGCCATGCTTTGGGATGAAGTCAGGGCTGACCCAGGATGTTTCGCAGCTTGCCTGAGAAAAACCAGAAAATGCAACACACACACACACACACACACACACCTGCCACTGCCGCCTCCTCCACAGCCCCCCCCCCCAATTACTGCCTCCTCTGTAAACCCCCGCCCCCCCGGCACTACCTCCATCCCTGCAGTCCCCGTGGGCACAGCACACAAACACACAAGCAAAGCCTCCTCCACTGGCCTGAGATGCTGGAGTGTATTGCTACCACACCAACAGTATGGCATAGTGGTTAGAGTGTTGGACTAGGACCTGAGAGACTAGGGCTCGAATCCCCACTCAGCCACGAAGCTCGGTGCGGGCCAATCGCTGCCTCTCAGACTAGCCTACCTCACAGGGTTGTTGTTGTGGGTGTTAAATAAGGAGAGGGGGACCACATATGCCACCGTTTGTTTGTTTGTTTGTTTGATTGGTTATTGTTTGAAGCATTTGTACCCCGATCTTCAGCTGAAAAGGGTCCAAGTGCAGCTCCTGGGAGAAAAGGATGGGATAGAAATGCAATAAAATTAATTAATTAAATCAGAATACATGTAATCCTGTCTCAATTTAGCATGCGTGCTCTCTCTCTCTCTCTCTCTCTCTCTATATATATATATATATATATATATATTAGCATGGGTAAATTTCAGGCTAATCTGTATGTGCCTACTCAGCAACCCTGCGAGACTTTCGCCCCAGACTTCCTTATTTGCAGTGCTTCTATGTTAAAATAGTTGTATTTCTGAGTCTTGCAGACTTGCACTCCGCTCCACTCGGTCTTAATTTCTCACGGGGGGGGGGGGTGAGTGCATGCACGCAACAGCACGTCATGGGGGAGTCCGTGCAGCCGTGTATCCTTGAAAAATCGATGGAAGGCAGCTGGAGTGCATCTTTGCACGCACTCAGTTCACCACTGGCAACAGACACGAAAAAAAATAATCCCTGTGCTTTTCCTTTCCCTGAATCAAGGCCTGTCCCTGCCTCCCTCATGATAATCCAGGGTTTTTCCTGCCTGCAGCCAAAGCCCCAGCCTCTATCGGCCATCTCTCTGGTGACTTTAATGCAAGCATCACTCCTTCAGCTCTTCTGATTCCTGCCTGGTGTGCATGGCCTTCTGGGCACTTCGACAATCCTTTAATCCCATTGGCTTCTTGGTGCATGGAATGGGCATGGGGGTGCAGGTACCGTGTTGGCCTCGGGCAGCAAAATGTCTTGGACTGGCCCTTCTGGTTTCATAGCCCTGCTACCTTTCCAGGCCCTGCCTTGTCCCCTGGGAGCAACAGGGAGGGAAAGGTATCTGAGTTCTGCTCCTAGAATCATAGGAGAGTTGGAAGGAAACCCCAAGGGTCTAGTCCAGGGGTTGTCAACCTGGTCCCTACCGTCCACTAGTGGACGTTTCAGGATTCTAGGTGGGCTGTAGGGGCTTCTACGGCGCAAGCTGAATCTTCCATCCATTGAGCACCAGTGGGCGGTAAGGAAATTTTACCATCAAGAAAGATGCATTAGTGGGCAGTAGGTATAAAAAGGTTGACTAAAGGTAAAGGTAAAGGTACCCCTGCCCGTACGGGCCAGTCTTGACAGACTCTGGGGTTGTGTGCCCATCTCACTTAACAGGCCAGGGGCCAGCGCTGTCCGGAGACACTTCCGGGTCACGTGGCCAGCGTGACATCGCTGCTCTGGCGAGCCAGAGCCGCACACGGAAACGCCGTTTACCTTCCCGCTGGTAAGCGGTCCCTATTTATCTACTTGCACCCGGAGGTGCTTTCGAACTGCTAGGTTGGCAGGCGCTGGGACCGAGCAGCGGGAGCGCAACCCGCCGCAGGGATTCGAACCGCCGACCTTTCGATCGGCAAGTCCTAGGCGCTGAGGCTTTAACCCACAGCGCCACCTGCGTCCCAAAAAGGTTGACTACCCCTGGTCTAATCCAGGGGTCAGCAAACTTTTTCAGCAGGGGGCCGGTCCACTGTCCCTCAGACCTTGTTGGGGGCCAGACTATATTTTGGAAAAAAAACATGAACAAATTCCTATGCCCCACAAATAACCCAGAGATGCGTTTTAAATAAAAGGACACATTCTACTAATGTAAAAACACGCTGATTCCCGGACCACCTGTGGGCCGGATTCAGAAGGCGATTGGGCCGGATCCAGCCCCTGGCCTTAGTTTGCCTGCCCATGATCTAGTCCAACCCCCTGCAATCACAGCTAATTAATGCTAGGGATGCGGCGGAAAAGGAGGCCTTTTGCTCTTTTAAGTTATTTATTTCATAAAATTTGCTTGTGGGTGGGTGGGGGGAACCCTCCAAGCGGTTTGCAAAGAAGATAAAATTGAATTATCACCCCAAAAAAATTACATATCAGAGCCAGCCACTGTCTGAAAATAACTCCAGCCTCCAGGATTGCGATGATCTGGCAAGGTTTACTGGCCCTCCAAATTGATAGATAACCTTCACTGAATGGCTTGGCCATTAAATCGTACTCACTGCTTGCTCTAAATCACTGCTTCTCTTGCAGCCCTGAGGCCATCTGCTTAAATAGAAGCCGCATTAAGCCTCTGTCACATTTCGAATTGCCGGAAATTTTGCGGTTTGGAAATATCACTTCCTGGCTGATCATCGTGCTTTTGTCAGCAGGCAATGACATAATATTCACCCAACAATAGCACCGAGAATCATTTATACTTCCTAGTAAAGAGCCTGGAGAATGTCTGCTCCGTGTATGTGTAGGCGGGGTGTGTGTGGACGTTTTCCCCCTTGCAATTTGCATAGAAGGAAAAGTTTATTAGTAAGCATGCATCTGGCTTTGCGGAGGAGTCTGCCCTTTCTGGGATTCCTAGCTTGTTGGAAAATGCCCTTCTTGACACACAGAGAGCAAAACTACCTCATAGAAAGAATTAGAAGGATCCCTAGGGGCCATCTAGTCCAACCCCCTACAAAGCAGGAATCACAGCTATGAATCCCTGTCCGACAGCCACCCAACCTCTGCTTAAAAACCTCAAGGGAAGGGGAATCCACCACCTTCTGAGACAGTCCGTTCCGCTGTCAAACATGACTTCGTACTGTCAGAAAGTTCTTCCTAAAAGTCAGGAACCTTTTATCACATGTGGTGGGAATGTAAAAAAGTGAAAAGCTTCTGGGAAAAGATATATAATGAGATGAAAAAGATGCTGACATATACATTTATTAAGAAACCAGAAGCATTTTTACTTGGCATTGTAGGAGATGATATTAACAGACAGGATTGTAGGTTGTTTCTATATGCAACGACAGCAGCAAGAATATTATTGGCACAAAAATGGAAGCAAGAAGAATTACCGACGAAAGAAGGATTCGAAACCTGCGGGATCAGAGATTCTTAGAGGACTGGAGTAAATATATGAACTATTTGAAAAGTAATTGTGATGAACAGAGTACGCTAGTAGGATTGCAAGAAGTTTAGTAAGGTGGGTTATCTGAAATATTACAAGAAAGACTATGATAAGAGTTATTAGTTAAGGATAATTAAATGCAATATAGAAATTAAGAAATACAGAATAAGTGATAAAAAACGGAAAATCACCAGAGGTGTTGACGGAAGTCTAAAATATTGTATAAGAAGAGAAGAAGAAGAGTTTGGATTTGATATCCCGCCTTTCACTCCCTTTAAGGAGTCTCAAAGCAGCTAACATTCTCCTTTCCCTTCCTCCCCCACAACAAACACTCTGTGAGGTGAGTGAGGCTGAGAGACTTCAGAGAAGTGTGACTGGCCCAAGGTCACCCAGCAGCTGCATGTGGAGGAGCGGAGACGCGAACCTGGTTCACCAGATTACGAGTCCACCGCTCTTAACCACTACACCACACTGGCTCATAAGATGAGAAGATATGTTGTATGACTGTTGGAACTGATATGTTTTTAAAAAAAGGTATAAAAAGAAAGTTCTTCCGAAAAGTCAAACAGCTCTTCCCATAAGGAAGTTCTCCCTGATGTTTAGTCAGAATCTTTTTTCTTGCCATTTGAGTCCTCCCCTCTGGAGCAACAGAAAACCAGCTTGCTCTGTCTTCCACCTGACAGCTCTGGAGGTATCTGAATCACCTCTCCGGTTTCGCATATCCAAGGCAGTGAGTCTTGCAAGACCTACTCACAGTCTTGCTAACCTCGTTCCACCTGGCTGGGCAGGGAAGGGACTTGACTGATTGACTTCAGCTATTGAACAGTGAGTGCCAGAACAGAGAGTCCTTCAAGACCTGCTTCTCAGGATGTCTGCAGTCTCTTGGGGTGGGGTATGGTTTAAAGCTTTCTGTTGGGGTCAAGATTTAAATCTGGAGATGTGAATTTTGCTGATCATTTATATGAATTCTTTGTATCTTTCTTTTGAGACCTTATTAAGACTTAGATGGGAATTGCAATAACTCTATTTTGTACATTTTGGGGTTGTTGTTTTTTAATCTGTTGCTTGGGACTACTTATGTTATATATTTCTAATTGTGCAAATCTTGTATATTGTAAGCTGCCTTGAGCATGGTTTTAACTATGGAAAGGGCAGCATACAAATAAATGAGATTGATTTTTCTCCAAATGTCTGTGGTGTGTTTACTTTGCCCTCTTCGAATGGCTGTCATGCTCCTTTGCATTCCAATTTCCTTCACCTCTGCCTTCATTTGGACAATCAAGAGATGCTTTTGCCCTTATTCCTTGGGGTGAATCATCCCAAGCCTGATGTACCCAGCTCCTCTTGGAATTCCCCTAGAGGTCAGTTTAAAAGCTGCTCTGCAAAAGTTTTTATATTAAGTGCCAGCCATCTAGTTCCATTTGGGTTTAAGTAAAAAGGTAAAGGGACCCCTGACCATTAGGTCCAGTCGCGGATGACTCTGGGGTTGCAGCACTCATCTCGCTTTACTGGCCGAGGGAGCCGGCGTACGGCTTCCGGATCATGTGGCCAGCATGACTAAGCCGCTTCTGGCGAACCAGAGCAGCGCACGGAAACGCTGTTTACCTTCCCGCCGGAGTGGTACCTATTTATCTACTTGCACTTTGAGGTGCTTTCAAACTGCTAGGTGGGCAGGAGCTGGGACTGAACAACGGGAACTCACCCCATCGCGGCGATTCAAACCGCCGACCTTCTGATCGGCATGCCCTAGGCTCTGTGGTTTAACCCACAGCACCACCCGCGTCCCTCTGGGGTTAAGTTGTTGTTGCTTAGTCGTTTAGTCGTGTCCAACTTTTCGTGACCCCATGGACCAGAACACGCCAGGCACTTCTGTCTTCCACTGCCTCCCGCAGTTTGGTCAAACTCCATGTTCGTAGCTTCGAGAACACTGTCCCACCATCTCGTCCTCTGTCGTCCCCTTTTCCTTGAGCCCTCCATCTTTCCCAACATCAGAGTCTTTTCCAGGAAGTCTTCTCTTCTCATGAGGTGGCCAAAGTATTGGAGCCTCAGCTTCATGATCTGTCCTTCCAGTGAGCACTCAGGGCTGATTTCCTTCAGAATGGAGAGGTTTGATCTTCTTGCAGTCCAAGGGACTCTCAAGAGTCTCCTCCAGCACCATAATTCAAAAGCATCCATTCTTCGGCGATCAGCCTTCTTGATGGTCCAGCTCTCACTTCCATACATCACTACTGGGAAAACCATAGCTTTAACTATACGGACCTTAAGTAGCTCCCATTAATTTTGCTGGTTTGTCCCAAAACCTTCTCCAGTTGTATTGTATACAATACCTGATTTCCAAAGTGTCAGCTGTTCTTCCCAGCTTTGTGTTGTCTGAAAATCTGATCGGGATTCTCGCTACCCCAGTCAGGGTTGGTTGGTCAATTGGGCAGGTGGCTGGGACCAATCACCTGTCAGTCATAATGATGTCAGGTGATTGACTCCAGTCAAAGTTCAAAGAAGCTTGCTGCAACTGTCAATCAGCTGATCAGCGATTGCAGCAACCTCCTTTGAAGAAACATGTTCAGCAGCGATCAGGTGATTGCTGCAGGGAGTGCAACTGAGCCTTTGGCCTGATCCAGTAGGCTTACACTCTGGCTAAAATAAAATAATCATTGTTTGTCTGTAGGTTGGAATCCTTTTAATTTCAAGGGGAAAGTTAAATTAATTTTTGGAGGGAGGAAAACTGCATGCAAATGGAATTAAGTGCCCTGCACATTAGAAAAGCTTTGGTGTTTTAGTTTTTTTGGCAATGGATGTGTAGATGTAATAAATACATAAATTCATAAACTTATGCAGTATGGCTTAATTTCTAAATAAGAGATATAGAGTTATTTTTATCTCAAAATCATATTTTGACGCTCTCACATGGAAGCTCTTTCCCTGTCAAAAGAAGTGCAGAGAATTTTAGTAGCAAAAAAACTAGAAATTCCTACAAAGACTCAATTCCTACAAAGCTTGACTGGCAGATGAAGATGATGGAATACTTGGAACTTGTGAGAATGACTGGGAGAATAAGAGAAAACTCAAACCAGAAAGTGTGTAAAGAATGGATAACATTTAAAGAATATCTAAAACAATATTGTGAAAATGCAAATCTCCTGACAGGTCTAGACTGAATCTTGAATATTAAGGGAAACTATAAATGTAGAAAATTTTCTGGATATGTAAGAGATATAACAGGAAATGCATAAAGGTTAAGAATACGTAGAAAGCAGAATGAGGTGAATCGGAAGTCAAAAGTGTGTGTGATGTTAGATAATGTGTTGTTAGTTAATGTTTAGTTGTCATTAAGGTATTGTCTTTGTGTTGTTATATGTAAATTGTTTTGCAATAAAGTTAAAAAAAAATTCCACAAAGTGGCAGAGCTATGAGCCTCATTGGGGTGATACCCAGAAGCACCCAGGATGTCTAATAAATCTGGACGGTTATAACTAGTTTGGTTATTTCTTGCAGTGGAAATTGTGGTTTTCAGTTTCCTGATGATGACATAAGATATGGAAGTTCCCCAGAGGGAAGGTCTGTGCAGGGAGCCACATGCCATTGGGTGGAGCCTTGGGGATTTATTTGCAATTCAAATGAAGGAACCACAGAGTTGTAGAGTTGAAAGGGAACCCAAGGGATCATCTAGTCCAACCCCCTGCAGTGCAGGAATCGCAGCTGAAGAATCCCTGACCACCGAGGGCCCTAAAACCTCTGATTACAAACCTGCAATGAAGGAGAGCCCACCACATTTTGAGGTTGTTGAGCATCTCTTGCCGCCAGAATGTTCTTTCTAATGGTTTGGTTGCAATCTCATTTCTTGTCATTTGAATCCATTGGGTTTGGGTTCTACCCTCTGGAGCAGCAGAAAACAATACAGTGATACCTCAGGTTAAGAACTTAATTCGTTCCGGAGGTCCGTTCTTAACCTGAAACTGTTCTTAACCTGAAGCACCACTTTAGCTAATGGGGCCTCCTGCTGCCGCTGTGCCACCGGAGCACGATTTCTGTTCTCATCTTGAAGCAAAGTTCTTAACCCGAAGTACTATTTCTGGGTTAGCGGAGTCTGTAACCTGAAGCACCTGTAACCCGAAGTACCACTGTATTGCTCCATCTTCCATGTGACAGCCCTTCAGTTATTGAAGATGGCTAACGTGTCACCTCTGTCTTCTCATCTCCAGGCTAAAAATTCCCAGCTCCCTCTAGGGTTTCCAGACCCTTGACCATCCTGGTTGCCCTCCTCTGCACAGTTTGTCAATATCCTTGTGGGTGTGAGTTGGCCGTCACAGCAGACTGAAAACATCCTCTGGAAAACTAAGATATTGTTACACGCCACCACCCCACTTTCTTAGCGGTGCAAGTTTCCAGGAATCCAGGGATTTACCCAGGGTCTATGTTTTCTTTGGAAATGAGGCACAGCTGAGATTGTGGTGTCTTTATGATAGATGGTTTATTTACACATATATGCAACCTGAGCCTGCCGTGGAGGGGGTTCAAGGCATTGTGGTGTAGTGGTTAAGAGCAGTAGATTCGTAATCTGGGGAACCGGGTTCGCGTCTCTGCTCCTCCACATGCAGCTGCTGGGTGACCTTGGGCTAGTCATACTTCTCTGAAGTTTCTCAGCCCCACTCATCCCACAGAGTATTTGTTGTGGGGGAGGAAGGGAAAGGAGAATGTTAGCCGCTTTGAGACTCCTTCGGGTAGTGATAAAGCGGGATATCAAATCCAAACTCTTCTTCTTCTTCTTCACACTCCAAGAGGGTCCCATTTTTCCCATTGGATTCAAACTGTCAGCCCACACTGACCTTTCACCAACACTCCTCCAGTTTACCGCATTTGACAGACTGACACCTCTTTTCCTTGATCATGCCACAGCCAACCGAAATCCTAAAACTTCCTCCTAACAAAAACTCAGGGAGGGGCTCTCTCCCCCCCCACACACACACTGTTTGCAGTTTGGCAGACAGAGTCTTTGATTTGTTGATAGCCCAACTTTCAGTCTCCCCCCCCCCTACTAATGGCCCATCTTTCAAGCGATCTTTTGAACACAGGGAGATGAAAGTCTGACTTCCAGTTTAACTCTCCAAGCACTGATTAAATTCTAACAAGTCCAGGAATGATGGATGTCTTGCACCCCCAAAGCTGGCACCCACAAATCATAACAATATTAAACACAAGAATTTTGATCATTTAGAATCAAAACTTGCTAAGAATCCCTGAGTTACTTTCATAATGAAAAATATTTTTGTAGGCTTTCAATTCTAACCTTGGAGCAATATGCTGTCTTTCTTGCTTTTTAAATAAATGCTTTTTCCATGAGTTCCCCCCGCCTTTTTTCAAACAAGGAACTAAACTACTGTTTTCTTAGATAGATCTAAAAGATAGAAAAACCCAATGGGGTGTCCAAGGGAGCCTCTGACAACACAAAATAACAAGGAAGTGAGTCACAGGAAGTGCTAGATGCTTATGCTGGAATTTTGCTTCGTATGACCAAAATAAGAACATAAAAAAAGGCTTGGCGCATCTAGTCCAGTATCCTGTATCCACAGTGGCCAATCAGATGGCCCTTAAGGAGGAAGCATGGCAGCTGTTGGGATGTCGTCATTGCTTCTGCTCAGTCCTGCAGCTCTTCCCTTGCCCTTGAACCTTGGAAGGATCCTGACCTCAGACTGTGCTTGCATCTAGCACTTCCTGCTATTAGCCCAAATAAAGAGCTTATTCATTTCTTCATTGCACTTATATCCCACCTTTGTTCTCCTCCTCACGCAGCAACCCTGTGAGGTAGGCTAGGCTGAGAGACTGTGGCTGGCCCAAGGTCATCCAGTGAGCTCCATGGCTGAGTAGGGACTCGAATCCTGGTCTCCCAGGTCCTAATCTGACACTTTAACCCAGGAGTCAGCAACCTTTTTCAGCAGGGGGCCAGTCCACCATCCCTCAGACCATGTGGTGGGCCGGACTATATTGGGGGGGGGGGATGAATGAATTCCTATGCCCCAAAAATAACCCAGAGATGCATTTTAAATAAAAGGACACATTCCACTCATGTAAAAACACGCTGATTCCCGGACCGTCCGCGGGCTGGATTGAGAAGGCGATTGGGCCGTATCCGGCCCCCAGGCCTTAGGTTGCCTACCCCTGCTTTTAACCACTGCACTGGCTTTTCCTTGTGCCCAAATATGTAAGAGCTGTTGAGCTGTGCCATCCTGTAACTGTTCATTCAGAAGTAAACTATGTTCCGTGATAAATAGTAAGGAAAGCCCCCAGCCTCAGTTCTCCAAGGTACGATGGGAGGCACGAAGAAGATGCCCTTTCAATGAAATAGAAGGGGATATCTAGAACCAAACAGATAGGAACAAATTTCCACACCAAAGTCAAACATAATTAATTAATATCACAAGGCTGCAAGCAATACAATTGTGTTTACATTATCCTGTACCTTATTATTTCAGGAAATAATAAAAAGACCTATTTCTCAATAAGGGCATTATCTTGTTGCCTGCCCTCTCTGTTTCTCACCATATATGCAAGCTTAATCATGCATACAGAGTCCCACGTTTTTGTTCTCCATTCTTTCGTGGACAGTGTCCTCATTACGGCCCCCCAGTTTTAACAAATAATAACTCTGGCAGCAGTTAAGAGTTCATAGAATAATGGGGTCAAAGATGTTGCATTAACTCCCTGTCCTCTATTAGCACAGTTTCTTTAACATATCCAAACTGTAAAATTAGAAGATACACAGGTATAGCCAGTTATTCCTTCAATTTCCACTGCAATATCTTCCCAGAATTTTCTGATTTGGGGACATCTCCAGAATATCTGCTCTGTCCCAGCATTTGCAGCCTTGATACCTATGGAGCTAAAAACTGAAAGCATACATTTGGCATAAAGTGTTTGCGGGGTGGGGGGACAGAATAATAATTCTGGGCTTGTGCTTTTGAGAAGCAGAGAAAAGCTTGGCTTGGAGGACAGATTCTGCATCTTGGATCAAATGTTCAGCCAGATGGTTTGTATTTTAGAGAAACCAGGCCAGAGGCCACAAACTCTCCAAGATCTGATCCCTGGAAGGAGCTGGTCTTTCTCATGGGTGGAGTTAAGATAGTTCCCCACCCCACGCAAAAGACTTTCCGGCCTTGCAGGCAAGCAAAAGTAGATTGCACAATCCGAGCTTGACAGCAGGTTCGTAGAAAAGGCAGAGGTGGAAATTCCAGGCTGAAGCCCCACCTTCTCCATGCTATAAATTTGGACAGAGGCTTCTGGAGTGAGAACCAAAGCAGAGGAGCATCAAGCAGCCTTGGATCGAGAACCACAGGTAAGGATGCCTCCATAGATTCCCCTCCCACCTGGTTCCTTGTCACAGGTATCCTCTTGGTGGCTCTGCTGAGGAGATGATGGATGGGGAGACTTCCTTTGGAGAGGATACCCCAACTCACCTTTGCAGCCAAATACTGAAGCTCCTTCCCCTCCACCCTGCAGCCCCTTCCTTCCACCCAGATTGCCAGAGCTTGCCCCCTGCCAATTGGGGTTGCCAAGAGAAGCTTCCAGGGAATGGTCATGTCTTTCAGCTACTGGCAGGTTGCCGCTCGAGAGGCAATGTGGCGTAGTGGTTAGAGCAGGTGTTGGTGTGTCGCGTAAACGCTCCGTGTGCTCCTGCCAGGGCTGGAAAGAGGTTTATTTAACCTCAGGTTTGCTAGGAAGACTCAATTACTGTGTCGCGAAATAATGCATGTCTAAAACGCGTGTCACCATTATGAAAAGTTGGCAAAGGTCTGGGTTAGTGTGACGGAATAGGAGCGGGATTCAAATCCCTCCACTTGGCCACGAATGAAGCTTGCTGGGTGGTGAATTTGGGCCAGCCGCTACCTCTCAACCCAACCTACCTTACAAGATTGTTGTTGTGGGGATTAAATGAGGAGGGGGGATGAACCATGTACGCCACCTTGAGCACCATTGAGAAAAAGGTGGGATATATAAATGCAATAAATAAGAGTCTAAGGAAGGGGTAGGCAACCTAAGGCCCGTGGGCCGGATGCGGCCCAATCGCCTTCAAAATCCGGCCCGCGGATGGTCTGGGAATCAGCGTGTTTTTACATGAGTAGCATGTGTACTTTTATTTAAAATGCATCTCTGGGTTATTTGTGGGGCCTGCCTGGTGTTTTTACATGAGTAGAATGTGTGCTTTTATTTAAAATGCATCTCTGAGTTATTTGTGGGGCATAGGAATTCGTTCATTTATTTTTTTTCAAAATATAGTCCAGCCCCCCACAAGGTCTGAGGGACAGTGGACCGGCCCCCTGCTGAAAAAGTTTGCTGACCCCTGACCTAGAATATAGGATCTATGTTTACCAATAAATCATTGGAAAATACTTACTAGATTTTTGGTTTTATTAATCGTTCTAAGGATTTGTTTTTCACTGGGTTAGTGAACAACAACTTCCAGCAACAAAACAATTGTTCCGGCCCTGAGCTTTGGTACGTCCAAGGCCCAGGTGGCATGAGTTGCCATATTTTGAAGAGCAAAAAGGAGGATGCTATGATGACTCTCATTTTAAATACCCCTACTCTATGTAGGCTATAAAAGGGACGTGGGTGGCGCTGTGGTCTAAACCACAGAGCCTAGGGCTTGCCGATCAGAAGCTTGGCGGTTCGAATCCCCGCAACGGGGTGAGCTCCCGTTGCTCAGTCCCTGCTCCTGCCAACCTAGCAGTTCAAAAGCACAGTGCAAGTAGATAAATAGGTACCACTCCGGCGGGAAGGTAAACGGCGTTTCCGTGCTCTGCTCTGGTTCACCAGAAGCGGCTTAGTCATGCTGGCCACATGACCCGGAAGCTGTACGCCGGCTCCCTCGGCCAATAAAGCGAGATGAGTGCCGCAACCCCAGAGTCATCCGCGACTGCACCTAACGGTCAGGGGTCCCTTTACCTTTATGTAGGCTATAGAAGCTGTGGTATATTGCTATGGGGGGGGGCAGGAGGAGAGAAGAGGAAAGCAAGCCTTCAGCCACCAGTTATGTCTATGTCTCAACCAGAAAGTATAGCCAGAGACATTTCAGCAAATTTAAAAAATCCACCTGGACAGAAATTTTACCCCTGAGAAAGAGGACGTGTCCTGGAAACATGGCAGCTCTATTCAGGGGAGGTCTGTGACCGGTGGGGCTCACCCTTTTACTTTTCCCTTTCCAGACACAACCATGGCCAGAGTCCCGGACGTGTTGCTGAGAGACATCAGGTGAGAATCTTCCGCGCTTTCCT
This sequence comes from Podarcis cretensis, assembly GCF_951804945.1. Taxonomy (NCBI): domain Eukaryota; kingdom Metazoa; phylum Chordata; class Lepidosauria; order Squamata; family Lacertidae; genus Podarcis; species Podarcis cretensis. Next base: position 86,914,593 of record NC_137177.1, on the reverse strand, counting down.
TGCTGGGTCATCTGCACTCCTGATACCTGCTTATGCAGAGGCAGAAGGAGGGTTTTCTGTGGTGGGGTGTGATGGGTGGCCCCCTAGGAAGTCATGGACATCATTGCTCCTCAGCAGAGCCCTTCTCTTTTCTTTTTTTTAATATAATATTTATTCAAAATTTAAGAATAACAAAAAAGAAGAGAAGAAAAGAAAAATACAAAATACAAAATACAGAATACAGAATACAAAAATCAATAACACAAAAAATACATCCACTTAAAAAATAAAAAGAACTGATTAAACCTTTACATAACTTTCTTCCTTTACTTATTTCCTTGACCTCCTCTCACCTCCCAATTTTGTATTCTAATTCAAATCGTTATTTCAGCAAATCCTTCCAACCTTATTTTCATTTAAGTAATTTAATATAGTATATTACAATTTAACGTCCTCTCTTTCGTCAATTTCATCAACTCATCTTTACTTAGTCCTTTATGTCATTTAAACCAAAAACCACCTAATTTTCTTTTTCCAACATCTTTCTAACAGTCCTTGATTTTACAATATTTTTGAAGATAACCTTTAAATTTCTTCCAATCTTTGACTCTTCTCCTTGGTCCCGGATTCTGCCAGTCATCTCAGCCAGTTCCATATAGTCCATCACTTTCGTCTGCCATTCTTCTCGGGTGGGTCTCAGCAGAGCCCTTCTCAGTGCTGACCCTCTTGCTGCCTGGAACAGAGGACAAGAGGCTCACAAACACCACGGCTCTGCACGCAACTTGGGTGGCTGTAAAAGAGGAGTAGGGTTGTCAAGGGCTACTAGCCATTGTCAGAGGCTGCGCTCTGCCTTCCCAGTTGGAGGTAGCAATGCTCCTGGATGCCAGTCGCTGGCAAACTGCAGGACCGCAGAGGGCTCTTGCGCTCCAAACCTGCTTGCAGGTTTCCCATAATGGGAACTACAACTAATCCCATAACTGGAACTACAAGTAATCCAGAATGCGGCAGCTAGGCTGGTGACTGGGAGCAGCCGCCGAGACCACATAACACCTGTCTTGAAAGACCTACCTTGGCTCCCAGTACGTTTCCGAGCACAATTCAAAGTGTTGGTGCAGACCTTTGAAGCCCTAAATAGCCTCGGTCCAGTATACCTGAAGGAGCGTCTCCACCCTATCGTTCTGTTCTCCCATTGCGGGATTCCTGGGTACCCCTCTGAAGAGTGCCACCGTCTCTGGCATCTCCCTACCCCAACCGGTGCTGCAAGGCCCCAGGGCGGCCCTCTAGCCTTCCTAGCCCTGCTGTCACCTGGATGGGAAGAGTCACCAGCTGGCTAGGGCAGTGGTGGGCATTACCACCATTTATTTTTTTTAACTCCCCCTCTTTCCTTTTTCCTTCCTCCTCCTGTGATGTAACTCCTATTTGGGGACTTCCCAGGCTTTTTTCTGACCCATGTAGTCTGGAAAGTTAGCCTTGGTGAAGACCTGACATTTTCATCCCCCCAAAAGTTTTTGATTTGAGTTTCCATTGAAATGAGGCTGTATTTTAATTTTAATGTTTTGATGTTTTAATGTTGTGTTTTAATCTTGTTTTTAAGTTGTATTTCAATCAATTTGTTTTTATATTGGGTGTTAGCCACCCTGAGCCCGGTCTTGGCTGGGGAGGGCAAGGTATAAATAAATAAATAATAATAATAATAATAATAATAATAATAATAATAATAATAATATTACTGAGTCCTATCCTTAAGGGTCTGATATCTCAGAATCTAAACTCTCTTCTTCACCTCCTTCCCTGTCCCCCTTCCCTTCTAGTGAGGAAGAGATGGAGATGGAGTTCTCATTTGGCAACGAGGTAAAAAACCTTCAGCATTTTGGGGGGTGGGAGGGGAAAACCCCATAACACAGCTCACCCCCTTATTCGGCTCCCACTTGAGAATGGGGGTAGCTTGCAAGGCTATCAGAGTGGCTTCAATGGTACCCAGAGGGCAGGGAAGGCTTGGGGCTCAGCCCAGGAATTCGCCCTTCCAGACAGAGAGCTGTAGGCCAAGGTGTTTTTTACCTGGCACTGAAGCAGAGTGCCATAGTTAGGCTCAGGGCCATTGTTGGGGAGGGACACAACCCCAGATCTTTTCCGCCAGGCCCCCAGGCCTCCTGCCCTCCCTCCCTCTACCGTCCCCTATGAAAAACCTTGTTCAGAATAGCGGCGTGAATGAGTTGTTGATGAAGATAACACAATGAAATTATCTTTTCTTTTCATTATAATTTTTATTGAATTTTACACAATTTTTCCAACACAAGATGACAAATCCTTGGCTGTCGTAGCCTAGGACTTCCATCAACCTCTTCTAATGGTTTTCTGAATTCCTTTCTAATTACCAAATTTTTCGCTCAATAAGATGCACCTGACCATGACACACCTAGTTTTTAGAAGAGGAAAACAAGATAAAAAATATTCTGAATGAAACAGTGGATGTATGATTTGTGTGGTCCATGCTGTGGCCACAGACATGTGATCTGATGCTGAATTTGGGGTGACCCAATGCAAAAATCCTGAGGATCCATGTGGATCCGTGCTTTGTAGGGGACCACGCATTCGCTCCATAAGACGCACAGACATTTCCCCTTACTTTTTAGGAAGAAAAAAGTGCGTCTTATGGAGCGGAAAAATACGGTATGCATTTTTTGACTATGCTTATTGTTTTAAATCCAACCGTATGTCAGCTAATCTTAATACTTCTCACAATAATTTGGATAATCCTCCTTACAAAACTTCTTGCAATCCTACAAGCGATGTTAAGTAGTTACACTTGTCTTTCAAATGCAACATAAATTTATTTCAGTCCTTTAGGAAAGGCTGGTCCCGCTGGTTTCGAATTTTCCCTGTAAGTCTTGCCAGCTCAGCGGAGTCCATCAATTTTATTTGCCACTCTTCTTTTGTTCGCATTTCTTCTTGCTTCCATCTTTGGGCTAATAGTATTCTTGCTGCAGTGGTCGCATATAAAAGCAGTTTTTTATCATTTTTATGAATTTCTATACCTACCATACCCAATAAAAGAGTTTCTGGGGTTTTTTGGAAATGTTTATTTCAACATTTTTTTGATTTCATTGTAAATCATTTCCCACCACATGCTGTAAAACGTGCCCTCTTTTTCTTTACATTTCCAATATGTATTATTCGTTTTATACATTTTGGCTTGTTTCACCGGTGTTATATACCATCTGTACATCATTTTCATTATATTTTATTTTAATGCACTGCAGGCAGTAAAGTTTATTCCTCCTCTCCATAACCTCCCCCAACCGTCTATTGGTATAGGTAAAGGTAAAGGGACCCCTGACCATTAGGTCCAGTCGTGGCCGACTCTGGGGTTGCCGCACTCATCTCGCTTTATTGGCAGAGGGAGCCGGCGTACAGCTTCTGGGTCATGTGGCCAGCATGACTAAGCCGCTTCCGGCGAACCAGAGCAGCGCACGGAAACGCCGTTTACTTACCCGCTGGAGTGGTACCTATTTATCTACTTGCACTTTGACGTGCTTTTGAACTGCTAGGTTGGCAGGAGCAGGGACCGAGCAATGAGAGCTCACCCCATCGTGGGGATTCGAACCGCCAACCTTCCGATCGGCAAGTCCTAGGCTCTGTGGTTTAACCCACAGCGCCACCTGCATCTATTGGTATATTATGCCCTATATCTTTAGCCCAATGTACAATGAAAATTTCTAAACAGCAACAATTAATAACTGCACCTTTATTCAAAACCCAGTTGGAACTGTTCAGCTGAATTAATTCAACAGAACTGATTAACTTGATCTGGTGATACCAGCTTTGCAGAGTTTGATATATCTCCAGTGCCCCCTGCTGCCTGCTTGCCTTTTAGCATTCCGGCCCCCCCAGGGAATCCCACTGTCCCACACTGTTCTGAGGGAACAAATAAAGAGGGGGGGTCCACATCTGTGGTGATCTGCTGCTGCTGCAGTGCTTACAAAAAGAGAAACCTGGATATTCTGCAATCTGAAGAAAGGCTAACAATAGAATAAATAAATCCTGAATGGCCCTGGTTTCATGGGACACAGCATTCCACCAGGTCGGAGCCATCACTGAAAAGGCCCTGGCCCTCACTCCCCATGACGTAGTGAGCTCCCATTGCTTGATCCCTGCTCCTGCCAACCTAGCAGTTCGAAAGCACGTCAAAGTTCAAGTAGGTAAATGGGTACCGCTCCGGCGGGTAAGTAAGCGGCTTAGTCATGCTGGCCACATGACCCGGAAGCTGTACGCCGGCTCCCTCGGCCAATAAAGCGAGATGAGCGCCACAACCCCAGAGTCGGCCACGACTGGACCTAATGGTCAGGGGTCCCTTTACCTTTTTATCATATCTCCTCTTAGTCATCTTCTCTCCAAACGTAAACATATTCAACTCCCTCAAGAGTTCCTCATAAGGAAGGAAGAGGGACTGACCTGGTTTCTTCTGAAGTTCTGGCCTAGGATGATACTTCTGCTCCTCTGATAAGGCTGTAGCTTAGTTATCTGGTTGTAACTCCTCCTTACGTACTTAATTTCTACGCAAGTGTAAAGCAAAGGCTGAGAGATGCCTCTCTATACGCTTGTATAAAGTAAATGCCTTGCAGACTCCACCTTTGTGTGTTCCCCAGCAGCGACTGTAGTTCCGACAGAGCAAAGCTGCCTCAAACGTTACAGCTCGGTCTGGTTAGAATTACAGTGGTGCCCCGCAAGACGAACGCCTCGCAAGACGGAAAACCCGCTAGACGAAAGGGTTTTCCGTTTTGGAGGTGCTTCGCAAAACAAATTTCCTATGGGCTTGCTTCGCAAGACGAAAATGTCTTGCGAGTTCCTGCGAGGTTTTTTTCCTTCCCCGCCCCCTTTTTCTAAGCCGCTAAGCCGCTTATCAGCTGATCCGCTAAGCCGCTTATCAGCTGATCCGCTAAGCCGCTTATCAGCTGATCCGTTAAGCCGCTTATCAGCTGATCCGCTAAGCCGCTTATCAGCTGATCCGCTAAGCCGCTAATAGCGCTAAGCCGCTAAGCCGCTAATGGGCTTGACGAAAAAACCGGGTTCTTTTCGTCTTGCGAGGCACCACTGTACAGAGTTGGAAGGGGCACTGCAGTGGTCATCCAGCCCAACCCCCTGCAATGCAGGGGTCACGGAAAAAAGGATTCCTGTTAGATGGCCATCCAACCTGTGTTCAAAAACCTCCAATGAAGGAAGGTCCACCACCTTCCACTGTGGAACAGCTCTTGCCACCAGAAAGTTATTCTGAATGTTTAGTTGGAATCTCTTTTCTTGTAACGGAGAGACAGTGTGGTGCAATGGTTAGGACCCTCGTACCTACAGGACCACCTCTCCCAGTATGCCCCGCGGAGGACCTTAAGGTCCATAAATAGCAACATCCTAGAGGTCCCTAAGGAAGTCAGATTAGCCTCAACCAGAGCCAGGGCCTTTTCAACATTGGCTCCGACCTGGGGGAACGCTCTGTCTCATGAGACCAGGGCCCTGCAGGATCTGATTTCTTTCCTCAGGGCCTGTAAGACAGAGTTGTTCCACCTGGCCTTTGGCTTGGAATCAACTTGATCCCCTTCCCCTCTTTCCTTTTTCCTTTCTCCTTATGTGATGGAACTCCCATTTGGGGACTTCCCTGGCTTTTTTCTGGCCCAGTCTAGATAGCTGGCCTTGGTGAAGATTTGACGTTTTCATCCCCAAAAAGTTTTTGATTTGAGTTTCTACTGAAATGAGGCTTCAATTTAATGTTGTATTTTAATCTTGTTTTTAAGTTGTATTTTAATCAATTGTTTTTATACCTGGTGTTAGCCGCCCTGAGCCCGGTCTTGGCTGTGGAGGGCGGGGTATAAGTAAATTTATTATTATTAAATAAGGAAAAAAGAGATATAAATGCAGTAAACAACAACAGCATTAGTCAGGTGAAGAAAATCCAGTCCCCACCCCCTGTGAGCCAGTAAAAGGGCCTGAGCATTCTTTTTTAAAAAAACAAAAAATTATTAATTGTCCCCCCAAAAATTAAACATAAATGTCAACCGTATTTAAACCAATCTTAGTGACATTGTTAAATGACTGCCTTGTACCCCCCTAGTTGAATTTCAGTGTATATCATTTTAACAGTTTTCCAAAACCAAATTTTCTCATAAAATTAACTTAATCACTCTTTCTTTCTATTTTAGCATTAAACATATTAATTCCTAACATTACATATTTAAATCCTAAGCCTATCTGATATTTGCAAGCTTTTCCGATTAAATTAACTTAATATCTTTAAAGTTTGACCAAACTGTGGGAGGCAGTGGAAGACAGGAGTGCCTGGCGTGCTCTGGTCCAGGGGGTCACGAAAAGTCGGAAACGACTAAACAACAACAACAACATATTTAACTAAATAGTCTTTGCATTTCATCCATTCCTCCTGGTACTCCTTCTGGTCACGGACTCTTCCAGTCAGGTCAGTTAGCTCCGAAAAATCCACCATCTTCATCTGCCATTCCTCCACTGTTGGAACTTCTTGTGTTTTCCAATTCTTAGCTAACCAAATTCTTGCTGCAGTTGTGGCATACAAAAACAATTTGACAATTCTAAACCTATTATTCCAAGAAGGGCCTGAGCATTCTTATCAACAGCAGACAACAGCAGCAACCACTTCCTCCCCTCGGGTGCCTGAGAGCCAAGCCCTTATTAGCTGGGTGCAATGGGAGCAGGCGGAAGAGAAGGGGCGAAAGCAGGGTGCATTTGGAAAGAGCGGCAGGAGGTCTCCTCAGAATGAGCCAGCGCCCCTGAGGAAGGGGCTGCTCCCTTGAGCTCTTTCCATAAGGGGACACCTTGCGCTGTTTGTTCCAGGGCCCCTTTCTGACTATTCCAGCTGATTTCCCCCCTATAGATCTCCTTCTATCAGTCTGTCCAGCACGCAGCTATCCTTTCCGTTCTAGAAGATGCCGCAACCAAGCCCAGCACGCAGCCACCGAAACAGAGAGGGCCCAGCCGCAGCAGGCTGTTCACAGATGCTGACTTGAGCGAGATGCTGACCAGCAACTTGGTGGAAGGTACTGAGCACCCTCTATTCAGCCAGTCCAAGTTTTGAGTGGCAAGGAGTTCCAAAGGATATCAGTGCTCTAAAAGGGGATTGGATGTCCTCATGGAGGAGGAGGAAGCCATTGACAGCTACTAGCCACTACGGCCGGACTCTGGCTCCACAGTTGGAGGCAGCAGTGCTTCTGAATGTCTGTTGCTGGAAACCACAGGAGGGGAGAGGATCCTAGTGGTCAAATCCTGCTTGCTGGTTTCCTACAGGGATTTGGGTGGCCCCTGTGGGAACAGGAAGCTGGACTTAGACGGTCCATTGGGCTGATCCAGCAGGCTCTGCTTATGTTCTTTCTTTAATATATATATATATAAAATTATTAGTTTTTTAACCTAACATTTTCAACAGTAATTAAACATACTTTTACCTCTTATACAATTTTTTGACTTCCATCAATCCTGTCTGAAAATTTTCCAATCTAATCTCTTATTGTACATTTCTTACTTTCCCTATTACATTTAATACTCATAACCAATATCTAAATCCATTATCTAATTTGTAACATTTCATATATTTCTCCTTTAAAAACTTATTGTAATCCTACTAGTGTAATTTGTTGATTACAATTGCTTTTCAAATAGTTCATATACTTCTTCCAATCTTCTGTAAATCTCTGTTCCCGCAGGTTTCGAATCCTTCCTGTCATTTTGTCCAGTTCTGCATAGTCCATTAATTTCGCCTGCCATTCTTCTTTCATCGGAATTTCTTCTTGCTTCCATTTCTGGGCTAACAATACTCTTGCTGCTGTTGTTGCATATAAAAACAGTTTAACATCTTGCCTATTAATATCCTGACCTATAATACCAAGTAAAAATGCTTCTGGTTTTTTAAAAAAGGTATATTTCAACAGCTTTTTCATCTCGTTATATATCATTTCCCAGAAGTTCTTTACTTTCTTACACTCCCACCATATATGCTAAAATGTTCCTTCTGGCTCTGCTTATGTTCTTATGCAAGTTCCCACACGGCCATGAGGCTCACTGGGTGACATTAGCCCCACCTAACGCGGGTAGCGCTGTGGGTTAAACCACAGAGCTTAGGATGTGCCGATCAGAAGGTCGGCGGTTCAAATCCCCGCAACGGGGTGAGCTCCCATTGCTCGGTCCCTGCTCCTGCCAACCTAGCAGTTCGAAAGCACATCAAAGTGTAAGTAGATAAATAGGTACCACTCCGATGGGAAGGTAAATGGTGTTTCCGTGCGCTGCTCTGGTTCGCCAGAAGCGGCTTAATCATGCTGGCCACATGACCCGGAAGCTGTATGCCGGCTCCCTCGGCCAGTAAAGCGAGATGAGCGCCATAACCCCAGAGTCAGTCACGACTGGACCCAATGGTCAGGGGTCCCTTTACCTTTACCTAACCTACCTCACAGGGAAACATGAGCTGGCAGAGAACCATGTGTACCAATCCGAGGTCTTTAGAGGATAAAGATGTGTTAAGATTGGGAGAATATCGCTTCCACCAGAAGGAGCATCAAGAGGATTGTTCTGGAAGGGCTGTTCTGGAAGCTTCTAAGTCTTGCTGGCCTCTCCCTTGTGGTGACCATAATGCTCCCTGTTCCCTCTTGCATGTCCAGGTCCATCTTCCTTTGCTGAAGCCAGACTTGTGTCTTCAGGGCTTCCATCTGATTACACCTATGTCAAGGTGGAAAGGTGGACCATCCAAGACCTGGACAACAAGTGCTTTTTCCTGGACGGGACCCCAGGGGAGCCCAAGCTCCTTGCCTTGCACTTACAAGCCAACGACAAGCCAGGTAAGGAATCATGTAAGCGTAGAGCTGGAGGGGACCCACCGGGGTCATCTAGTCCAACCCCCTGCAAAGCTAAATAATCTCTCACTAATAGCCATCCAACCTCTGCTTTAAAATCTCCAATGAAGGAGAAGCTGCCACCTTCTGAGGGAGTCCAGTTGCACTGTGCAATGGCTCTTACCAGCAGTAAGTTCTTCCTAACATTTATTCAGAAGCTCCTTCCTTGCCATTTCAACCCATTGGTCTGGGTTCTGCCCTCTGGAGCAGCAGAAGACAAACTGGCTCCATCTTCTGTGGGACAGCCCTTCAGATATTTGAAAGTGCCAGCACGCCACCTCTCCATCTTTCCTCATACACCAGCCTCCCTCCTTTCTCCTGCCAAGCACCACTGTAGGGCGAGTCATAGATGCTCCAAGGCATCTGAAGGGTGCCAGGGTAGAGCAGGCTGGTCCATGCTGGGTCTGTCTCCAATGGTATCCAACAGTTTGGTCAATGAAACATAGGGAAACAATAAGAGGGTCTTCTCTGTGCTAGATCCCAGTTTGTGGCATGCCCAGCCTCCTCGTGGCATATATTTCGATGTCAGGGCAAGGTACATCTTTTTGCAAGCAGAGGGCAAGATCAAAACATCCCTGGCATCTAATGCTTATGTATCAGGTCAGAGGTCAGCGAATTTTTCAGCAGGGGGCCAGTCCACTGTCCCTCAGACCTTGTGGAAAGGAACAAGCGGGTTACATACGCTTCAGGTTACATACGCTTCGGGTTACAGACTCCGCTAACCCAGAAATATTGCGTCAGGTTAAGAACTTTGCTTCAGGATGAAAACAGAAATTGTGCTCCAGCGGCGTGGCAGCAGCAGGAGGCCCCATTAGCTAAAGTGGTGCTTCAGGTTAAGAACAGTTTCAGGTTAAGAACAGACCTCCGGAACGAATTAAGTACTTAACCCGAGGTACCACTGTACAGTCATACCTCGGGATGAATACGCTTCAGCTTAAATATTTTTGAGTTGCGCTCCGTGACAACCCGGAAGTAATGGAGCTCATTACTTCTGGGTTTTGCCGCATGCGCAGAGGCTCTAAATGAAGTCACGCGCATGCGCGGAAGTGGCAAAATGCAACCCGCGCAGACGCACAGTCGCGTCTTACGTTCGCTTCAGGATGCGAATGGGGCTCCGGGACGGATCCTGTTCGCATCCAGAGGTAACACTGTAAAAGCACACATTCTACTCATGTAAAAACACCAGGCAGGCCCCACAAATAACCCAGAGATGCATTTTAAATAAAACAACACATTCTACTCATGTAAAAACATGCTGATTCCCAGACCATCTGCGGGCCGGATTTTGAAGGCGATTGGGCCTTATCCGGCCCATGGGCCTTAGTTTGCCTAGCCATGCATTAAGGTAAAGGGATCCCTGACCATTAAGTCCAGTCGTGGCCGACTCTGGGGTTGCAGCACTCATCTCGCTTTATTGGCCAAGGGAGTCAGCATACAGCTTCCGGGTCATGTGGCCAGCATGACTAAGCCGCTTCTGGCGAACCAGAGCAGCGCACAGAAATGCCGTTTACCTTCCTGCTGGAGCGGTACCCATTTATCTACTTGCACTTTGACGTGCTTTCGAACTGCTAGGTTGGCAGGAGCAGGGACCGAGCAACGGGAGCTCACCCCGTCACGGGGATTCGAACCGCCGACCTTCTGATCGGCAAGTCTTAGGCTCTGTGGTTTAACCCACAGTGCCACCCGCATCCCTTACACATGCATTAGGTGGTTCAAATGTACCAAGTTGCATGGGACCCACTATGAAATTTATAAATGTTCATAAATAAAATGAAAGAGGGGAAATCTAGCACAAAGTAGGACCTCCTTCTTGAGCTGTGAAAGTCTGCTGACCTGGGTCACATGAAAAAGTGTCCCAAGAAAGCGATACGGCCTGCTTGTCATTTTAAGGAGCGCATTTCAAGTCACCCCTCTAGACGTTTCAGCAGGAAGTCGGTGAGGACATCAGCTAGGGGGAGAGGCAGGAGACCAGAAACCCACCCTGTGCCTGATCTATGATTCTGTGTACTGGAAGTGCTCACCCAGGAGCAGGGGGCTTGGAGAGACATAGACAAAGCTCAAGCCCCTCCCTCTGCAAGGGTTCTGGCCTTGAGCTCATCAGAACTGAGGCAGGATTTGGCCTTTGGTTTCTTCCTAGTGGAACTGGACCTGCGTTTCTATCGCTCACCGCTGGGTAGCGATGCCACGTCTGGGCAGCTGGTCGCTCTGGACATTGTCGACAGCAAGCTGTACTTGACGTGCGTCAAGGAGGGAGACGGGTGCCGCCTGCAGCTGGAGGTGAGTAGTGTGTAGGAGGTGAGCAGTAGGGCTCCAGAGCCCCCCCACAAAATGCATGGGGCTCCTCAGCATAGCTGTCAACCGTCCCTTATTTGGCGGGAAAGTCCCTTATCCCAGCGCTGTGTCCCGCTGCTGTCCCTTATTGATGATGTCCCTTAAATTTCCCAGGTTTCAAGGGAAGCAGCTCCTCTCCCTCCCTCCCTCCCTCCCTGCCAACCAGGGAGGAGGGAGGCTCCAACTGGGTTGCTTGGCTGTGTTGCTCACCCAGTAAGGAGTCGAAGAACCACTGGGGGGTGGAGCTTGCATGCCTTGTGCCGATCAAATCGGCCACGTTGCCTGGGGACTCGCCTTTGCTCAGCGCTTCCCAGCGGAGAAGTGACGGTGGTTTTCCTTGCTGCATCCCCTTTGCCGGGTTGCTGCGCTGTGGGGACCACCGCTTGAGGCTTCGTTTGGCTGCTGGCTGGGCTTTCTGCCTTTGGCTCGGAAGGGCTCAGAAGTTGAACATACCTGTGCCCGGAAAATCCCTTATTTTGGCTGCTGATCCCTTATTTTCGAGGCTGCTGGTCCCTTATTTTCAAATCTGTAAGTTGACAGCTATGCTCCTCAGGCAGCTCTGTGTGGCCCCCAAGACTCTGGCTGTGTGTGCTGCGGAGTGTGGCAGCCCCCTGACCGCTCTCCCTTTCCTCTAGGAAGCGGAGAAGCCCCTGAAGGAAATCTCTGGAGACAACCAGAAGTACCTCTTTTATTACAAGCCCACCAGCCCAGCGAGCACAACCTTTACTTTCCAGTCCCTGGTCTGTCCTGGGTGGTACATGGCCACCCCAAACGATAACGGCTACGTACAGATGCACAACGTCATCGGAGAACGTTTCTACACCGACTTTCATTTATTTTTATAACCATTAATGTTTTCAGCCACAGTGGTATGTTGGTTGGTTGGTTGGTTGTTTTTTTAGGCTGCCTGAATTTCTCAGGGGCCACGTATGTACCATGTACAGAAATCCCAATTCCTGTGCTTGCATGTTATACTATTTATTTATTTATTTGTTTGTCTATTTAGTTATTTATTTATTTATTTCATAAAATTTATACACCGCTTGATTGTAAAAAAAAACAACTCTCGGAGCAGTTTTTGTCAACGTGTTTTTTATCATGTATATACTGTATATGGAAATGTTGCATTTATTTATTTGTTTATTCATTCATTCGCTCATTCACTTGCATATTTATTTATTTATTAGCATTGACCTACTTGAACATTTTGATACTTAGTGGACGGAATTTTTTTTATTTTGTTTCGACTACAGCAGACCAACACGGCTAGACAACATTCACCTACACAGTTTCCAAATTCCAAAAGGATATCATAGATGACAATTCTAAATTGTTAAAGAAGGCATATAATATCCTGTTGGAATGGGAAACAAAAGATGAGGAAGTTAAAGCGGTGATGATTAAGTGGGCACGAGATATAGGTCACAACATACAATTGGACGACTGGATAAGGCTTTGGAAAGTGAACTTGAAGTTTACAGATTGTATACAGTCGTACCTCAGGTTACAGACTCCGCTTCAGGTTACAGACTCCGCTAACCCAGAAATAGTGCTTCAGGTTAAGAACTTTGCTTCAGGATAAGAACAGAAATCGGGTTCCGACAGCATGGCGGCAGAAGGAGGCCCCATTAGCTAAAGTGGTGCTTCAGGTTAATAACAGTTTCAGGTTAAGAACAGACCTCCGGAACAAATTAAGTACTTAACCCGAGGTTCCACTGTATTGCTGAAAGAGAACTATATGAAAATGATGTATAGGTGGTAAAGGTAAAGGTACCCCTGACTGTTAGGTCCAGTCGCGGACTCTGGGGTTGCAGCGCTCATCTCGCTTTATTGGCTGAGGGAGCTGGCGTACGGCTTCCGGGTCATGTGGCCAGCATGACTAAGCCGCTTCTGGCAAACCAGAGCAGCGCACGGAAACGCCGTTTACCTTCCCGCCAAAGTGGTACCTATTTATCTACTTGCACTTTGACATACTTTCGAACTGCTAGGTGGGCAGGAGCTGGGACTGAACAACGGGACCTTCTGATTGGCAAGCCCAAGGCTCAGTGGTTTAGACCACAGCGCCACCCGCATCCCTTGTACAGGTGGTACATTACACCATTAAAACTTGCGAAAATATACAAAACAGAACAAAAGAACTGTTGGAGATGTAAAGAAGGCGAAGGTACATTTTATCATATGTGGTGGCATTGTAAGATGTGTGAAATGATATATAATGATTTTGGGAGGGGGGGGAATGTTTAAAATAACTTTTGTGAAGAAACCAGAAGCCTTTCTATTAGGTATTCTAGGACAAGAAATGCCGAAGGAAAATCGGACTTTATGTATGCTACTACAGCAGCAAGAATTCTAACAGCACAAAACTGGAAGACTGGAGATACACCATCTAAAGAACAATGACAAGAAAAATTTATGAGATAGGCAGAACTGGCAAAGTTAACGGACAAACTGCGTGAAAAGGACAATAGTGACTTTTGGAAAAGAATGGGAACCTTTTACAACATACTTGCAGACACAACAAAAAAAATGGACTCGTTGGCAGGATTTAAATAAACATTTACAATTTTCTTTACAGACAACAAGAAATACAATTAGTGATAATAGAACGTTATGTATAAACAGCAGAATGTAACATTTGGTTTAATAAACCAGAAATGGAAGGTGGGGGAAGTCAACGGGGAGGGGGAAACTAGAAAATGGATCTTAAATGATGATGTTGAATATTTGTTTGAGAAAAGAAAATCAATAAAAATTATTTAAACAAAAAAAACCCACGGCTACCTACCTGTAACTTGAAAGTAAAGTTAAGCCCGGAAGGGGGGGTTCCATTGTCTGGGTGGTGCAAGGGGGCTGCCAGATCTCTACCTAGGGCCCAACTTTGATAGGTGTGCGGGGACACCCATCACTGAATCATAGACTGGGAAGGGACCACCCAGGGTCATCTAGTCTGTTGTTTAGTTGTGTCCAATTCTTCGTGACCCCATGGACCAGAGCATGCCAGGCACTCCTGTCTTCCACTGCCTCCCGCAGTTTGGTCAAACTCATGCTGGTAGCTTCGAGAACACTGTCCAACCACCTCGTCCTCCGTCACCCCCTTCTCCTTGTGCCCTCCATCTTTCCCAACATCAGGGTCTTTTCCACGGAGTCTTCACTTCTCATGACATGGCCAAAGTCTTGGAGCCTCAGCTTCAGGATCTGTCCTTCCAGTGAGCACTCAGGGCTGATTTCCTTCAGAATGGAGAGGTCTGATCTTCTTGCAGTCCATGGGACTCTCAAGAGTCTCCTCCAGCACCATAATTCAAAAGCATCCATTCTTCGGCGATCAGCCTTCTTTATGGTCCAGCTCTCACTTCCATACATCACTACTGGGAAAACCATGGCTTTAACTATACGGACCTTTGTTGGCAAGGTGATGTCTCTGCTTTTTAAGATGCTGTCTAGGTTTGTCATTGCCCTTCTCCCAAGAATCAGGCGTCTTTTAATTTCGTGGCTGCTGTCACCATCTGCAGTGATCATGGAGCCCAAGAAAGTAAAATCTCTCACTGCCTCCATTTCTTCCCCTTCTATTTGCCAGGAGGTGATCTAGTCCAGTGTTTCCCACCTTGTGCCTCCAGCTGTTTTTGGACTACAATTCCCATCATCCCTTGCCACTGGTATTGCTAGTCAGGGATGATGGGAGTTGTAGTTCAAAAACAGCTGGAGGCACAAGGTTGGGAAACACTGAATTCTAGTCTAACCCCCTGCAATGCAGGAATCACGTGATCCCATGATTGACAAGGGGCTGCCTTCACCCCCCCCCACCCAGGACAAAACCCTTTGCAGTCCCGACGACCCTGTTTGAGCACAGGATTGGCGGGGAGGGGGCTGGACACCCTTTAAAAAGTGGGGGTGGGGAGCCCTGCGCAGCCCCGCCCCCACCACCGAGGCGGGGCCTTTTGCACGTGGGAAAACTCAGCAGGAGAGCGGTGAAGGGGGCGTGGCAAGAGGGAGTTGGCCCTGGGCGTGGCTAAGGCGCGAGGGGCGCGGCCAGGGGAGTGGCCTTTCCCTTTCTGAAAGAACATCGCCGACTCCGCCCACTCCGCTCTCCCCGGCCAATTGGATAGGCTCCTCCCCGCCCCTCGCAGCCCATTGGTCCCTTTGAACGGGAGCTGCGGGGAAGCGGCTGCCCGAGGGCGATGCCGCTGCAGCTGCATCTGGCTGTCATGGAGGCGCCTCGGAGCCCGGGAGAGCCGGGGCTGCGGCGCGGAGGAGGAAGGAGAGAGGAGATCGGTGAGGGTGCAGGGGTCTCCGGAGCATGTGCAGAGTGCAGGCGCGAACGGGGAAGGGGGTCCAGGAGGAAAGGAAGCTCTGGAAGCGGCCGTTTGGGGGGACTTCTCTGCTGACTCTCCAGGGGGCTGGGCTGGGGGGGGGGTCTCCAGGAAATTGGGGGCGCCCGTTTGACTGAGGGCTTTTCCTGTCTCTCTATCTCTCTTTCCTGCAGCAGCAGCAGCAGCAGTGGAGGAGCGGCGGCAGAAGCTGCAAGAATATTTAGCTGCCAAAGGAAGGCTGAGACCTGCCAGCACAAAGTGAGTCTTTGCTTTTGCTCTGCTTTTCGGAGTTTCTTTTCCAAATACATTTTTTTTTTCCCAAATACATTTTTATTGAGGTTATACACATAACAAACATACAAACAGATACAAAAGAAAAAATTATAACAAAAAACAAAAAACAAAAAAAGCGTCAGGATATACAAGCCAACTTTTTCCTCTCTCTAACTATACAAAGATAGATTAATCTGACTGTTTCACAAAACAGTAAACGATTAAAAAAAAAAACACACACACACACGCAAAAACCACCTCCTGGACTTCCTTCCATCCTTTTGGTAAGTATCAAATATCTGCTTCCATTACGTATTTGATTTTTAATCTATAGGCCTAAATTCACACGCTGGTAGTATTGTTCTGACCCCGCCAATCACATTAAGCATTTATTCCAATATAGTTCCAGTATTTACTCCAATTTTTCAGAGATTTCTGTTCATCGTGGTCTCTTAATTTACCTGTTAATTTATCAAGCTCAGCATAATTTATCATTTTAATTTTCGGAGTTTCTTAAAGGTTAAGGGACCCCTGACCATAATAATAATAATAATAATAATTTATTATTTATGCCCCACCCATCTGGCTGGGCTTCTCCAGCCACTCTGGGCGGCTTCAAAAAAAATATTAAAATACTGTAATACATCAAACATTAAAAGCTTCCCTAAACAGGGCTGCCTTCATTAGGTCCAGTTGTGACCAACTCTGGGGTTGCGGCGCTCATCTCGCTTTATTAGCCGAGGGAGCCGGCGTACAGCTTCCGGGTCATGTGGCCAGCATGACTAAGCTGCTTCTGGCAAACCAGAGCAGCGCACGGATATGCCGTTTACCTTCCCACCAGAGTGGTACCTATTTATCTACTTGCACTTTGACGTGCTTTCGAACTGCTAGGTTGGCAGGAGCAGGGACTGAGCAACAGGAGCTCACCCCGTCGCGGGGATTCGAACCGCCAACCTTCTGATCAGCAAGTCCTAGGCTCTGTGGTTTAACCCACAGCTCCACCCGCGTCCCTTTTGGAGTTGCTTACATAGCATCAAAACAAGAAAGTGCCTCTTCTACCTGCAACTTTACAATCAATCAATCATCATCATCATCACATGGCATGCAAGGGGAAAGGGACAAGGAGGGAAGAGGAAAACTCAGAATGCAGGCACCACGGTGGCACAGTTTAATGGCAAAGAGTTGCTCCCTGGATCAGGCCCTCCTGTAAAGCTAGTGCAATAAGAGAGCCTCCTGTTCATAGCTGTCAACTTTCAGATTTGAAAATAAGGAATCAGCAGCCTCGAAAATAAGGGATCAGCAGCCTCACCTGTCCCGGGAACAGTCTATGGGATATCTAACAATCTGGAATAGCAGCTGGAATAAGGGAATTTCGCTCAAAAAAGGGAAGGTTGACAGCTATGCTCCTGCTTCCTCTTGGCTCTCCATTGAGGCAGTCTGAGGTGGCAGTTGGAGGAAGAAGGAGCTCTGATGGGGCTGGGAACGCCTGCCTGCCTGCCTGCCTCAGTGGGCCAGCTGGAAACATGAAAGTGGGGGGTGCAGGCTTCTGTCAAAGGTTCTCATTCTTCTCCCTTGCAACCAAACAGGCTCTCAATGCCACTCTGTCCTTTGGGCACGGGTTCACCCGCCACACCCAATTCATTAAATTTTTTTATAGAATATTTATTAAAAGTTTTCAAAAATAATACAATGTAAAACAAAAAGAAAAAACAACAATAATACAAAAATAAAAAAATAAAAACAACTTAAAAAACACATAAAATTTCCATTACTTATTTTCTTTTAACTTATTTTCCAGACCTCCTCATACCTCCCTTTCTTGTATTCCAATTCAAATTGTTAGTTCAGCAAATCCTCACCATTAGTTTTTACTTATTTCTAAACCTTTTTTTCATATCTCTTAAGCATTACAGCTGGAAACCGCTTAATTTCTATCCAACATCATTCTAACATTCATTAATTTTACAATATTTCTGTAAGTAGTCTTTAGATTTCTTCCAGTCTTCTTCCGCCGACTCTTCTCCCTGGTCTCGGATTCTGCTGGTCATTTCCGCCAATTCCATATAGTCCATCACCTTCATCTGCCATTCTTCCAGAGTGGGTAGATCTTTTGTCCGCCACACCCAATTCAGCCCCTGGGGTTGACCCCAGAAACAGACCAGGACCCCTTGAGGATGAGGAAGGCCTGCCTGCATGAGAAGAGGGGTGGGCTTCATCCTGCCCAGTTGCACTTCCTGGGCTCGCAACCCTCATTCATTCATTTATTGTATTTATATCCTACTTTTCTCTCCAAGGAGTTCAAGGTGGTATACATAAGTTTTTGGGACGCGGGTGGCGCTGTGGTCTAAACCACAGAGCCTAGGGCTTGCCGATCAGAAGGTCGGCGGTTTGAATCCCCGCGACGGGGTGAGCTCCCATTGCTCGGTCCCTGCTCCTGCCCACCTAGCAGTTCGAAAGCACATCAAAGTACGAGTAGATAAATAGGTACCACTCCAGCAGGAAGGTAAACAGCGTTTCCGTGCGCTGCTCTGGTTCGCCAGAAGCAGCTCAGTCAAGCTGGCCACATGACCCAGAATCAGTATGCCGGCTCCCTCGGCCAGTAAAGCAAGATGACCGCCGCAACCCCAGAGTCATCCATGACTGGATCTAATCATCAGGGGTCCCTTTACCTTTATATAAGTTTTCTTCCTCCCCATTTTTATCCTGTGAGGTAGGTTAGGCTGAGAAATAAATGTGCACTTCTGCAACCTGATCCTGTGCAAGATTCTTCAGGTGTAAATTGTATGGGATTTGGTGGGACTGCAGATCCATAGGATCATTGAGATGGAAGGAAACCTGTGGGTCATCTTTCCCCCGCCCCCACCCCCCACAATGCAGGGATATACAAATGTCTCATACGAGGATTGAACCTGTAACCTTGGCATTATCGCCAAGACAACTTTAGACAACTTTAGACAACTGAGCTATCCCAAGTGTGCATGAATTGCAATCTTGGTCACATTTTTTATCCCTTGAAAGTAGAGGGAAGGTAGAGGGAACGTTCGTCCATATGTGGTGTAAAAGGGTAAAAGAGTATTGGGCAATGATCCATGATGAATTGGGAAAAAAAATGTTTACTTTCCCCAAAAAACCAAAGTCCTTTCTGTTGGGGAGAATTCAGACTGAAATTCCCAGGTTTCAGAAAAGGTTATTTATGTAATAAATATTTATGGCAGCCTGTGTTTCGTTAGCCCCAAAATGGAAAACGAGTGAGTTCCCAACCCAAGAAGAATGGAAACTTAAGTTGACAGAATATGCACAGCTTGCAGACTTAACATATAAAATAAGAGAACCAGAAGAACATACGTTTAGAGAAGATTGGAAAACGTTTACTGAATACATGGGAAATAACTGTGAACAGCTGAAAACGCTGGCAGCATTAAGATAAATTCAACAGTGTAAATAAGTTTTGATGGATGTAATAATGGAATACTGACTGGCATAGTTTTTGTAAAATATGCAGGGATTTATTATATGTAAAATGAACCATGGAAAGAGAAGAAAGGAAGTCATTGATAGTTAAGAATGCAAAAATGAGTCCTTTAAATTGTAAAACAGGGAAAAAAATTTAAAGTAAATTATTTTCAAACTTTTCCTTATGCTGCACAGGCCCTACTTGAAGGACAACAGCAGGCAGAAGAATCCAGCTCCCTCCAAAGCACAACCTGTAAGTAGACAAGATCCAGTGAGCCTCTGTATTGTGATCTAGAGAGCCAGAGTGGTATAGTGGTTAGATTGCTGGACTGGGATCCAGGAGACTGGGGTTCAAATCAGTTGGCCATCAAGCTCCCTGGGTGACCCAGGGCGGTCACTGCCTCTCAGGTTAATTGAAGGAGAACCATGTACACCACTTTGAGCTCCTTGGAGGAAAAAGTGGAATATAAGTGCAATAAATAAGTAATAAGTGTATATTCTGACCAATGGCATGAAGAGTGACTCTGGATCTTTCTGGGGCCACTCTTGCTTGTAATTTAGATCCAGTCCCTTTTACCAGGATAATCTCTCTTTTCCTCACAATAGCTGGTGTGAGCTGGCAAGCTCTCTTGGCAGTGGAGCCCAAGGCCACTAGGAAGGTGGCAACTCGCGTTGGAGGAAAACCTTGCTTTGACATTGGTCCAAACCTCCTGTTACAGGAAGAATGGAGGCTTCCTCTGGTCTCCAGTTCCGACAAATATATAGCGTGTCATCCTCATTCTTTCTCTTCTCTGGAGCCGTACAAATTTGGTGACCGTTACTGAATTATCACTATATTTGTTTATATTGCGACGTTTCCCCAGAATGGCACTCAAGGTAGCTTGCACAAATTGAAGCAACACAGACAAAATATAGGATGCTAAAAACATTTTTTTTAAAGTTTAAAAGTAGGTAAATTCAACTACATCTGTTCTTTATATTATTTTAATTCTATTAAAATACAGATAATAAAAACAGCACAACCCTATTTAAAGCTCTTTCCTTTTTTTTAAAAAAAACCAGTCAGTTCCTACAGGCCTGCCAGAATAAAACGGTTTTCACCTGCTGGCAGAAGGAAAGCAAGGAGGGAGGCAGTCTAGGGTCATTGGGGAGGGAGTTCCAATGGCCCTCTCCCGCATCCTGAAGCATGCCTGTGAGGCTGTGGGGTGGAAAATAGCCTCCCCCAAAGATCTCATGCACTTAACGCATTTTCAGACCATGTTTTTGTTAGGAGTTCAGCCTACACTCGAGTAGGACCCTGGCAGAGACACATGCCCGACTGGCATGTTCTCTCCCTCCTGGTCGATCGTTCGGAGCTTCAAAAGCTTTCTTCATCCCGAACATCACAGCGACCGAAGCCAACCGACAACCGGCACACTTAGGGATCCGCAGAGTTTGCGCAACTTGCGTGACAGACCTCAGCAACTCAGCATTTTGGTTAATCTACTTTATTTACATATAAACACACACAGAGCACTGCAACATGGTTCCCCCTCTCTCTCTAGCATCAGACAGCAAAGAGAAAAAACAAAGGACAATAGTCCCACTTCACGGAACACAGTAACACAAACATCCTGTCTCGTCACTTCCCACTCTGTGGAGTCAAAACATATACTGTCATGTGATGGACAAAAATCCCATGACTGCAAACATGGAGCAGGAATTCTAACAGTTTTCTGCAAGGAACTCTGCATATGCTTTTAGTTTCCCCAAATTCAAACAAGTAACATGTCAGATTCATAGTTGTTTTCATGTGAAAGTGCGATATTTCTCATCCTTCCTTCCTCCCCCCCCCCTTTTCTCTGCTGTCTAAAAACTCTTTTCCCAAATGCTCCTGTCTTTCTATACATTGACTTACTCAGCTTAAAGGTATTTCTCTAAGATTCCTCACTAAAATTGTCCTCATGCAATGATTGCATGGGCATTAAGTTATCCCTTGAGTGTGTCACAATGTTCTGTTAAAGCAAATCTGTCCATAGGGCTCATTATATATATATTTTTAAAAACTCCTTCAAAATAGCTGAACAGACGTGGCACTTTTCAAGCTGAGATCTGAATAGTGGCAGGGAAGGCTGCCTGCTTTGCTGGGTTCACAGGACCAGATTAAGAGGCACTTGTTTGCTCAGGCTCTGCGGAGCATCAGAAGAAATTGTCCAAGGTCTCCATGCTATTATTATTTTTATTTATCTATAAAAATAGATGTATATTGCAAAATCATAAATATATACAGTGGTACCTTGCTTCTCGAACGTAATCCATTCCGTAAGACCGCTCGACTTCCTAAACGTTTGAAAACTGAGATGCAAAGGGCTGGCTGCAAATGCAGTTAAGTAAATTGAAAAACACAGAGCAGAAGCCATTTGACTTCCGACGTGCATTCAAAAACGGAAGCGTTTACTTTTGGGTTTTCGGCGTTCGGGTTCCGAAACATTCGACAACAGAGACTTTCAAGAACCGAGGTACCACTGTATACTCTGCGTGTGTGCTTTGCAGCAATAAAAACAATTAAAGCATAACAAAGTTAAAATCAGTTAACCATTGTGGAAGAATTCGTTCTTAGTTGCCTGCATAGGTCTGATGGAATAGAATGCTTTTCAGCAGGTGCTGAATCTAGTGGCAGAGAGTTCCACAGGATGGGAACAATGGCACTAAAGGCAATTGAATATTTTTGTTTGTTCAAAGGCTTTTACTATTTTTCTAATTCTGTTTTATGTAAAATGCCCTGAAAGCTCTATTTGGTGAAAAGTTGATTTAAAGAGTTTCTCAAATAATTTCACCGTATTATTTTCTCCATTTCCAGACTGTCGGATCCCGGAAAAACGTTGCCCCAAGCACAGCCAAAAGTGCATCGACCAGGGAGGCAAAGTGGTCGGGACCTGCTAGCAAAGTCCTTCCAGATAAGCCTTCCAGGGCTCTTGTGCATCGGGAGCCAAACAATGCACCTACACAACTTCCAAGGAAGCGGGGGCCCGTACTTCCTCTCCCGTCAAAGCCCCCTGCTAGAAAACACCCTGAGAAGCTGATCAGCAGGTCAAGAGAACCTGGAAAGCAGGAATTGGCCACAACATCCGGGACGTCAAAAGTTCTTTCAGACTCGAGCAATTTAGAGCGGGATAAAGAGAACTCTGGCCTGAAGCGTGTTGGGCAGCCTCGGAAGAGAGAGACGTCTTGCTTCAGCCTCCAAGCCAAATCCCAAACTGGCTCCAAACCGCCCGTGAAGAACGGCAAGCAAGCTGTGGGGAACGGCACCCTTTCGAAAAACCACAGGGCTGCTGCGGCACAGGTTAAGCCCAGAGCACCCTTAGGGGGTCCTCAGAGGCAAGTAAACAGCATCTCAGTGGTGCGGACTTCACCACCCCGTGGACGGCCCTTGCCTCTTTCTAGGCCAGGAGTCCGAGGCCAAAATCCCAGATTATTAAAGCAGCCTGGGGTGATTCCACAGGCCTCTGGTCCACCTGTGCCTGCAGGGTCTCTGGCTGGGAGGGAAGGAACAGCGTCATCCTCATCTCAGGGCATTCTTCAGAGGGGTCGGTCCAGGCCGCAGGCTGGTTCTCTGCAGGAGAGACCGCTGCCCGGGCGTCACGGGGCCTTGCAGAGGAAACGGAAGGCCACTCCGGAGAGATGTCGTTCAGCGGCGCCTGGTGGCGCCAAGCAGAACAGAAGCCCAGCAGGGAGGGAGCCGGGCAGCAAGAAGTTCAAGCAAGTGCCCAGGACTCCCGAGCCAAAATCCAGGCACAGAGCCTCGGAGCAGGGCTCTGGAGGACGCGGGAGAGGCGCACCCAGAGAAAAGCAGCTGGCGAGGGAGACAGGCCAAGAGCCCAAGACCCCAGGCACTCGGGATCGGAGGCAAGTTGAACTCAGAGCGGGTTGCATTCACTCATTCCATCTGGGCCTGAAGCTGCTCTGAGCAGCGACTAGCAAGGGTGCATTGTGGGGGTCTGAGCTGATAAAGTGCCCCTTCTTGGGTTTGCCCCTGGAATGTTTGGGCTCTTGTTCACAACAGATCAGAGAAGTAGGTGCCCGTGTGGCTCTTGCACCCACTTCAATTATTCGTTTATAAAAATAAATAATAATAATAATAATAATAATAATAATAATAATAATAATAATTTTTTTTTATACCCCGCCCTCCCCAGCCAAGGCCGGGCTCAGGGCGGCTAACAAGCAATAATAAAAACAAGCTGAATGAATACAACTTAAAAACGAGATTAAAATACAACATTAAAATATTGGAACATTAAAATATTAAAATGCAGCCTCATCACAGGAGGAGGAAGGAAAAAGAAAAACATCAGAGCAGCTTACAGCAATAAATGCATAAAACTATGCCATAAAACTGTACAGTTGTACTTTGGATCCCAAAGGCCCTGGAACTTGGATGTTTTGCTTCCCGAACGCCGCAAACCCGGAAGTGATTGTTCCGGTTTGCAAACGTTATTTCAGAACCCGAACATCTGACAGGGCTTCTGCGGCTTCCAATTGGCTGCAGGAACTTCCTGCAGCCAATCAGAAGTCGCAATTTGGTTTTGGAAGTCGAACAGACTTCCGGAACAGATTCTGTGTCAATTTCCAAGGTACAATTGTATAAAGAAGTTTAGAACACACATCGATTAACCATTGTGGGATGATGTATCCTTAATTGTCTGCACAGGCAAGCATTTAAAGTTTGGCATAGAGGTTGCCCGCTGAATCTCTAGTGGCAGAGAGTTCCATAGGGCTGGACTGATGCCACTATCTTGTTCCATCTGTCTGTCTTTCCTGTGTGGGGAATGGGGTCTAGGTGTGTCCCTTAAGGGTGGGCCAGCGCATGGCCAAACTGCTGCCACAATCCCTCATGCATCTGTGTGTTGTAATGTGCAGAGAAACCCCTAGATCTTTATTCAGTGGAGGTGTTCAATATCTCCACAAGGTTCTGCTGATGGACTAATAGGAGATTCAAGATTACAGTTCGGAAAAGGCACACTAAAGTGCTTCCTTGTGAATGAATCTGCTTGCAAATAGACCTTCCACACTTGACAGGGGACATTGTGTCCATGTGTTACTTTGTGTGCATGAGGAGCCACCCTCTTGGGAATGATGAGCCGTGATTTCTGCATTGCAGGGGGTCAGGCTAGATGGCCTTTGTGTCCCCTCCAGCTCTGCAATTCTATGAATACTGAAGGCACGCAGAAAGCAGCTCTAAACAAAGGAGGGACAAGGAAGAAGAAAAGTGATAGGCCTGCAAGGGGGCATAGATGACCCCAATTTTGCTCTGGCTTCTAATTATTAATTAGACCTCCTTGGCCATGGATAGGCAAACTAAGGCCCGGGGGCCAGATCCGGCCCAATTGCCTTCTAAATCCGGCCCGCGGACGGTCCAGGAACTGGCTGGTTTTTACATGAGTAGAATGTGTCCTTTTATTTAAAACGCATCTCTGGGGTATTTGTGGCGCATAGGAATCCGTTCATTATTATTTTTCAAAATAGTCTGGCCCACCACACGGTCTGAGGGACGGTGGACCGGCCCCCTGCTGAAAAAGGTTGCTGACCCCTGTTCTTGGCCATGGGTAGGCAAACTAAGGTCCAGGGGCCGAATCCGGCCCAATCGCCTTCTCAATCTGGCCCGTGGACGGTCTGGGAATCAGTGTGTTTTTACATGAGTAGAATGTGTCCTTTTATTTAAAATGCATCTCTGGGTTATTTGTGGGGCATAGGAATTCCCCCCCCCCTTCAAAATATAGTCTGGCCCCCCACAAGGTCTGAGGGACAGTAGACTGGCCCCCTGCTGAAAAATTTTGCTGACCCCTGTCCTTGGCCATCCCATTGCCTCTCACTGTAGCCTGTCAAGAGTGGCAGTGAGAGCCACCAACTCAGACGGCTTTGAAAGAGGATTAGACAAATTCATGGAGGAGGGGAGGCCTTTTTCCACCTCCCTTACCCCACCCTTCAGCTCTAGGAGTCTTTCCCAGACCATGACTTTAAGAACAGCAGAAGTAGCTGGGAAGAGAGAAGGGATAATTTTTTATATATAAAAAAAATTCATAAGTTGCGCCTCCTCGTTTCTCAATTTGATCCTTTTACGTGGTTTGGTATTGTTTTGTGGTACTTTATGCATTGTAAATGCTTTATGCATTGGGACGCAGGTGGCGCTGTGGGTTAAAGCCTCAGCGCCTAGGACTTGCCGATCGAAAGGTCGGCAGTTCGAATCCCTGCAGTGGGGTGCACTCCCGCTGCTCGGTCCCAGCGCCTGCCAACCTAGCAGTTCGAAAGCACCTCCGGGTGCAAGTAGATAAATAGGGACCGCTTACCAGCGGGAAGGTAAACGGCGTTTCCGTGTGCGGCTCTGGCTCGCCAGAGCAGCGATGTCACGCTGGCCACGTGACCCGGAAGTGTCTCCGGACAGCGCTGGCCCCTGGCCTCTTAAGTGAGATGGGCGCACAACCCCAGTTAAGTGTGAACCATTTAATTATTATCTGCTGGCATTTAATTTTACTGTTTACAGTGGTACCTCGGGTTACATACGCTTCAGGTTACAGACTCCACTAACCCAGAAATAGTGCTTCAGGTTAAGAACTTTGCTTCAGGATGAGAACAGAAATCACACAGCTGCAGTGGGAGGCCCTATTAGCTAAAGTGGTGCTTCAGGTTAAGAACAGTTTCAGGTTAAGAACGGACCTCCGGAACGAATTAAGTACTGAACCCGAGGTACCACTGTACTGTTATATTTTAATGCCTTATTGAATATGTCTTCATTAGATATGTTGTTCTGGCATTTTTGTATTGGGTCAGATTGTGATTAGGCGTGTGATGTCTGCTGTCTGTCTTGTTGCTCCTTCAGCTTGCAAACCGCCTTGTTTGTAGCAATATAGAAAGGCGGTAGACAAATTAAAAGTGAAATGAAAGTGGCGGCTGATCCGGCCGGCCTGTCTTCGGTTCGGACGTCGTCTGACCTCTCCTTGCTCTCCCTTAGGAAGCAGCTAGAGGAGTGGTTGGCATCCAAAGGGAAACGATACAAGCGGCCCCCGATGACCTTCCCCGTTAAAAGGCGGCCCCCGCCCAAGGAGAAGGAGGCCCTGGACCGATCCTTCTGGGACTGCATGGAGGAAGAGATGGAGCAGCAAAAGGTGGCACAGCAAATCGCCAGCACCTTGGCAGACTGCATGAAGCTGGCAGA
The DNA here is from genome assembly GCF_951804945.1 of Podarcis cretensis. NCBI lineage: Eukaryota > Metazoa > Chordata > Lepidosauria > Squamata > Lacertidae > Podarcis > Podarcis cretensis. Next base: position 86,888,161 of record NC_137177.1, on the reverse strand, counting down.
CGAGGTGAGCTTTGGGTCTTCCGTTTAATCTGGAAAGTTGCCCGGAAGCTTCATCCTTCGATGGGGCAGAAAGTGCAGGCCTGGTTGGTTAGACTGATAAGTGCCACCCATCAATAAATATTCACTGTGTGGCTTAAAAGCAGAACCGTTTACAAAATAAAACATGCAATCATTAAAATCCACAAGGAATGATAAAAGCATGGAGGAAAAGCTGCCATGGTGCACCAAGGCAGCCTCAATATTCTTTTTCTTTGCTTTGAAACTATCCTTTTCTCCCACCCTGCCGGGAGCAGAGTTTTCCGCTCAAGAAACAAACTGGGCAGTACAAGAGTCAGTTGAAACAGAGACGTTTTCAGAAATGCCCGTTGTCCAACATCAAAGGGAATGTTCCCTAAATCATTTAGATCGGGGGGGGGGGGGGGGGCGGGTCTGCATTGAGCTTGTGGAACTCCAAAGCCCATTTTCTATGGGGAAGTCAGAATGCAGGACCCATGTGGATTTAATCATTATTATTAGAGCTGTTTGGCAGTGGAACAGACTACCTTGGAAAGTGGTTGACTCCTTCATTGGAGGTTTTTAAAGGGAGGTTGGGTGACCTAAGGTTCAAGGGGCGGGTAACAATTAAAACACAAAATTACACCGAAAACAAAACAAAAACAATTTAAAGCAACTCAGAATTACAGAAATAAGGAGGGTCCTAAAATATACATCTGCAGGGTCAAGAGGGACTGGGTTTTTTACGCCTCATTTCCTTGACAGGCTCTGTAATGTCTGGAGGTACAGGAATGCCCACCCAGTTTTCTGTCTTCAGTGCCAGCGGCTTTGCCATCTGCTGGTTCTATCCTCAAGCAGTGGGGCAAAAGTAAAACAAAAACCGATTTTGCACAAACGCACCCTTAAGGTTGGGCTAGCGCTGCCTAGTGGAAACAGTCTGCCCCTACAGAGCGAGCCCAAAATGTCTCTCATCTGCCGGCCTCCTTCTGACTCCATTCTGTTTCCCTCTAGGGGGTTCCTTCGGAAGAGCTCCTGGCCATGCTGACCCGCATCCCAGAGGCAGAGAAGTTTGCCCGGTTCTGGGCCTGCAAGGCAAAGCTCTTGGCCCGCCAAGGCCCGTTGGATGCAGCCGGGCTGTACCGTGCTGCTGCTTGCGCTGGAGCTGTGGTGGGTGGAATCCCCTCACTCTTGGCCTCTTGTCCGCTGTGTCTGCGGCAGAGAGGCAGTGTGGTGTAGTGGTTAGAGTTAAAGAAATTCTTGTTGGAAGTACACTAAAAAGGATATACCAAGAGCTCTGGCCAAAAGTTTCAATACAAGGAATAATTCTTTTTGGCCCTATTTGATTCTTTATATTGACTTTATATAACATGGACTCTTTTTGACTGCCATTGAGACTTGTATAAAACAATTGTTGTGTACTGGTATTTTATGTACCTTTATACTATATTATTGCATATTTGAAACTACATTATTTCTGCACTTAAACGTTGTGTTTAAATTTACTATTATTTTAAAACTGTCGCACATATACGTTGTGTTTAAATTTACTATTAGTTTAAAACTGTTATTCTTAGCAGAATATACACGTTTTTCTTTTCAACTCTCGAGTAGGAATTATTCCTTGTATTGAAACTTTTGGCCAGAGCTGTTATGATACACTGGGCCAGAGATTTTGGTTATAATATACAGTTAGCAGATTGGGAGAAGGTATGGAAGGAAAATATGAAATTCACTGCATGCATGACGATAAAGGAAAATATTATGAAAATGGTATATAGATGGTATATCACTCCCGTAAAATTAGCAAAAATGTATAAGACATGTAACAAATGTTGGAAATGTAAGGAAAGGGAAGGCACATTTTATCATATGTGGTGGGAGTGTAAGAAAGTAAAAGGCTTTTGGGAAATGATATATAATGAGTTGAAAAGGATGTTTAAATACACGTTTGTGAAGAAACCAGAAGCCTTCTTGTTAGGAATTACAGGAAGAGAAATTAATAGAAGTGATTATAAACTTTTCCAATATGCAGTGACTGCGGCAAGAATTTTAATGGCTCAAAAATGGAAACAAGAAGAACTACCAACATTGGAAGAATGGAGACGGAAATTGATGGATTTTGCTGAACTAGACAAATTGACAGGAAAAATTAGATATCAGAAAGATCACAAGTTCACACAGGACTGGAGAAAGTTTACGATTTATCTGGAAAACATTTGTGATGAACAGACAACGCTAGTTGGATTTAAAGAGGCTTTGTGATGAGAAAGGGTATTGTGAGAGGGATAAGAGTTGTAAAGATTAATCAACTGGCAATACAATCATAAAGAAAATGTGAAACAAATTTAAAATTATGAGGATTGTGGAGGGAGCGGGGGGAAGTTCAAAAGAATTTGGCATTATAGTGGATATGAATGTGTTATTTAAATCTGTAAAAGAAAATTTTTCTAAAAAATTGGTATTTAATTTTTTAAGACCTTCTGTGATTGCTAAAAGCTTTGCGGCCATAATTGTCTCAATGATTTAGATGCAACATACAATATAAAAAGGCACAGTACTTACAAAAAAAAGAAAAGAAAAGAAACTTTTGGCCAGAGCTCTTGGTATATCCTTTTTAGTGTAGTGGTTAGAGTGGCAGGCCAGGACTTGGGAGGCCAGGGTTCAAAATCAAGTCAGACCCACGGAGGCCCAAAGGAGTTTTTCCCCTTGCAAGGACATGCCAAGAGGTGTGGGAAGGGGCAGGGCTCCCAGGCAAAGTCAGAGCCCTACGCCAGCCTCCTGCCTCCCTAACCGTCGGGGCCTGAGCTTCCTGAACCCCAAAGCGGGGTGCCTTTGCCCATCCCACCTGCACTGAGAATGCTCGAAGCATCTGCTTGACTGGGATTTGCACAAGAGGTGCCCCAGAACGTGGGGCACACCCCTAGTAAGGAGCCATTTCTTGCTGTGGACTCTTGTTCTCATCAGATCACGGGGGCTGGGCTTTCCTAGATGAGCCTTGGGAGTCCCTACAAGTCAAGTCTCATTCTCTGGGGGCTGCTGGAAGACATGTGTGCCCACAGGCAGAGGAGGGGGTTGCAACTGGCTGTGGTCCCCCCATCTCCGCTATAAAGGACCATCCGTCCTGGGGTGGAGCTGTTAAGCAGCCAGTCCTGTGTAATCGCCCTTGCAGGGGCCACCAGCTCTGTGCCCCCACCATGTGTGTCTCTCCCCTGCCCCCCAAACAGCTGTAGCAAAAGGATGTTTGTGCATGAAACCTGCTCCCTCGAAAGGCGGTGGACTTGCCCTTCATTGGATATTTTTTTAGTGGCTGTCGAGGATTCTTTAGCTGGGATTTGTGCATTGCAGGGGGTTGGACTAGATGACTCCTGGGGGGCCCTTCCAACTCTATGATTCTGTGAAATCCTGCAGGCAGCACTCTGAGGCCTGCTCTGGTCGCTCAGTTGTGGCCTTTTTGTTCTCATTCCAGCCGCTACGAGAGTTGAGAGATGCCCTTGTTGACACTCTGAAGCGTTCCAGTCAAGCCTGGGGTAAGCAATGGATCAGGCCAAGGGCCCATCTGGTCCAGCATCCTGTTCTCACAGGGGCCAGCCAGATGCCTTTGGGAACCCGCAAGCAGGATAATATTATAATGATGATGATGATTTATTTATACCCCGCCCATCTGGCTGAGTTTCCCCAGCCACTCTGGGCGGCTCCCAATTGAGTGTTAAAAACAATACAGCATTAAATATTTAAAACTTCCCTAAACAGGGCTGCCTTCAGATGTCTTTTAAAGAGAAGATAGCTGCTTACTTCCTTCACATCTGAAGGGAGGGCCGTTCCACAGGGCGGGTGCCACTACCGAGAAAGCCCTCTGTCTGGTTCCCTGTAACCTCACTTCTCGCAGCGAGGGAACCACCAGAAGGCCCTCGGCGCTGGACCTCAGTGTCCGGGCAGAACGATGGAGGTGGAGACGCTCCTTCAGGTATACTGGACCGAGGCCATTTAGGGTTTTAAAGGTCAGCCAGCCAAACTCTGCCCCCCCCCCAAACACACACGAAAGAGTGAAGAGAGTGCAGCTTCTCCCTCCCCCCCCCCCCCCCCCGTAGAATACCTTACTGGTGGTTTAAGGCCAGTGCCTAGCAAAGGAATTGTAAACAAAATGATTTTTCAGTTTCTTCACTGAAAGTTAATGTTGTACAGTGGTACCTCGCAAGACGAATGCCTCGCAAGATGAAAAACTCGCAAGACGAAAGAGTTTTTCGTTTTTTGAGCTGCTTCGCAAGACGAATTTCCCTATGGGCTTGCTTCACAAGACGAAAACGTCTTGCAAGTTTGTTTCCTTTTTCTTAAAACCGTGCATTCAGGGGGTGCAGTTGCGACTTGACTTCGAGGAGCAACTCATAGCACGCGGTGTGGTAGCCTTTTTTTGAGGTTTTTGAAGACTTTGGTGATTTTTGAAGCTTTTCCAAAATCCGTGCTTCGCAAGACGGAAAAATCACAAGGCAGAAAAACTCGCAGAACGAATTAATTTCATCTTGCGAGGTACCACTGTATCTCTGCATCTGGGAATATACGCAGGCGGCCTTTTGCAGGCAATGCCCAAAGCCAGCCCTGCATCCCTCTGTCAGTTCTGCAGGCAATGCTCCTGGTTTTTCCAGATGGGATTGGGCTAAGGATTCTTGGGTCCCAGTCAAAGCTTCCATTTTCTTGCCCCCTTGTGTCAAAACCTTCCTGCGAGGGAGTGATGTTCCTTTGCTTCTTGCCAAAGCTTCCTTAGAGCTCAGGGCCATTCCCTGAAGGTGTCCCAGGTTGCAAGGAACCGTGCACCTCCGAATCCAACACAGTGGATCTCGTGACCCCGTCCTCGATCCCCAAAGTGGCCATGGACTGTTTGATTCATGCCCTGCTTTCCTTCAGCAGAGGCGGCTCCCTGTTCTTCAGAGTTTTTCAAGCACTGCACATCGAGAAGGCTGTGTGCGTGTTTCTTTTTACCCGATTGCAATTTCTGCATTTATAGGTCTACATTCAGTTTATATTTTGTTACTCTTGTGTCTTAATGCACCGTAGCTCGCTCTGCATGTCCTAATGCAGCCCTGCAGGGAGAGAGCTTTGGACCTGGACGGATGAGGGCGGGCAGGGAGGGGTAACGCTGGAGAATCTCAGCACCGTTTGAATCTTGTTGGGCCTGAAAGCGCTGGAGTTGCCTCCCTGGCAGCATGGCTGGGTAGGCAGCAGGGCAAGACCATAGCTGTCAACTTACAGATTTGAAAATAAGGGACCAGCAGCCTCGAAAATAGGACCAGCAGCCAAAATAAGGGATTTTCCGGGCACAGGTATGTTCAGCTTCTGAGCCCCTCCGAGCCAAAGGCAGAAAGCCCAGCCAGCAGCCAAACGAAGCCTCAAGCGGTGGTTCCCACAGCGCAGCAACCCAGCAAAGGGGATGCAGCAAGGAAAACCACCGTCACCTCTCTGCTGGGAAGCGCCGAGCAAAGGCGAGTCCTTAGGCAACACGGCCGATTTGATCGGCACAAGGCATGCCAGCTCCACACACCCCCCCAGTCGTTCTTAGACTCCTTATTGGGTGAGCAACGCAGCCAAGCAACACAGTTGGAGCCTCCCTGGCCGGCAGGGAGGGAGAGAGAGGAGCTGCTTCCTTTGAAACCCGGGAAATTTAAGGGACATGGCGCTGGGATAAGGGACTGTCCCGCCAAATAAGGGACGCTTGACAGCTATGGGCAGGACCCTCTGGAGCCAGCTTGAAAAAAAGATGCCCCACTTGCTGTCGGTTGCCAACTGCGGCAATGGGCTCTCTGGGCGACTGCCTGCCCCTGGAAGCAGGATGGTCTTCTGCATGGGGACATGGAGCAGTTTCTGCAAAACCAAAGCGGGTTTGCCCTTCTTGCCCTTGCCCTCTGCAAAACCAAAGCGGGTTTGCCCTTCTTGCCCTTGCCAGCAAGGCCCCTCCAGGCTGCTCTGGGCAAAGGCAGGCCCAGTGCAGGCTGTTCCTCTTCAGCCACTGCCTCTCCTTCAGTGGCTTCTCTCACTCTCGTCTCCTCCAACAGCAACCCCTGCTGAACTCCGACTTCCCGGCAAGGAGCAGGCGCAGAGCAGCGGGCAAAGACCAGCTTGCCAGCCTCTTTCGGCAATCAAGCTTCAAGTGGCATCGCTGCCCAGGTAAGGGGTGGGCCTTAGCTCTGTCTTTTTCAACTCTACCCTATCCTTTCTGAGGTGAGGCAACCAGGAAAGGAAGGACGAGATGGCAGAGCAGGCCGGGGCAACTGGCCGCCTTGTGGTTCGGGGGGGGGGGCTCTGTGATTACATGCCCTCTGTCCCTTTCCAGAGCCAAGGAGCCGAGTGCGAGGCCAAGCCTGAAGCTCTTGACCCCCGTGCGGAGGTCCCTGCGGATCGAGCGGGCGTCTGCTCGCTACCCTCAGATGCTGAGGGACCACGACCCCGTCGTGTCCTGCCTGGACGAAATCATGGACGCGGAGGACGGCTGTCGCTTCATTTTCCGCAAGAACGAAGCTTTGCCAGAGACGGTGGAGGTGGAGGGCTTTCTGCCCTGGACCTCGGCGCCAGCCTCCCCAGACCCACCCCTGCGCAGGCCCCTTTTCTGTTAGAGCTGCATCGGCGGACTGGAAATGTGGGGGTCATAGCATGGGACCCTTTTCAGAATATATATATATGCATCTTTATTCTTGAAATGATTAAAAAAAAGAAAACAATCTTTTTGACAACACGGGTGGCTTTAGGAAGCGGCAAGAATTGGGGGGGGGGTCCCTCATCTCTCCCAGCTGGATTTCTCTCTGAGCAAAAGGAATTTGGGGGGGGATGGGGAGCCTCTGCCTGCCATTTTGTGGGCACAGGCAGAGAAGAGTCGTCCCCGTATCCTGGTTGTGGAATGGATTTTTCAGAGTTTGGTGGGGGCCTGGCGTCCTGGGCTTGGCACTGCCAGGCCTCACCCTAGACCCCAACGAAGTCCAAGTCTTGGCTGCCAGGTGGCCGTGAACGGGAAGCCCCTCGGTGGTGGCATTTGTGTGGATTTTCTGGGAGCTGCAAGCGGATTGTTAGCTCTTCCGCGTTTTTCGCAAGAGAGGGCATTGTGGCAAAGGGGGTCTCCGGGCTCCCCTTGGACCTGGCGTGGGGTAGTTTCTAAACTCCTTTCTGGGGCTGCTTCTGGCTTCTCTGCAAGTCAATTCAGGCTCGAATCCGCTCTGTTGCAAGCCATCCTCAGTGGGCGGCCACCGTGCCCCCAAATGCTGCCCCTCTTCTCCCTCGGATATTCTCTTCCTTTAGGAGGCCCTTGTGCTCAAGGGACAGCTGAGGGCCTTGTCTGGGATGCCAGCGCTCAGCGACGAGGCCACAGCTGTTCCTGTCAAAACACAGAGCCACAGCCCCCTACATTTGTGGCAACTGCATTGACCTCCCTCAGTGCCCAGGCAGAAGAGGGGCTTGGGTTTTCTCCAACCCCACCAGAGAGCCTCTCCTTTGCTGTAAGCATCTCCTGGTTTCTTCCCAGGACTTCTTGAGTCTTTGGAAGAGCAGGACAGCCTAGTGGCTGGAGCCTTGAGGGAAGGGGCTTCCCTCCAGCACAGCGGCAGGGGGTCACGCTGGATTTCTCCCTTAAATCCTTGGCCCCACAACCGCAGCGGTGCTTGGGAGTAGGAAGGGATCTCAAAAGCCCTTTGGTGAGATGGTTGAAGCCAGCAGCCATAAGGAGCTCAGCTGGGGCTGTTCCCCAGAAAGCTCCCACTCTGGAAAGCAGCCGTGGGGCCCTTTGCCTCTCTTTGGAATCAGGAGCATCACAGGGAAGGGTCTGGGGCGGACCTCTCCTCGCCCCACACCCCTCCCTTAGCAGCTTAAGGTGTTCGTTCTACTCAAGATTTTCCTTCCGCATCCTCTGTTGGGGTCTGGCTCAGTCGTGCTCATCGTCGGTGTCTTCCTGGGAAGCGCTGTGCAGCTTCTACAGGACAGGGAAACAGTGGTACAGCGTTCAGAGAGGCCCCTAAGCTACTCTTTTGCAGCAGTTAAAAGTGTTGCATGCTAAACACTTAAGCAGCTTCCTTCCTGGACTCAAATCCAGTTGGATGAAGTGTAACCCTCAGGCAGTGGGGGGAGGATAATAATAATAATAATAATAATAATAATAATAATAATAATAATAATAATTTATTGATACCTATCTGGCTGGGTTTCCCCAGCCACTCTGGGCGGCTCCCAACAGAATATTAAAAATAGAATCAAACATTAAAAACTTCCCTAAACAGGGAAGCCTTCAGATGTCTTAGAAGAAGTCAGATACAGTGGTACCTCGGGTTACATACGCTTCAGGTTACAGACTCCGCAAACCCAGAATAGTACCTCAGGTTAAGAACTTTGCTTCAGGATGAGAACAGAAATGGTGCGGCGGCGCAGCAGCAGCAGGAAGCCCCATTAGCTAAAGTGGTGCTTCAGGTTAAGAACAGTTTCAGGTTAAGAACGGACCTCTGGAACGAATTAAGTTCTTAACCCGAGGTACCACTGTAGTTGTTTATTTCCTTGACATCTGATGGGAGGGCGTTCCACAGGGCGGGCGCCACCACTGAGAAGGCCCTCTGCCTGGTCCCCTGTAGTATCACTTCTCACAGGGAGGGAACCGCCAGAAGGCCCTAAGTGTCTGGGTAGCATGATGGGAATGGTATACTGGGCCGAGGCCGTTTAGAAAGGTCAGTAAAAGGCGCACAGAAGAGCAAGGAGGAAAAATGTGAATAGCAACATGGCAGCTGAATGCAGGGACTGCCCCCCCCCCAGCTGAAAATCAGCATTTCCTGACGGGTTGGTCTGGATGACCCTTGCGCTAGAACCCAATTCTATAAGCTCAGAATTGGTTGTTGTAGATCCTTTGCTCCTCTTTGTAGATACAGTGGTGCCTCGCAAGACGAAAAGAATCTGTTCCGCGATTCTCTTCGTCTAGCGGTTTTTTCGTCTTGCGAAGCAAGCCCATTGACAGTTTAGCGGATTAGCGCTATTAGCGGTTTAGCGGCTTTTAGCGGATCAGCTGTTAAGCGGCTTATCAGCGGAACAGCTGATAAGTGGCTTAGCGGCTTAGGAAAGGGGGGGGGAGCGAAAAAACCCCGCGGGAACTCGCAAGATTTTTTCGTCTTGCGAAGCAACCCTATAGAGAAATTCGTTTAGCGAAGCGCCTCCAAAACGGAAAACCCTTTCGTCTAGCGGGTTTTCCGTCTTGCGAGGCGTTCGTCTTGCGGGGCACCACTGTATTTGTGACCCACCTTTCAAGGCTATGCAGCCCTCTAAGGTAGTTCACGGCAACAAACAAATTGAAATAAGTCTATATTGGGTGGGTGGAATTATCTAAAAGCTAGTGACCTGTTGTGTGTTTTCTCTAGCGGGCAGAAGACATGCCTGCCCATCTCCCTCAGTTTTTGGGTGGGTGCCTTGCACAATCTATTGCAGGGGCATCCATGCTCCACCCCAGCAGTTCAACTTGCCAAGGTTGCCCATTCCTCAGTGGGGCACTCTCTGCCCTGGCTCTTCCCCCATTCTTCCCTTGCTAGCACCAGAGGGTGGGGACCACCACTGCCCTCCTTTCACTGCCTCCGTTGGGACAGGCGGAGGGGAGCTGGCTATCTATTGCATTTATGTGGCGCTGTGGGTTAAACCACAGAGCCTAAGACTCGCCGATCAGAAAGTCGGCAGTTCGAATCCCCGCAACAGGGTGAGCTCCCGTTGCTCGGTCCCTCCTCCTGCCAACCTAGCAGCTCGAAAGCACGTCAAAGTGCAAGTAGATAAATAGGTACCACTCTGGCGGGAAGGTACGGTAAACGGCGTTTCAGTGCACTGCTCTGGTTCGCCAGAAGCGGCTTAGTCATGCTGGCTACATGACCCGGAAGCTGTACACCGGCTCCCTCAGCCTGTAAAGCGAGATGAGTGCCGCAACCCCAGAGTCGGCCACAACTGGACCTAATGGTCAGGGGTCCCTTTACCTTTACCTTTTCTTGCAAGGAGCTCAAAAAGGTGGCACAGTTCTCCCATGTTATCTTCAACAACAACCCTGTGAGGTAGGCTAGGCTAAGAGGCAACGACTGTCCCAAGATCACCCCAGTCAGCATCACGGCCAAGTGACGATTTCAACAGTGCCATCCCGTTGAAGAAGCTGCATGGGATGTGGACATAGGATCCAAGAGTGTTCATTGTATTCGGGTGCTGGCACTCAGATGTCCAAGAGATCAAGATCTCTCTGCTCCATCCTTTCACAATGGCTCAGTTGGTTAGAGCATGGTGCAGATAATGCCAGGGTTGCAGGTTCAATCCCCATGTGGGACAGCTGCATATTCCTGCATTGCAGAAACCCTTGCATGTTTCAGTTAGTGTGGCAAAGCTTTTAGGAGTACAGTGGTACCTCGGGTTACATATGCTTCAGGTTACAGACGCTTCAGGTTACAGATTCCGCTAACCCAGAAATAGTACCTCGGGTTAAGAACTTTACCTCAGGATGAGAACAGAAACCGTGCGGCTACAGCAGGAGGCCCCATTAGCTAAAGTGGTGCTTCAGGTTAAGAACAGTTTCAGGTTAAGAACAGACCTCCGAAACGAATTAAGTACGTAACCAGAGGTACCACTGTACAGTGGTACCGTGGCTCTCAAACGCCTTGGTAGTCAAACAACTTGGAACCCAAACACTGCAAAGTAAGTGTTCCGGATGCGAACTTTTTTTCAGAAGCTGAACACTTCCATTTTGAGTGTTACACAGATGTCTGTCTGTTTTTGATATTCATTTCGCGTTTTTGTTTTTGCAGCTCTTTTTGTTTTGTTTTTGTGACTGTGTGGAACCCAGTTCAGCTACTGATTGATTGCGTGCCTTGGTTTTGGAACGGACATCCGGAACTGATTAAGTTTGAGAACCACTATATTGGCAATGACTAACTGAAACCTAGGACGCAGGTGGCGCTGTGGGTTAAAGCCTCAGCGCCTAGGGCTTGCCGATCGAAAGGTCGGCGGTTCGAATCCCTGCGGCGGGGTGCGCTCCCGCTGCTCGGTCCCAGCGCCTGCCAACCTAGCAGTTCGAAAGCACCTCCGGGTGCAAGTAGATAAATAGGGACCGCTTACCAGCGGGAAGGTAAACGGCGTTTCCGTGTGCGGCTCTGGCTCGCCAGAGCAGCGATGTCACGCTGGCCACGTGACCCGGAAGTGTCTCCGGACAGCGCTGGCCCCTGGCCTCTTAAGTGAGATGGGCGCACAACCCCAGAGTCTGTCAAGACTGGCCCGTACGGGCAGGGCTACCTTTACCTTTACCTTTTAACTGAAACCTAAAGCCATTTTCAGTGTGCCGGTGCGGGTGGCAGTAGAGAGGCAGCCAAAAACCACGGGAGGGAAAGAAGGAGGAAAGCAGGAGCAGCAGAAGAGCAGAGAGAGACTCACCTGCAGCGGCCTGTGTTGGGGGATCACATGGCCTGCCAGGAAACCCGTCTCGCTGAATTCCACCCGGGTGTGCTCCACGGTGGATTCATGAGGCATCTGGAGGGGCAAGAATTGTCACACAACTGTCAGGGTTGGGGGTGGGCATCGGGAGGAGAAAAAAGCGGAGCTGCTGCAGAGCTGGCCAAAAGCTGCAAGCCTGTGCAGGAAGGCTAGACGGTTGCCTCTCTTGTCCCGTTCTCCCCCGCCAGCTTAGAGGAGGAGTCTCTTGCATGGAGAAAGCCGGTGATGTAAGAACATTGGAGGAGCCCTGCTGGATCAGGCCGAAAGGGCCCCATCTATTATGGGATCCTGTTCTCACGTGGCCAACAAGATGCCCCCGTGGGAATGCCTCTCCCCGACCGCCATGTGGTATTCAGAAGCATTGTTGCCCCCAACTGTGAAGGCAGAATACAGTGGTACCTCAGGTTACATATGCTTCAGGTTACCGCATTTTCCGCTCTATAAGACACACTTTTTCCCTGCTAAAAAGTAAGGGGAAATGCGTGTGCGTCTTATGGAGCGGATGCAGGCTGCGCGGCTAAGCCAGAAGCTAGAACAGCAAAAGGGAGCACGGCGCAGCGCTCCCTCTAGCTGTTCTGGCTTCTGGGATAGCCTGCGAAGCCTCCATAGGGCAGTGGGATGAAGGCTCCCCGCTGCCCTGCGGAGGCTTCACGCGGCTATCCCTGGCTTTTGCAGGAAGTGGGGGAAGGGACAGAGCACGTGACTCTACCCTTTCCCCCACCTCCCACAAAAGCCAGGGATAGCCGCGCTCCCTTTATGCGCGGAGCGTGTGTGCAGCTCTTCGGGGCTTTTCCCTGAGGAGGGAGAAGGGCAGCCCGTCAGAGCCTGGGATGCATACAGGTTCTGCTCAGCACTCCCTTTAAATTATTATTTTTTTCTTGCATTCCCCCTCTAAAAACTAGGTGCGTCTTATGGTCAGGTGCATCTTATGGAGCAAAAAATACGGTATCTACGCTTCAGGTTACATACTCCGCTAACCCAGAAATAGTACCGTGGGTTAAGAACTTTGCTTCAGGATGAGAACAGAAATCGTGCTACGGTGGCACGGCGGCAGCGGGAGGCCCTATTAGCTAAAGTGGTGCTTCAGGTTAAGAACAGTTTCAGGTTAAGAATGGACCTCCGGAACGAATTAAGTTCTTAACCTGAGGTACCACTGTACAGCCAGCAGGGCTGGCAGCCATCGATAGCCCTCTGCTCCCTGAATTTGTCTAATCCTCAGCGCTTTCCCTGGGCCAAGAGGCAGGTACACACACACACACACACACACACACACACACACACATCTCCTGCCGCAGCATGCCCTACCCACATACCAGGGTGGGTGGTGCCCGGAAAAGGTAGCTGAAAGGGTAATAGAGGAAGTTGATGAAGGAGGCGGCATAAAGGTCTGCGTAGCGCATCAGCTGGTTGGCAAAGAGGGTCTGGCGGGACCCACAGCGGAAGAGGCTCCCCATCTTCCCATAGCACATGTCCATCTCGTGGGTGACTTTCTGCAAGAGAAGAAGAGTCCCTGCTCCGTCAGGTGGCAAGGGTAGAAACAGAGAAACCTAGGCTTGGGAGGTGGGGTCCTGGCAACCAGGTACTCCTTTTTAGTTTTATGACCTTTGTCAGGAGAGAGGAGACACACACACACCTGTGTGGTGGTAACACAAATGCTTTGTGCGAGATATGGCCACAACTTCCAAGTCTACTATCTGTATATTGAGGAGTTTGGATTAGATATCCCGCTTTATCACTAACCGAAGGAGTCTCAAAGTGGGTAACATTCTCCTTTCCCTTCCTCCCCCACAACAAACACCCTGTGAGGTGAGTGGGGCTGAGAGACTTCAGAGGAGTGTGACTGGCCCAAGGTCACCCAGCAGCTGCATGTGGAGGAGCGGGGAAGCGAACCCGGTTCACCAGATTACGAGTCCACCGCTCTTAGCCACTACACCACAACTGGCTCTCATGACTTTTGCAAATAAAAGCCCAAGTGAATATTAGAATTGTCGAGTTGGAAGGGAAATCAAGAGTCATCTGGTTCCTGAAATACAGGAATCCCTGACCGATGACCACCCAAAACCTCAAATGAAGGAGATTCCACCACCTTCCAAGGTCATCCCTTCCACTGGCAAACGGCTCTTGCCATCAAGAAGTTCTTCCAAACGTTGAGTCAGAATCGCCTTTCATGCAATTTGAATCCATCAGTTCAGGTCCTCCCCTCCGAAGCAGCACAAATCAAGCTCGCTCCGTCTTTCAGGTATTTGAAGATGACTATCATGTCACCTCTCAGTCTTCACCAGGCTAAACATCCCCAACTCCCTCAACTGGGAAGTGTCCCTGAAGAATTCAGCAGATCATATAAGCAAGAAAGCTCGCCAATGGTGGCAGCTTCTTGGCAAATGACCCATCATGCTGGCCTTGCTCCACATGTGAGGTAGCTTTTTCTAGTATGCAAGTTTTACCATATTATTATTATTATTATTATTATTATTATTATTATTATTATTAAAATTTGTATACCACCCTATACAAGGTCTCAGCCTTAACAGCAGTCCCAAGTGATCAGTGGCTGCTGCAACTAATACCGTATTTTTCGCTGTATAAGATGCACTTTTCCCCTCCTAAAAAGTGGGAATGTGTGTGCGTCTTATGGAGCGAATGTAGGCTTCGCGGGCTACTCCAAAAGCCAGAACAGCAAGAGGGAGCACTGCGCAGCGCTCTCTCTTGCTGTTCTAGCTTCTGGCGTAGCCGTGCGAAGCCACCCCAGGGCAGTGGGGAGCCTTCATCCCCCTGCCCTGCGGAGGCTTCACACGGCTATCCATGGCCTTCGCGGGAGGTGAGGGAAGGGGCTCTCTCACTTCCCCCACCTCCCGCAAAAGCCCCTAAGAGCTGCGCTCCCTTTAAAGAGCCATGCAGATTGTGTGTGTGGCTCTTGGGGGCTTTTCCCCAAGGAAGGAGAAGCCTGCAAACGCCACACACACGCTCCACGCAGCTCATGAAAGGGAGCTCTGAGCAGAGCCGGGGATGCATACAGGCTCTGCTCAGCGCTCCCTTTAAAGAATTTTTTTTTCTTGCATTCCCCCTCTAAAAACTAGGAGCGCCTTGTGGTCAGGTGCGTCTTATGGAGCGAAAAATGCGGTATTTTTTAAGTTTTTGCATTGAACCCTTAATTGTGTATTCTTCCTCATTTTCTTCCATGACTTTCACAACAGGAAAACATTTAATGCTCCCCCACCCAGCCAACAATGTCCAGGTGCCAGGGGTATTTTAGGTACAATGGTACCTTGGTTCCTGAACAGCTTAAGTGACGAACAATTCGGCTCCCAAATGCCGCAAACCCAGAAGTGTTCTGGTTTACGAACATTTTTCGGAAGCCGAACGTCTGTTTCGGCTGTCAGCATGGTTTCCAGGGGCCAATCAGAAGCCGCGCCTTGGTTTTCAAACATTTTGGAAGTCAAATGGACTTCCAGAAAGGACTGAGATCAAGAACCAATATACAGGACGCCCTAACAGTGGGTTCCCAACTTGAGTTGTAGCACCCACTGGGGTCATAGGATGACCAAGGGGGCGGGTGGGGGGCGCTGGAGGTATAAATGACTATCCTATTTCTTTGATTTTTTAAAAATAATATTTATTAAAGTTTTAAATGTTACAGAAAGAAAAAGAAATAATTCCGAGTTAACAACACATCACAGTAAAAAAGAAAAAAAAGAAGAGAATAGAAAACAAAACAAAACAGAAAAATAGAAACAATTAAAAAAAATACAACGAACCTTCCCATAACTTATCTTTCATTTACTTGTTTCCTTGACCTCCTCACACCTCCCTTTTTTGTATTCTAGTTCGGTTAGCTATTTTAGCAAATCCTTTCCATCTTTCCCAATTTTTATCCTATAATTTATCTTAATATAATGTAACTTTACCTTTCCTCCTTTCATCCATTAACAATCTATTTTTACTTAATCCTTTATAATATTTCCGCTAAAGCCACATAACTTCATTCCAGCCTCCTTCTAACATTCCTTAATTTTACAATGTTTCTGTAAATAAACTTTAAATTTCTTCCAATCTTCTTCCACCGACTCTTCTCCCTGGTCTCGGATTCTAAATGACTATCCTATTTCAAAAAGCTGGTATCACTTGATCAAGTTCATCACTTTTGTTGACTTCCTTAAACAAAAACTGTTCTAACTGGGTTTTGAATAAATGTGCAATTCATCCTTACTGTTCTGAATTTTATTGTGTTATTATCTTCCATAATAGGGTGTGCAAAATGCCAAATAATGTGGAACCAAGGGGGCTGTGGCCCAAAAATGTTTGGGAACTACTTCTCTATAACAGAACATTTGGAGAGAGAGGAAAAAAAACCAGAAGTCTCTTATCAGGATTGGTTAACTTTTAACACAGGAAACAGAGAGACGTAATTAAAGTTGGAGTAACCCCCTCAGGATGTTGCAAAACCAGCTGTGGTCAGCTGGACTGCATCGCTCAAGGGCCTGAGAAAAAAACAAACTTTCCTCTGTGGTAAGCATATGTTGCAATGTTCTGAATCTGGCGGTTCTAGCCCCTGTTTCCCGACTGCCTGAATAATCTGCGCTGCGTGAGCAGACCTCTCTGTGGCCTCCTAAAACCAGGGCGGGGGTGGATTACCGTTTTTGGACCTGTGGGGGGAAGAGCATGGGGAAAAGTGGACATGGGGAGAGCTACAGCTCTCGAGGGTGCCTTCCAAAAGGCTGGCCCATCAGATATTCTGCGCTACTTTTAATCTTTTTTTAAAAAATACTCCATTCTTTTATTTGATTTTTAAATCGAGCTAAAAACAAACTTGGTGGGCTCTGAGGGAACCGCTTTTGGTATCACAATGCAGAGCCTCTAGGTAAAATAAAAATAAAAATTTATGTAATAAAAAAATTAAGGTCTTTTATATATAATAAAGGTAAAGGGACCCCTGACCGTTAAGTCCAGTCGCGGACGACTCTGGGGTTGCAGCACTCATCTCGCTTTAATGGCTTCTAGGTCATGTGGCCAGCATGACTAAGCCACTTCTGGCAAACCAGAGCAGCGCACGGAAACGCAACGCCGTTTACCTTCCTGCTGGAGCGGTACCTATTTATCTACTTGCACTTTGACATGCTTTCGAACTGCTAGGTGGGCAGGAGCAGGGACCGAGCAACGGGAGCTCACCCCGTTGCGGGGATTTGAACCGCTGACCTTCTGATCGGCAAGTCCTAGGCTCTGTGGTTTAACCCACAGTGCCACCCACGTCCCATTATGCGTGCTCATGATAAACCCCATAAGGGAATCAGAGGTGTTTTTCTTATAACAGGTATCACCCACACCTCTGCCATTGCCCACGGACTTTCTCCCCACTGCTGGACCTGCCCATTATCTAGTTTACCAACCGATAAAGAGGAGCTTTACTGCAACATTCTGCTTGGTTTAAAGAAGCTCCTGCCCTCATGTGGGTTTGGGGATTTTGCCTAGGACCAGCAAGACATCCTTTGCTTTGTGGGAGAAAGCAGGCTCTGTGAGAAACCCACCTCCCCCACTCCTGCCCACAGAAACCAGGTCTTCTTCATGCAGCGCATTGTTAAACTATGGTACTCACTCCTGCATGAGGCAGTGACGGCTTTAAAAAAGAACTAGATAAATTCATGGAGGAGAAGGCTATTCTCTGCCTCCACAGCCAGAGGCATCAATGCTTCTGAACACCAGCTGCTGGAAACCACAGGTGGAGGGTGAGAGCCAGTGTAGTGTAGTGGTTAAGAGCGGTGGACTCGTAATCTGGTGAACCGGGTTCGCTTCCCCGCTCCTCCACATGCAGCTGCTGGGTGACCTTGGGCTAGTCAGACTTCTGTGAAGTCTCTCAGCCCCACTCACCTCACAGAGTGTTTGTTATGGGGGAGGAAGGGAAAGGAGAACATTAGCCACTTTGAGACTCCTTCGGGTAGTGATAAAGCGGGATATCAAATCCAAACTCCTCTTGCGCTCAAATCCCGCTTGCAGGTTTCCTCATTGGGGCTTCTGGTTGTCACCTGCAGCCTGTCACAGCCCCCCAGGTAGGAACCAAGAGGACGGCGCTGCTGGGCATCTGGACCAGAAGACAGCAGAGCCTTAAAGGTGGCTCCATTTTTTAGCCAACTCTGCTGCCTACTAAGCAAGCCCTAAATGGATTTGTGTCTGAGTGAGGCTGAGCTCTGGCCCCAGAAGCCTTGACCAGCAGCCCAAAGGCTTGAGTGATGGGCTCAGGAAGGCCATAGGCCAAGATGTTGCTTGGGAACGGGGGGGGGGGGGTACCTGAATCCGCTTCTTGATGGAGCTGATGTCCGGCCGTTCGTTGCTCCCGCTGTCCAGGTGCCTGGGGGGGAAAAGAGGACACCTGTGTTCAAAATCCCACCTGAATCCCTTCTGTGTGGAGGTCACATTGCCTGCCTAAAGATTTGTTGTGGGCCCAGTTCCACCCAGCACTTCCTTGCCCCTGAAATGTACAAGCTGGTCATTATAGGAACAGCTGTTTTGAAGCTGGTGCCTGAACAACAATAATAATAATAATAATAATTTATTATTTATACCCCGCCCATCTGGCTGGGCCTCCCCAGCCACTCTGGGCGGCTTCCATAGAAACCAAAAATACACTAAGATGTCACACATTAAAAACTTCCCTGAACAGGGCTGCCTTAAGATGTCTTCTGAATGTCAGGTAGTTGTTTATCGCTTTGACATCTGCTGGAAGGGCGTTCCACAGGGCAGGCGCCACCACCAAGAAGGCCCTCTGCCTGGTTCCCTGTAGCTTTGCTTCTCGCAGTGAGGGAACCGCCAGAAGGCCCTCGGTGCTGGACCTCAGTGTCCGTGCAGAATGATGGGGGTGAAGATGCTCCTTCAGGTATACTGGACCGAGGCCGTTTAGGGCTTTAAAGGTCAGCACCAACACTTTGAATTGTGCACTTTGAATCTGGATGCTGTTTTTCCCATTCCCTCTCTGTCATTTTTCCTTTGTTTGTCATAGGACCTTTTTTTAAAAATTGTAAGCCTGCAAGTATGGACGGTCTTGTTTTTACTGTATGTGTGTGGTTTGGGAGCTGCACGGTCAGGGAAAAAACAATGCTGTCCAGGGTTGTAAAGACTGCGGAGAGAATAATTGGGTGCACTCTTCCCACCTTAGATCAAATCTATGCTTCCAGGTGCCATAAGAAAGCTGCAGAGTTAGCGCAGGATAGTACGCACCCCGGAAATTATCTCTTTCAGCTTCTGCCTTCTGGAAGAAGGTACAGGGTTATAAAGACTAGGACTAGCCGCCTGAGAAACAGTTCCTATCCAAACGCGATTTTGGTTTTAAACACAGTGTAAGGTAGTCTCTATGGGAATATATTGTATTTAATTATGGGGTATCAGAGTTTTTAGGGGGTTAACCAGGTTGGGATAGCAGACTTGTTGGTTTTTGAATGTCTGATGTAGATTTTTTTGATTTCGTTGTTCTGTATGGGACAATGACAATAAAGATTATCGTATTGTATGTAAGCCCATTCTTTCTGGCTGAAGGACAACATACAGATGCCCTAAATACATAAACAAAGAGGATCTAATTGCCATCTTTAAGCATCTTCAGGGCTGTCCCATGGAAGATGGAGCCAGCTTGTTTTCTGCTGCTCTAGAGGGTAATTCCTGAACCAATGGATTCAAATGACAAGGAAGGAGATTGCGTCTAATTATCAGGAAGAATTTTCTGAGGGTAGGAGCTGTTTGTCCATAGAATGAACTCCTTTGGAAGTGGACTCTCATTCATTGGACATTTTTAAGCAGAGGCTGGATGGCCATCTGTCGGGGCTTCTTTAACCGTGGTTCCTGCATTGAAGGGGGATGAATTTGATAACCTTTTGGTGGTCCCAACCAACTCTACAATTCTGTGATTCTATAATTGCCATAATCAGGGCAGAGGGCACCGCAAGACACTTCCAGTACAGTTCCAGCCATGGCAACGCCTCCAAGAGAGGCAGCTCTCCCTGGCAATGGCTCCACATTCAGAAACCTTGTCCGTCTGTCTAAAAACAAAGTTTCTCTTCTAATAATATGAAACATGGGCTCCTTGCAAATTTCTCATGTGCACACAACAGGCAGCACCCAGGCAAAGTGCTAATGGGCAGGAATCCCAACTTACTGGTATAGCTCAGCCAAGAAGATGTCCAGGCTCCGCAGCTCTTCAAAAAGTTCTGTGGAGGGGGAAATGGACATTCTTAAGTGTGGCTTCTGAAAAGGAGGTGCAGAAGACCTGCCAACACAACCTCTTAGGACTGGGGGTGAGGTGGGTCTTTAGATTCTTGGTATCAGCAAGTAGCAAAGCTATCCGATACACATCTAGGAAATAAGACCTGGTTTGGGGCACCAATAAAAGGATCAGACCCAAGATCTGGAGGTAGAGTGGGCTGGGACACCCCCTTAAACACGGGAGGGCAGAGAACATAAGAAGAGATTGCTGGATCAGGCCAATAGCCCATCTAATCCTGCACCCTCATTTCACAGTGGCCAACCAGATACACAAGCAACTGGCCTGTGTATTTAGAATGCTTATACGTGCCTGTCAGGCGTAGAGAAAGCAAATGGCAGAGGTGCAGAGGCTTGTGGGATTTGATCAGAAATTATTGTCAATGAATCAAGCCCAGTCAACGCCATGCGTTCATCACTGACACAATGGCGTGTTCCATTTTCCATAATTCCTCATAGCAATCCCACCTGACCCCCACAGACTGTGGAGGCAGAGCAGAGTCATCCATAGCCCTATCCTCCTCCATGAATTTGTCTGATCCTCTTTGAAAGCCATTCAACTTGCTAGCCAGCATTGACTCCTGTGGCAAGGAGTTCCAAAGATTAACAAGGCACTGTACAAAAAAATTTGGCTGGTGGTCTCTGGGTCATTGCAAAGGGGTGAGAGGAGCCTGCCTCCACCCACTGAAACCTTCCTCCTCCTCCTCCTCCTCACCGCTTTTCTCTGTCCAGACTTGCAGCTCCTTGGCCAGCTCGGGTACCACCAGGAAGGTCCTCCATCCCTGCCTCTTCTTGGATTTGAGAATGTCCCCAAATATGTGGTCTCCGATATACAAGATGTCCTTGCCCTTCACGCCCAAAAGGTCACACACCAGGTCTGAAGAGCCTGGAAAGAGAAGAGGTGCGATAGGAATTTTGAGGTCTTAAAGGTAAAGGTAAAGGTAAAGGGACCCCTGACCATTAGGTCCAATTGTGGCCGACTCTAGGGTTGCGGCGCTCATCTCGCTTTATTGGCCGAGGGAGCCGGCGTACAGCTTCCGGGTCATGTGGCCAGCATGACTAAGCCACTTCTGGCGAACCAGAGCAGCGCACGGAAACGCCGTTAACCTTCCCGCCAGAGTGGTATCTATTTATCTACTTGCACTTTGACGTGCTTTCTAACTGCTAGGTTGGCAGGATTTGAGGTCTTAGATAAATGTTAAATGTTCATAAGTGTACCAACCAAGCACGTACATATATCAGCACAGGAAGACCGAACTGAAACCATTTTGATTCCCAAACTGACCAAATGTTTTCCCTGCAAGGAGGGAGGGGGGTCAGGGAGCCTTCCCATTGTCTCAGGAATTGAGTAATCAGCATTTTAATGGGTGACAGACTATCAGGAAAGGCAATCAGATAACCTGGCAAACAGGAAAAACAATATTCAAATTTCTGTTTTAGACCTCCTTTTCTGTGATGTAAAAGGGACCCGGGTGGTGCTGTGGGTTAAACCACAGAGCCTAGGACTTGCCAATCAGAAGGTCGCCGGTTCGAATCCCCGCAATGGGGTGAGCTCCCGTTGCTCGGTCCCTGCTCCTGCCAACCTAGCAGTTCGAAAGCACGTCAAAGTGCAAGTAGATAAATAGGTACCGCTCTGGCGGGAAGGTAAATGGCGTTTCCGTGCGCTACTCTGGTTCGCCAGAAGCGGCTTAATCATGCTGGCCACATGACCCGGAAGCTATACGTTGGCTCCCTCGGCCACTAAAGCGAGATGAGCGCCGCAACCCCAGAGTCAGTCACGACTGGACCTAATGGTCAGGGGTCCCTTTACCTCTGTGATGTAGGTGTGGGGGGGTGGTCTTGGGTTACACCCCTTCTGTGATGCATGTATGGAGGGGTGGTCTTGAGCTCCAGGGCAGGGAATTTAAAATGTCTATATAAGGCCTTGCGTGCCATTGTTCTGGGTTCCTCCTCCCTCCTGTGTGTGGTGAGTGAGGACCCTGTTGCAACAGATCAATAAAGATCAGGCTTTCTAGCTGCTTTGCTTCTCAATATTCTCTGGTTGGCCTCTGTTATTTTCTCCTACCAATAGGGAACCTACGTAAGGACTCTATATGGGCTCTTGGATACCCCATAAGGGAGAAAGGGCAGATTTTGTTAACAACAGAGGCAACAGATTCCAGACCTGATGGATTCATGCCACTCCCTGTGGCTCAGTTTCCCTTCTGCAGCAACCGACGTCTGGCTAATATTGGGGGTTCTTTTAAAGGCCAGGCAGTTTTCCCAATGTGGCCTATAGCTTTGGTGCAGGCTTTACCTCCCGAGTAGACAGCACAGTGTTGAAGGGGTCCTGTGTAGGTACCGATCCGCAGCTTCCCTGTGTCCTGAGAAAAAAAGACAGGGAGTTATGTCGGGCAGGGGAGGAACGAGGTAAGCTGGAAGGCAGGGTGACTGGCTTTCCAGCTGCTCAGCACGGAATCACATAATTGTAGAGTTGAGAAGGGGTCCTCAGGGGTCATCTAGTCCAACCCCCTGCAATGCATTAACTCAAGCTAAAGGAATTGTCTTTATCTATGTGTTCTGCTCTAGAAAATTCTCTAAGAGGGGCTTTCCCAGCCAGACTCAGAGATCCTGGCCCATCCCAGCCGGTAGGACTTCTGTTCAGGTCAGGGCCCTCCAGTGGCCATCTAGTCCAACCCCCTGCCTCTACCCCCATCCAGCCTCCTATTTTTTTTTTAATAAATTTTTTATTAGTTTTCCAATTTTTAAAAAACAACAAGAACAACATACAAACACATAAAATCATAATTTCTTAACCTTATTTTCATAAGCCTCTTTTCTCGGACTTCCCCATACCTTCCCCTTTTTGCATCCTTTTTTGTTTTTAACAATTATTCAACAACCCTTTTAACCAATTAAATTTAAATTCATTCTCCTTTTCAATTTCACCCTAAATCAAAGAAAATTTACCGCTGTAATTCTACGTCTTCCTCTCCCTTAGCATTTTAGCACTCCTCAATTTTATAGTAGCTCTTAAGATATATTTTAAACTTCTTCTGGCACCAAAAGGGCACTTACCGTGTTGACTTGCCGAAGGACAGTGCCCTCCGCGAAGAACAGAGGCTTGCGAGTGTCCACCACAATCAGGTCGAAGTAGGAGCGCCAAGGCCGGCTCTGGGGTGCTTCCTGCCGGGGGACAGGAAAAATCAGGGCAGCTTAGAGCTAGGTAGGAGGGGGTCTTTGCTGGGAAGAGGCTGACCTCTGAGTCTGGAAGCTTACTGGTTTATTTATTACATTTGTATTCCAGGGCAGCTGTCTACCAGCTCCATCTGGTACGTAGGCTGAGACCCTACCTGCCTGCAGACTGTCTCGCCAGAGTGGTGCATGCTCTGGTTATCTCCCGCTTGGACTACTGCAATGCACTCTACGTGGGGCTACCTTTGAAGGTGGCCCGGAAACTGCAATTAATCCAGAATACGGCAGCTAGACTAGTGGCTGGGAGTGGCTGCCGAGACCATATAACACCGGTCCTGGAAGACCTTCATTGGCTCCCAGTAGGTTTCTGAGCACAATTTAAAGTGTTGGTGCTGACCTTGAAAGCCCTAAACGACCTCAGTCCAGTGCAACCTAAAGAAGTGTGTCCACCCCCATTGTCCAGCCCAAATACTGAGGTCCAGCACCGAGGGCCTTCTGGTGGTTCCCTCGCTGCAAGAAGTGAGGTTACAGGGAACCAGGCAGAGGGCCTTCTCGGTAGTGGCACCTGCCCTGTGGAACGCCCTCCCAGCAGATGTCAAGGTGATAAACAACTATTTTACTTTTAAAAGACACCTGAAGGCGGCCCTGTTTAGGGAAGTTTTTAATGTCTGACGCTGTATTGTTTTTGATATTTGGTTGAAAGCCGCCCAGAGTGGCTGGGGAGACCCAGTCAGATGGGCAGGGTATAAATAATAAATTATTATTGTTGTTGTTATGTACTGAGTTGAATAGGATCCAAACTGCAGCAGTCTGATTGGTCCTAGAACAATAGGATCCAAATTGCAGCAGTCTGATTGGTCCTAGAACAATAGGATTCAGAATGCAGCAGTCTGATTGGTCCTAGAACAATGCAGCAGCATGATTGGTTGGCAGAAACCACCCAATCATGCTCCAGATATAAGTGAATCCACAACCTGATTGGCTTACAGTAGAATTCCAGAATTAGCCAATCATGTGGAGCCCATTGTGTAAATAATGTATATAAAGCAGATACTTTCATTCATTCCTTCTCACCACTATGAGCTGAATAAAGAGCATGAAATCACTTTGCGACTCTGAGTATATTTCAATTATTATTATTCTAAATACACAGGCCAGTTGTTCATCAGGCATCCTGGGTCATAGAGATAGTAGGTAGCTTCGTTGATGTACCTTTCTTTAGTTTTGTTAATCTAAGGGCCAGGAAGAGAGTTCACAAGGAGATGTTAAATACTGACATCCTTCCTCTCCTGTTTACTGCTGTTTATGACTTCTGGGGTTTCCTAAAAGCATTCCTCCTTGATTCCTATTTTATTTACCCTGAACTATGTATGCATGGGACGCAGGTGGCACTGTGGGTTAAAGCCTCAGCGCCTAGGACTTGCCGATCGAAAGGTCGGCGGCTCGGTCCCAGCACCTGCCAACCTAGCAGTTCGAAAGCACCTCCAGGTGCAAGTAGATAAATAGGGACCGCTTACCAGCGGGAAGGTAAACGGCGTTTCCGTGTGCGGCTCTGGCTCGCCAGAGCAGCGATGTCACGCTGGCCACGTGACCCGGAAGTGTCTCCGGACAGCGCTGGTCCCTGGCCTCTTAAGTGAGATGGGCGCACAACCCCAGAGTCTGTCAAGACTAGCCCGTACGGGCAGGGGTACCTTTACCTTTACCTTTTTATGTATGCATGCTCAAGTAGGAAATAGTTTCTTTGTAGTTTTAACTTTAACTTTGTCCCCACGTGGGTTGTTGTTTTTTTAAAATGCTCAGAGGAAATCTGATTGGTTCTTACGAACACTGTGTAAAAAGTTCTTTTGTGAATAAAACGACCTGGGCCAAGGGGTGGACAGGGTTATTATTGGCACCCCTCCCAGAGTCTTGCTGGTCAAGCCTTGTGTGCATTTTATTAATCAGAGTCCAATCCGGAATGCTACACTTGGGAGCAGGGAGCAAGAGAAAGAGCGAGAGCTAGCAATCAGGGGAAAGCGGCGACTCACCACGTCGTCTTCTCCGAAGTCAAACAAGTACGTCATGATCGCCTGCAAAGGGACAGACCCACGTGTCACTGGAGCTTCCTTCAGGAACCCAAACCTAAGACAGGCTCGCCTTTCTTGTTTCCAAAGGAGCCACCCTGGCCGCCATCACTTCTCTGACCCTGTGGCTCCCCCTCCTGACCCCTGCCAGCCAACAACGTCCCCCTGCCTGCTATGGCATTGTGTGGGGCAGTGGCGCTCGGCGGATAGCTCAGTGGGGAAGACCCACAGAAGTGGGGGGCCGAGTGTTGCACGCGTCTGGCAGCCGGCCAAGTCTTCTCCCCATGGGTGGAGCCAGACACCAAGTGGGGAGGTGCACCACCTACCCTCGGTGAGCCGTGGGGTGGGGTGGGGCTTACTTACATCTGTGTAGTTGTAGTCGCTGTTGGTGGCCAAAAAGACCTTCCCGTGGTCCTTCATGCGGCTGAGCAGGAGAGGAACCCGTGGCTATGGAAGCAAGGCAGGAGGAAATGAAGAAGCCAGGCGTCAAGACCTCAGAGGGGAAGAGACCAATTCGTTCGTAAAACCTTTTATACGACAGACTGCTCTGCCTCCTTTCTTTTAGCAAATGTTTTGTGCCACTGGGGAAGTGGTAATTCTGTATTGATTTGTTTTGTTTTGGATGCTGTATGTGATGCCAATACAGTGGTGCCTCGCAAGACGAAAAGAATCCGTTCCGCGAGTCTCTTCGTATAGCGGTTTTTTCGTCTTGCAAAGCAAGCCCATTGATGGCTTAGCGGATTAGCGCTATTAGCGGCTTTTAGCGGCTTTTAGCGGCTTAGCGGCTTAGCGGATCAGCTGATAAGCAGCTTAGCGGCTTAGAAAAAGGGGAGGGGAGGGGAAAAAACCCGCAGGAACTCGCAAGACATTTTCGTCTTGCGAAGCAAGCCCATAGGGAAATTCGTTTTGCGAAGCGCCTCCAAAACGGAAAACCCTTTCGTCTAGCGGGTTTTCCGTCTTGCGAGGCGTTCGTCTTGCGGGGCACCACTGTAAAAGGTTTTACGAACAGACCAAGTCATGGAGGAGAGGGCTATGGATGGCTACCAGCCACATCAGCTATGTTCCGTCTCCACCATCAGAGGCGGTAAATGTTTCTGGGTACCAGTTCCTGGAAACCGCAGGAGGGGAGAGGGCCTGCTTGTGGGCTTCTCATTTGGGGCATTTGGGTTGCCATGGTGAGAGCAGGAGGCTGGACAAGTTGAGCCATTGGCCGGGTCCAGCGGGCCTGTCCTTACGTTCTTAATGCAGTGGTACTTGGTTCTCGAACTTAATCCGTTCCGGGAGTCCGTTTGACTCCCAAAACCGTTCAAAAACCAAGGAGCAGCTTCCAATTGGCTGCAGGAGCTTCCTGCTCTCAGGCAGAAGCCACATGTGACATTCAGCTTCCGAAAAACGTTCGCAAACCGGAACACTTACTTCCAGATTTGTGGCATTCAGGAGCCAATTTGTTCAGGGACTTTATGGTGAGAAGTAGGTAATAAACTGAATAATTAAAATACAGTGGTACCTCGGGTTAAGAACTTAATTCGTTCTGTAGGTCTGTTCTTAACCTGAAACTGTTCTTAACCTGAAGCACCACTTTAGCTAATGGGGCCTCCTGCTGCCACTGCACGATTTCTGTTCTCGTCCTGAAGCAAAGTTCTTAACCTGAGGTAATATTTCTGCGTTAGCGGAGTCTGTAACCTGAAGCGTATGTAACCTGAAATGTATGTAACCCGAGGTACCACTGTAAAAAAATAGGGTCCTGAGGGAGAAAAACTTTCCTCAATTCACTTTCTCCCTGCCACGTATAATTTTATAAATTTCTGTTCTGCACCCTCCTACTTGCCCTTTCTCTGGAAGTATTTTTATCATGGCATTTTATTCTCATTGTAAATCACGTTGGGATTTTCCCCTGTGGGAGTTTATGCAGGCAAACCCCCCCCCCCCCATTTACACACGTTCAATATGTGTGTGAACATGTATATGCACATTGTGCTGAACCCCAGAAAACATCATAAAGGCGTCACTGAAATGTCACTAAAAACAGTGGCAAAAAGGGGTGTTTTTCAGGCTTTCTCGATGGGTTTCAATTCTACAGGATTTCATCGATGCCTTCAGTGCCTTGGAACGTAGCCCCGGCGTCAATGGAGCCTGTACTGTACATCAGTTCAAGAAATCTAACCTTTGCTCTTTTTTGGGACAATCTTGAGAGCGCCAAGTGATGCCCAAGCAGCTTCACCCACCCAGGCACCTTTGGGTGACCTCAGGGTGGATAAGGGGGCTTCAGAGCCCAGCCAGGAAGAATCCAAGGAGGTTAAAGGGTGATATGATAGCCATGTTCAAATATATAAAAGGATGTCACATAGAGGAGGGAGAAAGGTTGTTTTCTGCTGCTCCAGAGAAGCGGACACGGAGCAATGGATCCAAACTACAAGAAAGAAGATTCCACCTAAACATTAGGAAGAACTTCCTGACAGTAAGAGCTGTTTGACAGTGGAATTTGCTGCCAAGGAGTGTGGTGGAGTCTCCTTCTTTGGAGGTCTTTAAGCAGAGGCTTGACAACCATATGTCAGGAGTGCTCTGATGGTGTTTCCTGCTTGGCAGGGTGTTGGACTCAATGGCCCTTGTGGTCTCTTCCAACTCTATGATTCTATGATTCTATGATTCCTACTTTGGCGTGATCAAAGGGCTTTACGTTCAATGGATTGATGTAATCAATGCCCAGCAGGGTGCGTAGGATTACCCCATATTGCAGAAGGGAAGATTGAGGCTGGGTGGGAGGGGCTTGCCTAAGCTCCACCCCTTTTAGTGAAGGCAGGGCAGAGACGAGATTCAAATTAGGGACTTCTGGACTTGTCGCTCAGCCCCCTGGTTCCTCTGGGTGAAATGACCTTGGGGAAGGATCTGCGCCCCCCCAGACGCTTTGTCAACAGCTGTTTAAGTATGACCGAGCACAGGAAATTTGAAAAATGGAATTGCACCGACAGCTGCAGCTGCTGAGCCGGAAGCTGCCTCCCAGTTCCTGGCCCTCTGGCACCTGCCTCAGCAGCTTGGTGGAACGGAGGCAAGGTGAGCTCAAGGTGAAGAGGCCTGCCTGTCAAGGGCCAAAGGGGCCAACCCCGAAGAAAGCTTCCTGTCTTGACAGCAATTCTGCACCTAGGCCTGGGCAACAGTCACATAGAGGAGGGAGAAAGGCTGTTTTCTGCTGCTCCAGAGAAGCGGACACAGAGCAATGGATCCAAACTACAAGAAAGAAGATTCCACCTAAACATTAGGAAGAACTTCCTGACAGTAATAGCTGTTTGACAGTGGAATTTGCTGCCAAGGAGTGTGGTGGAGTCTCCTTCTTTGGAGGTCTTTAAGCAGAGGCTTGACAACCATATGTCAGGAGTGCTCTGATGGTGTTTCCTGCTTGGCAGGGGGTTGGACTCGATGGCCCTTGTGGTCTCTTCCACCTCTATGATTCTATGATTCTAACACTCACGTCTTTGACCACATATTTCTCCAGATTCTCCAGTGTCTTCTCCTTGAGGGAGCCCTAGAAGATGAAGACACAAAGAGGTCGTCAGAGCCCCCCCACTCTGCCCAGCAGAAAAGCAAGGTTTTGGGGGTTGCCAGCAGGGCCTCCTTGGGGCTTCCCCAGACACGTCCCCCCCCCCCCAGCACAGATCCCAGCATGACATAAAAGCACCAGCCATCAATCAACACCTCTTGCATTTGCTTTGATGAGACCTTGAGAGGATTTGGGCTGGTGGAAGCCAAGGTCTAAAACATCTGGCGGACGCCAAATTGGGGGAGGTTGGCAGAGGGCAAGGTTTCTAAAGGTGGGTGATGCTCCCTTGTCGTTCTCCATGCCCACCCTTCACTGCCCACCCTGCGGTGCTCACTGAAAGGTGGACATAGTCCATGGCGTCTCGGACATCTTGGAACATGCTTCGGAAGGACATGAAGAGGTTCCCGTGTTTATAGCCTGTGTCACAGCTGGGGAAAGAGGAACAGACACCACAAACAGATGTTTGGATTTCTGAACCGTTTCAGGCACCTTCCTCCCCCCGGCACTGTTCTGCACCTCGTGCCCCCTCGACACAGACCGCCCAGGCAAAACAATCCATCGCACTCACTTCACGTATCTGGAGCAGTTGGTGAAAAAATCCACCAGGCAGGCAAACAGGTAGGTCTCTGCAGGAAAAGAGGGGGGAGAGGTCAGTGGGGCACCTCAAAGGTCAGTTGCAGGGATCCCTTCCCAGAGCTACCCAGAGGCCTCCATGGGCAGCTGCGAGTCCAAAATTACTCCTAGACTGCACGCCTGGTCCTTTATGGGCACAGATACTCCATTCAGGACCAGGGAGTCCCTCACACCTGCCTGTCATGTCCCCTCCCAAAACAGTACAATGGTACCTCTGGATGCGAACGGGATCTGTTCCGGAGCCCCGTTCGCATCCTGAGCAGAACACAACCTGCGTCTGAACGTGCACGGGTCGTGATTCGCCGCTTCTGCACATGCACGTGACGTCATTTTGAGCGTCTGCGCATGTGCGAGTGGCGAAACCCGGAAGTAACCCGTTCCGTTACTTCCGGGTCGCCACAGAATGCAACCTGAAAGCACTCAACCTGAAGCTACTTTAACCCAAGGTATGACAGTACTTCTGTCTTGTCCAGATTCAACCTCAATTTGTTAGCCGCCATCCACCCCCACTGCCTCCAGACACTCACACAGGATGTTCACTGGTTCCGATTTAAAGGAGGGGTAGAGCTGGGTATCATCCACATACAGTGGTACCTCAGGTTACATGCACTTCAGGTTACAGACGCTTCAGGTTACAGACTCCGCTAACCCAGAAATAGTACCTCGGGTTAAGAACTTTGCTTCAGGATGAGAACAGAAACCGTGCTCCAGTGGCGCGGCAGCAGTGGGAGTCCCCATTAGCTAAAGTGGTGCTTCAGGTTAAGAACAGTTTCAGGTTAAGAATGGACCTCCGGAATGAATTAAGTACTTAACCTGAGGTACCACTGTACTGATGAACATCCAGCCCAAACCCCGTGATGATCTCTCCCAGCAGCTTCATGTAGATGTTAAAAAGCATGGGGGAGAGGACGGAACCCTGAGGCACCCCAAAAGTGAGAGCCCGGGGCTCTGAACACTCTTCTTCCATCACCACTTTCTGGACACGGTCCAGGAGGAAGGAGCGGAACCACTGTATAACAGTGCCCCCAGCTCCTCTAGAGGAGGATGGTATCAAAGGCCGCTGAGAGATCCAGCAGAACTAGGAAACAGCTCACACCTCTGTCCCTAGCCTGCCCAGAGATCACTGACCAGCATGACCAAGGCGGTTTCAGTCCCATGGTGGCACCCACTTCTCCCCCCAGCGGCTAACCAGCTAATCAACCGCTGTCTCCCCCATCTGCACTCACCTGTCAAGTTGAATAAAGTGTTCAGGATGTGGAACCTCTTCATGTCATCTCTCTGGATGAACTTGTTGGGGTAATAATTCCAGATCTCAGCCCTAAAAGCGGGGAGGGGACAGCACACAGGCATGAGGTGGGGGGGGGGTTGCAATGAGGAAGCAGGTGAGGGGGGCTGGAAGGAAGCAGCAGACTGGGTCCCCCAAACCTGCCCCTCCGTTCAGAGGTTTTGAGAGTAAGGCTGTGCACAAAGGGAGAAGTGAATCGGGGGGCCCATTGCTCACCGCTGCTCGCCTGGCTGCTGGATTGGGCCAGAGGGGGCCCAGTAAATCCAGCATCCCACAAGGCGCCCCGATGAGAAACCCTCAAACCGGGTGGGAGAACAAAGGCAGATTCTCCCCAGCAGGAGAGATTACACAGAGAGAGAGAGATACATACACACTTCATTGTGACTGTCTTGCTGTTCTGGGCTCCTTTGGCATGGGGCAGTATATATAAAAAAAATTGAAGTTCATCCCCGACCCCTCCAAGCTGATGGACAGGCTACTCAGGGGGTTCAGGCAGCATGTAATTTAATTTTCCACCACGGGGTTTAGATAAATTCATGGAGGAGAATAATATCATCATATCTAAAAGGTAAAGGGACCCCTGACCGTTTGGTCCAGTCATGAACAACTCTGGGGTTGCGACGCTCATCTCGCTTTATTGGCCGAGGGAGCCGGCGTACAGCTTCCGGGTCATGTGGCCAGCATGACTAAGCCGCTTCTGGCGAACCAAAGCAGCACACAGAAATGCCGTTTACCTTTCCGCCGGAGTGGGACCTATTTATCTACTTGCACTTTGACGTGCTTTCGAACTGCTAGGTTGGCAGGAGCAGGGACAGGGAAATGGGAGCTCACCCCGTCGCGGGAATTCAAACCACCGACCTTCTGATCGGCAAGCCCTAGGCTCTGTGGTTTAACCCACAGTGCCACCCGCGTCCCTTATCGTCATATATAATCACAGATAATAACGTAACATAATAACATTCTCCTCCATGAATTTTTCTAAACCCCGCGACGGAAAATTAAATTATGTGTTGTGCGAACCTCCTGAATAGCCTGTCCGTCATTTGGCAGTGATGTACCTTAGGGTTCCGGTTAATCACTGACCTATGGCTCACTTGTCAACCACTTGGCATCAGGTGGACATTCTGCTCCTTGCTGAAAGCCGTGATGGGTACGGGGGGAGCCTTGTGTGGCCAGGTGGTTCCCTGGCAGCTGTGCCTTACCTGCCCTGCACCTGATGTCACCTGATGCCAGGTGAGTGACAAGCTGGCTCTGGACCCACGGACAGCGGCGTAGCGTGGGTTGTCAGCACCCGGGGCAAGGCAAGTAATTTGCGCCCCCTAACCCGGGGCAAGGCAAGTAATTTGCGCCCCTAACCCCTAACCTGCCACCGCTGCCAGCTTCTTCTTGCTGCTGCCTGGGCTGGTCGGGTGTTGTTCTCTCCCGCGCTCAGCGCTGCGCTGGGCGGCCGCTGCACTGTCCCTCCCCCAGATAGTCCCTCCCTCGCTATCTCTCCACTCCACACCGCAACGCACGCCTGGCACCCTCCCCCTCCACAGTGGGCGGCGACCCGGCAGCTTGGATCGGATTCGCACAGCCAGCACTGCAGTGAGAGAGAGTGAGTGAGCCAGGTAGGGGCAGAGAGCTGCGAGTGCGAGCGCCCCCCCCCCAATGTTGTGCCCGGTGCGGCTGGCCCCCCCTGCACCCCCACGCTACGCCACTGCCCACGGAAACCCTGTTCTGCTCTTAGAAGAGAAAGGGGGGGAGTCTTCCCGGCCACTCTGTCCATACCATGGGTGGCGGGGGGGGGTGGGGAGCAGAAAGTCCTCTGCTTTGGCTGCCATCGCCTTTTTAAGTTTATTTATTTATTTCCATCCCACCTTTTCCCCTGTAGCACCAAGGGGCAGGGACTGACCCCCAAGATCACACCCAGCGAGCTTCGTGACTCAGTGGGGAACTGAACCCTGGTCCCCCAGGTCACAATCCGACACTTTAACCACTGCACCACGCTGCCTCTTCCTGTTTCCCAGTGATCAGCTGGGCCTCCTTGCAGCCCAGCTTTCCCCAACTGATGGAGGCTCTGCCTGCATTCGGACCAGCATCTAATTTGGGGCCTCCCCATTTCTCTGCCAATTCCTTGCACCCCCAGCTGCCCAACCCTGTCCTAGTTTAAGGCAAGAGGGATCTGTGCCCCGTGGCATCAGGAGGGACGCCAGAGCTGGTGCGATCCGGGGACAATAAGCCTGGCACTTAGGGAAGCAGAAGTATCCGCGCTATAGGAAAGGGAAAGTCATCTGGGCAGGATTTAGCATCATGACAGCAGCTGGGAACTATCCCCCCCCCCCAACTGCAGCCTCCCCCTCCTGGAGGCTGGACCGCCTGCAAAAGCTATTCTCAGCCTGTTCCAGGGACAAAAACAGAGGGGGGGGCATCTCTGTGGGGAAAAGGAGAGCAGGGACATCTTGCTGGCAGGGAGGGCAAAGAGGGTGCTGGTTCTGCTCTCAGAATGGCAGAGACATTGAAATTGGCAGGGAAGGGGCAAACTCAAAGGCAAAGCAACACCAATTATCTGAACTGGCCGACCCTAGCAGAGGGGAGATATGGGGCCCAATCCTGCCTCCTGGATTGGGCAAATTCATGGTAGAGAGGGCTACTGGCGGCCACCAGAGCTGTGTTCTGCCTCCCCCCTGAATACCAGCAACACAGGAGAAGGGAGAGTTGCTCTTGCGTTCGAATCCTGCTTGCAGAATTCCGGCTCCCTGGCTGGCCACTGTGAGAGCATGGTCCCTTTGGAAACACCTCGAAGGGTTCTTGGTTCACAGCAAGCAAATGCCCGGCTGGTGATTTGGATGCCCAGAGCTTGGGAAGCCCTGGGGAGACAGGGGGGGCAAGGAGTGACCTTGCCGTGGGTCCCTTCTCCTTCCCACCTGGCCCTGTGTGCACTAGAGGGCAAAGAACCATCCCATATATCAGAACAATGCAAGGCAGGAATGTGCTGGGGGGGGAGAGAGGGGGGGAGGTGAAACAGCTTTCCAAGGAGCAGGATGAAGCCACCACCAAGGTCAGACCAGCTGCTCCCACCTGAGAAGGTGACTGCCAGCTCTGGCCCTGTAGGATAGGGTTACCAGACGTCCCCGTTTCCCGGGGACAGTCCCCGGATTTGTGAATAAGTCCCCGGACAAATTCCGTCCCCGGATTTCATCTAATGTCCCCGGGAAACGCAGCAGCGGCAGTCTCAGCAGCCCAGAGCAGTTGGCTCTGGCTGGCTTCAGGAGCTTCTCGGAAGTCCCCACATGAGGGTGGTACAGGGGCTCGAAGATGCAGCTTCTGGGCTGCCTCCACCTTCCCTGACCCCAGCAAGTAAACTGTGAAGGGAGGCTTCATGCTGCCTATCGGAGCAGCCTCCCAACTCCTACTTGCGTACAAGCAGGAGGGGGCAGGGATCTCTCAGTTAGGCAACGGGAAGCCTCCCTTCCCAGCTGAGGGATCCCTGCCCCCTCCTACTTGCACGCAAGTAAGAATGGGATTGGGGCTGCTCCGATGGGAGGGGAGGCATTGCGCTGCTTGAGCAATCCCTGCCCCCTCCTGCTTGCACGCAAGTAGGAGTTGGGATGGGGCTGCTCCGAAAGGCAGTGTGAAGCCTCCCTTCCCAGCTGAGGGATCCCTGCCCCTTCTGCTTGCACACAAGTAGGAATGGGATTGGGGCTGCTCCGATGGGAAGGGAGGCATCGCGCTGCCTGAGCCCAGACTGCCCCACTGCGTACCACTTCACCACCACCGAAGAACCAACAACTCAAAAGAAGGTGGCCCCTCTGCCACCGCCATCGCTGCAGCATCACCGTCCTGAATGTGTAGTAATTAATTCATTAATTAAAGTGTCCCAGGATTCATTGGAAAAAATCTGGTGACCTTACTGTAGGAAAACCCACAGAGGGAAGGCGAAAGACCCATCCATGTACAATCTGCTCTTGGAGTGGGATACCAAAGAGGAACAGGTCAAATGCGTCACGATAAAATGGGCGAAAGACGTGGGACATAACATATCAATGACGGGTTGGGAAAGGCTTTGGAAGACAGATATGAAATTCTCTATTGAAAGAGAATTATATGAACTCAATGGTATCTAGCCCCGGTTAAATTAACAAAAATGTATAGAACAAGACCTAATCAGGGTTGGAAATGGAAAGAAACAGAGGGTACCGTTTTATCAGATGTGGTGGGAATGTAGGAAGGTTAAAAAAAGGGGGGGAGAACGATTTATAACGAAATGAAAAAATGTTTAGAGTAACCTTTGTTAAAAGAAAACCAGAAGCCTTTTTATTAGGTATTGTAGGAGCAGAGATTCTAAAAGACCAGGAAAAAAATTTGTTTATGTATGCTATGATGGCTGCCCGGATATTGTTAGCGCAAAGATGGAAAGAGGATGCAGTCCCGACTAAAGAAGATTGGGAAACCAAGTACTGTAAATGGAACTGTGCTGAAATGGCGAAGCCAACTGGATAGCTCAGAAATCAAGATGACAAGAAATTTGAAACAGAATGGGAAATGTTTATTATGCATTTGCAAAAGTATTGTAAACAGGTTAATACACTGGCAGGATTTTAAAAACACTTGTAATTTTAGAAATAGTACTGGAAATCTGAGGTAAAAATAATAATAATTTGGAATAGAAATGATAAGCAGCTGAAAATAAAATTTAAGGAACAGGGGGGGGGGGCGGGCAGAGGGAAGTCACGGGATTCAGAGAATTCCATTTTATGGATTCGATATTGTCGAGGTATATGGCCTCGGCCCAGTATAACTGAGATGGAAAGAAGGAGCAGTACCGACCAGAGAAGAATGACAAACCAAACTGATGGAATATGCAGAAATGGCAAGACTGACATGAAAGATCAGAAACCAAGAAGACCAAGTATTTCTTAAAAGACTGGAAGAAATTTGTAATATACTTAAAAGATCACTGTAAACAGTTGACACCTGTAAATTGAAATGAACTTTGGTTAATATGATTATATAACAGATTGATAAGAATCATTAATTTAGATATTCCCACCTTCCTACCCACAATTTTATTGGTTCTTATTAGTCTGAGAAGCACCGAGTTAAAAACAAAAGAGGAATGTCAATGGGTAAAATTGATGGTAACTGCAGCCAGACAGGTTATAGTGAGTAATTGGAAAAATGCAGAAGTTAGGGGTGAACCAATGGAGGAAAAAACTGAATAATATTATAATTTTAGAATATCTAACTGTGAAGATACACAGAATGAAAGGGTTTCAGGTCAGTGAGAAAGAGGAGGATTGGTTTGAGAAGATATTGAATTATTTGGGTAGGTTTGAACAATTTCGGGCAATTAAAATGTTAAAAGTTAAATAAACCTTGTGGATGGAGGAGTGTTAACGTATATAAAATTGTACATATGGTTGATTTGAGTATGTTATTATTGATTATGTATACCCAATGGATCAGCCGCCTGGGGGGGTTCACTGTTTGTGGTTTGGTTGTTGGTAAAAAATTAAAAAAAAATTCAACATTAACATTATATATAATAGATTGGTAACGCTAAAAGATGCAGGAAAAAAGTTTACATTTTTGGAAATGGAACCCATGGAGGGAGAGAAGGAGGTCCGAAGGTTCGTAAGGACCTTCTTTGTTTTTATGTTTTGGAATCACAGAATCAGAAGGGACCCACAAAGGTCATCCAGTCCAACCCCTGCAATGCAGCAACCACAGCTAAAGACTCCCTGCAGATGGTCTTCTTAAAAACCTCCGAAGAAGGAAAGTCTATCTGTCCGTGTGTTTTTCCCCCCCTCCCATCCCAAGAGACATAAGAGGACCTTCTCCTTGTGGCTTCCCAGGGCTGCTTTTCTTGGGGGAGCAGCAGAAGCCCACAGCTGGTGGGGACTGGAGAGTAAATATAATAATAATAATAATAATTTATTATTTATACCCCGCCCATCTGGCTGAGTTTCCCCAGCCACTCTGGGCGGCTCCCAATCAAGTCTTAGAAAAAACAATACAGCATTAAATATTAAAAACCTCCCTAAACAGGGCTGCCTTCAGATGTCTTTTAAAGATAAGATAGCTGCTTATTTCCTTCACATCTGAAGGGAGGGTGTTCCACACGGCGGGGGCCACTACCAAGAAGGCCCTCTGTCTGGTTCCCTGTAACCTCACTTCTCGCAGCGAGGGAACCGCCAGAAGGCCCTCAGAGCTGGACCTCCGTGTCCGGGCTGAACGATGGGGGTGGAGATGCTCCTTCAGGTATTCAGGACCGAGGCTGTTTAGGGCTTTAAAGGTCAGCACCAACACTTTGAATTGTGCTTGGAAACGTACTGGGAGCCAATGCAGATCTCTCAGGCCCAGTGTTATGTGGTCCTGCTTGTGTTGGAGGAAGTCACCTACCCTTTGAGGAAGCGGAAGCCGTGGGCACAGACCAGCAGGTTCCCGTGGGAATCCACCTTCAGCAAATTCCCATACATGGCGTCAAATACGAGGCCCCTGAGGAAGAGGAGAGGGCGGGTGAGGAGGGTGGGTCCTTTCCCCCTGGCCACCTCTGGGCTGCCAAGGCATCGCTGCTCCCTTACCTGGTGGGGAAGGTGGGGTCGTATCTATACTCCAGGATCTCGTGGGGGTAGCCAATGGACACCAAGCGCTCCAGCAGCAGCTCAAAAGCCAGTTCCTCGTAGTCTGGAGATTTGTACACTGCAGAGGCAAAAGGCAGTTTGGGGAGCAGCGCAGGATTTACAGATAAGCTAAACAAACTATAGCTTAGGGTCCCAAGCTCTTGGGACCCCCCAAAAAAAATTAAAGGGAAAACAACCCTGGATGTACATTTCCAAAATATAAGATAAAAAACAAATAAAATAAAACCTACATACAGCAACAGTGTGTATTTCACTATTAATATACCTCTTCTTGATTGTATTTCAGTTCAACAATTACCTTGATAAAATACATATTTTGTTATGTCCAAATGGCTTTAGATACCTATTAGGTCCATAAATTACCATATAGCATATATATTCAACACAAAAAACAGCGACAATTTGTTGTTGACAAAGGACTGGTGGACATATAAATGGCCCCATTACCTTCAGTAGCTGAGGGCCTCATCAAACCTAAACCCGGCCCTTTGGAGGAGGCATTTCCTGGGCTTATCTTTGCAAGCTGGTCTGACTGTCCCCCCCCCCGCCCCCCCCCCCAAAAAAGTTGCAAAGCAAACTCAGGAAATATTGGGCCCCATCTATCAAATACAGCCCGGTGGTCTTTTTCCCCCTTTGCAATGATTACTCCAATGACTCTAGAATATCCAAAGCCCCCAAACAAACAAAACACACACAAAACACTGCACTAAGAAAATTAACAATAATTGAAGACATTAAGTTAAAATAGTGATAGACTCAAAAATAATAATTGTTTAGGCTTG
This sequence comes from Podarcis cretensis, assembly GCF_951804945.1. Taxonomy (NCBI): domain Eukaryota; kingdom Metazoa; phylum Chordata; class Lepidosauria; order Squamata; family Lacertidae; genus Podarcis; species Podarcis cretensis. The sequence goes on along the minus strand of NC_137177.1, from coordinate 86,850,368 downwards.
TTCATAATTCCACGACACAGAATAAAAGTAGAATCCAGTTGCTACTCCAATGACTCTAGAATATCCAAAGCAAGATGCTGAAAAAGAATTTGAGGATATTGACAAATACAGAAGTGCAAATGGAAGTTTGCTTTATTTAGCAAACATATCCAGGCCAGACATATCAAATGCAACTAATGTACTTAGCAGGAAAATGTCCACGCCAATACAACAAGATTGGAATGCAATGAAACGTGTTTTAGGATACTTTAAAGGAACCATTCGTTATAAGCTTGGACCTTTTTCTGCTAAGTATGTAAGTTGCATTTGTTATGTCTGGCCTGGATATGTTTGCTAAATAAAGCAAACTTCCATTTGCACTTCTGTATTTGTCAATATCCTCAAATTCTTTTTCAGCATCTTGCTTTGGATATTCTAGAGTCATTGGAGTAGCAACTGGATTCTACTTTTATTCTGTGTCGTGGAATTATGAACAAGCCTAAACAATTATTATTTTTGAGTCTATCACTATTTTAACTTAATGTCTTCAATTATTGTTAATTTTCTTAGTGTTGTGTTTTGTGTGTGTTTTGTCTGTTTGGGGGCTTCTTTGGAAACTGCTTCGATGTTTTCTACAGTCAAGCGGTGCAAAATTTTTATGAAATAATAAATAAACAAACAAGCAAATTTTAGAAAGCAATCAAAATGAAGTATTTATGCAATGTGGACAAGAACTGTAGCCAGGTGTCCTTGGAAGAACCCAAGCCGGGCTAACTTTCCCCTGTTGCTTGTATACTCAGAGGCAAACTGCCCCTGAACAGGGAGGAACCATTTAGTATTAGTATTTGCTATAAGAAAAAAAAAATGGGGGGTTGGCTTTGACAACCCAACTCCCCCAAGGACTCGGTATATCCCCTTTATTAGTTGCTTTTTCACAAAAATAGCTCAAGGTGATTCAGAAAGGAAAAGTTAAAATAAAGTATACAAACAAGAGTTTTGGGCCATCTTGGGGCACAACTTTTATCTCCTGGTTCCCTAGCTTAAAATGCACAGGGGTCTGTTCCCCGTCTCCTTTGTGTCACATGGAAGATGGAGCAAGCTTGTTTTCTGGCGGCCTCTTACTTACTTGCGAGCGTGTAGTCCATGTCAAAGCCGAAACATTTGATCTTTTCCAGCGCCAGACTCCGGTTCACAAAGATCCTGAAAAGGAGAGGCTGTGTCATGAGGTTCCCAAGAGCCACAATGTGCCCCCTGACTTGCCGGCAATTTGGGTGTCCCATCTAATCGGCTGTGCTTTGTCTGGAAACCCTCAAACCCTCTTTCGAAAGGTACACACACTCCACTCTCTGCCTTTACTGGTGCAGAGTCCTTTTGAAATTGAGAAACCCCAACCATCTTCCTGTTACTCCAAGTCACACTTGGTCATTTGGCTACGGACAGCCCTGAGTTCTGAGTGCGAATCGTAGATCAGGGGGTAGGACTAGATGGCCCAATCTTCCTGGAAGACCCCCGTGCATCCCATTTCTTAAGGTTTCCATTTTTTCCACTGCACCTGTTGCACACCCAGGGTTAAACCACAGAGCCTCGGACTTGCCGATCAGAAGGTCAGTGGTTCGAATCCCGGCGACAGGGTGAGCTGTCATTGCTCAGTCCCTGCTCCTGCCAACCTAGCAGTTCGAAAGCACCTCAAAGTGCAAGTAGATAAATAGGTACTGCTCCAGCGGGAAGGTAAACGGCGTTTCCGTGCGCTTCTCTGGTTTGCCAGAAGCGGCTTAGTCATGCTGGCCACATGACCCGGAAGCTGTATGCCAGCTCCCTTGGCCAGTAAAGCGAGATGAGCGCCGCAACCCCAGAGTCGGTCACGACTGGACCTATTGGTCAGGGGTCCCTTTACCTTATTGCACACCCAGGCCTGACTCGTGGCTGCTGGTCCTGGGTGGCTCTGTGTGATGAGCCTCACAGCATCGCTGATGCACAGAGAGGGAGGGAGCTGGCCTGGAGGGCACTAAGCGTAGCTGTGTAACATTAGCAGGGCTCCTGGGCAGGCTGTGTCAACAGGTTTCCCATTACAGGGATTTATGAGCTATGAAACTCAGCCTTCCCTGTTTAACGCACACACACCCCACGTGAACCTAACATTCATCGAAAGATTCCTCAATGCAAGATCTCGATACCCAGACCAGCTCGCAAAGGAGGTTTTAATCCATCCGCCAGCCCTTATACACGCACAGCCTTCCAGAAAAGGCGGGCTTCTCTTTCCCACCCACATTCCCTGACACTGAGCGAGGATTCTGCCACAGGCATCCCAGGCATTTTCTAATTATGTTTTATGATACTGAGGATCATTACTGGGGCTCTGCAATTGCCCAACTGTTGCTTCCAAAGGCACCTAGGCAAAACGCTACTCTTCTGTTTTCTCCCCCGGGGGTCTCCCCACTGCGCGGAAGGCATAGCTGTCAACTTACAGATTTGAAAATAAGGGACCAGCAACCTTGGAAATAAGGGATCAGCAGCCAAAATAAGGGATTTTCCTAGCACAGGTATGTTCAACTTCTGAGCCCCTCCGAGCCAAAGGCAGAAAGCCCAGCCAGCAGCCAAACGAAGCCTCAAGCGGTGGTTCCCACAGCGCAGAAACCCGGCAAAGGGGATGCAGCAAGGAAAACCACCGTCACCTCTCCGCTGGGAAGCGCTGAGCAAAGGCGAGTCCCCAGGCAATGCGGCCGATTTGATCAGCACAATGCATGCAAGCTCCACCCCCCCCCCCAGTCGTTCTTAGACTCCTTATTGGGTGAGCAACGCAGCCAAGCAACACAGTTGGAGCCTCCCTCCTCCCTGGCCAGCAGGGAGGGAGGGAGGGAGAGGAGCTGCTTCCTTTGAAACCCGGGAAATTTAAGGGACATCATCAATAAGGGACAGCAGCAGGACACGGTGTTGGGATAAGGGACTTTCCCGCCAAAGAAGGGACGGTTGACAGCTATGGCGGAAGGAGTAGACAACATACATCAGAGGCTCTAGAGTTCAGGAAGAGGCCCACAGGGATGGGTGAAGCAGCAGTTATCTTTTCACTCTGCCAGGTGAATCTCCAGGACCACCAGCGCAGAGTTCCACACCCTGCACAGACTGGCCAGGAAGAGCCACAAACTTGCCCAGCGCTTGCAATCCAAGTGGCAAACTCCCTCTTGGAGTTGGCAAGTTAGAGTACCAAGAGCAGAAGACGGGCCTCTGTTGGATCAGGTTTGTGAGTTTCCCACAATGGGCAACTGGCTGGCCACCATGAGAGCAGGATGCTGGCCTGATCCAGCGTATGCTATTATTATTATTATTATTATTATTATTATTATTATTATTATTATTTCGCTCAGTGATTCAGCTCAGTGATTCAGCTCAGCTCAGAGGGTGGCCGCATCTGGCTGTGCTCTGATGTCCATCGATCCCACCTTCGTCGCCAGTGTTAAGTTGTGGGTGAACATATCAGACGACACAGCGATTCTTCAAACAGCTCTTGTTTATTCACAGGCCAGAACAGAACTGAACTGAAGGGTTCAGCCAGCCTGCTTATATAGAGCTCCAGTACAACGCAACTGTAACCATTTCCTGTAACTATCCAATCACTGAACATCACTTTCAATCCCTTATTTGCATATGTGGACCTGAATGAAAACTATCTACAGTATCCCCCTGCTGGCCCAGGGTGAGAACTTCAGTACATAACAATTATTATTATTATTATTAATTGAATTTATATGCTGCCCTATACCTGGGGGTCTCAGGGCGGTTCACAGAGCAAAATCAAAATATAAAACCACAAAATGCATAATTGAAATAAAAACAGCAACCCAATAACACCCCCCCAAAAAAAAACATTTTAAAAGGGCATAGGATGTCAATCAAATCAACCTAGTTAAAAAGGAATGTTTTTGCCTGGTACCTAAAGGTGTATCATGAAGGTGCCAGGCGAACTTCCCAGGGGAGATCATTCCACAGACGGGGAGCCACTGCAGAGAAGGCCCCGTTCTCGTGTTGCCACCCTCCGGACCTCTTGAGGAGGAGGCACACAAAGGAGGGTTTCAGAAGATGATCTCAGGGGGACCGGGTAGGTTCATATGGGAAGAGGTGGCCTTAATCAGGATGAGTGCCCAATAATCACTGCATCTGGAAGTGCCTGTGGCTTGTTTGGAGGCCAGGTTGCTGCAGCTGGCTGGGTCAATATTCCGGGGTGGCAAAGGTCATTTTCTTGAAAGGGAAAAGGCCATCCACTCATCAGCATCCATCTTGGTGAGATCACCCCTTCCCACACCACCCTGATGTGGGCTTCCGGTCCTGACAACTACCTCCTGGGTTCTTTGGAGAGAGGAACAGCCTGCTGGATCAAGCCAAGGACCCAACTATTCCAGCATCCTGTTCTCACAGTGGCCAACCTGTGGGAAACCAGCTTGCAGGATTCAAGCACAAGAAGACTCAATGACTACTAGGCCTAGAACTTGACCTCTCCTCACTACTATCTGTCTTTCCAGGACTCACCTTCTGCAAAAGTTAGTTCAGGCCCTGGGATATGTCCAACATCTTACATTATGAAGACTGATGCAAGTAGCTCATTCAGCGTCTCTGCAATTTCCTTATCCTCCTTTGACTCCCTTGTCATCCAACTGCCTCCCTAGATGGTTTCCTGCTGCTAATATATTTAAAGAGCTTCTTAATGTTTTCAGCAATGTGTTCCCTGAAGCCTTTTTTGAGCATCCCTAATTGCTGTGGGACGCAGGTGGTGCTGTGGTCTAAACCACAGAGCCTAGGACTTTTCGATCAGAAGGTCGGTGGTTCGAATCCCCGCGACGGGGTGAGCTCCTGTTGCTCGGTCCCTGCTCCTGCCAACCTAGCAGTTCAAAAGCACATCAAAGTGCAAGCAGATAAATAGGTACCACTCCAGCGGGAAGATAAACGGCGTTTCCATGCGCTGCTCTGGTTCGCCAGAAGCGGCTTAGTCATGCTGGCCACATGACCTGGAAGCTGTACGCCGGCTCCCTCGGCCAATAAAGCGAGATGAGCGCCGCAACCCCAGAGTCGGTCATGACTGGACCTAACGGTCAGGGGTCCTTTTACCTAACTGCTTAAATTCCCACCCCACCCCTTCACAAGCTGAAACCAACCTTGCCTTTGGTGGAGGGCTTCCCACTCTCACCATGAGGTCTAGAAACTAATCTTCCTTGCTAACAAAACGCCAAAGCAGATCTCACACTCAGCGGCGTAGCGTGGGTTGTCAGCACCCGGGGCAAGGCAAGTAATTTGCGCCCCTAACCTGCCGCCGCTGCCAGCTTCTTCTTGCTGCTGCCTGGGCTGGTCGGGTGTGGTTCTCTCCCGCGCTCAGCGCTGCGCTGGGCGGCCGCTGCACTGTCCCTCCCCCAGATAGTCCCTCCCTCGCTCTCTCTCCGCTCCGCACCGCAACGCACGCCTGGCACCCTCCCCCTCCACAGTGGGCGGCGACCCGGCAGCTCGGATCGGATTCGCACAGCCAGCACTGCAGTGAGAGAGAGTGAGTGAGCCAGGTAGGGGCAGAGAGCTGCGAGTGCAAGCGCGCCCCCCAAAAATGTTGCACCCGGTGCGGCTGGCCCCCCCTGCACCCCCCACGCTACGCCACTGTTCACACTCACATTCTTCCAAAGGAGCTTCCAAGTTCTACATTAAATGCAATGTGGCCTAGTTGGGAGACTTCAAGTAGATTCCTTGAATGAGCAAGGGAAGGAGGGAGGGAGCTGACCGCTTTGTGGGGAAGGAGTCAGTGCCTGCCAGAGGCTGCTTGCCAGCTCCTTAACTGGGGAGACGCAGCCACGTCCAAGCACAAAGCCTGCCATTAAGGCCCTGTGGCCAGACACAAAATGCTAGTAGTGAAGAATCGTAGAATCGTAGCATTGGAAAGAAGTGCAACAAAAAAAAATTAGGTCTTATATATATAATGGGACGCAGGTGGCGCTGTGGGTTAAAGCCTCAGCGCCTAGGACTTGCCGATCGAAAGGTCGGCGGTTCGAATCCCTGCGGCGGGGTGAGCTCCCGCTGCTCGGTCCCAGCGCCTGCCAACCTAGCAGTTCGAAAGCACCTCCGGGTGCAAGTAGATAAATAGGGACCGCTTACCAGCGGGAAGGTAAACGGCGTTTCCGTGTGCGGCTCTGGCTCGCCAGAGCAGCGATGTCACGCTGGCCACGTGACCCGGAAGTGTCTCCGGACAGCGCTGGCCCCTGGCCTCTTAAGTGAGATGGGCGCACAACCCCAGAGTCTGTCAAGACTGGCCCGTACGGGCAGGGGTACCTTTACCTTTACCTTTATATATAATAAATGTTCATAAATGTACCAACCAAGCACGTACATAGATATCATAGCTGTCAACTTTTCCCTTTTCTTGCAAGGAATCCTATTCGGAATAAGGGAATTTCCCTTAAAAATAGGGAAACGTTGACAGCTATGATAGCTATGTGGACCACATGTTTGGAGCAGCACAGGAAGACCGCCCTGAAAGCATTTTGACTCCCAAACTGACCAAATGTTTTCTCTGCAAGGAGGGAGGGGGTGAGCAAACCTTCCTATTGTCTCAGGAATTGGGTAAGCACGATCTCAAATGAATGGCCAGACTACCAGGAAAGGCAGTCAGATAAAGCATTATCAGATAACCTGGCAGACAGGAAAAACAACAACATTCAAATTTCTGTTGTAGACCGCCTTTTCTGTGATGTAGGGATGATGTTTGTGGGGGGTGGTCTTGGGTTACACCCCTTCTGTGATGTATGTATGATGTATGGAGGGGTGGTCTTGAGCTCCAGGGCAGGGAATTTAAAATGTCTATATAAGGGCGGACAAACCTTTGGTTCTGGGTTCCTCCTCCTTTCCTGTGTGTGAGGGGAGCACCCTGTTGCAACAGATCAATAAAGATCAGGCTTACTAGCTGCTTTGCTTCTGAATAGTCTCTGGTTGGCCTCTGTTATTTTCTCCTACCGATAGGGAACCCACTTAAGGACTCTATATGGGCTCTTGGATACCCCATAAGGGAAGAAGGGCAGGTATTGTTTACAACAAGAAGTCATCTGGTCCAACCCCTGGGAATGCAGCAATTCGTCCTGTCCACCCTGTCCCAAGGAGGTGTTAGCTGCTTACTCTGGAGAAGCCCAGCAGGACCCTGTAGAAAGGCCTTGAGCAGCCAAGGGAGGGCCCTGACCTCAGCGCGTGTGTCAGAGCCTTGCATCATAAGTGGTGACTTTAGCTTCCCTATCAGAGTTTGGAAAGGGTCCCCTGGCCGCTGCCCCCAGTGCCGGCTGATGTAATGGCCTCAGGCAGTGCCCACACAGGAGGGCGACCTTTCCTCCCTTGGGGACGGATCCCTCTCTTGCCAAAGCAAGGTCCGCCAGGAAAGGCCAGGAAGGAGGTGTGTAGCCAGAACCCGTCCTGGTAGGATGAGTGGAGGCCCCGGCCAAAGGTGAGAGACCCTCCTGTTTGCTTTGAGCCAGTGCAAATAGTCCTGACTCCGGCATGAAACCAGTTTACCTACAGCTCCCAGAGCTGACCTTGCAATTTCCATGGCTCACGCTTACCGTACATAACATCATCAGAAGATACTGATAGTGGGATTCTGGGAAAATATCTATAACGAACTGAGAAAGATGCTTAGATTTTCATTTGGGGGAAAAAAACCCAGAATCCTTTCTCCTAGGTATCATGTCAGAGGAAATAAAAAGAATGGTCAGACCAACATTTACCGTATTTTTTTGCTCTATAAGACTCACTTTTTCCCTCCTAAAAAGTAAGGGGAAATGTGTGTGTGTCTTATGGAGCAAATGCAGGCTGCGCAGCTATCCCAGAAGCCAGAACAGCAAGAGGGATCGCTGCTTTCACTGCGCAGCGATCCTGCTTGCTGTTCTGGCTTCTGAGATTCAGAATTTTTTTTTCTTGTTTTCCTCCTCCAAAAACTAGGTGCGTCTTATGGTCTGGTGCGTCTTATAGAGCAAAAAATACGGTATGTATGCAACTACGCTGGCAAGGTTATTGACTGCCAAAAATTGGAAAAGCAGCAGCATCCCAACGAAAACAGACTGGTTATCTAAAATGATAACCCTCAGCCAATAAAGTGAGATGAGCGCCGCAACCCCAGAGTTGGCCATGACTGGACCTAATGGTCAGGGGTCCCTTTACCTTTACCTAGAGTTGAAAGGGACCCCCAGGGTCACCTGGGCGAAGGAAGCTGGCAGTGCCCCATTTTGCCCTGACGGAGCAGGCCCCCCGCAGGCAGCCACTGGTGCAACAGGGAAGCAGGAAAAGCCATGAGGGCAGGGTCTCGCCCACCCTCCACGCCAACAGAAGGTGAGCGGAATCTGAAGGAAGCGAGGAAAGTGCAGTCAAGTACCCAAGCTTCCCTGACCCAGATCTGAACCAAACCCCTCTTGGAATGCAGATGAGGCTGATTGGGGTTCCTTACTGGCGGTTGAAAGGAGATGTCACCTGGCAGATAAAGATGATGGATTTTTCGGAGCTGGCCGACCTGACTGGAAGAGTCCGCGACCAGAAGGAGGAGGAGTAACAGGAAGAATGGAAGAAATTTAAAGACTATTTAGCTAAATATGTCAAGATAACTTAATCGGAAAAGCTTGCAAATATTAGATAGGCTTAGGATTGAAATATTTAAGGATAAGATTTAAGATGTTTAAAGCTAAATTAGAAAGAATGAAAGATGTTAAGTGATCAAGTGAATTTTTTGAGAAAATTGATTTTGGAAAACTGTTAAAATGATATACAGTGGTACCTCGGGTTAAGTACTTAATTCGTTCTGGAGGTCCGTACTTAACCTGAAACTGTTCTTAACCTGAAGCACCACTTTAGCTAATGGGGACTCCCACTGCTGCCACGCCACTGGAGCACGATTTCTGTTCTCATCCTGAAGCAAAGTTCTTAACCTGAAGCACTATTTCTGGGTTAGCAGAGTCTGTAACCTGAAGCGTATGTAACCTGAGGTACCACTGTATAATGAAATTCAATCAAGGGGATTTGAGGAAGTCACTTAATAATGTTACCAAGATTGAAACAGGATGTCTGTATGTTTGTATGTCTGTTTGTTTTTGAATTTTTGGAAAATTAATTTAATTTTTTTTAAAAAAAAAAAGGATAAAGAAAGGAGATGTCACAAGGGCCCAGTAATAGCTTTGCCACAGAAGGTCTTCAGGAGGGATCTTTTGACACCCCCAGCTAGGCTGCATATTCAGCTGCCAGTGCCGGGAGGAGGCACCATTGTTGCTGAGGGACAGCGTGGCATAGTGGTTAGAGTGTTGGACTAGGACCCAGGGGACCAGCATGCAACTCCCACTCAGCCACAGAGCCCACTGGATGTGACCTGGGGCCAGTCCCTTACTGCCTCTCAGCCTATCCTACCTCACAGGGTTGTTGTGGAGGATTAAATGCCCCCTTGAGGAAACAAGAAGAAATTCCGACGAAAGAAGAATGGCAGACGAAATTAATGGACTATGCAGAATTGGACAAAATGACAGGAAGGATTCGAAACCTGCGGGACCAGAGATTTACAGAAGATTGGAAGAAGTATATGAGCGATTTGAAAAGCAATTGTAACCAACAAATTACGCTAGTAGGACTACAAGAAGTTTTGGAAGGAGGAATATATGAAGCTCTACAAAGTAGAGAAAGAACAGAGATATTGGTTAGGAGTTTTAAATGTAACAGGGAAAATAAGAAATGTAAGAGATTAGACGGGAAAATTTTCAGACAGGACTGATGGAAGTCAAAAAAACCTGAATAAGATGTAAAAATATGTTTAATTACTGTTGAAAATGGTATGTTAAATAGAAACTAATAAAAAAAATTATATTAAAGAATAAATAAATGCCCCTTGAGCTCTGTGGAGAAAAAGATGGGATATAAATAAAATAACAGAAATTAAAATAAACAACAACAACAACAACAATAATACAGGAGCACCCCAAAGGAAAAGTCATTCCCCTCCTATCTCCCCCACTTTGAGATTCTGGGCCTGCAATGCTGTTTCGCAGTTCAGGGCTGTCTGCCCCCCCAGGGGTACCCCATTCCCCCCCAGCCTTCCTGGCCTTTGGGTCCTCTGCCTTTAGGGCAGCGTCCCTGCTGACATTGTCCTGGGGGGGGGGAGCGGGTAGTCCTGGCCCCAAAGAGCCAGCAGGAGGGGAAAGCAAGGGAAAGCCTTGCCAGAAGAGGAGGAGGAGGACTGTGGGGGGAGACAATACAAGTTATTAGAGCAGAAAGCGCTTTTGAGATGGAAATGAACCCTGAAGTGGAAGAGAGGCCAATTTGGATGCAGCAAAGCTTCTTTCTCTGAACAGGAAGGGCCTTGCTCCTCACCCGTCCCCAGAAACACTCATTTATTTCATTTTTACCCTACTTGATTGTAAAGGAGAAACCTCCAAGCGGTTCACAAAAGAGATAAAGTAATAAAATTATCGCCAAGAAAAATTAGCAATAATAATTTAAGGCATCCGTAACATTAAAATGGCAATGGACTAAAAACCGATTAAGACTAGCATCAGCTTTCCGAACACCTGGGTAGGCTTGTCCTAAGGAAAATGATTTTAGCAGGCAACCGAAAGAGCGCAGTCAAGAGGCAGGGAGTTCCAAAGTGAGTGTGCTGTCACCCTAAAATCTAGAGTATTTAGGTCTTATGTGGCAGAGTCAGTTCCGCTGATGGAAGCAGACAAATTAGGTGTTTATGGGGTGAGGTGATCTTGCAGGTAAACTGGTTAAGTAACAGGTAAAAAGGCTGTTAAGTAACACCTTGAGCTTTGCCAGGGATTATATCAGCAACCATTGTATATCTCCGACTGCAGGTGGAGGAGGCAGGAGCGGAGCTGCTCCCCTCAATAATCCACTTTCTTCATTGCCCCCCCCCACGCACCATGTTCAGCTGAAGAGAGACATATTCCCCCACCCCTGCCCAACAAGCCCCCACATCCTCAAAGGGGACCAGAGGAACTCCCTGCCACTGGATAAACAAACATCACAGCCGCTGCCAAGAGATCTCGCTCACAAACACTCCCTTGCCCCACGCGCTCAGAGGGGGAGCCCGCAGCCTCCTTTTCCAGCCCCCCCAACTCTGCAGAGCAGCTTGCAGCAGCCTCTCGGCCCTGGGCTCCCTAAGATGGTAGCGGACTCTCCTTCCTTGGCTGGAGTCTTGAGCTGCGATCGCTGCCTTGCAAGGGGGTTGGACTGGATGACCTTTGGGGTCCCCCTTCCAGCTCTCCGGTTCGACGGATGCCGCCCAGCATGCTCTCCCTAGGTCTGGAGGTAGCAGCGCCTCCCCACGCCTGCCCCCTTACCGGTGATGGTAGTCCCGCTTGACGGGGGCGCGCGTCTCGGGGGCGCTCAGCTCGGCGCGGGGCTCCATGGCTCCGTCGGCGGGCTCCCTGGCGATGCTGCCCATCATCTGACAGCGGCTGGCGCGGAGGAGGAGGAGGAGGCGAGGAGGCGGCCTGCTCCCTTTTACCCGGGAGATAGGCTATCAGCCCGGCCCAGCTGATGGCCCTCCTCCTCCCGCCCCCCGCCAGCCCATAGCCTCCCGGCCCCCCTTGCTGTGCCGGGCTTGGAGGGCTGCCCCGCTCGCTCAGGCTGGCCAGCGCCCCCGCCTCCCCGCCACGACTGCGCTCCCCTGCCGGGGACTTTGCTCCTCCTGCCGGTGCGTATTTTTAGCCTCTCCCTCCACCAAACAAAAACACCACCTCCCCGTCCTCTTCTTGCTCCCAGGCAGCCATCCCAGCTGCAGGCGGACCCCTCCCGGTCCTGACTGGGGTGGGGAGAGAAGGGGTGGGATCCTGCAAAGGGCTCTCTGCAAGATGCGCGCATTTGCAGCTCGCAGGAGCCGCGCTTTCCAGAAGCGCGCCAGGCGCTTTCGAACACACACACACACACGCCGGACCTCTCCCTCTCTCGTTCCTCGCAGTTTCATGCCAGCGATCCTGGGATCATAAGGCGATCTATACACCATAAACCTATGGCGCGACCGCATTGGGAAGGCTGCACGCGGTTCTCGCTGCCAAAGGGATGTGAGAGAGTTGGGACAGGCTCGGAAAGGGGCAACCAAAGCGATAAAGGGGCTGGACTCTCCTAAAAGGTTGCAGCGTTTGGGGCATTTCAGGTTAGAGAAAAGGCATTGCAGGGAGTTGGACTAGATGACCCTTGGGGTCCCTTCCAGCTCTAAAACTATTCTATGCCATGGGTAGGCAACCTAAGGCCAGATCCGGCCCAATCACCTTCTCAATCCGGCCCGTGGACAGTCTGGGAATCAGCGTGCTTATACATGAGTAGCATGTGTGCTTTTATTTAAAATGCATCTCTGGGTTATTTGTGGGGCCTGCCTGGTGTTTCTACATGAGTAGAATGTGTGCTTTTATTTAAAAATGCATCTCTGGATAATTTGTGGGGAATTCGTTCATTTTTCTCCTCCAAAATATAGTTCATTTCCCCCCCCCCCCCAAAAAAAAAATATAGTCCGGCCCACCACAAAATCTGAGGGACAGTGGACTGGCCCCCTGCTGGAAAAGTTTGCTGCTGACCCCTGTTCTATGCAGTTACATGATAAAAAGGTAAAGGGTAAAAGGACCCCTGACCATTAGGTCCAGTCGTGTCCGACTCTGGGGTTGTGGCGCTCATCTCACTTTATTGGCCGAGGGAGCCGGCGTACAGTTTCCGGGTCATGTGGCCAGCATGACTAAGCCACTTCTGGCCAACCAGAGCAGCGCACAGAAACGCCGTTTACCTTCCCGCCGGAGTGGTGCCTATTTATCTACTTGCACTTTGATGTTGGCAGGAGCTGGGACCGAGCAACGGGAGCTCACCCTGTCGCGGGGATTCGAACTGCCGACCTTCTGATTGGCAAGCCCTAGGCTCTGTGGTTTAACCCACAGCGCCACCCGTATCCCAAGTGACATGATAGGCATTCATAAAATCGTGCAGGACATGGCGAGAGTGGAGAGAGTTTTTCTCCGTCTCTCATAACACTAGAACTCCTGGACATCCAGTGAAGCTGACAGTTCAGGACAGATAAAAGAAGAGACTTTTTCATGCAGCACAAAATTCAACTGTGGAACTCCCTCCCCCCAGTAAGCAACGAGGACCTTGGATGGCTTTAAAAGAAGGTTAGACAAGTTCGTGGTGAGGCCTCGGCTCTGCCTTCCCAGCTGGAGGCAGCAAGGACACCAGCTGCTGAAAACCAGAGGACGGGAGCTTGCCAGTCAAGCTTGCAAAAATCTACCATTTGCTCCATAATAAATGTTGGAAATGTAAAGACAATGAAGGTACATTCTTTCACCTTTGGTGGACGTGCCCAAGGATTAAGGCTTTCTGGGAGATGATATATAATGAAATGAAAAAGGTATTTAAATATACCTTTCTGAAGAAACCAGAGGCCTTTCTCCTGGGCATGGTCGGCCAATTGGTGTTAAAGAAGGATAGAACTTTCTTTATGTATGCTACAACAGCAGCAAGAATACTAATTGCAAAGTATTGGAAGACACAAGATCTACCCACCCTGGAAGAATGGCAGATGAAAGTAATGGACTATATGGAACTGGCGGAAATGACTGGCAGAATCCGAGACCAGGGAGAAGATTGGAAGAAATTTAAAGATTATTTACAGAAATATTGTAAAATTAATGAATGTTAATATGATGTCGGAATGAAACGAAGCGGTTTTAGTAATAAGGTTAAAAAGGAATATGTAAAAATGGATTGATAATAGATGAAAATATAATGTTATAATATGTTAAGATAAAGAGCTAAGATAAAATAAAGAGGGAAAGGATTTGCTGAATTAACTATTCCAACAGGAAAACAAAAAAGGGAGGTGTGAAGGAGTCATGGAAACAAGTAAATGAATTGTAAGACATAGAAAGAGGGATTTATTTTTAACTGTTTTTATTTTTTCTGTATTCTGTATTTCTTGTATTGTATTGCATTGTATTGTTTAATTCTTTTTCTTTTCTTTTGTAATCTTTAAACTGCTAATAAATATTATTAAAAAAAAAAAAGAAACCAGAGGACGGGAGAAGGTTGGCCACTGTGAGAACAGGATACTGAACTAGGCTGGCCTGATCCAGGAGGCTCTTCCTATGTCCTTATGGGAAGCCAGGGACCAGACTTAAGACATTCCTGGAATCTACCAGGAACAAACTCTGTTGCAGATACACAAACAAATCGGCCATTTATTTCCTCTAAGTTTCATTATATTGCTGGTTAGTGTTTTGTGGGGATTTACTATTCTGTTGCAGATATTTAATTCTTACGTATGGTTAGTAACTGTCAGTCTCGGGACTGTCCTGCCCACGGACTGTCTGGCCAGAGTGGTGCATGCTCTAGTTATCTCCCACTTAGACTACTGCAATTCGCTCTACGTGGGGCTACCTTTGAAGGTGACTTGGAAACTACAACTAATCCAGAATGCAGCAGCTAGACTGGTGACTGGGAGTGGCCGCCGGGACCATATAACACCGGTCTTGAAAGACCTACATTGGCTCCCAGTACATTTCCGAGCACAATTCAAAGTAAGGTGTTGACCTTTAAAGCCCTAAACGGCCTCGTTCCTGTATACCTGAAGGAGTGTCTCCACCCCCATGGTTCTGCCCAGACACTGAGGTCCAGCACCGAGGGCCTTCTGGTGGTTCCCTCATTACGAAAATCAAAGCTACAGGGAACCAGGCAGAGGGCCTTCTCAGTAGTGGCACCCGCCCTGTGGAATGCCCTCCCACCAGATGTCAAAGAGATAAAGAACTACCTGACATTTAGAAGACATCTGAAGGCAGCCCTGTTCAGGGAAGTTTTTAATGTGTGATATTTTAATGTATTTTTAATCTTTGTTGGAAGCCGCCCAGAGTGGCTGGGGAGACCCAGCCAGATGGGCGGGGTACAAATAATAAATTATTCTTATTCTTATTCCTATTCCTATTCTTATTCTTTAGGTTGCTCTCCTATGCCTTCAATTCTTAGGCATGACACCATCAAATCCAGCTCTGCGGAAGCTGGGCTGCTCCACTCGGTGCTCATGCTGGGGCTGTTCTAGGAACCAGGGGGCAACGAGCGCAGGGAGAGCGTGGAGACGGATCTGTCATTTGAATGATGAGCAATGGGGTTGTTGTTGTTTAGTCGTTTAGTCGTGTCCGACTCTTCGTGACCCCATGGACCAGAGCACGCCAGGCACTCCTGTCTTCCACTGCCTCCCGCAGTTTGGTCAGACTCATGTTTGTAGCTTCGAGAACACTGTCCAACCATCTCGTCTTGCCATCTCGTATTTGACCACATCCAACTTACCCAGGTTCATGGTTCTTACATTCCAGGTTCCTATGCAATATTTTTCTTTACAGCATTGGACTTTCCTTTCACTTCCAGGCATATCCGCAGCTGAGCGTCCTTTCGGCTTTGGCCCAGCCGCTTCATCAGCTCTGAATCTACTTGTACTTGTCCTCCACTCTTCCCCAGTAGCATGTTGGACGCCTTCCAACCTGAGGGGCTCATCTTCCAGTGTCATAACTTTTATATGCCTATTGTCTTTGTCCATGGAGTTTTCTTGGCAGGGATACTGGAGTAGCTTGCCGGTTCCTCCTCCAGGTGGATCACGTTTGGTCAAAACTCTCCACTATGACCTGTTCATCTTGGGTGCCCTGCTTGGCATAGTTCATAGCTTCTCTGAGTTATTCAAGCCCCTTCGCCACGGCAAGGCAGTATCAAAACACTACATAGCTTAAGACCAGGTGCCATTGTGTGGATCTTCCAGCAGAGGGCACCCCTTGTCCACCAGAAGCACGGATGCTCTTAACAAAATAGTAATAATAATAATAAATAAAACCTTTATTGTCGCTACACCACCCGTGTGCAGTGAAATTAAACAAGCCCCCTCCCCCCCCCCCCACATACACTCAGTCTTGTTCGCACTCTGTGTGCTTGTTGGAAGTAAATTGCACCACTTTTTTCAGTCATTTTTTCTTCATTTTTTCAAATGAGAAAGCTCAGACCTTTTTTTGGAAGGAGTTGACATTTGTCCTTTGGTGGGACCTGGAAGACCACCAGATACATTATTAAGGCAGAACTTCCACAAACTGTTTTGCCCCCACAACAGCCTTACTGATTATTCCCCTTTTCCAGTACAGTGGTAGCTCGGGTTAAGTACTTAATTCATTCCGGAGGTCCATTCTTAACCTGAAACTGTTCTTAACCTGAAGCACCACTTTAGCTAATGGGGCCTCCTGCTGCTGCCGTGCCACCGGAGCATGATTTCTGTTCTCACCCTGAAGCAATGTTCTTAACCCAAGGTACTATTTCTGGGTTAGCAGAGTCTGTAACCTGAAGCGTCTGTAACCTGAAGCGTATGTAACCCAAGGTACCACTGTATTCATACATCAGCAAACAGTTAAATTTCCTTTGATTTCTTTTCCTGAAAGTTGCATGTTATCAATTGCGTTCTCACAATGAAAGCCGGTTTGGTGGGACTTGGAGGCCATCCTTTATTCAGCTGGCCATGTCTCATCCAGACTTTGGCTTGTGCCACCGCTTTCCTCCAGGAAAACCCGCTCTTTGGTGCTGAATTGGAACAAACGTCAATCGGATTTGCTGAAATTCAGTGCTAAAGAATGGGTTTTCCCGGGCAGCGCAAACCGAAAGGAGCTCGGACCCTTGCTTAGAAAGTGTGGGACAAGGGGGAAATACATTCTAGGCACAGGAGAAGTGTGGACAAGCCCTAAGCCTGACATCAAGATGACCAAAGGAGCCAACCTTTGTTGGCCGAAGCCATCGGTTGCATTTGCAGGCAGGACAGTCCCCACCTCAGCTTCTGGCCTTCCAAATTCCAAGTTCAGAAGCTTCCCAGCTTCTGAACTTCCTGACAGTAAGAGCTGTTTGACAGTGGAATTTGCTGCCAAGGAGTGTGGTGGAGTCTCCTTCTTTGGAGGTCTTTAAGCAGAGGCTTGACAACCATATGTCAGGAGTGCTCTGATGGTGTTTCCTGCTTGGCAGGGGGTTGGACTCGATGGCCCTTGTGGTCTCTTCCAACTCTATGATTCTATGATTCTATGAAATTTCAGACACATGAGGGGAAAGGGGTTCCCAGGCCTGAGACTGAGGGAAATGCAAAGTGCCTACAAATGTCGTGCCACTTGCAGAAAAGTGTGACCTTGCCAATGACAGCACCCCACAAATCAGCCTCTAATCCACAAGGGTCTCTCTCTCCAGCCACAGTAAGGCTGCATTCCTAAAATCACTTAGTAAACTTCATGGGGTTTATTCCTGAGCAAACAGACGTCGGATTCTGTTGGCATACCTCGTCCTTCTAAGAAGCCAGCTCTGTCCCCACATTCCCCCACACACCTCACTTGTTCCATTAATTATACACCAGAATATCCAGATAATCTCTGGTGTGGCCATCAGGAACCTTTGAAGGCCAAGTTCTGTGGGGGGATGGGGGGCAGTCCAATCTCAAGACTTCACAGAGCTGCATTTGACACCCCCTCCAAAAAAAATCTCTCACTGGCAGGTGGCTGCAATTGGGCAAAGCAAATCCAATCTACCCCATTCAAAGGTCCCGCTGTGCAAATTTATTCAGGCTGGGTGGCAATTGAGACTCGAAGGAGATTTGGAAGCGCTTAAGAGCTTCAGCTGATTTGTGCAACAGCGAATTCAAACAGAATACAAAAGAGAGCATGACACTGAAGTGTAAAATGGGCTTTCAGGATGGAATTCAGATATAAATAATATCACCCTGGTGCCCCGGACTCTGAAAGACACATCACAAGGCAGGAAGTGCTAAGAATACTCATCACACCAGGCGAATTTGGTCACAGAACAAGTTCCTCAGCTGATTATAAAGAAATCACATGGACAAGGCATTTTCTCGCTTCATGGGGAGCAGGGGGGGCCCTGAACCCACAAACCAGCAGCCTGAGTTTCCATGGCACAGAGGCAGTGTGGCTACAGCATCAGTGGCAATGGGACAGCGGGCTTCGACATTTGAACTATTCCACATCCCAGGCAGGACCAGCCTCCGCGAAGACAAGAAATGCATCACTGGTGACCAGACTTCCACTTCCCAAGAGATTTCATGCTGGGAACATTCTAGTCCTTCACAGCAAACAGGAGCTACGAACCTCAGGCAATGCCTGGCTGCTTCCATGCTCCTCCCCATCACAGAGAAGACGGACAGTGCAGCAAACGCATTATCTCTGTAGCCTTCACAACAACCTTGCAAGGAAGGTGTCAGGTGCTGGTGTGGTTGCTCGAGAGTAAATAGGCAAGACTCCGACCTGTCTTTTCCAGGCTTTATTCTTGGTGCAAACTATTTACAGTGAAGAGCGTCGTAAGTTCATGTCTGGCTCAATCGCTAGCAGAATCCGGGAGTGGTCGGTTTTTGTACCTCCCCCAGCATAAAAGTCGCGTCACCCCCAGCCTTTTCAGCCCCTCCCTGCGCCGAAGACTACAGTGCAGAATGGGCGCTGGCAAAGGCGTGCTTCCCGCCTCTCCGATTTGCTCAGACTCGGGGTTGAGGCTCTCCCTAGCATTCCCTGGTCCCTGCACCACTTATCCACTGGAGGTGGGGCTTTCCTCCTGGCTGGAGGAGGAACTGCTTCGCAAGATTTTCGGAGGCTCCCTATAACACAACTGCCTTTCCATCTCTCGCCTCTGAGCTGATGGCAGTTCCCTGACAGAAGGCCATGCGATATTATCCAAAACTGCAGCTGCATCGCCAAGGGTGGAATGTGTGCTAAAGCTGATGGCAGCTTCCCCAAAAAACACTCAAGGATCTGAGTGTGATAGGCCTCCTGAACATATGAACATAAAAACAGCCTGCAGGATCAGGCCAATGGGGGCCCATGTAGCCCAGCATCCTGTTCTCACAGTGGCTCACATGGTGGGAGCAGAGCCATAGTTCCATAGTTTAACTATGCACTGCATAAACACTTTCTTTTCTCTGTCCCAAATCTTCCAACCTTCAGCTTCATTGGATATCCACTAGTTCCAGAGTTAGGTAAAGGTAAAGGGACCCCTGACCATTAGGTCCACTTGTGACCGACTCTGGGGTTGCGGCGCTCATCTCGCTTTATTGGCCGAGGGAACCGGCGTACAGCTTCTGGGTCATGTGGCCAGCATGACTAAGCCACTTCTGGTGAACCAGAGCAGAGCACGGAAACGCCGCTTACCTTCCCGCCGGAGCGGTACCTATTTATCTACTTGCACTTTGACGTGCTTTCGAACTGCTAGTTTGGCAGGAGCAGGGACCGAGCAATGGGAGCTCACCTCATTGCAGAGATTCGAACCGCCGACCTTCCGATCGGCAACTCCTAGGCTCTGTGGTTTAACCCACAGCACCACCTGCGTCCCTAGTTAGGAAGGAGGAAAAAACACATTTCTCTCTCCATGCCAAACGCTGCAACTTTTCTTCACAGGGGAGTCTCTCTACTCCCCCCAGATCATTTTGCTTTCCTTTTTCTGAACCTTTTCCAACTCTACAATATCCTTTTTGAAGTGACGCAACTAAAACTGCACGTGGCATTTCAAATGCAGTTGCAACACGAATTTGTGGTATGATGACATTGTGATGTCAGCAGTTTTATCTTCAATGATCCCTAGCATGCAATTTGCCTTTTTCACGGCCGCCACACACTGGGTCAACATCTTCCTTGAGCTGCCTGCTAAGACTCCAAGGTCTCGTTCCCGCTCCGTCACCCCTGGTTCAAGCCCCATGAGCGCATATGTGAATCTGAGAAACAGAAAATGCCCAAACGTGTATCGCTTAAAACACATGGAATTGCATTTGCCACTTTCTTCTACTTTGGCGATCCCTTGTAGTTGAATAAGGTTGTCTTCCATTAACACGGTCTTAACAGTGAGTCCGTAAGTGACTGTGGAGGCCAATTCTGGATCCACACGTCCTTCCACAGTGGGGACATAGGTTTCTGAGTGGAAGTTAATCATGATGAGGGTTTACTAAATATGCCTTCCTCTTAGCGCATTTCTCCCTTTCGTCCTGAGTTTGGGCGTCTTCAAAGCCCATGACTGTTCTCAGGCCAGTGTTTCCCAGTTGCCGGTGTTTATCCTACATTTTCTTAGATTTGCATTGAGAGAGTCTTTGAACCTCTTTTGTTGACCACCAGCATTACGCTTTCCATTTTTAAGTTTGGAATAGAGCAGTTGCTTTGGAAGATGATACTCAGGCATCCGAACAACATGACCAGTCCAACAAAGTTGATGTTGAAGAATTGTTGCCTTGACACTGGTGATCTTTGCTTCTTCCAGTACACTGGCATTAGTTTGCCTGTCTTCCCAAGTGATGTGTAAACTTTTTCAGAGACACTGTTGATGGAATCTTTCGAGGAGTTGGAGATGGCGTTTATAAGTGGCCCATGTTTCACAAGCATATAGTAAGGTTGGTAGTACAATAGCTTTGTAAACAAGTATTTTGGTTTCCCTAAAATGTCCCAGACCTCAAACACTCTGCACTTCAGTTGGGAGAAAGCTGCACTCGCAGAGCTCAGACGGTGCTGGATTTCGGCATCCACAAATTGCCATTTTACCATCCATGGGGAAACTGCAGCTCCCAGAGCCCCAAAACAACAGGAGAAACTGGATCTGAGCTCGCCCACCCTGCAATCACCCGTCCCTCTTGCAACAGCCAGCCCATCCACCTCCTGCTGTTTGGCACCGTCAAAGTGTCCAGGCCTTGACCGCCAGAAGTTGCCCTAACCAAGCAGTGCAGATGGGCCATCCAGGCCTCACGTTCGAAAAGGGGGCAAAGGGCAGGGGAGGAGCCTGGCAATAAGCCCCTCTGTACACACAGCACAGCCAGAGAGCTGCCTCAGCAGCAGCGTAGCCTTGGGCAGCTTGGGGACTCCGTGGTCTCCCTTGCGCAAGGACCCCGTGCAGCCCAACTAACTGCCCAGTGGCAGCAGGAGCATGCAGCATTCTCCTAGACCCCAGGCCCACAGCCTCGGTTCAAAGTGCAAAGCCAGGCGTACATACAAAACAAAACAAAAAATTCCAAGACCATGCCCACGCCAGTCCCATCTTATGCCAGCGTAATAAACACAAGATCTGGAAACAATTTAATACTAGCAATGGAACAGCCTGGTGCAGGACTCTCGTGTCCTCTGTGTGCCTTCCAAGATACAGTGGTAAGGTAAAGGTAAAAGGACCCCTGACCATTAGGTCCAGTCATAGCCGACTCTGGGGTTGTGGCGCTCATCTTGCTTTACTGGCCGAGGGAGCCAGCATACAGCTTCTGGGTCATGTGGCCAGCATGACTAAGCCGCTTCTGGTGAACCAGAGCAGCGCATGGAAACGCCGTTTACCTTCCCGCCGGAACGGTACCTATTTATCTACTTGCACTTTGAGGTGCTTTCGAACTGCTAGGTGGGCAGGAGCAGGGACCGAGCAACGGGAGCTCACCCCGTCGCGGGGATTCGAACCACCGACCTTCTGATCGGCAAGTCCTAGGCTCTGTGGTTTAGACCACAGCACCACCTGTGTCCCTCTTTGCTAATTTAACAGGTGTTAAATACCACCGATACATCATTTTCACATAGTTCTCCTTCATTGTACAGCATGCTGTTGCTTTTAAATCCTCCAATTCATTGGAATTTTTAAACTGCCAGGGTTGGGCTGCATGACCCTTGGTGTACCTCGCAGCTGTGCAATTGCAGTTGTTCTCCAGACATAGGTGGGGTGGGGGGTAGCCCTCCACAAACTCCCTTCTCCAGCAGAAAGGGAGCCGAAAGGGCTCCTCTCTCCCCACCCTGGCAATCTCTCAGCCACAGTGGGTGGCCCAGCTCAGCCTGGCTCTGGAGATCAAAGGCTGGCGCAGGTTTGGGAGTGGCTGCAGGAGACAGCTGAGCGCAAGTCACTCCATGTCTTTCCCTGCCATTATCAGCTCCTGCAGTGGCTCTGGAGCTGGTGGGAACCCAGAACTGGGGGGGGGGGGAGGCGGGCAGGAAGGAAGGAAGCAGAGACAGGCGGGAGAAGGTAGGGAGAGCTTTTTGGCTCCTAGCTCAGCCTCTGCTAGCTCCAACTGAAGGGCCTCTTCCTCTCCACCTCTGCTCTGTTCTGTCACCCAGATGGCCCGTCTGTTGGGGCACCACAGAAAGCCCTCCCTGCTCCCCCACTGTGTGGGAGAGCATTGCACATGGGTGGGCAGGGGTCTCAAGGGACATAGACCCCCCTCCCTTTCACAGGCCTTTTAGCTAGCGTGGTGTTGTGGTTAAGTGTTGGAGTAGGACCTGGGTGATCTACGTTTGAATCCCCTACTCCCTGGGTGACCTCAGGCCAGGCTCCCACTTGTAGTCCAACCTACCTTGTAGGGTTGTTATGAGGATTAAAGGAGGGGGAGGGGGAGGACCAAATAATAATAATAATAATAATAATAATAATAATAATAATAATAATAATAATAATTTATTTATACCCCGCCCATCTGGCTGAGTTTCCCCAGCCACTCTGGGCGGCTCCCAATCGAGTGTTAAAAACAATACAGCATCAAATATTAAAAACTTCCCTAAACAGGGCTGCCTTCAGATGTCTTTTAAAGAGAAGATAGCTGCTTATTTCCTTCACGTCTGAAGGGAGGGCATTCCACAGGACGGGCGCCACTACCGAGAAGGCCCTCTGTCTGGTTCCCTGTAACCTTACTTCCCGCAGTGAGGGAACCGCCAGAAGGCCCTCGGTGCTGGACCTCAGTGTCTGGGCTGAACGATGGGGGTGGAGACGCTCCTTCAGGTATACTGGCCCGAGGCCGTTTAGGTCAGCACCAATACTTTGTAATCTGCCCGGAAACGTACTGGGAGCCAATGAAGATCTCTCAGGACCAGTGTTATGTGGTCCTGGCGGCCATTCCCAGTCACCAGTCTAGCTGCCGCATTCTGGATTAATTGCAGTTTCCGGGTCACCTTCAAAGGTAGCCCCATGTAGAGCACATTGCAGTAGTCCAAGTGGACAATAACTAGAGTATGCACCACTCTGGCGAGACAGTCTGCAGGCAGGTAGGGTCTCAGCCTGCATACCAGGTGGAGCTGGTAGACAGCCCCCCTGGACACAGAATTAACCTGCGCCTCCATGGACAGCTGTGAGTCCAGAGGTCCTTGGAGGAAAAGGTGGGATAGAACTGCAATAACTATGGGTGTCAGACCCATCTAAATTCATGCACCCAGCAAGGATTACTATATAAGCCAGGTGAGCTTCCTCATGAAGTAATCGCCTGGGGTGATGGGCCATTGAGAGAACAAAGGAACAGTGATGGGCAAATGGATGGGACCCCTCCAGCTCTTAGACAGCGAGAAGGATAAAAGCCAGAGTTTTGGGTTGAAAAAGTTGACCTAGAGGGGAAAAGGTGGCAAAAGGCAGAGCACGGTGTTTGATTTCTGCTTGAATCCAAGGCTACAGGTATGGAAGAAACGGGACCCTCTTGGGGTGTTAATGCTGTGAGCCCCTCCATCATGGGCTCAGGTTGTATATATGTGTAAATAAACCATATATCACAAAGACACCACAGTCTCCGTTGTGCCTCATTTCCAAAAGGAAACAGAAACTCTGGGTAAGCGCCTGGAATCCTCACTGCCCAGGTATTGAGGTGATGTGCAACAATACAGTGGTACCTCGGGTTACAGATGCTTCAGGTTACAGACACTTCAGGTTACACCCTCTGCTAACCCAGAAATAGTGCCTCAGGCTTCAGGATGAGAACAGAAATTGTGCAGCGGCGGAGTGGCAGCAGCAGGAGGCCCCATTAGCTAAAGTGGTGCTTCAGGTTAAGAACAGTTTCAGGTTAAGAACAGACAGTATATTAATAGTGAAATAATTATTAAGCTCTAACTTAAAATTATTTTTATTCATAACAAACTTAATAATGCAAACACATTGGCATTTGGCGATAACAAAATTTCCTTTAGAAACACAATTTACAAAGACTGATAAAGTCCAGGGGTAGGCAACCTAAGGCCTCTGGGCCGGATCCAGCCAATCGCCTTCTCAATCCGGCCTGCGGATGGCATGTTTTTACATGAGTAGAATGTGTCCTTTTATTTAAAATGCATCTCTGGGTTATTTGTGGGGCATAGGAATTCGTTCTTTCCCCCTTAAAAAAATATAGTCCGGCCTACACATGGTCTGAGGGACGGTGGACTGGCCCACGGCTGAAAAAGGTTGCTGACCTATGATTTAGTCTCTAGAAACTTGCTATAACATGAAATAATAATAGGTGTAAATATATGATGCAAACTAATATGTCAACAAATGAAACTGATTTGTTTTTGTTTGTTTTTTTAAAGTGTTACGTGGGGAAAAATATGAGAGAGAGAGACATTGCACATACCTTTGTAAATCAAGAAAATCTTTAATAAAAAATACATTAAAAAAACTATTGTTGTAAAGTATATAAATAAAATTAAAACTAAAGTTTTAAAAAGAAAAATAATATATGATGCAAACTACTATTAATTATATATACAGTGGTACCTTGGGTTAAGTACTTAATTCGTTCCAGAGGTCTGTACTTAACCTGAAACTGTTCTTAACCTGAAGCACCACTTTAGCTAATGGGGCCTCCCACTGCTGCCACGCTGCCAGAGCACGATTTCTGTTCTTATCCTGAAGCAAAGTTCTTAACCTGAAGCACTATTTCTGGGTTAGCAGAGTCTGTAACCTGAAGCGTATGTAACCTGAAGCGTATGTAACCCGAGGTACCACTGTAGCAGAATGTAGGCACCTTATATATAGAAATGAGCAAACCAGTGATTTTTGAGGGAGAAGGCCAGCAGGCCATTACTTACATCATAGGAGCCTACACAACACAAAACACTGTTGCTGTACGTAGGTTTTATTTGATTTGTTTTTGATCTTATATTTTGGAAATGCACATCCAGGGGTTTCTTTTCCTTTAATTGTTTTGGGGGGCCCCAAGAGAGAGGGGCCCTAAGCTATAGCTTGTCGTCTCCTTCACTTTCCTCTGGGTTTCATCTCCGCTTAATATTATTTTGGAATCTAACAGCTAAATCTGTCCTTGTCGTTCCACCGCCGTCTCTGTGCAGATGCAGTTCAGCTGTAATTTCTTCTGTAACAGTTGCACACATTTAGCCACTACGTAAATCCGGCATTACTTCCAGCTAGGACTGGCCCTGGGCTCCCTCTACGAAGACCTGCCTCTTAGAGGGTTCTTGAGGTCCTTCTCCCAACTTCCAAAACAAGCTGCAGCCATCACATGAGGAAGCACCAGAGTCCCTGATAGTTTTATCATCTCGTAGGCAGAGCTGGTGGCCTCACAGCGGAGGCGAACCTCGTGACCCCACCTAAGCCTCAGTTTCCCAGTAAAAAGAAGATAAAATGTACCTAAAGCTTCTGGGACTCAGCAATAATTCCAGATAAGCTGAAATTGTAGTCCTTTTGGCGCCTGCTAAAAATATTCCTGTTTAGACAAGCTTACCTGGATGCTTAGAAAGTTAAGCTAATTTCAATTTTTATCGATTGTATTATTTATTTATTTTAAAAAAAGTTTTTATTTATACTTTTCAAGTTGATACATTTCATTAGTTTTGCAATCAATTTAACATTTCAAAGTCTGACTTCCTTCCCCCTCTTTCTGCAGTTCATTAAATTAATTTTTCAGTATCTTCTGCATATCCAAATTCATTTAATTTGCTCATTTAATTATCTACTTTAAATATTATAATCCTGCTAATGTTTTTATCTGTTTGCAATTTATCTGTAAATATTCAATAAACCATTTCCATAAAAAGTTTGTTATCTTGATTTCTTACTCTTCCTGTAAGTTTCGCCATTTCTGCATAGTCCGTAAGTTTTTGTATCCATTCTTCCTTTGCTGAGACAATTTCTTCTTTCCATTTTTGGGCAAGTAACATTCTTGCATGAATAAGTTTCTATATAATTCTGGTAGTCCTGTTCCTATAATTCCCAAGAGAAAGGCTTCTGGGGTTTTTTTTTTACAAATGTTGTTTTGAGCATCTTTTTCATTTCAGTGTAAATCATTTCCCAGGAAGCTTTAACCTTCCTGCAAGACCACCACATATGATAAAGGGAACCTTCTTTCTCTTTACATTTCCAACACTTGTTTGATTTAGATCTGTACATTTTTGCCAGTTTACTCAGTGTTATTATCTTTTTTGTAAGCCGCTTTGAGGGATTTTGTTTCTGTTTTACAATCTAGCGGTGTATAAATTTTATGAGATAAAATAAAATAAATAAATAAATAAGTGTGAGATTACAGAGCCATGTTCTAATACCCAGTCTACCAGAGAGTAGTGAATATACAGCTTGTAATAAACTATTTTATTTATTTGTTCATTTCCCTTCTTTGCATGTATGTTTACTGCAATCAGAAGGTCAGCATCCCCACAGCAGCATTTTGTAACTATTATTTTCTGTTTTTGTCGCATCGTTAATTCTGTGTATGTTTACTGAAAAACACTTCATTTCCATCTCACAGATCTTTTCCCCAAAAAGGGCTGCTTCCATGTTGCTTCTCCCCTCTGAATTTCTCCCCCCTTGTTGGGCAAGTTATTATTCCTAGCAATTGTCTTTTCTTCAGCATTTAGAACCACAATTTCTTCCTCCTTATCCATGCACATCTAGATTGAATCTTTCTTTCGTCTAAACACTTTGTAAAAAAAACACACCAAAAACCCGCAGGTTCCCTTTGCCTCAAAACAACAGGCTGGTTGTACATCACCTAATATTTCTATGTCTCTTGAGATTATGACATTTCACTCTTATATATTTAATGTGAATAACCCTGTCAAGTTTATTTTTAACTACAGATCTCAGGTTAATCCTATAAGCTCTTTCTGTGACTCCCACTCTTGTCCTAGACTCCGTAGCTTAAAGGTACTCTGACTGGTCGTCTCCTTCACTTTCCTCTGAGATTCATCTCCGCTTAATATTATTTCAGAATCTAACAGCTAAATCTGTCCTTGTCGTTCCACCGCCGTCTCTGTGCAGATGCAGTTCAGCTGTAATTTCTTCTGTAACAGTTGCACATATTTAGCCACTATTTAGCCATTTTAGCCACTAGTTATATGTCTTTTTGCGTTTCCATCTCAGCTTTCACATTTATTGTCCGCAACCTTTAATACCACCTGAGAGAGGTCCCATTTATTCTGGAACTTTTTGGTCTCTCCCTTGTATGAATTTCATCTTTCTTCACTTTCTTTCAGTCTATCATCTCTCCTCTGGGTATCTTTCCCTCTCCTTGCTGTCCTGTTTCTTTAGTTCTGTTGCAAATACGTCTCCAACATCACAAACTGTTAACTGTGATGTCTCCTCCTCCTCTGTTTCCTGAGTGAAGTTCCTAAGTAAGTCATTAAATAAGAGGCAAGACCCTCTTGTGGATCATCATGAACTGGTTAGATAACAGGAAGCGGTAAAGAGAAGGAATAAAGGGGCAGTTATCCTGATGGAGGGATGCGGGTGGCGCTGTGGGTTAAACTACAGAGCCTAGGACTTGCCGATCAGAAGGTCAGTAGTTCGAATCCCCGCTACAGGGTGAGCTCCCATTGCTCGGTCCCAGCTCCTGCCAACCTTGCAGTTCGAAAGCACGTCAAAGTGCAAGTAGATAAATAGGTACCGCTCCGGCGGGAAGGTAAACGGTGTTTCCGTGCGCTGCTCTGGTTCGCCAGAAGCGGCTTAGCCCTGCTAGCCACATGACCCGGAAGCTGTACACCGGCTCCCTCAGCCAATAAAGCGAGATGAGCACCGTAACCCCAGAGTCGGCCACGACTGGACCTAAAGGTCAGGGGTCACTTTACCTTAACCTTTACCTATCCTGATGGAGGGATGAAGGAAGTGGAATCCACCAAGAACCAGAACTGGGACCTATGTTTCTTAACTGGCTCATAAATCACCTGGAGCTGCAGGCGAACCATGAGGTTGCCAGAGTCACTGAAGATACTAATTCTATTGGGGTAGTCAAAAGAAAAAGAGGCTGTGAAGAGCACAAAGAGGATTTATCCAGATTGGGGAAACAGGCAGTAAGATGACAAATGCAACATGGGTTAGATGGACCACTGGCCTGAGCCAACAGAACTCTTCATAATTGGTTAAATTTTAAACGATAAACAATTTATTCAATGAACTACATTTTTAAGTAAGTTCACCCCAGCCCTAAAACTGCACATGAGTGAATTCCGTGGATCCCATTGTTTCAGAGAAAACAATTTCAGGAATGCACATCGATTCGAAATGAGCACAGGTGCCTTGGTTGGTGCTCAGCCATATAGCGGGACTGGGTGTGTTTATCCAAGCATTCGCTAGATTAACCCACTCTAATCTTATGAAGGAAATAATGGGGTGGTATCCCACACTTCTGGGACGCGGGTGGCGCTGTGGGTTAAACCACAGAGCCTAGGACTTGCCGATCAGGAGGTCGGCGGTTCGAATCCCCGCGACGGGGTAAGCTCCCATTGCTCGGTCCCTGCTCCTGCCAACCTAGCAGTTCGAAAGCACGTCAAAGTGCAAGTAGATAAATAGGTACCGCTCCGGTGGGAAGGTAAATGGCATTTCCGTGCGCTGCTCTGGTTCGCCAGAAGTGGCTTAGTCATGCTGGCCACATGACCCGGAAGCTGTATGCCGGCTCCCTCAGCCAATAAAGCGAGATGAGCGCCGCAACCCCAGAGTTGGCCATGACTGGACCTAATGGTCAGGGGTCCCTTTACCTTTACCCCACACTTCTGCTCCACGAGCGCAAGTAACACCCACTTGCAGCATGTAATGTTCCCTTCCTTGCCCTGAAGCCCACCCCACCCCCCAATGCACACCCTCAAAATCAGCTCCTGATCATATGTGGCTGGGGGGCAGGTAGGGGAGGAAACTGAACGCTACTAGTTCTGCATTGAAACGGGCTGGAGGAAAGCAAAGGGAGCATTGCTTCTTGCCAGCAAGGAAGGGAAGCAAACAAGGGGACTCTGGCCTTGTTCCCATCCTGTTGCCTGGGCCACTCACTGGCCCACTAGGGCTTGTTGTGTTCCTTCCCCCCCCCCCCTCCACCCAGCGGCGTAGCATGGGTTGTCAGCACCCGGGGCAAGGCAAGTAATTTGCGCCCCCTAACCCAGGGCAAGGCAAGTAATTTGCGCCCCCTAACCCGGGGCAAGGCAAGTAATTTGCGCCCCTAATCCCTAACCTGCCGCCGCTGCCAGCTTCTTCTTGCTGCTGCCTGGGCTGGGGTATTTACGGTAAGGTAGCCACGGCGGTGGCGGCGGGTCCGTGTCAGGTGATCTGAGGCGAGTTGCCGCTGGCGCTGCCGCCCAAACGACCCCGCTTGCCCGGAGGAGGAGGAGGGCAGAGAGGTGAGGAAAATGCAACATGGCCCAGCAGCTGCAGCAGCAGCGGCGGGGCTGTGAGGAGGGGCTGCCTGGCGCGCCCTCCGCGGCCCTGACGCGTGGGGACCGCGGCGAGCGCCGAGAGCCACTGCCTGCCGGACGCCTTCAGCCCGGACGCGCGCACAGCTCGTCGGTTCCGCGAGACATGGGGCTCTGCTACAGCCTGCGCCTGAGGCTCTTCGGCGACTCCAGAGGCGGCGAGCGCCCCCCCCCCGATGTTGCGCCCGGTGTGGCCGGCTCCCCCTGCACCCCCCACGCTACACCACTGCCTCCACCCCTTCTGCTTGGTAAACATGGGCTTTGGTTGATATTTTGCTCGGCTGTTTTGGCATCAGAACTCACAGAAACATAGAATGGTAGAGTCAGAAGGGGACCCCAGCGGTCATCTAGTCCAACCCGCTACAATGCAGGAATCACAGCTGGAGAATCCCTGACAGATGGCCAGTCGGCCTCTGCTTTAAAAACAACCAATGAAGGAGATTTTTGAGGGACTCCAGGTCCACTGTCAATTGGCTCTTGCCATCAGAAAGATCTTCCTAAGGTTTAGTCAGAATCTCCTTTGGGGTCATTTGAATCCATTGGTTTGGGTCCTCTACTCCGGAGCAGCAGAAAGCAAGCTTCCCCAGAAGATTGGAAGAAATTTAAAGACTATTTGAATAGATATTGTAAGACTAAAAATTAGAAGTTACCTGAAAGTATCAATTAGGCCTAGGATTAAATCAGGATTTAATTATTAAATGAGATTTAGAAGGTTAAGAAAAATTAAGAAACTTGACAATAATTGGAATATTGTTTTTGAATAATGATATTGGAAAATTGCTACATTTAGTTACAAGGAAATTCAGATGGGAGGGCCTGGAGGAAGTCAAGTAATATGTTTATGAGGTTGGAAGTTTAATCGATTATTAATTTGTATTGTATTTGTGTAATTGTTGTTATATCTTTTGTTGTTATTTGCTTTGTTTTATTTTTCTTTCTATTTTTTCTTTATTGGTTTTTTGGTATGTGTTATATTTGTAAGAAACCTAATAAACATTATTGGGGGGGGGGGGGAGAGAGAGAAAGCAAGCTTCTCCATCTTCCATGGGACAGCTCTTCAGCTATTTGAACTATGCAACCTCTTGGCCGCCTCTGCAGAGAGGGTTATTTTCGCTCACCCCAGGGCCTCCTGAGATGAACACAGCTGTGGATATTATTTTTTTTCCACTTACCCCTGACTTCTGCAATGTCAAAGGAGCTGGAGCTAGAAGCAGAGAAGGACCAGCTGGGCTGGACAGGCTGAGCAAACGTCCCAGTGGCACTTCAGCCTGGACTTCCTCCCCACCGCAGGGTCAACCTCACCTGGCTGGCCACTGCCCATCCAGCAGCCTCTCCTCCACATTTGCCCAAGGGCATGTGGGCAGCCAGATCCAGAAGGCCTTCACCAGTTTTGGAACTCCGCCTTGGGATTTTTGGAATCTCCTAACAGACTCAAATTCCTGGCCAGCCTGGACTACATGGAAATGGCGGAAATGACTGGCAGAATCCGAGACCAGGGAGAAGAGTTGGTGGAAAAAGATTGGAGGAAATTTAAAATCTATTTACAGAAACATTGTAAAATTTTTGAATGTTGATGACGTTGAAATGAAATGAAGGGGTTCTAGTAATAAGGTAAAATAAGAATATGCAAGAATGGATTGATATTAGATGAAAACTTGAAGCTATAATATGTGAGGAAAAATAATTAAGGATAAACTAACAGGATATGAATTTGCTGAACCAATTTTTAAATGGAATACAAAAAAGGGAGGGGTGAGGAAGTCAGGAAAATAAGTCATTGAACGGTGAGAAATTAAAAAGAGGGATTTTTATTTTTATTTTTTATTTTTTTTATTTTTATGTTAAATGTTTGTATTTTTGTGTTTTTGTATTTTTCTTGTGTTTTTTATTTACTGTTATAACTTTTTTCTTGTTAAAACTTAATAAAATATCATCTAAAAAAACACACAAAAAAACAAATTCCTGGCCAGCCAATGGCTTCTCCCAGTGGTGACGCTCATTATTATTATGTGCATTTATACCCCATCTTTTCCTCCAAGGTGCTCAAGGTGGCTAACACAGTTCTTTCCCCGTCCTCATTTAATTCCCCACAACCACCCTGTGAGGTAGGTCAGGCTGAGAGGCAGTGACTGCCCCAAGGCCACCCAGGGAGCGTCACAGCCAATTGGGGATTTGAACTCTGGTTTCTTCCCAGGTCCGAGTCCACGGGTAGGCAAACTAAGGCCCGGAGGCCGGATCCAGCCCAATCGGTCCAGGAATCAGCATGTTTTTACATGAGTAGAATGTGTCCTTTGATTTAAATGCATCTCTTGGTTATTTGTGGGGCCTGCCTGGTGTTTTTACATGAGTAGAATGTGTCCTTTTACAGTGGTACCTCTGGTTACGTACTTAATTCGTTCCAGAGGTCCGTTCTTAACCTGAAACTGTTCTTAACCTGAAGCACCACTTTAGCTAATGGGGCCTCCTGCTGCCACTGTGCTACCGCTGCCACGCGATTTCTGTTCTCATCCTGAAGCAAAGTTCTTAACCCGAGGTACTATTTCTGGGTTAGCGGAGTCTGTAACCTGAAGTGTATGTAACCTGAAGCGTATGTAACCTGAGGTACCACTGTATTTAAAATGCATCTCTGGTTTATTTGTGGGGCCTGCCTGGTGTTTTTACATGAGTAGAATGTGTCGTTTTATTTAAAATGCATCTCTGGGTTGTTTGTGGGGCATAGGATTCGTTCATTTCCCCCCTAAAAAAATAAAGTCCGGCCCCCCACAAGGTATGAGGGACAGTGGGCTGGCCCCCTGCTGAGAAAGTTTGCTGACCCCTATCCTAGTCCAACACTCTACCCGTTAAGCAACACTGCCTTCTTCTTCTTCTTCTTCTTCTTCTTCTTCTTCTTCTTCTTCTTCTTCTTCTCCTCCTCCTCCTCCTCCTCCTCCACCCACTCAGTGACTCTGCCGATGAGGCATCACACACACCCCTCTGGGATTTCACAGGTACAAAGGCGCAATTTGACACAAAATCAGATGGCCGAATCACGGGGACTCCTGGGAGTGTCATTTGCATTGTGAAAAACAAAAACAAATCCCAGGTCTCCAAGGTGGCAGTTGTGTGATGCTCCAGCACTCTGGAGAGGCAGCTTCTGCTTTCGCACCTCCCCCCCCCCCTTGCGTTTTCTCGCCCCCACCACCCGGCTCCTTTTTTCATCTGCCACATTTAAATCTTCCACCTAAACAGAAATTAAATTAAAAACAACAACAAAGCAAGCCCCCTCTAATTTTGGAAAACATTCACAGGAAGTTGAGGGTGAAAGTGTGAAGCCCAAGATCATGATTCATAAGCATCTTTAAATGTAGATTAAGGGAGCCAGAACACCCACAAGGAAGACGCAGAGCTTCCTTCAGCTGCTGCCACGGAGTTGAGATTCAAAAGTTCCAGGAACCCTCCTCCTCTCTCTCTCTGGCTTTGAACACTGCTGCCTTCCCAAAACCAGCACCCAGGCACCTAACTTCTACCACCCACAGCCCTGGCTCCTGTACCCAAAGGACCTTGGCCAAGGTTACAAAGGCCCTCTTCCCCCATTCCAAGCCAGGTGTGGTTCCTATATTGCCAAGGGTAAAACTGTCAAAGGCACAAACTGTCTGGGAGTGGTTGGGGAGCAGGTAAGCAGAGCAGATCTGTCCCCACCCCCTCCAGCTCTTCGATTCTCCTAAGGTAATAGCAGCAGCAGCAAAACCGCAGTCAACATGGAATCATAGAATTGCAGAGTTGAAAGGGACCCCAAGGGACATCTTGCCAGCCCAACCCCTTGCAATAATAATAATAATAATAATAATAAATTTATTATTTATATCCCACCCGTCTGGCTGGGCTTCCCCAGCCACTCTGGGCGGCTTCCAAAAAATATTAAAACACCGTAATACATCAAACATTAAAAGCTTCCCTAAACAGGGCTGCCTTCAGATGTCTTCTAAAAGTCTGGTAGTTGTTTTTCTCTTTGACACCTGGTGGGAGGGCGTTCCACAGGGCAGGCGCCACCACCGAGAAGGCCCTCTGCCTGGTTCCCTGTAACTTGGCTTCTCACAGGGAGGGAACCGCCAGAAGGCCCTCAGCGCTGGACCTCAGTGTCCTGGTAGAACGATGGGGGTGGAGACGCTCCTTCAGATATATTGGGCCGAGGCCGTTTAGGGCTTTCAAGGTCAGCACCAACACTTTGAATTGTGCTCAGAAACACAGTGGGAACCAATGTAGGTCTTTCAAGACCGGTGTTATGTGGTCTCAGCGGCCGCCCCCAATCACCAGTCTAGCTGCCGCATTCTGGATTAGTTGTAGTTTCTGGGTCACCTTCAAAGGTAGCCCCACTGCAGGAATTGTAGCTGAAGAAACCCTGGCAAATGACCAAATTCCAGGCCAACCTCGTCCCCTCCCTCACACTCAACACAGCACAGGGAATGGGCCATTATCCCACTAGAAATTGTTTCTAATGCCATTTGCTGCTTGCTGAATTTCAGGGTTATCCCCTCACCTTTGTCCCCTCAGCTGCATGCAAGCAAGAACAAGGCCTCCCACCTGCCCTGCCTGGGCCCATCACTGCCCCCCACCCCCCTAGAATCAAGGGCAGGTCCCTGTTCCCCAATGCTCCAAGCCCAGAACAGCTCTTCTCTGCCCAGCTCCAGTCAAGCCAATTGCTAGTGAAATTATTTCGGCACCTTTCGCAAGCTAAATACGGCAAGTTTTGCAACAGGCGAGGGGGGACCTTTAGCCATGGCGAAATATGCAAGAGCACGTATTGACCCTTGCTAACGAAACCTGACACAGCCCACCCACCCTTATCACCAGCCAAAGCACTGCCATTGCACCCAAAATCACCTTGGCTACACCCCCCCCCCCACCTCCATGCAGGGCTGAATGTCCTCTTCAAAACTTCCCCCTTCAGGTACTGCATTGAGCTGGCATTTGGGAGAGGCAGTTAGCTATTAAGTGGATTGCACTGGCATAGTCAGCCTCTGACGTCCTTACAAGAACAGAAGCAGCTGCTGTGACCTTGCAGGCTCACAACCGCAGCAGCAGCAGCAGCAGCAGCCATTGCCAAAGAGAGAGAGGGCTCCTCCTCCTCCTCCTCTGGCAGGCGGGCTCCCCTGGAGAAGGGGCCAGCCAATCAGAGCACCTGCCTGCCTGGCCCCCAACATCCTTCCAACAGGCAGCATCAACAATGCAGCTCAGGGACAGTCAGGGTGAGTGGGGGATGGGGAGGATCATTTGGGGGGGGGGGAGAGTGTTTCTCAAGCACAAAGGGGACCTCGAATTTAGACACTTCTTAATTTGCAGAAGGACGTCACCTTGTCTTTATGCGCATTGGACCAAAGTGTAACACTCTCTCTCAGCTCAGAGCTGCAAAGAAAACCAATTAAGAGATGGCAGAATAGTTTTGCTAACCGATATCGCATTAGAGTTTAAAATGTTCTGGACCTCGGAGGAGGACGGTTCGGCATCCCATTCCAGAGCAACACAAGATGGATAGCCATAGAGCTGTAGCGTCAGAAGGAATCCTTGAGGTATATCCAACCTCTCTGCCATTCAGGAATCACAGCTAATTAATTCCTGGCAGGTGACCGCCCAGCCTGTTTAAAAACCTCCAGTGAAGGAGAGATTCTGAGGGAGTCTCAAGCCTCAATGTTCTGCAGACCATCAGAACTGGATTTTCTTTTGCCGTTCCTCTGAACAGTTCCATGTTCCCTTCACCCCTTTCATCCTCCCAACCACGCTGTGAGGCAAGTTAGGCTGAAAATGGCTGGGGGGAGCAGCTGGCAAAGAGCCGGCCCCACATAGAGTGTGCTGCAATTATCCAATCTGGAAGTTACCGCGTGCGGAGTACAGCAGCCAAGTCATCTCATTCCAAAAGGGGTTAAAGCTGGCAAATCAGCCAGAGCTGAAATAAGGCAGCTAAGGTCAGCTGTCCAGTGACAGTGCTGAACCCAGGAGCAAACTCCAAAGCTGCGCCTTCCAAGGGAGCACAACCCATCAAGGGCATGTCGGCTCCTCATTTGTTGGGCCTGAGAATCTGGGGCCCATCACACCTCCGTCTTTTCAGCACTCAGGTTGTTTATTGACCCACACCCAACCCATCACTGCCTCCAAGCACTGGTCTAACACCTCAACCACCTCTCCTGATTCAGGTAGAACAGAGAGATGGAGCTGGGCATCATCTGCATATTGGACTCAGCCCCTAGGAGATGGCACACCTGTCCGGAAGGATGCTAGGCCAACACTATCCTAAGGGGCAGATTGAGGAGAATGAGCCAAGATTGCACAACACTCTCATCTCTCTCCCAATAAATGTCATCAGTCAATGTCAACCAAGTCAGTTTGGATGCCATGACCAGGCCTGAAGCCAGACTGGAACAGATCTAAGTAATCCGCTTCCTCCATACATGCCTGAAGTTGGACCGTCAACCTTCTCAAGAACCTTGTCCAGAAAGTGGATATCTGTCACTGGGCAATAGTTGTTAACACTTATGGGGCCAGGGCAGGAGTCTTCTTAAGGAGGTGGCGCAGCACTGACTCCTTCAAGGCAAATTGTACCTCCCCACTTTCCAATGAAGCATTGATTTGCGTGGCGAGTTCACGCCCCCCACCAGGATAAATAAAGACACGAGACACCATAATTTAAGGTTAATTGGGCGAATTAGGCCACACTTTATTGAATTCAGGAATGAGAGGCATTGGCCCTATCGACTATCCGGCTCCAGCCCATTTGCTGGAGACACGGGGAAGGGTTAACACTATATCGGGGGAGTCTCCTGCCGAGGCACGTCGACTAGGAGCTCCCCCGGGTCACCGCTCTGGGGCGTGCCTTTGGCCCACACCTCCATAGGCTTCGGACAGGGCCAAGCCCCCCCGGAGTCCTTTAACGGACCACCCTTCGCTCACTGGGGGGAGGTGATGGCGTTCCTCCCCCCCACACACACATCCTCTTAACCCCTTCTTACCAATGCCTACCACCAATGCCGAAAAGTTGTGACGAGTTGCTACAAGGTAGGCGAAAAACCAAAAGGCTACAAATTGCCAATTGGGAAAAATTCCTACCATGCCCCTTGCGGCGACAGACCGAAGTCCATAGCAAAGTCAAAGACCTACCCAAAGCATACCTAAAGGGAGGGAGGGTGGGAAAACGTGAGGGCTAGCCGGCGAAAAGAGGGCGAGCCCCCTCTGCGCCGGCCCTAAATAGGGCAGGCCACGCCCCCCCCCCCCCGATTGGCTGTCTGGGGGCGAGACCCGGCCGGGATTCCCCCGTTCTCGCAGGGGCTGAAACCAGCCCCCGCTCACGTGGGGGTGGGCGTGAAGCCCGCAACCCCACCTCCTGGGCAGGTCGGAAGTGGCTTTATGGATTGGAAAAGCCTTGCCACAGTAGAATCATAGGATGGTAGAGTTGGAAGAGACCCCAAGGCTCATCTAGTCTAACATCCTCCAATGCAGAACTCTCAACTAAAGTTCATGCACTGGTTACTTCAAGACTGGATTACTGCAGTGTGCTATCTGTGGGGCTTCCTGAGGATCAAACCTGGGAGGCCATCTGCCCAGGCCATGCATGGGAGCTACCAGAACATCTGGCTGGCTGCTACCATAAACGGTGGACTAGATCACCCCAGCCCCCCGAGACACTCCAACTGGAGCTGAATACCAATTGTAGGGCGGAGGAAAACTCAGGAAGGCATTGCAGCTGGCTGGCCATATAACTAGATGCAGGCCAGGCTCTGCTTACATTAGGACCATCTCTACAGTTCCCCAACTGCCTATTACCACTTTCCCAAGAGCAGGACTTAACAGCCATGGAATATTCTTCAGAGCAGATTACGAGATGAGATAAAATGCCAGGAAGGGGAGAGTTGCCTGGGAAAGAACGATCTGCAGTTGTGACTACAGGGCAGGAAGTCCTCAGGGCCAGCACAGATCCTTGCAGGACTCCCTTCTGCCCCCACCCCAGCTCACAACTCCACGGAGCCAGCAGTGGGGGAAAGAGTAATTATATAATTACAGGGTGATTAGAGCATGCTATACAGGCAACAGGAGGTTGCATGCAATAAGACCGGCTTCTCAACATTGCAGTTTAACTGCTCATCCACATGGCTGCTGAAGCGCCCACTTACCAGTGTGCCAGATGCTCCTCAGAGCATTTGGCTATGATCTTCCAGGACTGACGGCATGCCAGAAAATATGCTTAACCATCTTCAAGGGGGATGAAAGATGTTCTAGGTCTCCCCCACCACCACCCATATGTGCCTCAAGGGATGAGGGGACTGAGGCAAGGTAGAGAGGATAGCATGGAAGTGGAGGGCTCCCCTGCGCAGCTCGACTTTGACCTCAGCAAAGCTCAGACCCATTCTTTGGAATGGAATGCCTTAACTCCTAGCTTCCATGATAAACCAGGTGGGCAGGGCAGGGCCTCTGCACTCCATGCTCCAGTAACCTGCAGGTCAGGCTCATTACATGGTGCTGTCTCCGTAAACTGCCCTCAGGACAGAATGTGTCTGCTAGATGACTAGTTAGGACTGGCTGGTATCATGTGACACCTGTGGTATATCAATCCCCTAAGGCACCCAGTCTGTTTGCTGGGACCTAGAAAAGCTTTTCACGGCTGAGGGCCAGAGCACTTAAGGGCTGCTCCTGCCCTCCCTGGGTACCCACCTATAAACAAATATACGGGACTGCTTTGAAGGTGGCGCCTCACAGGATCGCCCCAGGCGCCTGCCTTTCTGCAAAGTCCTTTTGATCTTCCTGAGCTTTTTGGCAATGGTTCAAATGTTTGATATTTTCATGCTGGTTCTTTGATTTTGTGGCCTGTTAGTTAACGTTTTAATGCTTATCTTTGCAAGTGCATTTGACATTAAGGAACAAATTTGGATCATTCAGGGGGGAAAAGAACCTGCAGGATCGGGCCAATGGCCCATCTAGTTCAGTAACCTGTTCTCACAGTGGCCGACCAGGTGCCCTAGCTGGAGACCCTCAAGCAGGATTCACTCCCAAGAGCCTTCTCCCCTCCTGTGGTTACCAGAAACTGGCGTTCAGAAGCATTGCTGCCTCCAGCTGTGCGGGCAGAGCAGACATCAATAGCCCCTTCATTCATAAAGGAGAGGACTATCTCCAGGAATCCTTCAGAAGGTAATGGATTCCCCTTCATTGGGAGGCTGGCCATCTGCCAGATTCTTTAGCTGTGATTCCTGCATTACAGGGGGTTGGACTAGATGACCCTTGGGGTCACCTTTCAACTAACTCTACAGGTGCTGCCGTTTCCAAATCATGCAGTGAAGCCGCTTGCACAGGCAGACGCCCTTGGCTCACTGAACCAAACTGGATTGGTGCTTATTTAACAAGAGAGTTTGGGCTGATGGCTGTCTTGGGCCCCAGTACCATGTACTTCTAAGCAAAGATTCAGCGCTGCCCCCCACCAAAACACACCCCAGCCTACTTTATTTTAAAAAGTTTTTTTATTTATAAAAGTGGCCCCTCATCACATACATTTCTGCTAAGCTACTCCCTCCTCCTCGTTGTGCTCGCCAGGTTCAAGGCTCAGCTCAGAGAACAAGAATGATAGGTCTAACAACATTAATTATGAAGTTAAAGCTCAATACAAAACAGTATAGAAATGTAGACACAATTATTCACAGCCCAGCAGAAGTGGGACTTCTCTAGTTCCAAGACAAGAGATTTACGCGTAAAAGCAGGTACAGCATCAAGAAGACAACCGGCCCCTCTTGCACATGGTGGAGTCACCCTAACACTGTTTCAGCCACTTGGCAAGGATATGCAGACAGGCGCTTGTGGGCAGCAAAGCTACGGGGGTTGCTGGCATGTCTGTTTCATCGCCCTAGGATGGGGTACTTGAACAGTGCCATGATGGCAGCACTGATGAGACCAGAAATTGGGACTGTGACGAACCAGGCCATGAAGATGTTGCGGAACAGGCGCCAGTCCACGGCTTTCTTGGAGCGCAGCCATCCCACAGAGACCACAGAACCCACCTGCAGCAAGGGACAAAGCACAGGTCTTGCACAAGCACTCCTGACAAGGGATAAGATCTGAAAGTCCCAGGCACCAAGGCAGGCGGGCCCACAAAGGCTAGTCAGAACAGTCCAGAATTCATTCAGTTCACAAAACGATGAAGCATGTGCAGAACTCTCCATTACCTTAGAGCTCAAATGAATTTTAAAAGCAAGCTTAATCCAGTTCTCAAACTGAGACAGAGGCAAAAGGGAAAGTGTGCTAGGACTTGGATCTGCAAGATCAGGAATCAGATCCCTGCTCAGCCATGAAGCCGAGGTGGCCTTGAGCAAACAACTCTCTCCCAGCCCAGGTATGAGAATAAAAATGCAATACCCCACCCCGGTTCTTGAGCCAGCCAAAATCTGCCACTCTATAGAGCCACTTTCTTCCCAAAATGCTCTTGTAGAGCCCCTGATCCTCAACTGGACTGCCCTTGACAGTGACACAGATCCAGGTATTACGCAAAGAAGCTCTTCCACTTACCTTGCAGTGAGTCGTGCTGATAGGCAAGCCAACATTTGAAGCAATTACTACGGTCAAAGCAGACGCCAGCTCAATGCTGAAGCCACTGTGGACAAAGAGCTGGTGTTAGGCTGAGCCACTGGGCAGCTTCAATATATTAGGGTTCCCAAAGTGGAGCCCAAGGTTGTCACAATCCCCACCCCTTCCATTTAAAGTTGGTTTTCCCTTTTGCTGGGGCTGGGAAGCGAACTGCAGCCTCCAACTGCCCTGACATTTCTCCTTCCTTTACCCTACATGGGCTCATAGCTCTTGCTCATAGGAAAGGCAGGCGGAAGCTGACGCTCTGCCTTCCAGCTGCAGCTAAAAGAAAAGATAAGGGACCCTGCAGTTACTGGTAACCATGTAACATTTGGCTGCCCCACTCTACATTATTCCGTTTTGAAGTCTAGCTGTAAGCCTGAATAGGCATCCCAGGATGACACACCCACACTCTTCAAGGCCTCACTCAGGGCTGGCAACAGAGTCAAGGACA
This sequence comes from Podarcis cretensis, assembly GCF_951804945.1. Classification (NCBI taxonomy): domain Eukaryota; kingdom Metazoa; phylum Chordata; class Lepidosauria; order Squamata; family Lacertidae; genus Podarcis; species Podarcis cretensis. The sequence continues at coordinate 86,809,970 of NC_137177.1, read as the reverse complement.
CAATATTAAGTTATGTATGTCTGGCAGTATCACAATTTATGCTCAGCACCCTCTGGCAAAGGAGAACCCAGCCTTCCTCTTCCTCCTGGAGCTTCCAAAGGGGGCTGCAATTATCCTGTTACCCCTCCCTCTGCTCTAAGGTGAGCGCCTTTGGCTGCTGCATTGGTGAGTGATGCAGAACACCTTGGCATCTGCAGAGCCAAACACACACCTTTATGATAGGTGAGAGCCCTGAAGAGATAAAGAGTCCTAGCAGTCACATTTTTTTTGCTCTGCTGCCAAGATGAAAACACATCAAGGAGACTAGAGGAAAAAGCCCCCAGGGGAGGCTGGTGCAGATGAAAGGCTTGTCCGCTGCGCACAAGGCACAACTACCCAGTTCAAAGGTTGAAGGCTACAAAGCGCTAAGCAAACTCAAGAAGGGCATGAAGCAAAGCTGAAGAAACTGAGCAGGTATGAAGAGGAAAACATGCGGCACTGTCAGAAAGAACTAGCTCGAAGGGTGAAAGGAACAAGGCAGATAGTTGAAGGGTTGTGGAAACAGAGTTGAACCCCCAAAGCTCATCTAGTCCAACCCTGTGGCTTGAAGGAACCACAGCTCAATAATTCCTGACAGATGGGCAGCCAACTTCTGCTTAAAAGCCTCCAATGAAGGAGAGTCCACCACCTTCAGTGGGTCAAGAGCATCCACTAAAGAAAACAAAAACTGCTTCAGAAGAAGGCATGGCTGAAGCTTTGCTGGGGGTTATTTTTCTTGTCAGAGACAGTAAGCTTGCATCAGGAATACTTTAGGTGTGATGACAAACCTTCACGCTGATGCTTACATAACCGAGTTCTTCAAAGCAAGCGGACAAACCCAAGACCTTTTCAGGTAATAGGGTCCTTACAGCTCCATTCCAGCCCAGCCCTCCAAACCACACACTTAACTTCCCTCCTCAGCATGCTCAGTATAAAGCAAAAAAGCTCTCCACTTTACCTAGATGGTGTGATGGGAGTGAGATCCTTCCCCATGGTCTGAATGACCCTCCTCCCCCAGATCCACAGGCCAGTGCAGATCCCGACACCACCGTACAGCAGGAGCCAAATCGGTGTCGCCACCTTTGAAGACACGTCGCCTGTTCTGTAGACCAAGTACAGGGCAACCAGAGGACCAATCGCGTTGCTGCCAAAAGGGAACACACAGGGATCAATTAAGTGGAAAGACAAAGAAGGGAAAACCCCAGCAGGGAGCCATTTTGCCAAAGGCTCCATTACAGGCAGGGCCTTATGGGAAAATAGAACTTTCTAAACCACTCAAGCTGCCCAGCCACTGACCTCACATCATTTCCCCCATGGGCGAAGGACCCAAAGCAGGCCGTCAGGATCTGCAGGAATTGAAAGAGGAGGGACACCTCCGGCTTGTCCTGGTCGTGCCACTCATCCAGGGAGCCGCTGCTGCCACCCTTCTCTGCCTGGCTCAAGTCCACGTCGGCTGGGTGGGGGTCGGCCACAGCGTTGCAGTAGCTGGTGTAGCTGTCCATGCGGATCCTCTTCTTGGAATCTGATCCAGACCATGCCAGCCTCTCCGCCTCATCTGCTCCCTTTGGCTCCACCTCCTTCACCCGGAACGAGTCCAGGGGCATTCCGCAGATGGCCATGGTGTATGAGGTGTAGCTGTTGTTGCGCCGTAGGGGCTTGCTGTCCGCCGAGGAGTCGCCCATGCAGTCCCCCACCTTGGCCAGGTGGAGCTTGTGCAGCAGCTCCTTGTAGAGGCCAGAGTCCTTGTGCACCGTGTGGTAATGCCCGCTGGAACTCATCTGGCTGCTGACTGCCTGGTTGAATTGGGCAAGGCTACCGTTTGGAAAGGACATAGCTCCTGCGGACAGAAAGTCCGGGTTGGCACAAGAAGGGAAACTGCCCTGGCATCACAGCTCACACTTGCTTAAGCTGCCCCACCCCTCATGCCCCGCTTCAGAGCCAACTCACCACTGTCAATGCTGGTCTCCTTCATCTCCACCCTGGGCAGCCGCTCCCGCTCTGGAATCTCCTCCAGCTCTCCCAGGTTGAAGGAGACCATTCTTTCCTCCACAGCTGCTCTGTGGGGCACAGAAGATGGCTCCCCTTCGGTAGGGGAACTCCTCTGGTCATCATCAGCAATCTTATTATCCACCTTGGCCTCTTCCTGCTCTTTCAGGCTGCTCTTCTTCTTCATTAAGGGACTCTCAGAGGGACTTGATTTGATCTCTTCTGCAGAAGGAAGTTGCAGGAGGACAAGCGAGAAAGCCTTCATAATGTGCATAAAGAGATGCCTGAAACCTTGCCTTGCCTCTCTGTTAAAGCAGCAGCCCTGAGCTAGTAGGTTTTGAATCCTGTTTATAGCATCTGTGAAAACACTGGGGGATAAAGGCTGAGGATCTGCATAGGGTTCTGCATCCAGGGCTTTAGATGTGACAGACATGCCTCTCTTGGGTATCCCTTTCCTACCACCTATGTGCATAGAGTTTATGTCTGCCTTTTGTCACTTGGCCTCACACTGGGAACAGATACAAGTGCACACAGAAAAGGCTCTTAAGTTCTCAACTGCACAAAATCCAGAAGACATCCATTTGTGCCAGTTAAGTGCCTTGTGGGAAGACGCATGAAGGGCGCTTCATGTTTAGATTACGCTTGAAAGCAAACAGCCAGCCTCTCACTGCATTCAGATATACATTTGCAAGATTACATTATGTACAATTCTAAATGTACTTACGTTCAATTTTCTTCTTCATTCTTGGACAGACAAAGAACCAGACGATGAGAGCACACACAACAGCGCTCCCCGCCGATATGAGGACGATGCCCCAGACGGGAAGTTTGTCAAAGCCCAGCACTAGGAAATAAAACAATGCATCTTGAAAACCCCAAGGCCGGCGGGGCCCTTCCCAGCACAAAAGAGCTCTTCCCCAGCTGAAGAGAAGGTTTAGCGACCAGGGTTTCTTGCTCTTCTGAGATCTGCAACATCTATGTCTTCCATATTAACAGGCAATGAAGTCTAGCATTCAAAGTTACAATTGCAGCTTAACAGAAGTAAAAAGTACATTCTTTCCATCCAACATCCACATACTCTAAAACCCTCCCTCCGTTAACAGTGTTTGTGAAGCTTGGAAACAGCCCCACTCACATCATCAGGCTTCCCAAACCTGTCTCAGACTCAAGATTCTTTTTACAGAGTTAGCCCGAGAGCACTTCAATTGGCCCAGCTACAGAAACGTCAGGGTCCCTCACAGCATAAGGCCTCGTTTACAGAAAAGGATTTGCCCTGCTGGAATTAGGTAGTTCAAATTAGGTCTGAGCCTCCAACCATAACACACCTGGATGCAAGTTGCTTCTCCCTGGCCCACCTCCACCCCTCGCTTCCATGGTTAGCTGCACTTTTTGTCAACTTGGCCCCCCTAAAGGCATGAGGCTAGATGCAGAGAGTGTCAATAGCAACAAAAGGCTCCGAGGCAAAACCAGGAGGGAGCCCACAGATTTGTGATTGACATTTACCTGACCCCAAAGTACCACAGAGCAACTGTGGCGCAAACCATCCCCCATTTCAAGTGGGACATGGCGCCATAGCCTACCCTTGCCCCATATTCTTTGTGTCAGAGCTGCCACCGTCTCTCACCTTGAGGCAACCAATATTCAAATCTAAGCTTTCAACCTTCATTAGACAACCTGAAACTTAGAATTGCTGACACCCATCTGCTTTCCACCAGTCACAACCTAACCCTACATCTTATGTATTGAACTAGAAGGCAGCTTCTTTCTCCTACTCTTAGTAACAGACAGTTTAAGATTTCAACTGAGAGACCCCAGAAAGCCACAAGAAAGGACCATGGAATTCCTCTTCAAAGTACTTGGTTGCCAGCAGCTCTTCTCGGGGGCGGGAGGATAACAGGATGAATTATTTGGGATCAAACGCAATCAATGCATCATCGGAAAAATCACCACAGGGCCTCTTGCCCTGTCGTGAGCCTGAATTCATTAAGCAGAATGTTGAGAAGGCCCCCTTCTTTCTCAGCAGCTAGCATCCCAGGTCTCAGAAAAAAAGCAAAGGGGGAGGGGAAGAGGAGAGTGTCAGGATTTGCTGGTAATTATAGGAGGGAGCCTGTGGCACCCCAGTATCAGCAGCTAAGCTGTCAGAATCTGCAGCTTCTGTGAGGACTAAGGAGAACAGGTCTCTACTAGCCATTTAGATTGTGAGCAGGCAGGCCTCTTGGGTAGGAGGGAGGAAACTATTATCTAGGGTTGAGCCTGCAGCCTTCTGTAACTGGCCCAGGCCAGCTGCCTTCTAGGAGAAGTCATTCCTGTAAAGCAAAAGGGGTAAAATTCTTTGTTTGATTGAGAAGTTAATAAAGGGTTATAAAAATTCAAGCTCTTGTTTCAATGTCTACTTACAAGGCGCACCACTGTACATAATAGAGAAGAGGTTGATCCCGATTGTACAGGCATAGAAGATGGGCAATGCACGCAAACCATTCGGAACGGGATCTACCTACAAGACAAGGAGTTTCGCAATAGGCAAACCTAGGTTCACTCTGCTCACAGCAATACCACATAAGTGAAACATTATTCAAGCCCACATTTCTGTGGGGAATTCCCCACTTTTACAAATGCATTGCTTTGTAACTATCATAGCATGATTTAACACAATACAATTGAAACTGGGTCTCTGAAATGAATACAATGCTACTCAAATCTAGAATCAAAGTTGCCAGTGGCAATTCACTGTTGCCCCTCCCATCTAGTCTAGGCCAGAATGTGGACTACAGATCTATTCAGCCATGTGCCTGCATGAAAAGGAACAACCTCTCTACAGAGGACTCTGGACAGCTGTAACAGAGACAATTCATCTTTTAGAGAGATGTGAGAATCTGCTGCTGGGGAAAACTTAATTACATTTCACATAAGCAATGTTTTAAACTGTGGTTTACACAGCATTTGTTCTGCCTAGAACACTTTTTTTTTTTAATTCTCTTCAGCAAAGTCAGTGCCAAGGAAAGGAAAAATGCCATCACTTGGAAAGTGTGCAGCCAAGTGGAAGCTGTTCACAGATGCACAAATTAAAAATTACAGTAGGCTACCTTTCGGGGGGGCACATTTTGCAATCCATTATTAGCATTCCAGCTTCAGTTAATAAAGCTTCTAGACCTCATGGCTCCCAATGTGGGTTCTGACATGGTGGCAGCAGCATGTTTCAGGAGTCCCCACCCGCCACATTCATCTCATATGAACATCAGGTTTTATTGGGAGGAAGACCTACCTTGGAAAGAATGAACCTACGGACAACAAAGAACAGGACAGCAGACATGATGCCAGAAAGGAGGGGGGAGATGAACCAGGACAGCACTGGAAAAGAATTAAGGACACACTAAATATTTGCTACTGCAAGACAATGCTGTTGCCACATTAAAATTACATACTGAAATAAAGGCCCGCATTTATTAAGGAAAAGATGGTCATAAGGTTATTGCTTACCAACTTTAAGCAATTCGGACCACTTGACTCCTTCCTGTCCTTTGGCAACGAGAGAGAAGCCAATTGTCGCCCCGACAATACAATGTGTACCAGAAATGGGAAGCTTCAAAAACGAAGCCACTAGTTGCCAAACAGCTGAGCCTAAGAAAGAAAGGCAAAGTGGTTAAGAGGAGTTTGGGCAACCACTGAGCCACTCAAAGTGTTAATTCACAGCAAGACACCCAGCATGAACAATGTGAGCCACATACAAGTGCTTTTAAGTTTCCAAGCGCAGGCAAGAAGGAATGGATGTTTTACTCACCGAACATGGCACTGATGGAGCCAGCCATGAGCAGCTCTTGGGTGCTGTTGTACATTTCAACGTCTATCAGCCCCTTCCGGATGGTCTCGCTTACTTTGGCTCCAAGCAACACAGAGCCCACTGTCTCAAAGATAGATGCCAGGATGCAGGCTTGACGGAGGGTCACCACCCCAGAGCCCACGGCGGTGCCAAAGGAATTTGCTACGTCATTGGCACCCACTGAGAATGCCAGGATGAAGGCAATGATAAAACCTAATATCAGCATCCAGAGGAAATCCACCAAGGGGCCTGAGGAGGCCGTGCCGCTCAGGGCGGTGGTGATGTAACTGCTCACAGTGGCGGTGGTTGTCTCCATGATAACTAACTTTGGCGGTTCCCAACAAGCAACTTGTTACTTTGATGTGTAAACAAAAACTGAGGTATGATTAAAAAAATACTGTAATAAATAGTGTTACAAAATTAAATACTGCAGGGCCAGAAAGTCACTGCTATAAGCTGGGTATGCCAGTCTCTGTGGTCAAGTTCCGTTGGCTGAAAGAGATGCTCAGGGGAGCTGCCTGGTCCGCCATCCTGCTGCGAAAGAGGAGGAGGAGGAAGAAGGACGTCTGTGCGAAGGAGGCGGCAACCAGGGATATCTCATCCTGGAATGAAATTGGAGGGGGGTGGAGAGAAAAGAAAAGCCTTGTTTCAGTCAGCCTATGCCGCCCACCACAGGGAAGGTCCGTAGACCAGGTAGGAAGGGGAGACTTCCTGCCTCAAGCCCTCAAGAGCCACTGCTGAGGCAATACAGTGGTACCTCGAGTTACATACGCTTCAGGTTACAGACCCTGCTAACCCAGAAATAGTATCTCGGGTTAAGAACTTTGCTTCAGGATGAGAACAGAAATCATGCAGCAGCAGTGGGAGGCCCCATTAGCTATAGTGGTGCTTCAGGTTGAAAACAGTTTCAGGTTAAGAACGAACCTCCAGAACGAATTAAGTACAGTGGTACCTCAGGTTAAGAACTTAATTCGTCCCGGAGGTCTGTTCTTAACCTGAAGCACCACTTCAGCTAATGGGGCCTCCTCCTGCCGCCGCCGCGCCGATTCCTGTTCTCATCCTGAAGCAAAGTTCTTAACCTGAAGCAATATTTCTGGGTTAGCGGAGTCTGTAACCTGAAGCATATGTAAACCTGAGGTACCACTGTACTTAACCCGAGGTACCACTGTACTTAACCCGAGGTACCACTGTACTGAGCCAGGTGGACTAGGCACCCCACAAACATCTGTCCGGCTCCAGGGGGAGCCCCTCACCCCGGCCAGGGGCTCAGGGCTTCCTCCCCGCTCCGAGGGCGGCGCAGAGCCGGCTTCCGCGCGGGACAAAGAGGCCGGCCGGCCACACCAGCAGCCATACCGCCCGCCCGCCCGCCCGCGCCAAGGTCACCGGCCTGTCCTGACAGGAGTCCGAAGCGGGGGCTCGCTCGCTCCCTTTCCCTCCGGGGGGGGGCGGGCGCCGGGCCCCTCCCCCTCCCCTCGCGTTTCCCGCCTGCGCCTAACGGCCGCTCCCGCCTGAGGGAAACCCGGAGGAGGAAGCAGCGCCCGCCCGCCCGCCCGCCCGCTCTTTCTCTTCGCCTCAGGCCTCCGCCTCACCGAGTTAGGCCCGTAGGAGTGGCGTCGCCGGCGGAGCCCCCTCAGGTGGTCTGACCCGAGCGGCGGGCTGCCCGGGAGTGTCGCCGCCTCGCGCCGGCTGCTGCTCTCCCTTCCCGCCTCGGCCAATCAGCGGCGCCGACAGCGCTGACGCCCGGCCTCGTGCGCACACGGCTCTGTCTCGGAAGGCGCGCCGGCCGCGCTTACTTATAGCCTGGGCCCACGAGGGAGGCGGGGCCGAGGCCGCCCAGTCACTTCCTGCGCGGGACCCAGACAAGAGAATGAGCGCGCGCGCGCGCGCGGGAGAGCGAGCGAGCGAGCGAGAGAGAGAGAGAGAGAGGGAGAGAGCGCGCTCTGTGTCCCGCCACACCCACCCGAAGGAAGCCACGCCCCCCCCGCACAGGAGGGGCCTCCCGCGCAGGCGCGCCTCCCGGGAAGGTGCAGTAGGTGGAAGCCCCGCCAGGGGGCGCCCCGTCCAGCGACTCCCCCGCGTGGAAGAGGCGGGGGGGGGAACCCCCACGGGCGACCCCCCACTCGCCGTTTGCTCAGAGGTGCCCCCAACCACCAATAGAGAGGGAAGCATGCCATTCCCCCCCCCACAGGACGCGCAGGCCCCCCCCGGACCCCGATCCTTCCCTCTCCCCCACCCACAGCTGTCAACGTTTCCCTCCCCCCCCCCAAAAAAAAATTGTTAATTGGTTTTTCACAACATTATAAACAAACATACACATAAGACAAACAAACAAAAATCATAGCCTTATTGAAAATTGCACTTATTAACATATTTTTTTTGTTTTAGTTTTTTTGAATTTTTTTATTATTTGAAAAGTTTTTATTGTTAAAATGATTCAGCATTAATACACACATATTGCGAATATACAAGCATACAAACATACATTTCATACAATCCTTAAGAATATTCAAACATACCTACATTCAGTCCCACTGATAATTCCTTTTCCCATCACCATCCGCCACCCTTCACCCCACCCTTGTGTTAGACTTCCAATCTACTCAATTGCAATTTCTTTCCACTTCTGTTACTTTCTTTCACACACCTTTAACCTAATTTCATGCTTCTTTTTCTATTACACATTGTTATCCATCTTATTTAGTATTTCAGTATTTAAAGCGGAACTTGTTTATTCTAATAGGAGTTCTGTTTAAAGGATACTTGCAAAACCATACTGAAAAATCAGAACACTTATTAACATTGTTAAGTGACTTCCTCGCTTCCCCTTAGTTGAATTTCATTGCATATCCTTTTAACGCTTTTCCAAATCACAGTTCTTATAAAAATTAACTTAAACATTAACATCCTTAGATCTTCACATTATGAAATTAAACATATTAATTCATCACTTAACTTAAATAAAATCCTAAGCCAATTAAGTATCTGCAAGCTGTTTTCAATTAATTTAACTTAACGTATTTAACTAAGTAATCATTAAATTTAATCCACTCTTCCTGAGACTCCTCCTCCTTCTGATCGCGGACTCTTCCGGTTAGGTCAGCTAGCTCCGAAAAATCCATCATCTTCATCTGCCACTTTCCACTTTTTAGCTAATAAAATATGCACAGCAGTTGTGGCATAATTTAACACCTTTCTTGGGCAATTCCAAGCCTGTTATTCCAAGAAGAAAGGTCTCTGGTTTCTTTATAAATGTATATTTCAACATTTTTTTTCAATTCATTATAATTTTTTCCCCAGAGGTCTTTCACCTTGGGACAGGTCCACCGCGTTTCCCTTTTTTTATGGAAATTCCCTTATTCTGAATAGGATTCCATGCAAGAAAAGGGAAAATAATAATAATAATAATAATAATAATAATAATAATAATAATAATAATAATAATAATAATAATAATAATAAATTATTTATACCCCGCCCATCTGGCTGGGTTTCCCCAGCCACTCTGGGCGGCTTCCAATAAAACACTAAAATACAATAACCAATTAAACATTAAAAGCTTCCCTAAACAGGGCTGCCTTCAGATTATCTTCTAAAAGTTTGGTAGTTATTTTTCTCTTTGACATCTGGTGGGAGGGCGTTCCACAGGGAGGGCGCCACCACCGAGAAGGCCCTCTGCCTGGTTCCCTGTAACTTGGCTTCTCGCAGCGAGGGAACCCCCAGAAGGCCCTCGGCGCTGGACCTTAGCGTCCGGGCAGAACGAAAAAGTTGACAGCTATGGCAGGCCTCTAGTTTTCTGTCTCTCTTGTGGGAAATGTGTACTTTTTGTGCTTTCTGCAATTTCCAAATAGCGGGTGCTGTTTGTAGAATGCCCTCCTGGCAAACCAGTGATGAGACACTAGGTTTTATTTCCTTCCTTCCTTCCTTCCTTTCTCTCTCTCTCTCTCTCTCTCCTCTTCCTCCCATGAATGTCTTGGAGCCAAGCCTGCCAGAGCCGGTGTCACTGTCATGGTGCCATGCCAGACCCGTGGGAGGAAAAGGATCCTGTTTTCGTCCCAGCAGGGCCTGCGCCACAGTGGGCTGGCAAGTCATTGTGGCTTTGGGAGGGCAGGAAGGGCAGTCGGAGGGCCAGGAGACGCTGGGGAACAGACTGGCTCTTTTCTTCCTTCCCTTGTGGTGTAATTTCCTACCCCGTGCAACACAGCCAGGCCACAGACACACAGCATGTTTGTTTTGCGAGCACACATCTCCACATATCATGTGCTCCAGGCATGCCCAGCAGATCAAACCTTCATTGAAAATAAACACCTGCCTTTTCAGTTTCTTTTACCTTTTAATCTGATGCTTTGGAGCAAACATCTTCCTTCTTTGAATGTAGTCTTACCATAGCTTTCCACTCTTGCCAAGTGGATTTGCAGACACAGCTGTGTGGATTATGCTGTGAAAGGGAGCCTGAGGTGCGCTGGATCACAAAGCTCCAAAAACTTTTGGGGGGTTGGCTATTTAAAAAGCCATTTATTTGTTGAGAAACAAGTACCAACATAACAAAAAAGAAAGAAAACTATCAGAAATTTAAACTGTAAAACACCACAATCTGGAAGAACAAAAAGCAGTGCTTTTTTCCTAAAAAAAGGTTTAAGGGTACTCTCATTTTGACTCAAGAAAATCACTATTTTATAGTTAAAATCGGGAAAAATAAATACAGTAAATGGACAAAAGTACAAAGATTCACAAAATGTTTAGGGGTATGCGTACCCCTGTGTCCCCCCAGGAAAAAAGCACTGGAAAAAAGTACAGAGATCCAGCAGAGCTCCAAAGGATAATAATACAGTATTAAACAAAGGTTCCCTTTACAAATAGTAATGATTTATAAAAAACAACAACAGCATTCTTCTGTAAGTTCCATCTTTATTGAGAACAAAGGTTCTATATAGTCTTAAATGAACCAGATATTTGCATGTTCTGATGGTACTGAGCAACCCTATGCCTCAATATTTGTATAAGAAATAAAATGCCATATGCAAAAAGGAGTGTGGTGGAGTCTCCTTCTTTGGAGGTCTTTAAGCAGAGGCTTGATAACCATATGTCAGGAGTGCTCTGATGGTGTTTCCTGCTTGGCAGGGGGTTGGACTCGATGGCCCTTGTGGTCTCTTCCAACTCTATGATTCTATGATTCTATGAAAAAAAACCAACAACCCACATTCAAGCTTTGCCCTTCAGATGCTTTGTGAGAGATCCAGACAGGCAATTTGTTTTTGTTTTTTGTTTATTTTTTTTTATTCAAAATTATAACAAGACATATTATCCAAAAACATATCATCCTTGTTTTTCCTCCCTCCCCCCCCTCCCACACAAAACCCACCCACCCCCACCCCACCCCCCGACTTCCCTCAGTTCCAGTCTTTGGTTTCTCTAAGAGTGCTGTTTTCTGCATGTTACAAAGTTGTACAGATCCTCAAACTATTTAGCTGATTATTAACAATAAAAAGTTTGTGAATGTTTATTCAAAACCTGCCAAGGAGTCCAGTTCGCGTTGTTGCGTCTTCAGATACTTTGTAAAGGGTTCCCATTCATCCTTAAAGTCACAGTTATCCTTGTCCCGTAGCTTATATGTCAGATTTGCCAGTTCTGCATAGTCCATCAATTTTTCTTGCCATGATTCTTTAGTTAGGGTTTCTTCAGTCTTCTATCCTTGTGCTACCAGAACTCTTGCGGCCGTTGTCACATACATGAAGATGTTTTTCAACTTTTTGGGCAGGTCTTTCCCTACAATCCCCAACAAAAATGCCTCGGGTTTTTAAACAAATGTTAAATGGAACATTTTCTTCAATTTGTTGTATATCATTTCCCAATTTTTTAAAATAACCTTACAATCCCACCACATATGATAAAATGTCCCCTCCTTTTCCTTACACTTCCAACATATATTTGAACTAGTTTTGTACATTTTCCCTAACAGACAGGTATTTTGAACCCTGCTTTTTAAGGCTTGCCATTTCCCTCTCTTGGATATTTGGAAGTCCCCACCTGCCTCTGCCGTCCACATCCTTCCTCCTTCTCACTGATTGACACATTTGCTTTCTTGATCCAGGATGTAGTTTGAGCTCCCGTTGCTCAGTCCCTGCTCCTGCCAACCTAGCAGTTCAAAAGCACGTCAAAGTGCAAGTAGATAAATAGGTACCACTCCAGTAGGAAGGTAAACGGCGTTTCCGTGCGCTGCTCTGGTTGCCAGAAGCGGCTTAGTCATGCTGGGCACATGACCCGGAAGCTGTACGCCGGCTCCCTCGGCCAATAAAGTAAGATGAGCGCCGCAACCCCAGAGTCGGCCACGACTGGACTTAATGCTCAGGAGTCCCTTTACCTTTACTTGCTCCCACAGAAGGCAGGGATGGCCACCAACTTGGATTACTTTAAAAGAGAATTGGACAGATTCTTTTTTAATAAAAAAAAATTCTTTATATTATAAATTTTATTAGTATTTTCCACACAACAACAACACGAAAAATATCGAAAAATAATAATACACAAAACAACAAAACACAAAAACCAACATTCAAGAAAAACAAAAAAACCCAAATCCATATCTTACAAGTTAATAATATAATAATATAATAATATAAACACTAAAAAGAAAAACAAACATTGACTTCCACCAATCCCACAGCACCTCCTTTATCTCTCATTGTGTCTTCCTGTTTTCCTGATCATCTCTATCCTAGCATCTAGATATAAATCCCTCTTTCTTATCCTTTCACTTCACAAGGTTATTCCTGCTCGGCCAGATTTTCTGTCCTCGAACCTTGGCTTTTAAGGTATTCACATGGGTGGCGCTGTGGATTAAACCACAGAGCCTAGGACTTGCTGATCAGAAGGTCGGCGGTTTGAATCCCCGTGATGGGGTGAGCTCCCATTGCTCGGTCCCTGCTCCTGCCAACCTAGCAGTTCAAAAGCATGTCATAGTGCAAGTAGATAAATAGGTACCGCTCCAGCGGGAAGGTAAACGGCGTTTCCGTGCACTGCTCTGGTTCGCCAGAAACAGCTTAGTCATGCTGGCCACATGACCCGGATGCTGTCTGTGGACAAACGCCGGCTCCCTTGGCCAATAAAGCGAGATGAGCGCCGCAACCCCAGAGTCGGTCACGACTGGACCTAATGGTCAGGGGTCCCTTTACCTTTACCTTTTTATTCCTTTTTCACTTCACTTTTTGTTTTTTGTCTTATTATATCTGTAAATTTGGCTAATTCTAAATATCCTGAAATCTTACATAACCAGGATTGGACAGATTCATGGAGGAGAGGGCGATGGATGGCTACAAGCCACAATGGCTATGCTCGGCCTCCAAAGTTTGAGGCAGCAGGGCTTCTGAATACCAGTTGATGGAAACTACAGGAGACAAGATAACTCTTGGGCTCAAATCCTGCTTGCTGGTTTCCCATTGGGGCATCTGTTTGGCCACTGTGAGAACAGGATCCTGGACTAGACGGGCTCCCTTGGGCCTGATCCAACAGGCTCATCTTGTTGTTTAGTCGTGTCCGACTCTTCATGACCCCATGGACCAGAGCACGCCAGACCCTCCTGTCTTCCCCTGCCTCCCGCAGTTTGGTCAAACTCATGCTGGTAGCTTCGAGAACACTGTCCAACCATCTCGTCCTCTGTCGTCCCCTTCTCCTTGTGCCCTCCATCTTTCCCAAAATCAGGGTCTTTTCCAGGGAGTCTTCTCTTCTCATGAGGTGGCCAAAGTCTTGGAGCCTCAGCTTCATGATCTGTCCTTCCAGTGAGCACTCAGGGCTGATTTCCTTCAGAATGGAACGGTTTGATCTTCTTGGGACTCTCAAGAGTCTTCTCCAGCACCATAACTCAAAAACATCTTATTCACGCCAAGTCCTCCCACACTGAACCCTATATTGTTTGTGCAATTGTAAGTGGAAGGCACCAGACATCTTGAGGGTGAATTCACACGTGGCTTCCAAAGGCAGCACAGCTGGAGGCCAGAGTGAAGGTTCCCTCCAGAAGAGTGTGGCAGGATCCCAGAGGAGCCATAATTTAGCTGGTCCACAGCTGACTCTGCCTCATCTGTGCCGGCCTCATTACTCCCACACATCCAGAAGGAGTCAACCGAATGTGACCCAAACCAAGCTTGGAAAGCTGCTCCACAGTGACTCATGAAAGGACCTCTTGTCTGGAAGATGAGGGTAGGTGTTTTGCTCCATTCTCAAGAGGAAATGAGTCTGGAAACACTGGTGGGAACAAGAAACAGGCCTTTGCAGGATGGAACTTTTGCATCCCGACCTACAGAATTTTATTTTGTGGTCTGAAGACATGGGAGGTCAATCAGAGACAGCTATATTGTCAGCCGAGGGCTTAGGTGGTTGTTGTTACTTTTCTAAGGGTTTAGGCCACACACCCTAGCCTAGAAACCTGCTTCAGTGTAGGGGGGGATGTTAAGGTGTTTATGATTAGCCATTTTTCAGGACTGATCTCAGTTCTGAAAAACAGGTTTCAGGGCTGGGGCCTGATCAGCACCTCTCTGGTTGCTCATAAGGAGGACCTGATGGATCAGAACAATGGTATCCTGTTCTCACAGTGGCTAACCACACGCCCATGGGAGACCTTCAGGCAGGACTCAAGCATGAGAGAATTCTTTCCACAGCTTGTGGAGTCCAGCAATTGGGCTTGCTAACTTGCAAGACCTTCTGGGCCAGACACTAGGCACTTCCTGTGTCCTGCTTTTGCTGTACAGTGGTACCTCGGGTTACAGACGCTTCAGGTTACAGACGCTTCAGGTTACAGACTCCGCTAACCCAGAAATAGTACCTCGGGTTAAGAACTTTGCTTCAGGATGAGAACAGAAATTGCGCAGCGGCAGCAGGAGGCCCCACTAGCTAAAGTGGTACCTCAGGTTAAGAATGGTTTCAGGTTAAGAACAGACCTCCGGAACAAATTAAGTTCTTAACCCCAGGTGCCACTGTATTTCCCCTCTGAAAAAGCAGAGCAGCTTTCAACCATTAAATGTAAAACCATATGGTAAAATAGGGTTGCCATATGTCCGTAATTCCCCAGACATACCCGGAAAATGGCAGTCGGAAGCAGCGTCCGGGCAGAAATCGCTGGAGAGTCTGGGAAAATCTGGACGTATGGCTAAGGGCTCCACAACTTTTGTGTCCAGATTATAACCTTTTGAAATATGGCAACTCTGCTAGAAACCGTATAAAAATTAAAATCAGAAATCAGTGAACGATTATGCATTCTTAATTGCCTGCACAATCCTGATGGAATAGAAAAGTCCGTAGTTGAAACAGAAAGCACCTGCTGAATCTTTCCTGGCAGAGCATTCCACAGGACGGGGGTGATAATCATTTTCCTGGCTCCCATCTCTGCCAGTAGCTTTTTAATCCCCAGAGGGCATCAGAAATTGCCCTGCTGTGATTGTACGTGGCCATCCTTCCTTCAAAGGCGACATGCCTCACATGAGGGGTAACTGGGTACTTAGGTTTCCACTATTCAGCCGCAAGGAGTTCGCATGTCCCGAGTCACAGGGCTTAATGAGCCTAGTTGCGTAACCCCAGAGCATGTGAGCATGCCCTTCCAAGGTGAGCCCTACAGACTCCGCCTGCCCAGGGAGAAAGGGCTGCAAAGACCTCGTTGCCCTCTTGCAAGCTAAAGTCTCCCCACCCAAGATGTACCAACAGCTGCCGGCGAAAAAGTTAAGAATTAACAGAGCCAACCCTTCTACCAGCCCATCTCCAAAGCCCTCCAGAGAGATGATTAAACTTATTCCAGAGTGTGTGCATTCATGTCTCTTGTTCCTTTCCACAATGAGGCAGCATGCAATTTCCCTAGTGGCCCAGGGTAAGGTTGCTGCCTCACAGTGATCACCATTCTGTTCATCTGTTGATGTTTCCCCCAGGTACCTGGACATGCAGACATACATTCCTGGTGATCCTATGTGCATTGGTGGAGCTATCTGAGAACAGACTGCCCTGGGCTCTTGCCCCAGGGAAGCTGGAGCAAGAACGGCCCACCCATTGGCCTCATGGAGGCAGTCGCCTCAGGCAGCAGGCTGGGGATGGCTGGAAGGGGTGGCAGATCTGAAAAAAAGGCGCATCCTTATGTGCTTTTGCTGCTCCTCCTTTGGCTGCAGATAGTAGTCACCACCGCCACCCCAGTTATCCCCCGGGATAAATGTTCATAAGTGTACCAACCAAGCGCATACATAGATGTGTGGACCACACATCTGGAGCAGCACAGGAGGACTGCCCTGAAACCATTTTCACTTCCAAACTGACCACATGTTTTCTCTGCAAGGAGGGAGGAGGTGGAGGAGCCTCCCCATTGTGTTTTTGCTCACAAATCCTGTATTAAGGGTATGTCTGTGTATGAATAGGGTGTGAGCCTGTTACATGTCCCAGGAACTAAGTATTTATCATTACAAAAGACTGGCCAGACTCCCCAGGGCATCCAATCAAGTAAGCATTAATAGGTTACCTGCCAGACAGGAGGTAAACAATGCACTCAGATTTCTGTTGTAGACCGCCCTTTCTGTGATATAAGTATGATGCATCTGGGTGGGTGGGTCTTGGGCTACACCCCTTCTGTGATGTAGGTATGATGTTTCTGGAGGTGGTCTTGGACTCCAGGGAGGGAATTTAAAATGTCTATATAAGGGCGGACACACCTTGGTTCGGGGTCCTCCTCCTTCTCCTACGCGTGAAGGGGGCACCCTGTTGCAACAGTTCAATAAAGATCAGGCTTACTACTTTGCTTCTCAATATTCTCTGGTTGGCCTCTGTTATTTTCTCCGACTGATGGAGAACCTGCAAATGCCTTGTGTCCCCCATAAGGGAATAAGGGCAGATTTCCGTTTATTACAGAGTCAAAATGTATTGGGCCAGCCCTGAGCTGGAGGGAACTGTCCCTGCTGCTGGGCAGCAGGTGAGCATCACCCACCTTCTGCCAGGCTCTTTCCTGACCCGGGGAGGCCTCCTTCGGGAAAGAGGCAGGGGGATCTGTGGAGGAGCCCAGTGTTGGTTTCTGCTCTCTTCACTGTGCAGCGAAGTGCTTGTCACGAGACAGGTGTTTACATTCCACAGTCTGTGCTGTTGGGTTTTCCCACGGGAAAAGGGAGACTGGATGTGACGTACACTGGTTTCCTGTTTTTCACAGTTCTCTCCGTGCTTCAGAGGGAGAGGATGCCTCTCTGCTCCTTGCAGAACCAAGATGCTTGTTTGTAAGCTCTTAGCATTGAAGTGTAAATAAAGTAAAATAATATAGAGTATGTGGCACGTACTCCTCATCATTCCGCTGTGCTCGGAACACTGCAATTTCAACACCCAGTGCCACTGAGGAAGGACCTGCAAGAGTCCTAAGGCAGTCTGAGGGAGGGCCTCAGTACGGGACTACCCTCTCCTACGACACATCCAGCCATGTCCTGAGCCCCACTGACACTCCCACTTCACCCACCAGGCCTCAAGATCAATAGCCAGAGGCCTCAGAAGCCTGGCATCAGCCTACGAGCATTCACTGGGCTGCCCAAAGGCTCTAGCACAGGAGGAAGGGTCCGCTTGGAAGGAGGGAGAAGATCTGGCTGTAAGCAATGACTCTGCAGATGACCAGGAAGAGGAGATGCGGCCATGAGCATGCTGGCCTCCTGAGCATCGTAGGGTTCCCCTCGCTTGCTCCAGCTCCTCACTTGTGGGGATAGTCATGGGAACCCTCCTACAGCCATGGCAGACTTCTCAGGCCATGTTGTTGTTGCTTAGTCATTTAGTCGTGTCCGACTCTTCATGACCCCGTGGACCAGAGCATGCCAGGCACTCCTGTCTTCCACTGCCTCCCGCATTTTGGTCAAACTCATGCTGGTAGCTTTGAGAACACTGTCCAACCATCTCGTCCTTTGTTGTCCCCTTCTCCTTGTGCCCTCCATCTTTCCCAACATCAGGGTCTGTTCCAGGGAGTCTTCTCTTCTCATGAGGTGGCCAAAGTCTTGGAGCCTCAGCTTCAGGATCTGTCCTTCCAGTGAGCACTCAGGGCTGATTTCCTTCAGAATAGAGAGGTTTGATCTTCTTGCAGTCCATGGGACTTGACCCTGGTACAAGTCCTTATTCTGAACAGGCCTGGAATGCTTCCTGATCTAAGACACTGCAGTAATCGGGAGTTACCAAAGTTTAATTTGCCCCTCCTGTAAAAGGAGTGGGTTCCACATAGATAATAGTAAAAGCAATTTAGAATTAGTTTTTAATGTGTTTTGTTTATTTTTTACGACTATACTTGTAATTATGTAAATCTTTTCTTATTGTAAGCCGCCTTGATCATTGTTTTAACTGTAGAAAGGCAGCATACAAATAAAATGAAGATTTTCAATGGCTGGTCAGCTCTAACAGCTCCCTTTTCATTCTGTGCTCTGAAGGACTGGCCTGACAGCTTTGCTTCAGGTATTCGCTTCCATCTCCCTCTCTTGCTGTACTTTTAGCTTGAGTGTGTCAAACGTCACACATTCTCTCTCTAAGCTTTTGACAAGGAACCTCCTTGTCCTCTTTAGATTAAGCTTTGTTTGTAGTGTGCAAATTGCTGCCTGCTTCTACTGTAACTTTGCTCTCTGAAGCAGCATTTATATATGCTGTCAATTTCATTACTACTACTACTACTACTATTGCTTTATCTTGCCCAGGGCAATCAAATTTATATGCATATATGCTTCTGAGAGGATGCGGGTGGCGCTGTGGGTTAAACCACAGAGTCTAGGGCTTGCCGATCAGAAGGGTCGGTGGATCGAATCCCCGCGACGGGGTGAGCTCCCGTTGTTCGGTCCCTGCTCCTACCAACCTAGCAGTTCGAAAGCACATCAAAGTGCAAGTAGATAAATAGGTACCGCTCCGGCGGGAAGGTAAACGGCGTTTCCCTGTGCTGCTCTGGTTCGCCAGAAGTGGCTTAGTCATGCTGGTCACATGACCCAGAAGCTGTACGCCGGCTCCCTCGGCCAATAAAGCGAGATGAGTGCCGCAACCCCAGAGTCGGCCATGACTGGACCTAATGGTCAGGGATCCCTTTACCTTTATGCTTCTGAGAGTACAGTTTCACTTTTAAAAAATGTATTTTTATTAAAGATTTTCTTGGTTTAGAAAAGTATGTGCAATCTCTCTCTCTCTCTCTCTCTCTCTCTCTCTCTCTCTTTCTCCAAGTAACATTTTTTACAGATCAGTTTCATTTGTTGAGACATTAGGAAGAAGAGGGGGAAAGGGGGGGGGGCGGAGTACAGTTTCACTTATAGCAATTAACTGCTTAGGAACATTCTCACCAGGGAACTAAGCTAACCTTTCTTTATCCCTTGTGTGAGTGAGCTTTTTTGGGTAAGGTTAAGTGGGAAAACACATATTTATAACAAACAGACATTATAACAAACAGACATTATAACTCTAGCAAAAGGTCCTAAAGCTCTTGGTACTGTAAGTAAGGATATGAGCACTAGACATGTACCTTGTAACAAACTTCCTTGGGTACTGTGCCTAATCAGGTATATCATTTGAACAGATCCAGAGCTTTTGTCTTGGTTACTTAATGCTGCAGTCTTGGCTATACAATACTATCTGGATTGTACATGTTGCTGTGTGTGAGAGAGAGGTGGGGGAATCAAATAATCCTTCTTAGTACCCAGTTCTGGGACATGGAAGTGCTCATGGATCCAGAAGACTGAATCATAGCCTGGAGGAACCTCATCAGCCCCTCACAGAATGGAAGAGGCCACAGGGGAACCCAGCATGGGTCACCTCAAGGTCTCTGATGGAAGGGAAGTGAGATGTAAATGTAGCAAATAAATAGAAAGATTTATTAATAGGGCCTTTAAAGGACTTGCCTGTGTGGCCTTTAGCTTCTAAAGCTGAGAGTGAGACAGAGATAAAAGACTTTCAGTGGAGGAACCCAATGGCCCAACTGGGCTGTGTTGACATCCAACCAGAGTGGTTGGCTGGGAGGAGCAGGATTGGCAGAAGCTGCTCTGACCTTTGAAAGGTCCTGAGGTGGGACTGTGTGCTCCAGCCAGCTGGCAAGGAGTGTTGAACTTAGTGCCTTGTTGGGTTGAGCAAGTAGTCAACAGGTGAGTCACACAAGTGCAGCAAGTTTACTGTGCACTCATGATGACTTGTGGTCATGATGGTGTTTGGGTGGTTATACGCAATCTCGCTTTCAGCACTGTTGGCCCCTGCAAAAGTTTCGGCAGGGGACAGATTGCTTCGCCTCCAATTCGGTTTCTGCTACAGTCCTAAAACTTTTGCATACCGCAGATGTCCCAGTTGTTGTTTGTTGTCCTGCTTTTCTTGTGCAGTAGTGCAGGAGTGGCTTTCCAGTCAGCCATAATTGCATAAACCTGGAGGAAAAAACCCATGAAGCACAGATCTTCCATGCCCTCAGACGAGAGCTCTCTCCAAGGATAACAACAGTCCGAAAGGATGAGGCATAAACAAGACCCAACAGCCAAGCCTGGAGGATAAAGGAGTGTCATATTGCTCTCTCGGGAGTTTTCCACCAGCCAGAAGACAGTGACTGTGCCCTAACAGCTGAACTGGAATCCTGCATGGTGAATGCTATGGGTTAACTACCTGCAGTTTACAGTTTCTAAGGATCAGGGTGGCCTAGAGATCTAGCAGCTGAGTGACTGGAGGAAAGGTGGGAAGGGACCTTTTAAGGAAAAGCAATTTCCCCCTGTTTAATAAATGCTCTTTTATTTTCTCCATTATGTGTACTGAGCAATGCTGATGACCAGGATTTGTACCATATTTTTCGCTCTATAGGACGCACCGGACCATAGGACGCACCTTGTTTTAGAGGGGGAGAAGAAGAAAAAAAAAAATCTCCCCCTCTCTGCACAGCGCCCCTTCAGCAAAGCGGCAGGAGAAATGGAGCCTCTTCCATTTCTCCTCCCTCTTAGCTGAAGGAGCGCTGCGCCTTACCTGAAGGGGCACCTACCCTTCAGCGAAAGGAACCCGAAGCCTCCGGAGCACAGCGGGTGATCAGTGAAGGCAACCCAAGCCTCTGGAGCGTGGCAGGAGTTCCCGCTGCGCTCTGGAGGCTTCGAGTTCCTTTCACTGAAGCCAGGAGAGTCTAGTCAGGAGAGCGAAAGGAACCTGAAGCCTCCGGAGTGCAGCGGGAGCTCCTACCGCGCTCCGGAGGCTTCAAGCGGCTATCTTTGAAGCATGGAGAGCGAGAGGGGTCGGTGCACACCCACCCCTCTCGCTCTCCAGGTTTCGGTGAAGGCAACCCGAAGCCTCCAGAGTGCGGCGGGAGCGTTCCCACTGCGCTTCGGAGGCTTTGCGTTGCTATTGCTGAAGCCAAGGAGCTGCATTCACTCCATAAGACGCACACACATTTCCCCTTAATTTTTGGAGGGCAAAATGTGCGTCTCATAGAGCGAAAAATACGGTACTTCCTTTTGGAGCTTGCCTGTTGACTTTGTTGGAAGATTCAAGACAGATAAAAGAACTTCTACAGGCAGTGCATAATTAAACTATGGAACCACCTTCAACAGGAGGCAGTGAGGGGCAAGAGCTGAGGTATCTTTAAAAGAGGATTAGACAAATTCATAGAGAGGGGTTATCAAGGCTACTAGCCGTGATAGCAGTGGTGGACCTTGAGGTCTCAAATTTCAGCAGATCCCTTTCCAACTCCAAAATTTGCCCACCGCCTCGCACCTTCCATTCTACGTAACAGCTGTGGAGCCTGCTGCGGTGCCCACAAGAAGAAGAGTTTGGATTTGATATCCCGCCTTTCACTCCCTTTAAGGAGTCTCAAAGCAGCTAACATTCTCCTTTCCCTTCCTCCCCCACAAGAAACACTCTGTGAGGTGAGTGGGGCTGAGAGACTTCAGAGAAGTGTGACTGGCCCAAGGTCACCCAGCAGCTGCATGTGGAGGAGCGGGGAATCAAACCCGGTTCACCAGATTACGAGTCCACTGCTCTTAACCACTACACCACACACAAGTCTCTGCACCCAGTGTAACTGAACCTCCTCTGGGGATGGCTATGCTCTGCTCCACAGCTGGAGGCAGCAAAGCTTCTGAAACCACAGGAGGGGAGAGGGATCTCATGCTCAAGTTCTGCTTGCAGATTTCCTTTTGGGGGGGTCTGGTTGGCCACTGTTAGGACAGGATGTGGGACTAGATGGGCGATTGGCCTGATCCAGCCAGCTCTTGTTATGTTCTTATGGCTCTTTTTTTATCTATTGGGTGAGACACCTATAGAATCATAGAATCATAGAGTTGGAAGAGACCACAAGGGCCATCGAGTCCAACCCCCTGCCAAGCAGGAAACACCATCAGAGCACTCCTGACATATGGTTGTCAAGCCTCTGCTTAAAGACCTCCAAAGAAGGAGACTCCACCACACTCCTTGGCAGCAAATTCCACTGTCAAACAGCTCTTACTGTCAGGAAGTTCTTCCTAATGTTTAGGTGGAATCTTCTTTCTTGTAGTTTGGAACCATTGCTCCGTGTCCGCTTCTCTGGAGCAGCAGAAAACAACCTTTCTCCCTCCTCTATGTGACATCCTTTTATATATTTGAACATGGCTATCATATCACCCCTTAGCCTCCTCTTCTCCAGGCTAAACATGCCCAGCTCCCTTAGCCGTTCCTCATAAGGCATCATTTCCAGGCCTTTGACCATTTTGGTTGCCCTCCTCTGACACGTTCCAGTTTGTCAGTGTCCTTCTTGAACTGTGGTGCCCAGAAATGGACACAGTACTCCAGGTGAGGTCTGACCAGAGCAGAATACAGTGGCACTATTACTTCCCTTGATCTAGATGCTATACTCCTATTGATGCAGCCCAGAATTGCATTGGCTTTTTTAGCTGCCGCGTCACACTGTTGGCTCATGTCAAGTTTGCAGTCAACCAAGACTCCTAGATCCTTTTCACATGTACTACTCTCAAGCCAGGTGTCACCTGGGACCTGGATCTCACTCAAATTTGCAATTGTGAACATTTAAGCATTTTGACAGCAAGGCGTGCTGTGGCATTAAGAAGAGACATATCCCTGTGGTCAGAATGTAGAGATTTTTAAAAAATGGGAAATGATATACAATGAGTTGAAGAAAATGTTTAAAATGACATTTGTTTAAAAAAACACCAGAAGCATTTTTGTTAGGGATTGTAGGACAAGACCTGTCAAGGAAAATAAAGAATTTATTTATGTATGCTACAACAGCAGCAAGAGTCTTGATAGCACAAGGATGGAAGAATGAGGAAACCCTGACAAAAGAACAGTGGCAAGAGAAATTGATGAAGTATGCATAACTGGCGAAATTGGCATGCAAATTGCGAAATAAGGACAGGTGTGACTTTAAAGAAGAATGGGAGCTTTTTACAAATTATTTTAAAAGACAACAAAATGAACTGGACTCCTTGGCAGGTTTTGAATAAACATACACAAATTTACTGAGGGTTAATATAGGAGAAAGATAATACAAGGATGTATGCAATTTTACAATATGCAGAGAATAACATGAGTTGAGAAATCAGAGAGAGGAGCTGGGGGAAGTCTTGGGGGGAGGGGGAGGGTTTGCTGGGGAGGGGGGAAAGGGGGGAAATAATGAAGATGATTTATTTTGATAATTTGTTATGTTGAAATTGTTAATAAAAAAATTTTTTTAAAAAAAAAGAAGAGACATATCCCTATCTAAACACAACCAAGTAGACAGAAAGAAAAAGAGCCCTGCTGAATCTAGCCCACTTCCTCTTATCCCCATGGCCAGCTAGATGCCCCAATGGGAAGACCATAAGCAGGTAAAGGTAAGGGGACCCCTGACCATTAGGTCCAGTCATGGCCGACTCTGGGGTTGCAGCATTCATCTCGCTTTATTGGCTGAGGGAGCTGGCATACAGCTTCTGGGTCATGTGGCCAGCATGACTAAGCTGCTTCTGGCGAACCAGAGCAGTGCACAGAAACGCCGTTTACCTTCCTGCCAGAGTGGTACCTATTTATCTACTTGCACTTTGACATGCTTTCGAACTGCTAGGTTGGCAGGAGCAGGGACCAAGCAACGGGAGCTCACCCCGTCGCGGGGATTCGAACCGCCGACCTTCTGATCGGCAAGTCCTAGGCTCTGTGGTTTAACCCACAGCGCCACCCGTGTCCCAAGCAGGACATGAGTGCAAACATGGCACCCTCCCCACTGGTGATTCCCAGGAACTGGAATTCAGAATCAGACCACCACTTAAAGCAAAATCATGGTGACTATTAGCCACCCACTTCCAGAACACCAAGCAGTGAATGCACATCAAACATGGTGCATTCAGATGCCACCGCCCCTGACCTTCTTGCTTCTTCTTCCACACCACAATTTTAAAATAACACTGTGCCTGGCATAACAAGCCCTGGAGTGAAGATTCTCACCCTCAAAGAATGTTGCTTTTAACACACACATAATGGCAAGAAGAATCATGCAGGAAACACTGAATTTATTTAGATGTAACCCGACATTTAAACTGTCTGAGCTTAGCGAGCTGCAGAGAGGCTTGCAACGGCCACAAAGCCTGAATTTCTCTGCTCATGCACCAAAGCTGAATCGGACACCATGAGGCCTGCCAGGCTCAAAGGCAAGAGAGGATTGGGTTTGGGGTGTGTGTGTGGAGGGTGGCTGCTTCCTTAAGCCCTATTGGGCCAGCCTGGGAGTCTCAGGATGGGATCTGCATCGTGGACCAACCAGTGACAAAACGTGAACCTGGGTCTTCTGTGTCCCACCATTCCAGACGCTGCAGTATGTCCAGTTGAGCCAGCATGTCTGGTGAGGATGACCCAGTGGCCAGAGGGCTAGTAGAGACCAAAGAGGCTGCCGAAGCTACCTTAGCCTTGGCATGTTCTGCAACCTTGTCCTTTCTCTGCATGGGCTCCCACAGTTGGCCAAGCGGGAAGAGGCACCAGCCACCCAATGAAATTTTGCTGGGAGGAGGAAAGCAATCTTAAGGCGCACCAGTCATGCTTCTGAATACCAGTTGCAAGAGACCACAGGAAAAGAGTGTTATTGTGCTTTGAGTCCTGCATGCAAGCTGGAGCCAGTGTGGTGTAGTGGTTAAGAGCGGTAGTCTCGTAATCTGGTGAACCGGGTTTGATTCCCTGCTCCTCCACATGCAGCTGCTGGGTGACCTTGGGCCAGTCACACTTCTCTGAAGTCTCTCAGCCCCACTCACCTCGCAGAGTGTTTGATGTGAGGGAGGAAGGGAAAGGGGATTGTTAGCCACTTTGAGACTCCTTAGGGTAGTGATAAAGCGGGATATCAAATCCAAACTCTTCTTCTTCTTCCCACAGGCATCTGGTTGGCCACTGTGAGAACAGGGCGCTGGGCTGGATGGGCTCTTGGCCTCATCCAGTAGTTCTTCTTCTGTTCTCATGCAAAAGAGCATCTACAGAGGACTTTTCATGAGACCACTGAATGTTCAAGAATATGGTTCATGAGGAAGCTTGACACAGAAATTCCTTTTAGTCAGTAAGGGAAATGGGTTTGTTTATTTATTAGTTTCTTCTGTTTACATCTTGATGATCTTAGAGCAGGTTACATTTTAACACACTACTATAAAACAATACAGTGCTATTTTTAAAAGATAAAGTAGAACAAACATCTACGCAGTGATAAGATTGCAGCAGAACAGCACTAGCAGCCAGTGGAACATTTGCTTGGCTTTCCCCTCTTTGCATATGATGATAAAAATATCTTTTGGGGGGAGGGTTTTGCATCATATTCAAAGCAAGTTCCAAGGAAGAAAGGAAGGAAAAACTTATTGGCAGCTTTGTTTGAATGCCTGGGGCCAAAGTACAAGTTGAGTCTTTTTCAGAAAAGCAGCCACCGGAGGGAGCAAGTTTGGATTGGAAGGACGATTTAACCCAGGGCTAGGCAACCTAAGGCCCGGGGGCCGGATGCTGCCCAATCACCTTCTCGGGAATCAATGTGTTTTTACATGAGTAGAATGTGTCTTTATTTAAAATGCATCTTTGAGTTATTTGTGGGGCCTGCCTGGTGTTTTTACATGAGCAGAATGTGTGCTTTTATTTAAAATGCATCTCTGGGTTATTTGTGGGGCATAGGAATTTGTTCTCCCCCCCCCCAAAAAAAAATAGTCCGGCCCCCCCACAAGGTCTGAGGGACAGTGGACCGGCCCCCTGCTGAAAACGTTTGCTGGCCCCTGATCTAACCATTTGCCCCAACGCAAATCCTCTTCCCTTGCCAACTGCTATAACATGTGTAGGAGGAAAAGTACAGTTTTAAGAGGTCTGGGTTGGGAGAGGATTTTTGGCCAGGGCTGTGGCACAGAGGTTAGGCTGCTTCCCCTGTTCCCCCACAGCATGGCCAGGATCCAAATCGTCTCTTCCAGCGGGTAGCTTTTAAAAACAGAATACAGTATTGCAATATGCAGTCGTGGTGCTTCCATACCATGTGTGGTTTGTTCTTGAGATTTCGTGGGTTACAAAATATAAAAGCACAAAACCAAAAAGTTACAACAAAGTGCTACTCTCATTCTAAGAGAGTAATACTGGCTGCTCCCCAACCAACCTGTGGTGGCAAAAAGACTGCCTTTCCTCAAGTTCAGTTCTGGGTTGCAGATCTGTGAATTTCAGTTCTGCCTCCTGTGACAGCTATGCTGTATTGGAAGGAGTGCTGCTGGTTATGGAATAAAAGAAAGTAAGCAACCCCATGTGCACATCAAATTGTGGCCCTTGCAATCTGAATTCCTGCAGAATCTGGTGAGCTTATGTTTTGATCAGAAGCCCAGTAAGCCAAAGCAAAATTTGTTGTTGGACTGCCTTGTGCCTGCTGGAATTTGTGTGTGTGTTTTAAAAGCCTGCTCTAGATGGATATTTGTACCCTCTTAAGCAAGAGCACATGCTCAGGATAAAAAATTTGCTTACTCTAACAATGATATTCAGGATATGGACTCATGTTCTAAGTTTGTAACACACATCAGCGGGTCTCAAGGAGCTGTGATTCCTGCCTCGCAAGGGGTTGAACCAGATGACTCTGGGTCCTTTCCGACTCTGTAGTTCCGATTCTATTCCCCCGCCCCCTACAACAAAGAGGGCCTGCCAATTTTGCCACAGGGATGAGCTCCCACTGACAGCTGAGAAATCATTGCAAGCAACACAAGGCCTCCTTTGACACTGCTTTTGACCTCTCCTGTGCACATTGGCCAATTCGCTTGACAGGCTTCCACCTCTGTGAGGTCAGAAGCTGGGCATCATTCGAGGAAATCCAAAGGTGCCAGAGTCACTTCTGTTCAGCGGAAGCCAGGCAACCCACCTAAAGCCAAGATAATTATCCATACACAACCGCTCCAACAACCCACTGCTTGCAGACCTTGTCCTGGAAGATGAGAGGTGGTATGCTTTGAATGCCAGTTGCTGATGTGTGTGTGGGGGGGTGTCGCTTCTGTGCTCCTGTTGTTTGTGGGTGACTTTCCATTGGGGCACCTGGGTGGCTGCTGTGAGAACAGGATGCTGGTCTAGATGGTCCCCCATTAGCCTGATCCAGCTGGGCTCTTCTTCAAATTCCCTCCATTTGAGTTTGTGGGTACCCATGATTTGCCAAACATCAGATTACTCTGCCAGGAGGGAGACAAAAACGGGACTAACAGGGGGCTCAAGCACTCCTGGCTTCCCTAAACTGCTTTGATGCAGTCGGTGGGCTGAAGAGCATGCGGATCTCATTGACGTTAATGAGCAGGCTTTGGACTGCAGTCTCAGCGTCCTGAAAGTCAAAAATGTCCCTGCACACTGCAGGACATGCAGAGGAGATATGAAGGAGGAAGCGCAAAAATACCCCACTGGGGGCGAGGGTCTGCTTACATGTGCAAAGGGATGGATCAGTGGGAGAGGACCAGCCTGGCATACAGGTCCCAGCTTCCATCCCAAATGGATTCTCCTGCTGGGGCTGGGCGTGTCACCTCCCTCAAACCTTGGAGTGTCAGTCACCAACGTCCAATGTGGAAAAAAACACTGAGCTTGATGGAGTCAGGTCACTTCTGCCTGAAACCCAGATCACTTCTGCCTGAAACCCTAGATGGACAAATGGTTTGATTCAGTATTAAGGCAGCTTCTATGCTATGCTCAGAGGACAAGCTTCTCCACAGGATTGGTGGGGGGCTGATATGATGGTGCAGAATGTCCAGACCTGTCACGAGGAACTAGGGGGCAGAGCTGAACACCCTCTGAAAATTGAGGGGGGGCTGGCTCCCTCAAAAACTAAATGGGGGGGAATTGTCTTGGCCCCCAGGAGTCAGCGTCTATGGCTATGCTATTATGTACAGGTAACCTAAATGTGTATTTTCTTGCCGGGGGGGGGGGGGAGAGAGCTGGTTACAAATTAGCTGAGTTCCCCTTACTCTGCTGAGAAAGTTCCCACCCAGGCCTGAGAAAATTGTCCACACTCTTCTGAGAGGAACAATTTGTTGCTGGGCCTGTAATCCACCAGGACAGGAGGACGCTGGTGGTGGTTCCCACTTTTAGGAATATCAGTTGCCACAGACTGAACCAAAGCACAATGAGCAAGTGGCCATTCAGGCTTCCTCGGCTGATCCAAACCTCCTCCATCCACAGATCTGGAATCATCCATCCATCTGAACCATTTCCCTGTTCCAAAATCAGTGTTTGTGAATGCTTCAGTGCTGGTTGGCAGACCCTCCTGCTTTTGGAGGTGAGCTTTTGACAGCCATAGGGCTGCGGTCAGCATGACTCCCTCCACATGCTCTCTGTCCAGGTATGTCAGCTCCCTCCCTGGCCAACCAGCCCGTTTCCAGGAAGGAAGGAAGGAAGAGGGCAAGCAGAGTTGCACAAGCACAGCTGCTAGGTCTTGGCCCCATCTTAGGGCAGCCCGCAGGGGAGGGAGAGAGCTTGCTTAGTGTTCAAGCCAAGGAAGCCATGCCAAGAGTGACCAGCTTCCGCACTTGCCCACCTGTCAATGATTGACTCTCTGCAACTGCCTCAAGCCGGTTTCCTGGCTGCCACCTGCCCTCCATTGGCACCCAGCCTGGCCAGACACTGAGGGCAGCTGTTGAGATGGTGGAGAAATGGAGGCCAAAGGAGTGTGTAGCTCATATTCAAGGCCCTCCATTGACCCACATCCAATCGGGGCTCATGCACCACATGCAACTCAAGCTCAGGCACAGATCCCTGGATCCCTTGGCAGAGTCAGGGCTCTGCCCACAAACCTATCAAATAACACACAAGAGTTTCTGAGCATGCGCAGAGACCTGCCTCCTGGATATAGCAGCAGGGAGGTATCGTTATGGCAGGAGCGACAATATAAGATCTGATGGGCCTCTTCAAATACAGTGGTATCTCGGGTTACATACTTCAGGTTACATACGCTTCAGGTTACAGACTCTGCTAACCCAGAAATAATACCTCGGGTTAAGAACTTTGCTTCAGGATGAGAACAGAAATCGCGCGGTAGTGGCGCAGCAGTAGCGGGAGGCCCCATTAGCTAAAGTGGTGCTTCAGGTTAAGAACAGTTTCAGGTTAAGAATGGACCTCTGGAACGAATTAAGTACTTAACCAGAGGTACCACTGTACCTAAAGGGCTGTCACATGGAAGACCGAGCAAGATTGCTTTTCCGCTGCTCCAGAGGGGAGTTAAGAACAGCTTGACAGTGAAACTGAATCCCTTAAGTGGTGGTGGACTACCCTTCACTGGAGGTTTTTAAACAGAGGTTGGTAGGCCATCTGAGAGTGATTCTTTGGCTGTGATTCTTGCTTGCAGGGGGTTCTATTAGATAGCTCATGGGTCCCCTCCAACTTTCCTATGATTCTATGACCTTCTTTATTGTGAGGACAGGAGTCCTGTAGATGCCCCCAGGAGTATCCACAACCAGTAGGTGCAGTGGAAAAAGCACAAAGTAGGTGAGGTCTAACCCCCCCCCCAAAAAAAATGCCGCTTCCCTCCTCTCTTCCACCACACCCAGCCTCTCTTCCACCACACCCAGCACAGAAAACAGGCAGCCAGCTTGTGCGATGTGGGTCTACAAGCCAACTGCTTGCATCATTCTTTCAGCTCCCTAATTTTTAACAAGGTCAGTGGCTGGGCACTTGCCCTATTTACCACTCCAGCACAAAAGTGACGGCATAATCCAGACCGTTCTCCCTCTCTTTTACGGAGGAGAGCCAAGGACAATTGCTTTATAGCGCATCAAAGACAGTTATTACTCATTTGCTGCCCAGGACCCAGCTGCCTTATTCTGCTCCAGGGAATTTACATTTCCTGTATCTGTGCTGGGAAAGTACAATTCTCTGCTGTGTTGGTGCTAGCTGGGTGCTGGCTGCACAAGTATGAGTGGCCCCAAGCAAAGAGTGATGTCACCGTCACTGATGACAAAGGACAAGGTCCACAACCCATCTATCAGAAGAGCAGCAAAAAAACCCCCAAACCTCTCTAGGGTGCAAGCCTGGGCAGTGTGTATGGAGGTCCTGGGCTGTCCAGATGACAAGACCACCCCCCTCAGCCTCACTGATGTGGTCGAAAGGAAAGCAGAGAAGTACATTTGGCACCAGCTTGGCTGCAGGAGTTGCCGGAAGGAGGCGTACAAGGTGCCATAAAACCGTCTTAGGAACTCCGCTTCAGATTTGTGTAGGGTTTACTCCTTAGCCTTTTCTTCTCCCAAAGAAAAGCGGCCCAGTTCTCTGAACAGTAAAGTTATCCCCTGCAGAAGGAATTCACTGCCACCCACTGCCTGTGTGAGCCAGATATTCTGTAAATGTAAAGGTAAAGGGACCCCTGACCATTAGGTCCAGTCATGGCCGACTCTGGGGTTGCGGCGCTCATCTCGCTTTATTGGCCGAAGGAGCCGGCGTACAGCTTCCGGGTCATTTGGCCAGCATGACTAAGCCGCTTCTGGCGAACCAGAGCAGTGCACGGAAACACCGTTTACCTTCCTGCCAGAGTGGTACCTATTTATCTACTTGCACTTTGACATGCTTTCGAACTGCTAGGTTGGCAGGAGCAGGGACCAAGCAACGGGAGCTCACCCCGTCGCGGGGATTCGAACCGCCAACCTTCTGATCAGCAAGTCCTAGGCTCTGTGGTTTAACCCACAGCGCCACCCACGTCCCTAATATTCTGTAATTGGCACCAAACGGAAACCTGCAGGACCACCGCAAAGAGGCTGCCATATAGGAGGGGATGCTTTGAGCAGTTTCTTCACCAAGGCTGCTATAGCCACAAAGATACCTCAATCCCCTGCCTGGAGCAGGGCTAAGCCCAATGGATGTCAACAGCTTCTGGGATGCTCCTGGCATATAAGTCGAGAGTCCAGGAAAACAGATCTGGAAAGAGCCACGAATAAGGGGCACAAACATTCTTTGTTTGGATTTCAACAAAAAAAACCCCAAACCCCAACTCCTTTCACAGCAAGAGTCCAGGGCTCAGTCATTCTCTGAGCCTTCACATGCAAACTGAGCGTCTTCCTTACAAGGTGGCTACCAAGCAGAAGTTCCCAGGTGCCCCTAACTCCCTCTGAAGTCCCTGGCCGGAAGGCTCCTGCTCCTGGCCCAAGAAGCAGAAGGCCCAGCTGGGTCTTGGCTCAAAGACAAGCTCTCCCCAGCAGGGACGGCCAGAACTAAATATACTTGTAGACCACCTTCTCACGAACCGTCTGCACTTCCATCTTGACGGGGCACTTGTACAGGAAGGAGAGCAACGTCTCTGTGTAGCCAATCAGGAAGTAGAACTTGGAAGGCCGCAGCTTCTGCAGGAAAATGGCGCAGATGATCAGCGTGTTGGCACGGCGCTTCAACACAATATCGCTGGTCAGGCAGCCATGGAAGGTGCCGTAGATTAACTTGCGGATGAAGACATCCTCCACAGAGCGTTCAGCTGCCCCTCCTTCGCCACTCAGGTTACCTACAGGGCAGGCAACAAGACAAGGGGAAGGGGGGGAGGTCATTAATTCATTAATTATTGTATTTCGATCCCACTTTTTCCTCCAAGGAGCTCAAGGTGGTATACATAGTTCTCATCCTCCCCATTTCATCCTTACTGTGAGGTAGGTTAGGCCGAGTGTGAGTGACTAGCCCAACATCACCCAGTGGGCTTCATGGCTGAGTGGGGATTCAAACCCTGGTCTCCCAGGTCCTAATCTGACACTCTAACCACTATACGACACTGACTTTCTGTATCAGGGAGCACCATCCTCACTGTGCTCTGCATTCAGGAGGGTCATAGCTAGCGCTGGTGGTTTCAACCAGCCCTTTGGTTCACAACCTCACTGGGTGGCAAAATGGCCGAGCCAATGAGGACATGGCTCACAACCTAGGTCAATTCCAGGGGGAATTATTATGCCTTTATTGAATTGCATTATTTATATACAGCATATTTATATGCTGCTGTGTTCGATATGATCATGATTGCAATGTATGTTTGTGATTTAAGGCTCTTGTGGTTGTTGTGAGCTGCTTTGAGCTCAGCATCTGTTGTTGGAAAAGCAGAATTACAAATATTAAATCAAATCAAAGTGACTGAATACCCTTCCAAGGAGGCCAGGTTTGGAAGAACTTTGTATGCAGCTCATAACAAGTCCCAAGGGAGTATCTATACCTACCAAGAAAACCACCCATTGCAGACAAGAACACCGAATGAGTTTCTCTTTTCAAGACACAAGCAGTGTGGAAGATGTCAGGAGTGATGACCCCCCCCACCTCCTTTCCCCAACAATAGTGTCCTAGGCCCTGTTTGATGACAACAGCCCCAAACCCAAAACCTTCCAGGAAGGAGTGGCCGCAGACCACTTGCACATCTCCACCTTTTCCAAATTAAAAAAGTTTTGATTCAAGTGTCAGAACAGCCCATTCCCTCCCCCCCCCACTGCCCCCCAACTCACTTGTGTGCTGGGAGAGCCAGCCCTTGCGGTGTGCAATGAAGTGGGGTGGGTGAGCTTCCTCATAGGTTACAGGCTTGTCTCCTTTCCCAACACGAACACGAGCTGCTCGGTTCTGCAAGAGAGGTGTTGCAGGAGGTGTTTACCTCTCTCACACAAGCAGCATGTGTGCGCACAGGAGAATCCCATGCCATCTTTATAATAATGGAAGGCATCTTGCCCTGGCCTGCAGTGCCACAATACACAGGAAGCCAGGGGTGGGCAGAGCCTCACAGCCCTCTGGGTGATTTACAATACATCCACAAGGACCTTTGACTCTGGATTTGGCACCAAAGGGAGTGGTTTTTTTCTAATGCAGATTGCTGTACAAGGAACATTTATACAAGAGAAAGAAGACTCTTGGGGAAAGAAGACCCAACCCCCCCACCACACCCCTGCTTGAATGCTGTGGTGCTGATTATGATCCCCTTCCTGACCCAGCCTTTCTATTGAAAGGTCCTGACAGTGGTGGGGGGTAGAGGCTCCTTTGAACCCCTGACCATTAGGTCCAGTTGTGACCGACTCTGGGGTTGCGGCACTCATCTCGCTTTATTGGCTGAGGGAGCCGGCATACAGCTTCTGGGTCATGTGGCCAGCATGACTAAGCCGCTTCTGGCGAACAAGAGCAGCGCACGGAAACGGCATTTACCTTCCTGCCAGAGTGGTACCTATTTATCTACTTGCACTTTGACGTGCTTTCAAACTGCTAGGTTGGCAGGAGCAGGGACCGAGCAACGGGAGCTCACCCCATCATGGGGATTCAAACCGCTGACCTTCTGATCGGCAAGTCCTAGGCTCTGTGGTTTAACACACAGCGCCACTCGCGTCCCTGGCCTAAATGTGAGGGGACCTAATTCATACAGAAAAATCCCTCTGCAGATAAAATGAAAGGTGCTCCCAACACCTTTTAGCATGGTATGTGGTTAGCTTTCTGCAGCAAGCAAAGTCAGAGAACCCCATCTGAAACCCTGACCCAAGAAGGAAAAAACCAGTCTTTCCTGCAAAAAGGCAGAGTGCTCCACAGCTCTCCCAGGACAGCAGCCACCCAAGTATCTTTTGGATCTCTCAGACTCTTACCTTACAGCAGGCAACAGTGGTCTGGAAATCCCGCCTTGCAGAGAGGTGCCAGGAAGTACTGCCAGGACTCCCTACAAAGGCCTGAGAACAGAATGACAATCAGGTACTCATCTGACACAATGGAGAACCAAACCAAGAACCTCTATGCATATTTTTAGGTTAGCTCAACAGCTCCCTTGTAGTACAGGGGACACAAGCACACACCACACTTTCTAGGTCTCTAGCACCCACTACTGAGAGATGTTGTTGCCTCTGAACAAAGAGGTGCCCTTTAGTTATCAAGAACCAACAATTTTGGCAGCACTCAGCCTCCAAGAAGGTTATGTCCTCAAAAAAAGAGAGAGAAGAAAACTAGAATTAAGGGACTGGCTACAGAGATGGTGGAAAGGTTTGAATTGTACGGGAAATAAAGAGGATGGACTCAAAATCTTAAGACAGGAAAGCAATGCTGCTCAATAGCCATTACTGAAACATGATGGAATGAGATTCATTAATGGAATGGAGGAACTGAAGGGCTTGGATTATTTTTAAAGAACAGATCATTAAAAGGATGCATACATGAATGAAGAAATCTACAAACCTAAACACTTGGGTAAAAAACAATTTAAAGAGGGAAATAACAGCTACAACTTTGTGGGAGCATGCTGCAGACTGTCATGCCAAAAAGAAGACTTGAATGATGCCTTCCTAGATCTAGAATCATAGGACCCTCAGGGTCGTCTCGTCCAACTGTCTGAAATGCAGGAATCTTTTATGCAACGCAGGGCTTCTGTTTAAGGACCTTGAGATTAAAAGTCTCATGCTCTACCGACTGAGCTATCACAGCCAGACGAGCACATTTTCACTGGAAGCTGCTTGCATGTGGGCTAGACAATACAAGCTATTTTTAGGTGATATACTGTACCAAAGTGTGGCTCCTGGAGAGAACAGGCAAGTTGGATGCCACAGGGTTCCATTCTGGGCCTGGCATAGTTGAACATATTCCTCTATCAAAACAAAATAAAAAATTCCTTCCAGTAGCACCTGGAAGAAGTGTGCATGCACACGAAAGCTCATACCAAGAACTAACTTAGTTGGTCTTTAAGGTGCTACTGGAAGGAATTTTTTATTTTGTTTTGACTATGGCAGACCAACACGGCTACCTATCTGTAATATTCCTCTATAACTTAGATGGGGGATGCTCATTAAATCTGCAGAAGACACCAGACTGTGAGGGGTAGTGAATACCTTTGAAGACAGAAGGATGCAAGATTTATACTGACAGGAGAAGAACAGGATGGGTGACACCTGGCTTAGCAGGAGCATGTGTGAAAAGGAACTAGGGGTCTTAATAGAACACAAACTAAACAGGAATCAGGAGTGCACAGTGGAGTAGCTAAAAAGGCTAATGCAATTCTAAGTTGTACCACCAGGAATCATACAGCGTTTAGACTGTGAGAAGCAACGGTTCCAAAGCTCTGCTCTTCTTTGGGCAGATCTCACCTGGAGTGCCCAATTCTGGGCCACACACAGTTTAAGGATGATGTTGACAAAGTGGGACATGCCCAGGAGAGGAGAAACAAAGATGGTGAAGGTGCTATGAGGAAAAGTTGAAGGCATTGGGCATGTGCAACATACAGAGACAATTAGGAGACATAAAGGTCACCTTTATGTCTAGACAGCATCTTAAAAAGCAGAGACATCACCTTGCCGACAAAGGTCCGTATAGTTAAAGCTATGGTTTTCCCAGTAGTGATGTATGGAAGTGAGAGCTGGACCATCAAGAAGGCTGATTGCCGAAGAATGGATGCTTTTGAGTTATGGTGCTGGAGGAGACTCTTGAGAGTCCCATGGACTGCAAGAAGATCAAGCCTCTCCATTCTTAAGGAAATCAGCTCTGAGTGCTCACTGGAAGGACAGATCCTGAAGCTGAGGCTCCAAGACTTTGGCCACCTCATGAGAGGGAAAAGACCCTGATGTTGGGAAAGATGGAGGCACAAGGAGAAGGGGACGACAGAGGACGAGATGGTTGGACAGTGTTCTCGAGGCTACCAGCATGAGTTTGACCGAACTGCGGGAGGCAGTGGAAGACAGGAGTGCCTGGCATGCTCTGGTCCAGGGGGTCAAGAAGAGTCGGAGACGACTAAACGACTAAACAACAACAAAAGGTCACCTTCAAGGTGGCGGTTGTTGGACCGCACTTTCCCTTATCCCTAGCTGGGTCTGATGGCTGTTGTGGTCCAACATCTGCAGGCCACCACCCTAGCTGCCCCTGACGCACATGAAGTTGGGCAGGGCCGGAACTGAAAGTAAAGATACTAAACTTCAGGATGAACTTCCTGATGGCGAAAGCAGCTGAAGGTTTACCGCGCCTGTTCCAGAAATGGCAGGCTCCGTTGAAGTCTTTTAAACGAAGGCCCCATAAACGTAATTTGTCACGTTTATATCCCGCCTTTTCCCTTCCAAGGAGCTCAGGGTGGCGCGCATGGCTCTCCCCACTTCCCTCAATTAATCCCCACAACAACAACCCTGCGAGGTAGGCTGAGAGGCAGCGACGCCCCCCCCAAGGTCACACGCTTCCTGGCCGAGTGGGGGCATGTTTTTTTTTTAATAGATATTTAAAAAAAATATAGATTTAATAGATTTTTTTAAAAAAAGAAAAGCGTGTGACCTTGGGGGGGCCGTCGCTGCCTTTTTTTTAATAGATATTTATTAAAGTTTTTAGCAAAATACAACAAAATAGAAAAAACACGAAACAGAAAAATACACAAAACACAAAAGGTAGATAAAAGTAAAAAAGTTGAGGAGTGTTAGATGTCAGGGAATAAGAAATAGAGAATTGCAGCTGTAACTAATAAGTTAAAGAAAAAGGAATGTAATGAAAGTGAATTAAATAATTAATTATTGGAGAATTGCTTAAAAAAAATGTTAAAAATAAGGATGCAGCAAAAGGGAGGTATGGGGAAGTCGGAGAAACAAGGGGTATGAAAACAGGATTATGAAATTATACATGTTTATATGTTTTTGTTTGTGTATGTGAGTGTGTTGTTTGTTTTTATTTGTGTTGGAAAACCAATAAAAATTATTTTTTAAAAAAAGATAAAAGTAAAAAAGAAGAAAAGAATAAATCCATTATTCTTTTACTAACTTTGAAGCTCATATCCTTATTTTCCTGACCTCCTCACACCTTCCCTTTTTGTATTCCCATTTACATAATCAGATCAGCAAATCCTTACCCTCTTTTATTTCTCTTAACTCTATATCTTAACATGTTAAAACTCTATGTTTTCACCCATTATCAATTCACTTATTGCATACTCTGAACCCTCCGTGAAGCGCGTGAAGCCCCTTCCAGCCCACCCACCCCCCAAAAAACCGACTTCCTGACCGCCCCCAGACTCGCCTCAAGGCCCCGCCGAGCAGCCACTGTCGCCCTCCACCAGGGGGCCGCCATCTTGGGACGCGACGTAGGAAGAACCGGCCAAATATCGCGAGAAGAGGGTAGGGCGAAGGTGCCCGGATGTACTCAGAGACTGGCGGGGAGGGGGGGGAAACCCGAGCGCCAGCACCAAAGAGAGAAGCCGAGCACGTGCTGCCTCACGACTTCCGGTCGCAGTGCGACACCTCCTGGACCTTGCCAGCCCTGAATTCCAGTGACTTCATCTAGATTTAAAACGGGCATCCAGTCTCAACAGTGACTATTCCAAGGGTGATCGGAGCTGATGCGATTTCACCCGCAAGTTGCAGAAAAAAAAATATTTTGTCCAGAGATCTGTCTGGCAAGGATGGGCTATATCCAGAGAGAAAATGGGCTCTTATTGTTTTTTTTTGTAATTTAAAAAAGAAATCCAATCGAACAGCAGAATATATAACTTGGAACCACAGAATTGTATAGTTGGAAGGGACCGTGAGGGTCATCTAGTCCAACCCCCTGTAATGCGGGAATGTTTTGCCCAACTTGGGGCTTGAACCCATGACCTTGAGATTAAGAGTCCCATTGAAGGAAGGTGAAGACAGGTGACCCCACCTAGGCCCGAAGTCACCCCCCACCAAAGCAGGCTCAAAGCTTCTCAAAGCTTTTCAAAATCATTTTCTCAGCAGCTAAGCATCAGAAACATTCCGCTCTGCTGTAACAAAGGTACAGAACAGTCCATTGTTTCTCAGGCCTTTCTCATGCCTTCTGGCCTTGCTAAAGAACCACATTGCAACTTGCTTTCTGTTCGGGAACCATGCCAGAACAAGAGATTGAAACATATCTGAACACTCTGAAATCCCCCCCCCCCTTTCCTGGGAAGGGCACCAAGAGTCCCAAGACAGCTTTCTGTTCATGCTCAGAGGAACTCATGGGGCAGGACTCTGGAAGAAGGAGGAGGGATCTGGAATGGGTATATATGCTTGTGCACATGACTGTGAATTTCGTGCATGCTTTTTGTGACTTATCACACTTGCTCCTTCTACCAGTTCATGGATGGTAGAAATAAAAGCCTTTTCTCTGAAACTATTCCTTGAGTGTCTGTTGACTCCCACTTCCCTTTCCCAGGCGTAATATTTTTCCCACCCGAGGGCAAAGCCTCATAAGGCTACACCGTGTTCTACAGACTGAGCTACCAGTTGTTAAAGCAAGAGGGAAAAGGTCGTGTAATTTTCTCAGTTGGAATTCTTGTATGGGTAAAGAACATAAGAAGAGCCTTCCGGATCAGGCCAAAGTCCAGCCTCTGGTTTTCACTGTGGAGAATCTCATAAGTTGAACCTGAGCACAAGAGCACTCTCTGTAACTGAGATTCAGAAGCATTATTTCTGCCTCCGACTGTCAAAGTAGAGCATAGCTGTGGCAGCTAGTACCCATTGATGGCCCTCTCCTCCCTGAATTTGTCCAGTCCTCTTTGGAAACCATCCAGATTGGTGGCCATCACTCCCTCCTGTGGCAGTGAGTTCCATAGTTTAACTGCACTGCATGAAGGACTTTCTCTTATCTGTTTTGCTTCTTCCAGCATTCAGTTTCATTGGATGTCCGTGGGGTTTAGTGTTATGAGTTTCATATTCATCTTTATGCCGCCCACCCTCAGATGTAAGATGGGGCAGCTGCTGAGGGCCAGCCTGGTGGTAGCATATTTTCTGTCCCCAGGCCCAGACGGGGGGGGGGGGGGGGGCATATGGGCCACATGGCCCGGGCCTCCGATTCCAAAGGGGGCCTCGGTCAGCATATTCACAATTGCTAGGAAAGCATTTTTAAATGTAAATACTTAAAATAATCCTTTTCCCTATGTATTTTTATATTGTATATCTATATTTTCCATTTTGTCTTTATATGCAGATATAGTTCAAGCCTTGAAATAAAACTACTTGCCAGCATAACTTTTGTGAAAATTATTTATATACTTATTTATAAGACTTCAGTTATCCCCAGGGTCAAAAGGGTGGGAGCACATTATCTACCTGGCCAGGGCCTCTGCCTGGCTCTGCAAGGCCCTGTCTGTCCGTTCCTCATGGGCTTGATGTCTAGTGCCCCGTTTTTTACATCCGGGCACGTTGGCATCAAATGGTTGCTTTGCAAGCCCTGGCAATCAGTCTGTGATCAGCCTTGCCTTCCAGCCCAGCCATATTGAAAATGAAAACGACCCCAGCATTACCCAAGACACCCGATGTTGGGCAAGCAGGTGTTGTTCTGCGGGCCTGATCAGCCCATGGCTGGTGTCTATAGGATTGCTTTCGCACACACCCTGTATCCACCATATGGAAAGGAGGGGAAAACACTAAAGCAAAATAATATTTTATTTTATTTTGTGGAGGAGAGAGTAAAACAGGGGAAGAGGGGTCTCTATGTCTCCTCCTGTGTTCTGGACGAAAGAAGGCACGGTGACATCTTAGCGAAGGCCCTGTTTGCTCCCCTTGGAGCAGTTAGCCATTTACCTCCCTCCTCCTTACCTGCCCTGTTTTATATGGGGTTATGCCAAGTTCTGATGGCACCAGATGCTTCTGACTAAACCAACCAGTCCACAGAAGCTTGTGACTCAGGCTCACTCTTTGCTCACTGTTGCCCCAGGCAGGCCGACTAAAGTGAAAGCTATTTGGTAGGTTATGGGATGTGGGTGGCGCTGTGGGTTAAACCACAGAGCCTAGGATTGCCGATCAGAAGGTCGGCGGTTCGAATCCCCGCGACGGGGTGAGCTCCCATTGCTCGGTCCCTGCTCCTGCCAACCTAGCAGTTCGAAAGCACGTCCAAGTGCAAGTAGATAAATAGGTACCGCTCCGGCGAGAAGGTAAACGGTGTTTCCGTGCGCTGCTCTGGTTTGCCAGATGCGGCTTAGTCATGCTGACCGTATGACCTGGAAGCTGAACGCCGGCTCCCTCGGCCAATAAAGCAAGATGAGCACTGCAACCCCAGAGTCGGCCACGACTGGACCTAATGGCCAGGGGTCCCTTTACCTTTACCTTTACTTGGTAGAGTGGCTTCAATAGGAGGGGGTCAAAAACGGGTGTTGGGGATGGGCCATTATTATTCCCCCTCCCGCCTAGAGCCACAGCTCTGCAACCCTGTGCAACCTCTGAAGCCCCATAGTTAGAGGAAAGGGCAGCTTTGACCAAGAGACAAACCACCAGAGAATTGCCGAGGAAGACAAAGAAATGTGATTGTGCTGCTTTTGATCTTTATTCCATTTCCACCCCATCTTTCGCACACAGAACTCAGGGGAACGTCCATGGGGTTCTCAGACAGGCCCCAACCACCAGAAGCGCAGAAGCATTGGCAAGGCGGCCCCATCGCACATCTGTCCCAGTCTTATGTCCTGGTTCTCCTCACTCTTCAGAGGAGCATCTTGTGGAGGAAGAAACACCTGGAATCACATCCTCCACCAGGCTGGTGGCTGCAGAAAGTGGGGGACCACAGGCGACCAGTTTGTGGGGTCCTCCAGCTCTTCTTGGTTGGCTGGGACAAGGCCAGAACTCTGGTTTGCTAAGCGCCCACATTCGGCAGATTCTTACAGTTAGGAACCAGGTTCTTACAGATAACACTGTACTGTTGCGCTCTTGCTCACAGGGATGCAGGCTGGAGAATAATTATTATGTGGGGTGTGCGCACAATCACGCACACACACACGGCACTCGCTTGCGGGGGCTGCTGTGGTTGCTCCCCGCACTGGCCAGCATCCTTGCTTGCCCAGAGCCTCTGTCCTGTGTCTGCCTAGATGCCCGCTCCTTCTGGGCAGCTGCCACCCACTCCTTCAGATCCCTCCTGCTTGGGTCTGTCCTTTGGAGCCTCGCTGCAGCCACTAAAGGCTTGGTTCTGGATCCCGTTGCTGCTTTCAAGAGCAAGGCTTATTGTCTTCTGCTGCACACTCAGGTGGATGCTATCAGGCCCTAATGGGGTGGGAGAGAAAGAGGTAAAGTCAACCACCAGGCTCCCTAACCTCACATGAAGCACCCCCAGCGCATGGCAGGTGTTATGTATTGAAGTGCTTACCCTGGTCACCAGGGGTATTGTGTATACAGTGGTACCTCTGGATGTGAACGGGATCTGTTCCGGAGCCCCGTTCGCATCCTGAAGCGAACGCAACCTGCGTCCGCGCGGGTCCCATTTTGCCACTTCCGCGCATGCGCGTGACGTCATTTTGAGCGCATGCGCAAGCAGCGAAACCTGGAAGTAACGCGCTCCGTTACTTCCGGGTCGCTGCGGAGCACAACCCTAAAATACTCATCCTGAAGCTACTTCAACCCGAGATATGACTGTATAGTTTTCACTCAGGTCCACATCAGTTAAGCGGGAAACCCTGGGGTGTTGTTGTTATAATGTTGACAGCCGGCTGCCTATAAAAGCAGGCCGGCTGAGCGGTTCAGTTCAATTTAGTTCCAGCTTACTATAAAGAACCACTTGGAGAAATCTCTGTGCCGTCTGCTTTGTCAACCCACTACAGTGGTACCTCGGGTTAAGTACTTAATTCGTTCCGGAGGTCCGTACTTAACTTGAAACTGTTCTTAACCTGAAGCACCACTTTAGCTAATGGGGCCTCCTGCTGCCGCCGTGCCGCTGCAGCACGATTTCTGTTCTCATCCTGAAGCAAAGTTCTTAACCCGAGGTACTATTTCTGGGTTAGCGGAGTCTGTAACCTCAAGCGTACGTAACCCAAGGTACCACTGTACTTAATAGCAGCCATTCTGGAGGACAGTTGCTGTCTCGGTCAAGGAGCATGCACAGAAGAGAAGCACTGACCGCCATGATTTGTTCATAGCTGTAGTCTGATTGCCGGGAAGGAGGGAGCTCATAAAAATATAAGAAGAGTCTGCTGGATCATGGCCCTTCTAGTCCAGCCTCTTAGGTGACTGCCCCAGATGCCTCTTTTGGGAGACCAGCAAATAGGATTTGAGCACAAAAGACCTCTTCCCTCTGGTTTCCAGCAACTGGGATTCAGAAGCATTGCTGCCTTCAACCGTGGAGACAGAGCAGAGCCATCGTGGCTAGGAGCCATCGATAGCCCTCTCCTCTGTGAACTTGTCTTTTAAAGCGATCTAAGTGGGAGCCATCATCAAGTTGGACAACCATTGCTGCCTCCTGTAGGAGCAAGTTCCATAGTTTAACTCTGTCCTGCATGGCGTGGGGGGGCCATAATAATAATAATAATAATAATAATAATAATAATAATAATTTGTACCCCGCCTATCTGGCTGGGTTTCCCCAGCCACCCTGGGTGGCTTCCAACAAAGATTACAAATACATTAAAATGTCACACAGTAAAAACTTCCCTGAACAGGGCTGCCTTTAGATGTCTTCTAAATGTCAGGTAGTTGTTTATCTCTTTGACATCTGGTGGGAGGGTGTTCCACAGGGTGGGCGCCACTACCGAGAAGGCCCTCTGCCTGGTTCCCTATAGCTTTGCTTCTCGCAGGGAGGGAACCGCCAGAAGGCCCTCAGCGCTGAACCTCAGTGTCCAGGCTGAACAAGGGGGGTGGAGATGCTCCTTCAGGTATACTGGGCCGAGGCCGTTTAGGGCTTTAAAGGTCAACACCAACACTTTGAATTGTGCTCGGAAACGTACAGACAGACAGGCACTGTGCTGAGTGAGTGGGGACTTGGTACAGAACAGTGCTGCCAACTCTTCAAAAGTGGGGTGTATTCTAAATAAGCAAGTTAAAGCCGGCACTGAAGATTAAACTGGATTAAACAGCTTACATGTGTTTTGCTGTGCTATTAGGAAATTATTTTTGCACAGTTTGGTTTTGAAATGCATTGTTTTCTTTGCTGCAAGCCACTCTGAGCATCTTTTCGTGTGGGTGTGAGAAAGTGACATGGAAAAAAAAGCGAATGAATGAAAGCTCAGCTGGATTCGCATCTTTCCGAAACGCTGGAGAAGAGAGGAAGAGATGGGCCCGTTTGACAGGAGGAGAACCCAGAGCGAGGTCTCATGGAGAGAGGAACCCCTTGCAGCAAGCAAACTACCTCACGCCACCCGAGCAATGGTGGGCACCCACTTCCCCCGCCTGTCACAGGCGGCTTAAACTGTGCCTCCATCCCCCTGTGCCCCTGTCCTCTTTGCCCCTCATTACAGGCTGTCTCGGGACGCGGGTGGCGCTGTGGGTTAAACCACAGAGCCTAGGACTTGCCAATCAGAAGGTCGGCGGTTTGAATCCCCACGACGGGGTGAGCTCCCGTTGCTCGGTCCCTGCTCCTGCCAACCTAGAAGTTCGAAAGCACCTCAAAGTGCAAGTAGATAAATAGGTACCGCTCTGACGGGAAGGCAAATGGCGTTTCTGTGTGCTGCTCTGGTTCGCCAGAAGCAGCTGAGTCATGCTGGCCACATGACCCGGAAGCTGTACGATGGCTCCCTCGGCCAGTAAAGCGAGATGAGCGCCACAACCCCAGAGCCAGCCATGACTGGACCTAATGGTCAGGGGTCCGTTTGACAGGCTGCCTCAGCAATTGCTCCTCTTTGTAGGGGTCCGGCTTGGGAAGGCAAACTGGCTCACCGAAATAACTGAGGGCCACAGGCAGGAAGACGAGTCCGTGGAGCATCCCCAGCAGTGTGATGATGAGGTTGAGGCGGAAGAAGAAGATCTGGATCAGCTGGGCTTTGGCAAAGGCCAGGACTACGATGCCCGGGAGGTTGGTCATGGCCACGCCAGCAAACACCTGGAGGGAGAGCAAGCAGACAGCACAGGCTGGTTATACCCAGAAATCTCCAAATGGAGGAGAAGGGGCAGAGCTGACTCATACAGCGGGGACTGCCTCTGCAGGCAGGTGAGGAGTGCTATGGCCTTGGCAGCCTCACAAACGCAGCCCAGCTGGGCATAAACAGCTCCCAAGAGTGGAAGTTGGAAGGTGGAGGGAGAGGCTGAGGAGCTCTCATGCCAATTTGGAGCTGGTTCTGGATGACCAAAAGCAATGTGTTTATTTGGGGGGGGGGGAGAAGAGCACAACTGATTCTGGAGAGGGGGAGCAGAGGTTTGGACAGCCATCCATCTGATTTTTTAGCTGTGATACCTGCAACGCAGGTGGCGCTGTGGTCTAAACCACTGAGCCTACGGCTTGCAAATCAAAAGGTCAGCGGTTTGAATCCCCACGACGGGGTGAGCTCCCGTTGCTTGGTCCTTGCTCCTGCCAACCTAGCAGTTCGAAAGCACATCATAGTGCAAGTAGATAAATAGGTACCGCTCCAGCGGGAAGGTAAATGGCATGACTGGACCAAATCGTCAGGGGTCCCTTTACCTTTACCTTACCTGCATTACAGGGAGATGACACTTGGGGTCCCTTAAAGGTAAAGGTACCCCTGCCCGTACGGGCCAGTCTTGACAGATTCTGGGGTTGTGCGCCCATCTCACTTAAGAGGCCAGGGGCCAGTGCTGTCCGGAGACACTTCCAGGTCACGTGGCCAGCGTGACATCGCTGCTCTGGCCAGAGCCAGAGCCAGAGCCGCACACGGAAACACCGTTTACCTTCCCGCTGGTAAGCGGTCCCTATTTATCTACTTGCACCCGGAGGTGCTTTCGAACTGCTAGGTTGGCAGGCGCTGGGACCGAGCAGCGGGAGCACACCCCGCCGCAGGGATT
This sequence comes from Podarcis cretensis, assembly GCF_951804945.1. Taxonomy (NCBI): domain Eukaryota; kingdom Metazoa; phylum Chordata; class Lepidosauria; order Squamata; family Lacertidae; genus Podarcis; species Podarcis cretensis. Next base: position 86,765,180 of record NC_137177.1, on the reverse strand, counting down.
CGAACCGCCAACCTTTCGATCGGCAAGCCCTAGGCGCTGAGGCTTTAACCCACAGGTAAAGGTAAAGAGACCCCTGACCATTAGGTCCAGTCGCGGACGACTCTGGGGTTGCGGCGCTCATCTCGCTTTACTGCCGAGGGAGCCGGCGTACAGCTTCCGGGTCATGTGGCCAGCATGACTCAGCCGCTTCTGGCGAACCAGAGCAGCGCACGGAAATGCCATTTGCCTTCCCGTCAGAGCGGTACCTATTTATCTACTTGCACTTTGACGTGCTTTTGAACTGCTAGATTGGCAGGAGCAGGGACTAAGCAACGGGAGCTCACCCCATCGCGGGGATTCAAATTACAACTCTACAATTCACTGATTCTACGAACCAGCTCCAAAGGCTCCATGAGGGCAGGGCCTCTCCAGAGGCGGATTTAGGGCACCGCGACCAGTTACACCACACTGAGCACCAAGCCTACAGTGCACTGCATGGCATCACAATTCTGATGCAATGAATTGAGCAGAATGGAAGGGGAGAGGCAAGGGGGGGATGTCACCGTGGACATTCAAAAGACCAAATCCTGGTCTCTCTTCCCTGCCCCAATGCACCCAAAAGGTAAAGGTAAAGGTAAAGGTACCCCTGCCCGTATGGGCCAGTCTTGACAGACTCTGGGGTTGTGCGCCCATCTCACTCAAGAGGCCAGGGGCCAGCGCTGTCCGGAGACACATCCGGGTCACGTGGCCAGCGTGACAAAGCTGCATCTGGCGAGCCAGAGCTGCACACGGAAACGCCGTTTACCTTCCCGCTGGTAAGCGGTCCCTATTTATCTACTTGCACCCGGAGGTGCTTTCGAACTGCTAGGTTGGCAGGCGCTGGGACCGAGCAGCGGGAGCGCACCCCGCCGCAGGGATTCGAACCGCCGACCTTTCGATCGGCAAGTCCTAGGCGCTGAGGCTTTAACCCACAGCGCCACCTGCGCAGCATCCTTAATGAAGCCACAGACACCCCACGCGTGCCCCCTTTCCCAAGACTCACCGCACTCCCCATGTTGACTGTGGCCTCTCTGGCTCTCTCTACTTTGGTAGGCTCCGTGCTGATAGCAAAGGAGCGGGTGATGTGGGACACAAACTCCACCGAAATGCCCACAGCCTGCCGGGAGGAACAGAGCCCTTGTCAGCAGGATGAGCAGGTTTATTATTACTAAATTATTATTTTATTATTATTATTATTATTGCCAAGCCCACGTGGCGCATTTGCTGGGCCAAAAAGCCCCAGTTATTTTTTTGTACCGTGTACGGCAATTTCGACCTGATCAGCAATGGGCACAAAAATTGCACCTTGCACATATGTGGTGGCCCTGTCCCAAGGTGAAAGACTTCTGGGAAAAGATTTATAATGAATTGAAAAAAATGTTGAAATACACATTTATTAAGAAACCAGAAGCCTTTCTACTTGGAACAACAGGTTTGGAATTGCCCAAGAAAGATGTCAGGTTGTTTTTGTATGCCACAACTGCAGCTAGAATTTTGTTGGCCAAAAATTGGAAATTACAAGAAGTACCAACAGTGGAGGAATGGCAGATGAAGATGATGGACTTTTAGGAGCTAGCCGACCTGACCGGAAGAGTCCGCAACCAGAAGGAGGAGGAGTACCAGGAGGAATGGAAGAAATTCAAAGTCGATTTAGCTAAATATGTTAAGATAACTTAAATAGAATTACTTGCGAGTATCAGATAGGCTTAGGATTTAAATATGTGATGTTGTAGAATACTATGTTGTTAAAATGAAAAGAAAGAAAGATGTTAATCAACCAAGTAAATTCTGTGTTAAAATAGTTTTGGAAAACTGCTAGCTACAATTATTTATATGGAAACTCAGCCAGGGGGATTCGAGAAAGTCACCCAACAATGTTAACAAAAGTGGAATTATGACAGTTAGGATAAATGTTTGTTTGTTTGTTTGTTTTTTAATGTTTTCTTTTCATGTTTGTAGATTTATGTGTCATAAATTTGGAAAACTAATAATTTTTTTTGAAAAACAACAAAAATTGCACCTTGCTTCTGTTTCAACTGAAGGGGAAATATGGTCCAACCTAACCTGGGCACCTGGTATGGAAACGAGAGCTGGACCATAAAGAAGGCTGATCGCCGAAGAATTGATGCTTTTGAATTCTGGTGCTGGAGGAGACTCTTGAGAGTCCCATGGACTGCAAGAAGATCAAACCTCTCCATTCTGAAGGAAATCAGCCCTGAGTGCTCACTGGAAGGACAGATCCTGAAGCTGAGGCTCCAGTACTTTGGCCACCTCATGAGAAGAGAAGACTCCCTGGAAAAGACCCTGATGTTGGGAAAGATGGAGGCACAAGGAGAAGGGGACGACAGAGGACGAGATGGTTGGACAGTGTTCTCGAAGCTACGAACATGAGTTTGAGTTTGTCAGTGGAAGACAGGAGTGCCTGGCGTGCTCTGGTCCATGGGGTCACGAAGAGTCGGAGACAACTAAAGGACTAAACAACAACAACCTGGGCATCAGCTGCGTTTTGTCCAGTGGTTACAATGCTCGTAGATTAATTGGTAAAGGAAATCATTGTAATTAGGAAAATGGAGAGGGGGGAAGAGAAGCAGCAGCAGGTTTTCCCACCATTACCCTTCAAGCTGCTGTGTCTCTGCCAGAACAGGCACACAGCTTTGCAGTTCAGGACCAAGGCTGGCCAGGGTGAAGTGCCACAAAGCTTCTCTCTTGAATGCTAGGAAATAAACCCAGCTCCCTGATAGTTTTTGTTATGGTGGACAGAAGGCTCTGTTTCGATGCAGTCCAACAGAGCTCTCTTTCAGGTGTCTAGGGTTTGGCACCCCCTTCAGGAAATTCTGAACAGGCAGCTATTTGGAGCTTTATTTCAGAACACCCATTCGCAGGTAAGTCCCTTCTTCGCAATGACTTATGGAACTCAGGTCCTGCTCGTGGGCATCATCCAATAATGGGCATCAGGCTGGCGTCTGTGAGAGCAGGGTGCTGGACTAGATGGGCGCCCTCTGGCCTGATCCAGCAGCAGAGCTCTTCTTAGGTTCTTAGTTAATCGCCAACTGACCTGAATTGGATAGTCTTTTTATGGTGGAAGTCCAGAATCAATAGGGAGGTGGAATCAACCTTTAAATAAATTTCTGATTGGCTACCTCAAAGGCTTAGCAGTGATGGAGCTTCTCCTACCATTGGTCTCAAAACCAATCAATCGCCATCAAATGATCCCCTTAAATTTACGCAATGCTTCTCTCTCCCAGTCACAATCACCTTAGAACCATCTAAATCAGTGCTCTATCATAACATTTTTCCCCTGAAAGTGCTGCATTGCCCCAAGTTCTGTGCAATTAGGTAAAATGTAAGTGATGAAGTTCCTTTATTCCCAAACAAATATTCTTACATATAAGAACCCCCTGGCTTCCTTGTTTTCTCACTAAAATCTGTGCAACTTTCCATAATGTATTATGTCTACCTCTTTGTGTTCTAAGGATACTGCACAAATGTGTTGTTGAGTTCTGTGTCCTATGGGCTCTGGGGGAAGAAAACCAAAGTTTCTTACGGCTTAATATTTCTAGAGCTGGCCTCAAAGGGAGTGGTCCTTGCTAGTTGTGCTTAAAAATCCCCCTTTATTTAGGACGATTCATAGACTACTGAGAAAACTCAGTGGTGCACATGATAAAATTATCAATAAAACACCTAAATTTAACAAAACTGTTTGAAAAAATATGTGTGTATAAGATAAAGTGTAAAGGAAACAGAAAAATATTTTTAAACAAATATGGATAACTACATTAAATTTCTGGGTAGGCTTGCTGAAATAAAGTTTTCAGCAAGTATCAGGAACAATATAATGAGGGCACCTGCCTAATGTCAATAGGCAGGGAGTTCCAAAGCATAGATGCTGCCTATCAGATTTGCAGCTCTCTTGGGAAAATGCAATAAGGAGCCTTGCTTTCTTCACTTGGCTGATGCTCATCTCTCCCCATGATCTTCATTTCCTGTTCTGCACCCCACAAACCTGTCGCCCCAACTACTTCTCATCCATCCAGAACTCCCAATTTGGGTATGTTGCTGTGGATGGAATTACTAAAAAAAAACTGTGATGGAAAGCAAATATTAGCATATGTGTTTGACAAAGCATGTGTGCAAGCTGGGTAATGTGTGCAAATAAGAATGTGCTTCCATGTGCCTCACATCAAATTGCATTATTATTATTATTATTATTATTATTATTATTATTATTAATGATTTATACCCAGCACATCCAGCTGGGCCTCCACAACCACTCTGGGCAGTTCCCAACAGAATATTAAAAACATAATAAAACATCAAACATTAAAAACTTCCCTAAACAGGGCTGCCTTCATATGCCTTCTAAAAGTCAGATAGTTGTTTATTTCCTTGGCATCTGATGAGAGGGCGTTCCACAGGGTGGGTGCCACCAGTGGCGTAGCGTGGGGGGTGCAGGGGGGCCGGCCGCACCGGGCGCAACATCTGGGGGTTAGGGTGAGGGGGCGCAAATCCACGGGTTAGGGGGCGCAAATTACTTGCCTTGCCCCAGGTGCTGACAACTCACGCTACGCCACTGGGTGCCACTACCAAGAAGGCCCTCTGCCTGGTTCCCTGTAACCTCACTTCTCGCAGGGAGGGAACCGCCAGAAGGACCTTAGAGCTGGACTTCAGTGTCCAGGTAGAACAATGGGGGTGGAGACGTTCCTTCAGGTATACTGGCCTGAGGCCATTTAGGGCTTTAAAGGCCAGGACCAACTCTTTGAATTGTGCTCGAAAATGTACTGGGAGCCAATGTAGGTCTTTCAGGATAAGTGTTTATTCTGTGGGGTGGGGAGGATTTTGTGTAGAATTTGCAGACTCACAAAGTCAGAAGGCGGAATCCCGTTTTGAGGCTAGACACCTTGGAAGGAACTCCACAATGACCCTTGAAAAACACCCCCCAAGTTGGGAGATTCTGGGGTGCCCTCTCCTGCCGCCCCCGCTACACAAAGCCAGAGCTGTGCCCCAGAGCGGTTTACTTGTTTCAGCTGTGTATGACACTATTACTATATACATTATTGGCAGAGTTGTGCACTAGTTGACTGTATGTCTATATGTATCTCCAGGCTTTGCTATGCACGTTGCACTTTAATTTGCTGAACTGTCAAATTTTGGTGCTGGAGGAGACTCTTGAGAGTCCCATGGACTGCAAGAAGATCAAACCTCTCCATTCTGAAGGAAATCAGCCCTGAGTGCTCACAGGAAGGACAGATCCTGAAGCTGAGGCTCCAATACTTTGGCCACCTCATGAGAAGAGAAGACTCCCTGGGAAAGACCCTGATGTTGGGAAAGATGGAGGGCACAAGGAGAAGGGGATGACAGAGGACGAGATGGTTGGACAGGGTTCTCAAAGCTACCAGCATGAGTTTGACCAAACTGCGGGAGGCAGTGGAAGACAGGAGTGCCTGGTGTGCTCTGGTCCATGGGGTTACGAAGAGTCAAACACGACTAAACGATTAAACAACAACAAGTCAAATTGCCCTTTATATTTGCAAGCCGGTTTGGTGTTTTGGTTTTGTTGCATGACCGGGGCTGGCTTACCGTCACCAGGTTGATGAGGGAGATGGCGTTGAAGGAAATGCCCCAGAGAGTCATAGCTCCCTGGGTGTCCACCAGGATCATGATGATGGTGAACAGGTTGATGAGTCCTGAGCGCAGGTCCATGCCCAGCAGGACACAGCAGACCAGGAATGTGGGGAGCAAGCAGACGGCCAGGTTGATGACTCCCGCGACGGCGATGCTCAAGAACTGCTCATAAAACACATAGGTGATCCTGCAGAAAAACCACAGCGGCCGTGGGAACACCAGCGAGGCACAGAGACTCACTTTGCCGCTCTCCCTGGAGCCTCGCTGACCCCAGGCGTGAAGAGCCAGGAAACTAGGGACAGTTCCCCACAAAAAAGGACAAGATGCCATTCTTAATCGGGATCTGCCATTATGAGACAGACTAAGTTGCAAGACTGATAGTCAGAGGGGGAGGTGAGCCATTGCTTTGTTATCATGTTTGTATTGTGTGTTTGAGTGGGCAAACCCTCCTCTGGAAAGACTGATTTATGGTGCAACTGGTCTGGGAAAATTAATAAGCAGATGCTTAGACTTTATTACATCGGAACAGACTAAAATGCCGCCTGCTGCTTGAGCAGGACTGTTGGATCAGCGTGTTGTGATTTAAGGAGAGCCTGACAAAGTTCACACAGAAAAATAACAATGTTTGGTTTAACTCGCCTGCGGAAACAACTTGGAGGTTATTAAGAAGAAAAATGATAACAACTAGAAGACTGGAAGATGGGATTTGTGAACATCAAAAGCAGCAGAAATATGAGATGATTGGACCCTCACTGAGCTGAAAACATGGGAACCCCCAACAAAATTTAAAATTTGGCAAAATATTCGGACTACATAATATGTATTGGTATAATTCGGAATAATTAATCTGATATGATTGGATTGTTAAATGGAAAACTTAATAAAAATTATTATATATAAAAAAGGACAAGATGCCCTTTCCGGTCCCTCCCCAGCCGCTCCCCACATCTTACGTGTATGGGAAGACTGTGAAGTCGGGGTCCGTTCCTGGCACCTGCCGCATGGCAGCGGTGATGTTGGCCGCCAGTTCCCGGGCTGCCTTCAGGGCTGCTGTGTACTCCTGGGAGTTTTTGAGGGGCGTGTGGTATGCCATGAAGCGGGATGCTGTGGAGAGAGGAGACAGGCGCTGCAATGACCCAGCCACCCAGAGGGGCTTCACCGCTTCGGAGGGGCATTAACCGCCTCCCACCTCTGAAGTGGTGCACCAGGGGAGATGGCTCTGGACTGTATATGAAGCCAGAAGCCCACCTCCCCGTCTGCATATCCCTCCACCCACCCTGGTTGCCACAGCAAGAGAGTCACTGCCCTCCTGGCAGGGCAGCAGAATTCGCACCTGGGGCTTCTTTTTATTCTGGGGATGGGAGGGGGGAAACACTCACCTATGACTTCCCCATCTGGCCCCAGCCTCACAGACGTGTCATAGGCACCACGACCCCTGGAGAAAAAGATGGGGGGGGGGCATGTTGAGTCTCAGAGAGAAGCACTCCCCATGGCAGACCCAGTGCAGCAGGTGCAAACTGGAAATGGCCCCAGAGGCCTTTTTATTTTATTTTATTGATTTATTTATTGTGATTATTATCCCGCCTCCTTTCCCCCAAGGAGCTCAAGGTGGTATACATGCTCCTCGCCGGCATTTTAGTCTCACCACAACAACAGCTTTCCTGTAAGGCAGGCTAGGCTAAGAGACACTGTGACTGGTCCAAGGTTACCCAGCGAGCCTCATGGTAGAGTGGGGAGATTTGAACCCTGGTCTCTCTCGGGTCTTAAATCCAGCACTCAAGGGAGAAGAGTCGGTGGAAGAAGATTGGAGGAAATTTAAAATTTATCTACAGAAATATTGTAAATTTTTGAATGTTGATGACATTGAAATTAAATGAAGGGGTTCTAGTAACAAGGTAAAATGTAAGATTGGATTGATATTAGATGAAAACTTGAAGCTATAATATGTGAGGAAAAATAATTAAGGATAAACTAACAGGATATGAATTTGCTGAACCAATTTCTAAATGGAATACAAAAAAGGGAGGCGTGAGGAAGTCAGGAAAATAAGTTAATCAAAGATGAGAAATTTAAAAAGAGGGATTTTTGTTTTCTTTTTTGTGTTTTTCGTTTTTTCTTTTTTACGTTAAATGTATGTATTTTTGTACTTTTGTATCTTTGTATTTTTGTGTTTTTGTATTCTTCTTGTGTTTTTTTCTATTTGTTGTTTTATAATTTCTTTATTGTTAAAACTTAATAAAATATTATTCAAAAAAAATAAAAAATCCAGCACTCAAACCACTACACCATACTGCCTCAAAGCCCAGGATAGGAAAGACTTAGGGCATCCCAGCTGGCTAGCAGGCAGCCAAGCTGTTTGCCGCCAACAGTTCCCCAAACAGCTTGGAAACAGCCAGCCCCATGGATGTCTCACACATCAAGACCTTCCTTAGATGTCCCTCCCTCAGGGCCTGGATTTGGAGCTCTCTCCCCACTGAAACACGGGTGGCGCTGTGGGTTAAACTACAGAGCCTAGGACTTGCCAATCAGAAGGTCGGCGGTTCGATGGGGTGAGCTCCTGTTGCTCGGTCCCCGCTCCTGCCCACCTAGCAGTTCGAAAGCACGTCAAAGTGCAAGTAGATAAATAGGTACTGCTCCAGCGGGAAGGTAAACGGCGTTTCCGTGCGCTACTCTGGTTCGCCAGAAGTGGCTTAGTCATGCTGGCCACAAGACCCAGAAGCTGTACGCTGGCTCCCTCAGCCAGTAAAGCAAGATGAGCGCCGCAACCCCAGAGTTGGCCACGACTGGACCTAATGGTCAGGGGTCCCTTTACCTTTTACCCCACAGAGGTCCAGCTGCCCCCAGGAAAAAACCATGCCTCCATACCAATCTCCAACCTCCTTGTGCACCATTTCCTGCAAATTCCACCTGCATCCTGCCTACTCTGGCCTGGCCTCATGGGCTCCACTGGCTCAATCTGGCCGTTCCTCAGCCTCCGAGCTCCAGCTGGCCCCCCTTTCCGGTAGGGGTGCCTCTACAACGCACAACCAGGAAGACTGGAAGAAATTTAAAGACTATCTTAACAAATACTATAAAATTAATGAAGGCTAGAATGACATGGGTTGGAAAATAATATGGTGTTCAGAGATGTAGATTAAGAAAAGGAATGGAATTGTCAAAAAACTTTGGGAAATAAGGGAATGGATTTACTGACTGGATAATGAAATTAGAATACAGAACGGGGAGGTATGAGGGAGTCGGGGAAAGTAGGTTGAGAAAATAAGGTTTGAAACTATACTTGTTGTTTTTGTTTATGTTTGTTTTTTATTGTTGTTGTTTTGTTTGTACATGTTTTTAATGGAAATCTCAATAAATATCATTAAAAAAAAAAATACAACGCACAACCAGGCAAGGAGACCCTCTCGGGGGGGGGGGGGTCATTCCCTGCTGTAGGAACAATCGCCCAGACCCGAATCCTGACCCGCACACATACATATACACACACACCCTGGTGCTTGCAGTACTCACGCCTTGGGGCATTTCAGGTTGGGCATGTCGTGAAGGAACCAGGGCAGGAACTGGTGGAACTCCTCGACACTTGGCCGGAGGGTCCCGCTCATCAGAGGCATGCACTTTTTCAACAGGCAGGACAGGGAAGCTGGGGGAGAGAGAGGCAGAGGAGAGGCTGAGCCCCAGGTCCAGGCAGGAATCTCTGGTCCCCTCCAGCTGCAACCTTGTTGTGGTTCTGGACAGTTAACACTCCAGGAAGCGTTCTTATTCACTGGGTGCATTGCCCACATGAACCTGGGCATTTTCCTTTGATCTGTGCTCTCTGGGGGCTGCAGAGAGCAGTCTGTCTGAGAATGTGAGCAGGGTAATTTCATTTTTGTTAGAGACAGAACGCTGTGAACACGCAGCTAGATTCTGTAGGTTTTCTTTTCTGTTTGTTGTGCTTCTAAATAAAGAGTGTTAGATTAGAAGCACTGGTGTCGAGCTGAGTTATTGAAGACACCACGTCGACACAGACAAGCCATTTTATGCTGCGTGTGAACTCTGCTATCATCCAGCAACTGAGAAGCATGGCAGCGCGTGAGTGGAAGCGTGTAGGCGCCACTGAAGTGTCGGATTGCTCGTAAATCAGATATATTGCAGTGCCAATGCAGCAGACCCGTGGGTCAAAGGATTTACGACCCACAAACTTTAACAAACCTTGGGCAGGGAACCCCCCCAGGGGATGTCCCACCACCCCCTATACTTTCATAGAATGATAAAGCTGTAGAGTTGAAAGGACTCCCCAAGGGTCATAGAATCATAGAACTGTAGAGTTGGAAGGGACCCTGAGGATCATCTAGTCCAACCCCCTGCAATGCAAGAATCGCAGCTGAAGAATCTCTGGCGGGTTTCTCTGCTTACTGTCAGTGGAGGGGCAGAACTGGTCCTTGTCTGGGCCGAAGCTGTGGATGCGGCAGCAGCTGGAAAAGGGGCTCAGCCAGTCAATGAAGTCGTCCACCCAGGAAGAGGCAGGGATGGCCAGGAAGGACCTGGGGGGAGAGACAGCGGCATGGAGGGGGGGCCAAGGCCCACGGCCAAAGAAAAAGCGCAAGGCTCAAAGAGCAATAATAATAATAATAATAATAATTTATTATTTGCACCCCGCCCATCTGGCTGGGTTTCCCCAGCCACTCTGGGCGGCTTCCACAGAGACCAAAAATACACTAAAATGTCACACATTAAAAACTTCCCTGAACAGGGCTATCTTCAGATGTCTTCTAAATATCAGGTAGTTGTTTATCGCTTTGACATCTGATGGGAGGGCGTTCCACAGGGAGGGTGCCACTACCAAGAAGGCCCTCTGCCTGGTTCCCTGTAGCTTTGCTCCTCGCAATGAGGGAACCGCCAGAAGGCCCTCAGCGCTGGACCTCAGCGTCCAGGCAGAACGATGGGGGTGGAGATGCTCCTTCAGGTATACTGGGCCAAGGCCGTTTAGGGCTTTAAAGCTCAACACCAACACTTTGAATTGTGCCTGGAAATGTACTGGGAGCCAATGTAGGTCTTTCAAGACCGGTGTTATGTGGTCTCGGCGGCTGCCCCCAGTCACCAGTCTAGCTGCCGCATTCTGGATTAATTGTAGTTTCCGGGTCACCTTCAAAGGTAGCCCCACGTAGAGCGCATTGCAGTAGTCCAAACGGGAGATAACTAGAGCATGCACCACTCTGGCGAGACAGTCCAAGAGACTGGCAAGAGAGCAGGAGGCAAGCACAGGGCACTTGCTCCTCCTGGGCTGCCTCGGCCGTCTTCTAGGCCTAGGCCCCTCCAGGAGACCACCTGTGGTCTGCGGGGTGGGGGCTGCCCTTGGAGGCAGGTGCAAAATGAAAAGCCACAGCAGCGCTCGTGGACTGGCTTGGTGAGGTGGAACGAGGAGGGATGGAGCTGATTTGCAGTGATCAAATGCAGGAAGGTGGGCTCATCCTGCCAGGCACCTGATCCTGGGCCCGATGCTGAACCTCAAAATATCAGGAGAAGCTGCTCAATGTTTGTCTGGTCCTCAGATGGTTGGGGGCTGCCTTGGTTTTGAGCTTATTGCCCTCTGGAGCCCCACAGACCACTAAGAATCTCCTGTGCCTCTTCTAGAGCCTGGAGGGCCAGACCACACTACCTTTCCTGTATGAATAATAATAATAATAATAATAATAATAATAATAATAATAATATATTTGTACCCCGCCTCTGATTGTGGAGGCAGAACACAGATGTTGTAGCTAGTAGCCATCAATAGCCATCTCCTCCATGACTTGGTCTGTTCTCCTCTGAGGTCTTGATAATAATAATAATAATAATAATAATAATAATAATAATAATAATATTTATTTCTACCCTGCCCATCTGGCTGGGTTTCCCCAACCGCTCTGGGCGGCTTCCAACAAAGATTAAAAATACATCAAAATGTCACACATTAAAAACTTCCCTGAACAGGGCAGATGTTTTCTAAATGTCAGGTAGTTGTTTATCTCTTTGACATCAGATGGGAGGGTGTTCCACAGGGCGGGCGCCACTACTGAGAAGGCCCTTTGCCTGGTTCCCTGGTATGAAGCAAACTCCAGGCTGCTTTCTAGCATCTGCCTGGGGGTCTGCTGCTCCTTCTCCCCCAGGAAGGGTCAGGGCAAAAGAGCTTCTGCAACTGCTCTTTTGCCACCGTGCCCTCCCCAGTCAAAACATCTTTTTCTCTGCCCCTCTAAGACGAACCCTCCAGGAACCCTCCCTCTCTCTATTTTTTCTTATGTTTCCTGGCAGGTATGTGGAGGAAAGAGCATGCAATAATATTCTGGCGTATTTGAAGGCAAAACTGGGGAGGGGGGGCGCTTTTGTACACCCACCCACCCACCCCCTTTTTACAGGAGCAGAACGGCTCCTCCGAGCGACTTACACATTTGGGAACTGTACGGCGGACTGGATCTTCTGCGTCAGGGAGTTGTCATTGCAGCCTGAGCTGGAGCAGACCCCGTTCATCCCTTCCACTGTGGAGAAGTTGTAGCCCGGCGTGGTGACAAAGTAAGTTGGGGCCCCCACCATGAAGTACGTGTTCAAGTACTCGAAGTACTGCAGCATGTAGGAGTCCTGGGGAGAGCAGAGCATGAGAACATAAGAACTGTTAAGTTGTGGGCGAACATATCAGACGACACAGCGATTCTTCAAACAGCTCTTCTTTATTCAGAGGCCAGAACAGAACTGAACTGAAAAGCTCAGTCAGCCTGCTTATATAGAGCTCCAGAACAATGTAACTGTAGCAACTTTCTAAAACTATCCAATCACTGAACGTCACTTTCGATCCTTCATTTGCATACAAACTATCCAATCACTGAAAGTCACTTTCGATCCTTCATTTGCATAACTATCTACAGTATCCCCCTGCTGGCCCAGGGTGAGAACTTCAGTACATAACAAGAACCACCTAGGACATGTGATAAAATGAAGGGGAAAAAATTGGGAACTGATCTATAATGAATTAAAAAAGATGCTTAAATATACTTTCCCAAAAAGGCCTGAAGCTTTTTTTGCTAGACTTGATGGGGGAAGATATTAAGAAAGTAGATCGAAGATTATTCATGTATGCTACGACTGCTGCCAGAATCTTGATAGCCCAAAAATGGAAAACACAGGAATTACCAACTGTGAAGGAATGGCAGATAATGATGGTCAAATAGGCGGAATTAGCAAAACTGACCCACAGGATTCACAATCAGGAGGAAACAAAGTACCAAAAAGAATGGAGTAAATTCATGGACTATATAAGTGAGAACTGTAGAAATTTGAAGACGTTAGCAGGACTGAAATAAATCTTATGACATGGCTTAGAATGATATTACTAAGGAAGTGTGGATTTGAGACTGGAATAAGAAAACCTTCAGAATGGAAGGAGGGAAGTTAATCGCTTTATGGAGCGTAAAGTAAGACAGATGTATAAAGATATGAAATATTTATACTTTATTAAACAGGAAATACTATTTTTAATGTTGCTGTCATTTTGCTTGCTTGCCGTACGATAAAACTGTTGCTCATTGGACCTGTTTATATTGTCATTTTTATTTTTTTTTTGTATTCATGTTTTTCTGTTTCTTTTTATTACTCCGTCCCCTGCTCTGGGACTGAAAACATTCTATGAAGAGCAAGCTATAAATCCTGCAAATAATTTAATTAACAAAGCTACTGGAGGAAGCCAGGTGGAATTAAGCAGCTCCCTTCGTTAAGGTGCAGAGCACCCAGACTCAGCCAAGTCCTCGAGTTCCCTGAAGGAAGTTCCTTGTGGAGAAGCCCTTTGAGGGACCAGAAGACCAGCAAGTCAGCCAGCTCTTACCGTGGGCATGGCCAGCTCCTGATTAAGCCCCACTTCGACATGCAACATCAGGAAGATTCCAGCGCAGAACATGAAAATGAAGATCAGCATCTGAAAGTAAGAAGGCAAGAGAGTTCTCTGCAGGTGAAGCAACAGGATCAGGCCAAAACGTCTAGTTCAGGATCCCAGTCCTCCCTTGCCCACAAACAGGGACCAACTAGAGGCTCCCAGGAAGCACACAAGTCTCAACTGAAGGTCATTATTTTATGTTTTAGATGCATTCCCCCCCCCTCTCCATTCTCTCCGCCCTTCATGGGTGGGTCTGTGGGCTCCCCAGGTGGTGTCTCATCCTGACCAGGACCTGCTTAGTGGTAACCCCCCTGGACCTTCAAGTCACACCCTCTCCCACCTGACACCCCGCCTCCTATCCTGGAGGAGGTAGATATGGACTACAGTAGCTTGGACTACTGCAATGCGCTGTACCTGGGGCTACCTTTGAAGGTGACCCGGAAACTGCAATTAATCCAGAATGCGGCAGCTAGACTGGTGACTGGGAGTGGCTGCCGAGACCATATAACACCGGTCCTGAGAGACCTGCATAGGCTCCCAGTACGTTTCCCAGCACAATTCAAAGTGTTGGTGCTGACCTTTAAAGCCCTAAACGGCCTTGGTCCTGTATACCTGAAGGAGCGTCTCCACCCCCATCATCCAGCCCGGACACTGAGATCCAGCACCGAGGGCCTTCTGGCGGTTCCCTCCCTGCAAGAAGTGAGGTTACAGGGAACCAGGCAGAGGGTCTTCTCGGTAGTGGCGCCTGCCCTGTGGAACACCCTCCCAGCAGATGTGAAGGCAGTAAACAACTATTTTACTTTTAAAAGACACCTGAAGGTGGCCCTGTTTAGGGAAGTTTTTAATGTCTGATGCTGTATTGTTTTTGATATTTGGTTGGAAGCCGCCCAGAGTGGCTGGGGAGACCCAGTTAGACGGGCGGGGTATAAATAATAAATTATTATTATTATATTAGATATGGCTTCCAAGACTAACAGCCACTGAGGGGGAGTTGGTTAAGAAGGCTCAGAAAGAAGGATTCTTCTCCCCGTACCCTGTGTTCTCTCCTGCCTCCTTTTTGCCACCTTGCCTGCTCTCCGCCTTGGATTCACAGACACACACACCAGAAAACCACCCTCTGCAACCTAGCCAGCAGCACTCACCACCATGAACCGGACGAAGCTGTTGAGCAAGAAGGGAGCATAGAAGCGTTCTATGAAGGTGCGAAGGAGGCTTCTTTGCTTCTTCTCTGGGCTCTTCTTCTCTGGGCTCTTCTCCTCCAGTTGGACGCAGCAACAAAGGTCAAAGCGAGAGGCCTGTGGGCAAAAGGGGCGCCAGCTGAGGACCCCATTGGAGTGTGGGGCTGGGGAGGAGGAGGAGGGGTGGTTGTTGAAGCCTGCAACCCCAGTCAGTAAGGAAACCCTCCCGCCTCAAAAATGCACTTTAAAAGAAAGGCCCCACCCACCTTCTGCCTGCGGGCATCCAGAGACAGCAAGGCCACAAACATGGACACCTGGAGCAAGAAGTCAAAGAGGACGGCCAGGGCAGCGTTCAAGGCAAAGGTCCGGACAGCCGGCATCTCCGACAGGCCACCTAGAAGCAGGAAGGGAGGCGTAAGGTCCAGCAGCAGATCCTGGCTGCTGGATCAGGCCAAAGGCAGAGGTCTATCCTGTCCTCACAGTGGCCAACGAGCTGCCCTGTTGGGAAACCCATAAGCAGGATCCAAGCACAAGGGCCCTGTCCCCAACTGTGGCTTCCAGTAACTGGGAATCAGAAGCATTGCTGCCTCTGACTGTGATGGCAGAACAGAGCCATCCTGGCCAGTTGCCATCAACAGCCCTCTCCTCCTCCAGCCTCTTTTACCTAGATCCAGGTTGGGAGCCATCACTGCCATCTTTGAGAGGGAGATCCACTGTTTGGCTGTGCACTGCATCCTAGCTTTTACCTGTCCTGAAATCTTCCAACATTCAGCTCCATTGGATGTCCATGGAAAAAAAGGCACAAGGTGGACCTCCTGGGCTCTCTGGCCACAGGGCAAGTCAGCACCAGCTTTTAGCTTTGGGCTACTGCCATTCCCTTGTTTTCTTCTTTTCATCTCTCAGGGCTGAGCCCACATTGGGTTCTCCTGGCTTTTCAGGACCCCAATCCCCTTGCAGCTTTGCCTGCTCACTCCTAGGCAGGCAGGCCTTGTCACAAGGCTGGGATGAGGGCATCCCTACAAGGAAGCTTCTGGCCCATTCAGCAGCCCTGCTGCCATCACAGCCTCAGTTGCGGTCTCTGTCCACGCAGCTAGACAGCTGCCGCCAGTCAAAGGGCCACAAAGCAGCTCTGCATTCTAGAGACTCCCAGGCTCGAAGCTTTGCAAAATCAGATTAGTCAGGCATTTCCCAAAGCCTAAATGAAGGACACAGGTGGTGCTGTGGGTTAAACCACAGAGCCTAGGACTTGCCGATCAGAAGGTCGGCGGTTCGAATCATCGCAACGGGGTGAGCTCCCGTTGCTCGGTCCCTGCTCCTGCCAACCTAGCAGTTCGAAAGCACGTCAAAATGCAAGTAGATAAATAGGTACCACTCCAGCGGGAAGGTAAACGGAGTTTCCGTGCGCTGCTCTGGTTTGCCAGAAGCGGCTTAGTCATGCTGCCACAAGACCCAGAAGCTGTACACCGGCTCCCTCGGCCAGTAAAGCGAGATGAGTGCCGCAACCTCAGAGTCGATCACGACTGGACCTAATGGTCAGGGGTCCCTTTACCTTTAACTGAGGGATTGTCACATTTCCACATTCTATGTAGTTTTCTATCAGCCCCGCCCTTTCCCCAGCAAAACCTGCTCTTTAGCACTGAATCAGTGCAAACATCCATCTGCAGAAAACCTGGCTGACGTTTGCTCTGAGATTGAAAAGCAAAGATGGGCTTTTTCTGGGGAGAAGTAGCATGATGAGCAGAAGTCTAGGTGAGCCCCGAGAGCCCTGCCACCCTTCTCTGCCCAAACCTGGCTGCATTTGTACCCGACTCCATCCTCGGAGAAGGAGTGGCTTTGCTCACCCAGGAAGAAGCAGATGACTTCAGAGAGGCTGCAAAGGAGCATGCTGGGCGCCACGTCACCCAAAACCCGCCCGATGTGTTGCTCCGTCGTCTCCCCAGGCCGTGGCTCACACCGCTGCAGTGGGAGGCAGAGGAAGGGGGTTTGAGAAAGGGAGGGTCCTAACCCACAGAGCAGCAAGGTGGAGAAGTCGAGGTGTCTTCTGGGGTTCCCAAACAGGGGTGGTTTGGCCTCAGCTGTATGCAAAGTTGTCCCTGCAATCTGGGCTCTCTCAGACCCCCTTCTCCTTCCCAAAGGCCCAGCAGTCCTGAAGTAGGGCCAGCCTATCCATGAGATTGGGCAGCAGGCTGGGGACCGTTGGGAGGAGTGGTGGATCTGGACCCCCAAGCAGCATGCTGCTTGCCGCTGCTTGCCTAACAAGAGCAGGGCCATGGCTGCCACTGCTTGTGCCTCTTTAGCCTCCGTTCCTCCACCCGCTCAAGCGGCAAAAACACCTTTGTTCTGGACATGCCAAGCCTTGGGAGCCCTCCCAGCATTTCTCGCACCTGGTACTCCAGCACGAAGATGAAGATGTTGTCAGCACCGACCGCCAGCACCAGGAAGGGGACGACCTCGATGATGATGAGGGAGGAGGGCAGCCCTATGTAGGAGTAGAAGCCCAGGGACGACAGCACAGCCCCCAGGACCACCAGGATTCCTCCAAAGCCCAGTGTCACTTTGGAGTCCACCTGAAACGATGAGGCAAGGCGTGGTGACGAGAGGATGTTCCTCAGCAGCGAGGACGCACAGAGGCAAGCCCAGTCCTTCCACCTGCTTCTACACCCAGAGAGGCATGAAGCCTCTTCCGGATGTTGTACTGGGTCCAGGAGAAGAGCAGGGCTCTCTCCGTGGTGGCACCAAACTCTGGAAGCACTCAGAAAGCAGTTGCTCCTTAAATACTGGAAGCCTTGATGCTGCAGGAGGGACTGGAGCTCCTCTGTCCCCCCCGCTCCTCCTCCTCCTCTTGGGTCTGGCCACCTCCACCCGCCTTGCCATGGGGCAGCCCCTTCATACCAGGATGCGCTTCCAGCTGGAGTACTCGCCCAACGCCAGTGCAATGTACACAAAGATCACCAGGTAGCTGACAGCAAAGATGGGGAGATCCTCCCAGGTGGTGCGGTTGATCTCGTCCTCCAGTGAACGCTGCAGGTATTGTTGGGGGGGGGGGGAATAAGAGGGCCTTAGAGTCTATAGGGGAGAGTCTGCCTGAGCTATCAATGGGAAGACTTTCCACCTGCCTTCCCCACTCCCTTCCTGGCGGGTTGGGGGCAGATATTGCTTTTGCTGCTATTTGGATGTTTGCATTTTATTTGGATGTTTGCATTTTATTGTTTTTAGTGTTTATTAGCATGAGATGTTTGCCCTAATGATATTATGCCTGACTTTTTGGTTCAATCGTGCTCTGTTCCGTAACTGTTAATGAATTATATTGAGATGTTTTTATATATTTATTTTGTACGTTGATGTGAGCCACCTTAACAGAGTTAGAAACTGAGATAGCAAAGCTAGGATCTGAATGGAGGTTATTAGTGCAACAACGGAATGTCTAGGAGGACTTGTTTTCATAACAAGAATACAAAGCTGAAAATGAACAAACTGCAGCTGAAATATTATGTTCATTTTTCACAAGGTCTAGTCCTTCATCTGCCCACCCTCTGTAATCTTCTTAAGAGGGTCCCTTCTCCAGTCTTCAGAGCAGCTGGAAGTGGGGAGGCAGAAAAAAGCCCTCCTTTCCTTCCGCTCTGCAGTTTTAATCTGAAATCTCAGGCGCAGCACCGCGCCCAGAGCTCGCGCTAACGAAATTCCCTGTCGCAAAACAATGAGAGTTTCGAATACTGCACCTTGAGCATGGAAAAGCAGCAGGGGAAGGACAACCAATGGGAAAGGCCAGCTCAGCATTGGCTTCTCAGGCACATAAGATGTCAAAGTGCATAATTCAGGCCAGCCCTCCACATTCCTTGCACCAGCCGAGAGATGCCCCTGATTCTGTGCCCGCTCAGCTCAAGCTCTCCAGGCACACAGGGATGAAAGTGACATACAGTGGTACCTCGGGTTAAGAACTTAATTCGTTCTGGAGGTCCGTTCTTAACCTGAAACTGTTCTTAACCTGAAGCACCACTTTAGCTAATGGGGCCTCCCGCTGCTGCCGCGCGATTTCTGTTCTCATCCTGAGGTAAAGTTCTTAACCCAAGGTACTATTTCTGGGTCAGCGGAGTCTGTAACCTGAAGCGTATGTAACCTGAAGCGTCTGTAACCTGAGGTACCACTGCACTACTTGAAAAATCCCAAAGTTTAAAAATGATGAACATCAAGCTGTCCTGGCACATTTTTCTCCTCTCCTCTGCCACCGACTTGACTGATTTGGGCAGCAAGGGCAAAAAAAATAAGAATAAGGTAGACACAGCACAGGAGGGGAGTGGGGATGGAATATAACCCTCTCCAATCAGCCTAGCTTGGGACGCGGTTGGCGCTGTGGGTTAAACCACAGAGCCTAGGACTTGCTGATCAGAAGGTCGGTGGTTCGAATCCCCGCGACGGGGTGAGCTCCCGTTGCTCGGTCCCTGCTCCTGCCAACCTAGCAGTTCGAAAGCACGTCAAAGTGCAAGTAGATAAATAGGTACTGCTCCGGCGGGAAGGTAAACGGCATTTCCGTACGCTGCTCTGTTTCGCCAGAAGCGGCTTAGTCATGCTGGCCACATGACCCAGAAGCTGTACGCCGGCTCCTTTGGCCAATAAAGCGAGATGAGCGCCGCAACCTCAGAGTCGGTCACGACTGGACCTAATGGTCAGGGGTCCCTTTACCTTTTAATCAGCCTAGCAGGTCACTTTGGGGTTGGCTGGACACCTGGGGTCCACTGGTCAGTGGAATGGGCTGGTTCTGGCTTTCAGATGTTGGGCACCGCTGACCGCAGTGGCGTGAGGTGGCCCATGCCAGTAGCCCCGGCCCCCAATGGCAAATGGGAGGCACGAGGGTCCATGGTGGGGACCCTGGTGGGGCAGCAGCAACACCCACCTCTGCCATGTAGGCGACCGTGTAGCTGTCTTCATGTTCCCGCTGGAATTCCTGCACGATCTCCAGAAACTGCTTCTCCCACAACATGGCGAAGTCGAATCGAGGGTCACTGGGAGGGAAGTTGTTCAAGGAGAATGTCAGGATGAGGGCCTGGCCTTCCGAGTACTCCTCCTCTGTCAGGCAGAGAAGAAGGAGGTCACAGAGAGGCAGGTTGGGGGTGGCACATCCGCAAGGCAGCAAGACACCCCCCCCCCGAGAGCCCCAGTTCCCTCACACACAGCCCCCCACCTTCTCCCTCAACCCACAGGTGTGGTGCTTTTGCCAGGCCCTCAGAAATTTCCTCTCTGGATAAGCATAATGATAGAGGGCCTTCTTGGTAGTGGCACCCACCCTGTGGAACTCCCTCCCACCAGATGTCAAAGAGAAAAATAACTACCAAACTTTTAGAAGACATCTGAAGGCAGCTCTGTTTAGGGATGCTTTTAATAATAATAATAATAATAATAATAATAATAATAGAAGAAGAAGAAGAAGAAGAAGAAGAAGAAGAAGAAGAAGACATCTGAAGGCAGCTCTGTTTAGGGAAGCTTTTTAATGTTTAATAGGTTATTGTATTTTAGTGTTTTGTTGGAAGCCGCCCAGAGTGGCTGGGGAAACCCAGCCAGATGGGCGGGGTATAAATAATAAATTATTATTATTATTATTATTATTATTATTATTATTATTACAGTACTTGGAATGAGTTTATACAGAATATATTAAAGGTAAAGGTACCCCTGCCCGTACAGGCCAGTCGTGTCCAACTCTAGGGTTGTGCACCTATCTCACTTAAGGGGCCGGGGGCCAGCGCTGTCCGGAGACACTTCCGGGTCACGTGGCCAGCGTGACGAAGCTGCTCTGGCGAGCCAGCACCAGCGCAGCACACGGAAACGCCGTTTACCTTCCCGCTATAAAGCGGTCCCTATTTATCTACTTGCACTTAGGGGTGCTTTCGAAGTGCTAGGTGGGCAGGAGCTGGGACCGAAAGACGGGAGCTCACCCCGCCGCGGGGATTCGAACCGCCGACCATGCGATCGGCAAGTCCTAGACACTGAGGTTTTACCCACAGCGCCACCCGCGTCCCCACAGAATATATTAGGTGATGGATAAAGATTATGCACACCTGGATACAAATGTGCGGAAATGTAATTTCTTTTATTTTCATTTTCATTTGTGTTTTCCCCACCACCACCACCACTCATTTCTTAAAAAAGAAAGGAAGGGGGGAAGGAAAAAACAGGAAACAAATGTGAACAAGCTATTTCCTTTCTTTTTTCCTTTCTTTTTTAGAAAGGAGCAATGGGGGGGAAGGGGGGGGGACATAAGCCGTGGTGCTAGAACTTGTGGACGTCCAATGCAGCTGAATGCTGGAAGTTACGGAATAGATAAAAGGAAGTCCTTGACGCCCTGCAAAGTTGAAATGTGGAACTTGGTGTATGTGAAGAGTTGAAAAAAAAAAAATATTTAAACAAACTTTTTATAAAGAAACCAGAAGCTTTCCTATTGGGCATATTAGATTCAGATACCCCAAATGAAAATAAGAGCATATTCTTATACGCAACAATGGCAGCAAGAATAGTAATAGCTAAACATTGGAAAAGTGAAATAGTACCAACAAAAAAAGAGTAGGACAGACTATTTGAATATTTTGACATGGCAGTCTAACCAAAGGTTCCAAAAAGAGTGGGGAGTGTATAGAGATTACCTAAAAAAAACCCCAGTGTCCTCAAATCAAAACCTGGACTTGCAATGAGTAGTTTTCGCAAACCACAATATGGTCTATAACTAAGTACAGTAGATGGAGAAGGGTAGGAATGATGAAATGAAAAAGAAACAGATTAACAAACAGGAAAATAGACCCGCTTTGAGGAGGAAGGAATACTAGAAAAGAATAAGAATGGGAAATTTAAAATAGGGTAACATAAGTCGAGGGACGCAGGTGGCGCTGTGGGTTAAAGCCTCAGCGCCTAGGACTTGCCGATCGAAAGGTCGGCGGTTCGAATCCCTGCGGCGGGGTGCGCTCCCGCTGCTCGGTCCCAGCGCCTGCCAACCTAGCAGTTCGAAAGCACCTCCGGGTGCAAGTAGATAAATAGGGACCGCTTACCAGCGGGAAGGTAAACGGCGTTTCCGTGTGCGGCTCTGGCTCGCCAGAGCAGCGATGTCACGCTGGCCACGTGACCCGGAAGTGTCTCCGGACAGCGCTGGCCCCTGGACTCTTGAGTGAGATGGGCGCACAACCCCAGAGTCTGTCAAGACTGGCCCGTATGGGCAGGGGTACCTTTACCTTTACCTTTAACATAAGTCCATGTGCAAGAGCATACGGATTTATGGTTAGAAGAAGAAGAAGCAGAAGCAGAAGCAGAAGCAGAAGCAGAAGCAGAAGCAGAAGAAGAAGAAGAAGAAGAAGAAGAAGAAGAGTAGTAGTTTGGATTTGATATCCCGCTTTATCACTACCCAAAGGAGTCTCAAAGCGGCTAACATTCTCCTTTCCCTTCCTCCCCCACAACAAACACTCTGTGAGGTGAGTGGGGCTGAGAGACTTCAGAGAAGTGTGACTGGCCCAAGGTCACCCAGCAGCTGCATGTGGAGGAGCGGGGAAGCGAACCCGGTTCACCAGATTACGAGTCTATCGCTCTTAACCACTACACCACACTGGGTCTCTTCTTTTTAGTTTGTTTCTTCATTGTCCTTACATGTTAGTGTGTGTGTTTATGTGTTGTAACAAAAAGTTAATAAAAAGCATTAAAAAACAAAAAAAAAAACCGTAAGCTGTGGTGGTTGCCACAGTACCAAAATAGAACATGTGCATGTGCACACACACACACCCTGCACCGACCTTAAAAAAATGTCTTAATACCACTTATAACCGCAGCCCCTTGCGGCCTGGGCAGCCCAATCTGTGCATGACCCAAAAGACCCAATTATTACCTCCCGGGTGGTGGGTATGCCTCTTACCTGGATACCCCCCCACGGCCAGGAAAGGGAAGACAGGTGCTCCGTACTCTGCCATGCAGCTCAGCTCCAGCGAAGTGATGTCTTGGAAAGAGAGAGGTGAGCTGCGAAGGCAAAGGAATTGAGCGCCCAGTGAGAAATCGGCGTTAAGGACCCTCCAGGAAGCCCTCCTGATTTCAGAGGAAAAGGGCCGCTTCGTTCACCAGGGACAGCAGAGGACGCTGCCTTTGCCAGAACCGGCCCATCAAGCTCTGCCCTGTCTGCTTCAGGCGTGGAGAACCTCCTGCCCACAAGCCAAAATTGCCCCACCAAGAGTTCAGCTGTGGCCCCCAAACCGAAGTCACTTCCCCACACCTGAAATTGTAGGTGGAGCGGGAAGAGAAGCAGCGGGCAAGGCACAACAAGGAGCCCAAAACTGCTGAAGGATGGGAGGACCAAAGCCTGCTGAATCAGCTGCACACACAGGGAACCCACTTGAGCAGCCACTATCTGAAAAAAGAAGGGTCATTGGCTGAGGCGGAGGCGTGGGGTTTGCAAGGTGCTTTGCGGCAGACCCTGTTTCCCATTGCCAGTCCTGGATTTACAGAAGCCATCATCCCAGTTCCTTATTTGATCCCAGAATGTCCCGCTTTTCCTTAAAGGTAAAGGTACCCCTGACCATTTGGTCCAGTCGTGGCCGACTCTGGGGTTGCGACGCTCATCTCGCTTTATTGGCTGAGGGAGCCGGCGTACAGCTTCTGGGTCATGTGGCCAGCATGACTAAGCCGCTTCTGGCGAACCAGAGCAGCGCACGGAAATGCCATTTACCTTCCCGCCAGAGTGGTACCTATTTATCTACTTCCACTTTGACGTGCTTTCGAACTGCTAGGTTGGCAGGAGCAGGGACCGAGCAACAGGAGCTCACCCCATCGTGGGGATTCGAACCGCTGACCTTCTGATCAGCAAGTCCTATGCTCTGTGGTTTAACCCACAGCACCACCTGTGTGCTTTGCAAGGTGCTTTGCACCATACCCTATTTCCCAGGTCTAGTCCTGGATTTACAGAAGCCATAATCCCAGTTCCTCATTTAATCCCAGAATATCCCGATTTTCCTTAGGACATCCCTATTTCCATTGGAGAAATGCTGGAGGTTATGGAGTTATGCCACCCCCAAGCCAAGGAGGTAAGTAACTATCCAGTGGAACCTCGGTTTTCGAGCGTGTCGGAAGCCAGACATTTCGAACGCCAGACGCCAAAAACCTGGAACTAATTGCTTCCGTTTTTTAACGTGCCTCGGAAACCAGACGGCTTCAGCTGCGTGTTTTTCTTTTTTCTCAATGGATTTTGCCCACCGCCAGTTACTCCTCAGTTTTTTAATGTTTCGGAAGTCGAACAGTCTTCCGGAACGGATTACATTCGAAAACTGAGGTTCCACTGTACAACCTTCAGAAGATATCTGAAGACAGCTTGTATAAGGAAGTTTTTTAATGTTCACATATGTTTTTAAAGGGGCCGCGGGTAGTGCTGTGGGTTAAACCACAGAGCCTAGGACTTGACGATCAGAAGGTCGGTGGTTTGACCTGGGAGAAGAGGCCGTGGAGGAGGACTGGAAGAAATTCAAGGACTATTTACAAAAATATTGTAAATTGTATGAGTGTTAAGAAAGATGCAAGATTACAAATAATATGGCACCATTAAATTAGTCGAAAGGAATAGGATGATAAGTGAAATATAAGAAAAGTTAAATTTTGGATAAATATCATGTTAAAATTAAGCTTTTAAGGTTTGGGTTAAATTATCTAAAATTAGAGATATAATATTTGAAAATTATAAAATAAGAATTGAAATAAGGCGATAAATTGCTGGATAAAGTTTGATTAATTTGGAACGCAGGAACGAGAGACGCAAGGAAGTCAAATGAAGCGAAGAAAATATGATTATTGTATGTTACTTTGTTTGTTTTGTTTTATTGTATTAAGAAAATCTTCAATAAATATCTTTAAAAAAAAAAAAAAAAAGGTCGGTGGTTTGAATTCCCACGACGGGGTGAGCTCTCGTTGCTCGGTCCCTGCTCCTGCCAACCTAGCAGTTCAAAAGCACATCAAAATGCAAGTAGATAAATAGGTACCGCTCCGGTGGGAAGGTAAACGGCGTTTCCATGCGCTGCTCTGGTTCGCCAGAAGCAGCTTCGTTATGCTGGCCACATGACCCGGAAGCTGTACTCTGGCTCCCTAGGCCAATAAAGCGAGATGAGCGCCGCAACCCCAGAGTTGGTCACGACTGGACCTAATGGTCAGGGGTCCCTTTACCTTTATGTTTTTATATGTGTTGGAAGCCGCCCAGAGTGGCTGGGGCTACCCAGTCAGATGGGTGGGGTATAAAAGAGAATATCATTATTATGGAATAGGACATCCCTATTTTCATGCTGTGTTCTGATTTGTCTCACCACCTGTCCACGTTGGCATGGAAGGGTGGGGGCCACAGAGCCAAAACGTCGTCCCCCCCCCCAGTCAACCTCAGTTTGCAGCGGCTCTCCCGGTTCCCAGGCCTTTCTCAACCCTACCTAGAGATGAAGCTGGGGACGAACAGAGGACCTTCCGCTTGCCAATCAGGGGCTCTAAGAATGAGCCACAGGCAAAGGGGCAATGGCACTTGTGGGAGGAAGGACTCTGCTGTTGCTGGACTGCAGCGACGCATGAGCAGAGACTCAGAGCCAGCAGGAGGTTGCCAACCCTCCACTCTGAAGGCCGCCCCTGGTCGCTGCCAACAAAACCAAGGCTCCCGGGAAGGCCCAGCTTCACCTCCCGCCTCGAGTGGTGTGCCAAGATAGCGCAGGAGGTACCGTATTTTTTGCTCCATAACACTCACTTTTTTCCTCCTAGAAAGTAAGGGGAAATGTCTGTGCGTGTTATGGAGCAAATGCCTACGGATGACAGGAGGATCTGCTGCAGTTGTGAGCAGAGGATCCATGGTTCCCCTTCCTTCCCTCCTCCGTGGCTCGCTTTGAAACAGCAAAGCGGGAGAAGAGCCGCTGAATGGGGAGGAGAGAGGGACAGAAAGCCTGCTTGCTTAAAAGGAGCAAAGCAGGAGAGGAGAGGAGCCGCTTACACGAGTGCAAGCGGCTCCTGTTCAGTTGGCTCCTTTAAAGCAAGCAGGTTTTTCAGCTCGCTAAGCCGGGGAGGCGGGAGAGAAGCAGAACCTGCTTTCTTTAAAGGAGCAAAGGAGGAGCCTTCTCCCCTTATACCCCTCTTCTGCATTATTAGCAGCATCCTTTCTCCACACACCCCACGCATGCTCCTTGTCCCTTGAGTGCTTTTCCTTCCCTCCCCACTTAAAACGTGGTTACAAAGCACGGATCCACATGGATCCTCAGGAGTTTTGCACTGGGTCACCCCAAATTCACCATCAGATCACATAACATGCCCATGGCTACAGCTTGCACCAAAAAAATCACGCACCCACTGTTGCCTGGGGCCTCAGTGGTGCAAAAATGTGGTTACAAAGCATGGATCCACATGGATCCTCAGGATTTTTACATTGGGCTACCCCAAACTCACCGTGAGATCACATGTCTGTGGCCACAGCATGAGCCACAAAAATCATACATCCACTGTTTTGTTTAGAATATTTTTTTTCTTGTTTTCCTCCTCTAAAAACTATGTGCGTGTTATGGTCTGGTGTGTGTTATAGAGCAAAAAATACGGTAATTTGTTCCTGACTCCAAACATAGGACTCAGCCAGATGCACACCCCCTGCTCCAGCTCAGCCTGATCAAAAGAAAGGCCGCTGTCCCTCTAAAGTGTATATTTAAAAAAGGGGGTCCCCTGGGGACCAGGGCTTACTTGACGCAATAGAGGAAGTGGTCCCGCCATCCCACAGTGCCATTCTTGCCCCTCATCGTCTGGTTGGCCGTCATATTTAGGCGGGTCACGTTGTTCTGAAAATACTGCAACAGGCTGTTGACGCAGCAGTCAGAGAGGGTAGAATTCTCAGGGTTCAGGGGGGCATAGCAGATGTCCTTCAGAGAGATGTTCCTGCCATACTCCGCAGACCAGACCTCGATGGCTTGCAGCCTCTGCTGCAGGTCCAGCAGGTCCAGTAGAACCTCCATGGAGAGGATGCCGCTGAAATTCTTATTGCCCAGGATGAGGGAGTCGTAGGTATAGCTGGGACGGTCCTTGGCGGTCATGATGACCTGGTTAGTCCTGAAGAAGGGCCCAAAGTTCTCGTCATAGAAGGTCTTCTCCTTCCGGGCCTGACTGTCGGGTTTGGACCACAGCTCCACAGGGTCTGTGGTCAGCTGGATAAAGACCAGCCCGCTGGAGAGCCCTATCACCACCACCACCGAGATGGCGATCACCTGGATGGGGTAGGAGGCCACCAGTGTTCCCCACCAGCTGAATATCCTGGCCAGGAAGTCATGGGTGGCCTGGCTCACTTTCTGAGAACAGGTTGGCTTGAGCATGGTTTTCTTGGGACCTTTGTCCTTCTGTTTCCGACACGAGCAGGAGCACCCTCGCTGGATCAGGAAGGCCACAAACAGCACCATGAGGAGGCAGAAGAGGAAGATGCACAGGAACAGGACCCCACCCATTCCCCCCACTTGGAAGGGCTTCTGGGCAGGGTGAGGATCCAGGGCTGCAGGACATGCCTGGGAACAGTCCTGGCAGGAGCACCTCTCCTTGGTCCCATTGCCCACTGCCTCGCTGCACTTCCAGGCCGTTCCGTTGAAGGGCACGATGCCACCCTGAATTGGGGCAGAGCCTTCGGGCACCAGCTGGAAGGAGATGGCCAAAGGAGCCACCCCATTGCTTATGTCCCCCTGGAAATCCAGCCACCTCTGGCTGTTGCACAAGGTGGCCCCATATTTGCCACACATGGCGCTGATGGCGTAGCCGCCCGTCGCCGGCATCCTCACCCCTTTGCAAGAGTCGAACGACTCCTGAGCAAAGCGCTGGCTGTAGTAGCACTGGTACTCCAGTACCCCCTGCTTCTCCTCCCCCTCGATGGTGCGGTTGAAATAGCGGGTGATGTTGGTGAAGAGGCTCTGGTCCGGGCTGCAAGTGCTCTGGCAGTAGATGCTGGCAAAGTTCTCCGAACAGGACGGGCAGCGAGACAGAATCGCCTGGGACATGGACAGGCTGGTCTGCAGGTCTCGAAGCTGCGCCTCGGAGCAGCAGGCGAAGGTGTCATTGGCCCCCGTGAACAGCATCGGGCAGATGGTCTGGAGGAGGTTGAGGTGGGAGCCATTGACTTTCCGGGCCGGCGTGTTGGAGATGCAAGGGACAACTGCTGGGAGAAGACTGGAACTGATTTCGGGGTTCTTGCCGCAGACTCCGTAGAAGGAACAGTATTTTGCCTGATGGATTGGTGTGAGGGCAGCCGCCTTGGTCCCATAGGAGGGGGAGGGAGAGATGTCATACAGAACCGATCATTTCTTAGTATTTATTTTGTCAATTAGGTCTAGACTTTTTTGTCACCACTATTGTGCTTCAATTCCTCAAGCTTCCTTCCTGTCAAAGTCTCTTCTATTGTGAAGACAGAAGCAGAGAATTCGTTCTGCTTCTCTGCAGTCACCTTATTCTCCTTTGGCACAAATTTCACCCCCTCATCACCCAAAGACACTCCACTGCCTCCCTAACTGGCTGGCTGCTAGCAATATACAGTGGTAAAAAGGTAAAGGTAAAGGGACCCCTGACCATTAGGTCCAGTCATGGCTGGCTCTGGGGTTGCAGCGCTCATCTCGCTTTACTGGCCGAGGGAGCCGGCGTACAGCTTCCGGATCATGTGGCCAGCATGGCTAAGCCGCTTCTGGCGAACCAGAGCAGCGCACAGAAACGCCATTTACCTTCCCGCTGGAGCGGTACCTATTTATCTACGTGCACTTTGACGTGCTTTCAAACTGCTAGGTTGGCAGTACCTCGGGTTAAGTACTTAATTCATTCCGGAGGTCTGTTCTTAACCTGAAACTGTTCTTAACCTGAAGCACCACTTTAGCTAATGGGGCCTCCTGCTGCTGCTGCGCTGCCAGAGCACAATTTCTGTTCTCATCCTGAAGCAAAGTTCTTAACCTGAAGCACTATTTCTGGGTTAGCGGAGTCTGTAACCTGAAGCGTATGTAACCCGAGGTACCACTGTACCTGAGAGCTTTCATTGCTTGTGGTCTCTCTGTTTTTAGCAATTTGCTCCCCGAATACTTTCTCTGCATTTTCGTATTCCTTTTGGTCTCATTTGAACAAGACTTCCATCTTCTATTGGAAATCTTCTTGCCTCTCTAACAGCTTATTTGACCACATTGACACCCTGGCAGTACCTCGTTTGATCTGAAGCAGACATTCTATCTAATACTGTAGTTTTAAACAACAACCCCCCCCCCAAATATTTGGAGAGAATTGACCCTCTTGACTTGACCCTTGCAACTTCCTTTTTGTCGCAGTCCTCTCCGTTTTGAGAAGTTTCAAATGTGACCGCTGGATTTTCTTTGCAATTGTCTATTTGCACATACACTGAATCAGATAGCACTATGGTCGCTGTTCCCAGTTGGTTCAAGAATACTTGCACCATGTTCTGGTGCCACTTAAGATTAAGTCCCGGGCACCCTGCTTTGTGCAATTGTTCCTAGGGCACAGACATTGAGGGCATCTAGAAATGCTATCTCTACGTGTGATGTGTGCCCAACAGCCTAGACCAGGGGACAGCAACCTTTTTTCAGCAGGGGGCCGGTCCACCGTCCCTCAGACCATGTGGTGGGCCGGACTATATTTTAAAAATATATATATGAACCAATTCCTATGCCCCACAAATAACCCAGAGATGCATTTTAAATAAAAGCACACATTCTACTCATGTAAAAACACGCCGATTCCTGGACCATCCGCGGGCTGGATTGAGAAGGTGATTGGGCCGGATCTGGCCCCCGGGCCTTAGGTTGACTACCCCTGGCCTAGACAAGCGTAACTGAAGTTGCGTATTACTACAGCATTTCCTCTTTTGGATGTTTCCTTGATTTCGTTCTCCATCCGAATACCTCCCTGAGCATTTTTGCCAAGGGGATAACATGTCCCCAGTACAAAGTTACTCTTGGGACCCAGCATTACCACACACAACGATTATTCGGAGCGATGCTTGTCTGTGTCCTCTTTGAGACAGTGCAAGACCTCCTCCAGAAAACCGTCTGCCCTATTCTTCCTATTATGTTTGCATCCATAGATAATTGTGTCTCACCGGCCCTCTCTGTTCCACTACGTTTCCCCTTGGCTGTGAGAATCCGCACTAAAACCCCTGTTTCCTCTCAAAACGCACACATTAAAATCAGTGGCGTAGCGTGGGTTGTCAGCACCCGGGGCAAGGCAGGTAATTTGCACCCCCTAACCCGTGGATTTGTGCCCCCTAACCCCCAGATGTTGCGCCTGGTGCGGCCGGCCCCCCTGCACCCCCCACGCTACACCACTGATTAAAATATATTTGGAGGCCTTGTTTTTGAGCCAAGAACTGCACTGGAACTGTGGGGAACTGTGAAAGTACAACTGAATTCTGATCCGTCCAGGAGGGTGGATCTCATCAGACTGATTTGGAATTGGCAAGAACTCAGACTCCTCAAGATGGGGGAGGCACCTCTTCCACAAGGCTGTCAACATTGCTTGGTGTATGGTCTCCTATGTATCTGCTATGCTATTTTGTTACTGATAGTGGAAGCTGGTTTTCCACCGCTCTGGACGGCAGGACCCAAACCAGTGGATTCCAGTGACAAGAAAAGAGATTCCAGCTAAACCTTTCTGACAGTAAGAGCTGTTTGACAGCAGACAGACTCCCTTGGAAGGTGACAGACACCACTGGCGATTTTAAAGCAGATGTTGAATAGCCACCTGCCAGGGATACTTTAGCTGCAATTCCTGCCCTGCAAGGATTTGGACTAGATGACCCTTGGATTCCTTCCCAACTCGACAACTGTATGATTTCTGCCTTTGTAAATGAGTGTGAACGTCTTAGGAAAGCAAAGTTGAATAAGGCCTGTCTGTTGTTCCCTAGCAGTCCAGAGATATAGGACCCATTTTCTGTGGGCAGCTGAAACCGGACAGAGATGGACTTGGGCTGCCCATTTAGTTCCAGCTCATCCTGCTCCCCTAAGAAACAGCTTGGTTGCCCGAGGCCCTTTGAAGGCTGTTGCCTCCTGAAGCCCTCTTGCCCTTCCCTCCATCATCCACCCCCACCAGGCCCCTGACCTCACTCACCAGGCCCAGCCCGGCCCTGGAAAGCACCAAGGCAAGCAGGATGGCGCTCAGCATCCTGGCAGCTTGTCCTCAGTCCCAAACAGAAGCTTCAGTAAGGAGGGAGTGCCCAGGACTTGCTCTGCCAAGGTGCCTCTCCTGAGTCCACCCAACGCCCAGTTATTAGCAGACCTGGTCTGACATCTGGGGAGCCAATCAGGCTGCGCCAAGGCTGTAAAACCCCTGCTATCATTAACCTGAAAGTGGAGCTGAGGTTCTTCTGACTTGCTTCGGGGAGACCTACCTGTCCTACGCTCTTCAGTCACAAGAACGTAAGAAAAGCCTGCTGGATCAGGCCCATGGCCCATCTAGTCCAGCATCCTGACTTCACAGTGGCCAGATTGGCACACCAGATCCCTCCCTTCCTGTGGCTTCCAGCAATTGGGATCCAGAGGTATGGCTGCCTTCAACTGTGGAAGCAGAGCCGAGCAATCATGGCCAGCAGCCTTATTTTAAAGCCATCCAAGTTGGGGGCCATCATTGCCTCCTGTAGGGGCAAGTTCCCTACTTCAACTGTGCAGGGTGTTGGCAAGACCTCCTCCACAGAGGCGGCCATCTTGAGTTCTCTTCGCCGGGTCACAGGGACGGAGAGGGCGGTGGCAGCAGCAGCAGCAGAGATGTTGTCTCGTTTGGCCGTGCGCGCTGGTGGCCTGAAGAGCTTGGTGCCCACTCTGCCCGTGGGGCAGTGCAAATATTAAGACCACTTCACACAAGTCAGCAATGCTTCGCTCCTGTGCCTCCTCTTCCAGAGGCAGGAAGAAAAGTCCGCCATGGAATATTCCCTGAAGAAATTTTCCAATTCTTATACCCTAAAACAGGAGTCACAGGCCCCTATATATATGGGACTGGGCTTCTGCTCTATATGGTCTCTATGGAACTTTACATAGTTAACCATGAAAACAATAGCTGGAGGTGTTATGGAAGGAATTCTCATCCACATAATAAAGAAGTACGGTGCAGATATAGCAGCTTTTGCTGACAAGCTCAATGAGGATACTATAGCACAAGCAACATCTGTGAAAAATGTGATGATAGAAAAAGCAGTGGAGAGTTGAGGGTTGTCACTATCTCTTTGATACCAAGCAGAACAATGTTGCTATAATGCTTGAGACAAACTACAGAGAGAGGCTGTTTACTGCATACAGTGGTACCTCGGGTTACATATGCTTCAGGTTACATACTGTCAGGGACTCAGCGGGAGCGCAGGGAGGAGAGGAGATGGAGAGCGAGGGGGAGCAATCCGAGGGCAGCGTAGGAGAAGATGACAGCAGCCCGATAGATTCCACGAGCCTCTCCAGCGAATCGGAAGATTCACAGAAGGGGGTGCCGATGGGCAGGGCAAGGGGCGACCCAAGGGGGACACCCCAGAAGCAAGGGGCCAGTGGGGACTCCCAGAGCAGCAGTTGGAAATCAGGACCAGCTTCCACACCAGAGCGTAGTGGGGGGGAGGAGTCCCAGGTGTCAGAGCCCACATATGCACCACCAGCGAGAGAAGATGAGTCAGGGTTGACCACGCCTCCATCAGAGAGCGAGTTAACGGTCAAGAGGAAAGTTGCAGGCTGGGCGCGCGCGCCAAGTTCAAATGTACAGGCGAGCGGCACAGAAGGTAGCCCGGATAGGGAACCAGGTCCTAAAGCCTGCCGGAAGGAGGGGCAAGAATCATCAGGGTCAGCGTCAGAGGAGTCCAGGAAGGATGAAACCCTAGCGGGCAGGAGGGCCCAGAGGAGAAAGGAACTTAGGAGGAGGTGGAGCAAGGCGAGAGTCTTAAGCTGGTGTGGAAGGGGAGGAGACTCAGACGGGACTTCGCCGGTCTAAGGTCGAGACGTAGAGCTGCACGCTGCGGCTTTAAAATGGAAACTGAACCTCAATAAAGACTTTTGTACATAACTACAGCCTAGCGTTGGTCCTCTGTGAGCTGGGACCTGGAAGCAGCTCTGACACATACGCTTCAGGTTACACACTCCACTAAGCCAGAAATAGTGCTTCAGGTTAAGAACTTTGCTTCAGGATGAGAACAGAAATTGTACTCCAGCGGTGCGGCGGCAGCAGGAGACCCCATTAGCTAAAGCAGTGCTTCAGGTTAAGAACAGTTTCAGGTTAAGAACGGACCTCCGAAACGAATTAAGTACTTAACCCGAGGTACCACTGTACACAGAAGTGAAGAAGTGGCTGGATTATCACGTGGCAGTACAGCATCTCAAGCGGAATATGGAACAAAATCACATGATCAACTAGGTTGAGCAAACCGTTAGGCAGAGTATTACAGCCCAACCGGAGGAGGAGAGCATTGCTAAGTGCATCTTGGACCTGAAATCATTGTCAAAGTCTGCACAAGCAACTGTTTAAAAACAATTGTGACCTCTTAAACCATATGATGGCAAATCTTAAATAAAACATATATACCTTAAAAAAAAAAAAAACTGTGCAGGATGTCAAGAACTTCCTTTCATCTATCCCGAATCTTCCAACTTTCAGCTGCATTGGATGGCCACAAGTTCTAGCATTGTGAGAGGTGATAAACTTCTCTCTCCATTTTATCCATGCTGTGCATTATTTTACAAATGTACATTATGCTGCCTCTTTACCTTTTCGCTAAACTAAAATGTCTGAAATGCTGCAACCTTTCCTTGTAGGCGAGTCGCTTCATCCCTTTGATCATTTGGGTTGGCCATTTTGGATTCTCCTCCAGCTCTACAACATCCTTATTAAGGTGAGGCGACCCACACTACATATAGTATCCTAAATGCAGTTGCACCAGATTTGGTATACTGGCATTGAAACAGGTGAGCTATAAGCTGCCTACCACACCCCACAGCATCCTGGCTGCCCAGAACTCCCCACCACGGCCCCTCCAGACTGACGGTCCTCTTCAGGTAAGATGGAACACCTGGTGGACTCTGCCCCACCACCCAGCACCTGCACAATTCTCCCTCCACGATCCCCTGCCTCAAGCATTTCACTACAGCCATACCTCGGGTTGAGATTGAGTGCTTTCGGGTTGCGCTCTGCGGCGACCCGGAAGTAACGGAACACGTTACTTTCGGGTTTCGCCGCTCACACAGACGGTCAAAATGACATCACGCGCATGCACGGAAGTGGCGAATTGCAACCCGCGCAGACGTGGGTTGTGTTCGCTTCAGGATGCGAACAGGGCTCTGGAATGGATAATAATAATAATAATTTATTATTTATACTCTGCCCATCTGGCTGGGTTTCCCCAGCCACTCTGGGCGGCTTCCAACAAAACACCAAAATACAATAACCTATTAAACATTAAAAGCTTCCCTAATCAGGGCTGCCTTCAGATGTCTTCTAAACATTTGGTAGTTATTTTTCTCTTTGACATCTGGCGGGAGGGCGTTCCACAGGGCAGGTGCCACTACCGAGAAGGCCCTCTGCCTGGTTCCCTGTAACTTGGCTTCTCGCAGTGAGGGAACCGCCAGAAGGCCCTCAGCGCTGAACCTCAGTGTCCGGGTAGAACGATGGAGGTGGAGACTCTCCTTCAGGTATACTGGACCGAGGCCGTTTAGGGCTTTAAAGGTCAACACCAACACTTTGAATTGTACTGGGAGCCAGTGTAGGTCTTTCAAGACTGGTGTTATATTGTCTTGGCGGCCGCTTCCAGTCACCAGTCTAGCTGCCGCATTCTGGATTAATTGCTGTTTCTGGGTACCCTTCAAAGGTAGCCCCACGTAGAGTGCATTGCAGTAGTCCAAGCGAGAGATAACCAGAGCACGCACCACTCTGGCGAGACAGTCTGCGGGCAGGTAGGGTCTCAGCCTGCGTACCAGATGGAGCTGGTAAACAGCTGCTCGGGACACAAAACTCACCTGTGTCTCCATGGACAGTTGTGAGTCCCGTTTGTATCCAGAAGTACCACTGTATTTAAAGCAAATGCAGAAGGTGCTATTTCCCCCTTCTGGGGTCGCCTCCCCCCAATACACTGTAAAAATCAATACAACCCTTCAGAGTTTGGGGGTGTGTGTGTGATATTCTCAGGAACAGCTGAGATTTAACAGGAAATGGTGTACCCAGCTGAGGGGTGAAGAAGGCAGGCCTGGAACCTCTTTGGAACCAAACTGCTGTTGCAGCCCAGATGAGGGAACACACCCAGATGGGGCTTATTCGTTTTGCCACATGGCAACAAGGAAGGTGACTGTCTCCCTCCGTCCCTGTGAAAAGAGCAGGCCTGGTAGCCCGCTCAACCTGGCAACCCACTTCAAGCAAAGCCACTCAAACTGCCAAGTCACACCACGCCCGGTTTTGACCCTTGCCACGTAAGCTTCTTGGGGAAACATCAGAGGAGGAAGCAGTGCAGTTGAAGGCAAGGAAAGCCGGGGGTGGGGGGTTGAGGAACAGGACAGGGAGTTGCGTGTTTGTTGCTTATGGTCCAAGAGGCCTCGCCCAGGAGGGTCCGCAGGCTCCTGATCCTCTGTCTGCTGCCTCCACCTGGAGCTGCTTATCTTCGTTCCTCCTCAAGGTTTACAAGCCTGGCCTTGCCTTGACACCTGATAAGGCCAAGGGAGCCTGGGCAATAGTCCACTAGTTGCCATTATTGGCAGCTGCTGGCACAGGTAGCCACAAGCAGAACAAGGGCCACAGGACGCACCACGGAGGCGGGGGCCCGTGCTGTGAGCAGACCTGCTATCAGCCTGGAAGAGCCTTGCTCTGCCTTCACCTCAGACCCGGGGAGCAAAGGGCTGGGGTGGGGCGCAGCTGGCGAGGGCAAAGGAGTGCGATACAAGAGAACAACTCAGTTTACAGAAACCAGGTGAGAAGGAATTGCAGACGGGGCATTTGGCACATCCAAAAGCAGGGGGTGTGATTGAAGGCAAAGGATGTTTACAGAGTTTTCAGGAATCTCCATGGCTTCCAAGACAAAGCACCTTCACCCACACAAGGAAGCCAATGGGAAGGGGGACCCTGCACCCACCCACAACCTGGCCCAGAGAGGCAGGCACAAGGGGCCCAGAGCTGCTCCCCAGGCAGTGTTGTCAGGACAGAGGAGGCAGCTCAAAGACAAACAAAAAACCCACAAAGACTCGAGACTGCAGGAGAAGTTGCTCTTGGCCTTAAGGCACTGCAATGGCCACGGGAGGTCAACCCCTTTAATGTTCTTCTGAGGAAGGCCTCCGAACCTGACAAGACGGTGGCCGAGCACAAACAGCTGTCCTTTATTTACATCAAATATCCTGGCCCCAAAATAGGGGCCCAGCGCCAGCCTCCTCCCCAACACAGTTCAGCTATAAGTGGCGGTCAGGATCCAGGCGTTCCAGTGGCCGTCCGGTGCTTAGCTGACCGGTGCTTGGCTCCCGACCTCTGCTTCGTGCACCTGAAGCTTCGCAGGGGGTTCCGCTGGCCCTATTGGGGGGGGGGAGGAGGAGACAGTGTAGAAGTGGATCTCACAGCGGGAGGGGGTTGCCTGACCACTGGGGTACTGGGTCCCTCGCCCTGCTGCCACAATCACAGATCCAAAGGGCCTCTGGCAAAGACTCCTGAGCTTTCCACTTGGGGATTGGGTCTGCAAACCCCACCCACACATGGGCCACACCATTTCGTCCTCAGCACTTGGACTCCCATGAAGGTGCAGCACCAGAAGAACCACAGAAAGGGGCAGAAGAACTGCCCAAGGCCCCACATGGCAGGTCCCAAACTCAACCCACACCCTATGTAGCCAGGAGTGGAGATCCCGGGAAACAGCAGAGGTGAGTAAGGGGGTGAAGGAACAAACACAGAGGAGGGGGTTGAAATAGGGCCTCTGGAGGAGCACAGAAGGTCCCCCCAGCTGCCAAGCCCCCCCCCCAATTGTCAAGCCTTCTTTACAGGACCAAGCACATGATCGACAGCAGCTCCACAAACTTCCCAAGCGGATCCTGGGCAACAGGGAGCCGTGCCCGGTTCCGTAAAGTTTTGCGAAGAAACCTTCCCTGGGCCCTGCCAGGGTGTGAGGAATGGC
Source organism: Podarcis cretensis (assembly GCF_951804945.1). Lineage (NCBI taxonomy): Eukaryota > Metazoa > Chordata > Lepidosauria > Squamata > Lacertidae > Podarcis > Podarcis cretensis. The sequence continues at coordinate 86,728,399 of NC_137177.1, read as the reverse complement.
AGGCCAGTCCCCGCTCCCCCTCCAATTTGGGGTCAGCAGCAGAGGAGCAAGACATACCCTGGTTTTGGGTGGCAGCGGCTTCCGTCGTCTGCGCTTGCTGCCCAGGGGCTGTGCCACAGCCCGGAGGGTGGGAGGCACTGGGGAGAGAAGAGGAGCAGCCGCTGGTGGTTACTGGCCCAAGCAGGAGGCGGAAGAGCCCCCTCTTGTGGCCCATTCTCGAGAGGCCTGCAATGCTTTTGCACTAGCTCTCTCGCCCCCTCCAATACCCGGCCCCCTTTGCTGCACTTTTTCTTCCGCACCACAGCTGAGAAGCAAGAGCTTGCCCTCGCACAGCTTAAGCAGCCTTGGAGATTTGCATGGACAGTGGCAAGGGGGTGTGTGGACTCCAAGGTAAGGACTGTGCACGAGAAGCAGGGCTCCCACTCTTTCCCCCTCGGAGGAGGGAAGCCCAAGTCCCTCCCCAGAGCTCATCTACAGGGCCTGCTGCTGTTTGCCATGCCCTCAAACACAGCACTGAGCCCCCCCGCTGAGGCCACAAATGCCACCCCCTCCTACCCAGGTACGCTGGTACGTTCCGCAAGTGGGGCTTGACAATGGCTGGGTGAAGAGGCTTGTCGTGGCGCAGGAGGTCCAGGTCCCGAGGATTGTCCTCAAAGTACGTCTGGGAGGAGAGAAATGGAGGTCAGCAGCAGTTCCTCAACAACCGCCCCTCCCGGATGGCCCCCTCCCACTCTCTCAGGTCCCCCTCCCCACCCCACGCCCAGGTGCTGCGCAGGCGAATACCTTCAGCTTCTCCGAGTTGAGCAGCTCCTCCTTGATCTCCCGGAGGCGAGCTTCCTTGATGGCCTGCTTGGTGACGGACCGCATGGCATCCTGAGAACAAAGAACCTAACTGAGGACCGGGCAGAGGTGGGTGGGTGGTTTAAAAGCAATGGGGAGGGGGGCACAGGACTTATTCCATCCCCATGATTACCAAAAGCAGCAGCTGAGTCGGGAGAAAACAAGAAATAGCGGGAGGAGGCCAAGCCTCCGAATCACGCTGTGGCATCCAGAGAACTGGATCCTGTGCTTTACAATTCTTCGCCAAACGTTCCTGCTGCCTCTGAGATTTTCCCCCTCTAGCGCCTGGCAAAACCACTCAGGGAAGGGTATATCAGGGGGCTCCCTGAAGCAGGTTTGTCCTCAACACAGAGAACCCAAGATCTGCCTGAAACAGCTGCCTTTTAATAATAATAATAATAATAATAATAATAATAATAATATTTATTTATACCCCGCCCTCCCCAGCCAAGACCATGTTCAGGGCAGCTAACAACCAATAAGAAAAACAAGTTGATTAAAATACAACTTAAAAAACAAGATTAAAATACAACATTAAAACATTAAAATGCAGCCTCTTCACAGGAGGAGAAAGGAAAAAAGAAAGAGGGGGAGGGAATCAAATTAATTCCAAGCCAAAGGCCACAGGCCCTGCGGAAAGAAATCAGATCCTGCAGGGCCCTGGTCTCATGAGACAGAGCGTTCCACCAGGCCGGAGCCAGTGTTGAAAAGGGCCTGGCTCTGGTTGAGGCTAATCTGACTCCCTTAGGGCACGGGACTTCCAGGGTGTTGCTATTTATGGACCTTAAGGTCCTCCGTGGGGCACACCGGGAGAGGCGGTCCCGTAGGTACGAGGGTCCTAGGCCGTGAAGGGCTTTAAAGGTCAAAACCAGCACCTTAAATCTGACCCTTTACTCCACCGGGAGCCAGTGCAGCTGGAAAAGCACTGGACCCATGCCGACCTCGCCCCCAACTTGCAGTCTGCCCTGCCAAGGATGGCTCTGAAGCACCACCTGTAACAGCTGCCTCCACCCCCCCCCCCTCGTCCCCTTTGCCACCGTGCAGGGAGAGGGCAAGAGGAGGTGGTGCGGCCGCAGCTGCCTCCCAGAGCAACCACGCCGTGCCCACTCACCCGACAACGGTACCGGAGGCCCTCAATCTCCTCCATCCGGAACAGGTAGGGCCGCAAGGGAGTGTCGTCGCTGCCTGGTGGGGGAGAATCGGGACCGGTTGGAGCAACGGAAAGGCAAGCAGCCACTGCACGGGGCAACTCTTGAATTGGGCAATTCTGTGCCCAGAGCCAAGCCAGTGCCCTGTGCTGATCTCACCACCCCTGCGCCCCAGGGGGGAGGTGTTCCCTCTGCCCGCTTGGAAGACCTCCTGAGGGCAGCACCTCCCTGCCTCGCGAGCAAACCCACCTCCTCCTGTGAGAGCCGCCTCAATCTCAGCCAGCACAGCCTTCTCGGAGGGCAGCACAAAGGTCAGGGCAGTGCCCGGGTTGTCCGCACGGGCAGTCCTGCAAGGGAGGAAGGGGTCAGGAGGTCAGGCAAGGGCAGGGAAGAGAGGGCGCCACAGCTGGAAGGCAAGAAGGGGCTCAGGAGAGGCACCAGGGCTGTGGGGGGGGGGGGGGCAAGGCACGCTCCGTGAAAAGGGACCCAAACACTCATGGCCCCTTCCCCCTGAAGCACCTTCATGAAAATGACCAGCAAATCAGAGAAATGGGTCTTTGATAACCGACTCAAGAGGAAATTCAGAAGGCTGGGATCTGTGCCAGGCAGCTTGCAAAAAAAAAAAACGAAGTCCCAGATGACACAGAGGCATCAGGTGACCTTTGATAAGTCCCTGTCTTAGAAAACCAAGCGTGGCTTGGATGCCTCATCCTGGGAATGTGGAATTCGCGGTAAATGCAAGGCCACCTGCTGCTCACCTGCCTGCTCGGTGAATGTAGGACTCCACTGAGGGAGGGAAGTCAAAGTTCAGGACAGCAGAGACGTTCTGGAAGTCGATCCCACGTGATACTCCGTATTCCTGGTCTTTGCCCCTGCAAGGGAAGCAGCAGAAGAGAACACTGAGGGCAAGGGGGGGGGGGACTCTCTCCCTCTCCTAGGCAGCAGGACAAGGAAGAGGGCCCTCAGAAGCATCCAGGTCTTTCTGGGCCTCTGCTAACCAAGCCACTTGGATGCATCCTGCAGCCCTACTTAACCCACTTATATACCACTTAGTAAAGGTAAAGGGACCCCTGACCATTAGGTCCAGTCGTGGCCGACTCTGGGGTTGCAGCACTCATCTCGCTTTATTGGCCGAGGGAGCCGGCGTACAGCTTCCGGATCATGTGGCCAGCATGACTAAGCCGCTTCTGGCAAACCAGAGCAGCGCACGGAAACACCGCTTACCTTCCCACTGGAGCGGTACCTATTTATCTACTTGCACTTTTGACGTGCTTTTGAACTGCTAGTTTGGCAGGAGCAGGGACCGAGCAACGGGGGCTTACCCCGTTGCGGGGATTCAAACTACTGACCTTCTGATCGGCAAGTCCTAGGCTCTGTAGTTTAACCCACAGTGCCACCTGCGTCCCATATACCACTTAACTGCAACTAAAACATCTAAGCTGCTTATCAAAGAGCATTAAAAAATGCATTGTCAACCAAAACCAATACTTAAAAACAGATTTCATAACCAAAGTCAATAAAATCAACACTTAAAAGAATACATTATGAACTCAAGTTACCATGCAAAACGAACGCCAGCTTCTTGGGAGAAATCACCCTTAAAGTTGCATTTACTCAGAGGGGGGTTGTTTTACACGCAAGGTGTTTGGGAAATGTTGTATTTCAATACTGAATACTCTGTGGGTTCAGCTCAAACGGCGAATAAGATCCAAACTCCAATTGTCAGTCAAACAGGAAGTTTATTTAGCCGTTGCAAGGGGAAGGGGGTTTGACACAACCTCTGCCAGCAAGTAGTTGAGGGGGCGGCACACCAAATATGAAAAAAGCACAAGTCGCAAGCGAAAGGGCAGCTATGTCCGCGTATGGCAGTATTTCCTTCTACTTTGCCTCTACCGATTGAATCACAAGGCATAAAAACTTCCTTATCTTTCCCTCCTTCCTTTGTCCTCAACCGTCATAGCAGTCGCTCTTGCGTACATGTCATTCCGCACTTCTCTCATGGTTCTCTTGTGAAAACAACCTGGCTCAGCCTTTCCTCACGTGCACTTCAATTTTATTTAATTCCTTCATAATTTTATTCTCCTTCCACAAAGATATTAGAGTTTACTGCTTAGGCAGGGTTATGTGGAAAAAAGCACAAGTCTTCAGTTGGTGGCTGGCAGCTGCCAGTTGCTTAAGTTGCATGAGGCTGCTATTTATGCTGTGCTAGGAGACGCAGGTGGCGCTGTGGGTTAAAGCCTCAGCGCCTAGGGCTTGCCGATCGAAAGGTCGGCGGTTCGAATCCCTGCGGCGGGGTGCGCTCCCGCTGCTCGGTCCCAGCGCCTGCCAACCTAGCAGTTCGAAAGCACCTCCGGGTGCAAGTAGATAAATAGGGACCGCTTACCAGCGGGAAGGTAAACGGCGTTTCCGTGTGTGGCTCTGGCTCTGGCTCTGGCCAGAGCAGCGATGTCACGCTGGCCACGTGACCCGGAAGTGTCTCCGGACAGCGCTGGCCCCTGGCCTCTTAAGTGAGATGGGCGCACAACCCCAGAGTCTGTCAAGACTGGCCCGTACGGGCAGGGGTACCTTTACCTTTACCTTTACCTTTACCTTTAGGAGGTTTGTAAAATTCACTTCTGACTGCCCAGCTGGATAGAAGTCATTGGATCACTCACTGGATAGAAAATAATAATAATAATAATAATAATAATAATAATAATAATAATAATTTATTATTTATACCCCGCCCATCTGGCTGGGCCTCCCCAGCCACTCTGGGCGGCTTCCATAGAAACCAAAAATACAGTAAAATATCACACGTTAAAAACTTCCCTAAACAGGGCTGCCTTAAGATGTCTTCTGAATGTCAGGTAGTTGTTTATCGCTTTGACATCTGCTGGAAGGGCGTTCCACAGGTCGGGCGCCACTACCGAGAAGGCCCTCTGCCTGGTTCCCTGTAGCTTTGCTTCTCGCAATGAGGGAACCGCCAGAAGGCCCTCGGCGCTGGACCTCAGCGTCTGGGCAGAATGATGGGGGTGGAGACGCTCCTTCAGAAAAAAGTGGTCTGGGGTGAGGAGAGAATTCTATGCCACCCAAATCGGATCGGCTGAAGGGTAGGCCGGCTGGAACATAAATGGGCCACCTCTGCCACCACAGATGGAACCAGTCACCTGCCATGATTCAAATTCAGCTTATTTCCTTGTGGCGCAGCGGGACAGTGCATCTGCCTTTCAACCAGGTGCAGGCAGGATTCCTGCACTGCAGGGGGTTAAACTACAAGATCCTTGGGATCCCTTCCCACTCCACAACTCTATGATCTACCCTAACATTTATTCCAGGCCCTAGTCCAGGGCCCACATGGCATTTCCTGATTATGGAGAAGTAGAGCTGAGGGTCAGCTGCACACCGATGGCACCTAGCCCCCCAAGTCTCCTATTTCACACCATCCGTTGTCAAACAGAACGTATTTGTGGCTCTTAAGCCAAACCTACTTTCCTGCTTTGTTGCCCTTCCTCTTCCTCTTCCCTCTCGTCGGTCCTTCTTTCTCTCCCAGGTCCTGTTCGTCGGTGGCGATGATATAATCACAGAAACCCCGATTGAACTGGCTGATGATGTGGCACCTGGAACAGATCAATTGATGGAAACTGTGGTTTCGCCAGGGGAATTCACCTCTGGATATGGCAAGCAGTGCCTGGGGCTGCATCGTGGACAGGCAAGGATGCCACGGCCTGCCCGTTTGTTCCTCTCCCCCTACGTGCCCCCTTCAAGGCCAAAGCACCATACAGTGGTGCCCCACAAGACGAATGCCTCGCTAGACGAAAGAGTTTTCCGTCTTTTGAGGTGCTTCGCAAGACGAATTTCCCTATGGGCTTGCTTTGCAAGACGAAATGTCTTGCGAGTTCTTGCGAGTTTTTTTCCTTTTTTTCTTCCTTTTTCTAAGCCGCTAATAGCCGCTAAGCCACTAATAGCGCTAATCTGCTAAGCCGCTAATAGCCGTGCTTCGCAAGACGAAAAAACCGCAAGACGAAGAGATTCGCGGAACGAATTTATTTCGTCTTGCAAGGCACCACTGTACCTGAAGCTGCTTTTTCCCGTCTCCCAGGATGGCAGCAGCTGCTGCTGCCTGCAAGACTGCCCCCACACCTACCTAGCAAGGCTCACCTGGACTGAACAGGCAGCTCGGAGTTCAAGACACAGGCTGGGATGCTGAATTGCTCCAGGAAGAGTTTGAGGCGGTAGCAGCGGTCGATGGTGCTGACAAAGAGAATGACTTTGCCCTTCACCAGCGAAAGCTTCAGCAGTGCATAGAGCAGCAGGAACTTGTCATCCTCTGTCTCACACCGGATCTGGAACTGGCTCAGCTTGGAGCTGTCTGGCAGCTGCGATTCCTGCAGCTTCAGGGTCACCTGTGCAGGAGGTGAAAACAGGCTTCGTTTTATTTTGGAGTATTTATATGCTGCCTACCAACCAACGTTGTTGAGGCAGCTTAATCTATTCTAGTCGTTACTGCAGCAGGGCCAAGGCATATAATAATAATAATAAATTTTATTTATATCCCGCCCTCCCCAGCCGAAGCCGGGCTCAGGGCGGCTAACAACACTAAAACAGTATGACATTATAAAACATTATAAAAATGAATTAAAATCAAAATTGATGGCAACCATATGTGAATGGAAGGAAGCTTATATTACAGTGGTGCCTCGCAAGACGAAATTAATTCGTTCCGCGAGTTGCTTCGTCTTGCGATTTTTTCGTCTTGCAGAGCGCGGATTCCCCGGGTATTAATGGTTTTACGAAAAAGGAAGCAAACTCGCAAGACGTTTTCGTCTTGCGAAGCAAGCCCATAGGGAAATTCGTCTTGCGAAGCACCTCGAAAAACAGAAAACCCTTTCGTCTAGCGAGTTTTTCGTCTTGTGAGGCATTCGTCTTGCGGGGCACCACTGTACTTTGATTCCAAAACCAGATACAGATTTGACCTTGGTCGAAAACTATAGACCTATTTCATTATTGAACAATGATTATATTTGCTAATATTTTAGCTAATAGATTGAAAAAGGTCTTAAATGTTTATACACATCCAGACCAAGCGGGATTCTTTCCAGGTAGGCAGATGCAAGATAATATAAGAAATATCTTAAATGTAATAGAGTATTTAGAAGAAAGAATTGAGAAAAAAGTAGCAATGATGTTTACAAATGCGGAAAAAGCATATGATAATATATCTTGGGATTTTATAAAGAAAGTGATGGCCGACACGAAATGCTGCTGTACAGGGACAGAAATAGCAGCAGATACAGATGTAGAAACATTAATATTTTAATGTTTCAATATTTTAATGTTGTATTTTAATCTTGTTTTTAAGTTGTATTCATTCAACCTGTTAGACGCTCTGAGCCCAGCCTTGGCTGGGGAGGGCGGGGTAAAAATTATTATTATTATTATTATTATTATTATTATTCTTATTATTATTATTGCTGTGTGGGAGCAGCTACAGGTGTGCAAGATTCCAGAGATTGTGAATCACTGGGGTTAGAGGAGGAGAAGGAGGAGGAATTGACCTTGGATTAAATCTATGCTTCCAGGTGTCATAAGAAAGCTGCAGAGATAGTGCGCACCCCGGAAATGATCTCTTTCAGCTTCTGCCTTCTGGAAGAACGTACAGGGTTATAAAGACTAGGACTTGCTGCCTGAGAAACAGTTTTTATCCAAATGCGATTTTGGTTCTAAACGCAGTTTAAGGTAGTCTCTGTGGGAGTATATTGTATTTAATTATGGGGTATCAGAGTTTTTAGGGGGTTAACCAGGCTGGGATAGCAGGCTTGTTCGTTTTTGAATGTCTGGTGTAGATTTTTTTCAATTTCGTTGTTCTGTATAGTACAATGACAATAAAGATTATCATATTGTATCGTAAATGGAATATGGAGAAAAAATTATAAAAGGGATACAAAATGTATATACAGAGTGCAAAATTATTAACCAGGTGCTAACCAACCAATTTAAAATAGAAAAAGAAACGAGACAAAGATGTCCATTATCATCTTTATTATTCATTCTGGTCTTGAAGTTTTGAACAAAAACATAAGAGCAGACTGGAGGTGCAGGTCAATTCTGTGTCCAGGGCAGCCGTCTACCAGCTCCACCTGGTATGCAGGCTGAGACCCTACCTACCCGCGTACTGTCTCGCCAGAGTGGCGCATGCTCTAGTTATCTTCCACTTGGACTCCTGCAATGCGCTGTACGTGGGGCTACCTTTGAAGGTGACCTGGAAACTACAACTAATCCAGAATGCGGCAGGTAGACTGGTGACTGGGAGCGGCTGCCGAGACCACTTAACACCGGTCTTGAAAGATCTACATTGGCTCCCAGTACGTTTCCGAGCACAATTCAAAGTGTTGGTGTTGAGCTTTAAAGCCCTAAACGGCCTCGGCCCAGTATACCTGAAGGAGCGTCTCCACCCCCATCGTTCTGCCCGGACGCTGAGATCCAGGGCCTTCTAGCAGTTCCCTCATTGCAAGAAGCAAAGCTACAGGGAACCAGGCAGAGGGCCTTCTCAGTAGTGGCGCCCGCCTTGTGGAACGCCCTCCCATCAGATGTCAAAGAGATAAACAACTACCTGACATTTAGAAGACATCTTAAGGCAGCCCTGTTCAGGGAAGTTTTTAATGTGTGATGTCTTAGTGTATTTTTTGTCTTTGTGGAAGCCGCCCAGAGTGGCTGGGGAGGCCCAGCCAGATGAGCGGGGTACAAATAAATTATTATTATTATTATTATTATTATTATTATTATTATTATTATTAAACAGCAGAGAAAGTGGTCAAAATGTATAAAAAGAGATCAAAAACTTGTTGGAAATGTAAAGAAAAGGGTGAGACATTCTATCATATGTGGGGGGAATGCAAAAAGATTAGAAATTATTGGGAAATGATATATAATGAATTGAAAAAAATGTTTAAAAAGACCTTTGTTAAGAAACCAGAAGCATTCCTTCTAGGAATTTTAGACCAAGATGTGAAAAAAGAAAATTGGAGATAATTTATGTATGCAGCAACAGTGGCAAGAATTATAGTAGCACAAACTTGGAAGACAGAAGAAATACCAATGAAAGAACAATGGCAAGGGAAACTTATGGAATATGCAGAACGGGCAAAACTAACAGAAAAACTACATGACAAGGACAACAAAAACTTTAAAAGAGAATGGGAACCATTTACAACATATATGAAGAAGCAACATAAAGAAATGGACTCATTGGCAGGGTTTGAGTAAACAAGCACAACTGCATACAACAAAAATAAGTCTATATGTATTGAGAAAATTTGGGGGAAACAATACGCAGGGTGAACAATATGGAAATAAAACAAAAAGGGGAGTATGGGGGAAGTCCAGGGGAGGAGGGTTGAAATGAAAAATTTAAAGACTATTTACAGAAACATTGTAAAATTAATAACTGTTAGAAGGATGTTGGAATAATATTATATGATTTTAGCAGGAATGATATAAAGGATTTGGGAATAACCGACTGTTAATTGGTGAAAGGAGGAAAAGTAAAGTTACATTATATTAAGATAATTTACAGGACTAAAAATTTAAAAGAGGGAAAGGATTTGCTGAAATGGATAATTGATCTAGAATACAAAAAAGGGAGGTGTGAGGAGGTCAAGGAAATAAGCTAATGAAAGATAAGTAATGAGAAGATTTGCTGTATTTTTCTTTGCGTTTTTGTTTCTGTTTAATGGATTTTATTTTTCTGTTTTTTCATATTGTTATCTGTTGTTTTGTTTTTGTTTAATGTGGTATTTTTACCTTTTATTTCTGTAACCCTTAAAATTTTAATAAATATTATCTAAAATAAAAAAAAATGAAATATGAAAAATTGTTAACGATATAGTGTTAGAAGAAGTATACATGGAAATATCAATAAAAATTATTTTTTTAAAAAAGGCATATGTGAATCCCTTCCTGGCTGGGGACTACCTCAACGGGCCTGCTCCCCAAATGACTCTTAATTGCTCCCTTTCTGTGCCACGGGTTGCTAGGAGACTGCCAGAACCAACTCAACGCCCGCAGGTTGCAAGGGGCAGACAGACACGGGACCATTACTATCTGTGAAGAGCATTTCGACCACCACCACAACCCCAGAGCAATAGGAGAAGGAAATCTCTGCCCTTCACTTTGCCTCCTTTGAGTCCAAAACCAATCCTCCAACCTCCAACCAATTTCCCACAAACTTACAGGGTTGTGGAGCACCAGCTCCTTCAGGGCCTCGACATCTGCATTGAAGGTAGCTGACATGAGGAAAGACTGGTAGATCTTGGGCAAGTGGCTGGAGAGGAAACAAGAGCCCATCATTTGTAAGGTTGCTCCAAAAGCCCCCCCTTGCCCAGCACTCAGAACCCAAAGGCAGCGAAATAGATGCCTCCAGGGCATTGCAGGCACAACAGCCCCAACCTAGCCCTCTGCTTCCATAACCTCAATATAGCGTATTTTTCGCTCTATAGGATGCACTTTTTCCCCTCCAAAAATTAAGGGGAAATGTGTGTGCGTCCTATAGAGCGAATGCAGGCTGCGCCGCTAAGCCCAAAGGCAGAACAGGGAGACGGAGCGCTGCGGAGCACTCCGTCTCGCTGTTCTAGCTTGGGGATGGCTGCACGCAAAGCCTTTCCAGAGCAGCGGGGTGCCTTCACCCCGCTCTCCTGCAGAGGCTAGCAAGGCTGTTCCCAAGCCAGAACAGCGAGACGGAGGGCTCCGTCTCGCTCTTCTAGCTTGGGGATGGCTGCGCGCAAAGCCTCTGCAGGGCAGCGGGGCGCTGCACTCCAAAGGCTTCAGGGATCTTTGAGGCTGGCAGTGGGGGGAAGCAGCGGTTTCCCCCCACCACCAGCCCCACACGCTTGGGTGAATGCACCTTGAACGCACCTTGTTTTAGAGGGGGAGAACAAGGGGGGGAAATTTTCCCTGTTCTCCCCCTATGGTCCGGTGCGTCCTATAGAGCGAAAAATACGGTAAATATGCTGAGCTTCTTTTCCTAGTGTGATGGCACCAACTTTTTCCATCCTGAAAGCTGATTTCAATTCAGGATTTCTGTTTATATTACAGTCGCACCTCTAGATGCGAACAGAATCCATTCCGGAGCCCCAGAAGCAAACGTAACCAGCGATGGCACGTCTGCGCATGCATGCGTCGCCTTTCGCCACTTCTGCGCATGCTCGTGACGTCATTTTGAGCGCCTGTGCATGCGGCGAAACCCGGAAGTAACGTGCTCTGTTACTTCCGGGTTGCTGCAGAGCGCAACTCGAACGCGCTCATCCCGAAGCACATTCAACCCGAGGTATGACTGTACACAATTTCACCAATAAAATATGCCACAAAACCAAATAAAATGTATCCAACAAGCTTCAAAATGGATTCTAGGTAAAGGTAAAGGGACCCCTGACCATTAGGTCCAGTCATGGCCGACTCTGGGGTTGCGGCGCTCATCTTGCTTTATTGGCCGAGGGATCCGGTGTACAGCTTCCGGGTCATGTGGCCAGCATGACTAAGCCGCTTCTGGCGAACCAGAGCAGCGCACGGAAATGCCGTTTACCTTCCCGCCAGAGTGGTACCTATTTATCTACTTGCACTTTGACGTGCTTTTGAACTGCTAGGTTGGCAGGAGCAGGGAACAAGCAATGGGAGCTCACCCCGTCGCGGGGATTCGAACTGCCGACCTTCTGATTGGCAAGTCCTAGGCTCTGTGGTTTAACCCTCAGTGCCACCCGTCCAAATGGATTCTAGCTGGATACAAAAAGCATTTATTTAGCTCCAGGACTATCCCCCCTCCCCCCTTGGCATAGCATCCAACATTCAACAAATGATGGAGCAGGACACCTGAGCAGGTACTGCTTGTAAGAACTCAGAGACCTCCTAGGCCCCCTCCACCCTCCCATGGAACCACAGGCTGGCCCCAGGCCTTTCAAAGTCAGCAACCCAGGCCCAGAATAAACTCACCACAACAGACTTTTCAAGTCTTCCTCAAAGCCAAAGGAGAAAAGGAGGTCAGCTTCATCCAGCACCAGGATTTCCAAGGAATCCTGCAGGCTCAGGCTGCCAGCCCTCAAGTGAGCCAGGACCCGCGATGGCGTCCCCACCACCACATCCGGCTTCTCCATCAAGATGGGCCTTGAAGGAAGAGAATCCAGAACACACAAAAGCTTCAGTCAGAGATGGGAAGGCCCAGTCTCTGTGAAACAACCACATATACAGTGGTGCCTCGCAAGACGAAATTAATCCGTTCCGTGAGGCTCTTCGTCTAGCGGTTTTTTCGTCTTGCGAAGCAAGCCCATTGACGGCTTAGCGGATTAGCGCTATTAGCGGTTTAGCGGATCAGCTGATAAGCGGCTTAGGAAAAGGGGGGGAAAGGGAAAAAACCCCGCAGGAACTCGCAAGACATTTTCGTCTTGCGAAGCAAGCCCATAGGGAAATTCGTCTTGCGAAGCGCCTCCAAAACGGAAAACCCTTTCGTCTAGCGGGTTTTTCCGTCTCGCGAGGCGTTCTTCTTGCGGGGCACCACTGTACAGTGGTGCCTCGCAAGACGAAAAGAATCCGTTCCGTGAGTCTCTTCGTCTAGCGGTTTTTTCGTCTTGCGAAGCAAGCCCATTAGCGGATTAGCGCTATTAGCGGCTTAGCGGCTTTTAGCGGATTAGAAAAAGGGGGGGGGAGGGGAAAAAAGCCGGAAAAACTCGCAAGACATTTTCGTCTTGCAAAGCAAGCCCATAGGGAAATTCGTCTTGCGAAGCACCTCCAAAACGGAAAACCCTTTCGTCTAGCGGGTTTTTCGTCTTGCGGGGCACCACTGTACTTGCCTGACCTTGAATGAAAGCTTTGGGTCTGCGATGCAACCATAACCACAGGTTGCTGATGGGAAGAGGCTGCCACCCTTAACTGCCCAAGAGGGCAGTGTCAACTGCAGAAGAGGACCCCCATTCATTGTTTCCACTCAGAAAGCAACCAGAGGCCACAAGCAAAATGCGCGACTACAAGAGACTCCAGGGAGGCTCTGGAATGCTTTAGAGAGGCCAGCCTGTCTTCCATCTCCAAAGGCCCCTTGAAAGAACCACCATCACAGCGTGCCAATGAGGAAGGACCCATTTACAGGAATTATTATTATTATTATATTTGAATACCACCCCTCATCCAAAGATCACAGGGCGGTTCAAAACATTAAAATACAAACTGAGAACACAAAGGACATAATAAAGCAAAACCAAAAATCTCCCCCCTCTACAAAGACATTTAAAAGGCCATAGAATGTTTAATCAGCCCAAGGCCTGGTTGAAAAGAAAAGTTTTCACCTGGCGCCTAAATGTATGTAAGGTAGGTGCCAGGTGAGACTCCCCGGGGAGAGCTTTTCAAACAGGCAGTCACTATATAAAAGGACTGATTTTGAGTTGCCCCCCTCCAGACCTCTCATGGAGGAGACACACAAAGAAGGGCCTCAGATGATGATTGTGGGTCTGGGTCAGTTCATATGGGGAGAGCAGTCCTTGAGGTATTGCGGTTGTGAGCTGCTTACAGCTTTATAGGTCAAGATGAGCATTTCGAATTTGGCAGGGAAACAAATTGGCAGCCAGTGCAGTTCAGGCCAGGAATCAGAAAGCATTTTGGGGTTGGGGATTTCATAAACATGGCCAGCCCAAGAGGCAGCCGTCCTGGCCCACCACTCACCTCTGAGCTGCCAAGTCCGCCTGGCCAGAGATGTCAACGAGGTGCAGGTCTCGGGAGCAGTAGGAGGTCAGCTGCCGGAGCATCTGCAGCACCTGCTGGCCCAGCTCCTTGGTGGGGACCAGGATGAGTCCCCGAACGGCCTGCTCTGCCACCAGCGCTGACTAGGAGGCAAGACGAGACCCGGTCAGAAGAGTCCCGCCCTCCCCAGGCCATCACAAAAGGGGCTCTTTAGGTGCGACCCCTGCACTGCGGGAGCCTGGGTTAGTTGGCCCCGGGTGTGGGGTCCCTTCCAACTGTACAGCTCCACATTCCAGTTCTTCCGGAAAGAGCATCTCCACCCCCATCATTCAACCTGGACACTGAGATCTAGCGCCGAGGGGCTTCTGGCAGTTCGTTCACTGCGAGAAGTGAAGTTGCAGGGAACCAGGCAGAGGGCCTTCTCGGTAGTGGCGCCTGCCCTGTGGAACGCCCTCCCATCAGATGTCAAAGAAATAAATATCCCATCAGATGTCAAAGAAATAAACAACTATCTAACACAGGCACCCCAAACTGTAACCTGAAGTGTATGTAACTCGAGGTACCACTGTATTTTTACTCTTTTGTTGGAAGCAGCCCAGAGTGGCTGGGGAAACCCAGCCAGATGGGCGGGATATAAATGATGATGATGATGTTGAAGATGATGATGAGGGAGCCGCAAAGAGCCTTGCAGCGAGGGAGAGGGTCGGGCCCTCCCATCAGATGTCAAAGAAATAAACATCCAACACAGGCATCCCCAAATTCGGCCCTCCAGATGTTTTGGGACTACAGTTCCCATCATCCCTGACCACTGGTACTGTTAGCTAGAGATGATGGGAGCTGTAGTCCCAAAATATCTGGAGGGCGAAGTTTGGGGATGCCTGATCTAACGTTTAGAAGACATCTGAAGGCAGTCCTGTTTAGAGAAGCTTTTCATGACTGATGTTTTAATGTACAGTGGTACCTCGGGTTAAGTACTTAATTGCTTCCGGGGGTCCGTTCTTAACCTGAAACTGTTCTTAACCTGAAGCACCACTTTAGCTAATGGGGCCTCCTGCTGCTGCCGCGCCGTCGGAGCCCGGAGCCAGATGGACGGGGAATAAATGATGATGATGATACAACAAAAAAAATTCCTTCCAGTAGCACCTTAAAGACCAACTAAGTTAGTTCTTGGTATGAGCTTTCGTGTGCATGCACACTTCTTCAGATACACTGAAACAGAAGTTTCCAGACCCTTCTATATAGTGAGAAGGTGGGGAGGGGTATTACTCAGAAGGGTGGTGGGATTGGGTGATTGGCAGATAGCTGTGATGAGCCTGTTGACGACTCTTAACGACTGCGATAGGTCTTACAGGAAAAAGCAAGGGGTGAGAAGGTGAAGAATGGCTTTGTCATGTATATGATGATGATGATGAGGGAGGGAGGGAGCCGCAAGGGGCCCCGGGTCGCTCACCGCTTTCCCCCGGAGCAGGTGCTGGAGGAGGGGCAGGGCGTAGGCGCCCGTCTTGCCGGAGCCCGTCTTGGCCCGCGCCAGCAGGTCTTTGCCCTCCAGGGCCAGCGGGATAGCCTTCTCCTGGATCAGCGTCGGCTTCGCCCAGCCCAGCTCCGCCGTCGCCTGCCCGCCAGAGAGAACGAGAGACAGGAGGTCAGGCCCGGAGGAGGAGGCGTTGGAGGCCGCAGCTCCCCCCTTCCCCAACCTCGCCCGCGTTACCTGCAGGAGCCGCGCGTCCAGCCCCAGGTGCGCGAAGCTGCCCGCTTCTCCCTCCATGCTGCTCCTGTCCGCGCGGCCGCCGCTTCCGCTTCCGCTTCCCCAGCCGGAAGCCGCCGCCGCTCTAGCCGGCCCAACCGAGCAGCGAGACGCGGACCCAACGGCGCCCCCTGCAGGCCTTGGCAGCTCGAGCGGCGCTGGCTTCGCTGGCTGGTATTGCAGCGTGGAGTCTCGGAGCCAAACGCGACTTGCTGCCTCCCTGGCTTAGCGCGCACCGGCGGAACTCCTTGCCGGGAGCCCTTTCAATACTGACGACCTGCTCCATAGCCTAGACGGGGGGAATGTTGGCCAAGCGAGCAGCCTCCTCTGGGTCCCGGGAGTGAAAGGGGCACCGCCAGCCAGGCAGAGAGGTGCAGGGCAATCAACCCGAAATTGGTCTTTATTAGCCCAAATCTTTTTGAATTCTGGTGTTGGAGGAGACTCTTGAGAGTCCCATGGACTGCAAGAAGATCAAACCGATTCATTCTGAAGGAAATCAGCCCTGAGTGCTCACTGGAAGGACGGATCCTGAAGCTGAGGCTCCAATACTTTGGCCACCTCATGAGAAGAGAAGACTCCCTGGAAAAGACCCTGATGCTGGGAAAGATGGAGGGCACAAGGAGAAGGGGACGACAGAGGACGAGATGGTTGGATAGTGTTCTCAAAGCTACCAGCATGAGTCTGACCAAACTGCGGGAGGCAGTGGAAGACAGGAGTGCCTGGCGTGCTCTGGTCCATGGGGTCACGAAGAGTCGGACACGACTAAACAACTAAACAACAACAAGAAGCCCAAATCTGGTTCAACTCGCCAACCCTATTTGGGTTTAGAGCAGCTACCAAGGAACCGATAGGTTGGCTGAAGTCTGTTGCATCTGCTTGGCCACTGGGAGTGAGAAACTGGGCCTTTCTCACCTGCATTTAAGTAATCTGTCATCATGCTCTATGATCCTTTGCATGCCAGTGAGAGCCAGTGTGGTGTAGTGGTTAAGAGTGGTAGACTCCTAATCTGGTGAACCGGATTCGTGTCCGTGCTCCTCCACATGCAGCTGCTGGGTGACCTTGGGCTAGTCACACTTCTCTGAAGTCTCTCAGCCCCACTCACCTCACTCTGTATTTGTTGTGGGGGAGGAAGGGAAAGGAGAATGTTAGCCGCTTTTAGATTCCTTTGGGTAGTGATAAAGTGGGATATCAAATCCAAACTCTTCTTCATGCCAGGCACTGCCTAAGGGCCCAGAGGAACCTGAAAGCATCAGAGCCTTCTCTAGAGAGCCTGGCCCACCTTACTCCTTCCCCACAAAAAAAAATTTGAAGCTGCTGGTTGTGGGGGGCTCCTTTGCCAAGAAGAAGCTTGCAGGATAAGCCTAGTCCCAGAGCCATTTTCCTCTTGAGCTCAGCCCCCTTGTCCCCGTACCCCCACCCAAACCCCAAATCAATAACACAAGGAAGAGAAAGCCTTTCGCAGGAAATTTTATTTCACTCCAGAACTGTAACAAGGAACATTATTAAGAATTTACCGTAGTGGGCAGGAAATAAAACACAGGGAAGAGGAGGGGGAGATAACTGGATTTCAAATTCTCCACCATTCCATGCTCCGGTTCTGCTGTCACCTACAAATCATCAGGCATACTTTTGCATAGGTAGAGGCCTCTCTTTCCAAACTCAAGAAAGGCTGTTAAGGAGCTCCATGGTACATAAATGACAACTCACTTAATGCTGTCTCCTAGCAAGCTTCTTGCCATCCACACTAGAGGCATTAGCAGGGCCGTAAAAAAAAACACCCTACTCATCCAAGTGGAAACTCCTCTCTGTGCAATTAAAAGATACTACCTGTGGGTATCCTTAAACTAGGCTCATTTGCAGAAGTCTAGAGAGCCCATCTGTGCTAGCACTTGAAAAACACCTGGAGCCTAAAGTTTTGCTAACCCCTTGTTCACAATGGTTATCTAGACCCTCTGCTGGAAACTGGGGAGGGTTACAAGAGGAGATGCTGCCAGAACCCTGTAGGCAACCACCGCTGTTGTCCTAAGCAGCCCCCGCCCCAAGTTCCAGTAGGTATCAGGCCACCCACCCCCCACCCCCAGAAAGAAAAAAAACCCAGTTTTAGTATAAATGTTATTCCACCCCTCCCATTTCCTCTTCCAGGCCGTTCTCCACTACAAGGGCTGCCCCCACAAACCTCATGTGTTAAGAGCAAAGAATGACACGGAACCACCAGAACAGAACAACCCAGAAGTCACTCCCACCAATCGGGATCCAGAAACAGGAAAGCACTTTTTTAAAAAAGAGCCTACTCAGTCTCTTAGAAAGCAATTTTCTCTTCCTTTGGATCTGCACAAGGGCACTGCCCACAGAGGCTTTTCCAGCTGCTGCAACACAGCAAAGCAAAGAATGGGGTGGCATGTGAGAGACTTCTGTGGGCAGGGCACCCCCTTCATCAGGGAAGAAGAAGTATGCAAATGCTGGTCCAAAGATGTTTCACATGCTGTGCTTCCATCTGTCCTTTCAGTTGTGCCAAATCCAGGAGGGTCAAGAAGTGCTCAGTGGAACCGGAAGAACAACGGTGCCTGTGCTGTCAGAGGGGCTACACCAATTTTTTAGCCTCAAAGAAGCTCTTGAGGTGCCTCATCTGCCAAATGCCTGTGAGGATGAGGATGATGGTCTGGGCTATGGACCACCACAGCACCCGCTGGTTGGTGCTCTCGCTGGTCATGCGGAATCTCTCCTCTCGGTACTGGAAAGTGAACATGGTGGCGAGAGTCAGAGAAGGTACTTCCCTCTCCCCTTCCCCACACCAGACCCATACAACCCAACTTCTCCATCTACGCAGGTCGGTCCTTCTTGCAGATGTAGGAGCTTTCCAATACTACCCCCCTCTGAACAACTCCTGCCAATCTTGTTCTATTGCAGGTATGCCACCTGTAAACCCACAACAAACGCCACCCTAACTCCAGTCGGGCTGCACCAACGGAGCTTGAATGCCCCCCTCCCAAAGAAGTTCCTAGGATTTGGCAAGTGCTTCTCTGAACTTTCAGATGAGCAAAGCTTTTCAAGATGCTCCTCCTTAAGTCCTTAGTGATTAGGTAAAGGTAAAGGGACCCCTGACCATTAGGTCCAGTCGTGACCGTCTCTGGGGTTGTGGCGCTCATCTCGCTTTATTGGCCAAGGGAGCTGGCGTACAGCTTCCAGGTCATGTAACCAGCATGACTAAGCCACTTCTGGCGAACCAGAGCAGTGCACAGAAACGCCATTTACCTTCCCGCCGGAGTGGTACCTATTTATCTACTTGCACTTTGACGTGCTTTCAAACTGCTAGGTTGGCAGGAGCTGGGACTGAGCAATGGGCGCTCACCCCGTCGAAGGGATTTGAACTGCCAACCTTCTGACTGGTAAGTCCTAGGCTCTGTGGTTTAACCCACAACGCCACCCGTGTGTAATTAGGTAGGAACCATTTAAAGATTGAGGTGTGACAAGTTCCTCACAAACCATGGACAGGGTAGATCCCTCCCCCCCCCCCAATAATGCCATTCAAGATCCCGCTCCTCCTCCTGAATGGCATTACGGTAAAAAAAAGAAAGAAATCCGTTGTGGGTGTTACTTACTCTTTGGTAGTTCTGCTCCTTCTGGATCTGCTCCACCTGGTCTAAGAGCTGCCTGGCTCTTAGCTGGAGTTCGGTCAGTTTGTCCTTGGCTGCAATCTCTGGGTAATTGTTGGCGTGCTCCCCGACTTGGATATCCAAGTGCACCCGCTGAACACAACACAGCAACACACAGACCAATTCAAGAGCCACCACTGCAGTTCAACCCACTCCCCACCCCTGTCTCATCAGGGCTCTTTCCTCCTCCCTTCCACCTCAGTTGCTCAGCAAATGTAGAAAGAGCTCTGGCCTTCTACACCAGCTTCTCTCTTGCCTTACACAAGCAATAACCAGGGGGTGAGGTGGGGTCCAATTCATGAGGGCAGAGCACCTGAAGAGAAGCCCCCACCATCTTGGCTGGAGCAAGACGGAAAGAGGGAAAGGGCACAGAGAAGCCTGCTTACCAGTTTCCCGCCTGCAAAAAGGGCCATGCGGGTGGAGTTGGAGTGGAGGCAGATCTGGTGCTCTCCTGGGGTGTGAGAAGTGAAGGTGAAGCGGCCTTCAGAGCCGTACTGCCTGGAGAGGACCATCTGAAACCATCAAGCAGCAGCAAAGTCAGGCAGGTAGGGGTATCTCACCTTCTGCTTCCATTTCTGCTCACAGAGCCTAGGGCTTGCCGATCAGAAGGTCGGCGGTTGGAATCCCCACGACAGGGTGAGCTCCCGTTGCTCAGTCCCTGCTCCTGCCAACCTAGCAGTTCGAAAGCATGTCAAAGTGCAAGTAGATAAATAGGTACCACTCCGAAGGGAAAGTGAACAGTGTTTCCATACGTTGCTCTGGTTCGCCAGAAGTGGCTTAAGTCATGCTAGCCACATGACCTGGAAGCTGTACGCCGGCTCCCTCGGCCAATAAAGCAAGATTAGCGCCGCAACCCAGAGTCGTCCGCGACTGGACCTAACGATCAGGGGTCCCTTTATCTTTTATGATATCTGATTGGAGCTTTTGCCAGGGCTGAAGACCGCAGACCATCACCACCCCCACCAAGGAGTTGCCTGGCCCTTTCAGGGGCTTTTTATTCTCTCCCTCACTCCTGATGCAGAGGTGGGGAAGCAACAGGCATGTTGCCTCCCTGCACACACACACACTCGGCCCCCAAACTATTGAAAGGCCCCAGGCAGGAGAGGGTTGATGGGAAGTTTTGCTTCTACACATGACTCTGGCTTAACCATTTTAAGCTGAGACATTCCTTCATCACCCTAGAATGTTCAGTCCACATTGAGTTCATGAGACATTGCATCCTGACCTGTTCTTAGTGCTTGGTTGACCACATCTACGGATGAATGCTATATCAATCACTAGTAATAGTTTAATAAGGAGGTTTTCACGCCTGTCCAATTCTGTGTTCCCTTTCCCAACCTTTAATCTATTGATGATTAATGCCTATATGCAACCCTTGCATTGTATTTGTGTTAACCAATCAGCAACAAGCACATATGTGGCAATGCTGTAATATTCAATAAAAGGGACTCCCCGAGACATGCTCGAGAAATGCCTCCCATATGACACTTGCCATTTGTCTGTCGTTTATTTCAACCCAACAGAGGGTGGCGGGCAGGGTCCCCTTGCTCAGCGCCCCCTTGGCTGCTGCTGTCAGGCCAAGAAACAGCAGCTCCCGCTCCCTCCTCCTCCTCCTCCTCCACCTGCTCACCTTCCCATAGGGATCCTTGACCTCCACGAACATGCCCAGGCCCGGCGTGGAGGGCAGGAAGGCCTCCGACTGTTTGTCCCACAGCTGCGTCCGGTAGTTCCCTGCGGAGGGGAGGAACAGGCGCGCCCCCGTCAACAGGGGACAGGCGACAGGTGAGCCGGTGTGCGCGCGCACCCCCCGCGCTCTCCCCCACCCCCGCCCCCTCTCTCCTCCTCGCGCATGCGCACCGATAACCATGGTCTCGTCAGGGATCTCCTCGATGAAGCAGCGCTTCTCCGTCTCCCCGATGTGGAAGTAGAGCGCCTGCGCCCCGCGGCCCGCCGCCAGCAGCACCAGCAACGCCGCCGACGCCGCGAGCCGCCAGCCCGGCGGCCGGGCCGAGAAGGCCGCGGGATCCCCCGAGCGACACCCGCCTGCCATGGACGACGCTGGCCGACGCTGTCAACTGCCGCGCATGCGCCGAGGCTGCCCTCCCCAACACCACCCCCCGCCGGAGGTGGAAACAAGGCCGAGTGCTGCGCATGCGCCGAGGGGGGGGGGGAAACAGCGCCGGTCAGGTGACTCGGCCCGACGGAGGAGGCTGCGCGTGCGCAGAAAGCCCGGGGAGGCTTGCCCTTCCCGGAAGCCCGAGCGGAAGAGGCCGCAAGAAGGAAGGGCTCCCGCGTGGTCATCGAGCCCAACCCCAAGGCTGGGAAGGAGCCTCCTCGGGGCCCTTTTAACCCCTGCAGGGAGGAGGAGGAGGACGAGGCCTCTCGATGGGAGAACCAAACGGGCATGTGGTCATAGCTGTCAACTTTTCCCTTTTCTTGCGAGGAATCCTATTCGGAATAAGGGAATTTCCCTTAAAAAATGGGAAAAGTTGACAGCTATGCATCTGGTCCGGCATTTCCTCCTGGTGCCCTTTTGTCAGAGCAGAACTGAGCGAGAGGCGCAGCCGCCCAGTGCGAGGCAGATGCCATCAGCTGCTTTGGAGTTTACTGATCATTTAAAGGTAAAGGTAAAGGTACCCCTGCCCGTACGGGCCAGTCTTGACAGACTCTGGGGTTGTGCGCCCATCTCACTTAAGAGGCCAGGGGCCAGCGCTGTCCGGAGACACTTCCGGGTCACGTGGCCAGCGTGACATCGCTGCTCTGGCGAGCCAGAGCCGCACACGGAAACGCCGTTTACCTTCCCGCTGGTAAGCGGTCCCTATTTATCTACTTGCACCCGGAGGTGCTTTCGAACTGCTAGGTTGGCAGGCGCTGGGACCGAGCAGCGGGAGCGCACCCCGCCGCAGGGATTCGAACCGCCGACCTTTCGATCGGCAAGTCCTAGGCGCTGAGGCTTTAACCCACAGCGCCACCTGCGTCCCTTACTGATCATTTACTAGCAGAAAAATAGCATTGAATCCCAGAATATTTAAAAAAAAATTGGGGGGGGAGTGGGGGCGGGGAACACACATTCCCCACCAGGCATGCATATATTCCGGCATTTGAAGACCGCTGGGGTGCCTTCCGTTTAATCGGCTTGTCGGGCAGTTTTTCCTTCATTGCAGGAGGTTGTGCCAGATGGCCCTTGGAGTGCGTTCCAGCTCTACAATTATTTGATTCTCCAGGTGCCTGGTTTTCTAGCCACCCCCCTCACTCTCCTGGCTGCCCTCCTCCGTACATGCTGCAGTGGACCCAGTAGGCTCTTGTAACGTGGCACTCGGAAGGTATACAGATGCAGCCAGAGCAATGTGGAATTGAGTAGGACTGCTTGCTTCTGTTATCTAAAAGCCTCCGTTTCTGTTAACACGATTAGCATAACCACTGCTGGATCGTGTTCAGCTGGTGACACACACCAAAAGTGACCACAGGCGTGCATAATTTTTTTATGGGGGCTGGACATGCGTTGCACAACATCTTGCAGCCATGCGTTCCTGAATACGGACAAGTCTTATTGGAAATGATCTCATTTCCTCATACCTCAGCTTGTGTCCATAGAAGACCATTTCCTACACGATTCTGGTGTATGAGTAAGCATAATGTACCCTTTCAACGTAAGCCAATCTGAAGTTCCTTTTTTCTCAGAATAGCAGCTTCCTCTTCACATGAGACAAGCTGTCCTGGGTAAACATACTTTGCTTCAGTCATTTATATATCAAACTACAGAAAGCTTTAAAAATAGCTGTATTTTGGAAGTGGTCTAGTACTGCCAGAGAGTCCAAGCCTGGCAGAGGGGACTCAATGATGCACACTGTATCCTTAGTCACCCAGTCAATGCACACTGCCCACCACACACAGCCAGTCACGGATGTACACAAAAAGTGCCAACCAAGCATGATGCTGTAAACAAATCCACATGAAGCTGCTGATTCCTCCCAAGCACCCCAAGTTCAGAATCAGAATTGTGCAATGCAGGAATCTCAACTAAAGCATCCATAACAAATGACCAACCTCTGCTACAAACCTTGCAGGAAGGAAAGTCCACCACCGTTCCACTGATAGCTCTTACTGTCAGAAAGTTCTTCCTAATGATTAGTTGGAATTTCCTTTCTTGTAACTTGAATCCATTGGTTCGAGTCCCACCCTCCAGAACAGGTTTGCTCCATCTTTCGTGTGACAGCCTTTTAGCATAGCTGTCAACTTACAGATTTGAAAATAAGGGACCAGCAGCCTTGAAAATAAGGGACCAGCAGCCAAAATAAGGGACCTGCAGCCTCACCTGTTCCAGGCACTCCAGTCTTCCTGTCATCCTGCAGTCTGGTCAAACTCATGCTGGTAGCTTCGAGAACACTATCCAACTTTGTAACCAGAGGTTCAAATGAATAGAATCTGAATCACATGCACCACAAGGCCTATGCAGCCTCAACTTAAGATGGCTCCCCGGCCTGGCTTTGCACTGCAAAGTTTGCAGCAGCACGTGCAACAAAATGGCGTCCAGCATTCAAAAAACCCCTCCGCTTGCATTAACTAGCCACACACAAGGCATGCAAGCTCCACCCCCCAGTCGTTCTTAGACTTCTTATTGGGTGAGCAGCACAGCCAAGCAACACAGTTGGAGCCTCCCTCCTCCCTGGCCAGCAGGGAGGGAAGGAGAGGAGCTGCTTCCTTTGAAATTTAAGGGACATCCATCAATAAGGGACAGCAGCGGGACATGGTGCTGGAATAAGGGACTGTCCCTTCAAATAAGGGACACTTGACAGCTATGCCCTTTAGGCTTTTGTCTATAATATCTTATTGGTCTCTGTAATATCTTATTATGTCCCAAACACACTCAGCTGGCACCAGCACCCCTACAACCATACACAGAGCAAGGAACAACCATCACACTGGGAGATGCTGAAGAAAGATTTCTTGCAAGCATAGGAGGAGATACAGATAAAAATAGAGCAGTTCAGAGCAGGGACAGAATACCCCCTCTCTGACACTCCCTAAAACAGCCTCATCATGCTCTACCACGAACAGCAGGCAACTCCTCCACTGCTGGATTTAGGGTGATCTGGGCAGTTCCCCCCATAAAGGTTGCAGAGCTGAAGGGGTGCAAAATTGAGAAGATCCATAATTGAGCAGCAGTTCCTAACACTGCAAAAGACCACTCAAGGTTTGGGGAATGACTCCAGAGAGCTTTGTCTCAAGATGCAATTATCTCTTGCATATTTCGTGGTTACACTTTTCTGTCAACACCATCCCAAGCCTGGCCACGCCTCCTAAAAGTGCTCCATAAATAGCTGGGGTGAGGCCCATAAGGCCACCCAGGCACCAGGATTGAAACCATGTGTGACCAACAGGAGCAGGAACTCTCCAACTTTGCTGGTACAGTATAGCGTGCTTTAGTGTACTCAAGTGTTGCCTCTTTGTTAACTTTGGTCATTTGCAAGACACCAAGTCAAGGGAGCAAGACCAACTCCTTCTCATGCTCGCCTTGTGGTGAATTGGTTCATTCTGTAACCGGAAATGCCGGAACAGGGTGGTTGGGTAGCGGAGTGCAGAAACTTGGACCGTTGGTGAGCCTATTTTAAACAGAGAGAGACCAGCTGTTGCTTTGAGATTTGAGATAATGCTCTGCTCAGATGGGGTTGCTGGCTGCAGCTCTTATCGGGGAACTGAGTCTTTGCTTTCTTTTGAAGAGTGAAGCATTTGGAATATCTGTATTCCCTGCTATGGGCATAATTTAAAAATGCGTCAGGGTTTCTTGTCGCTCTGTTTATGTTATGTCAACCCACAACTTAACAGTTTATGTGTTACTCTTTCCTCCCCTTTGCACGTAGCAAGAGGAAGGAGCTTCATCTGTCATTTTAGGGAACTTTAGTTTCAGCGTCCAAAGTTGCGACATGAATTGCAACATGCAAAAGAGCTGCTGGAAATCCTGGGACCCAACCACAGAATTAATTACAGTGTCTAGCAATCATGTACATTCCCACCCAGTGGTTGCCGAGGGATCTATAAAAAGGGATCAGCCTTGCTGGTCAAGCAGAGCTACCAGGTAATGCCTGATTTAGAATGGAGTGTCACAAATACCCTGGAAGTCACATCCTCCTCTTCCTCCTTTCTGTTCTCTGTCCAGATGGGGAGAAGAAGGTCTTTGCCCAGGCAGCCGTCTTCAGGTCCAGGTAAGTGCCCTGGGCCCAGTTGTGTTCAGGTGGTTTCCATGGCAGAGTGGGTGCTGCTTCGTAAGTGGCAAATGTAACCTGGGAGGGAGAGGGTGCTAACTGGATGCTTGTGAGAATACAGAAACTTCTGTGCCCACCCAAAAAACTTCTCTGTCCTGGGACATCCTAGTCAAGGCTGCTCCAGCCTCGCAAACTGGATAGAAACAGCAGATCCTGCACATTTGACAATGCCCGATTTCTGCTTTTTTGCCTGCGGTCAGGTGTCTCTCTTAAGACCAAACAAGCTTCTCATCAAAGTAGATGACTATTGAGTCTTGCAGCTAGTGAAGAGTGTGAAAGGGAATCTCTTGTCTCATGGGATGGATTGACAACACACCTTCCCTCCCCATTCACACTGCCCAGTGCAAGAATACAGTACAGCTCTATTTTATCACATTATAAATGCAGGGTGTTTCTTTTCAGTCCAGTTCTGCATCTGATTTTCTTCTGGCGCGTTTGAGGTTGCCTGGCAATGCTGCCAGTACAAGGGGTTGGGGAGGCAAGCCTGATGAGTCAAAGGTGAGAGGAGTTGCTGGGGGTGATGAACCGCTGCCACTCTGCCTAGAAAGGGACAAGCATCGCCCTGGCCAGGGTCTTTGGCATTGCCAGTGCTGGTGGGTTTTGTAAATGGCAGGCTGTGCCTGTGGAGCCTGGTATGGGTAATGAGGTGTCCATACTGATTGGTCAAGTCCGAGGCAGCTCGGTCCTCTGTGCATGCTCGCACACCTAAAGATCTGGATAATGCTGAGGATTATACTAACAGTTTTGTGGCAGGTGAGAGAAAAGGGAAAGATTTTTCTTGTAAAGGCAGCCTTGTTGTTTTCAGAATCTGGGATGTCAACCAGAAGTCCCTCTACCTCCAGAACAATGAGCTGGTAGCTGGATACCTGCAAGGCTCTGATTCTGCCCTGGAAGGTGAGTCCGCAGAGTTTTGCTTTCCTGAAGCTTACAGGCTGGTGGGGGGAGAACTATTCCTCATGGGTTGGATATGACCCATACTGTGGACACAACCAATGCCTCCTTCCCTCCGGACAGATAGGACCCGGGGTTGAACCACTTGGGGAGCCTGGAACATAACTGTGATTCCTGCATTGCAAGGGCTTGAATCAGTGGGGTCCGTTTATATTCTATGATATCTCAAAGGGAGGCATGCAAATTTCTCCTTCCATCAGCACAGCCTGTTCTTTTCCTTCTGCGCTGGTGCTGCCCTCAATTGCCTGCCTGGCACTGAACGTGTTTGTGTGTGTGTGTGCACGCCCATGTGTGCTCCTGCCTCCACCATTGCTTCCCTCTCCTGCAGACTTTCTCCTGCTCATTCTCACACATTTGTTCTGCCTCTTCACTGCTTCTGCCGTCCCCAACTTCTATCAGCTCTGGATTTCTCTTATGGGCTCCCGTGTCTTGGCATCAGTTGCCGGGAAAGGAAACTGGACACCCTTCTTTTCCCTGGTTGTGGCCCTCTAAGCTAGAGGCAGGTTGTGTATGCAAGGCCACCAACATCCTGGGCTTGAAGGTCGTCCCCCCCCCACCTCCCTCCAGGTCAGCAAAAGAGGCAAGGGTAGAACACGCCCTCGTCCTCTGGCTGCTAAAAGGTAAAGGGACCCCTGACCATTAGGTCCAGTCGCGGACGACCCTGCGGTTGCGGCGCTCATCTTGCTTTATTGGCCGAGGGAGCCGGTGTGCAGTTTGCGGGTCATGTGGCCAGCATGACTAAGCCGCTTCTGGCGAAACAGAGCAGTGCATGGAAATGCCGTTTACCTGCCCGCTGGAGTGGTACCTATTTATCTACTTGCACTTTGACGTGCTTTCGAACTGCTAGGTTGGCAGGAGCAGGGACCGAGCAACGGGAGCTCACCCCATCGCGGGGATTCGAACCGCCGACCTTCCGATTGGCAAGTCCTAGGCTTTGTGGTTTAACCCACAGCGCCACCCGTGTCCCTCCTCTGCTACTGAGCCCCTAACCCTGACATCACCCACCAGTATGACCCCTGGGAATGCCCTCACACCTCCAGCCTCTCTACTGGGATTCCCCGCAGGACGCCAACAGACTCTCTCACCTACTCTTTCCCATCCCTAGAGAAGATCTACTGGATTCACAATCGGGCCTTTGACCACGAGAAGTTCTCCATCATCTTGAGCATTCAGGATGGGAAGAGGTGTCTGGCCTGCTCCTCTGGCGCCTGGCCTGCGTTGCAGCTTGAGGTGAGGAGAGGCAGTTTGGCATCCCCATAGGATGTGCTTGCGGAGGGGACGGGAAGCCTCACCGTAAATTCTCCTCCTGCCACATGCCAGCTTAAGAGCAGAGAGCCAGGGATGGGTGGCAGGAGCAGGAAGGACTCTGCCCTTCAGTGGCAGGCTGGCCTTGGAAAGAGTCTGGGTAGCTGCTACCTGACAAGTCCATGCCTTTACATCAGGCACCCCCAAACTCGTCCCTCCAGATGTTTTGGGACTACAACCCTCATCATCCCTAGCTAACAGGACCAGTGGTCAGGGATGATGGGAATTGTAGTCCCAAGGCACCTGGAGGGCGGAGTTTAGGGATGCCTGCTTTACATGGAGGAGAGGGCCATTTCGGCAGCTAGACTGGTGACTGGAAGTGGCCGCCGGGACCACATAACACCAGTCCTGAGAGATCTGCATTGGCTCCCAGTACGATTCAAAGTGTTGGTGTTGACCTTCAAAGCCCTAAACGGCCTCGGTCCAGTATACCTGAAGGAGCGTCTCTACCCCCATTGTTCAGCCCGGACACTGAGATCCAGCACCGAGGGCCTTCTGGCGGTCCCCCATTGCGAGAAGTGAGGTTACAGAGAACCAGACAGAGGGCCTTCTCAGTAGTGGCGCCCGCCCTGTTGAACGCCCTCCCTTCAGATGTGAAGGAAATAAGTAACTATCTTCTCTTTAAAAGACATCTGAAGGCAGCCCTGTTTAGGGAAGTTTTTAATGTTTAATGCTGTATTGTTTTTAACACTTGATTGGAAGCCGCCCAGAGTGGCTGGGGAAACTCAGCCAGATGGGCGGGGTATAAATAATAAATTATTATTATTATTATTATTATTATTATTGTTGTTGTTGTTGTTGTTGTTGTTGTTATTGTTGTTGTTGTTGTTGTTATTATTATTATTACTATTATTATTAAGGGCTACTAGCCATGATAGGCCTGCTCTGCCTCCACAGTTGGAGGCAAAAATGCTCCTGAATTATTATTTGCTGGAAACCACAGGATGGGAGAGGGCTCTTGCGGTCGAATCCTGCTTGCAAGCTTTCAATTGGGGCACCTGGTTGGCCTCTGCCGTTTACCTTCCCGCCGGAGTGGTACCTATTTATCTACTTGCACTTTGAGAACAGGATGCTGGGCCATGAGGGACATGGGCCTGATCCAGCAGGTTCTTCTTACGTTCTGTCTTCCTTAGGAGCTCTCTTGCCCCTCACTAGTCAGAGGGACACTAGCCCAAAGCAGACAGGGGTCAGCCTCCTTCTCCCTTTGCCTGTCTCCCTCCCTCACCAGATCGCTCCCTATTCTCTCCTCCTCCTCCTCAGACCGTCAACATCACAGATCTGCCCAAAGGTGGCAGGAAGGAGTCCAGCCGCTTCACGTTCTTCTCCTCTAACAAAGACGGGGCTTGGCGGTTTGAGTCGGCGGCCCATCCCGGCTGGTTCCTGTGCACCTCTTCCAGAGCCAACGAACCTCTGGGCCTCACGCAGCTCCCGGGGCCTTCTCATGTGGTGGACTTTTATTTTCAGCCTTGCTGAGCTTTGAGGGGCACCCCCCGCCCCCAGACCTGCCCAAGTGCCTAGCACAGCTGCCCCGAGGGCTCCTGAAGCACCTGGGAGGATTCCCAAACCGCTGCTCTCTTTTTTTCCTCATCTCTCAGCCATCCTAGCCCTCCCACACTCATCAAAAGTGGAAGCTTTCGGATGGAGCAGCTGTAAAGGTGGCTGAGGGTGGAGAGGCCCACCGGACATCCCTCCCAGCCATCATGGGGTCCACTCCAGGCAGGTCATTAAGGGCAAACAAGCTGCCTCACAAGATCCAGCACTTCGTATCCGCGTAGATGTCCCTGGGACTAAGGCTCAGGCTGTGTGTGAATAGCCCCACTTCCCCCAGCTGATGGTCTCCAGCACTAATCCTGCCACCCCTGAACTTCCCTTCTGAAGCCACACTGCCATGCCACCATGCCATGGTTTCTGTGGCATGGCTGAGATCTCCAGTGAGGTCAAATTTTCTGCCTTCAAATTCCCCTCCACTGGACTCATAAGGAGAAAAGATCTGGGGCGTCAGGGCTTGAACATAATATTTGTTTCAAAATAAATTAGCAGAATGTGAAGAACTTGGTTGAAATGAAGGGTAGGCCTTCTGAGGGGCTTGTGACCCCCCTCCTCAGTCATGCCACTGAGCAGCCTTTGGGCAGACAGGTCACCTGTAGACACAGCCCTGAGCAGATTCTGCATATCTTTTAAGATGCCAAAAGATGCTGCCTCTCTGGAAATTTTGCTCTCGTTTTTATTATGTTTAACGTGTTTATATACAATCTTGAAGTTGTATGTTTTGAACTGCCCTGAGACCTACAATATGAAGGGTGCTGTACAAATTTTATTAATAATTAAATAAATAATATAAATGAAGGAATCTGGTATTATTTATCTACAAGTTGCTGGTGGGTGGGGGGGGGGGTGACACTGCAGGACAGCCAATAAATGAGAACCACTGCAAGGAAGTTGAAGCCCCCAGATCACAACAACAGCAGCAGTCTGAAATATATTTCCCGGGGCACCTGAAAACGGGTAGCTATGACATTTTAACTGTTGATGACGCACGCACATCTTTGATTTCCTTCTTTTGTGACCTTTTAAAACAACATTAAATTGATTATCCTGGATTATGGATACAATCCATCTGTGATGCTTGGCGATGGTTCTTTAATGTTCTTGTGTGTGTTGTGTCGCTTGGAGAAATGGAAGCATGGCTAACCATTCATTCATAATTTTATTTGTATGCCACTTTACTACACACATCACGCTCAAAGCGGCTTACAACCCCAAAAATGCATTTCGAAATCAAGCAATGCAGAAAACAATGTCATTATAATGGAATAAAACAACACAAGAAGAAATACAACAACATTCCAACGCTGTTACACGATTACATCAACACCCAACAGCAAAAACAACAAGGGAGCAGGTCACCTCGGTCCTACCAGCCCCTTGGCTTCCCAGGGCCCTCCTCATCCAGAAAACACAGCAACCCTATTTTCCATTCTCCTGCATCTCAGCAACCTTTCTGCTGCAACCTGTTCCTGCCCTCCCAGCCTTTGGCTCCAGGAACCCTGGCCAAGAGCGAAGCCTCCTCTCTCGCCTGGGGAATCCACTGGCGTCAAACCTGTCCTGCCGCCTGACATGCTCCTCCTCCCCTCCGTGACAGCTTTCTGCATTCCTTCTCGCTCCATCTTCAGCAGTCCTGGGGGGGGTGTGTGTGCTTCCTCACAGCACACCTGACCCTGTTGAGACTCCGAACTCCCCCTGGATGTTCCCAACACGGCACCGGGATTCTGCCGTGTCTCGCCATGAAATAATGGGTAAGCAGGAGAACTGGGGTGGTGGGGGTGGTCCTAGCTTGGGTCCCATGGAAAAGAAAGGGGGAGGGGGCTTCCTGATTCAAAGGAAGGGGGAGTGAGGGTCCCTCCCTGTTGCCTAAAGCAGACTCCCTGAGCAAAACCCTCCTCTTTAAGGGCGAGGGAGTCTGGGTTCTCTTCCTGTTTACCTGAGTGGAAGGTTCAAATGAGCCTGGGCAACCCTGATGGGGCAGCAATACCTGAGACAGAACCTCTCCCTTTGAAAACATCCCCTTGCCCCCCACTGTTAGCTGGAACACAGTGGTACTTCGGGTTACATATGCTTCAGGTTACAGACTCCGTTAACCCAGAAATAGTACCTCGGGTTAAGAACTTTGCTTCAGGATGAGAACAGAAATCGTGCTCCGGCAGCAGCAGGAGGCCCCATTAGTTAAAGTGGTGCTTCAGGTTAAGAACAGTTTCAGGTTAAGAACGGGCCTCCGGAACAAATTAAGTACTTAACCTGAGGTGCCACTGTAGTTCTCTTTCAACAGCTTCCCACACTTTTATTCATTTCCTCTGTGAGAAGGAGCAGAGGCCTTGTATGACGGACTAAGCAGAAGGGCCACTGTCAGCTGCTGCCTAGAAGTCAAAGCCCCCCCCCCCCTAGGGGTTGGGGTCTCCCCTTGCAGACCCTCCCTATTTTCCAGGGACAGTCCCAGATTTCAGGGGGACAGCCACCAAGTTCTAGGCTTATACAGCCCAGGAAAGGAAGATAATACAGTGGTGCCCCGCAAGACGAACGCCTCGCAAGACGGAAAACCCGCTAGACGAAAGGGTTTTCCGTTTTGGAGGCGCTTCGCAAAATGAATTTCCCTATGGGCTTGCTTCGCAAGACGAAAATGTCTTGCGAGTTCCTGCGGGGTTTTTTCCCTCCCCCCCCCTTTTCCTAAGCCCTAAGCCGCTTATCAGCTGATCCGCTTAAAGCCGCTAAACCCCTAATAGTGCTAATCCGCTAAGGTGTCAATGGGCTTGTTTCGCAAGACGAAAAAACCGCTAGACGAACGGATTAATTTCGTCTTGCGAGGCACCACTGTAATAATAATAATCAAAAACAGGAGAAAAAGCAACAACAGCACACAAACCCAAAAGACCCCCACAGCCCACCAATGTGCTGGCAATGACACCCACATGCCAGAGGGTCTCCTGCCACTTCCCAAAGCTAGTGGCTTTGGAGTATATACTTGCACTCTTAAGACAGGAACATAGGACACTGACTTGCATCTAGTCAGACCACTGGCACATTGAGTTCAGTACTGGCAGCACCTCTTCAGGGTCTGTCCCAGCCCCACCTGGGGGCTGAACATGCAGAACAGGTACTCTGCCATGGAGCCCTTGGAAGATTCACTGATCTGCTTAAAACATGTATCTATCAACATACAGAATAAGAGAACAAGAAGAACATGTGTTTAAAGAAGACTGGAAAATGTTTATTGAATATATGGGGGGGGGAATCGTGTACACTTGAAAACGTTGGCAACAATGAGATAAATTCAACAGTGTATGTAAATTTTGATGGATGTAATAATGGAGTACTGAATGGTTTAGTTTATATAAAATATGAAGGGATTTATGTTATGCAAAATGAACCATGGAAAGAGAAGAAGGGAAGTCATTGATATATTAAGGTTGTTTAAATGAATATTGTCTAAATTGAAAATTTAATAAAAATTATATTTATAATATTACAAAATAAAATGTATCTATCACTTTTCCTTGTAAAAAAAAATCCCAGAGTAGTGCACATAAAGAATTAAATCAGCAGTGTAGTAAAATACAGAAATTATCCACGGTAAAAGTAAAGGTAAAGGACCCCTGACCAATAGGTCCAGTCGTGGACGACTCTGGGGTTGTGGCGCTCATCTCGCTTTACTGGCCGAGGGAGCCAGCGTACAGCTTCCGGGTCATGTGGCCAACATGACTAAGCCGCTTCTGGTAAACCAGAGCAGCGCAAGGAAACGCCGTTTACCTTCCCGCTGGAGTGGTACCTATTTATCTACTTGCACTTTGATGTGCTTTCTAACTGCTAGGTTGGCAGGAGCAGGGACCAAGCAACGGGAGCTCACCCCGTCGCGGGGATTCGAACTGCCGACCTTCTGATCGGCAAGCCCTAGGCTCAGTGGTTTAATCCACAGCGCCACCCGCGTCCCATCCACGGTAGAGATTTTTAATTTTATTAATCTCTTATTTATCCACGGTAGAGATTAATAAAATTAAAAAGGATTACCGCAAAAAGCTTAACATTAGAAGCCAGCAAGATAAAATCGCATTCCTGATTCTTATTGCCCTGGTGTCCCCTGGTTTTCCTCCTCCCAGGCTCAGACCTCATTCTTGCCTCATTTGGGGGAGGGGGGGAGCTTAAGCCTGCTTAAGAGGGGGGGCTCTGGCCTCCATCCCTCTTCCTCCACTGCTGGTTCCACGGATAGTGAGAAAGACCCTTTGTTCATTATTAATCTTTGCCCACAGCACCGGCAAGCAGGGAGAGCTTGTGGGGGCTCGGCTCAGCCGTGCCACTCACCACCTGGCAATGGCCCCCTGGCAGCAGCAGCAGCCACTCAGCGTCTCTGCCCAATGCCTCTTTCTCAAATGTGGGAAGAGAGGTCACCATGGACTGTGCGGCTTCTGTTGCGCATCCCCAGCTGCGGCTTCCTCTGGAGACCGCAGCAGCTGCACGCTTGTGGCGAGAGCGATGCCAGGATCCTGCCATGGATGAGAAATCGCCAACATCCTTCCCTATCCCGTTCTCTTCTTTCGTAGACAGGCAGATTCTCTGCAAGAGGGAAGAAACTACGAAGCTCGTTCAAAAGAGGCGAAACAGGATCAAATGGCCGAGCGTGACCAAGGGGACAGGAGAGTCTTGTGAAAAGACAAACCATCTGGAGCGGAAACATTCAAGGGAGACTATACGCACCAACACTGCCGTGAATTTTGCCCCAGGCCTATCTGACCCATCTGGACCATCTAAGACCTGGACGGAGGAACTCAGCTGGCAAAACGGGAGGTGAGTAAAGGGGAGTTGGCAGGGAACCAGCTCAGTTTTTTTTTTTTTTTTTGGGGGGGGGAGTCTTGCTGTTGGCTGCAGACCATCTTTTAAGAGCATCAGATTACTACACTCGCTGTCTCAACTCCCAGACTTGCCTTGCTGTGACTGTCAAACTTGGATACTTCCCAAAATGTAAAACAGGCGGGTTTAAGCAAAAGGTTAAACTCTGTTAGGCCTGTGCTGGAATCGATGGATGAATCTCTCCTGCAATACACAGCACCTGAAAGGACTCTCTGATCCCGATCAGAACCACACGGTTTGTGTGCGAGTTCAAAGCCTCCTTTCCCCTCACAATGCAACCCAATCTGGGTCCCAAAGCTGCTAGCCAGGGAAGAAAAACAAAGCTGCAACACGGCCCGTCACGTGATCTGTGCACTTTGTCCCTGAGCGTGTGGTGCGGTTTGGCTTAACGCTAAGCAGGTTGCATGAGGGCCTCAGGAGGCCCAGTGCCAGCCCAGAAGGACCCTCCCTTTCTGCAAAGGCAATTGGGATGCTGACCGTTTTAATAGGGGAATGGCCATATAGATCACTGCCTTGCAGGCAAAAGGTTTCAGGTTCATTCTCCAGTGGCATCTCCGGGGGGGAGGGGGGCTAGGTCTGAAACCCTGGAGAGCAGCTGCCAATTAGTGTAGGCAACACTGAGCTGGATGGACCAGTGGTTTGGTTCAGTATAAAGGCACCTTCCTATGTTCCTTTCATTGTTCTACGGCTTCTTAGTGCAGCTGCTCACATGGGATGTGACCACTTCAAACCAAAACTTTAAGCCAAAGCTTGTTTCTGCTGCCCACCCTCTCACTTCCACTTGGGGGCTGAAAGGCCTGGGCCACCTGCAGCAGGGACTTTGGTGGGAGGGTGGCCGGCCACTGCATGGTACCCACGTTGTTTCTCCGGGGTGACTCAGTCTGCTGTTTTCCAGTGCAGGGAGGTCTGTGAGCACCCTGGAGGCGGTTTTCCCCCAGTGCAATTGGAAAGAGGGGAGGGCAACCATGAATCAGTTGCTTGCCTTCCCCTCTAGACGCCCTTTTCTCACTGGGTGACCTTGGCAGAGGATGAAAAGGCACATCCTTCGGGCCAACATTTTTTTGTTGTGTCCCTGCAAGGGGGACGGCCCCTCAGCCCCCAAAGGAGCAGTCTGACAGTTACTTCCTGAGACGGGTGCTGACGGTGAGTGTAGACTTGCAGGCAAACAGGAAGCAGCAAGTTTGCCCCATTTTTCTTGCTCAGGAAATGGACACAAGCCCTGGGCAACAGGCAGCTGTTGGGTAAGTCTGTGTTGAAACTTCCCCATCCGTTACCTAGATCTGGGGGGTGCGGGGTGGGAAAGTAGCTCTGATGGCTGAAGCCCTCCCTGGGCAGGTCTGGGGCTGAGCCCCACTGCGGGGAGTGGGATCACTGTCCTTGAGATCCGAAGGACAGGTCGTTCTGCCCCTCCCAGGGGATGTTGCAGGGTCAGTTCTACATCCCTCCCACTGCCCAGGGCTGGCCTGGTGTTGTGCAGTGACAGAGTGGGTGCAAAGTGCTTCTGGGGCACCCCATAGCGGAAGCAGCCTGAAGGATTCAGCTGGATCTGGTTCCATGCCAACGGGCAATGAACATGGAGGTGAGTGATCTCCATCCTGCCCCTCTCCACAGGCCCACCTGGAAAACATCTGAATGAGAACAAAATTTGGCAAAACCTCTCTAATATTTCTTGTTTTCAAAATAATTCATTTTGGTACAGCTGCTTTTTTAATAAGCTAACTGAAACTTCACATTATTGAGAAAAATGTTATGATTACGATTATTATGATGCACCCCCCTCCGCTTGGCACCCTGGGGGAGGGGGGACAGGTCACACCACCCTAAACCCTGTGCTGTTGTCCGGGATCCCTGCTGAAACAGCTGCCCAGAACCTGCCCCACTTCGCTCAAGGGGGAAAAGGCCAGGCTGGGGGCCAGAGATGGGATCCCCCCCAGTGGACCAGGCAAAAGGGATGCATCCTGACTGCTCTCTGGGGAAAGGGCAGAGCGGGGCTTCCTCGGCTGCCTCGAGCCCTGCTGATGTGGAGGGGGCTGACGCTGTGCCAAAAGCCGCCCCGCGGAGGCGACTCGGGCGCAAGAGGCCACCTGCTCCGGGCTTGCTCCTTGGCGCAAAGGGCCCG
This sequence comes from Podarcis cretensis, assembly GCF_951804945.1. Lineage (NCBI taxonomy): Eukaryota > Metazoa > Chordata > Lepidosauria > Squamata > Lacertidae > Podarcis > Podarcis cretensis. The sequence continues at coordinate 86,692,283 of NC_137177.1, read as the reverse complement.
TCCCCAGCCTCGGCCCGCGGCGCGCCATCGTGCGCAAAGGTGCCCTCGGGTCGGGGCCGCGAAGCCTCCGCCGGCTGAGAGCAAGCGAGCTCGGCCGACGCCGCCTCTCGGAGGCAGGAAGGCCAGGCTACCGGGGAATGCGGCTGCGGCTGCGGCCCTGGCTCTGGCCCGGCGGGGAGGGCTCCCGTCGCCAGTCCCGCCCGACGAGCAGGAAAGGCGGAGCGGAGCCGGGCGCGCGGTCGGGTAAGTGCGGCCGGAGCGAGCCGGTGGGAAGGGGCCGCTCGGATCGGACGGCCCCGGAAGGGAAGCGGGCCGGGCGGGCTCCCTTGGCGGGGCTGGGCGCCAGGGAAGGAGACGCTGCGCGCTGGCGGCCCCGACGGAGGGGGACTTTGCCCGGGGAGCAGCTGCCGCCTCCGCGGCGCCCCCGAGCGCGGCCCGGATGGAGGCAGCTGGAGGGCGGAGGCTTCTCGCAGGTAGACTATTCCTGCCCGGGGAGGCCCGAGGTGAGGACTCGGAGCCCAGTTTCTTTTCCAAGAGCCGCTTCCGGAACCGAGCAGCTTGGAAACGGGGTCTCCCCCCCCCCTACCCTTCGGGCAGCCGGTTTCCAAGCGCCAGCCTACCTGCCTGGTTTTCCCTAGTGGGAAGGCCACCTGCGCCGCGGGTCGAGTTGTGCCGATTCCCCGCCTGGGTGGGAATGCCCGCCTGCCTGCCTCGCTTCCCGGCGCCCCTGGCCCCTTTCCCACGTGCTCCCTTCCGCAATCGGAGGAGACGCCGCCCTTCTTCAAGAACAAGGAGGCTGGCCGGGCAGGGTCACCCAGCTGGGCCTCGCCAGGTGTTTTGGAGCACAAGCGGCCAGAAGAGCATCATGGGGCGGGGGGCGATGGGAGTTGTGGTCCGAAACACCGGGGAGGGCGCCAGCTTGGGGGAGGGGGGGGAGAAAGGGGGTTGTTTATTTGGAAATCGCCAGCAAGGCTCTTTTCCAAGTCAGAAGGCAACAGAACAACAAAGGCAGCTGCTTTGTGCCAAACACCCGAAAACCAAAAACGACCAAATTAAAGCAAACTCGTAAAATTCAGAAGAATGGGTTACATAATAGTCAAGGCTGGCTATCATTGCCTGCTGGAATCTCAGGGCGAACAAACAGGGGCTTGCCTGGCACTGAAATGTCATAGTTGATGCCTGGCAAGCCTTCCTGAGGAGGGTCTTCGATAGTGAGCCCCCTCCCTGCTCCGCACGCACTTAAGGTTGTGAGCCAGGGAGGTTTGGCCTTGAGGCTGGCTGCTGGGATGAAAGGTGTCTCTCCATGGACCAGAGTGATTAGCCGTCCAGGACCCCCTAGTTATCCGCCAGCTCTTTGAATTGTGCCCAGAAATGGATCTGCACTCGGTGTTGTGCTTTAAGAACTGCTGGGATGGGATGTGTATAGCTAGTCCCCATTAGCAACCTAATTTGGGGCAGAGATATGGTGTATAAATTCTTAAAATACTGAAGAGAAACCTAGTTTCTTTTCGGCAGCAAAGACATCCCTTTGGGCTAGGCTGCTCGTTTGGTCAGTCGGCACCTGCCGCTGTCTCATCTCTGATCTGTCCTGATGGGAGCCCCAGAGTTGGTGAGTCTCTCTCTTCCACCCCACTGCCACCAACCAGTTCCTCCTCCTCTAGCCCAAGATATTTTTTAAAAAAATAATATTTATTAAAGTTTTGAAAGTTACAGAAAGAAAAAAGAAAAAGAATTAAACATAACAAAACCATACAATACAACCCAAAAACAAAAATATTACATATACATAACAAAAATAAAACAAAAACAGTTAAAAAAGAAAGAAAGAAAAAAGAAACACAACCAGTACTTTCAATGTTATTAACTTTCTTTTGCTAGTTTCAGCGACCTCCTCACACCTCCCTTTTTGTATTCCACTTCGATTATTTGTTTCAGCAAATCCTTTCCATCTTCCTCAAACTTCTGTCCTATCATTTAACTTAACAAATTCTAACATTATTTTTTCCTTTAATCCAATTACAGTCTATTATACTTAATTCTTTATAACATTTCTGCTAAAGCCATGTAACTTCATTCCAACATCTTTCTAACATTCCTTAATTTTACAATATTTCTGTAGATAATCTTTAAATTTCTTCCAATCTTCTTCCACCGACTCTTCTCCCTGGCTCTAGCCCAAGATTATTAGGGCTGTGGTGGTGGGGGGCTGCACTTCATGCCAATGGATTGGTGGGGGGAGATTTGGGCCCCTTGTACGCTGCGTTCGGCTTCCACCAGCTGAAATGATCCTTTCTAGCATGATGAATTGTGGTCCATTGATACGAGAAGAGTGTCCTTTCCCACCATGAACCTGTGGGGAGAGACCGCTGATAATGTCGAAAGTGAAATGATGGACAATTTAAGCACCCCCAATTTAAACCTAGGGACGCAGGTGGCGCTGTGGCTTAAAGCCTCAGCGCCTAGGGCTTGCCGATCGAAAGGTCGGCGGTTCGAATCCCTGCGGCGGGGTGCGCTCCCGCTGCTCGGTCCCAGCGCCTGCCAACCTAGCAGTTCGAAAGCACCTCCGGGTGCAAGTAGATAAATAGGGACCGCTTACCAGCGGGAAGGTAAACGGCGTTTCCGTGTGCGGCTCTGGCTCGCCAGAGCAGCGATGTCACGCTGGCCACGTGACCCGGAAGTGTCTCCGGACAGCGCTGGCCCCTGGCCTCTTAAGTGAGATGGGCGCACAACCCCAGAGTCTGTCAAGACTGGCCCGTACGGGCAGGGGTACCTTTACCTTTACCTTTAATTTAAACCTGGTGACACCTGCAGGGCCCTTTCCAGGTGACCTTTTGGCCAGGTTCTGTCTGCAGCAGCTTCTCCCTCCCCGACTTCTGTTTCGTGATAACGTCAACGTTTGCTTTCTCTTTTCCAGCGACAGCAGGAGAGGCATGGATCCCGCCCGCAGGAGGCCTGCGTTGCTCAACCCTTTACAAACAAGATGAGGGCTTAGCCTAACTGGACCTTTTTGGACGTTTTCATGGTGAACGCCAGAATGGAGCCTTCTGGATCCTCCAGTCCTTCGGACCTAATAGACTTTCTGACTGATTTAGGAATAAGAGACGTGACCTGTGAAACTGGAGACAGCTTAGGAGGGGCGGGTGACCTGCTGACACCTTCAGAAACCCCCCAGACTGAAACCATGACTCCCCTTCCATTCTTGGGCCTGGAAGACATAGACCTCCTCCAGGGTAGCTTGGAGGGCCTTGGCTGGAGCAGAGGTGAAACGTCCTCTGAGAAACCATCCCCGCCGCTGGCTCAGAGCCGTGCTGAGGAATTCCACTCTGGAACTTGCCCTTCTTCAAAGCACCTGGAGATTGTGCAGCCTGGGAGGGAAGCATCTCAGCAGCCGCCGGAAAATCCGAAGAGCCTGGATGGCTACAGCAATGATGCCACCAAAGCTCTCTTCTCGGCCAGCATCCTTCAAGCTGAGCTATGCTTCCTGGACCTGCAAGGGGCAATTGACCGGCAGAAGGAGCCACTGAGGAGTTCCTCCCCTAGCCTTGAGAAGGTTCTGGGGATGCCCGTCTCGCAGGACTCGGCCACCTCCCATGAGCCTTTGCTCCTGGAGAGCGATAGTGGGGAGGAGCCGGAGGAGGACTCAGAGAGGCACGAGGATGATGATGATGATGAAGGCTCACTGGAGGAAGAAGAGGAAGAGGTGGAATGCTTGTTTTACGACAACCCGCTCTTTTGTGCGAGTCCAAGAACCACCAGCTCCGAAGGACCATCTCTCTTGGGCTGTATGGAAGAAAAGGCCTTCAAGGAAGATGGGGAAGGAATTCCCACCTGCGGTCTGACCTCTACGGATTGTGCCCACAGCCTGCCGTGCCAGACAGGTGTGGCAATGAGCCTTGCATCCACGGACTCCGAGCCTGCGCCTGAGCCAGATCCTGGTGGTAACCCATCCCCAGGCCCTTACCCAAGCTACGTGCCTCATTACCGCTCCTTGTCTCCCCTGGTGATCACAGAAGGGGAGCTGGAAAGTGCCTGCCCGGTGGAAGAGGAGGAGAGGGAGCTGCCTCATTGCTTTGCTCCCTTGTCGGACACGTCAAAGGAGGTGAGTCCTGAGCATCCAGCCCGGTGTTGCTGCTGCTTCCCTGGGCCAGGCTGCAGGGAAAGGTGGTCGTAGCCCAGAGCTCCGCCTGGCCTTCGAAAGGTCAGCCATCTCTGCGTAGCCTACCTTGGGAACGAAGGAGACCTGCTGGCTGCAGGAAGGGTGCTTAACAATTCCCCATCTTCAAAGACGGTGTACTACTGATGCTGCTTCTCTATAACAGCCTGGCTGCCCACCCTCCCTCCAGCACGGTAGCCTTCCCTACAAGCAGACATGCTTCATGATGGGATGCAAGGCCCCCTCGGAAGCCCCCACCATCGTTTGCTCCCCTCCCTCCCTGGTCCAGCGGCTCACAGGCTGCCATTCTCTCCCCCCGCAGGTGCTTAGCAAACATCGCCCATGGACTGGGCTGGCAGGAGGCTCCATAGGCAGGCAGGGTCTTCCCAGGGTGGGGTGAGGGGGCCGGAGCTGCTCTCCAAGGCCGGGCTGCCCTGCCCTGCCCTTCTCTGACCTCTGGGCTTTGTCTTCCAGGTCCAAAGCTTTTTCCCGGACCAGCTGGACCACACACCCTCCAGCAATGATTTGGACCAGATGACTCCCCCAGGTGAGTCCTAATAATAATAATAATAATATATTTATTATTTATACCCCACCCATCTGACTGGGTTTCCCCAGCCACTCTGGGCAGCTTCCAGTTTCAAGAGCCAGTGTGGTGTAGTGGTTAAGAGCAGTGGACTCGTAATCTGGTAAACCGGGTTCGCGTCTCCGCTCATCCACATGCAGCTGCTGGGTGACCTTGGGCTAGTCACACTTCTCTGAAGTCTCTCAGCCCCACTCACCTCGCAGAGTGTTTGTTGTGGGGGAGGAAGGGAAAGGAGAATGTTAGCCGCTTTGAGACTCCTTCGGGTAGTGATAAAGCGGGATATCAAATCCAAATTCTTCTTCTTCTTCCAACCAAATATCAAAAACAATACAGCGTCACATTAAAAACTCCCTAAACAGGTGTCTTTTAAAAGTAAAATAATTGTTTATCGCTTTGACATCTGCTGGGAGGGCGTTCCACAGGGCTGGTGCCACTACTGAGAAGGCCCTCTGCCTGGTTCCCTGTAACCTCACTTCTCGCAGCGAGGGAACTGCCAGAAGGCCCTCGGAGCTGGACCTCAGTGTCCGGGCAGAACGATGGGGGTGGAGACGCTCCTTCAGGTATACAGGACGGAGGCCGTGGGCTGCATACCATCTTTTAAGAGCATCAGGTAACTACACTCACGGTCTCTCCTGCCCATCTCCTCCGGTTTGCCCAGAGCACCAAAGGTTCAGCTATTCCTAGAAAGCTGGACTTTTCCTTTGTGACTGCCACCCCACCCCCCACACTTAAGAGGTTTGCTGGCTCACTTCTCAGCTGCCCTTTATCTTCCCAATAACCTTTGAGATCAGGTAATCTCAGGCTGCTTGTTCTTTATTTATGGTTTCTGTTGGTTTTAATTGGTCTTGCTGCTATGGTCTTTCGGTGAAAAGTGGTATGGAACATATGAAAATTATGAAATTATGGAACATATGAGAATTAATTAAATGAAGTGGAGCCCTCTGGCCTGCTTGTTCAGCCCCAGTGATTGGGTGAAGAGAGATTCTATAATCCAGAAGCCTTTGGCTTAAGAGAACACGCACACACATGCAAATTCACTCCCGCTGCAAGAAATGCTAAGGCTCTTTAGCTTCTTCACTGTGGAAATGTCCTTGCACTCATGTGCAGGGTCACTCTCCTGAACCCACACTTTTTCTCCCCCCCCCCCTTTTTACATTTTTAAAAGATTTTAAACATCTTTATTGAAAGTTCAAAAAGTACGCAATTATATGTGCACTAAATATTGTGAGACGTAAAAGAGAGCAAAAGAGAAACAGAATATAGAAGGGAAGATAGGGGGGGACCCCAAACTGTATTCTTTACAAGGTTGTTATTGTACTTCACCAGATCTTAACCTATTACAGTATTTGTAAGAATGGCACTGTGGGTTAAACCACAGAGCCTAGGACTTGCCGATCAGAAGGTCGGCGGTTCGAATCCCGTTGCTCAATCACTGCTCCTGCCAACCTAGCAGTTCCAAAGCACGTCAAAGTGCAAGTAGATAAATAGGTACCACTCAAGTGGGAAGGTAAACGGCGTTTCCGTGCGCTGCTCTGGTTCGCCAGAAGCAGCTTTGTCATGCTAGCCACATGACCCAGAAGCTGTACACCGGCTCCCTCGGCCAATAAAGCGAGATGAGCACCACAACCCCAGAGTCGGTCACGACTGGACCTAATGGTCAGGGGTCCCTTTACCTTTTAAGAATGGATACCAGATACAGTATCATTGAATTTGTCCATGGCAAGTCTGCATTTATATGCAAGTTGTTCTTATGTTGCAAGTTTGTATAAATCTTCAATCCAGTTGTAGAAGGGAGCCGCATTTTTATTTTTCCAATTCATCAGTATCAGTCTTTTTGCTGTGGTAAGGGCACAGAGAGTCTATTCGTATTGTCCTTTTGTAAATATTCAAGAGGATATTTTGCTCTGTAAATGTAAGGTTGTTCCGTACTTTTCTGTTGATCGTTTGTTACCTTCTGCCAAAAATCTTTCAATATAGGACAATGAAAGAACATATGTTTTGGAGAAGCATTATCCCTATTGCATCTGCAACAGTTAGATACCTTAGATAGCCATTTTTAAAACAAATGTATTGGGGTCCAGTGAGGGACGCGGGTGGCGCTGTGGGTTAAACCACAGAGCCTAGGGCTTGCCGATCAGAAGCTTGGCGGTTCGAATCCCCGTGACGGGGTGAGCTCCTGTTGCTCGGTTCCAGCTCCTGCCAACCTAGCAGTTCGAAAGCACGTCAAAGTGCAAGTAGATAAATAGTTACCGCTCCGGCGGGAAGGTAAACGGCGTTTCCGTGCGCTGCTCTGGTTTGCCAGAAGCGGCTTAGTCATGCATGTCCCATCCATTCCTCCCTCCCTTCCCGCCCAGGTGTTGACTTGCCAGCCCAGGAAGGCCTGCTGTTTTCCGTCTGCAGCACCTCCCTGGTGACCGCTCTGCTGCAAGAGCCTTTGGAGAGCCACCCTGCCCCAGAACCTCCGTCTCCTGCACAGATCAGCTGGGCTTCTTCCAGCTTCCGGGCCCTCTCGGCTCCTGCTGCAGAGCAGAGTCGGTGGCAGGAGGAGCACAAGCCACAAGCCCCATCCCGTGGCCACCCACTGCCTTCGTGCGCATGGGTGGAGGAGCCCAGAAGTACTTCCTGCCTGCAGGAGGAAGTTGCTGCGGCAGATTTGCACTTGGCCTCCCTCGGTGGTGCGGAAGGGAAGCTGGAGAGCTCAGCAGAGGGTCTCGAGATGGTGCCCGTCGTGGATGGAGATGAAACCTTGGAAGAGGAGGAGGACGAGGAGGAAGAAGAAGCACCGGCCGTACAGTAAGTTTGTTCCCTTGGGTGTCTCCTGGGGCCTTTCGCCTCGGTTCATCTGCTAGACGCCCACAACATCCTCCTGGTGTGGTTAAGAGGCTGGGCCTGGGCAGATGCAACCTAGCAGCAGCCTCCATGTGTGGGGAAGTGTCTCCTTTGCAGAGGCAGCAACTGCCTCACTAGCAGCTTTTTTTTTTTTTTTATAGGATATTTATTGAAATTTTCAAAATATTACAAAATGAAATAAAAAACAGAGAAAAATACAAAAATAAAAATGATTGATAAGTTAAAAAAAAGAAAGAAAGAAGACAATCCCCTCCCACCATATAGATAAGAAAAAAGAGAAAATTCAACAATTCAACACAGACAATTACCGTATTTTTCGCTCTATAAGATGCACCAGACCACAAGACGCACCTAGTTTTTGGAGGAGGAAAACAAGGGAAAAAAATATTCTGAATCTCAGAAGCCAGAACAGCAAGAGGGATCGCTGCGCAGTGAAAGCAGCAATCCCTCTTGCTGTTCTGGCTTCTGGGATAGCTGCGCAGCCTGCATTCACTTCATAAGACGCACACACATTTCCCGTTACTTTTTAGGAGGGGAAAAGTGAGTCTTATAGAGCAAAAAATACGGTAATTGTTTTTCTTTTTCATGCTTGTTGTCTTTTCTAAAACTTAATAAAAATATTTATTAAAAAACAACAACAACAACAACACAGACAATTAAAAATATTTACAAAAAAGAAAAAAAGGAAAAAACAAATTCATTATTTCCAAATCCTCAACTGTCGTCACTTTCTTTCTTAGACGTCCTCCTCCTCCCTTTCTTTGTATCCTAGTTATTAATTATCCCAGCAAATCCTTTCCATATTGTAAAAAAATCTATCCTTGCTTTACCCTAAACAATTTTAATCTTATCTTTCTATAGTAAAATAAATCTTAAATCTTAAAACTTAAATCTTGTCCATACCAGCTTCTCATAACCATAACATTCTTTCATAATTCTTTAAACATTTTTACTAAAACCAAATAATTTCATTCCAACATTTTTCTAATGCTCATCAATTATTATAAAACACTTCTAATAAAAAAGAAAAAAAAGAAAAAAAATGCAAATAAATCCGATCTTCATCCAACGTCCCTTCCTCTGGTTCCGGGTTTTGTCAGTCCTCATTGTCAGTCCTCATTATCACGTCGATCTAGCTGGCAACCTTATATCCGAGGCCCTCAAGTCTCTTCCTTGACCCCTCCCTAGCAGCTTTGAGGAGCCTCAGCTGTCCTCTGCTGCTTCCTCCTTTCCTCCTTCTGCCGGATCCGCCACCCTTATGAAGACTTGACATTTTCATTTCCCCAAAAAGTTTTTGATTTGAGTTTCCATTGAAATGAGGCTGTATTTTAATGTTTTAATGCTGTATTTTAATCTTGTTTTTAACTTGTATTTCAATCAATTTGTTTTTATATTGGGTGTTCGCCGCCCTGAGCCCGGTCGGCTGGGGAGGGTGGGGTATAAATTATTATTATTATTATTATTATTATTATTATTATTATTATTATTATGGCTTGTGGCTCTCAGGATCTCTTTCCTTCAGGGCTGCTCCAGCTCTAAAGCCGTGTGGGGCAGGGAAGGGCACCGTGTTGCAACACCCATCTGAACAGAAGCGTTGCTCCGTACATCCTAGAGGGAGAAGGGCAGAGGGGCAGCCCACCGCTGGCCCACACACAGACCCACAGACATAGTGCGATACTGCCAGGCAGTATCCATCTCCATCGTTCTGCCCGGACACTGAGGTCCAGCGCCGAGGGCCTTCTGGCGGTTCCCTCACTACAAGAAGCCAAGTTACAGGGAACCAGGCAGAGGGCCTTCTCGGTAGTGGCACCCGCCCTGTGGAACGCCCTCCCATCAGATGTCAAAGAGAAAAATAACTACCTGACATTTAGAAGACATCTGAAGGCAGCCCTGTTTAGGGAAGCTTTTAATGTTTAATAGGTTATTGTATTTTAGTGTCCTGTTGGAAGCCACCCAGAGTGGCTGGGAAAACCCAGCCAGATGAGTGGGGTATAAATAATAAAATATTATTATTATTATTATTATTATTATTATTATTAGGCTGCCAACTGCAGGGGAACTCTGGGTTGCCACTGGGGGGGGGCGGGAAGAGGAGGCGACAGGGGTCCTGCCCCAGCAGCAGCCAAACTTCCAAGGGGCTGATGTGCCAGCGGCTGTCCTTTTCAGATGGATTGGGGCATCCATCGTACTTCTTCACGCAGCTCGTAGTTAAACTGTGGAACTCACCGCCACAGGGCCACCAACTTGGATGGCTTTAATTTGTGGAGGAGGAGAGGGCTATTGTTGGCTGCCAACCAGGATGGTTATGGAATCAGTCGTGCTTCTGAATATCAGTTGCTGGAAACCACAGGACAGGAGAGGACTCTTGTGCTCTGCACAATCTTGCAGGTTTCGCATAATGGGTATTTGATCAGCCGCTGTGAGAAGAGGATGCTGGACTAGAATTGACCTGATCCAACAGGCTCTTATTATGTTGCCTTTTACCAAGTCCATCTTGTTCAGTATTGCCTACTTTGACTATCAGTATCTGTCTGTCCAGGGGCCTTTCTTTGTTTTGGATTGGGACTCCACCCAGCATGTGAGGAGATATATGTAGATATAGATAGATAGATAGATAGATAGATAGATAGATAGATAGATAGATATATTGGATTGGATTGATCTTTATTACGGCCATTGGCCCGTTACACGACAGTTTCCCATACCAACATATTATACTTAGACCTCCAGATTTAAAATCGCCTAAACTTACAAAAGACAAACAGGAACCGAAGCAAAACAGAAACAAGGACGACCATCATACATTAGATAGATAGATATAGATATATAATATTTTTTATTAATTTTAACATATACATTATAATGTGTACCACAAAACTTATCACTTATACAATCTTTTTAGACTTCCTTCATCATCACCTCTGATGATCCACCGTTTTAACCACTTCTTATGCATTTCTTAACTTAATATTGCCTTTACATCTCTTAACACATCATCCTCCCCCTTGTCCATTTTTACAATGCTTCTAATAATACTCCTCACAGAACTTCTTGCAACCCTACAAACGTTGTCTGTTCTTCACAATTACTTTTCAAATAGTCCGTAAATTTACTCCAGTCTTCCGTGAATTTCTGGTCTCGCCGGTTTCGAATCCTTCCTGTTAGTTTATCTAATTCTGCATAGTCCATTAACTTCATCCTCCATTCTTCAATCGTCGGTAACTCTTCTTGCTTCCATTTCTGGGCCAATAATATTCTTGCTGCTGTTACTGCATATAAAAAGAGCTTACATTCCTTTCTATTTATATCACTCCCCACAATGCCCAATAGAAATGCTTCTGGTTTCTTTATAAATGTATATTTCAACATTTTTTTCAACTCATTATATATCATCTCCCAGAAGCATTTCACCTTTTTACATTCCCACCACATGTGATAAAATGTTCCCTCTTTTTCTTTAAATTTCCAACATTTATTACTGACTTTATACATTTTCGCTAACTTGACTGTCCAGGGTCTTTCAGGGTCTCTTTTATGCCTCCCTTGCTGCACCTCCTTTTAGTTCCAGGGTCCTCACTCCCTCAAGACTTCCTGTCAGTTCAGACCAGACCACTTTCAAGGGAGGGGGCACCTGCTGGCCAGCCTGGCTTTGGATTGCTGGCAGTCTCTTTTTATTATATAATTTTTTATTGAATTTTCCATTTTGTAATACAGTGGTGCCTTGCAAGACGAAAAGAATCCGTTCCGCGAGTCTCTTCGTCTAGCGGAGCAAGCCCATTAACAGATTAGCGCTATTAGCGGCTTAGCGGCTTTTAGCGGCTTAGCGGATAAGCAGATAAGCGGCTTAGAAAAAGGGGGGGAAAGGGGGAAAAAGTCGGAAAAACTCGCAAGACATTTTCGTCTTGCGAAGCAAGCCCATAGGGAAATTCGTCTTGCGAAGCGCCTCCAAAACGGAAAACCCTTTCGTCTAGCGGGTTTTTCGTCTTGCGAGGCATTCGTCTTGCGGGGCGCCACTGTATTTAGAGACATCATTTTTATCCATTTTACTTCTTTAGCTCATAAGAGCCTGCGACTTCCCTCCCTCCCGCCCGCCTCACGGTTTTCAAAGTTAACCTTTATCTCAAAGCGTTTATATGTTTTCCAATTTATGTTTCACTTCTTCAAAATATCACATTTTTTAAACAAATCGAAACAGGGAAAGAACCATTATCATTACAAGTCTTTTTACAACCCTGCTAATGTTGTTAATTGCTTACAATGGTCCTTCAAATATTGTATAAATTTACTCCAATCTTTTTGGAATTCTTGATCACGCTGGTTTCGGATTTTTTCCTGTCAGCTTCGCCGATTCCACACAGTCCACCATCTTCATCTGCCACTCTTCTTTCATTGGGACTTCTTGTTGCTTCCATTTTTGAGCTAAAAGAATTCTTGCTGCAGTTGTTGCATACATAAAGATTTTTTTTTTATCTTCCTTTGGTATCTCTTCCCCTACTATACCCAGTAAAAACGCTTCTGGTTTTTTAACGAAAGTATTTTTATACATTTTCTTTAACTCATTATATATTTTTCCCCTGAATTGATTTTTGAATTCTGAATTTACTGTTATTCAATTTTTATGCTGTATTTTATGCTGTTTTTTGTTGCATCAATTAAGTGTTTTAAATTTGTTGTTAGCCGCCCTGAGCCTGGTTTTCTGAACCGGGAAGGGCGGGGCATAAATAAAAAAATATTTATTTATTATTATATATCATTTCCCAGTAAGCTTTTACCTCCTTACAAATCCACCGCATGTGATAGAAACTACCTTCCTTTTCTTTACGTTTCCAACACTCCTTAGCTCTTGTACTATACATTTACCGCATGCAGTGCATTAAAAGAAAATGTTACGAAAATGATGTGTAGATGGATTGCTGGCAGTCCCAGCCTGAAAACAGAGGTGGTATCACCCTGGGCTGGACCATGTGAATTGGCCACTACTCAGCCACAGAGACAAGGGGCAGCAGCTTCGGTGTTTTCCCATGGGACGCGGCTGCTAGCCCTCCCCATGAAAGCTCCCCGCTTTGCAACTGGCCTCTCGCTTTCCTTTCTTTTTTTTCCTTTTTAAAATTTTATTATTTCAAAACCAAAAAAATATACAAACATCAAATTCAAAATCCATATTCATTTTCTAACAGAAGCCTATTACATAGTTTACTTAAATTAAAATATATCTAATTGCTCTAGGCTTCCCTTTGCTATATGTAAATACAACACAATTAACAAATTATATTATAAATGTTGTTGTTGTTTAGTCGTTTAGTTATGTCTGACTCTTCATGACCCCATGGACCAGAGCATGCCAGGCACTTCTGTCTTCCACTGCCTCCCGCAGTTTGGTCAAACTCATGCTGGTAGCTTCGAGAACACTGTCCAACCATCTCGTCCTCCGTCACCCCCTTCTCCTTGTGCCCTCCATCTTTCCCAACATCAGGGTCTTTTCCTGGGAGTCTTCTCTTCTCATGAGGTGACCAAAGTATTGGAGCCTCAGCTTCAGGATCTGTCCTTCCAGCACTCAGGGCTGATTTCCTTCAGAATGGATAGGTTTGATCTTCTTGCAGTCCATGGGACTCTCAAGAGTCTCCTCCCGCACCATAATTCAAAAGCATCAATTATTCGGTGATCAGCCTTCTTTATGGCCCAGCTCTCACTTCCATACATCACTACTGGGAAAACCATAGTTTTAACTATAAGGACCTTTGTTGGCAAGGTGATGTCTCTGCTTTTTAAGATACTGACTAGGTTTGTCATTGCTTTTCTCCCAAGAAGCAGGCGTCTTTTAATTTCGTGCCTGCTGCCAGGTTTCCATATACCCCCCAGTCCCCTTCACCCATGTGTGATCTCAACATTTCACTTCTTCCATCTTGTTGTGTGTTGTTATACAGTGGTGCCCCACAAGACGAATGCCTCGCAAGACGGAAAACCCGCTAGACGAAAGGGTTTTCCGTTTTGGAGGTGCTTCACAAAACGAATTTCCTATGGGCTTGCTTCGCAAGACGAAAATATCTTGTGAGTTCCTGCAGGGTTTTTTCCTTTCCCCCCCCTTTTTCTAAGCCGCTTATCTGCTTATCCGATAAGCCGATAAGCCGCTAAAAGCCGCTAATAGCGCTAATCCGCTAAGCCGTCAATGGGCTTGCTTCGCAAGACGAAAAAAACGCTAGACGAAGAGACTCGCGGAACAGATTAATTTCGTCTTGCGAGGCACCACTGTAATCGCTTTCCCTTCTTGCAGCCGCCCTGAAGAGCCAACCTCTAGGAAGGGCACCGATTCAGGGGAGGAGACGCCACCCGCCAAGGAGCAGGCAGAGCCCAACGGCATTCTCCACGCCAACGGCAGCGCCCCTCCTGCGGACCAGGCTGCCGCGACGAGGCTGGCAACACGACTTTACCACCTGGATGGCTTCAAAAGGTCGCAGGTGGCATCTTTTCTCCGGAAGAAGTAAGGGGGTCTTGGATCAGGAACAGAGGCAGGGGCTTCTCTCCCGGTTGGAGTGGTGTGACTCAGATCGCCTTCCTGCCCAGCTGGCTTATTTCGGCTCAGTTCCCTTTTTCTTTTGTGAGGTGTTCACAAAGGAAAGGAAGGATTGAACTCTGATTAATAAAAATACACCCAGAGGCTTGAACCAGCAAGACTCTGGGAAGGGTGCGTATAATAATCTCTGTCCCCCCACCCCTCGGCCCAGGTCGTTTTATTCACAAAATAACTTTTACAGAGTGTTCGTAAGAACCAATCAGATTTGAGCATTTCAGCAAACCCCACGTGGGGACAAAGTTCAACTACAAACACTAGTTAGGCATGCATACTTTTGGGTAAACGAATGAAAACTACAAAGGAGCGCATTCAGCAACCCCAGAGGTTATAAACAATCAGTACACATGATAACAAAGGTGGCCAGGAGGACAGCGATCATGATCACCTTTATGTGAATCCTGTTTCCTGGCCCTAAGATTAACATCCTAAGATTAACATATCAGAAAAGCTACATCAAAGAAACTGCCCAATATCTCTGATGACCCAGGACGCCTGCCTGTCTAAGTGGGTACCTGACTTGTGAAGAAAGAGGAATGGAACAGGGATGCAGAGCCAGTGTGGTGTAGTGGTTAAGAGTGGTAGTCTCGTAATCTGGGGAACCGGGTTCGCGTCTCTGCTCCTCCACATGCAGCTGCTGGGTGACCTTGGGCTAGTCACACTTCTGTGAAGTCTCTCAGCCCCACTCACCTCACAGAGTGTTTGTTGTGGGGGAGGAAGGGAAAGGAGAATGTTAGCCACTTTGAGACTCCTTAAAGGGAGTGAAAGGCGGGATATCAAATCCAAACTCTTCTTCTTCTTCTTCTTCTTCAGAGGTGTGGATTGATGAAGAATCATATCAAAATAGTTTAAACCCAGTCAACGCAATGCAATGGTGACACAGATTGCTTACTCTATATTTGTTATAATTCCTCATAGCAATCCCACCTGATCACTACACTTTTGCTCTCCTAGCTAGACACGGCTGCGGCCTCTTGAGGCACGTGGTTAACCTGTGGAACTCACTCCCACAGGAGGCAGGCTTGGGCCAGCAACTTGGATGGCGTTAAACGAGCACCGGGCAAATTCACAGAGGAGGAGAGGGATATTGAGGGCTGCTAGCTAGGCTCTGCCTCCACATCTGGACAAAAAAATGCTTCTGAATGCCTCCTGCTGGGAACCACAGGAGGGTAGAGATGCTCTTATGCTTGAATCCTGATTGTGAGCTTCTCACGGGAATCTGGTTGGCCACAGTGAGAACAGGATGCTGGGCCTTATCCTCCTTGGCCTGATCCAGCAAGCTCTTCTCAGTATGTTCTTATGCTCTTGCAATGAGCCAGAGGGCAGGAACTTTAAACAAGCCAGGCCTTCCTGGTGGCACCCTTTCTGGGCTGAAAAGTCATCCTGACACTGGAGTGGATTTGCACGGGCAAATGATGGCCAGCAGCTCCCTGGTGCCTGGGGTAGCAGAAGGGCAGATACAGTGGTCCCTCAGGTTACAGACACTTCAGGTTCCAGATGCTTCAGGTTACAGACACTTCAGGTTACAGACTCCGCTAACCCAGAAATACAGTGGCACCTCTGGTTACGTACTTAATTCGTTCCGGAGGTCCGTTCTTAACCTGAAACTGTTCTTAACCTGAAGCACCACTTTAGCTAAGGGGGCCTCCTGCTGCCACCAGAGCACGATTTCTGTTCTCATCCTGAAGCAAAGTTCTTAACCTGAAGCACTATTTATGGGTTAGTGGAGTCAGTAACTTGAAGCGTATGTAACCTGAAGTGTATGTAACCCGAGGTACCACTGTAGTACCTCAGGTTAAGAACTTTGCTTCAGAATGAGAACAGAAATTGTGCTCTAGCGGCACGGCAGCAGCAGGAGGCCCCATTAGCTAAAGTGGTATCTCAGGTTAAGAACAGTTTCAGGTTAAGAACGGGCCTCCAGAACAAAGTAAGTTCTTAACCCGAGGTACCACTGTACCTGCTACCTGCTGTAACCCCTTCTTGCCCAACTGTTCCTAGAGGTGCAGGAAAGGGGCTGCCCCCTTTTTGCACCTGGCCAGCTTTGTGGGAAGAATACGAGGGCCGGGCTGAGGAGCCCGTGGGCAGAATTGGGAGTCCCTCTACAGCCTGGGGGGAGGCAGCAGCTGATGCTGGAGAAACCAGAGTGGTAGTGGTGGTGTGTGAGTTCCCCATAAGGCTGCTCCCCGATTCCTTTGGGGGGGGGCCTGAGCTTCTCCTATGTCTTTGTCCACAGCAACGATTTCAGCCGGCTGGTGAGAGAAGCTTACCTCACTTTCTTCCAATTCAGCGGACAGACCCTGGACCAAGCCCTGAGGTGACGCTCCTTACTGTGGGGTCGTGTGTGTTTTTCCACCTTGCTCTTGAATGGGAAGGCGGGTGGCCATGTCCCCCACCCTGGGAAGTACGCTAAACCAAAGGAGGAAGAGGCCTTGGCCTCCCAAGGAACAGCCCAACGAGAGAGTCAGGGGGCTGCCCTAGGTTTCTACACACTTTGAATCAACCTCAAAAGGGCAACACGGCAGGTTACAACCAGAAACTTACATTGTATTGTATTAGTGGGGGAAAAGAGAGAGCGGTCATTTTTTTGAAGGGATCACTTACAATATAGCATCCAAGTGAAGCAGAGAGGAAGGTCTGTGGGAGGGGGGTGGAATTCCTGTTTTGGCTATTCTAGGAGGGCAGAAAGGGACGCGGGTGGCACTGTGGGTTAAACCACAGAGCTTAGGACTTGCCGATCAGAAGGTCGGCGGTTCGAATCCCTGTGACAGGGTGAGCTCCCGCTGCTCGGTCCCTGCTCCTGCCAACCTAGCAGTTCGAAAGCACGTCAAAGTGCAAGTAGATAAATAGGTACCACTCCGGCGGGAAGGTAAACGGTGATTTCCGTGCAATTCTCTGGTTCGCCAAAAGCGGCTTAGTCACGCTGGCCACGTGACCCGGAAGCTGTACACCGGCTCCCTCGGCCAATAAAGCGAGATGAGCGCCACAACCCCAGAGTCGGTCATGATTGGACCTAATGGTCAGGGGTCCCTTTACCTTTACCTTTATGAGGGCAGAAACAGGCCTCACCCAGCAGGGGTCCTTGATAATTTGAGGGAGGGGAGAGAGAGCAGGATTCTGGCTGCAGGTCCTGCTGACATGGGCAAGGAATTGAGCAGGTGAGGCGTTATCCTGTCTCCCCTAGTGTCCCTGGACCACTGCCGCCTGTGTGTGCTGAGCTCCACCCTTGGGAAGGATGCAGAAGCTGTTGGGAGGTCCCAACTTCCTTCCAGCTTCGTGGAGTGATGTAGTTGACACTGGGAGCCGGCAGAGGAGGGCAGTTGCCTCAGGGCTGCCTCTCCTCACGCGCTTCTCTCCCTCCTCTTTGCAGGTCCTTCCTGAAGGCGTTTGTGCTTACCGGGGAGACTCAGGAGCGGGAGCGGATCCTGAAGCATTTCTCCGAGCGCTATCACAGCTGCAATCCCGAGGTCTGCTTCAGCCCAGGTAAGGCAGCCAGCAAGGCCAGCTCTTCACCTGCAGCCCCAGACAGGGCTTAAATGAAGTAGGGAGGGATCCCTCGTCTTATGCAGTTTGGGCGTCAGTGTGCAAACAGTCCCAGGTGGCCCATGTGTATCCTGAACTGCGTGGGATCCTTTCCACTTGGAAGGTTTTGTGGCTTTAAAATAAATTTTATTCACCTTTAGCTTTAATGATTACCATATTTTTCGCTCTATAAGACACATTTTTCCCTCCTAAAAAGTAAGGGGAAATGTGTGTGCGTCTTATGGAGCAAATGCAGTGACGGGCTGCCCTTCTCCCTCCTCGGGGAAAAGCCTGCAAGCGCCGCACACACGCTCCACGCGGCTCGTGAAAGGGAGCTCTGAGCAGAGCCTGGGATGCATACAGGCTATGCTTAGCGCTCCTTTTAAAGAATACTTTTTTTCTTGCATCCCCCCTCTAAAAACTAGGTGCGTCTTATGGAGCGAAAAGTACGGTATTGTCACAAATAAGTCATTACAGGATTCTCTGAATTCCTGAACTTTCCTCCGCCCCTATGTGGTTTCCATAGTTATTATTTTCCAACTGCATCATATAATGTTCTCCATATTTTCTTAACGCTCAATTCTCACCATAGTTCTCATTACATTGCAAGTGTTTTTTTTAGAATCCTGCCGATGTTTTTAATTGTTTACAGTGTTCTTTTAAGTAACTTATAACTTTCCCCCATTCTTTATTGAATTTTTTATCCTCTTGATCTCAGATCTTCCCTTTCGTTTTTGCCACTTCGGCATAGTCCATCATCTTTGTCAGCTATTCTTCTTTTGTAGGTACTTTATGTTCCTTCCATCTTTGGGCTAATAACATTCGCGCAGCTGTCGTAGCATACAAAAGCAATCTTTTCTGCTCCTTTAGTATTTCTGGACCTAGAATTCCTAATAAAAAAGCTTCTGGTTTTTTCGCAAAAGTTATTACTATTATTTTTTTAAATCAACTCATTATAAATCATTTCCCAATATGCTTTCGTCATCTTGCATGTCCACCACATATGGTAGAATGTGCTGGAAGGTTTTGTGGCTTTTGCTTTCGACGTCACCGCCAACAAGCCTGCACACTTTGAGGTTGGAGGCCCCGTGATTTCTCTGGAGGGTGTGAGCTGTCCTGTTGCACAGCTTCTGTAGCAAGGTGCACATCTGGGCAGAGGTGTGTGTGTGTGTGTGTGAGAGAGAGAGAGAGAGAACAGCTATTCCTTCCTGCCCCCCCTGCTCCTGCCCCTTGTCAAAACATCATCATCATCATTTTATCTGTATACCGCCTTTCCATAGTTAACAGTGCTCAAGGCGGCTTACAACATGACAAGATTTATATAATTACCAACATAACAAAAGTCATAAGCAATAAATAAAACACATCCAAAAGTACACAACCAAATGGAAAATGATTTCCACATAAATCATAAAATCTAAAACTGAGTGTGGCGATCACACAGGATCCCCGGACGTTTAATGGTCTATTGATCCCTGTGCTACCACTGTGCTCGCTTCCCTGCTGCTGCCAACCCGTTACTCTTGGGTAAAACACTGAGTCCAGACAGTTGTTAAAATTGTACCAAATAAACAAGTATCTTTTATAATCATTAACAAGTTTATGGTTTCTCAGATAATATCCTGTCAGTTTCTTTACCGGCCTATACCTTCCTAATACCTTCTGACTCTCAACTGTTTGACTGACTCCTCTTAACAAATTCTCTCCATCTCTCACATCAGACTAGTCCAACCCACAGACTTATCCTCTCTGTCTCTTCTAACTCCAGACTGACTTCTCAACCACCCTAACTCTAACTCTTAACTCCTCCCCTTGGGTTCCCATTGGTTAGTCATTTTATAATTAGTTAACCCTTTCGTTATGAACCCAGTATGATGTCACACACCTAGGAGGGCAAACGGCACACTGAGAATATAGCATCAATATCAGTTACAATTTAAAATGGCATAGATAAAAAACAAAAGCAATTTAAAAAACAAAAACGGAGCCCTCTCTGCCCAGATGGAAGGAGGCCAGGCGAGGCCCTTCAGGCCCTCAGCAGCAGCTGAGTCCCTCTCTGGGCAGCAGCAAACAGCCACAGTCCTTAAAGAGCCCTCCAGGCACACAGAAGGTTGACAACATGGTGCATTTTCAGTTACGGCGGGCATTAGAAGGAGCAGGTCTCTTGCGATATGCCGTATTTTTCGCACCATAGGACGCACCGGACAATAGGACGCACCTTGTTTTAGAGGGTTGAGAACAAGAGAATTTTTTTCCCCTCTCTGCCCAGCACCCCTTCAGCGAAGGGGCAGGAGGCTCTGCGCAGAGAGGGGGAGAATTTCCCCCTCTTGTTTTCCCCCTCTAAAACAAGGTGCCGTTTAAGGTGCGTTCAGGCGGCTACCTTGGAAGCCTGGAGAGCGAGAGGGGTCGGAGCGCACCGCCCCTCTCGCTCCCCAGGCTTCAGGTTCCTTTCGACCTGCTCTTTGGGGCTGGCGGGGGGAAGCCCACCACCAGCCCCAAAGAGCAGGTCGGGGAGCAGCGCAAAGGCGCGCAGCAGAGAGGCTGCTGCCATAGCTGCGCGTCAACTCTCCAGCTGGGAGAGGGTAAGCAGGGCTTCTTTAGCCCCGCGTGCGCTCTCCCGGCTGGAGTGGTGGCGCACGGCTATAGAGGCTCCTGCCATAGCCGCACATCACCTCTCCAGCCGGCAGAGGGTCGCGGCGCTATGCTGTCTTCGCTCCATAGGACGCACACACATTTCCCCTTCATTTTTGAAGGGGAAAAAGTGCGTCCTAAGGTGTGAAAAATACGGTATGTCTTGCCCAGCAAAAATGAGCTTTGCAGGAAAAAAGAAAGAGAGTTTGGATTTGATACCCCACTTTATTACTACCCTAAGGAGTCTCAAATCAGCTAACAATCTCCTTACCCTTCCTCCCCCACAACAAACACTCTGTGAGGTGAGCGAGGCTGAGAGACTTCAGAGAAGTGTGACTGGCCCAAGGTCACCCAGCAGCTGCATGTGGAGGAGCGGGGAATCAAACCCGGTTCACCAGATTACGAGTCCACTGTTCTTAACCACTACACCACACTGGCTCTCTAAGCCAAGCAAAGGCCAGTCCTCACAGCCTCAGGCTTCTTCTCCTTCCTGCATAGCTAAGAGACCTGCCCTTCATCCCACTCTGCAGCTCACAGGTCCTCCCCAAACTGCACTGCACCACTCAGGACATCGCTTCCTGCCCTCCCAATTAACCTGAGTTCGAAAGTTCTGGGTTGGCCAGAAGGACAAGGTGGGTGGGGTGGGGTCAGGGGCTGTGCCCCCTCTTGCCTTCCTGGGCAGTTGGGCCTGCCCAGTTTGTGTGGGAATGTTCAGGGGTGCAGGAGAGGATATATTGTGAGATTATATCCTAATCCAATTTGTACTAACAAGTTCCCAAAATATCAGCAGAGTTTATGACATTCCCCTTTTAGTTTGCAACGGTAACGTCTGCACAGGTTCGCTAGAACCACTATAATAATTACTCTGGTAATTTCCCCTTTTGTTCCCTCTTAAAATACAAGACACAACACAGTCTTTATAAAAGTATAAAAGAGTTTACTCACGTTCTGTTCACAATATGATCCCAGAAGGTAGGCAGGCTTAAAAAGGTTACATACACTTAGATACTATCTTGTAGCAAGATAGTCCTTATCTCCTCTCTTGGCTGGGAGCCAAGAGAGCATCCTTAGATGTTTCCTCATCGAAGGAAAATGTCAGAGAGAGAGGCAAGAGAGAGAATGGCTGCCTGCCCTGTGCTTTTATCATTACCTGCACAGGTGAGGCCACACCCACCTCTGGTCACATGTGGAGGAAGTCCGTCCCCAGGAAGTTTATCTGCTTGCTAGACAGACATCCCTCCCCATGTTCTAACATGTACACTCTAGGAATGTTGTCATTGACTGCTTCTGTGTTTACATCCCACAGTTTGCATGTCTTTAGGGGGTCTCAGAACCTGGGTCTGCTGGCTGCAGACTTTAATAGGGGATGGGAAATGCACCTCTAATCCAGCCTGGGACATTGTACTCCTGTTAAGAGCAGGAACTGCAGGCAGGAAGATTTGTTTTCATTTCTTGGGTTCCAGCCCAAGGCTCCTTGCTGGTCCTGAGCCCCTTTTCTGAGTAAAGGGGTTTGCTGGCATTCTGGGAGCAGGGGGCCTGGGTCCTTTGAGCCTGTGGGCCTCCCCTGACCTTCCCCTCGGTCTCCTCCCTCCCTCTGCAGATGCTGTTCACACCCTCACCTGTGCCATCATGCTCCTCAACACTGACCTTCACGGGCAGGTAAGTCCATGGGGGATGGGGGGGTGGCTTTTGTATGCAGGAGACCTAATGGAAAGAGGGCTCGCCTCCCACCTTGCGCTTCTGGGTCTAACTGTGCATGTAGGGAAGGGAAAAAGAAGGGGGGCTTTGAGGGAAGCACAATCTGGACGTTGCGTTACCTTTGCCCTGATGTGCACCTTTCCTCCCTTCCCTGCTTGTGGCACGCAGAATATCG
The DNA here is from genome assembly GCF_951804945.1 of Podarcis cretensis. Taxonomy (NCBI): domain Eukaryota; kingdom Metazoa; phylum Chordata; class Lepidosauria; order Squamata; family Lacertidae; genus Podarcis; species Podarcis cretensis. Next base: position 86,670,103 of record NC_137177.1, on the reverse strand, counting down.
GGCGGAGCATGACCTGCCAGGCTTTCCTCACCAATCTCGACGGGCTGAACGATGGTGGCACGAACTTCCCAAAAGAACAGCTGAAGGTACAAAGGAGAGGGAGCCCTTTCCCCTCGTCCTCGGGGGGGGGGGGCTGGAGAGACTGGGGGCTTAGCTTGGTTGGGCAGTGTCAGGGAACTGCCATCAGCTCAGAGGCGAGAGATGGAAGGGCAGTTGTGTTATAGGGAGCCTCCGAAAATCTTGAGAAGCAGTTCCTTCTCCAGCCAGGAGGAAAGCCCCACCTCCAGTGGAGAAGTGGTGCAGGGGCCAGAGGATGCTAGGGAGAGCCTCAACCCCGAGCCTGAGCAAGCCGGAGAGACGGGAAGCACGCCTTTGCCAGCGCCCATTCTGCACCATAGTCTTCGGCGCAGGGAGGGGCGGAAAAGGCTGGGGGTGACGCGACTTTTATGCTGGGGGAGGTACAAAAACCGACCACTCCCGGATTCTGCTAGCGATTGAGCCAGACATGAACTTACGACGCTCTTCACTGCAAATAGTTTGCACCAAGAATAAAGCCTGGAAAAGACAGGTTGGAGTCTTGCCTGGTTACTCTCGAGCAATCGCCACACCCTGTGACAGGCAGCCTTCTGCCACTTAAGGTGCTAGCCAGGGAGACGACGGGCAGCTGTCCGCTTGGAAATTCCCCCATACAAAAAAATTATCTATGTGTTGGGAACTTGGGACACAGAAGGGGAGACGTTCCTGGGTTCACGTTCTCCTGGACGACGGGCCAGACCTTTTTAAGAAGCGAAAATGTCTTTTAAAGCGTTCTGTCTCGTCCAGCGGAAAGCGTGACTCTGAGCACCTCTGGCATCTTGCTTTGTTTGAGCATCTGTCCCCAAGGGATCAGGTGCTCGGTTTGGGATGGGAAGGGGAAATCCTGACAGACTTGCTCTGCCAGACTCCTTTGACTCCTCGGGGGTGTGGCGGGTCCTGGGGGGACAAGCGGCATGGTGGGGCCTGGATGTGAAGAGAGAATCGTAGACTGATGGTGCTCTTTTGCGCTTTCTCTCTCTAGGAGCTATATCATTCCATCCGCCAAGAGAAACTAGAATGGGCTGCGTAAGTAAAGGTGGTGGCAACAACACTGGGGGGTGGGGTGGGTGTCAGAATTTCTGAGTGGGCAGAAGAGAGGCCCATGGCTGCTCCTGCATGGAGCCGTCCAGCCCCAAATGCCCTGGGGGCAGAGAGAGAATTGAGGGGCCACAAACCGACCAGGAAATAAGCTTCAGCCAGTCTTCTCCCAAAGGTGGCTCACAGCCAGGACTTCAGGTGAAGGACGGAGGCTGAGGCTGGGGGCAGCTGCCCTGGTCTGCCTTTGCGGTTTCTCCCACCACGGGGACCATAGAATTGTGGGGATGTTGTGGATAGAAGGAGAGGATATATTGATTAATATTATCCTTCCTCGCTCACGCTAGTGAGTCAGTAGCAGAGTACATTCCCCAGTACAGTGGTGCCTCACAAGACAAAATTAATCCGTTCCGCGATTCTCTTCGTCTAGCGGTTTTTTCGTCTTGCGAAGCAAGCCCATTGACAGCTTAGCAGATTAGCGCTATTAGTGGCTTAGCGGCTTTTAGCGGCTTAGCGGATAAGCAGATAAGCGGCTTAGTGGCTTAGAAAAAGGGGGGGGGGGAGTCGGAAAAACTCGCAAGACATTTTCGTCTTGCGAAGCAAGCCCATAGGAAATTCGTTTTGCGAAGCACCTCCAAAACGGAAACCCCTTTCGTCTAGCGGGTTTTTCGTCTTGCGAGGCATTCGTCTTGCGGGGCACCACTGTATATAATGGGAAGCTAGTTGGTATATTCATTTGAATCTCTTGAGTTAAGCAGTCCTGTCTGGCTTGTCCAGATTGGGTTTGATCCTGGTGAATTCCCCTTTTATCCCTCTTAAAAATAATAAAGACACAACAGTCTTCTTTTAAAAGTAATGATAAGAAGTTTACTTACATTCAATTCACAGTAGGTTCCCTACTGGGACACGGGTGGCCTTGTCAGTTTGCATTTCTTAGTACAGAAAGTATTGATCTGATGTGTAGAGATCTTTCCTGTTCTACTTAAATCAATAGGGTTCTGGAAGGTTTCTTTCTATGTGAAAGGAACAGGAAGAAGGTTCTTGTTTGGGTTATTCCTTCCGAGAAGCTGAGAACAGCTGGTTTAAACTGGTTCTGTTATCTTTCTGTCACGATCATGCTGACTATAATAGTAAGGCCAGAAGGAGCCACAGCTTACTTTCTCTTTCTATCTCTTTGTTCTGGTGTGGTGTTCTGTTCTGTATGCTATAGTGTTAAGGTTTATAAGTTACTGTAAGTTTGAGTTAAGATTGCTGCAACTGGATTTTTTATGGACTGTGCCGATCCTGAATGTATTGGATTTGTGGCCATTATGCTCATTTGCCTTCAGTAGCAGTAAAGCTCTGCTGGATGAGATACAATTGCCTCTGGTCTGTTTTTGGGAACTCCACAATGTGTTTAAGTTGTCCTCCTCCACAGATGGCTCCCCTAAGCAACATCAATGTTGACATCAGATTCTGCTTCCAGTTGGATCAGCTTCTGTTTGTGGGAGGGGAGGGCAGCCCAATGCCTTGGTGGGGGGGTCGCCCCTGTGGCAGTCATGTCAGCTTTTGGAAAAGGAGTTGTTTTCTGCAGGGGCTGAATCAGGAGCTGTTGCTCACCCTGTCCTCTGTCCCCCCGAAAGGCCTTTTCAGACAGACCCTCACGAAGCCTCTTTCTCCTTCTGTCTGCTGCAGGGATGATGATGAGGAGGAGAAGTCGCTCAGCGCTGCGCTGCTCTCGCCCTCAGCATCCGGCCAGAAGAAAGCCAACCCTTTCCTGACTCTGTCGCACGACCCCGAGGCGAAAACCTACCGGCAGGGCCTACTGGCGCGCAAGGTCCACGCAGAGGCTGATGGCAAGAAGAGTGAGTGCTGGGCCGGGGGCACGGCGAGCAGCAGCCCACAGGGACCTGGGCCTGCGAGAGATATCAGCCGTCTCACATGCATGCCAGGCCTGTGGGCAAGCCGGGTGGGAGTGGGCAGTGGTTGGGGCACTCTTGTGGCACAGTGGTCCAAAGCAACCTTCAGTCCTATGGGGACATCAGCCCCTCCTGGGCAACCCTAGAGCACCAAGGTGCAGGTGGCGGACCCAACTTGACCGCTCCCCATCTCATTCTTTTGCAGCGCCCTGGGGCAAGAGAGGCTGGAAGATGTTTCATACGGTGCTGAAAGGGATGGTCCTCTACTTCTCCAAGGTAACCAGGAGCAGGCCAGACCACCATGGAAACCAAAGGACTTGCGCTCCTAGGCCACCCTCCCTGTGGGAGACCAGGGCTGTGCTGCACCCCAGGACAGCAATTCTGTGCTGCCTCCCCAGATGGCTGTGCAGTGCTTGGCCCTTCTCTCTCTTCTGTCTTCTTTACTTCCCACCCACCCTTTCCTCTGACCCCTGGAGTCTCACAGTTGCTTTGCATGCAGAAAGTCCCAGGTTCAGTTCCGTACGGCTGGGCTGGGAATGCCCTCCACCTCCACCATGAGAGCCAGTGTGGTGTAGTGGTTAAGAGCGGTAGTCTCGTAATCTGGGGAACCGGGTTCGCGTCTCCGCTCCCCCACATGCAGCTGCTGGGTGACCTTGGGCCAGTTACACTTCTTTGAAGTCTCTCAGCCCCACTCACCTCGCAGAGTGTTTGTTGTGGGGGAGGAAGGGAAAGGAGAATGTTAGCCGCTTTGAGACTCCTTAAAGGGAGTGAAAGGCGGGATATCAAATCCAAACTCTTCTTCTTCTTCACCTGAGACCCTGGAGAGCCTCTGCTCATCTGGGTTAGGGCGTCCTGAGCTAGAGGGACCATTTTGTGTCTCTTTAACCAGGGGCTTCTTCCCAGGCTGGCTGAGTGGGACCCTCTGCCCTGACTGCCGGCTCAGTTCCACCCAGGACCCTGCATGTGGCTCTGTGCATGTTATCCTGGGTCTGGCCTCCTGCCCGCCTAGCCTGGCTGGCCTCGGGCGCCTCTCAGCTCATCTACCTGGGGTTAGTGCTGCAGGCAAAATCTCTGCTGTGTCCCCGCACCCCCGATTCAGCTTGCCCCTGCTGTTCTCGCAGGATGAGAGCCGGCCAGACGCCTCTGCCTCAGAGGAGCCCATCGGGGTTCACCACGCCCTGGCCGAGAAGGCCAGCAAGTACACCAAGCGGCCCCACGTCTTCCGGCTGCAGACGGCCGACTGGCGCATCTTCCTCTTCCAAGCCCCGTGAGTATTTGCAGGCCTCTGTTGCGGGCAGCCAAGGCTACCTCCTTAGCTCAGAATTTCTTTTTGACATCCTCGGGACGCAGGTGGCGCTGTGGGTTAAAGCCTCAGCGCCTAGGGCTTGCCGATCGAAAGGTCGGCGGTTCGAATCCCTGCGGCGGGGTGCGCTCCCGCTGCTCGGTCCCAGCGCCTGCCAACCTAGCAGTTCGAAAGCACCTCCGGGTGCAAGTAGATAAATAGGGACCGCTTACCAGCGGGAAGGTAAACGGCGTTTCCGTGTGCGGCTCTGGCTCTGGCCAGAGCAGCGATGTCACGCTGGCCACGTGACCCGGAAGTGTCTCCGGACAGCGCTGGCCCCTGGCCTCTTAAGTGAGATGGGCGCACAACCCCAGAGTCTGTCAAGACTGGCCCGTACGGGCAGGGGTACCTTTACCTTTTACCTTTGAGGCAGAAGCACACCTGTCATGGATGGGTCCAAAGGAAGCAGCCTTCCCAAGCTGCTTCCTCCTTACCTGAGTGATCCGTAAGTTTCACAGATCCCCCCAAAAAAGCAACAATGGCCGGCTTTGGGCAGGTACCAGTAAATCCCTTTCGGAAAGACAGGATCACTTCAGTTCTTGTGGTATTAGCGATGCAGCAGCAACATTCTTAATCAGCAAGCGTAGAACAAACAGTTTTAGTTTTTTAAGGGTGTATTCAAAACGGAGAAACAGGCTTTGGTTTCTGGCGTGCCTCAAAATCTGTCCCTGTCACTTAACGTTGTCCATTAAAATGCTGACTATAGTCTTCGTCGGCAGTCCTGGGGAGTCGTGTTTTCTGCTGTTCCCGTTTAACCGGGTGAAGAGGCCCGACAGTAAACAAATTCTTGCAGGAAGAGGAGAGGTATGGGACCCAATCCTGCTCGGCTGAAGCCCAGCTCTGCCTGCTGGGATGTGATGGCTCTTGGGATATTGCTGTATACAGTGGTACCTCGGGTTACATACACCTCGGGTTACAAACACTTTGGGTTACAGACTCCACTAACCCAGAAGTAGTACCTCGGGTTAAGAACTTTGACTATTTAGAAAGACAAGGTTCAAATGCAAAAAAATTGGCTGTGTCTAGAATGACCTTGTGAATGGAAAAGGGGAAGTATACATATATACACATCTGTATATTAAGATGAAAATAATACTGAAATACAGATAAAATATGAAAGGTGGAAGGAATTGTGAGAGTGATGGAAGTCTATTATTTTGTAAAATATTGTTTATGATATTGAAATATTATACTTTTCTTTATTCTTTTACTCTCTACTTTTCTTTGCATTTTTTCTCTTTCTTCTTTACTTTTTCTTTCTGTTTTATTGGATATTATTCTTAATGGTTTTGTTTTGATGTGTTTACTTTGCAATATAACAAAAGATTAAAATTAAAAGGGGAATAAAGAGACGTGCATTCATATAACTCTCCCTGCCCTTTCCCGTTTCCCTAGGACCGCAGCAGAAATGAGTTCCTGGGTTTCCCGCATAAACCTGGTGGCTGCCATGTTCTCCTCGCCACCCTTCCCAGCAGCTGTGGGCTCCCAGAGGAAGTTCATCCGGCCAGTTCTTCCGACGGCACCTTCCAAGAACTCCCTGGTGTGTGTCCTGGGCCTCCCTCAACAGGCTGCTTTGCGGCTGGTGCGCAGAAATGGCAGGATGGGGGGATTTGGGGTGGGCATCAGAGCGCAACCCATGGGCTGCCCCAAACCCTTCTGTGACTCGCTCCCCAGCTGCAACCTCCTGCGAGATTCTGGGCAGGTAAGGCTGAGCAACAACCTGTTCTTCTTGCTGCAGGAGGACCAGCACTTTTCCCATGAATCCTGGATGGACCAGGTGTCAGATGACCTATTGGAGCACCAGCGGAACCTGCCCAGCAAGCGAGGCCGGGGCCGCGACCTGGAAGAGTATCAGCTCAAGAAGGAATATTTGCTCTACGAGGTGGGCAAGGACCAGGCCTGTCTTTTGCAGGGGGCGGGAGGGGAACCTGCAGAGGATGCTCCCACTGTACTCCTCCCCACTTTGAATGGTCAGAACACCTACCGTATTTTTCGCTCTATAAGACACACTTTCCCCCTCCTAAAAAGTACAGTGGTGCCTCGCAAGATGAAATTAATCCGTTCCGTGAGGCTCTTCGTATAGCGGTTTTTTCGTCTTGCGAAGCAAGCCCATTGACAGCGGATTAGTGCTATTAGCGGTTTAGCGGCTTTTAGCGATCAGCTGTTAAGCGGCTTACCAGCGGATCAGCTGATAAGCGGCTTAGCGGCTTAGGAAAAGGGGGGGGAGGGGAAAAAACCCGCAGGAACTCGCAAGACATTTTCGTCTTGCGAATCAAGCCCATAGCGAAATTCGTTTTGCGAAGCGCCTCCAAAACGGAAAACCCTTTCATCTAGCGGGTTTTCCGTCTTGTGAGGCGTTCGTCTTGCGGGGCACCACTGTAAGGGGAAATGTGTTTGCGTCTTATGGAGCGAATACAGGCGGGAGGCTCTGCTGAGCGCTCCCTTTAAAGAGCCTTACACACGCTCCGCATGCTCTTTAAAGGAAGAGGCTGCGCGCGGCTATGCCATAAGCCAGGACAGCAAGCGGGATCCTGGCTTCTGGGATTCAGAATATTTTTTTTCTGGTTTTCCTCTTCCAAAAACTAGGTGCGTCTTATGGTCTGGTGCGTCTTATAGAGCGAAAAATACGGAACTTGTAAAAATATACAGTGGTACCTTGGCTTACATACGCTTCAGGTTACACACTCCACTAACCCAGAAGTAGTGCTTCAGGTTAAGAACCTTGCTTCAGGATAAGAACAGAAATCGGGCTCTGGCGGTGCGGCGGCAGCAGGAGGCCCCATTCGTTAAAGTGGTGCTTCAGGTTAAGAAGAGTTTCAGGTTAAGAACAGACCTCCAGAATGAATTAAGTACTTAACCCGAGGTATCACTGTACATAACTTCTCCAGGGCAAGGTTTTTACGAATGAAGAGTTTGCATGTTGTTGAGGTCTTTCCTGGCTGGTTTGCTCTCAGGCTGCTGGCTCCGAGCTTTTCCTTATCCAAATGTCTCCTCGCAGTCCTGCGGTCTTTTGCAACCTTCCCCAGTGAGTGCAACACATCTGTCTCAATAAATTTCACTACTGCTCCTTTGAAAGAAAGAGAAATCTGCCGTTACCTGCCACTGTTGAATGTGGTTATGTACCCTGAGCATAAGAGCAGTTTTGACAGTGGAACGGACTCCCTCGAAAAGCGGTGGACTCTCCTTTGTTGGAGGCTTTTAAGCAGAAGGAAATAAGTAGCTATCTCATCTTTAAAAGGCATCCGAAGGCAGCCCTGTTTAGGGAAGTTTATAATATTTAATGCTGTATTGTTTTTAACACTCAATTGGAAGCCGCCCAGAGTGGCTGGGGAAACTCAGCCAGATGGGCGGGGTATAAAAAATTATTATTATTATTATTATTATTATTATTATTATTATTATTATTATTGATTTGGGGGGAGCCAGTGTGGTGTAGTGGTTAAAAGCTTGTAATCTGGTGAACTGGGTTTGCTTCCCCGCTCCTCCACATGCAGCTGCTGGGTGACCTTGGTCCAGTCACACTTCTCTGAAGTCTCTCAGCCCCACTCACCTCACAGAGTGTTTGTTGTGGGGGAGGAAGGGAACGGAGAATGTTGGCCCCTTTGAGACTCCTTCGGGCAGTGATAAAGCGGGATATCAAATCCAAACTCTTCTTCTTGGAAGGCCACCTGTCAGATTCTCCAGTTGTGATTCCTGCATCGCAGAGGGTTGGGCCAGACGACTCTTTTGCGGTGTCTTCAAGCTCTAAAGCTTTGATAATTACCGTGGTACCTCAGTTTACAGACACTTCAGGTTACATACACTTCAGGTTACAGACTCCACTAACCCAGAAATAGTACCTCAGGTTAAGAACTTTGCTTCAGGATGAGAACAGAAACCGTGTGGTAGCGGCAGCAGCAGGAGGCCCCATTAGCTAAAGTGGTGCTTCAGGTTAAGAAGAGTTTCAGGTTAAGAATGGACCTCTGGAACGAATTAAGTTCTTAACCGGAGGTACCACTGTACGTGATTTTAGACTACAGAAACATTAACTATGGACATACAGTGGTGCCCCGCAAGACGAACGCCTCTCAAGATGAAAAACCCGCTAGACGAAAGAGTTTTCCATTTTGGAGGCGCTTCGCAAAACGAATTTCCCTATGGGCTTGCTTCGCAAGACGAAAATGTCTTGCGAGTTCCTGCGGGTTTTTCCCCCTTTTTTCCCCCTTTTCCTAAGCCCTAAGCCGCTTATCAGCTGATCCGCTAAAAGCCGCTAAACCGCTAATAGCGCTAATCCGCTAAGCTGTCAATGGGCTTGCTTTGCAAGACGAAAAAACTGCTATACGAAGAGCCTCACGGAACGGATTAATTTCGTCTTGCGAGGCACCACTGTATTTTGCATCCTTAATCCTGGGTGAGAAAGAGAAGTTGGGGAGAAATCCTCCGTTAACAGGATGAACGTTCTCCCTGGTCCCTGTGTGTGAGGGGCGCCTGCCCTAGTTGACTCCCTCAGGTGCTGCCGGCCAGAGGCGGCCTTCCCCTCCCCACCCCCCACATGACGCCCTGCCTTCTTTTGTCCCTTTGTGCAGAAGCGCCGCTACGAGATCTACGTGAGGCTGCTGGAGGTGAAGCTGGCCGGAGAAGACACAGAGGACCTTGACCAGTGGGAGGTCCGGCTGGGGGAGGCGGGCGAGTTGCCGGCCGAGGAGGCCTGCTTGTCCCTGCAGAAGTCCCACTCCAGCCCCTCCCTGAACGTGGACGGGCTGCCTGCGGGGGTCAAGGTGAAGCGGAACATTTCTGAGCGCCGGACAGTACGCAAAATCATCCCCAGGCGCAATAAGCACTTGCTGTGACGCCCCCCCCCCCCGCCCTCCAGTGTTGCCACCATCGCCCTCATTGGAGATGGGAGGCCCTTCTCTCTTTCCCTCACCCATCCCTTTGGGTGCCATCCTTCGAAGCCCAAAGTGGACACACGGTACGAAAGGAGGAGCGCTGCCCTCTGAATCGGCGCTTGCAGAATTTGGACTCCAGGTGGCGCAACGTCTCAAGAAACAGATGGGCAGAGGCTGTTGCGGGCACAGTCTCCAGGGCATCGCCCGCACCACCCGCCTTCAAGGCAGAGACTCAGGGAAGTGGCCTGCCTGCTGCTGCTGGGCTCCGCTTTCGGGGGCTCGGCCTTCTGCTGCCTTAATCCCAGTCCCTCATTCCTCAATCGCTGCCACTGGGCAGCTGTGACCTTTGTGCAATAAACAGAGATATGCAGGGACTCAGACTGGATGTTGAGGGCTGGTGGGGAGGTGGAGCGGCTCCCAGGACCCTTTTGCCCCAGAGGGAGAGGGTGCCTGGGGAGAATTGAAGGCCTCTCACCCCCAAACTCCTAATACAGTGGAACCTCGGCTCCCGAACGCCTTGGGAGCTGAACGTTCCGGCTCCTGAATGATCGAAAACCGGAAGTGATTGTTCCAGTTTTCAAACATTCTTTGGAAGCTGAACGTACGGGTCCACTTCCACAGCTTCCGATTGGCTGCAGGAAGTTGCACCTTGATTCCCGAACCATTTTGGGAATCGAATGAACTCCTGGAACGGATTAAGATTCCACTGTAACTGATCCCAGTGTCTTCATGTAGATACCAAATACAGTGGTACCTCGGGTTACATACGCTTCAGGTTACATACGCTTCAGGTTACAGACTCCGCTAACCCAGAAATAGTACCTCAGGTTAAGAAATTTGCTTCAGGATGAGAACAGAAATCGTGCTCCAGCGGCACGGCAGTAGCAGGAGGCCCTATTAGCTAAAGTGGTGCTTCAGGTTAAGAACAGTTTCAGGTTAAGAACAGACCTCCAGAACGAATTAAGTTCTTAACCCGAGGTACCACTGTAGAACTGTGATTAGTCCCCCACAGCGCCCCATAGCAGAGCTGCCAGGGGGCTAAAAGGCACTATCCCAGTGCTCCTCTCTGGACTCTACCCTGAACATAGGATTGGAGCAAAGTTGCTCTCCTCTTGTCCCACTCTCTGCAGAAGTCATCCATCAGGGTAACCAAGGCTGACTTGGTTCCGTGGCCAGATCCAGACCCAGATTGGAATGGATCTAAATAATTGGTGTCCTCCGTGAATGTTTGCAGCTGCCCCACCCCTGCCCCCCCTCCACCACCTTTGCCTAAAATGGGGTGTTTGCAGCTAGTTGATAGTTGCTCCCATCCAACAGTCCAGAACCGGTTTCTTTAGGCAAAGTCACACTACGGCCGCTTTCAGTGCAGCAGGGACTAGTGAAGAGTTAGCCACGCTCTGGAACCAACCAGTCAGCCCCTCTGTGCTAGATTTAATGAACCAGGAAGGGTGAGGGGGCACACAGTCACATTGCCGCCAGCACCTTGCCCACACCAGCTGATTGCATAAGGTGAAACTGGTCCCACGAAACACCCGCAACAGCTGCACTGGGTATTTTAACCGCAGGTGCGACAAGTACAGAGCCAAGATCACTCCAAAGTTGAGCAATCTTTATCCTCAAAGTGTGTAGCTGGTTGGTCGCAGCGGGTCTCGGAGCCTTCACCACAATAGGAATCAGAAACCTCCGCAATGTCCAAAATAGGTCCACTGGCCGGCTGCAAGAGGACGCAATAAAAAAGGGACCCCTGACCATTAGGTCCAGTCGTGGCCGACTCTGGGGTTGCGGTGCTCATCTTGCTTTATCGGCCAAGGGAGCTGGTGTACAGCTTCCGAGTCATGTGGCCAGCATGACTAAGCCACTTCTGGCGAACCAGAGCAGTGCACAGAAACGCCATTTACCTTCCTGCCGGAGTGGTACCTATTTATCTACTTGCACTTCGTGCTTTCAAACTGCTAGGTTGGCAGGAGCAGGGACCGAGCAATGGGAGCTCACCCCGTCTCGGGGATTTGAACCGCCGACCTTCTGATCGGCAAGCCCTAGGCTCTGTGGTTTAACCCACAGCGCCACCCGCGTCCCAAAAGGATGCAATGCAATGCATTGCAAGCTGCCAAATGAGACTTTAGTTATGCAGCCCGCACTGCCTACCAGAACGGAAGGCCCTGAACCCAGGAGCAACCACAAGCAGTTGAGAGCGGTGGTGACCCTTTCCCCATACCCCTTCCTCCCCCCCCCCCAGATTTGGGGAAGAGGCCTTGTACCCCTTGTGTGTGGCACAGAGGGGCCAGAGCAGCTGCTGTTGGGGGCAGGCACAGGTACGTCCTCCGGTGGCAAAGTGGCTGGCTAGCTGGCTCCAGGATCACCATTGCAATGGGGGGCAGGAGTGGCACCCCCTCCCTGTTCTATCAAAGTCTACTATGAGTGGGTGGACAAGGGGCATCTCATAGAGGTGACAGGAGTGGCTCAGAGGGAGAGGGAGCGACTGGAGGGGCACTAAGAGTTATTCTGACTCGGGGGGGCCACTAGGGGGCGCATTGGAAGATGGCCGACAATACCATCTCTCCGACCCACACGGGGTAATTAAGAGGCTGTTATGGGAGTAGGCAGCCTCCCTTGTTGCCCCAAGGAAATGGGGAACACTGCCCTTGCCTGCTGTGCCCATAAATCACCCCCTAATTCGAAAGAAGGGGGTGAGGGCCCTAGGCAGAATGCTCCCATGTGGACCTCGGCTCTCCTGGACGCTGTCTCTGATCGCGCACTAGTTGCAGCAATTTGGAATAATTACAAAAGAAGCAAATGCACATATTTCAAGTGAAGAAGGGGAGTGAAGTCTGCTAATTTAAGTGACCTCCGCGAAAGAAGACGACGGGCTGGAGAAACAGGAATATTTTACGATGAAGATACACCAAAGGCGGGGTATGTTGACAATGGGGCTGAATGGGGGGAGGGACCTTTTTTACTTTCCTTCTATGTGATTTACAAGAACCCCTCCTCATTAGAACCGTCGGTTGAACTGACCCAAGCAGGATGATTAAGATCTGTGTGGAGATAAACTTTAACCAAAAGTATGCTTTATGGAGATCAAGAAGCAATAAGAGCTTTTGGGAATGGCGCAGCAATTAATTCGGAGTCGCCATCTTGCCAAAGGATTTATAGCCGGGAGGAAGAATGGACTTGGTTTTCAGACTGCATTCCTAGTGAATCTCCTCAGAGGTTTTGAGAAAGGAGGCAGATTGGTGAAGATTAATGACGCTAAGACTGTTTTGATGTATGGAAGTGATGTTATATGGAAAACGTCTGGATATGGCTACTGGATAAAAGAATAATAATAACCACGCAGGATTACAAACTGTTCTAACCAGCTTGCGGAGACTGTCAGAGGTCACAAAGAGAAAGGAAAAATATATGAAAATAACAACAAGAGATGTGAAAAAATAATAAGAAAGGACTGGATAGTACTGTGAACATCATAAGGTTAGATTTGTGGACATTAAAACAGCAGTAAGAAGCCTTCGGAACTTGAAATATGGGTACCCCCAACAAAAATTTAAAATTCGGCTGTGTAATTTGGAATTTATGTAATTTGGTTTGATCTGATGTTGTCAGAGCTGCGTGATTGGTCGGTTAATAAAAATTATTCTTAAAAAAAAGAGAGTTATTCTGACTCTGCTTAGGGACCCTCGATCGCTGCCTCGGATTGGTTACTGTGGAATCCAAAGTAGCAGCAGCACTGATTGGTTCCCCTGGCAAGGGCTGTAGGGTTCACAAAGGCGGAACTGGCCATTCCTTTAACCGGAGCGAGGAACCTTCCTGGCCCCCGAGGACAGGAAAAAGACAGCAAAAGAATAGCAGGCTGGAGTCGGACCCCCCCCCCCCCAACAGCCACAAAACCCGAAAACCCAGACTGCCGCTTTTAACTTTAAGAAGCAAAGCTCCGCTGTCTCTTTCAAGGGTTCCCCACAGAAGTCAGGAGCTTCGGTAGCCATTGGCTACATTAAGCAAGCCGGGAGAGCAGAAGAAGCTCTCTGAGCCTGTGCAAAGTGCCTCCCGCGGAAGGAGCGCCTTCTAGGCAGCCGCGGCCGCCCTCCTCGAGGGGCTTTTCTCAGGCGCGCCGGGCACAGAGCGAGCGCAGCGGCGCCGTCGAACCTCTGCCGCCGCCGCCACTGGGAGCGCCTGTGCGCCCAGGGCGCAGCGGCTACCCGGACGCGCCCCGGGAAGCCCAGCGCAGGGCGCGGTCGCCGGTGCCGTCGGGGGACAGTCCTGGCCCGGCAGGCTCCGCTGCCTTCTCCTCCTCCTCCTCCTCCTCCTGCCCTCGGCGGGCGGCGCGGCAATTCCAGCTGCCGCCGTTGCAACCAGGACGGAGGCAATGATCCTTCAAATTGCCACATCTGTATAATCTGCCTTTGATTTTCTGCTCCATGAAGTTTTATTTCCGATTGTTCCTCTCCCCGGCCGCGGGGGCTTCTTCCGCTCTCGGCCGACGGGGCGTCGCCTTCGCGCCCAGCTCTTTTCCCCGGGGGCCGCCCAGCAAGGCTAAGAGAGGGGTCGCCCCCGACCCAGGCTCCCGGGTCGCGGTACCTTCCGCAAGCCCCCCGGCCCGGTTCTATGGACAGCCTCACGGAATCCACCATCTCAACCTCTCTCCTGCCTGCAGTTTGGGTGCCTGGCGGAGGGTGCCTGTTTCTAGCCCACAAAGGGCCGGATTTGGCCCAGCGGCCGCCAGCCGCTGACTCTTCCTTGTTCCAGTGGCGCAGGCGACCCCGACAGCTCCTCCTGCTCCAGTCGCGTTTCCCGCAGGGAAGCTGATTCCCTTGGCAGCTGCTGACTCGGAGGTTTCCAAAGCACATTAAAGCAGCGTTCCAAACTGCTTGAAAACAGGTCAGATCACCAGCCCACCGAGCTCAGTTCTGACTGCAATGGCTTTCAGTGGCTCTCCAGAGCCTTACCTGGAATGGAAAAGCCACCTGGGACCGCCTACATGCGATCTATCACTGAGGCTCCACCTGAGTGTACAAAGTCAAGCTAAACCTGAGTGGCCTGGATAGCACCTTCTCATCTAGAATTCACAGACTCCAGCTCTCCTGCTGTGACATCTAAATTCTTAGGTCCCAGGGATGACATCCTTCCAATTCCCAGCAGAAACCTGATATGACCAACCATAATAAAACCACTAGGCGTATTTGCTACAGCTAAGCAGGGTCTGGTCTGGTTTCAAATTGGATGGGGGACCCCATTGAAATTCCTGCTTTGCAGGGGGTTGGACTAGATGGGTCCTTAATTCTGTGATCAAGAGTGGGGTTGCTAATCCACAGTGCCAAATGTCTTAAAACAAGTTTATTTACTCACTTCCTTTGAAAGCACTTTTGTGGAAGATGAATGACAATTTGTTCAGAGATCAGGAGATTATTAAGAAGGCCCAGAAAGCATTGAAGGACTATTTTGAGATAAATATGAACACTACGGTGGAAAAAAGAATTATTTGGGATGCAAGTAAAGCTGTGATGAGGGGGTTCTTGATACAACAGAATGCTGCAAGGAAGAGGACACAAAACAATAGAAAAGATAAGATTTTGGAGAAAATAAAAGAATTAGAGAAGAAGTTAAGATCAAACCCGAAGTCCCTGCCGATCTTGAGAGAAATCAAACTCTATCAAGCACAATATTCTAAACTGATAAATCAGGAAATAGAGTGGAAGATTAAATTAATGAAACAAAAAACCTTTGAATCGGCAAATAAATGTGGGAAACTGCTAGCTTGGCAGTTGAAGAAGAGACAAAAATTGAATACAGTTACAAATTTGGAAATTGAAGGAAGAAACATTCAGAACCCCACGGAGATTAGAAAGTGTTTTCAGAAATATTTCAAAAAATTATATACCCAAGGGCCGCAGAATGAGGTCGAGATTAAACAATTTTTGGAGAAAAATGGACTTAAAAAGTTGTCACAAGAAAATAGATCTCTCCTGAACAGTAAAATAACATGTCAAGAAATTGAACAAGCCATTCAAAACATGAAACTGGGCAAATCTCCAGGGCCAGACGGGCTAACCTCCAAGTATTATAAGATATTAAAAGACCATTTGATACAACCACTGATGGAGGTTAGCAATGAAATTATGGAGGGGAGGAGGGCGCCGGAATCGTGGAAGGAAGCTTTCATCACATTGATACCAAAATCGGAAGCTGAAAAGACACAACTTAAGAACTACCGTCCCATCTCCCTTTTAAATGTGGATTACAAAATATTTGCAGATGTTTTGGCAAGTAGACTTAAAAAAGTTTTAAACGAAGTAATTCATAAAGATCAGGCAGGCTTTCTCCCAGGTAGACACATGTTTGCTAATACAAGGAACATTATTGACATCTTGGAACTTTTGCAAACTGATATAAACACAAAAGCAGTGCTAATCTTTATAGATGCGGAGAAGGCCTTTGATAATATCTCTTGGAAATTTATGAAGGGAAATTTAAAAGAAATGGGAGTGGGTCGGGGTTTTGAGAATGGGATTGATGCAATATATTCAGAACAAAAGGCTAAATTGATAGTAAACAATGTGGTTACTGAAGAGTTTAAAATTGAAAAAGGAACACGACAAGGCTGCCCGATTTCCCCTTTGTTATTTATATCAGTTCTGGAGGTGCTCTTGAATATGATTAGAGGGGACCGGTTGGTGGAAGGGATTCAGGTCGGAGTGAAACAATATAAACTTAAAGCTTTTGCAGATGACCTAGTTCTGACCCTGCAGGAGCCAGAATCTAGTACAAAAAGAGTATTACAACTTGTGGTGGGATAATGAGCTGCTTGTGCGTTGAAACTCGATCCCTCAGAGCTCACTCAGTGTAGTGAAACCCTGCCTTGAGAGGAGCCCTTGAGCATGGCTCCCTCAGTCGCTGGTAGAATCTGACAGTGGGCGTTTGCGGAAGCGTTTCCAACATAAAAGCTGTTTCACAGACATGCGCCTCCTGGATTCCCTGCGTGACAGTTTCCGGCGGGGGGTGGGAGTCCTTAAGGGCTGTTCTGATACCTCCTCGCTGTTCCCACTGGAAGTATCCCAGAGCCTCCCCTCCGACTCCCTTTCCTTTGGAGCTCCCGCACTCCCCCTACTGGTTCCCTCTTCTGCTGAAGAAGAGGCTCTCCTATTCTCCTGAAGCCTTCTCACCACCTGTCCTTCCGATGGCAGTTCCCTGACATCCACCTCCCCCCCAGGGCCCCCTTCACCCCCTCCCGCCTCTTCTCTTACTGGCGGCGAGGACGGAAATCCCTGGAAGGAACTCCCCTCATCCTCTGAGGATTCAAACACTTCTAACCACGGCCTACCGCCTCTTTCCCCCTCTTCCTCTTCTTCGTCGGAATCTGTTTCCACCTCCACTTCCGACTCTGGGAACCCTTCAAATTCCCCTTCCTCATCTGTAGTCCCGAAGTGTTCCCTCCTAAACCTTGCCACTGGTTGTGGTTTACTTGGGAAACGCCGATGAAACGTTTCTATTAAAATCTCGTCTTTAACTTCCTCTGCCGGTACCCATGCGTTTTCTGACTCTTCCTCCCCCTCCCATTCTACCAAGTATTCCACCTGATTCCCCTTCCACCTGGAATCAATGATCCCTGCCACATCCATGTTGCGTTCTCTCTCTTCTATGACGGGTGTCCGGGTGACCTCCCTCTCATGTTCCCCCCACTCACACCCCTCTCTGTAGGGCGACAGTAATGACCTGTGAAATACTGGGTGCAATTTCATGTGACTGGGCAATCGGAGTTTGAATGCTACTGGGTTGACCTGCTGTATGACCTCAAAGGGTCCCAACCGTTTGGGTCTCAATTTCTTACACCCTCCCTTGAACGGCAGTCCTTGGGTGGATAGCCACACCCGGTTACCCACCCTTATGGTTTCGCCTTCCCTCCTATTTCTGTCAGCTTGCTTCTTATATTCTTCTTTGGCTTTCTCTAAGTTGAGTTGGAGCTGACGGTGGATCGCTTCCATCTCTTCAACAAAATTTTCCGCTGCAGGTACACTCCACCTTCCCCCGCCCTCTCCTGGAAACGCCCGAGGATGACACCCATAATTGGCTAGAAAGGGACTCATCCCTGTGGACACGTTCTCCGCGTTGTTGTAGGCAAATTCTGCCAGAGGTAACCAGTCCACCCAATCCGTTTCTCTGTCCTTTACATAACACCTCAGATATTGTTGCAAAACCCCGTTTGCCCTTTCTGCTTGCCCATTTGTTTCTGGGTGCCTGGCGGTGGAAAAACTTACCTCCACATGCAACATGCTCATTAGTTTCCTCCAGAACCTAGAAGTAAATTGTTTTCCTCTGTCGCTCAAAACCCTCAAGGGGGCGCCATGCAACCTAAAAATGTGCTCCACAAACAACCTTGCGGTTTCTTCCGCTGTCACTGCATGTGAACAAGCTATAAAGTGACACATCTTAGTTAGTAGATCTACCACCACCATGACCGCGGTTTTCCCTTTGGATCTCGGTAGATCGGTCATGAAGTCTATGGATACCATCTCCCATGGCCTTTCTGGGGTGGGTAGGGGTTCTAATAACCCCGCTGGCGCCAACCTCTCTCCCTTTGCTCTTTGGCACCTGTCGCATCCCCTGACATACTCCCGCACGTCCTCCCGCACCTTGGGCCACCAAAACTCCCTGGTAACCAACCACATGGTTTTGTGCTGCCCGAAGTGCCCCGCCGTGGGGCTGTCATGCAACTGCTTAAGCACCCGCCCTCTTAGTTCCCCACCTGGTATGTAGAGCGCCCCTTTGTAATATAGTTTTCCGTTCTTTTCCTCAAACCCCCCTGCATTCTCACCTGTCTCCCTGAGTTCCCTAAGTTTCTCTTGGGCATATTCATCGTTTTCAATACCCTCTACCAGTTCTCTTTGCCCCACCAATGCCGCCCCACAAACCCAGTGGTCCTCTGAGATGATATGTCTTTCTTCCGCCCCTCCTTCCCCCTCCAAGTACTCAGGTTTTCTGGAGAGAGCGTCCGCCCTGACATTCTCAGCCCCTGGCACGTAGCGAATCTCAAAATTGAACTTGGAGAACTCTTGCGCCCATCTTACTTGTCTCTGGTTCAACACTCGGGCTGTTCTCCAGTATTCTAGATTTTTGTGGTCTGTCCGCACTTGAACCTTGTGTTGCGCTCCAATCAACAGGTGTCTCCATCTCTTGAACGCTTCGTGGACAGCGAGTAATTCTCTGTCGTACACTGTATAATTCCTCTCAGACTTGTTCAATTTCCTCGAGAAGAAGGCACACGGCCTCCATTCCGACGTATTCGCTCCTGGCTGCAGAAGCACGGCCCCCACCGCTCTGTCAGACGCGTCGGTTTCCACCCTCATCGGCTGCTGCAGATCCACGTGTAAGAGTTGTTCTTCCGAAGCAAACGCCCTCTTTAAACTTTCGAAAGCTCGCTGCGCTTCTTCCGTCCAGACAAATTTCTTCTTACTGCTGAGACAATCCGTGATGGGGGCTGTTAAATGGGCGAAGTTCTTGATGAACTTCCGATAGAAGTTTCCGAACCCCAAAAACCTCTGCACATCTTTCTTAGTTTTCGGTGGCCTCCATTCCAGCACCGCTTGCACCTTGCTAGGATCCATGGCCAGCCCCTTGTCCGACAACCGGTACCCAAGGAATTCCACCTCCCTGGTGTGAAACTGACACTTCTCCAGTTTCACCCACAGCTGGTTTTCTTGCAGTTTGCTCAGTACTTCTCGCACATCTCGCACGTGCTGCTCTTCATCCTCCGAGTACACCAGTACATCGTCCAAGAACGCAGCGCAGTTCTTGTACAGCAATGGTCCTAGTACGTGATTCATGAATGATTGAAATACTGCTGAACCCGCCTGGAGGCCGAAAGGCATAACGCAGTACTCAAATGCCCCCAAGGGGGTGAACATAGTGGTTTTCCACTCATCTCCCTTTCTCATACGTATCAGGTTATACGCCCCCCTCAGGTCCAGCTTGGTAAAAATCTTCCCTTTTCTCACCCGGGTCAGAATGTCATCGATTCTGGGCATAGGGAAGCTCACGGGTTCGGACACTGCGTTTAGGGCCCTGAAATCCACAATTAATCTCGGTTTGTCCGAGTTTTTTTTGTCTACAAAGAACACTGGACTACCCCCCACCGCTCGTGACTCCCTGATGAACCCACGCTTGAGGTTTTTGTCAATAAACTCCCTTAGCTCCTGCATCTCTCTGTCAGACATTGCATACACCTTGCCCACTGGCAATTGCGCTCCTGGAAGTAAGTTGATTTGGCAGTCAAAGGGTCTGTGCGGGGGTAGTTTATCTGCTTCCCTTTCGCTGAAGACGTCGGCAAAATCTGCATATTGTCGTGGTACCCTACCTTGTTCCATTGCTTCTATCTTTGCTAACGTGGCCTGAGTGCCTACTTGGCCCCCTTTTTCTGTGCAGTGTCCCATACAATGCGCTGACCCAAAGGAAACCACTCTCTGATGCCATCCCACAAGCGGATCATGCAGCGCTAGCCAGCTCATCCCCAAAATGATGGGCGCTCCTCCCAACGTGGCTATATTAAACGCTATCCGTTCTGTGTGTCTTGCCACCCTCATTGTCATGGGGACAGTCTGCTGGTCTACTTCTCCCCCCAACAGCGCCCTCCCATCAATCGTGGTCACCTGCAGGGGATTTTTTAAAGGAATGGTTTGTATCTGATGGGCGGCTGCAAACTCCTTACTCATAAAGTTGCAGGAGCTGCCTGAGTCTAGTAACGCCTTCACTTTTAGTGGGTGTCCGTTTGCCAGCTCCAGCAATACCTCTATTACAAGAGCTGGTCTTGGGGGTTCTGGCGTGGGCACATTTACTGTTCCTTGGCCTGGCTGCTGTGCCCCGTCGGTGGCAGCCAGGCGTTGGCTTTTACTTGCTCCTTAGCTGCTTCTCCCTCCTCCCCAACAGCTCCCGCCATTCCTTGCCATTCCTTTCTTTGCGGACAAACCCTGGCAAAATGACCTGGCTGTTGGCAGAGAAAACATTTCTTGGCGCCTTTTCCCTCCTTCTTCCGCCCTTCACTGGGGTTTGAAATTGCGCGCGCGCGCGCTGTTCCGATCTCCATCGGCTCTGCTGGCAGAGAAGGCTGCTCTGGCATCTCTGGAATGCGGAAATCCCTCCAACGCTCCCCTTTCCCTTCCCGCTTCTCCAAGGCTCTGGCCTCCTGGCGTGAGCCTATGGCCAGCGCTGATTTAGTCAGAAGGTCCATAGACTCCGCCCTGGGCCCCCGGGAAAGTTCGTCTTTCACTGCCGAAGATAGTCCTTCTTCGAACAGCATTTGTATCGGTTCCGCTGACAAATCCCATCCTAATTTATGGATCAACATGGTGAACTCAGTCCAGTACTCACGGACAGATCGGTTCCCTTGTTTACACGCCATTAATTGCCTGCGCGCCACTCCCTGCTCAATCTCGCTGGAAAACATCAGATCCATGGCGCGAAAAAACTTCCTTGTGTCCCTTAGGGCTTCATTATTGGCTGCCATTAGTGGTCTCACCCAATCTCTGGCCGGGCCTTCGAGATGCCCAATCACAAAAGCAACCCTCGAATCCTCATCAGGAAAATCATCAAACTGCAGATTGAGGGCATATTGCATCTCAGTCCTGAAGGCTTGATAATTCCTGGGATCACCCCCAAACTTCTGCACCAGTCCTGGCACTTTCCTCGAGAGCTGGGCGGCTTTCCCCTTTTCTGCATCATGAGCCCTCCTCTCCTCCAACCTCGCCGTTTGCAGAGCTAACTGTACCTCCAACATCCTGTACCTTTCTTCCAGGCTAGGACCGGCTGCAGCTGCTCCCCCATCTCCGGCTCCGGCTGGGTTGCTCATGATGCCTCTCTTTGCACAAGCTGCTTTCAGGGACTGTCAGATTGCTGTGGTGGGATAATGAGCTGCTTGTGCGTTGAAACTCGATCCCTCAGAGCTCACTCAGTGTAGTGAAACCCTGCCTTGAGAGGAGCCCTTGAGCATGGCTCCCTCAGTCGCTGGTAGAATCTGACAGTGGGCGTTTGCGGAAGCGTTTCCAACATAAAAGCTGTTTCACAGACATGCGCCTCCTGGATTCCCTGCGTGACAGTTTCCGGCGGGGGGTGGGAGTCCTTAAGGGCTGTTCTGATACCTCCTCGCTGTTCCCACTGGAAGTATCCCAGAGCCTCCCCTCCGACTCCCTTTCCTTTGGAGCTCCCGCACTCCCCCTACTGGTTCCCTCTTCAGCTGAAGAAGAGGCTCTCCTATTCTCCTGAAGCCTTCTCACCACCTGTCCTTCCGATGGCAGTTCCCTGACACAACTGATCCAAGATTTTGGTCGGGTGGCGGGATTTAAACTAAATAAACAGAAAACTAAGGTGTTGGGGGAAAATCTGACAGATGCAGAGTCGGAACAGTTTCAGAGAGAAACAGAACTAACTGTGGTTAAAAAAGTAAAGTACCTAGGGGTAAACATAACAGCAAAAAATCTGAGTCTATTTAAGGATAACTACGAAAAATGTTGGTTTGAAATTAAGAGAGATTTGGATAGTTGGACAAAATTGAAGCTTTCTTTGTTAGGCCGAATTGCTGCTGTTAAGATGAATGTATTGCCAAAGATGTTGTTTTTGTTTCAAACATTGCAGATTGTGGATAAGACAGAGTGCTTCCGGAAGTGGCAGAAAGATATATCTAAATTTGTCTGGCAGGGCAAAAAGCCCAGAATTAAGTTTAAGATACTAACTGATGCGAAAGAAAGAGGGGGCTTTGCCCTGCCGGACCTAAAGTTGTACTATGAAGCCGCAGCCTTTTGCTGGCTAAAAGACTGGCTACTTCTTGAAGACACTGACGTATTGGATTTGGAAGGGTTTAACAATGCTTTTGGTTGGCATGCATACCTATGGTACGATAAGGTTAAGATCAATAAGGTCTTTAAGAACCATATTGTCAGGAAAGCAGTTTTTAATGTCTGGACAAAATACAAAGACTTATTGGAAAACAAAACTCCGAGGTGGCTTTCACCTCTGGAAGCTAAGGCCCGAAAAAGACCCAATATGGAGGCCAAATGGCCAAAATATTGGGAAATATTAGAAAAAGACGGAGACAATTGGAAATTGCAGAGTTTGGAGAAAATGAAGGATAAAGTGCGAGACTGGTTACATTACGCTCAGATTAAAGAAGTTTTTAAAAATGACAAAAAGGTAGGGTTCCAGGTGGAGAAATCGAAGTTGGAAACAGAACTGTTAGAGCCTAAGACTAAGGTACTCTCAAGAATGTATAACTTGCTGTTGAAATGGAATACACAAGACGAAATGGTTAAATCGGTTATGATAAAGTGGGCTCAGGATATTGGGCATAATATCATGTTTGAGGACTGGGAAAGGTTGTGGACCACTGGGCTGAACTTCACTGCATGTAATGCTTTGAAGGAAAATGTAATGAAAATGATATATAGATGGTACATGACCCCAGTTAAACTTGCCAAAATATACCATCTGATAATAAATGTTGGAAATGTAAAGAACATGAAGGAACATTCTTTCACCTCTGGTGGACTTGCCCTAGAGTGAAGGCCTTCTGGGAAATGATATATAATGAGTTGAAAAAGGTATTTAAGTATACCTTCACTAAGAAACCAGAGGCCTTCCTTCTGGGCATTGTCGGCCAGAAGGTGTTAAAGAAGGACCGAACATTTTTTATGTATGCAACAACGGCAGCAAGGATACTTATCGCTAAGAGCTGGAAAACTCAAGATCTACCCACACTGGAAGAGTGGCAGATGCAGCTGATGGACTATATGCAACTGGCCGAGATGACTGGTAGAATTCGAGACCTGGGAGAAGAGAGGGTTGAAGAAGACTGGAAGAAATTCAAGATTTATTTACAAAAGTATTGTAATTTGGTCGAATGCTAAGAAGGATGCTAGATCATAAATAATTGCCTACCATTGAATTAGATTTGAATTTGACGATAAGTGAGACTGAGGAAAACATAAAACTTTTGGAGATTAGATTAAACTAATTGAATAAGATTTAAGAATATAAATAAGATGATAAATTGCTGGAAAAAATTTATAATGATGTAAGTGGGAGCGGGAGACGTGAGGGAGTCCAAAGAAGTTTTGAAAAATGTGTTATGATACATGTTATATTGTTTATCATTTTTGCATTTTGTATTTAAAAAAATCTCAATAAATATTTATAAAAAAAAAATGAAAGCACTTTTGGCTTCTTTAAAAAGCTGAATCTTTAGAAGTTGCAAGTTTGTTTTACAAAGCATTGGCTTAAAAAAAACACCATGCTTTTTTCATTAAAAAAGAAGTGCAGATACTTTGAAGTTTTGGGAGTTTTTACCAGAACACCTTTTGCATTATCACCACCCCACATGGGCATAGCCAGGATTTATGTTGGGGGGGGGCAGAACCTCAGTTAAGTACTTTTTTATTTGATATAGGGGCTATGTCCATACCACCAAAGGATCCTAGAGCAGGTGTAGAGAAATTTTGGCCCTCCATAAGTTGCTGAACTACAACTCCCATGAGCCTCAGCAAACATGGCTGATGGTCAGGAATGATGGGAGCTGTAGTTCAGCAACATCCAGAGTGCCAGATGTTCCCCACACCTGGGCTAGGGACAAAAAGGTCTCCAGTTGCAAACAGCAGTTCCTAAAGGGAAGGTCAGGAGTCTTATCCAGTGGTGCATTGCAAGAGAGCTAAACCTACTAGAGAGTGGAGGTTGTGGCCTGGCCAGTCCCTGCCGTACATTGATCTGGTGCAGCTGATCCATGTCTCCTCCATCAGGGAGCTGCTACTTGCTGGGATTCTTTCAACTGCCACTTGAACCTGGGACCACAAAGCATGGTTCTTCTTCCCTCAGCTGGTCCCCATCTTCTTTTGCTGACAGATGGAAAGAGAAGGGTTTCTTTTTTCTCTATTTCCCCAAATTGAAGGCTGATGACCACGAGCCTCTTGGATACTTAAAATGCAGTCAAAACCAACCATGCATGGTTGCTAAATAGACACAGGACAGGACAGCTGAATCTCAAGAGTCCTATAAGTATCCTGACCAAGTGTCTACCAAGAGACAGCTTCCAGAACCACTGTTCCTTACACCCCACAACAGAAATCGGTAGCTGAAAGAAAGTTCAGATCCATCATGGAGATGGCAAGGTGCGTGTTAAAAAGATGCATCTCTACCCCAACGCATGTGGGGAGGCGCAGCAGCAACTGTGGTGTATCTCCAGAGCAGACTGCTGCTAACAAAGGGAGCTAAATGCACACCTTTTGAGCTGTGGTAATCTGTCTCCCAGGGACGCGGATGGCGCTGTGGTCTAAACCACAGAGCCTAGGGCTTGCTGATCAGGTCGTCAGCGGTTCGAATCCTCGCAATGGGGTGAGCTCCCGTTGCTTGGTCCCTGCTCCTGCCAACCTAGCAGTTTGAAAGCAAGTAGATAAATAGGTACCGCTCTTGCAGGAAGGTAAACGGCATTTCCATTCGCTGCTGTGGTTCTCCAGAAGCAGCTTAGTCATGCTGGCCACATGACCCGGAAGCTGTACGCCGGCTCCCTCGGCCAATAGAGTGAGATGAGCGCCACAACCCCAGAGTCGTCCAGGACTGGACCTCACAGTCAGGGGTCCTTTTACCCTTTAATCTGTCTCCCATCTGAGCACAACAAAGCTGAGACAAGGAATAGTGTTGTGGACTTTTCTGAGAAATCAGAAGAAGCCAAAGACCTTATACAGTGGTACCTTGGGTTACAGACGCTTCAGGTTACAGACTCCGCTAACCCAGAAATAGTACCTCGGGTTAAGAACTTTGCTTCAGCTCCCTACCCCCGCAAGATTGGGGGGGGGCTGCCCTTGCCTGCTGTGCCCTATACCACCCCCGAATTTGTGGGGATGGGGGCACTAGGCAGAATGCCCTCCTGTGGATCTCGGTGCTCCTGGACGCTGTCTCTGATCCGCGCCGCTAGCTGCAAGAACTTCAAAAGGAACAATTAGGAAGAAGCGAATGCACATATTTCAAGGAAGGAGGGGGAGTAAAGACTGCTAACTGAAGAGTTCTCTGATAAACAAGACGAGTCGGAGGAACAAGACTCAATCATGAGAAGATATGCCAAGACTCGGTATGGCAAAGGGACTGGATGGGGGAGGGGGGGAAACTTTCCTTTCTTTTCTCTATGTGATTAAACAGGAATCCCCCCCCCCACAAGTCAGAAATGCCGTTTTAATGACTTAAGCTGTGGATTTACGACTGTGTGGAGATAAATTTTCTAACCAAAGCATGTTTTAAGAAGAGCGTGGAAGGTTTAAGAGCTCTGGAATGACGCAGTTAAAAATACCGTCGCCATATTGGCAAGCTCTGTCGGAGGACTTGAGTCTGGGAGGAGGAAAAGAGCTGTTTTTATATTATGGGTGAGACTCCTCAGTGGGACTTAAGAACGACAGATCCTGAGATTAATGATGGAAAGAGCGATGTTATTTATGAAAGTGATGATATATGGAAACCATCTCGATATGAGGATTGGACGAACGAAAAAATCCACACAGGATATAATTGGTGTTTTTCTGCTTAAGGAGATTATCAGAAGAGATCTTAAAGAAAAAAGAGAAAATATACGAACAAGATGAGATGTGGAAACAGCAAGATAAGACTGGATAGAATTATGAACTTTATTTGGCCTGATTTGGATATGAACGCAGTAGCAAGAAGATGATCAGAATCCCCCTTCGGATCTTGAAATATGGGTTCCCTCAACAAAAATTTAAAATTCGGCTTTGTAATTCAGAATTTATGTGATGTGATTTGATTTGATTGGTCGGTTAATAAAAATTATTAAAATTTTAAAAAAGAACTTTGCTTCAGGGTGAAAACAGAAATTGGCGGCGTTGGCGCGGCAGCAGCTGGTGGGAGACCCCATTAGCTAAAGTGGTGCTTCAGGTTAAGAACAGTTTCAGGTTAAGAACGGACCTCCAGAACGGATTAAGTACTTAACCCGAGGTATCACTGTATACTTCTCATCACAAACTTCAATGTCCAGATCTGCCTTCTAGTGTCATGGCTCCCTCTGCAAGCAATGCACAAGAAGAAGACGTAGAGGACCAGACTCCTGGCAGCAGCACCAGAGGTGAAGGGGGGCAGCTCAGTGGAGACAAGCCTCCCCTGGAGGGTGAGAAAGCCGATGGGACCACAAGTCCAGGACCACAGGTTAGACACTCATCCAGAACCCTACTTTGCAGGGTCGGCGTTACCTCAGGGGACCTTCCACGTGGGAAGAGATAGGGGAGATGCCAGCTGCAGAAGTCAGTCTATGGAGGGAGGCTGCACAGGAGATATGGATTGATACGGAAGGGGGGGGCATGTCTTCTTCACCTTCTTCTTCGCTACAATATATCAATTTATTTCCAATTGTCAATGTCAAAAGGGACTAAAATCTATAAAATTCATAGAAAATCAACGTGCCAGTTTGCTCAATTTCTCTAGGACTCCATCACACCCCCCTGTCCAGCATAATCCCTCAAGGTGTCAAGACCCTAATCCTGTCAAATCGCTCTGATCAGCCTTTCCTCCAGGCAATGTCAGGTGCCAGACTATGCATATTTGGGACTATTGTTTTCTCATCCCCAGGAAGTGTTTATCTGTGCATATCTCCAGCTCTGCATATTCCCCCCTCCCTCTTCCATATGTTAATCTGTGTAACCCAACCTCCCTTTAATATATTCATGATGTAATCTGTGTAACCAAACCTCTCTTTAATGTATTCATGACGTGTTTTGCACTGTATTCTGGGACATGGAGGGAGTTTCAAAAACTCATGTCACCCCTTTCTCACGGTTCAATCTTGCCTTGAACCTGTTGCGCAATAAACTTGGATCTTCTGCTGTTTGCTCCTGTCTCCGGCTGATCTCATTTTCCTCCGCAGGGACCCACGGACTTAGTCCGATGAGCTGGGTGGCAGAGCATCCTCGCACCCAGATTTTGCCGTAACAGATGGCGCCCCAACGTGGGGCATGCGGTTCTCCCGCGTTGCTGACCGGGGGCCCCGAAATCTTCAGCCGGCACCAGGCCATTTTGCCTGGGAAGATCCTTTGGACCCCCGGCCATCTTCCGGGCGGTAATCGAAAGCCCCAGGAGTTCAGCCGGGGAGCAAAGAGGGATCCAGCCGGCTTATTCATCAATCCCGGGATCATCATAGAAGACACGTGAGTATAAGGAAAAGGAAAAATCCAGTGCACTGGTGGGAAAGGGGTGGAAATCTCCTGGCAACTGAATTCTCTGCCCTCCTCTCTATCGCTCCTTCTCGCCTGTCTCTTGGTCCAATTGGTGAGAGAGACCGTGGACTGCTGCTCGACCCAAAAGGGGGTTCTGAGCTCTATCTCTTTCTCCTCTCAAACCCTCCAGTCAGCTGCACCAATTGGGGGTCCGAAAATAAGACGGAGAGACCCGGCTTGGAAAGACAGCCGACTCCCCGCAACGGACTCTCTCAGTTGAAGCAAGGGTCTGGAATTCTTCTTCCGAACTTCCCGAGCGCCCTTACGGAGGGGGCAGGAAGGGGTCTGGCTTTCTGTATCAATCCCAGCCTCACTGGTCGGTGCCACGTAACACGTGTAGCGTGCGTGAGCCCGCTTCCAAAAGCAAGGGGGATTTTCGGTTCAAAACTCTATCCAGGGATCACCCGATCTGGCACCGCACGGCGCGGGCGTTCAGTAGGGCCCCTTTTCCTGAGATTGTGGCGATAGGTAGGAGGTTGCCAGGAGGGATAGCCCATGAGGAATTGGGCAGGATCGGCAGAGTGGAAAAGGACCCCAGGTTATTGACTAAGGAAATAGGAAGGAAATATAAGGAACCGGATAGCTAGAGCTCTTTAAAAACCCACTAAGGAAGTCGCCAAGCGACGAAAGACCCCTCTTTACTATAGCCCCCTGTACAAGTTACCCAAATCCTAATCAACCCCTCTCCTTCTCCCTTCTCTATCCCCCCCAAAAAAGAAAACAACAACAAAAGCAACAACAACAACGCATGCTTATATAAAGGGGTACCCAGTCAACTAAGCATTGTGAGCCCTGCCAGTTTGGTTAACTGGTGGTGTTTGAAGAGGCAAGGAGGCTCTTAAAACCATGTGGGACCTTCCTACTAATTTCACTGCTAAAGGAAGCAGCCCAACTCCTTGCAATAACCAACTAAAGGATGTGAATATGTGTGTTTACATGTTGTCTGTTATGTGTGTTGTGTGTTAATACATATATGAGAATATGTGTGTTTACATGTTGTCTGTTATGTGTGTTGTGTGTTAATACATATATGAGAATATGTGTGTTTACATGTTGTCTGTTATGTGTGTTGTCTGTTCCTTCTGTCTCTGACAGACTGCCTTTCTTAAGCGCGCATAGTTTAAACTGCAAGCTTGCTTCAAAATTTTAAAACTAAGGAAGCCATGCTGGACCTTATCAGTCTTAAATAAGACCAAATGAGAATGAAGGGTGCAAATGTTTACCCCACCTCTTGCTTTGCCGCAACTTTTCAGATTGTGAGTCTACAGTCTATTTTGGAATGTGAATGTTTCTAATGTTTCTGGAATGTGAATGTTTCTAATGTGAATTAGATGTTTCTGCTGCAAAAGCGTAGTTGAGCACAACTGCTCTCTCAAGCTAAAATGCAGTATATTTATTTCATGAAGCACATAAAAGGTAGAAGCTTTGATAGACAACAATTGTCTATCTATATAGTCCAGTCCTGATACAAGATCAACTAGGGTTTCCTGGCTTCTTATTGGAAATTACCTCCCCCACTTGGTTCTGTCTCTTTCAGATCCCCCCCCCCCCTTTCTTACTTCTGTGCCAAGTGAATTTACTCCTGAGTGAGCTTCCTTCAACAAGGGAAGGGGGCACATTCTTTGCTAAAAGTACCCGACATCTCACCTTCCTTTATATCGTTATTTAAAAATCGTAGTTCAGAGACATTAAATCAAATCCAGGACTGGTTCTATTATTTGAGTGGGTATATCAACTGAAATAACCCTATGCTTATAAAATATTCTCTCCCAGATTCTCTTCCTATCTTATCTTAGGAAACTGTTCTTCCTTTAGAGGGTTCTGTATAAAACTGGATACTTTTATTTTCCTCTTCCTTAGTACATGATAGGAGCATTGAGTGTGCTCTCTTCCCCAGTAGTGCCTGTGTACATAAGTATGTGTGTGTCTCTTTGGTAGTACAAATCTTGCTGTGAAATCTTGCTGTGAACCCTATATTTTGGAGGGTTGGACTAGATGACCCCAGGGTCTCTTTCAACTCTCCCAATTTGTGGCTGTGTGGAAGGACATGTGTCCGCAAGCATTGCAGGGTAATTCTTAATTCTGGTGTGGTGATGGAGTTGAAATCCAGCCTAGCTTCGCTCTTTAGTTTTAAAAGGTGAGAGGTGAAGCTGTGATGTTTTGAAGCACAACCGGTAATATCAAGCATTTGAGTGATTACAGTGTTTATCATTTTGTCTACTATTTAAAAATCAGACTTCAAAGTCAATTCAAAGTTTAAACACATACAAATACATATGGGCCTTGACCAATCCTGTAAATAAAGGGGCAGGAAAAATTTTGTCTGCAAATGGGAAGGCCGAAATAACTTAAAATGTTAAAAAATCCTATGAATTCTGACTCTCTGGCCATTTTCCCCATATATAAGGGTGTGGCATTGTTCCGCGAATGGCCAGAGGGATATTAGCCCTTTCCTGTACATAAAGGAAGCAGTCGCTTTGCTTGGGCTGAAATTGCTAGCTTTTGTTGGTGAATACTTCAATTGCTGAGTTTCTCGTTTTTTTTGTTTTAAATCTAACCCTCTTTTAAAATCTACTCCTCCTTACCCTTCCCTTATTCAAATTCTAATTTTGCCAAAAGATGCGACATCTCAAT
Organism: Podarcis cretensis; assembly: GCF_951804945.1. NCBI lineage: Eukaryota > Metazoa > Chordata > Lepidosauria > Squamata > Lacertidae > Podarcis > Podarcis cretensis. The sequence goes on along the minus strand of NC_137177.1, from coordinate 86,640,012 downwards.
AGTATAGAAGATTTGCTGAGACATGAACTCCACACATGCACGGAGACTAGATCAGCTAAAAAAAAAAAAAAAAAAAGGATAGGAAAAGAAAAGAGAGAGAGAGAGAGGAAGGAGGGGGAACTGTGGGGGGAGAGGAGGTTTATGTAAAACTTGGAACCATTGAGAGAAATCACCCTTAATGTGTCCCAAGTTTGAAATCTTAACATGCCAAATTCTTTTCACAGGTAAATATCAAAGCGCTCCCACTGTGAGTTCCACTCTTGAATAGTCCTCCCCCCCAATGAGATTTAACTTTTATAACAGGCTTTGTGTGCATTTTAGGAACAGCATTTCCTGACAGGCCTCTCGCATGAAATAATTTTTCCCTTTTAACAGGATATGTGAACCCCGATAACAAAGTGTTTGTCCCTTTTTCCTCCCACAACAACTTTCTTTCTGTTCTGTGAAATCCCTGCTGTAGTAGTGACTTCCATCTCTTTGTGGCTTTGACACTTTTAAAGTTACAAATAATCTCTTTTCATTTATTTAATCAGTTTTTCCATGATGTCTATGAAATTAATCGAAGCACAACCAAGCATTGTTTGTGGAATGGTATTTGTTTACCTTTTGCCTGAGCATTTCTTATTAATTCTGTCATTTTGGCTAGTTCAAGGTACTTGCACAACTTTAAATTGCCATTCATTTTTTCTTGGTATTAAGTCATTTCCCAGTATTTTGCTATTAACATTCTAGCCAATGTTGTCACATCAAGAAACACTCTTTTATTTTCATTGTTACTTCAGATTTCTTGAAATTGTGTGTCTTAGCATTTATTTATTTTTTGTTCCTCATAGGTCATTGTGTGTGCGTGTGTGTGTTTTATTATTATTTTAACCTTGTATTTTTTACAGTTCTCTTTCTCTCCAAAGTGAAGGAAAGCAAACCAACTTAGCAGATAATAACAGTAATTATATGGAAATGTGATAATAATATTGGAATGAATGAAATGCTTAATCCGCTAAGATTTTTATTTGCAGCTTCCCACGTAAATTGAAGGACATCCTTTTTCCCTTTTGCCCCTTCCCCTTACTAACTCCTGTCTTTTTAAGTCTCCAAAACCCTGCCCCTTACAGGATGTCACTTCTACAGATGTGTTACTACAGACCTATGATGAAAAAGCTTCGCCACCACCTGCAGCAACAGACACCAAAGTTTTCAAAGCGCCCACAGCTATCTCTTTCAAAGGATATAGACTGCCGGGGGAGTGGGGCTGACAAAGGAGGGAGGAGTTGAATTGCAAGGACATTTTCTCACTTTTGAACCTCAAGATACGATACATGCGTAAAAATATCACAATTGTCTCAAGATATGCAACTGATACTATTAGTTTGTTTTGTATTATGTGTTATTATGTAGGAATGTTGAAATGTGTCTGACGGTGTGTTATTTCCACAAATGGGGGGAATTGGGGCTATTTTTGTGGCTATTTTTGTGTGTGTTTTATGTCTAATGTCTTATTCCTTACACCCCAGTGGAGGATCCTCATACATTTTATGCCTTTTAACAGATCAGGCTATTATGTAGTCCAATGTTTAGACTTAGATGAATTTATAACCATATTTCGTTGTTTCACCTGGCACTCTGCCAACTTCCCTACCCATTTTAAAAATGTGCTAAAACTCACTTTACCAAGGAAAAGCTTCAGGAAGGTATATATGCTTTGGTTTAGCAGGAATCATCCCTTATAGAGTTAAATTGACTTATTTGGACGAGTGCCCTTTAAGAGTGGTTTTATTTTAACTGATTGGTTTGGGAAGTTGAGAACCATGGGGCAAGATAAATTCAAATTGGACTCAGTTTGAATTGGGCAAGTGTATCCAGGCTGCAATTAGCTTTTGGTCCTTAATGTGCAAGTGAGCAACTTCCCATGACTGCAAGACCAGAGCCTATAATAATAAAATCCCATGGAATGGCCAAGGCTAGGATATTTCCCTCAGGACGTGTCCAAACCTGTGCCAGCTGTGATGGGTGCCAGGCAACATGGTTAATATGAAAGCCCTAAGTGGATTCACCAGGGATTGCCACTACTGTGAGACCACAGAAGAGCTACCTTGACACCTGAGAACACAAAAATGGCGGGGAACAAAGCAAACTGCATTTTTTTTTCAGTCAGTAGTGGACCTTCCTGCTAAATGTAAAGCATAGACCACTATTAAACAAAATACGACAGGTGTCCTTTTACGCGATATCCTATATCCAGCTATCTGCACTACTATACTTGCAAATGGCCTTAAGAGGCATGATTTGCAAGTCCCTTTCAGGTTTGCATAAACCCACACCTCTGGTACGGTAGATACTAAGTTATTAGTTAGCGCATATCTATAACACGCATGTACATTGTATTGGTCAGTGTTGCTCCCTCCTTTGCTGCCCTGCTCAACCCACCTCCTTTTCCATTAGGGCCTATTCCCACTCACACGGCACCCCTACCTTCACCGAGATTTAGGGTGCGGAGAAAAGATTTGCAAGTTCTTACAGAACTTTAATGCAAATCTATCTCCGAATGGGGGACTGATACGGAAGGGGGGGGCATGTCTTCTTCACCTTCTTCTTCGCTACAATATATCAATTTATTTCCAATTGTCAATGTCAAAAGGGACTAAAATCTATAAAATTCATAGAAAATCAACGTGCCAGTTTGCTCAATTTCTCTAGGACTCCATCACACCCCCCTGTCCAGCATAATCCCTCAAGGTGTCAAGACCCTAATCCTGTCAAATCGCTCTGATCAGCCTTTCCTCCAGGCAATGTCAGGTGCCAGACTATGCATATTTGGGATTATTGTTTTCTCATCCCCAGGAAGTGTTTATCTGTGCATATCTCCAGCTCTGCATATTCCCCCCTCCCTCTTCCATATGTTAATCTGTGTAACCCAACCTCCCTTTAATATATTCATGATGTAATCTGTGTAACCAAACCTCTCTTTAATGTATTCATGACGTGTTTTGCACTGTATTCTGGGACATGGAGGGAGTTTCAAAAACTCATGTCACCCCTTTCTCACGGTTCAATCTTGCCTTGAACCTGTTGCGCAATAAACTTGGATCTTCTGCTGTTTGCTCCTGTCTCCGGCTGATCTCATTTTCCTCCGCAGGGACCCACGGACTTAGTCCGATGAGCTGGGTGGCAGAGCATCCTCGCACCCAGATTTTGCCGTAACAGGATGCATTGCATCAAAACAACACTTGAATCCTTACTGACCTGCCTCCTGGGAAGAAGGCCATAGGAAGTAAGTGGGGCAACCCGAGTTGCCTAGAGTTGTCCCAGAATGAGAAATTCCACACAAGGACAAAGCACATCGGGATGAAGTATCACTATGTACATGAGGCCATCCAAGACGGACTTGTGTAGTTGGCTTATTGGCACATCAAAGAGATGACTGAAGATATCCTGACCAAGCGTCTGCCAAGAGACAGCTTCCAAAACCTTTCAGTCAAAATGGGACTCTGGGTGGTTTCATAAAAGTGTGTGTGTTGTTTCGCCTGAGAATGGGTACATGGGATATTTGCAGTGCAGTCAAACCAACAATGCATGTTTGCTAGATAGGCACCAGATAGGAGCTGAAGCTCATCGAGTCCTGTAAATTTCCTAGAGAGGGCTCTGAGAGACACGCCCAGGTGCCCAGTCAGGGGAAGGGTCTATGCATATTTAACATCTCACCTGGCTGGGTGCTTGCTCTTTGCTCTCACCTCCATTCCAGCAACGTGACTAATTTTAAACTAAAGTAACTGGATTATCATTTTAAGCCAGTTTGAACAAAACTGCTGTATCTGTTACCCTTCAACAAGTATTCTGAATGAGTAAATGTTATTCTTTTTTAAACTTTTACAAGACTGTTTGTATGATTATAGTTTTAAGGGGAGAAAAGGGGGAAACACCAGAAGAAACCAGTCTGCCTTAAAGCATCCTGGATTCTTAAACTAAAAGGCTAAAACTAGCCTATTAAAGCTTCCCTTTGGAGGGGCAAAGGTATGGCATGCTGCTTCCTCAACATAATGAAAGAAAGATAATATCTAATAAATATCTCCTCTTCTAGCATCTATACACATCCATACAGAGCCAAGGGTTTTGTGTCATTAATACAAACTGCTTTTATTCAAAGGGATGCAGGGGAGGAGACTGTTCTGTGCTGATGGAGGCAGGGCGAAAACTCACACCCACTTCCCAGGGATGCAGCTTGTGTAAAGTACTGTCTTTACAGCATGAAACAATGGCATTTAGACGTGGACACACAGTGCAACTCGACACCTACCATGTTCCAGCAGCTCTGCTTCAGTTTCCACTGTGACTAGGCAAAGGGAGAGCTCAACCCCTCAAAAAGGACAAGGCCCTCAACATCTTGCTTTGGCAACTTTGCAAGTACCCTGCCAACGCTGAAATGAGATCAGGTCTGCAAATGTTGGCAAGAGCAGTTTGCTGGCCGGATCTGGCCCCTGTATTAGAGCAAGCCAGTAAAAGAGGACAAGGGGGAAAGAGCCCACCAGGAGAGGAACTGTGAGATTTAACTTGCAGGCTGAGAATCCTCCACTGGGAAATTTCCCACCAGCTGTTTCTTGTGCCCCACTCCTTCTGACCGAAAGACGCTCAGCCCATCTGTCCTCGCCCCATCCGTAACTGAATCAGCTGCATCTGCCTTCGCCCACAAAAGTTGCATTTGGGGTCCTTATCTCTGAGGCTGCATTTGTGCCTTCCTTTTCCTGCTGTTCAAACATGGCAAGAACGAAACAGGAACAGCCAGAAATAAGGGATGGTGCAACCTGCACAAGCAAGCAACTTAAACTGCAGCCAGGTTCCCCTAGGGTGAGGAGAGAAGCAGCCCAGGTGTTCAAGCTCCCTGTCCTGGCCCCAAGCCTGATCTTCTCCCAACTACTCCCTCTGCCCCTCTCCAAGTGTCCAGTCCTTTCAAAGACCCACAGTTTGCACAAGCACCTTCACCCGCCTTCGTGCAAGAGAGAACAGTAGTATAGCGACTTCATAAAGCATCACTTGATTTCATTGGTTTGAGTTCCTCGATTTCAGGGTGTTTAGACTGTCCTCACTTTTGGAGTCCAGGGACGCAAGCGCATTAATGCCACCTGTTCCTCCATCCTTCCCAGCTTCATGGGTAACAGGATGGCCTTGCATGCTTGCAATTGCTGCAACTGCTTGTGTGGATTCCATTGCCCACTGGGGCACTCTGTAGATTGAACCAGTCCACCTCCCTCTTCGTTGCCGCTGGGCTATAAACAGAGTGGCGCAGGAGAGCTGGCCTGGCTCCCAGAGGGACTGGATCATCTACAGGTGGTCGTAGGTGGTGTTGGGAGGTACAGGGCCCCGTGAAGATGAGCTGTAGTAATAGGGGGAACCTGGAGAGAGAGAGAGAGAGAGAGAGAGAGAGAGAGAGAGAGAGAGAGAGAGAGAGAGAGAGGCTATTAGCAAATAACCTGCCCGGGTTAACCATTCACTCCAGCTCAATACACATTAATCATCTCGTACCCACAGCCTTTGCAGACCTCAGCAGGGTTCATGTTAAGATGCCATCAAAACAGCCCGGGGGGTGACTGACTTCCCTGCCCCCTATTCTGAGACAGGGCCAGGCTACTTCCTTCCTGTGCAGGACTTTGGTCAAATGGCTTCCTTCCCGCAAGAGAAGCAGAAAGTTATCTGGCATCTGTGCAAGGTGTGTGACTGGCTGCAGAAGCGGAGGTGGGGCTTTGGTCACTTTGGGTTTCAAAATATTTGGGCAGAGCTGTGGGCCTCTGGGAAAATGAGAGTCTCAGTCAGACCTCTCTGCGTGGTCACTTGTGGCAAGGAAATGGGGTTGGAAGGAAGCCCGCCTACAAGGGTTTATTTTGTCTAACTCCCCACCGCCGCCACCCCTCCAAAAATCTGGGGATCCCATTCAAATTCTTTCATCAGATAATCACTGTTCTTAGCCTTTGTCACAAGGGTTCATCATCTTGTACCTGCTTTCCACTGGAGAAAGCACCTCTTCTAATCCAGAATGCGGCAGCTAGACTGGTGACTGGGTGTGGCCGCCGAGACCACATGACACCGGTCCTGAAAGACCTACATTGGCCCCCAGTACGTTTTCCAAGCACATTTCAAAGTGTTGGCGCTGACCTTTAAAGCCCTAAACGGCCTTGGTCCAGTATACCTGAAGGAGTGTCTCCACCCCCATCGTTCTGCCCAGACACTGAAGACCAGCTCCGAGGGCCTTTGGCCATAGCTGTCAACTTTTCCTTTTTCTTGTGAGGAATCCTATATGGAATAAGGGAATTTCCCTTAAAAAAAGGGAAACGTTGACAGCTTTGCCTTTGGCGGTTCCCACCCTGCGAGAAGTGAAGTTACAGGGAACCAGGCAGAGGGCCTTCTCGGTGGTGGTGCCCTCCCCATGGAACACCCTCCCACCAGATGTCAAGGAAATAAACAACTATCTGACTTTTAGAAGACATCTGAAGGCAGCCCTCTTTAAGGAAGCTTTTAATATTTGATGAATTTGAGGAGATTTCACCCCTCCCATATCCAAGAATCTCCTGACGAGTCTGCTGATTCTCCAGAGAGGAGGAGCAGTGTTCTGCTTTCTACTTATTCAGCTCCAGCACCAAGTCAGTCAGTCAGTCAGTGTGTCGGGGAGAGAGAGAGACTGAGTGTTAGAGATCGTGTGTAGAGATAAGGTTGCTGCTAAGAGCAGCTGCAGACACTCAGTGCAGCATTCATTTATGCTTAGACCTATTTAGCTCTGTATATAGTTTTGTATTATAGTTATAGAATAAAAGAAGATATTCTACAGAGCTGCTCTCCGAGTCGTTTATGCCAGACTCTGCTATACTCTGCTGTGCGACGACTATATTGTGGAAGTGAATCCAGTGCTCACAACTCTAAGCTGTGAGTCCACAGCACTTTGACCTGTTCCTGTGTAAAAGGTGGTCTCTGGAAGTGCTACCCAGCTCGCCTAGCCCAGTCGGGGTTGAAATGCATGAGTCCAGTTGGTGACACTGGCTCAAGGGCGATGCTGACAGAATTACTGTATTTTAATATTTTGCTGGAAGCCGCAGGCAGTGACTGCATTCACAACTCTGCCAAGAGAAGGTCATGTTGGGGCTGGGAGCTTGCAAAGAGCAATCTTCGATTTGGAAGGGGGAACAAGGGTCATCTAGTCCAACCCCCTTCAATGCAGGAATCTCAGCAGAAGTGCAACAAGTAAACAGTTCTACTTTCCAGCATTCATAGCAGGTCAGGTCAGCCCAGTCAGGCTCCTTGCTGCTGGTTAGTTGCAAGGATAGGTCTCCTCCTTTCTGTGTCAGAGAGCACCAGAAACAGTCCTCACCTGCCTAAGCCCTCAGCTTTGGCCCTCAAGGTCCCAGGAGACCTGACACACAAGCTGCCAGGCCAAGCTGGGAAAGCCCCCCACCCCCAACCACCTGCCCTTGCAGCCGCAGAGAAGGAGACCCACCCAGCAGTCCAGAGTTGGGGAATCGCCAGGGCTCTCCATAGCTGGTGTAAGGGCCGTGGCTGTAGGCGCCGCCAGAATAATCACTCCCTGCTGGAGACAAAGAGAAGGGAACACGCGTCAGAGGCAGCTGGGAGAGGCTCGCTGGTGGGGCTGCAAGTGGGGACATTTCCACAACAGCTAAATGCAGGGTTGATGTGGTGTTAAGGCTACAGATTTGTTTTCATCGAGCACCACAAAAATCAAGATGCCAAACCTGGTTGTCGCCATCATCTCTGCCATCTTCCTCCTGTTGCCTTCTAAGAGTATGTGGGATGGGATACACAAATAGCAATCAAGTACAACATTCCTTGTTTTCCTAGAGTGGACATGCGGGGGAATGTTTGGTCCAGCCAGTCGAAAACTTCCTGTTTCCTCCTGGCTGGAGCATCCTTCCTTTTGCATGTGACTAGTGATGGGCGTGACCTTACCTGCCCAGGTAACAAAAGGGCAAGGTACACAGCACACCTCTCTCTTTTTCACTTCCTCTTTTTCACCTTCCTTTCGTCGGGTGAACTGCAGTGACTGCCAGTCTGCAGTCACTGGGATTAACCCCCATACAGGGTAGAGCCACATGTACATATTTGTATCTAAGTCTGCCTTCAGGGATCCAACTGTGAACTGATGATGTGAGTAAACTTTTATATATACTTTACTCAAGGTTGTTGATTCTTTTAAGAGGGATGTAAGGGATGTGGGTGGCGCTGTGGCTTAAACCACAGAGCCTAGGGCTTGCCAATCAGAAAGTCGGCGGTTCAAATCCTGCGATGGAGTGAGTTCCCATTGTTCGGTCCTTGCTCCTGCCAACCTAGCAGTTTGAAAATACATCAAAGTGCAAGTAGATAAATAGGTACCGCTCCAGCAGGAAGGTAAACAACGTTTCCGTGCGCTGCTCTGGTTCACCAGAAGCGGCTTAGTCATGCTGGCCACATGACCCGGAAGCTGTCTGCGGACAAACGTTGGCTCCCTCAGCCAGTAAAGCGAGATGAGTGCCACAACCCCAGAGTCGTTTGCGACCTTTTAAGGGAACTTACCAGGAATCTAATATTGAGAGGCTTAAACAAGCCTGCAACCAGCTATCTGCTGTGCATTTAAAGGGGAAAATGTAAAACTCTGCTAAGTTATAGAACTTGCTAGAGCAAGTTAGGAAGGATATTAATAAATAATATATCCTCTCTTGCCTCCCTGAACATTCCCACAGGGGGGGACTTGGGCTCTAGTGCTTCTCAAGATTGAAGTGAAATGGGGGCACCCAAATTTAAGGGAGGAGCTTCTGCAAACTCGGGGGACTCCTCATATACGCAGAAATACCGAAGCCTGTTCATGAAAAGGTTTTTTACAAAAGCCCAGTGGCCTTGGCAAGAACCTCTGAGTTGGCAGGCTGGTGGTGACAGTTGAGCAGAGGCTGAGCAAGGGACACCTGAAGCCAGGCAGAGGCTCAAAGGGTTCAGTCTTCAGAACTACCGTGCCCTGAAATGCGCAAGCTAGGGTAGGGCAGCGCTCCAGCAGGAGAAAGTGGGGTGAGAGACAAGGGTGGGGGGTGTCATTAGTCTCTTCTCTGCTTCTGAAATTCCCCTTCCCTGAGGATGCATTCTTAGGTGAAAAGGATTGACCCCCCCCCCTTTCTACACGCTCTATGCTGCAACATTTTGTAATGGGTCCTTCTCAGTTTGGAGGTGAAACAGGGGCACCCCAAAGGAAGGCAGCAGCATCTGAACAGTTGGGGGGGCTCTCTAGATATGCAGAGGTCTATCTATACACCTGTAAATGGAAAGAAAACGGTGACCCACATCAGTGTCTTCATAAGGAAACCACAGCCCGATTTAGTCAAGCATTATTAGCAGTTTATATTCTCACTCCCAAACTTCCACCAAGGGCGGGGGGAGGGGCTCCTCCTGACAGATAAGTAATAATCCACAGAAGTCTGGATGCTATATTCGGCCACATCCAAACCTTAAAGCACTATTACAGTGGTACCTCAGGTTACATACGCTTCAGGTTGCAGACTCCACTAACCCAGAAATAGTGCTTCAGGTTAAGAACTTTGCTTCAGGATGAGAACAGAAATCGTGCTCCGGCGGCGCAGCAGCAGCAGCAGGAGGCCCCATTAGCTAAAGTGGTGCTTCAGGTTAAGAACAGTTTCAGGTTAAGAACGGACCTCCGGAACAAATTAAGTACTTAACCCGAGGCACCACTGTATATCACTTTAACAGTCATAGCTCCCCCCCCCCACCTCAAAAAAAAAAAGAGCATCCTAGGAAATGTAGGTTTTAAAAAAGTGTGCAGGAGATGTTAGGAGACCCCTATTCCTCTCACAGAACTACAATTCGCAGAATTCCCTAGGAGGAAGGATTGAATGTTTCATAGGAATGTCCTATTCCATAATAATAATTTACTATTTGTACCCCACCTATCTGACTGGTTTGCCCCAGACACTCTGGGTGGCTTCTAACGTATATAAAAACATAATAAAGCATTAAACATTTTTAAAAAAAACCACTTCTCTATACAGGGCTGCCTTCAGCTGGCTCAGGAGTTGGATAACTCCATACCCTCCAACATTTCTCGGATGAAAATAGGGACGTCCTAAGGAAAAGTGGGACATTCAGGGATCAAATCAGAAACTGGGATGGCTTCTCTAAATCGCTGGAAAATAGGGACACATGGAGGGCCTGCTTTTTCACCACTCTGAAGTGTGATGTGGCCTTAACCCACTGTACTACAGAAGCCAGCAACAGAACTCCCGTTTCCACAATGGGGCTTCCCCCTTCTTCTCCCCACACACCTCCCTCAAATCTTCTCTGGAGTCCCAGAAGAGTGGGGGGGGGGGGAGAGATTGTTCCATCTGGCAGGCGGAAACATCTGCACAGATTGATTGTATCAGTGCAATGTTTAATTCCATGCATAATTCTTTTTCTAATACTTCCTCCAAGTACTGCAAATATGTCACGTACACTAATGTTGGTGCTCCTCCCATGTAGGGTTTAGCCCAGGGGTCAGCAAACCTTTTCAGCAGGGGGCCGGTCCACTGACCCTCAGACCTTGTGGGGGGCCGGACTATATTTTGAATAAATAATACAGTGGTACCTCGGGTAACATACGCTTCAAGTTACAGATGCTTCAGGTTACAGACTCCGCTAACCCTCAGGTTAAGAACTTTGCTTCAAGATGAGAACAGAAATTGCATGGCAGCAGCAGGAGGCCCCATTAGCTAAAGTGGTACCTCAGGTTAAGAACAGTTTCAGGTTAAGAATGGATCACCAGAACAAATCAAGCTCTTAACCTGAGATACTACTGTATAGGGAAAGGGGTTTTTTTTATATAAAATGTTTAATGTTTTATATATGTTGGAAGCTGCCCAGAGTGGCTGGGGCAACCCAGTAAGATGTGTGGGATAGAAACAGTAAAATTATCTTTATGGAATGGGACGTCCCTATTTTCATCAGAGAAATGTTGGAGGGTATGCTTCACGGCTGGAGCAAGTTCAATGGGGCAAAAGTTTTCCTCCACGAAACCTGATCCTAGCCATTAACGTGTTTGAAAAATGAGCTCAGAAACGATTTGGCCCCTCCTCCAACTGGAAAGTCAGATAGGTATAAGAGGATCTGACTTCCAGTGGTCATTTTGCAGCCTCTAAGGCAGGGGTCAGCAAACTTTTTCAGCAGGGGGACTGTCCACTGTCCCTCAGACCTTGGGGGAAGCGACGAACGAATTCCTATGCTCCACAAATAACCCAGAGATGCATTTTAAATAAAAGGACACATTCTACTCATGTAAAAACACAGTGATTCCCGGACTGTACGGGGGCCGATTGAGAAGGTGATCTGGCCCCCGGGCCTTAGTTTGCCTACCCCTGGTTTAGCGGATAGAGGTGTCTTTGTATTTGTCTTTAGGTTGTCTTCAGCTGTGTGTGTGTGTGTGTGTGTGTGTGTGTGTGTGTGTGTGCAGGGGGGGGGGGGGTGTCGGTTAGAGCAGGTCCTCAAACCATTTGGATGCTGGTGTTGGTGAGGGGGGTGGGGCTGTAGCCTGACTGCGAGGGAGGGGAACAAGATTTCAAGGGGCATTTGATTGAGTGCTCTCATTACAAGCGGTGTAAAAACAGCCCCCAATCTCTCCTTTCTTCTCCTGACCAATCTCATTTCACGCTTGAGGGGAGGGAGCGCGCAAGGGAGAAGATTCTGTATTCTCAACGCTGCATTAACCACATCTCCAAGGTAACCCAGGGACACACCAGCTCAGCACGTCCGCCAAGCCAAAGGGAACGGCGGCACCAGCTTGCCAGCTTCTCCCGCCTCAGCGGACAAGGCCTTCCTCCTGACAGCACAATTCGAGGCTTGCAAAGTTCATGCGCAGCTTAGGCTGGCAAGCAAAACATGCTTACTAGGGAGCAAGCACCCTTGAACAGAGTTGTGCTTACTTCAGAGTCAACGTGCACAGGATTTGGCCTTAGAGCATGGGTAGGCAAACTAAGGCCTGGGGGCCGGATCTGGACCAATTGCCTTCTCAATCCGGCTTGCAGATGGTCCAGGAATCAGCGTGTTTTTACATGAGTAGAATGTGTGCTTTGAATTAAAATGCATCTCTAGGTTAATTGTGGGGCATAGGAATTCATTCGTTCCCCCCCCCCCAAAAAAAATTATAGTCCAGCCGCCCCCAAGGTCTGAGGGACAGTGGACAGGCCCCCTGCTGAAAAGGTTTGCTGACCCCCTCCTTAGAGGCTGCAAAATGGCCACAGGAAGTCAGATCCTCTTATACCTATCCGACTTGCCAGTTGGAGAAGAGGCCAAATCGTTTCTGAGCTCATTTTTCAAACTCGTTAATGGCTAGGATCAGGTTTCGTGGAGGAAAATGTTTGCCCCATTGAACTTGCTCCAGCCGTCAAGCATACCCTCCAACATTTCTCCGATGAAAATAAGGAAGTCCCATTTCATAATGAATTTTTTACTGTTTATACCCCACACATCTTACTGGGTTGCCCCAGCCACTCTGGGCAGCTTCCAACATATACCGTATTTTTCGCCCTATAGGACGCACTTTTTCCCCTCCAAAAATGAAGGGGAAATGTGTGTGCGTCCTATGGGGCGAATGCAGGCTTTCGCTGAAGCCTGGAGAGCGAGAGGGGTCGGTGCGCACCGACCCCTCTCGCTCTCCAGGCTTCAGGAGAGCCGCAGCACCAGCCCCACAAGGTCGGGGGACAGCGGGGAGGCGGAACGCCGCCATCCCGCTGTCTCCCGATGTGGTTTGGAGGCTGACGGCGGGGAGACGTGTGCTTCTCCCCGCCGCCAGTCCCGCAAGCTCCGGGGACAGCGGGGAGGCGCAGCGCGTCTTCCCGCTGTCCCCGGACCTGGTCTGCAGGCGGGCGGCGGGGAGAAGAGCGCTTCTCCCCGCTGCCGGCCCCACAAGCGCCTGGGGGGGGGAAATAATTTTTTTTCTTTTTATTTCCCCCCCAAAAAAACTTGGTGCGTCCTATGGGCCGGTGCGTCCTATGGGGCGAAAAATACGGTATAAAACATTGAACTTTTTTTTAAAAAAACAAAAACCTTCCTTATACAGTGGTACCTAGGGTTAAGAACTTAATTTGTTCTGGAGATCCATTCTTAATCTGAAACTTCTTAACCTGAGGTACCACTGTATCTCCTGCTGCCGCAGCACGATTTCTGTTCTCATCCTGAAGCAAAGTTCTTAACCTGAGGTACTATTTCTGGGTTAGCAGAGTCTGTAACCTGAAGCGTATGTAACCTGAAGCGTATGTAACCCGAGGTACCAATGTACAGGATTGCCTTCAGATGGCTATGGGGTCGGATAACTCCATACCCTCCAACATTTCCCCAATGAAAATGAAAATAAAGACATCATAAGGAAAAGTGGGACATTCCATGATCAAATCAGAAACCTGGATGGCTTCTCTAAATCAGGGATGTCCCTGAAAAATAGGGATACTTGGAGGGTCTGCATCAAGTTGGCCTCAGAGGCCTTGCACAGTAGGCCACTTTTGCAAAGGGACTGCCAGGTACAAGGCCATATTGGTGGTGGCGCCACAGCTGCGGCGGAATTTTCTCCTTCGGGGAGCCCAGCTCCTCTGTTCCTTGTTTTTAGACAGCGTTAGAAAACGTTTTCATTCTGGAAAGTGTTTTATGAGTGATGGCTGTTTTTAAGTCTTCCGGTTTTTATTGCTGCTGTGCATTCTCAAGACTTTTATTGGAGTGAGTCTAACATTGTGTTTTGCAACATGATTTCTTACAATGAAAGCAGAGTAGGAAAAGGAGCTTGAAATAACCCAAAGAAACGAGGGAGGGAGGGAGGTGGGGCGGCGGAACGGATGGTCCCAGTGGGCAGAGAAGGCTTAATGCCAACTGGGGGAAGCAGCACCAACAGAAGCTGGCCCTTTAAGGGGGCAGATGGGGCTGGGTGGCCTCAGGCTTGTGGGTTGCAGTGGCGGGTGTGTGTGTGTGTGTGTGTGTGTGTGTGCTTCCTGGCTGCTCTGGAAGGGGAGATGCTGTGCTGCATAATTCCAGAAGTTTGATGCGTCTCATTGGGGATGGAAAGACCCCGGTAGGAGGCATTTTCTCTATTCTCTAAAAATGCCACATCCATTTTTAAGTGACAGGGTTGTGTTGAATGGGTGAAGAGGGGGGCAGGACAAAGCTATGAGACCCACCACATGTTACTTTCCCTGCAATCTGGGGAGGTGGCAAAGCCTGAAAGTGCGTGGGAGGGGCAAAGCCAGCCATGGGCACCCTCACTGCCCTGAGTCCCATCCCTTCCGCCTCCTCCTCCCCTGAAGCTTTTCCCAGGGAGCGCCTTACCTGCCACCATGCCAGCAATTGCAGATGAGCTATAGCTTCCCTGCCCACCAGTTGGGATGTGGGGAGGGTAGCCTGGAAGGGTGGAGCCAACTACTTCGCGCCCTAAGAGAGGGAGAGAGAGGGAAGACAGGGACAGAGGAAACCAGAATCAACAGACATGCCAGGAAACACCCTTAGCAGCTGAGGTGCCCAGGAATCTACAAACTGCATTGAACCCTTGTGTCTTTGCCTGCCTCCCGAAGCACCAGCCAATACCCACTGGCACTGTGGGTTAAACCACAGAGCCTAGGACTTGCCGATCAGAAGGTCGGTGGTTCGAATCCCCGCGATGGGGTGAGCTCCCGTTGCTCGGTCCCTGCTCCTGCCAACCTAGCAGTTCGAAAGCACCTCAAAGTGCAAGTAGATAAATAGGTACCACTCCAGTGGGAAGGCAAACGGCGTTTCCGTGCGCTGCTCTGGTTTGCTAGAAGCGGCTTAGTCATGCTGGCCACATGACCTGGAAGCTGTACGCTGGCTCCCTCAGCCATTAAAGTGAGATGAACCCCAGAGTCAGCCACGACTGAACATAATGGTTAGGGGTCCCTTTACCCTTACCTGTACCTAACTGATGTGCCACCCCACATTTCACCTCTCCAAATGACCCCCTGACCACTCGGGGAAAGCCCATTGCTCTCCTCCTGATATAGCTGTCAACTTTCAGATTTGAAAATAAGGGATCAGCAGCCTCACCTGTCCTGGGGGCAGTCTACGGGATAACTAACAATCCAGGATAGCAGCGGGAAACGGCGCTGGAATAAGGGAATTTCCCGCAAAAAAAGGGAAGGTTGACAGCTATGCCTCCTGATATTCAGGCTAAGGCTTTGACAAAGACCTCTCCACAAACCGCAGGCCCTTGTGTGACCAACTTGCTACAAATATGCACAGGGCACACCCTGCCCGCTTCTCCTTCGGAGCTGTTGTGGGGCCTGGAGCACCCACAGGTGTGCTCGTGTTGGGTGCCTAGACGTCCCTGAATGGGCAGGCCTTACCTGCCACAGCAGAGTATGTCTGGTGGGCCGCCAGGTTACGACTCAGCGATGGGTTGGAAGGCGTGAGCATAGATTTCCCGTCGTCCATGGATGTGTTGAGCAGGGGCACGGCATAGATACCTGCCTGAGAAAGGGGTGGGGGCAGCAGGAGATCAAGGATCTGAGCACAGTCCTCGGCCCCCTGGTTTTCCCCACACATGGGACTCCCTACTTGTTCCCTACATCCCTTTGGTGTCATTGAGCCCTGAATCCCTTCACAATATGATGGGATTCCTGCGTAGTTGAGATTACTGCATTGCAGGGGGTTGGAGTGTGGCGTCCCTTCTAACTCTATGGTTCTATGAATATATTCATCATACCTCTAACTCAGCCTTGTAGCTTCTCCCCCACCTCCATCCATGTCCCCCCCCCCCCCGCCTGCCGGTTAAGGAGTCACCACTGGTGCATCAACATTATGTGGGGTGTGAAACACAGAGCAGTCAAACACAACATTCCTAGAGTGGACATGTTTAGACGTGAAGAAGGATGTTTGTCCAGCCAGTAGATAAACTTCCTGTTTCCTCCTGTGCTGGGACAAACTTCCTCTACATGTGACCAGAGGTGGGCGTGACCCTACCTGTGCAGGTAACAAAATAGCACAGGGCGGGCAGCCATCTCTCTCTCTGACTCCATTCCTTGAAGAAGCAACATCTCCTTAGCCAGAGATGCTCTCTTCAGCCAAGAGAGGACAAAGGAACTACAGTGGTACCTCTGGTTATGTACTTAATTCGTTCTGGAGGTCAGTTCTTAACCTGAAACTGTTCTTAACCTGAAGTACCACTTTAGCTAATGGGGCCTCCCACTGCCGCTGTGCCACCGCCATGCAATTTCTGTTCTCATCCTGAAGTAAAGTTCTTAACCTGAGGTACTATTTCTGGGTTAGTGGAGTCTGTAACCTGAAGTGTCTGTAACCCGAGGTACCACTGTATCTCCTTATGGGATAGATTCCACCTGTATATATTTTGTAACTTAAGTCTGCCTTCTGGGATCCATTTGTGAACAGAACGTGTGAGTAAACTCTTCTATACTTTTATACAAGACTGTGCCGTGTCTATTCTTTTTAGGAGGGAATAAAAGGGGAATTACCAGGAAACTTATTTTGGAGACTTATGCAACCCTGGCAAAGCTATCAGCTGTGTAAGTTTAAAAGGGGAATGTTACTCTGCTAAATCATAGAACTTGTTAACACAAGTTGGGAAGGCTATAATTAAACAATATATCCTCTCCTGCCTCCCTGAACATTACACACATTAGAGGTGCCAGGGATGGATCCTGGAACCTCTTGTATCTAAAACGTACACCTACCACTGAGTTCCAGCCCTCCACCCCCACCTCAAGGATGTCATGGCGGCCTTTGGCTCCAGCACATACCTGTTCTCCCTTGGCATGGCTGGGGGAAGCGTAAGCCTCTGGGAAGTGCTGTCTCTCGAAAGGGCACTCCAGCAGGTGCTGTCCATACGCCTCGCTGCGCAGGTGCTTGTGGGGGGTGCTGCTGCCTTGAGAGTCTGTGCTGAGCTGGCCGCTCTCCTGGTCACCTGCTGAGGGAAGCCGCAATCAGCCCGACTTGGACAAGCCTCTGCCCAGCCTACCTGCTGGGATTTAACCTGTGGGAAAGGATGCCCCCCTCTCTCTCTCCCCCAAGCCCACGGCATTTTCGCGCAGGGGGGTTCAGGATGTGGTTTTGTTCCACGCTCTCTTCCTGCTCAGCTCTCCTGGATGCAAAGGGGCAGGTGTGGGTCTCTCAGGGATGGCAAGGTTCGTTTCGGTAAATGGGCTTCTTGCAACTGCGCCGTGTTATATACACAAATATAGAGCCATGTGCGCACATGTCTTCAGGACTGTGCTCCTCCTTGTTCCCAACCTTTCCCCAAACCCCCTTAGACCTTGCCAAACCCCCTTGCAGCTCACCTGAACCTCCCATCCATATCCTCTTGCAGTTCCCTCATTGTCTAGCAAATAGAATTTTCAGACAGTAACACCCACCATTTCTGTCATGTCTCATCACTCGGTGGACCAATCAGGATGGGACAGTTTGGGGAGGGGGGATTCTTTCCCTCCCCGAAAGGGCTTTGAGGCTCCCTCCCTCTTCCCCACCTATATAATGTTCATT